>NW_026622664.1:3790000-5086114 GCF_028826775.1 Penicillium argentinense
AGAGGGGCTCAGCACCCTGGACGACGAGGTCGTTGACGTTCATGGCGACGAGATCAACACCGACGGTGTCGTGGATGCCAACAGCGTGGGCAATCTTCAGCTTGGTGCCGACGCCATCAATGGCGCCAATGAGAGTCGGCGAGTGAGGGTGGTATTCAGAGTTGGCAGCGGGAAGAGAGAAGAGGCCACCAAAACCACCGATGACGGCGTCAGTGCCGGGACGCTTGGTGCGGGCGACGGAGCTCTTGATGCGGTTGACTAGCTCATTACCGGCATCAATGGAGACACCGGCTTGGGCGTAGGTGAGGGAGGTGTCGGCGGTTTGACGGAATGCACGGTGAGCAATGTCTTTGCGGTAGAACATGCCCTCGAAGTGGATGGTGGCAACGCCCTCGTAGCTTTTGGAAACAGCCTCCTCGAGAGTAGGAGCGGTGGCAGTGGCAGCAATCACACGGCCACCGGAGGTCTGAAGCTCATTACCGGACAGGGTGGTACCGGCGTGGAAAATGAGAGTGCCAGCAGGAGCAGGGTCCAGAGTAATGGCCTTGCCCTTGGCGTAGGAGCCAGGGTAGCCGCCAGCAACGGCGACGACGGTGGTAGAGTAGTTGTCCTCGACCTTGACGGAGACGCCGTCTAGCCAGTGCTCGGTACAGGCGACCATGATCTGAGCCAGATCGGTGTCCTTGCTCAGCAGCGGCAGGAGAGTCTGGGTCTCGGGGTCACCACCGCGGACGTTGTACTCGAGGACCTTAGGTCCGTTCTTGGTCATCATGAGACCGGTGAAGAGGATACCGACAAATGGCATACCATCCCGGCGCATGCCATCAATGGAAGGCTGGATGATAGTACGATCAATCTCCTCGCGGACCTCCTTAGGCGCAATGCGAGTAGGCGCATAGCAGCCCATACCACCAGTGTTGGGGCCCTGGTCACCGTCGAAGATGCGCTTGTGGTCCTGCGCCGGGGGCAGAGAGCGAATGGTGTAGCCATCACTGAAGGTAAGCACGCTCAGCTCATCACCCTCCATGAACTCCTCGATGACAACCTCGTCACCAGCCTTGCCGAACTGGTGCTCAAGCATCATCTCGCGCAGGGCCTGGTGCGCCTCCTCCTTGGTGGTGGGGATTATGACACCCTTTCCACCGGCCAGACCATCGGCCTTAATCACAACGTTGTGGTTGACAGAGTCGAGGTACTTGGCGGCGGATTCGTAGTCGGAGAAATTTCCAAACTCAGCGGTGGGGATCTGGTGACGGTGCATGAAGTCCTTGGAGAAGGTCTTCGAGCCCTCCATGCGGGCAGCAGCCTTGGAGGGACCGAAGCATCGGATGCCGACTATTTTGCGAGAAAGTATTAGCAATCAAACCTGAGATGGATAGAATAGAATGAAGAATTCAAGATCGAACTTACCAGCCTGGAAGTAACCCTGAATACCGTCAACCAGAGGAGCCTCGGGGCCCGGGACGACCAGGTTGACTTGGTTCTTATGCGCAAAGGCCACAAGGCCGGGGTAGTCATCGCCCTTGACGTTGGCATTGGCGATCTTGCTGGAGACACCAAGACCAGTGCCGCCGTTTCCGGGAGCGACGTAGATGATGTCGACAAGGGGTGATTCGCTCAGCTTCCAAGCCAGAGCATGTTCACGGCCACCATTGCCGACAATGAGGATGCGCAATTGTTCCGAAGCCATAGTGGGAGCAGTGTCTCGAGGGACTGTGTTGAAGTTAGCGACTGTGGGAGCCCACCGCGGGGTATGCCCCTCTTCGGGCAGATTGGAGAGTGCAGGATGGGAATTGAGAAGGTTGAGTGTTCAAAAAACAGCAATAAACGGTTTACAGGGCCATTCAGATACTTACCTCGAGAGGAGCTTAGAGGCAACTGCAAAGGGAGTGGATGGCAGTCGAGAGAGACTTTGTAGCGTTGGATAACTTTTTTTCTGCCGGCGGCACGATTTCTCCGACCCCAGGACTACCCGGTGTCGGGGTTGCGGACCTGAGTTCATAGTAGAGGGCCACGAATACAATTTGTGGAGCAGCCGAGTTATCAAAAATCAATTAACTCTTAGAATTGGTATTTCTATAGTATAGACTGTGGATTAGAGGCTGGATTATTGTTCTACTCAGACAAGATCAAAATGTTAGTATGCTGATAACCTTAAATGAGTAGGCAGAACGGAACCATTCTTTCATTTGGATTAGCCATACTTGCGATCTTGAAAATATCCCTTTGTTAGCATACATTCGATAAGAATACCGAAGTGAAAATGAATCAATTTAAAATCTGCATCTATGCCTCGAAGAATCGCTCTTTTAAGCCAATCTACAATCATGCCTCAGGCATAAGCACTAGAGCGGTGGTGCCTGGCAGAAAAAAAAAAACAGGAGCGCGCGACACTGGTTTGGTCGGACGTCGCGCGCAGTCTCTTTGCAGGAGAGGCCCTTTTATGTTTCCTGCTCTTATCGGACCTTATTGCAAGCTAGGTGGGATGCTCCGCGCCTCACTTCGCCCTGCTCTGGGCCCTGTACGAGGCCATGTCTGCTACTCCTGTCTAGCTGTCCAATCCAATGCGCCAGCCAGGTTCCGTCAATTGCACACGACACCAGTGCTGAATGCCAAAGAGCGGAAAGATAAGAGTGGGAAATCTAGGAAAATCGTTGGAAAGCCCTCCGGAAAGTTGGTACGTGAACAAGCATCCCTCGCTCATATGGACTGGATCGTTAGGAAGAGACTAACACGATTTCCAATTCAGAGCGAAAAGAAATCAAAGCACGCCCGCAATGATTCACAAGATGCAGATAAGTCGCAGAAGTCTGCTGGAAATAATCAGCATTCGCAAGAGTGGAGGGTCGAGCGAAACAAGGCGGCAGTACTGAGGGTCACGGAGGCACTCAATGTGGCCAAGCAGCGCCAACAAGAGCAAGAAAAACCGAGCTGGGAAGAAACGAACGAAGCCAAAGAGCTAGATAATTCGACTTTGAAGCATGTCGCCAAGAACGTTGATCGGTCACACTCGGGAACACTTACGTCGTGGGGAAAAGAGGTGCTGCGTGAGTTTGATCCCTGGGCCCCTCCAACTGTTGTTAAGAGCACATTTAACGTTCCTCAGCTCTCGATATCCCTACAGCCCCAGTTCCCGGTCTTTCATTCGGTCTTGACCGAGTGCTTTTCAAGTGAGTTGTTCACTTTTCTCGTGTATCTTCCTCTTCGGTGCTGACATCGATATAGCCCGGGCGTTTATCATTTACGGGATCCTCGTTCTCGCGTTTACAATTTCGACCCTTATCTCGATTCTATAATGCCTGTGACAGAGTTCGATTTTAATACCTTGAAGGAGTATATTACCTCTTCCAAGGATACCACTCTCCGCGACGTCGCCGTCAAAGAGAAAAAGAAATATGTTGGATCCTCCTCCAGCATGACCTCGGTCCTATCACACTTCCACTACCTCTTGTCCAGCTGGAGAGGAGTTGATACTCGCACCGTTTCTCGCGGCTTCCCGGAAACTATGAAGTCTTTCACTCGCCTTCTCCGGTCGCCTGCTGCCATGTTCCTTCACTACCAGGATGGCGTGTATGCGATTGATGCGGACAAGGAATTTGATTCAGCCAACATCCTCATGAACCTGGGAAAATCCATGGAAAAACTTCTCACCTTGCCTAAGGAGGATTTTGAACGTTATCGACGATCACACGAGAATAAAATCTCCCCCGAGGAAGAGGAGGCAATTCCCGAATCTTACCACTACTCTACCTACGGCGACTTCGTCATGCGCTCCCAATTGGATGCGTATGACCCTCGTTTGCCGGGAACCGGCATGTTTGACTTGAAGACGCGAGCTGTTGTGTCTATCCGCATGGACTCCAAGAACTTTGAACAGGGAATGGGATACGAAATCAAGGACCGCTTCGGTGCATATGAATCATACGAGCGTGAATTCTATGACATGATTCGTGCCGCCTTCCTCAAGTACTCGCTTCAGGTGCGCATTGGCCGCATGGACGGTATCTTCGTTGCCTTCCACAATGTGGAACGCATCTTTGGATTCCAATACGTGAGTTTGCCGGAGATGGACCAGGCCCTTCATGGACAAACCGACACTTCTCTAGGTGACACTGAATTCCAGCTCAGTCTGGGACTATGGAACAAGGTGTTGGACAGAGCCACAGAGAAGTTTCCTGGTCAATCCCTTCGCTTCCATTTTGATACCCGTGACACCGTCACACCTTTCATGTACATTTTTGCCGAGCCCGTCACTCAAGAAGAGATCCACGCCATCCAGAATAAGAACAAGGCCGAGGTCGAGGAATACCAGAAGCGCCTTCTGAACCTCATGCCAAAGGAGGATGGATTGGCCCAGAGGGCGATGGAGTCTGCTTTCCGCGAACCCGAAGGAAATGACGCCCATGAGAAAAAGATCGACGAGGCCGAGGCTGATAAAACCGAATCTCAAGAGTCCTCTGATGTCTATGACTCCTCCTTACCTCCGGATGAAACCTTTGATGCTGGAGAGAGTGATATTCCGGAACCAAAAGCTCCACTCCTGGCAATGACATTGACAACCCGCAACATCGTCAACGGAAAGGCCGTTGACCGACCGGAGAACTTCACCAAGAATGATGAGTGGTCCCTTCAGTGGCAGATCAGTGAGCTGAACGAGACGCAAGGCCGTCAGCTGTACAAGATGTGCCAGGCCAGGCGAGAGAAGGCCCTGGCCGGCCGAGGCGAGGACGAACTCGACCTTGCGAGTAACATTTACATCCGCAAGCTGCAGAAGATTAGCCAGGACGGACGCAAGTTCCGCGAGAAGCAAAAGAAGCGAGATGCTGAGCAGGGTGTTGTGGTTTATAAATCCGTGTAAGATATATATAGCCTTGTGAGCTGTGTGATTTTTTGATACCTATTGAGAGAGCATTGCTCTTCTCCATGTATATTATTAGAGACTTCTCTCACATTTCTGCTGGCATTGTTGGGTTGCATTTGGGTTTTTTGATCTTTTTGGGGAGACTATCGTCTAGGGAATTGTACCTTATTTCTTATGATGCCGTACCATACAAAGCATTCCTGACCTTCTCTCTCTGAAGTCAACTATCGCTGGCCGAAACATCGATAAAAAGAAAGTGCAGAGAAAGCACTTTGAGGACCATCTCATCGAGTAAGATGCTACACTAGTGTTGCACCGTAGTATGTTTTTGTTTGGAATACACTGACTTTCCTTAAATCGCCATGGCTTGGACTATAAAGCTAGAATTCAATGCAATCTCGACACTTCTACATCTACCTAACCTCTTCGAATTCTCACTTCACAACCATCTACGGCTGACATTTTCTACGGTTGACCTTTTCACATAGTAAGGGCAGGCAAGTACATGTGGGCCTTGCGAAAGGCAAGACATTGGCTAACTTGTGACCTATATGCACACACGGCTTCTTAAATTGGTCGTTGCGTCACCCGGATGAAGAATTATATCGAATGTACATGGCCCGGAAAAGCCGACCAATACACAGGAGGCATGCCGGAGTACATTTTGGCTTCATATACAGCTGAGCTTGACAAAAAGATTCAAAAGCATCTTACAGATATTGAAGGGCTCTGGCTGGAACACTACGTGTAAGCGAGCGCAAAAGAATGATCATTGGGCATGGCCGCCTGGCTGACTTACATGACCATTTTGACTTTCAATAACACCACATTGCAAGTCCTTTTCTTTTTACACTGTTTCCCGGATTTTCCAAGCTGCACTACGGTATTGTTTGATTTTTGCTTCCCATGCCTTCTCAGCTGCGCCACAGAAAACTTCACAGAAAACGAGCGTTGCTACTTTTGACCCTGACCATGGAATAGACATTCAGTATGCATTTAGCACTATCACCTAGACACCCATTAACAATTACCACGAAACCAAATACCCAGTGGCACTCATCAAAACAGCAAAGGCATCATGAAAAGGAGAATGCCGTAAAGCTCATGATCAATCACAATGAGCAGCTTAGACGAAATAGGACATCGAACCAGTAAAAATAAAGATAAAAAACCCCAAAAAGGGCTTGAAGCAGTCAAAAAAAAAAAAAAAAACGCCATCGCTCTGAATGCCGGGCGCCGCACAAATAAACAATAACCGTATCCACAGTTGCGCCAAGTAGACAATAACCGTATCCAGGGTATCGGTGCCGAGGATTTGAAGGGGGTTGGATGGGATAGGGTGGTATAAAGAGGGTGATTGGGAAAGATTTATAGGAAGAGATGAGGCAAGCTCGGAAACCCCTATATGCAAATTGTGAAGACAAGCTTCTAGAAGTGAAAGGAGGATGGAGACGCGGTTAGCTCCTCGCTGTACATCTTATATGTACAATCTCGTAGGAGGCTACTGGAGCTCTCCCAAGTCGACTTTTGGTGGTGACCAGTCCAGTTGTGGAGGTTTATCATTTGAGACACAAACAGGGCGCATGGAGTCTACCCGGCGACGTTCCTTCAAGGCGCTACCAGTAATGAAGTTTCGTAGAGTGGATGAGGCGGTGCCGTAGGTACTGCGTGCACTACCAGTTCCTGTCGACACAGTGCTGGAGCTGCGTGCACTGCGAACGCTGTTCGCTTTTGTGACTGCAGATGGCAATGGGGGAACTGGAAGAGCGAGTTGGGAGGAAGGGCTTGGTGATCCGATATCTGAAGGAAGAACTTGTGAGGGGCGCGCCGTGTGTGGACGTAGATTCGGCACGCTCTTCATTCGGCTTGCTTTGCGTTCCGACTTAGCTGGGACTTTTGGCTTGGGCTCGGAGTCACGGCGGTCGGTTGGGAAGATGGGAGTTTCTGCGGGGAGATGGATTGCTGCGGCAGGCTCTTCGGGGGAGAGGCATGAACCTCGTCTGCGGATACAGCGACGTCGAATTTCAGGTTGTCGAGCATTGTTCCTAGGCTTGCAGCGGTTGCAGGTCGGCCATCACTAGCTGCATCGTCCGTCGCAGGGTCCTCGACGCCGTGGGCGACATTGTAGTTACGAGCGAGATATCGGCGCAGACGGGCAAGCTCCATATCCCATTTTTGTTGAAGCGAATGCAGAATCAAGTCCACGTTGTGACCTGCTGCAAGCGACGAGGCCTCCAGAGGCGAGGCGGAGAAGTTGGCAGGTTGGTGCTTGCTTAGACGGTGGCTGGACTTGACACCCATCGATAGATGCAAAGAGCGGCGAATCGAGTTTGCTGTAGAGCTTTGAGAGTTGCTTGCGTCCCAGCGGACGTTGTCAACCTCTCGCCGAACCTTCTCTAGAGACAAATGCCGATCTCGGTCCATATTTGATAGACTGAGTAGGGTGCGATTGCATTGAAGACCGTTTACCAGCACTGTGAACGATTGTAGATTGATATCGTTGTTCTCGCAGTGTACCTCGCGTAGAGAGTCGTTCTCTTCCAACACAGATGCCAAGGTATTTGCTCCTTGCAAGCCGAGCTTCTGATGCTCGATTCTCAAGACCTTGAGAGATGTGTTCTTCTTCAAACCAGTCAGTGCAAGATTGAGGCCAATTCCGAAGCGTGCGACATCCAGATGTGCGGACTCTCCGCTGATATCGAGAGCTTCGAGGGTATCATTCTCCTCAAACATCAGCTGCAGTGCCCGGCAGGTCTCGGGGCCAGCATCGTAAGGCAGAGACGCCTTTGAGATATCCAAGTATCGAAGGGTGCTGTTCTTGCGGAGTGCATCAACTAGTTGGCGGAAATGTTCCTCTTTCTTGAAATCAATCATTTGCATGGAAAGATGTGAAGGTGTCATGTTCTTTGCAATGGCATCAAAGAGGAACGAACAACCATTGTCGAGACGATTTTCATTTACATGCAAGTGAAGGCTTCGGGGAGTGCCTGGGCCAGCAGACATCGAGTGCATGAACATGGCAACATCCTCTCCGCTCAGGCCACACTGGTCAAGTCGAACCATGCGAAGATTTTGGGAGCGGTCACTAGCCAGGTAAGTTGCAATTGAGTCCACAGTCTCGCGATTGACTGCCGTTCGACTGAGAATCAGCTCTTCGAGCCGCCAATTGAACAGCATTTCTGCTGTGATCAGTGGGTCCGAGCCAGATGTTCTCGAGATACGGGAAAGGTTGATCTTTCGGATCTGGCTGAAATATCCGATGTACTGCTGCAAAACGTCAGGATTGAGGCGACCCTGCACCCCCGAAATATTGATCGCCTCAAGCGTTGACTCTTGAGCAACAATAGTTGACAGCAGCAGATCCAGATCGTGCACAGACAATCCGCAATCCCCAACTTCCAATGCTCGTAGATGACTGCGTTTCTGCGATGCCGCATCAACCAGATAGTCCAAATCCGACTCGCCAAGCTTGATACCGTTCAGCACGACCCAGTCAACACTCGTCAGTTCGCGACGGCAAACGGGGAAGATTGCTTCAGGAATTCCACAGCCGGGATCCCGACTTCCTTTGTCCAGGGTAGGCGTTCGCGTGAGGCAGTATGAAAAGTCGAGTCGTCGAAGCCATTGGCTCTTCAATGCTAATGCGCGCACCTCCTGTGACAGAACGGTCAAATTGGCTTGTCCCGGGATATTCACGTGGGATCCAGTCCGATCAAGATGAACATCCGCATCCACACCATGGACATCACGAATGCCCTGCAAGGAATCCAGGTTGATACCACGGAATGAAATGCTTCTGAATGACTCATTGTACCGCAAAGCACGCATGACAGCAATCAGCTCATGGGCGCTGTATCGAGAGATCCTCGAAGATGCCGGTCGAAGCAGTCGAAAGCATGGCGCATCTTCGCATTCCAGGTCAATGGTGTACCGAATGTTGGAAGTATCGATGTTGTAGCTAGCCGAGTAAGCAACCAATGTGCGGTCAAAGCAGCCATAGTCTTCATCCAAGGCCACAGGAGGGAAGTATTCCTCGCTATGCAGCTCGCGTGGAACCAGGAAATCGTACGGCTGTCGTGTCCACAACGGGCGCAGGTACTCAGTATGTTGTCGGATCCAGCATGCGACCTCGACCGAATGAACCGAAGCCAAAAAGACATTGAATGGCTTCTTGAGCGGGATACTGTTCACTTGTTAGCGAAATCAGGCGACGTTGCGCATTTCCCAAGAATCAACTTACCGGAAAGTCAAATGCAGACTGTCGTCACCGTATTCCATGGACAGGCCGGTCAAGTTCATAAGGCCGAAAGAGGTGGCGGCATCCACCAATTCGTTGAGGGATACGGCGGATGATCGATTGGCCGCCTTTTGCATAGGGATCAAATGGACTTTGTGCAGTCCAATGGCGAGGTAGCAGCCTGTCGGCGACAACTTTGTAAGATCGTCGGAAGAAGACCGAGTCGGAGATTTGCTGGATGCAATCTGTATGACCCGGAACATTCGGAATACAGCCGGGTCGTAATCTCGTTCGTGTTCCAGCATCCTCGTTACATACTCAACCGAGCCCCGGTCGAAAGGCAGAGGGTCCTTTGCTCGCGTCATCTGTGCGGCCTGGCGAATTCCCACCATCCATAGGTTGAGCTCCTGAAGGTCGGATGTCTGCATTTGGACCAGCGCAGCTTTGTGTGTGCGCTCATCTAGATAGGCAACCTCCACCGTGGGGGATAGTCGCGCATCCTCCAACATGTAGACCGCAATAATACTGTTCAACGGAATACCTGCAGAGGATTCGTTTGCGACCATGAGCTGCATATCCTGCAACGAACTTATTGAGGCAACAGACTGCCGATGCGACGCTGGAGCCCGAGCATATGAATGCGGGATGGAAGGAAAAGCGTCGGCCGCCTTGGCCTGGTTCTTGAAGCGAACGATGTGCGAGTCAGTGAGGACTAGATACTGGCTCTTTTTCCTCCACATGCCGCCCGTCGATTGAATTTCGCCATGGTGGAGGATCGCAGAGGACCAGATCCCGTTCCGGGGACTAATCACGCCCTGCTCGTCTCCCACCGAACCGACGGAGGCGCTGAGAGGATCGTCATCCTCCAGAGAGTGGAGCGACTTGAGAGATCCAAAGACAGACGTCCGCTTCTTCTGCAACGACTTGCGACGTGGGCGAGGGACTTCCAGGGTGGGGGTGGGCGCAGAATTCATGGCCGCAGACCAAGCCGCAACTTCGGAGTTGGCAGTGCCTGGTCGGCGAAAGACATTAGGACCGGTAGACCATCTGTTTGGGCTTTGGGACCGGCCAAAGAAGCCCGAATTGCGACGGGTTTTCTTGTCTCTGGTGAAGGTATCATCGGAAGGGGTGCGGTCGTGGAGAGAGGGTCGGAGAGGCGGGGCTGAGGTTGTTGAGGACGGGCTGAACATGCCGAAGCTTTTTCTTCGTTCTTTCTTGTCAATATTGAGTTCGGCCATGGCGAAGATGTGCGAGGCAGGGGTGGAATTTGAACAGTAGCGAATGTAGGCGTCGAAAGAATCGGCGGAAATAGTGGTGAGAAACGAGCTTGTCCCATTGACGACCCCGACGTCGTTCTCACTGGGCAGTCGCGGTTAGCAGAGAGATCCGACAGACATGATAGTGTCTTTCAGGCAGAAGAGCTGAAGCTGGCAAGTTCCGAGAGGCTTGAGGACTGGCGGAAAGCGGGGGTACCGGGGTAAAGGACGTACAGCTTCACGGCGCCATGGAAGCAACTGACGGGCGAGATGCTAGAGATAGCAGGACGACTCCACCATCAAAAGCGGACCTGGCGATTATATCGATGCTGGCAAAAAAGAAAACGGAGAGAACAAAGGCTCCTCAGTGGCAGCTGTCAACAATGTGGCGAGGAAGGGACCGATGGTTGCACCGAAGTTCGCCGGAAGGGGAGATTTCAAGAGCTTGGCTCTCCAAACACGGACCCAGAAATAGCGACTGGGCCTGGGGAAAGAAAGGGCGGTGATCAATTGATCGATGCGCCGAGGATCTCTCGGGGCTTCAAGAGGGCTGATCCGCGTATGAGGTCAGAGAGGTGCCGATCGGTATGGGCACTGGGCCACCGCGGATATTGGATATGGGATGGTGGGGTTCTCCTCAGGGCTCAGGGCAAGGAGGAAACTCACAAACCCATGAGCAGGGACCTTGCTGAGAGAACCGAGAGCCAGAAAACGGACGAGTGCAGCGATGCGGATCACCGGGCGGTCCCTCGTTGGGGTGGAGAGAGGGAAAAAAGGAGGTGAGGAATGGACGGATGCAGCAAAACGGTCTTCCCAACTGTACTTCGCCGATGAGCATCTCCATGTTTCAAGTTGCTCGTCTTGCTTTTTTCCTTCTGGTTTTCTACATTGCCGGGCCGGCTGCCTGCTCCATTCGATACAATTTTCTTTTTCCGTGTTCCCACTACGGCGAAGCTTGAAACTACTGTAAACACGGGGGAAACACCCCCAAATAGAACCACATAGAATCCATTCTGGGCCCTTTCTGTATACAAAGTCTCGGCCAGCTGCGCGTCTCGCGACGCCTGCCATCGTCCGATGAGACATGCCTTCGCGACATGTCGAATTGCGTGCGGACGCGAGCGATTTGGCGGCTCTTGGCCACGTAAGAGGTGTGCTCCACCCCAAGGTTTGCATCCGCTAAGAGGCCATAGTGCAGCCCACTAATAGCAGGGATTCTGGCCAGCTAATGCTGCTGCTGCTGCTGCTCCGCAGGAACCACCCGTTCCCCGCGCGCTTGTGGGCGCTCATTCGTCGTGAAAGGGCTCCGAGTGTGGTACAAAATTGCGCTCCATGACAAACTATCGACTATCTGAATGATACGGTTTGTATGTGATGATGAGAGTGAGATATTTTGCCGGATCCACATCGAAAGAGGCTGATCGACTCGCGCGCTCCACGCGCCGTGCTGGATATGGGGATGCCTCAGGGATCAATGGGGTAGACTGACGTCTCGGAGGCCCACGACGATGGAGATCGCAATAGATCGACACAGTGCCATAAGGAGGAAGCTTGATCTTCTCCAGTGGCCTCCGGAATCACTGCGTCATCTTTCAAAAAACAATAGAACCCTGTCAGAGGCTTCGGGAATTCATGCTTGCTTATTCCGACAAGTAGTTCTCGCAGATACGAGCCCGTCGATCTTATGCACACCCGTGCGGTGAATCGATTGCAATGCATATGCGACTTGGCCGCTCCCAATTTACGGTCGGGAGCCCTGTTCGCGCTCGGCTTGAAGCCGCTCAGCTCTTTTAATCCGACGCATCAATTCAATATATTCCGTCACTCGTCGCTCGGCCCAGATACAGCCACCCAGTGTCATAGCGGCGATTTGCAGAAAGACTTTGAATTGAGGCGTCAGACCACGGTACACACGGGAACCAGGCGAGATCCATTCGGAGAATCCCTCGAGAGGCCGGTAGAAAAGGCGCGAGCGGATATACTCGCGCGAGAATACAGACGGACGCGGCCGAGGTTGTGATTGCGGAGTTGGTGGACCGGGACGAGCGAAGATGAAGGGATGGGGCAGGTTCATGATCATATGTGCGAAGATTGATACAGAGCCGAACTGGTTGCATAGAGTTCGGTTAGATCATGGAGCGGTCTACCTGCATTGGATGTGAGGGTACTTACGCGGAAAACACCGGTCATAAAGCCCATCATAGCTTGAGTAGTGACTTCGGCCGGGGGCTCAATGTCGGCTCTTTGGTTCGATGGTGGGGGCATGATGGCTGGAATTGAGTGTCTGTCGACACCGCCAGACCAAGATGCTCGATCTCGCAGTTCAAGATGCCGACTGGTGGTTGGAGGTTATCGGCTGGTGACTGCTGCGTGCGGGGAAGCCGACGGAAGCAAAGGTGGCGGGCCGCAATTGGGACAGACAAGAAAGAGAGTTTTTAGGTACTTTTAGAAGCTCAATGGAAGCTAATGCTGTAGAGAAAGAAGCAAGAAACCTGGGCCAGCCAGTGGTGAGGTGGAAAAAGAGCCGATCGGTCTTTGGAGCAGACACCGGGAGAGCAATACGGATCAACGATTCTCCCGATAGCGAGTCAGATACAACGGAATCTCGATTATCAACCATCTAAACCTTGAAATACAGTCACGCCGCCCTTTCACCGCTGCCAACCTCCCAATTGAGCACCATGACTCTCCCTGTTCGCACCGCGGTCGTCTCGCGCGTCACCAACGAAACCAAGATCCAAGTGTCGCTCTCCCTCGACGGTGGCGTCCTCCCACCCTACGAGCCTTCCTCGCACTTCGCCCCGCCGACAGACCCCGAAGAAGCAGAGGCGGCCAAGAAGGGCATTGTGCCTCCTAAGGATGCCGGTCACGCCACACAGTTCACCCCGACCCAGCAGATCACCATCAGCACAGGAATTGGGTTCCTGGACCATATGCTGCATGCGCTGGCGAAGCACTCGGGAATGAGTCTGGCGGTGCGCGCCAAGGGCGATCTGTATAGTGAGTTGCGCCCCTACAAGACAGTCCTGCCACATGGCGGTCAATTTTCGAATCGTCAGGTCGCTAATACATCAAATTGCTATAGTTGATGACCATCACACCGTCGAAGACACTTTCCTTGCCGTCGGCACTGCTTTCACAAAGGCTCTGGGTGCCCGGCAATCTCTTGCCCGTTTCGGCCGCGGTGACGCTCCGCTAGACGAGGCCCTCTCATGGGCCGTTATTGACCTGTCAAGTCGTCCCTGGGCCGTGATCAACCTTGGATTCCGCCGCGAGAAGATCGGTGACCTGAGCACCGAGATGATTACTCATGGTCTTCAGAGTTTCGCCCAGGCCGCTGATGTGACCCTTCACGTCGGGTGCACTTACGGTGACAACGACCACCACCGTGCCGAGAGTGCCTTCAAGGCTCTGGCTGTTGCCATCCGCACTGCTTGTGCTCGGAAGACTGCCGGTCAGGTCGGTGCTGGCGACGTGGTCAGCACCAAGGGTGTGCTCTAAATATATAAAAAGTGAACTTACTATACGAAATGAGGCTATGGCAATGAGATGAGATACCAGATTTGTTAATGATGATACCAGATATAGAGATAAGTTATGCTGTGGCTCTCTCAATTGTATATGATCATGCATTCGTGTTCGGTGATCGTAAACGTAAGTCATATAAACCATGCGATACAATTAAATCTAGCTCAACATTTGAGTCCCAATCGCCAAACGCCTCGAAGAACAGCTTCGACTAGGACAGCCCTATTCTCCAAACCCCAAAGCAAAAACGCCTCCCATGACCAGACCGGGATTTATTCCACTCCAGCACCCTACGCGCCAAGAGCTTTGACAGCCCGGTCCCAATAGGCCTTGCGGTCGCCACTAGCTGAGGTCCCGACACATTGGGTGATATAACTCTGCCAGCCAGCCTCAGAGCCACTCTGCAGAGCCTTGCGCACCTCATCAGTACACTGAGTCGTAAGAAACCAAGCCCCAGAACCAAAGTCATAAGTCTCATTCTCAAGCAGAAGTTCCAACAAGGCTGCGGCATCGTCTGCAACGCGGGCACTGCTTTCGCGGAGTGCAGGGATAGAAGCGATATATTTCTTATTGAAAGCGGCAGATTGCATATTACGAGCTAGTACCATATATCAGTATCGAAAGTTCATTTCGACAATGTTGCAAAGAACTTACTGCCCTGCCCAGGTATCCCGGGATAGTGATTCTTGTTGTACTTGAAATCCCCGCTTTCATAGGCCATTATAGCGAGCACGGCAGCCTGCTCAGCTTTATTGGTGACCTTGTACTGATCAAAGGACTGGGACGCGAACTTGGCAGCAGTGTGAGCCGTGGCACATTCTCCTTTGGCGGGCGGATTATCGCAATTTTCAGAAGTAGGTGCGATTTGGACGATTTGCGCCTCGGTGAGGGCAGTGTCTTTCCTAGTCAGGGATAACGGAGCCGGAGCGGCCGTGGAAAAGGGGGCAACAACCAAGAAGAGTGTTGTGATAAGTATGGAGTGCATATTGAAGATATTTGCAGAGAGGAATAAATAGGCCGTAAAATAATGATCCAGCAGCTCCGTAAACAACAGACTGAGCTAAAGCATAAGCAGGGATGGGAGAAAAGACCCTTTATATTGTATTGCCACTCAGACACACATTTTCCACTCTTATTATTTCCGGGAAATGTGAGGGGGATGAATGCTTCGTAACAAGGAAATTTGTGGAGTAGAGTGGGCAATTCCATATTACCAAGGGGGTGGAGGGTCGCGGGGAATGTAGACGTGTAGTAAGTATGCCTCCTAGCTGGTCAAACTTGGCACGCCTCTTGTCCGAACGCTTTGTCCCTGAAACAATCTCATAGTGTTGTGGGGACCAATGGGACGGCGGAACGACAAAGCAATTGTTCCTGCGTGACCAATGCAAGGCACGCGCCGGCTTGTGATTGGTTCGACCGGTTAGGCTTTGCGACCGCTGAAACGTTTGGCGCGGCGGGTTGTGGCGCCTGAGGCATTCAGGGTCACGGTAAACGGTGCATCGATGAAATTGATGCAATCATGCCCTCTTCCTGAATCTCATAAGACATACTTCATAACTAGAATGCAGATCAGACAGAAGAGGAGCGATTTTCGGTTTTTCTTGTCAATTCGGCAGTGTTTCCATTATTCTATCTTCTATCCACGGTATCAGCCCGTTTACTGCATTATATAGTTACCCGCTCACGACCAAGTCGTGCTACCTAGTAGGTAACAAGTCAACTATAGGCCGGTTGCATCCAATCACAAGCTAGTTTACTAGTGTAGCCTATTGATAATGGCCAGGATGACCCCAAATATACGTATGTGTAATACAGAAGGTTATTGCTGCCAAAACCCACTTTCCTTTTTTTGCCCATGTTGATGCCCTGTTTTAGACTGATGGCTGATATTACACCGACAGAAGAACACACACTAGAAGTACGAAAAGATATCAAATGTCATAACACTTGTCGAAGCTTCATGGACCGTACAAGATTAGGAGTGGTGGTATTACGAGGTAGGTAGGTAGGTGATCGTTCAGACGACTGTTTGGGAGACTTTTTGATGACTATTATGTCGGGCAGCCAGACTCAGGTACAGACCTCTATCATCTAGGCGCCAGGCCCGACTGAGATTTAAAAGTGAGCTTTGGCCGCTATAAACTTCCGTAGTATGTATACCTTCCATCGAAATCCTGGAAGGGTAGAAATGTGCAAGAGCCATCTTTAATTTGGCGCTTCTAGATTCTTCTACTTGTGCAAAAGCAGGTCGAGTGCTAGGGAGAAGGCGACTTAATAAATGAAGAAGGATGAGGATAGTTTGACGAGTAATTCCACATCATGATTGCAACAGTGGTAGGTTGTCCCTGTAATCGTAGTCGACGAGCCCATTTATGATCCAAATTTATCCCGTAGGCGGGACAGGAATGGACGTGGAAAAAAAGAGAGCCGTCGTCTATTCTAGACGACCCGACAAACAGGCTGAGAGCTCAAAAGGCCAGTCTATCCGATCTGCAATGACCAAAGTGGGTATTTCGTATGATATTTTGGAACACGAGGTGGAAGGGCTGTCAGAAGGGTTGCACTTTGTTAAACCCCCACTCCTACAACAGTCAGCCCCCACTGTAAGCAGAACCTACTAGCATTACTGCGGTAACTTAATCGTTCAAATAAATCATACTTTCCCTTTCAGTTGTTAAGAAGCTATCCTCGCTATTCAGCCGCGATAAGAATAGAATGGTTTGCTTGGCAGAAGCGGACGCTAACCGCAGCCATCGCCCTTAAATTAGGATAAGCACTGGAATACGAGCAGTCCACCACGCTTCGAGTATCTCTTACGAGACTGCCCGAAACACGCCATGTAACATTTAATATGCCGTCCCAGAGCTTAAGCTCAGCCACCAAGACATTGTCAGTCTTTCGTTGGTTGGATATTCTCCACCCCTGAGGGCCAGTCGCAGGAACAAGGAGATCGCCATCGGCACGGCGGGAAGGGATCGCCAGATAATGGGGCTATTAGTTCGTATTGCAGATTTCCCGTGCCCGTCTTCTCCCAACGTGGTTTTATCTCGCGGAAATTCTCAGATGGATCGGCAAGTCAAACCTTGAACGACATCGGCAACGCCCTCTGTCATTAGATTGATATAAGAGAAGACACCAGCGTTCGTTCTTGGCTGTCCGTAACATCACAAATTGTCGATTTTGGTCACTCTGAGCAGGAATCGGCAGATATGGGTCTCCAAAGGCTTTCTTGGTTGGCTCTGGGCCTTCTATCGGCTCTGCATGTCGATGTCAGCTCGGCCGTTGCGTTGAAGCCCCTCGATCTTGTTCAGCATACCGGCCAGAAGGTATCTCGTGACAATGATTATTCGAAACTGGATCTCCTCAGCTCTGAGACTTTCCTCTGGGGTGGTAAGTTCAATCATTGAGTATTGTGGCAGGGTCCAATAGCCAATGTGTATAACAGGTTCGACTGGCAACAGCCGGTATGCCCTCGGAAATTTCACCACCTTCTATCCCGGCAAGCACGAGAACATCATCTCCTTGGAGAAGATTTACCCCATGCTCAAGTCGACCGAATGCACACCCCACAGCTTGACCATGAATTTCGACGACGACCAGGCCTACCGCTATGGTGCCAAAGCCTGGCAATGGGTCAACGATGAGAAGAACCGAACCTTTGTTCTCGTCGCCGGCCAAGGCCACTGCAACTGGAACGAAGACCGTCTCCCATTCGTCATCACTGATGTCGAATTCGACGATGCAAGCAACACCATCAAGGCAATTGGCCACGCCAGCGACTGGAAGAAGGTCTCTCACTCGTACGAGCTCTTCGTTGGAGGTCGTCCCGCTTCGAACAAGCGCGACTACGACGACAGCTATTCATTCGATGTCAACCACAATCTGCCTCTTAGCCACGTCCAGGTCGGCGATGGTGATATCAAGCTCTCGTACGACTGCTACGGCTGCGGAACCAAGGGAGAGTTTGAATTCGCCTTCCACATTTCCACCTGGATGGGAATTCCGAAGGATGTCGAGCTTGTCCTTTCGCCCCACGGCGTTGAAGCCGTCTTCGAGCCTCGTGTTGGTATCGTCGCCAATCTCCCTGGCGAGATCAGCAAGGAATATCCTCTGGGAACCATCCCCATCGATGGAATCTCTATCGCTGGTGGCATTTTGGATCTTGGCCCCGAACTTGAGTTCGGTTGGGGATTCTCTGCTGGTCCGCTGAAGGGCAGCGCCGGAATCACGACTGGAGGTACCCTCAGCCTCTCTGATTCGGCGTCGATGACCATCGACCTGCTGGACCCTGATGTTTCTCAGAATGGATGGGAGCCGAAATTCACCCCCAAGGAGTTTACTGTCGATGCTGCTCTGAGCGGATCTGTTGAACTGGACCTGTTTGCCAAGATCCAGCTTGCGCTGGAGGCTCTCGGTAAGACTGCGTTCTCATCGACTCTCATTGTGCTCGCTAACTCACTCGCTTCTAGACCATGGCTTCGATGTTGGTGTCAAGCTGCAGCCATTTGGTGGTGCAACTGTTTCGCTGGCAGCGAGTAAGTAGTAGCTCTTCTGGTTCGATGTGAAGAAAGAAGTCACTTACTGACCGACTCTAGATTCTGGCGATGCCTGCGTCGGGCAGGAAGGAAAGCACGAAGCTGTGAAGCTGCTGCCCTCTGTTGGCGCGGCGCTCATTGGAGAAGCCGCTGTCAAGGATGGGACCGAGAGTCCATTCCTGAGCGCAACGCTTGCCGTAAGTTCACCTGGGCTCGAGTCATGTGCTCGACTAACAAAACATGACCAGTCATACGTCTACACCTTGCCCACCTTCTGCACCGCCTTCAACGCTGGCCCAAGCCTTCCCACCGAATCCTTCTCTAGCGCTCCTCTCTACTCGATTCCCAGCTACTCGAAACCCTCCCCTCACTACTTGACATCCGCACCCCCATCATCGTTCCCTTCACCTCTGCCAACCATTCCCCACCCTTCGTCTTGGGATATTCCTTCATCGACTTCGGTGCCCTCGTCGTCGGCTTCTAAGCCCTCGTCTTCGATTCCCCTGCCGCCATCTTCGTTGCCCCCCGCTCATTCGTCCTCGGCTCCCCTTCCTCCATTGTCCACCCCTCTCTTTCCATCGTCTATTCCTGTTCCCCCACACTCCTCTATCCCAATGCCACCCCCTTCCTCTGTGACAACACCTCCTCAGCCTCCTCATTCTTCATCTGTGCCAGTCTCTGTGCCTAGCAGCGGGTCCAGCTCGAGCTCCATTATCCCCGTGGTCCGCCGACGACATGTCGCAAGACAGGCAAATCATGCCCATGCTTGAGACTGCCATTGAGTGCCTCGATCCAGGAGCAGGGTCTCCTAAATCTTTTACCTTCACTTACATGTTCTTTGTGTCTTCAATTTGTTTATATTCTACCAGACCACTTTTATTTCTTCGACATAGCCATTTAGAATTTGAGTTTCAGAAATTTGAATCCACTTCTGAAAGACTATTAAAAGCTTGTTCTCCTATGCAAGTAGATACATCGCCTGGATTAGATGTCGCTTGAAAAGAACTAAACACGTATCCACGTGACCCATCAGCGCTTCAGCAATTTGACTTCAAAATCAGGGTGTTCAAGGGTCAATTGACTCTCTGAATGCTTAACAAAATCTCTAATTGTTCGATCCAGGGTATGATAGGCCAATTATGACGCCACGGAATGAGTACTGGAATGCACGGAGGCAGAGTGCCAAGACATTCTAAATTGCCCAGTAGATCCGAATGCAAATCTGCCGAGCCAATACAAAAAGACTTCTGAAGCATTGCACCATTAGTAGCGCAATAGAATGATAGTCATGGTATCACAGAGTCCCCAGAACCGCTTATTATCACCTTATCTCGGGCCACCCATTAATTGAACTCATGGCGTGACATTGATGGCGTGACTCATCACATCATTTGACTCTCATGTCGAAAGCATAAATTCCACAAGCAGACAACGAGGACTGAGAGCTCATACAACCCAGGAAAATGACAAAATGAAAAGGCCACTTAGGGGGTTTTCAATTAAACACCATGTTTGTTTTCCGAAACATCTCCGAATAGACAGACACTTGATCCCATCTCCCCCTACACTCTACACCTTTCCCATTTGCAAAAATTTCAATAGACCACAATAATCCACGAAGATATCACCAACTACGTTCTGAATCTTCATACCCCAACCCCTTGCTCTGAATTGCGGCCTCCTCCATGATGCATTAAGGTTGGTGGGGCCGGGCTTAGTGCAACCCCCCGCATTTCAAACCCCCCCCGGGAGGTATGAGGTCACGAGTCACGCGAAGAGCTCCTCTTTGGCTCTCAGCTCAGCTGTGGCTATCTTCCCCTTTCCATCTCTCCCGCTCCCAAACATCTCACCCAAGAACCATCAGTACGCATCCCCGCCCACCAAGACATGAATTGCCCTACCCCAGACTAACCAGCGAGCAGTGACTCGCACTCACAAGGTCAATGACCGTGAATACCAGGCCGAGGGTGGCATCATGCCACCCCACGACAATCTCCCTCGCTTCTTCGGCCGATCCGGTCCAACCGACGCCGACCCAAAGAAAACAAAAAAAGATGGTGGCGGCAAGGGTAACTGGTAAATGCATCAACCCAACCTCATCATATACCGTCAACTCGATGGCTAACGCTCTTATTCTCCTTTCAGGGGTCGTGATGGCGAAGAAGTTCATGATTACGGATACACCTTTACCAATGCCCGCCGTCGCTCGAACAGCAGTACGCAAGGCCTCTCTGACTTCAGAACCAAGTTCGAAACCATCGACCCCGAGCCCGTGTTCGAAGAACAGGTTCACGGCGCCGAAGTCGAAAACGTGAATGAGGATACTGTGACCAAGGTTGAGAGTACAAGCAGCAGCAGTGCTAGCGTGGGCGACCAGAATGGGGTCAAGTTTTAGCGAGTCTGATTGATTCGTTTCTTTATTTAGTATACATTGTGTTAACACTTCATACAACTACGGGATTACGATGCCAATTGAATTCAGTACTTACCGGATTGATGATAGTGTATTATCTGTGCTCATGAATTAAAAAAGTAGCCCTGATACATTAATTATATGCTTGTATTGCCCTAGACGTAGATAAATGTTGATAATGCTGTCCTACGGAAGTTGGGTTCATAATGTGTTTCGGCCAACAGGATACCCGTGCAGAGGCGGGGTCGATGACTGCCCTTAGTCATATTATCCCGACTATGGAAGGTTGATAGGCTTACAATTGAAACAAGCATCTGAGGAAAGAGGAAATCCAGATATTTCGTAAATGCTACAAATACAAATCATCAAGCCTGCAGACCATTGAAACCTCTAGCACCGTCACTGACCATAGAAAAGAACCGCACCAGATTAAACAAACGTCAGTCGCGCCTTCTCTGAAGGGGAGGCGTCGGCACCATTCACACCATTAGATGCCTCCGGATCAAGCGAACCTAGGAGGTTCTGGTACCAGAAGTCGAGCTTTCCAGTTTCAATGTAATCACGTAGAATATCATCCTCCCGTTGCAAGTCGGTGGCGACACGGGCCCGTTGCTCAGGTCGGAAGCGCGAGACGAGGATGTCCGACTCGGAACCGGCCATCATAGCTTCGGCGGGGGAAAGGGGCTGGAAGAGTGACTTGTGGCGTGAATCCGTGCCTTCTACAGAAAATGTGAGACAAGTTCGAGTTTTTCTGACTTTCAAAGAGGACTTACCAGTGATGCAGGAAGACAAGGTCTTGAAAAGAGACGTGTCGCGAGTGGCACTGTCAGAATCACCATTGACTCCCTCGGCAGCCTTTCCACGGGCTTCCCAGTCATCCTTAATCATGCATCGTCGCCAGATCAACTTCCGCAATGCAGATACATAGGAGGGGTCCTGCTGGATGTAGCGACTGCGATCAAGAACCCGGAGAGCTTGATAGAATTCGTGGCCACAAAGGTCAGAGTCCACTTCTTCGGCGTTTTCAAAGGGACCGATCAGCGTGAGAATATCGATGAGTCCATCGGTGTCGGTGACATTTCGGTTGACAAGGGTGGATAAAGCGTCGCCCAAAATTTCATGAAGAGATGGACGATCTTCGGCAAGATAACCTCCTAAGGACTGTAAGGCCAGCTCTTGCTCGGCTTCCGGGTCGATTGCACCTTCGGTGAAGGCACGGATGTACCAGGATAGCTTGTCCTGGATTTCACCATTTGCAATACAATCATCGATACGACTGATGTCCTCCTGGAATGATGCAGTACTTCCCAAAGCAGGATTCTTCTCGCTTGCAGCCAGCTGGCTGAGCTTCGCCAGCGAAATCTGAACATGGCGGTTCCAGAGCTGTGTTTCGTTGCCGATGGCCAGGTTCTCCAGACATAAAGCAGCGGTTTCGTAATCTTCTTCGCCGATCACATCGTTCATCCAACTCAACTTAGCATATGCAGGGTGTTTGCGCAGGAAACGGGTCAACGGGCCTTGGTATTTCCTCATCATGAGCAATGGACCCGGATTTCCCATCGAAATCTTTCGTGTGAAGTATGCATCCGAAAAAGGCTCGCCGAACTTGTCGAAATAATGCGCAATCCGAATGTCAAGATCTGCAAAGGTGTACCCGATAGCAGGTGCACCGAAGACTGGAGTCTCCACCATGTCGGGTCGCGGGAGTCCCTTATTGACTATCTCCCTGACTTGGTTCGTCAACTCTAGGAGGAGTTCGACAAGAGCTACCATGTCACGGAAGCGTTCTGCCAGCACAATGGCGTCTTGCAGCTGATTGATTCCACCAAGTTTGAAAAGGTACCACTTACGGTCCTTAACAAACGATTGCTCGATCGACACACTCTCGTCCAGGAGTTTAGAATCGTCCTGTACAGCAAGCCAGCGTACTCGTTCGCGATGCATTTGGCCAAGGGCTCGCAGATGGCGTGAACAATTCGAGGCGAGTTTCTTTGCCATTTGGCCATCGGGCGTCTCCGCAGTGGATTTCTGCTGCAAATTGAGAGCCGCTTCCGTTTCGATGTCCAAAAGATCCGCTGTTTCGGTGTATGCCATTCGTCGAGAGGTCCAGAACTCGGGAAGAGTTTCATATCCATCAGCGAGCACACCGTCCTCCACAAAATCGTCACCGAGTCCATACATCGAAGCATGATCATCGCGATATCGGTAGGCGGTTTCCATGACAGAAAGGAAAAGCTCGCTGGCTTCCATAATCTGCTCCGAGTTCTTCCGGGACTGCTTAGTGCTGCCCTTCCGTGATTTAATGGAGTGTTTGATCCAGGGAATAATGTGCTCCATCTGGTAGGTGTCCTTCAAGAACCATTGCCGGACAGGATCGGTATCACCACTAGGGCGTGTCTTGAATTTGTCATTCATCGATTCAATGACCTGACCAAGGAGGAGGCCTTCATTTTTGGCTCTGAGAGTCTCTTCCAGTTTCCACAAAGCCCGCTGCGATGCAAGCTTCTCTGCACCCCAAAGCAATTCCCATCTAGCCGTGCGACCCAGAGGATTGCCCTTCTTCGACAGCAAAGATGCTAGATCACTCAACGCTTTTGCTCTGAGTCGCAGATTTTGATCGATTGAGATGGCGGTGCTCGGGATAAATCGTGTCTCGGACTGGAGAAGCTCTTCGCAAATTTCCAGAGACGCTTGCTCAATTTCTTCGGGGGGAAAATTGAGACCACCATCGCCGATCAGGTTCAATGGGTTCTTTGCCATGGTACCAAAGAAGATAGCTTGCTCAAGTTTGTGCTTGGCTGTAACAGGGCCTTCCTCCACCTCGCGTGCCGTGGAGTATTGAGGAACCACGTCAACTCGAACGACACCAAAGTTTCGAACCATCATCACGCACGAGGAACCCTCTTCATCATCATCAGTTCTTTCCTCTGTGCCATAACCCAAGATTTCGAACTCTTTGCCAGATCGGAGGTGAATAGTGTCCTGGAATGGTAGAGCTAGTTTCTCGGTGTCGTGAAGCAGCTGGGTAGTCGGAGATTCATCGACAGTCGTGAGAGAAAGAACAATGAGCGATTGACCGATGTAGATAAAAGCAGTATCACCCGGTCGCGAGACCAAAATTTTCGGTTTGACATCTTGGTTAATGGTGGGGATGCTTTGCAGGCTCACAGTGTAGGTGGACTGAACCCGGGCGTCGTTTCCAGATAGTTGGAGCTGAATGATAAACATTGTCTTAGCTTCCAGAGATTGAGGCGTGCTAACAGCGACGAAAAGACTCCAAGATTCGTCGGAGTCCTGCTCATCAGAGGACTGGGTAGAGAAAGCGAAATCCAAGATCTTGAGATCGAGGTCGTTCACAGTTTTCATACTTGAAGGGAGCGATGCCGCAATCTCGTCCTTAACATCGAACTTCTTCTTCAACGCTGTTCCATGATGCCAGTGGGTGTCCCAGATCTCCACCAGACCAGTTGAAGTTGCAACGATCACATCACGTTGGCCACGCTGGCGAGAGCCACCAGGATGAACAGCGGTGACTTCCTTTCTCCAGTAACCTCCACCGAGGACATTCTTGAGTCCACCGAGCAGTCCACCTCCGTTGCCCCCAGAACTCCTGAGGAAATTGACCAGGACGGATGGCTTGCCCTGTGAGTCTCGAAGAGTCACATGCGCCACTCTTCCACTAGAAAACATGACGATGATTCCTGAGGGTTCACAATTCATAATTTCGATGGCGTATTCCCCGGAGAGCATGCCGGAGGTTGAACCTTGAATACCATATTGCTTCTGTCGAGACAAAGCCAGGGATGCAGCACTGGAAACAGTCTCCCAGTATATGATTCGACCAGTTGAGGGAATCATGACTAAGAGACCAGGGTGCTCTCCAGTAGCGGTAGACAACAAAACACCCAGCGGCACCGGGCCGTATGGATCTCTGCATGATTCGGGGATCGATACCGTGAACGTTTCCGAAGGTGATGGGGACGATGTAGCGACTGAGTAGGGCCATACGATGGCATGCGAGTGTGTCAGGGCAAGGGCGTGATCCTGGCCAGGTGCAAAAAAGCACTTCAGTGGATCTGCGACTCAAAAAGTTAGTCGTGTTGTCGCAGAACAACATATGCAGAAATAATTACCTGACTGCGAGCCTCGAATCTGGTCAGGGAGAGCTGGGAGTTGGTTGACGGTGTAGTAATCTGTGCTTGACTATTTTCTGCGGTGTTAGCAATCATTCCTTGCGCCTATATTGTGATCTCCGTGACGAGCTAGCGGCCAGGCAAGGGACAACTCACCAGTACAACTGTCCCCTCAGAGTCGGCCTTGGGTCCTTCACTCGGCTTCGCGCCTCGAAAAGGTAGATGCAGGTCGCCGCCTGTGGGGTCCATAGCAAGGTCGTAATCGTTGGACTGGGCCGCGGCCGCGGGCTGAATCTCTGCGCCATTGTCCTTCAAACTCGCAGAGGTAGTGTCGCCGGATTGCCGCAGTACGGAACGCTGTCTTTTCGCTTTCGGGGGTCCATTCGAGTCGTCGGAGCCGGTTCTCTGGCGGCGTCGAGAGCCGCGAGTGGCTCGGGGGACGAACATTTTTCGGATCCTTTCGCAGCCCTTCACATTACACTGGCCAAAGCCAGGAGGGAGAGTGAAAGGGTTATCCGGGGGAAATGCGCCTCGGATCAGCTAGAGGAAGGGCAATGGGCTGGCGATCGAAGGATGAGCTTGGAGCACTGGTGTGAATGGTAAATAACAAAGTGTTTGGCGTTCTGCCCAGGCGGTGAGTGCGATCGCGCTCAAGCTGAGGCGGAATGCGGCAGAGCTCCAATGCAATTGGTGCCTGAGGCACTAATACAACCTGCAGGGTTAGTTAACTAGGTCAACAACTGCATAGAGATAGTAGGACCGACAGATCAATTTTAAGCAAGTTCGTAATGCAACTTGAGAACCTAGAAATTGATCTGATCATGAATCACCTAGTCACTCAATTCGCCAAAAATTTTTTAACAACGTTCTCAACATTAGTGTACTGATAACCCCCGGACTTGTTGAAATAACTCGTTGAAATAACTCTATTCATGCTTAAAAACATGAAAATATATATACATGACACCACTTTAATGCTGTGAGAATCCATCAGCATTTTTAAGTTTTTGTAAATCAGACTAGGACCATATGAATCTCGTCTATTCCGACCATACGGTAATTCGCGGTCTGGGACTGGACAAGTGCCGCATCTCGGGCCCGATTCCCCCGATAAGCGGAACCGAAGAGGCTCACGTGAATCCCCAGCCCCACGCCGGCCTGGGGAACTCGGAAGGAGGTGGACGGTTTTATGCTTGGTCTTCTGTCCTCATTTCGACGTGTGGCCTTCATCCGGGAGCCTGCGACAATCACGATGATCATATGCTGTGTCGGGTCTTGACGAAGGCCAGAGTCGCCCCACACGCAGTCCTATTATGCTCTCGGCTACCTCAATGAATTCAAGGCGTCACCTGTGGGGATTGAATTCCCCAGCGATGGCCGGGGCTCTCAGATCGATAACCCGGTCCTCTCTACCTAGGAGAGAGTTGCATACTGCTCTCTTTTTCCCAGGTGTGTATATTCTCCCTTGTTGCGACAAAGCTGTCTCGTGCTAAATGACGTATAGGGCATGGAGTACAGCGGGTGGGCATGGCGGATACCTGGATGGATCGTTCCCCCGGACCACAAACAGACTCTTGGATGAAATGGATTCTATCCTGGGGTTCAACCTATCGCGTATCATATCCGATGGACCAAATTCGAAATTAAACAAAACAGAGAATGCGCAGCCCGCCATCATGGCCATATCCGTTCTTATTCTCCGCATACTGGAAAATGAATTCGGGTTGGATACTAGATCGCGAGTCGACGTGACTCTAGGGCACAGTCTTGGAGAGTTCACGGCACTAGTCGCCGGTGGCTATCTTCAATTTCCTGACGCGCTCAAGCTGGTGCGACACCGAGCCGAAGTAATGGCACGATGTACCAAAGAAATGGTCGAACACTCCGGTGAAACATATGGAATGGTAGCATTGATATGTGAACCCGAACATCTCGAAAGCCTCCTCAGAACTGTTCAGGAGTTCCTTGGGCTAGGAGCCGACGACACAATCCAAGCCCCATCGATCCAACAAGTCATGGTAGCGAACATCAATTCGCCGAATCAAATTGTTCTCAGTGGCAGCATTGAACGGATACGGACTCTCCTTGTCCAGCTGCGCCAATTTGGGGGACATGATCCCCGTGCCGTGAGACTCAAAAGCGAGAGCCCCTTTCACAGTCCTGTGATGTTTCCCGCTACTGAATACATGCGATCCGCTCTCGAAGAAGTCAATATTACTTTCCCTGGCAGAATGCCTTGTATCTCGAATGTCTCGGCACTGCCGTTCCAGTCGAAGCAAGACCTGAAGAACCTCCTGTCGCGACAATGTACCGATACGGTGAGATGGTGGGACAGTGTCCGTTATCTCCATCAGGAAGAGGGCGTGAGACGTTGGATTGGTATTGGACCTGGAAAGGTAGGTCGAAATTTGGTCGGAAAAGAAGTTGGAAGAGTAAACGCCAAGGGAGGTGGTGTATGGGCTGTTTGCAATCCCAAAGAAATGGAGGACATGATTGTGGCATTGGAACAAACCGAGTCGGAAGTCAGAAATCATTGAGCCATTTTGAAGTTATATATGGACGCGCACTCGATTTCTCTGTAATTCTATGCACCTCTCGTGCCTTATTGATGACAGTATACTCCAAGAGTTTCTTAAAAGCAATTTAATTATATTCATGCGAACGGGAAAGGTCTTTTTATTACTATTAATGGTATCTATGCGGCGGCACCAGGAATCCAAGTTTCGCCAATGCGCTGGACTTCGGCGATGAATTTCGGATTTGAGATGGGTAGAGAATTGGAAGCCGAGCTTGCAGCTGAGCCTGGCGCCGGCGCGTGGTCATCGGGGGAGTAGAAGGGGTTCTGCAATAGCTGAATGTATGCGCTCTGAAGAGCTCGGAACGCCTAGTTCATCCATGGTCAGTCAACCATCTTTGAAGAAACGGAGAGCTCGTCTACTCACTGGCTTCACATCCGCGTCCCTCAAGCCGCTAACTGCAGAGCCCGTTGGTTTTCCATTACTGGCATTCTCCTGACCAAAAAGGTCCACGATAATCAGCAGCTTGACACCCGTTGTTGTGAGCCAGCCGTAAACTGCTAGCCTCTCGTCAATGGCATGTAGGAGACCGAGATCTTGGTCGATAGATGTGTGTTTGCGCCGGATCTCGAAAATGTCAAGGCACGAATTTAATAGGAAGGAGAATTCAATCGTAGAATCTGTGTATGGAGGGAAGAGGGAGATGTGAAGCGGGTTGTCCTGGATCGAAGTCAGCTCAGAACTGGAAAGCATCAGCAAGAGAGGGCATTCGTACAGATTTTCCGATCACGCCAATGCAGGCAATCTTTGGTCCAGCCATACTGTTGCGTTCAATGCCAAAAGGCGGTTCCCGTGTGTTCAGAGTTGGAGGGGCAACTTGTTTGGACTGCGTTCTCCTTTCCAAACTACGCCGGCCACTGTTGCCGCAGACTAGGTAATAGTCGGTTATGAATGAGCGCTCAAGTGTGGGCTAGAGGAACGGACCGACTTATCAATTCGTTTGCCGAGAATGTGTAAGGAAATGGAGTGATAGACGGAGCTTCAACTCTAGCCCGCATATCATCGATAGCTGGCGATAGCGGAACTGACAACTGACGCCTTATTCCAGCCTTGCGGCCTCATTTGTAAGGCCACATTAGAGAGCCAATCACCGTGGCTCCGATTCTTTTTGCAAGCGTTTCACCGCCTTTACCATACGCGACACAGGAACGGAAAAATAACGCCTATCCACCAATCACTTTCTCCAGAATAGCTTACCTGATCGAGCGTCATATTACCGATTCCACCCGGCAAAAGTCCTCCCCTACCCAGAGAGGACCGCCACCTGTGAAGCTGCCCGGGTTCAGACTCGCCAACTCCGTGAGACTATAATCATGATGCCCATGGCGCGACCCGCCATCTCTGGCGCTTTGAGTGGTATGCCTTCTCTATCCTCAATGCCGCGAGCTGCACTAACCCGCCCAACAGCGCGTTCCCGACTGGCAACATGCCTTCCTCGCGCCCAGCCCATTGCCGCCCTGTCGACCTCGTCTGCGAAATCGGCTACTGCTCTTGAGCAGCAGTCATCAGGAAAGAACCTGACTGCCTCCGGCAAGGTTCGCCAGGAGGTGCCTCTCCTCACCCAGGAGCCCAAGAAGGGTGCCATGCAATATGTCTTGTTCGTTTGACCTCGGCCATATATCCCTCACAGCCCGCCACGGAACCCCCCTTGCTAACATCAATCGAACAGGACTACCCTCGATCAAGTTACCAACTGGGCCCGTCAGTCCTCGCTGTGGCCCATGACCTTCGGTCTGGCCTGCTGCGCCATCGAGATGATGCACCTTTCAACCCCCCGCTATGATCAGGATCGTCTCGGTATCATTTTCCGTGCCTCTCCTCGCCAGTCCGACGTTATGATTGTCGCCGGTACTCTCACCAACAAGATGGCTCCTGCTCTGCGCCAGGTTTACGATCAGATGCCCGATCCCCGTTGGGTCATCTCAATGGGTAGCTGCGCCAACGGTGGTGGCTACTACCACTACAGTTATTCGGTTGTCCGTGGTTGCGATCGTATCGTGCCCGTCGATGTTTATGTTCCTGGATGTGAGTTTTCACCTACTTTTGTATTTTCTATCGTAACTCTCCCTAACCTGATTCAATGCAGGCCCTCCTACCTCCGAAGCCCTGATGTACGGTATCTTCCAGCTCCAGAAGAAGATGCGCCACACTCGCATCACCCGCATGTGGTACCGCCGCTAAGCAATTTATAAACCGCTATTTTTTGATATCTTTTGGTTCCGTTAGACACGGTGGATTCAAAATGCATACCAAGCCATCGTGGAGTCCTTGTGTTCTATTACTGTATATTTTGGCCTCTGGTTGTGACTCCAATTTCCTTGATTAGTCGAATGAATTTTCTCAGAATTTCCGTCTTTTGGATTTCACAGATGATCTATTCATCATCAAGATACTGGGAGCCGACTGGTCGGTCGACATTCGGAGGCGTTTGGTACTCCATGTTCTATCCCTCAGCGGTTTACATCACCATGCACACAGGGCAAAACATGTCTTTGTCATGCTGTTCAAGTATAATATGCTGTTTGGCTTTTTGCTTTGGATCGCATCTACCATAATACATGATCGCGCTTCCTCCGAGGATAATATCAACCTTTTTGTGGACCAGAATGTACAGATTTATCTTCATCTATTTCCTTTCCAGGGTCAATGTTCCAGTCCTCAAACAGCCGTTTAGCCATTGACCATAACACCGCCGTTGGGATGCAGACACTGCCCAGAGATATAACTACTATCCTGGCTTGCAAGGAAGACAAAGCAAGTTGCAACCTCACTCGGTTGTCCCGGTCGACCGATCGGCACAGCATGGAATTGCTCCATTGCACCAGTTTGCATCGTCGCTGGGATAAGCGGAGTCCAAACTAGCCGATGGGATTAGAGCATGATCTCAAGGGGCATCACTTCAGGCGGAAGACTTACTCGGACCTGGGCAAACACAATTAACACGAATTCCTTTCTTCACCTGCTGATTCGAAAGAGCGCGTGTGAACGCCACGATGGAACCCTTGGTAGACGTATAGTCTAATAGATCACCTCGACCAATGTACGGGTTAACAGAGGCACAATTGATGATAGTTGAGCCTTGCTTCATATGCGGCAGAGAATATTTCGAAAGATAGAAGAACGGGTGGATATTCGTATCAAACGTTTTCTCCCATTGATCCCTAGTCGTCAATCTATTAGCCATCTGTCCAACCTCTCACGAGGTCCCCTCTCCCGATAGACCCTCCAAAAGGTCAACTTACTCGTCAAGTTCACTGATATCACTCAGCATATTTTGGAAAGCAGCGTTGTTAACCAAGATGTCGATTCCACCCATATTCTGAACCGCCATATCGATGATCTTCTTGCAATTTTCCTTCTTGCGAATATCAATTGCAAGACAATGACATTGCTGACCAGCCTGCTCGACGAGCTTCTTCGTCTCTTTGGCGTCTGTTTCTTCTTCGGGGAGGTATACAATCAGGCTGGATGCACCCTCCATGGCGAATAAGATTGCACAAGCTCGTCCAATACCAGAGTCACCGCCAGTGATAATGGCTCTTTTTCCTTCAAGCTTGCCGGCCGCCTTGTACGTCTGATATCCTCCGTCTTCGGTTGGGATCTGCATAGAGACTGGCTTGGGGTTTTCCATATCTGCCTGCAAGCCAGGCATTTTCAGATGCTGGATGGGAATCTTGTGGCCTATTACTTTTGTTAGCGCTGAGCAAGAACATCGCTGTTCTCATCTCACCTGGCTGGAATTGAGACTTTGAGCCACTGGCTGGTCTTTCGGTGTACTGTGCAGCTGAAGGCATGATGGGCAATTGCGATCCTTAACAAAAATTGAGAACGAGCCAGTTGTAATAGGATGCAGTTAAGGATATCAATCGGAGTTGGCGATGGTCCGAATAACGTAAAGGAGGACTGCATTCAGATTCCTGGCACGCCTCTATTTAAGCAACTGATGGATCTTTCCGTCACAATGACATTCGAAACTATTTGTCTACCCGGTACAATACTAGGGTAGAAGGAAATCAGGGCCACCAAGCATATGTTGTGCCTGACTTTCCACTTATAGCTACGCTCTGGCAAATTCGATGGCAAGGGGCATATAGAAGTGGCAGACATTAAGCCTGGGAGGGTCTAGAAGCTGGAGCGATTCACGTGGGTGCTTTCATCTGAGATGAGTGGGTGTGGCTACAACTTGCCACATCGGGACGGATGGCAAATCTGCTAGTCCGACAATATGATGGTGACTTGTCGTCATTCCCAACATATCTGACAATGTATTGCAACTTATCTAGTTGCATATAAGTAGTATAGCGAGAACAATGAGCGCAAATAAGCCTGGGGGTTTGTTGCTTACATGTTGATAGAATACAGACGGATAAAGATGCTGGACCACAAGAATGACTTGAGCCAACTAGAAAATTCAATTTTTCAGGATGAATGTGGCGTCGAATGTTTTAGTGATACAATTCAATTAGAATCCTGACTGGACTTGACTTTATTCAAACTGAGAATACTTTTGAGAAATTGATATTTCATGGTTGCGGCGTGCCAGACAGACTTGAACGTTTTGGACGGAAGACATCACGTGGATCTGCCTATTTTGGACCTCGAAAGGCAGTCATAGTACCTCAGATTAGCTGAGCTATGCTCAGTAATGATAATTCTTCTACAGTATATTTAATTGTTTCAATTATTCAATTATTTGGTATTGCACGATGTGCCCATTTTCTATGCGATCCTTATCTTATCATTGACGGTCGTGATTGGCTCCGGGCCTGTACAATTTTTCTTCGCGGCTTTCGAGTTCGTCCGCTTCGGAACAACTCGCCCAACGCAAACGCCTACGCTCCTCCCAAAACACCTCAAAATGGTGAAACGGAAGAAGAGCTCCGACGCTGTCAGCACAGTGGCAACAGCCACCAACAATGACCTCCCTTCAGCGCTATCCACTCCCTGGACCTTCCTCCAGCCCTCCGCAGACCTGCACGCCCTACTCGCAGACTCTGCGAAACGAATTCTCGACCCGCTCGCTACCTCCGTCGTAGACGAGCAAACCATCCGGAAGCAGCTTAACAGAAAGCGCAAGCGAACAGAGCCTGAGTCGACCGCGCCGCCTCTCCAACTGAAGAACCTCTATGTGGACGGCTTCACATCGAACCAAGTATGGGAACAAGCGACACGCATTCTGGAGTCTGCTGGGGGCGAGATTGAAAGGGACGTTGCCCTCCTGTCTCAGTACGGTGGACTTGCGTCGTCAGATGAGGAGTTGGGTTCCTTGGAAGGCTCTGGTCCCGAAGATATTGGATCTGAGAGCGATGGTGCCGAGAGCATGTCAGATGCTTTCTCGGAGGAGGAGGAGGAGGAGGAGGAGGAGGAGGGTGAAGACCTTGAAGACAACGGCTCTGATGCAGAGCTGGAGGCTGGATCCGATATCGACGACGAGGAATTGGACGACGCTGAGGCGATCGAGGAGGAGAAACTAAGCGATGAAGAAGGCTCGGATGCCTCTGAAGAGGAGGATGTTGGCACCTACACTGAAGACAAGTTCGGATTGAACGATGGATTCTTCTCTATCGACGATTTCAACAAGCAGACTGAATTGCTAGAGAGACAAGATATGAAGGGTGGTGCCGATGATGATGACGATGATGAAGAGGAGGAAGTCAACTGGCACGCGGACCCCTTCGTTGCTGGCGATGCCCTGCCTAACGCCAAGAAGGTAGATGTTGGGGCGACTGGCGGAGACGATGATATGGAAGACGACGACAGCGAAGAAGACGGCCCAACATTTGGCAATGCCGATCTCAATGCCGACTCCGACGACGATGACGATGCCGAGCCTGACGTTGACCCCGAAGCGACCAGTTACGGCGACACAAGTAACGTCCGATATGCCGACTTCTTTGCGCCGCCGCCCCGCAAAGCTTCGTCCAAGCGATCACGCGCTCTCCCAAAGACCCAGCCAGCTCAAAACATTACCGATGACGATGTCAACCGCGCTATGGCTGATGTCCGACGAGATCTTTTCGATGACGAGGAAGAGGTGGAAGAAGAAGACATCGAAATGGGCGAGGATGGCGAGCCCCAGGGTCCGCGCTCAACACACGAGAAGCAAAGAGCCAAGATTGCGGATGAGATTCGCCGATTAGAAGCCGCCAATGTTGCGAAGAAGGAGTGGACAATGGCCGGTGAAGCACGAGCCGTGGAGCGACCTGTCAACTCGCTCATTGAAGAGGATCTTGACTTCGAGCGTGTAGGCAAGCCTGTTCCTGTCGTGACGAACGAGACCAGCGAGGACATCGAGGAACTTGTCAAGCGTCGCATTCTCGCCAACGAGTTTGACGAGGTCATTCGTCGTCGCCCCGGCGCTGGTGACAACAAGGCTCAACGCCGCGCCAGATTTGAGCTGGAAGATACCAAGCCGCAACAGAGTCTGGCCGAGATGTACGAAACCGACCACCTGCGCGCCAACGACCCGAACTTCGTCGATACCAAGGACAAGAAGCTTGCGCGGGAGCATGCCGAGATCCAGAATCTCTGGAAGGAGGTCAGCTCTCAATTGGATACTCTGTGCAACTGGCACTACAAGCCCAAGACACCTCAGGCCAACATCAACGTTGTCACCGATGCGCCAACTATCATGATGGAAGATGCCCGTCCTACGGTTGGCAGTGCCGCTGGTGGACCCTCAGCTCTTGCACCCCAGGAGGTCTACGCTCCTGGCGACGATGGCAAGGTTGTTGGAGAAGTTGTGCTCAAGACTGGCGCCTCTATTTCCAAAGATGAGATGAGTCGGGAGGAGAAGGCTCGCAAGAGGAGACAGAACAAGGCCCAGCACAAGGCCAGCGACAAGTCTTCTTCTGGATCTCAGGGCAAGACTGCAGAGAAGCAGCAGCTCGTGTCGGACTTGAAGAAGGGTGGTGTCAAGGTTATCGACAAGGAAGGCAAGGTCACCAATATGGATGGTGACAAGGCCCGTCCCGGCCACAAGAACAAGGGCGATACATTTAAGCTGTGAAAGCTGTAAAAATCTATGGTGATGGGAGTTGTGGAGCACATATGTATAGCATTCTGAGTTCATCATTTGGAGAATGTCAATCGCTGCATCTAGTGAAAAATAAAAGAGCCAAGCTTGTCGTCGTATTCGTCGCTGTCGATAATGAAAGATGTGATTGTCGCTGTCGATTATGATCTATTCCATCGCAAGTTGCTTGTTGGCGCATTTGGGAGCCTTGCGCCGAAGGGTGTAGAGAAAGATGTTCTCCCGATTATAGGCTGGCGCATTGGGGTCGTCACGAACTTCTTGAAAATCGAAGGCCTTCTTCGCCATTTTGATAAACCGCAAATCGGCTCTTCTCCGCCTCTTATAGCAGAAATAGCACGTTGTGTTTGGCCCGATGAGATCCTTGAGTGTCGTGATAAGTAGCGGGAAGGCGGGTTCGAAGTAGACGCAGTCGGCCGCAAGGATGATATCGGGATGTGCTGGAATGTGAGTCGGGATCGGTTCGCCCCAGTCTAGTATTGAAGCTTGCACTTTGCTTTCGAGGTCGTTCAGTGCAACATTTTCCTTCATCAATTCGAACATGGGGAGTTGGTCTGTGATGTGAAGGGGTGCTGCGAATTCACATTCTCGCGCGACGCCTAGTCCGACAAGGCCTCCTCCGGCTCCGAGTTCGACACTGTTGGTGCAAAATGTCAGCCCTTGCTCGTGTTCACAAATCAAGCATCCGAGGAAGGGAATTAGAAAAGTTGTGAAAGAGGCTTCCCCCAGACCACATGGACTACCGACATCGATTTCCCGGCCAGCTCCGAGGCGCGTTGACTGAGCATATATTTTGTCAAAACCATGCCTGCAGGCCAGAGCTGGCCACCACATCCATTCTTTAGATCTTCTTTTAGGAGGAGGGGATCGTTTAGGAGTCCGTCGAAGGTGATTTTTGTCGTGCTCGCGGCCTTGTTGACTCGTGGCGGGGCCAATGCGTCGCTCACGTTGAAAGGGGCGTCCGGATCGGAAACTGGGCTCGGGGATCTTGACAGCATAGTGGTTTTTGGCCTCGTGGCTGTGTGCAAGGGCGCTGGGGGTGAGTGAATTGTGTTTTCGGATGGAACAGCAAAGAATCTCGGTGCGGCAAATCTAATCTACGCTAGTGGGCCTCGTCGCCTTAGCCCGGTGTTTATCGCCGGCGAATCACATGATGTGCTGAAGGAGAAATAGAGAGGCTCAATTAGAGAATGGGAGAGGGTTATTGGGGGTGTGTTTATGAAGAGTATAGCCCTTCGAGCTATTAGAAAGGGCACTAGTACAATACGAACTTGAATAAATCTTGGCCTGTACTTGTTGGTCGAACCATAAAAAAGCTTGACTGTATGAGGCACGTCCTAGCACCGCTATGCAGAAGTGCGAAACCAATTTTTTTTTTCATAGGCCCCTGTTGTATCACTCGACCGCTTAATCTGATCGGAGGATATACGGCAAGAAGCAAAAAGAAGCGTGCGCCCGTGCGTGGTGCCTCAACGGGATCGGCAATCCAGTCCGCTGGGGACGAACCCACATGGTGGATGTACGACATCCGGGGTCGACTAGCGGGGAACAAGCAGGCCATCTGACGTGCTTCCTAAAACAAGGTCCAAAGTCTTCCGGCCGACGCGAACCATCTCAAGCCGGAAGGAGCAGTCGAAAAGGGAGGACGCAACTCAAGCTGGCCCAGTTTCGCTGCAACCTGACGTCATGCGCCTTCCCCATTGCGCTGAATCATGACGACGTCACCGCATGCCTGGCAAGCCTGGCCAGCTTCAGAAAGCGCTTCTTAAACCTCATCAGCCCCCTGGTTCCCTTTTCTTTCTACTAACTCGAATCATCGAATCAGCAATTCACCCATCATGACTACCCTGCACTGTGAGTACCTCAAGAGATCATCTCTTGGAACCGGACAAGCAACAGTATCACTAACACCAGTTACTATCATCCAGACCTCCCTCCCGTGAAGCCCTCCGCCATCGCGCTGGGTACGTTCTTCACCCACACTGCCTCCCTGGGCATCCTCGCCCCGGTCTTCGGTGACACCTACCACCGCGCCCAGGCCGCCAACTCGAAGGAGGAGTTCATCAAGTCCAAGGAGGCCGCCGGCGCCGCGGCCGCATGGGGTAGCTCCCTCATCGGCAGCGCCGTGCAGACCTACGGTGTTGCCGCTCTGATCAACGCCACTGGCACCCTCAGCTACAAGGGAGCCGCTTACCTTGGTACATTGATCTTCTTCGCCAGCTCCGCTCCAGGTGTATGTATTCCAGCTCAGATCAGCTTCAACCTCACAAGCTCATGTGCTAATTTCTCCATCAGTTCGTCAGCCAAATCTTCGCAGAGAAGAGGCCTCTGGATACCGTTGCGGTTGGAGCCGTGTCTCGCGTGTTCGAGACTGTTGGTCTGAGCTTGTTCCTCACCTGGTGGGGAACCCGCACCAACCCCTTCGATTAGATCCCGCATGATCTTGCCGGATAAATGATCCCGTTACTTTACAGTAGTTTGGGCCAGACATGATCAATATCCAGAGTGGATGGCGTCTGTGTATCTTACGCTTTTATTTAATTGTAAATGAATCCAATTTGTGTCACCCTGGAATCACTTATGAAGGACATGTGATTGTCGTGCTAGTGTCGGAGCCTCTTGGAGGGTCACTTGAGTATACCGTGGTGGACCGTTCAGATACTTGGGTCGAGCTGTAAATGCAAGACGTAGTGTGTGCTCGGTTCCTTTTCGCATCAAGAAAATGCGGGTTTGGGTTTCGAGTGTGGACACTATATACACTTTCTACACATATTCCCTTACCTTCACATCTTCCTGGGCATCGGCTCTCCACGTGTCACAACCCCTCTCCAGCCCTCATAGGTAAACCTCGAGCGGTGTACCACCACAATGTCTCCTCCTCCCCTTTCTGTTCCTTGCATCATCTTCCTTTCCTCATCTTCGATATTCTTTGGAATGATGCCCGGTGGTGGTGCATTAACTCCGGCCAGGCCCATGATCCATGAGCCGAGTTAGGTGGATTGGATCTGCCTCAAATTCACCTATTCCGTTTTAAGATTTTGTTCACTTGATGCAGAATCAATTGGTATTACAGTGCGACTAAATTGGGATTCATCAAATACACTATCTCACCATTTCTTCACCAACCCAACAACTTTGATACCACGCACTTTGGTTTCGGGAGACCTGATCTTACCACAAACTGCTCGTGTACGTTTGGAATAGCTTCCCAGTTGATCTTCATGCGATTACAACCATTTTTGGCAATTAAAATCTTTCCTAGGTCCCAGAAAGTACGCATGAACTGTCAATCTCGGGCATATTCACTGTAGCGGAGATTCGAGCCGAGCAACGATTCAACCTGCATCGAGATCTGAGTTCTGATCAAAATGAGATGACTGGAAGGACCACACAATCCTTTGGTGGTCTTGGTTCTCAACGGCCAGTCTATTAGGCTTCATGATCTCTCTTTAACCGAGAGAAGTTCATTGGAATCACCAAAAGCACCCTGACAACGCTCTGCCGAAGAGCTCAGCTTCAAGCCTGCTCTATTTTGAGGACTTCGAGGAAGATTTTGACACTAAGTAAAAATTTATCCTAGCTTCATCTCGTCATGAGTTCCTTTGACCAGGAGAACGAAATTCGACTCATGGCCCGAAACTTGGGAAAGGTCGATGGGTTTCCGCGATATCGTACCAAGCAATGATTGAACACCGTGAACGCCAAATCTTTTACAATTCAACTATCCAGAATGAACTATTCGTTTCTCACGAGTTTACCCAACAGCATCAGCCTTTCACGCATTAGGGTCAAGCATGAGGGTCATTGGGAATTCGTGTACTGGTTCCTTGGTCTGTATGCAGGCATGCTGCTGTCTCCTCATTTTCCCCCTCATATTACAGTGGGCCACAACCAGGATTCGCCAATGAGCCATATCGTCTCATGTTGTATGTTTCTACCCTGGAACTCTGTTCATGCTGTCCTACTTCAAAGCATACATTCCAGGGCGATGAGATCTTGCAGAGATTATCACCCAGAAAAAGGGCAGAGAAAAGAGAGCCGTGTACTTCAAATGGGAACGAAGACAGGAATCAAAGAACCGAGCAAAACAGTCACTTTATCCTTTATCGTACCAGGTCATATTTCTCTGCCATATATTCAAGGCATATGATAACAAGAAATGGAAAAAGGAAATGTATATTGGATGTCACAGAAACTAGCTGGCCCTTTTACGAGCGGAATGAAAACCTCTCCAAAAAATGATCTAATCAAATAAACATGCGGCAGGGGTACCTAAAAACAACCGTTAGTCTCAAGGCATCCATAAAGAGTCCCACAAGGACAACATACTTCTCGGGATAACCGTGCTCCGAGTCAAGATCATACTTAGACTGGTTCTCCTTAGGAACAGTGTTGAGGTTGGCGGGGGTAGGAGGGAGACCATTGGCGCCAAGAACACTGACGACAGTGCTCTTGTCCTTCTCAAAGAACGCAGACAGACCACGGTCTTGGCCCTGCTCCTTGACCTCGGCAATTTGCTTCTCGCCAGCCTCGCCAATCTGCAGAACATCGTCCTTGGGAGCAGCCTGGCTGCCGACGGTCAACAGGCCAACGGCATCGGCCTGGGTCACGGTGCTCAGTTTCGGGTAATTCCTTCGGACATCGCGCTTCCAGTAGGGGTTGTCGGCAATGTCACCGGCCGGAACGGTGACGGGGTCATCGTAAGCCAGGGGAGGGATGGAACCGGGAGTCGGGAGACGGTACTGGGAGTTCAAGGGGACACCGGTGGAACGGTTGGGGTCGACGGCGAGGGTGCGGCGGACGAACTCCCAGAACCCGGTGGACTGGAGGGTGTATTTCTGTCGCGAACGAGTCAATGTCTGTCCAATATAGCCTTAATTTATCGAGAGAACGTACTTGGGCGAGCGGAACGACGGACGACGCCACCTTGGCGGCTTTCTGAGCACCGCCGGCCATATTGAAGACTTTGACCTGTGCCGTCTTGTCAGCGCATCAGGTCTTGGGACACCGGAAATTGAAGCTGGGGGGTGGTGTAGGGTTGGAATTGGATCTTTGACTGACCTCTAAAAGTCTGTAAAGTGCGTCAAGCGGTCGTGGCAGCCTTGAAGTTCGAAATGCGGCACGTCAGGGTAACTCCGGAGGTGCAGAGCGCGGAGAATTGTACCGCCGGACCCGATCGTCGCGCACGGCGGGAGGCATTACTAATGCCCGCCCCGACAGCTCCCGCAAAATAACGGCCATGTCTCTCCCTCCTGCTCTCTTCGATGGCCCCTGCGGTCGGCCAAAGCATTTCGTTGATCGATAGGCCAGTAAGTTGGCTGGTCGATTGGTTGATTGATTTGTCCTTACTTCTACAGAGCGGCAAAATCAATCAACCGACTAACCAGCCCTCATCAATCAGACTCAAAGGCCGACCACGTGAAAGGAGCGGTAGTTGTCAAAAGTTGAAGTGCATAAACACCTGAAAAGTCAGGCGGAGGCATGGACTTTTAGTTCAGCGAGAATCAACCTATGTGACCAATAGAAGCCGATATCGTATTGCGCCTGCCATGAAATAGAAATCACCTACACCAGCTAAGACCAGCAGTGAGCAGTCTAAACGATGGCAGCGTTCTCATAGTAATGTAAATATAGGTCTGAGAGCTCCTTAATTCTCTATTCTCAAGTCAGCCCGAGGAAAACGGCCCTACTCATTCGGAAGCCATCAATGTCGGAAACAAGTATCGGATCCTAAGCTCAGCTTCGGTACCTCGTTCGGTCTATCATAAGGTTCGGCAGACCCACGGATTTCTTCGTCGCTAACCATCTTATTAGGACGACAGCGATCATGCACACACTATATCGATCCTGAACTCTCCTGAACTCTCCGCAAACCAGAGCTCAATATTTAGTGGGGTACTCCAATCTTTCTCCAGAATATATGTGAGCCCTTAATATGGGACTGTCTATCAGCGCTCCCGATGGCACTTCCGACATACTCTCAGTGCATCTGAAGACTGCCGGTCTGGCTCCCGACATGGTTTTTGAGTTTGGGGATTCTGGTTGCGTACCCTTCTGCAGTTGAAGGAGCTACAAAGAGAGTGATGGCTGCAGAGATGGAGTGGTTGTGGATTCGACTTTATTGTGTCTGCTCGATCGTTCTGTCTACTTCCTCATTTTCGTCTTTTTATCCGTGTGCGTCTGGGTGCACGCGAGTACAATAAGCGACAAAATGGCTCACGAAAACCATCGCATCAATTCAAAGGCTTCGCATCATGAAGTTGGAGTCATGCCTGGTTTAACCCAGGTCCCTACCTCCGTGACCCTGTCTGCGGAGCAGTTTGAGAGGCTCTATCTCAACCCCATGATGCACCGCCAGTCGGCTCTGACGAAGAATTTGGGAAACCCAACTCCATTGTAAGAACTCCCTACAGATATGATTTCCGAAGCCTCGATGAAACATCGCTGACAATTTATATTATAGGGGACTGGGGGGTTTTGTGTTGACAACCACACCGGTCTCTTGTTGCTTGATGGCCTGGAGAGGTGCTGGCGGAGCTGGTGCTGCGTTCACGTAAGAGTTCCCTCGTTGGCAATATCCGAGTTGCAATTTACTGACCTTTATAGTGGCGTCTTGATTCTATTTGGCGGAGTTCTCCTGGTACTTTCTAGTATCCTCGAGTTTGTCATTGGAAATACATTCTCCTCCGTTGTCTTTGGACATCTAGGTATGTCAAACTTGAAGCTCATCAACTCGCCGACACGAGGAACTGACCATTTCAGGTGCTTTCTGCTTGGCCTTCGGCGCGAGTATGACTCCAGCTTTCAATGCTGCAGGTATGTGCTAAGATTAAAATTTCCTCCACACATTGAACTCGCTAACCCTTTTTTAGCCCCTTATTCCCCCTCGACATCGGATACAATCGCAGGACTTCATAGTCCTGGCTTCGTGAACACATTCGGTACGTCCTACAATACGTTTATTCAATTGTCCAGGGACTGACTTTGCATCAGCATTCTTCTTCCTATTCATGGCGCTTCTGATGTTCATCTATACCATTTGCGCGTCGCGTACGAATGTGGTATACGTCGTCATTTTCACGTCTCTCGTTGTGGTTTTCTCGCTTCTAGCTGCCGCTTATTGGAAGCTGGGCGCTGGAGATGAGGTGCTTGGTAACCGCTTGACAGTGGTGAGTTTTATCCTTCCGATCGATTTCTTCGCTTTTCAAGTCGCTAATGCCTTTGCGTCCAGGGCGGCGGTGCTGCATTATTCCTGGCTAGTGTGCTTGGCTTCTACTTGCTGACAGCACAACTCCTTGATTCTGTTGGATTCCCTCTTACCTTGCCTGTTGGAGATCTCAGTGGGCTTTGGGATCGTTTGAAGAAAGCGTAAGTGTGCAACGAACTCACTGAATTTCCATGTTTGTTCTAACGGCTTCACAGGGATTGCTCGCAAGATCTTGAGTCGGCGACCAACAGTGACAAATGAAGAAAGGTGCTCCAAGATTCCTGTTAGCTCCTTGACATGTGCGAAACTTCTCCATGCGCCTTGTCAGCTGAATACTGGGATCCGTTAGTGGCAGATTGATTGCTTACTGCGGTCATTTACTCCACAATGTGACGGATGAACCTGGGAATAGCCTCGTCTCGTGGAAGGATGCCTGAGGCATAATATTGGGTCGTTTGCACTACGCGTTTGCTGGGGACATAACTCCTCTTTTTCTGGCGGACTTTCTTTATTTCTCCTTCTTCATCTTCGAGATTCTCGTCCTGTAGGCACCGAATCAATCTGTTTCTTTCGAACGGCCCGTAACACAATTCCTTATTCATTTAGGCTGTGAGTTGACGCAATTTGTATATCAAACACCTTTTGTATATACGCACTTCAAGTGCTAATACCAAGAAATACTATGTAAATTCTGACACTTTCTACTCCTTACCGGTGAATTCTAACACAATTGACTATCCGTCTAATCTCCCCCGTTGAGACGAGAACCCACATTTTAGAACTTAGCTCAAACTTGGTTTACCAATGAGTATCTCCACATATCATCTGTGATGCCTCCTCTGACGACTCAATTCTGAGGGTGACACCCCGCAAATTTCTCCGCCGATCCACTCTGCATTGACCCCAGCCGGTTACCGAATACGGCAGACAGCCACGGATAAAACCCGGAATTGCCTTGGCGTATTGTGAGCTCACATACAATTAAGACTATGGATTGAGTTTTCGTGGTGCGACATGATAGGACTGCCGAATAGCTTCCCGAGAAGAAAAAGCAAAGTTGTATCCCCGACATCCCTCCGATGAGGACAACAGCCTTCTGAATATCGGATGAGAAAAATGATTCAGAAGCTCAAAAGTTTGAAATACCGAGGAAAAGATGCATATCAGAAAACACATTCCTATAACATCATTTTTGGCATATAATAGAGCGTAATCTTTAGAATTCTCGGAGTTTGCAGAAACGAACTTGTAGCTGTTGATAAGCATTTAAGAAGCTAAAGACGATTGCGATGAAGCGACAATCGGTAAATTCAATTGATATTGCAGCACCATTATAAAGAAGCTAAATAAGGAGGCCAAATGGACAATATTTGACTGTCTGATTCTATTCCCAGAGAAGAACAGCTTTCAGGGCCATGCCATCTTTGATATCCTTAAAAAGCCGTCCATATTCACTGACGGAATAGAACGAAACGATTTGGCCGAGGGGAAATCGGTCTGTGAAATGTTGTCCAATGAGATAAGGGAGCATCTATGAGGAAATTAGCAAGTTTTACATAATAAAGGAGAAGGCCTGCTTGCCTTCTGAGGAACGCTGTCGCCCTCACAGCAGCCAATATACTGGTGTCCCGTAACCAAGTGAGAAATAACATCCACTCCCGCTCGCTTTCCAGGTGCTGGTGCGCTGAGAGTTGCTGCTTTTCCACACTTACCAAGACACTCCAGCGCCTTTTCAACTACTTGGGGCACACCAGCACAACCAATAAAATAGTCAACACCGCTAGACCCAGTAATCTTCTGAATCTGGGCAACGGCATCCTCATCAGAGCCAACCACAGCATGAGTCGCCCCAGGCTTTTTCGCCAACTCCAATCTCTGGGGTTGCAGGTCTACCGCGATGATGATCACGGCATCTCTGAGTTCCGCCTACGGACCCGACGCCAAAAATAGCCACCGACTTACCAGGCTGCACGTCCATTGTGTTCAAAATAGCTCCAGCACCAGTCTGAATGCCACATCCGAGCTGGGAGAAAGGGCCCAGTGAGGTTTCGGAAGGGACATTGACAATCGAGCTGCCGTGGACGATGGTATGCCGAGCGAATGAGCTCTGGCCGACAAAGTTCCAGTGGACCTTCGCGCCATCTTCGCGCTCCCGTCCATTTGTCTCTGTCCGAAGTTGCGTTGGGCTCACTCCACGCAATATGCTGGGTGGTCGGAGGTGCACTATGCACAGGATCCACAGGAGTCGAAACTGACTAAGACCTTGTCTTACTACTCGATGTGTTTGATGTTGCTTCCAACTTCTAGGATTACACCAGCTCCTGTTTCGCATGTCAGTAGCGAAGCTTAGAGAGATCGGAGAATGATACATACCTTCGTGTCCAAAGACACACGGGAAGGTTGCCGGTATAGGTTCCGCTCATGCAAGAAAAGTCCGCGTGGCAGAGTCCAGAGGCATGAATCTCGACCTGGACTTAATCTGGAAGTAAAGCATCGAGCACAATATTCTCCAGCTTTACAGGCGAGCTAAGCTCTCTGAAAATGAGGGCTTCTGTGGTAACTGGCATTTTGGGATGAAAAATGTTTCGATGAGAAAAGAGCCAGGGAGGTAAAGACTGAAGACTTATAGAAAATTCTTCTGTTTATTTCCCGACACCCGGATGCTTTAGCAGGCTTTATTGTCATCAATCTACGAAATATGAGACACTGTTTTCGTGACCCATGCTTTGTTCTGTATATCCAAGTATGAACTCCTTACTGAAGCTGCATATTCCAAAGTCGGCCGAAGCTCTATCGCGATTAGACTTTCGTCGCCACCCGATGATGAAGCCGAAGCGTTCGGGATCGAAAATCGGCAATCTTCCCCCAACGATCCCCGCACCTCTGCAATCGAGCCCCGCACCCCAGATTTGGCTTCCGTGCTGTCTCTTTTGGGGAAGGGTACTGGCCAAGTGTTTCGGAACCGCACCATTGACAGCTTCCGATAATGTTATCGAGGGCCCGGGATCTGCATTGATTCAACCCCGCTTCATAATCTCCTATAATTGCGACTAGGCTAGCTCTATAGCGGCCAACGCGGCCAATGCGGCCAATCATGCGGTAAAGGATTCGGTAGAAGTGTCATCAGACGATAGCTGCATGAATCACTGATTTAGCTATAAAGTCAGCACGATGGCCAGAGCTCTAGAGGGGCACGTACACGGCTTTCCAACGCGGATCTCACGCCTTCTTCACATCTGCGGACATCACCCCACGTCTCACTCTTTTCCCTTCTCGTCCTCAGTATCCTTCGAACATGACGGCTTCCGAAGCTAGAACGCCCGGCCCGACGGTGCCTCTCATCATCGGAAACAAGGACATCACGACGACAACCACGTTTGACGTGATCAATCCCGCCAATGGCAAGGTCGAGCACAAATGCAGTTCCGCTTCTGTCGAAAGTGTGACACAAACTGTTGATTCAGCTCAGAGTGCTTTCCCCGAGTGGTCAAAGACCAAGCCCGCGACACGACGAGATATTCTACTGAAGACAGCCGATATCTGCGAGGCTCGGAAGGATGAATTCGTCGGGTACATGTGCGAAGAAACCGGCTCGCAGGTTCCATATGCCGAGTTCATCCTTATGCTTGGTGTGAATCTTTTGAGGGATGTCGCAGGCAAGGTGTCGGGTATCCAAGCCACTTCCCCCGTCCTGGCACAGGAAGGAATGAGTGCAATGGTCTATAAGCAGCCCTACGGAGTCGTCCTCGGAATCGCGCCCTGGTAAGTAAACATGGTCCGAATCTTTGTCTCAGGACTAATCCGTGACCAGGAATGGTCCCTTCGTTTTGGGTATCCGATCCGTAGCTCTCCCTCTCGCAGCCGGAAACACAACCGTGCTGAAGGGCTCAGAGCTGTCTCCGAAATGTTTCTGGGCGATTGGAGACGCATTCCGCCAAGCTGGACTTCCAGATGGCTGTCTCAATGTCATTTATTCTCAGCCTGCATATGCCGCGGATGTGACTACGGCACTCATCGCCCATCCCGCAGTGAGGAAGTTGAGCTTCACTGGAAGTACTGCTGTCGGTCGGAAGATTGGCCAGATCGCGGCGACTTACATTAAGCCCGTGATCTTGGAGCTTGGAGGGAAGGCACCCACTGTCGTTCTTGAAGATGCCGACGTGGAAAAGGCCGCCCTGGGGGCTGCCATCGGATCATTCATGCATGTAAGTCTATCTGCCCTTGAATATGAGAGCTGACAGCTAACACAAATACCAGACCGGTCAAGTCTGCATGTGCACAGAACGAATTATTGTCCACAGAAGCGTCGCCGATAAGTTCCGTGAGGCCTTGAAAGTCGCAGTCAACAATGTCCTTGGTGGCCCCAGCACCGGGTTGGTGGCGATTAATTCCAAAGCTATTTCTAAGAACAAGGATTTGATTCGGGACGCTGTTGCAAAAGGTGGCAAAGTTCTTCTCGGCGATCTTGATACTCAAGTGTCTTCCGATACTCGGATGGGTGCAATTGTTGTGGAGAATGTGACGAAGGACATGGACATCTATCAGACCGAATCGTTTGGTCCTACCGTGTCACTTTTCGTGGTTGACAGCGACGAGGAGGCGATCAAGGTTGCAAACGACACAGAGTACGGATTGAGTGCTGCGGTGTATACGGAGAATCTGGCCAGGGGACTGCATGTTGCGGGCCAAATTGACTCTGGGTAAGTGATTCGCTCTGAGTTGGTTCGTATTGTTCTAACAAAAGAACTAGTGCGGTACACATCAACTCCATGACTGTCCATGATGAGTCTGCTCTTCCTCATGGAGGATTCAAGAGCAGCGGATATGGACGATTCGGAACCAACATGCTGGATGAGTTCTTGTGGACTAAATCGGTGACATGGATGGATTACAGCGCTTGAGAAGTTGGTTAGCCAGAATGAACTCCGTTAATCATTACCCAACTCGCTTTTATTCTTGAGTTCATTTGGGCTCATTGGCGGAAGAAAATATGTCACTATTCATGTGTTTGGAAAAGGCCTTCTCGCCCGTTGTGTAGTCCACGTCCCCACGCTCTCGGGCCTCGATGACACCATCTGTCTCATATCCATTCTCACTAAGAGACCAAATGGTCGCGTATCGATCTTGATGGGTGCCATGTATCGAGCTCGGGATCTTTCTGTCGACCCCAGTGACCTCCTTGAGGTGTGGGAATATCCCTTCTTCGATGGCTGCTATCAGGGCATCAACCTGCTCGTCCCAGTCCGCGTGCTGTCGAGACATGCCCCCCACCGAGACGTTGCGTGTCTCTTGTAGTCCCGGATCCAGAGGTACTCCAGGCAACTTGGCAGGTTATCCACCAGATTCTTCTCATCCTCCCCGAACTCGCCCAGACCGCTCTTGACTTCTGTTGTAAAGTACAGCAGGAAGTTGATGGACAGGGATAGGCGCTTTAAAGCAGTGAAGTCTCTCAGCGAGCCCTCATTTCCCCATACCGATTCATAGAAGCTCACTTCTATGGCTCGGGATTCGGTCATGGGTATATCTTTCTGAGGGGTAACGGGTCCATCAACGTGTCATATGAACGGCCATCTTGGTATAACGGGGTTAGGGCGTCAACATCAAGCACTTTCTAAAGTGCATTAGTGCTTGCACAAAACCTTTATGACGGATTTGTGGTTGATCTCACGCGACACCCAACGTTCTACTTTTCCAATCTTCCCCTGTCCGAGTAGTTGAATTCTCGAAGAGTTTCAACACTGTTCAAGAGTCGACAGAGGTGGATGTTGGGAACTTCGGAGTGGCGTATTGAGAACCTCTCGAAATTGCCCGTCAACTCCCACAACTCTCCGGCATGCTTGGGTCTCATAAGGTCGACCCCGAAAGACTCAATTGACGGCAAGTGGTTGAGACGCGCGAGACATCGATTCAAGTCTACCTCCGCCTACCCTATCTCGCCGTTGATTGATGACTTATTGATGAAGTAGATATGGCGGGGGTTTTGGAGGAAGGGGAGGAGGTATTCCGGGCCAAGTACCATGTTTGCTCTTTTGAAGAAGAAATAAAGCGGATAGGGGGTCCATTCTTCGGCATCATGATGATCCAACCCTCGGATGCGAAAGATGGGCTGGGAAGCACGAGAGCCAGAGAAGTGAGATTAGGGGCGGGTGAGATTAGCAGGGTGGCGAGGGCCTGCGCGATGTATGGGCCATCCGACGACTTGTTACTGTTCTTTAGTGAGCACCATGCGAAGAAGGTGCAGGTCGGTCATGGTGTTTACTTACATATGCCGGACGCCGATGATCCCCTGAGCGATCCAGTTATCCCAGGCACTATCCGAGAGTGCCATGCGGGTGACGTCTTCTTTAGTGAGATCCCCAGCCCTCCATTCCTCGATCTCATCGTCGACCTCCCAATCTTCGTCACTATACAATTTAATAATTGCTTTGTTACGGAGAAGCACGTTCTTCCATGTCACCCTCTCATGCCCTGGAAGTGAAGAAAGTAGGCGATTTTGTCAAACACTTTCTTCAAGCGCCGCATGTCGCCATCGCCCAGCTATCGATATTCTTCTTCCATAGAGTATTCATGAGTATTCATAATGAATGGCCAATGATTGCACTCGATATGGCGAACGAGTGCAGCGAGCAACTTGTCTTTCAGCACCTCCACTAGGAACTCGAAGGCCGGGTTAAGTCTTCAAAACCTAGTGGAGTCCTTGATGCTGTGAAAGCGCTTTGACGTCTTCATATCGTAAACAGCGTTCAGGTATCGAGATTGGAGGGACAGGGCGGTAATGCCCTTGTTGGAAAAGAGAAGGGGGAGAATGAGTGGGGGAGAATGAGTGGAGGAATTCGGGACGGAGATTGTCGAGCGCCATTTTGGCATATGGGGTCGAATAAAGGCCGAGAGGGTGAAAAAGGTGCTTCAGCGCAGTTCAGAGTTTATGAATTATCCTTATTAGGGTCGAGGATATTATGGTTGTCGGGTTGAAGATGGCCCCGTTGGTCGGGACTCGAGGGCAGCGAGAGTCCGAAGCAGGAAATCCGACGGTGGAAACAGGACCTCGGGAGAGAAACCCAGAAAAGCGAGATACCAGGTAGGTAAATCAGAAGAACTGTCCACGAGGCTATTTGGATGAAGTGAAAGAGCCAATGAACATCTGGGAGTGTCTCTGAAGAGGTAGCTGTGGAGGTTGTAGAGTCAAAGATTTCCGAATGAGCTCAATGATTTTTAGACAGACTGCTGAGTGTGTCTGTGTGCGAATACTCGAGCCAATGCTAGGAATGGAGCGATCAGGCGACTTCGAGGGCGCGTGCCTACTTAGTTGGGAATAATACTGCCATTGCTTGGATTGCATGCTTTCAAAGGTATAGTTATGTATATTTATTACCGTATTGTGAAGTATATTAAGTACATTAGATGGTTATATACGGTATGTATATTACATGACTCCAGCAGGACTTCGTATAGTAATTAGTTAATTGAAAGGTGTTTCTACTAGTAGCAGCAATTTCTCGTGTCATAGGACTAAGACATGAGAAATTCAAGGGATCTCCTTGAATGTTTGAGCTCATGTATCTGTCTATTCACATGGCCTTCCATATCTATTGGCTAAAACTTTCAGGCCAAAAAAGCTGTTGTTCATGGCCCGCCATCTGCTGTCTCAAACAAGCTACAGTGTCGAACGATTTAACAATTGGAAGATACTCCACGTCAAGGAAAAGAGAGGAAATGATGTTTTTCACCTTGGGGTGTTCCTATGAACATCAGGGTGTAAAGGCGTGCAGCTACAGGTCACAGTGGGCGGCACCTAAGTTATGTTGAACAGGCTGGGTCGCAGTACATAGTCGGTGATTCCCCACACTATTTGACGATATCAGATTACTTGGCCCCAGGGCCATTTTCCACCTTTGAATCTTTCTTAGACTCTTCCTTGGATTCATCCTTGGACCCATCCTTGGGCTCTTCCTTGGTAGCGCCGTTGGAATTCTCGGTAGTGTCCTCCTTGGCGTCAACCTTAGATGCAATGGGGCTCTGGGCAACGATCTTTTGGACAGCATCAACGGTCGCGTCAGGGCCGCCCTGCTCGCGAAGCAGAACCTTACCCGTCTTGTCGACGGCGAAGACACCACGGATCGTTCCCTTGGGGGACTTCTTGAGGCCAATTGCGCTGATAAGACCATAGGCGGGGTTGCAAAGCAGCGGGTAGGGAAGGTTCTGCTTGGTCTTGAAAGTAGTGTTTGCCTTGGGTGAATCACCCGAGAGGCCATAGATGGCCAGGCCAGTCGACGAAAGATGTTCGAAATTGTCGCGGAACAGGCAAGCTTGCTTGGTACCTGGATGGAGGAGGTTAGATGGTCGAGTTCACGCACGGCTGGCGAATCAAAAGCGCGTGGGAATGGCCACGCTATGAATATCAAATGGGCACCTACAACCGGGAGTAGAAGCTTTGGGATAGGTAAACAGAACAACACCGGCCTTGCTCTCCTCGACAAGCTTCTTCAGCGAAGTGGCGGTGCCGTCATTGGTCTCAATGTCGCCACCAAAGGTCTCCAGGTCGATGACATCGCCCACCTGAGGCACTTTGGGAGCTTCCTTGTCGGGAGAGGCATCGTTCTTGTCGGCCGCCTTGGCCGTGGGGGCTGGCTTGCTTTTCTTCTCCACGACGGGAGGGGGAGCGGGCGCCTTGCGCTTGCGAAGTTCAACCATGGCGAAGAGGAGATGGGGTGGAATTGGATAGCTCCAGACGCTTCGCCAGAATGTTTGGGGTAAAGTCCAGGCTCTTGGCAACCTTAGTCAACCTAATCTTAGTAACGTGCACGAGCGAGCTGCAATTCACTGCGGCTGGCCCGCCTCACATAAGCACACCGGGACTTTCCGACCCACGGCTCTTCTCGGCCGTCCTGACCCGCGCGCGAAAAAAATCGATTTGACGTTCCCTCACGATCGCCACTGAAACCCACATTCCCCATCTTTCTGCTCGTTCGAGCCTGACTCATCTAGGGATTTTCAGAGCCCTTTTTGACGTTTATTTCGACCTTGCCACCTCGGTCGTTTCGTCCTTCAACCACTCGATACCCCTTTTCACTTCCCGCATTGCGCTTTGCATTTCGCACTTTGCACTCCTCTCGTTTGAGCGACTCGTTCACGGAACGCGCTTCGCCATGAAGGTCTTTTCGTCCGCCTGCACCTTCGACTACTCCTGGGATGAGGTGTCCACGGCCAACTGGCGCAAGTATTGCCCGTGGAACGACAAGGTCACCCATGTCGTTGGTGTCGACACCCTCTCTCGCACCGTCGATCCCTCGACCGGAATTGTGAGTCAAGATGCTAGCATGTGCTATTGATGAACCCTGAGCTAACATTCTCTCAGTTGCGAACCGAACGTCTGATCACCTGCAATCAATCAGTTCCTCAGTGGGTTCTGACTCTGCTCGGCGGCACAACCACCTCCCACGTCTACGAAGTATCCTACGTCGACCCCGTTTCCAAGAAGGTCACCATGTGCTCCAACAACCTCACCTGGTCCAACGTCCTTAACGTCCGTGAGACCGTCACCTACCAGCCGTCGTCGATCGATCCGTCCGCCACCACCCAGTTCACTCAGGAGGCCAAGATTACCGCCCTCTGCGGTGGATGGCAGAAAATTAAGAACAAGGTCGAGGAGGCTAGCGTGGAGCGATTCCGTGAGAACGCCAAGATCGGTCGTGAGGGCTTTGAGACTGTCCTCGAGATGAGCCGCCGAGTCTTTGGCGAGCAGCGCGATCTCGAGAAACAGAAGCTGTAAACGGACTGATTCGAACTCTCCACGAATTACCACCACTCCCCCTTGAACCGACGATATTTTCGAAGCACAAACCTCTCCTTCACGTTCCTTGCATCGAGCGATTGCATATTTCGGCGCTTTTCGATTTTCACTGCATTTTGAAGCCTGCGGCGCGACTTGGAGTTTCCATTGATATTCTTATTTTTACACCTATTATCAACCCACGACCTCGGGGACTCTGCGCTACGCATACACCAGCCCCAGTGCTTCACGATGCGACACGGCCAGAAACTACCAAAAAAGTTCTCATGAATTGTTCTCAAGCGACCTGCTATTCTGTTTTCAGACAAACGAGTGATATCCGCCTTGCGAACCATAGATGCATAGAGAAAGATTTCCAGTTATGAGCCGAAACTCTCAGCTACTGTACATTGCTTTTTGAATCGATATCTCAATAACCACTAAATGCAAACAATATCTCGGAGAAATAAAGCCATGTACAGGTATTTATTGGTCAAAACTCCCGAAACACCATCTTCAAATCGTTAGCAGAATAATTATATACTCGCCCAAGCTCATCCGAGTCATGGGTTTCAACGTAAAGAGTAGAAATCGGCGGGGCAAGTATGCCGTGCTTCTACCCCATCAACCCACCAAGCACCACACGACTGACACCAGAAACCTCATTCTTGACGCTATTACGGCTCGCATCTTCGAACTCCCGCACTGCACCTGCGACCATGATTTTGCGCAATTTGGCATCTGCTTTGGAGAACAGTTCACCCAGCCCTACTGTGCAGGTGGACGGGGACGAGACCAGACTCAAAATCCGAGTATAGCAGTCAATCAAGACGTCGCACAGAGTAGCGAATGTCTCGAAGAAATCTGGCTCGAAGGGCAACGATGGCGTCAGGAGGTATGTGTATTCTTCACCAGGAAGAAGATCGGAGGACTCGGTGAGGGGGAACGAGATCATTGAGGCCGCTGCGGCGGTGGATGGCGACGTAATGCTGTTGCCCGAGCTTTTGAGGTCCGACGGGTCGCTGGTTTGCATTGGCAGTCCAATATCCGTCGCAGAACTGGCCCGCCGAGTTTTGGTACCGGCGTGTGCTGCCCGCTTGAACATCTGAGGGATACGAGCTCGGGCGAGACTGGATGAGGAACTTCCGTCTGGCGGGTGGACTTGTTGGTAAGCTTCGAATTCGAGGAGGAGGGCGTTAAGAGCTCGCAGGTATTCGAACGGGGTTGAGCTGGCATCGAGGACCGGTGGGATGGATAGACCAAGAAGCAGGTAGTTGACAGCCCGGCGCGAGAGCTTCCGGGCATCGAAGTACGGCATGCGACTGATGTCTGCCCTGGAGAAATGCACTGTATTGAACCAGTAAACGCGGCCTTCGAGTCTGCACGAACAAACCATCCATATTAGCATCGTATTCATAGATATAATTCCACAGTGTAGCAAGGTAATGCACCACTTACGCCTTCCTCAAGTATCCCAAAGTTGAGATCCGCTTGGCGGCCATCTCGTGAATCTGTTGATATATGGCACCAGCACTCTGCGGCCCAAACGGTCCTCCACCACTCGACACTGGCGGGATTCCTCCATGGGTGTTTTCATATCCACCAGTCGACTTGGCCGTATCCCTCCGCGTGAGACTCGGGGCGAACGAGGACGAAATCATGGTGGGCTGGTGGTCGACTTCGCCGAAACTGCAGCAAGACTGCAGGCGTTATGACGTTGGGCGCAGGACAGGGATAACAGACAGGGGTTTCCCCCGGGCCAGGGCGATCGCGAGAACCGTGGACAAGGCGAGGCCGGTCGAAGGGGCAGATGGCGCTGAAATGCAACGGCGCTGTAACGAAGGGATCGAATCTCAGGAGATCTGGAGAGTTCCCCACAGCCCCTCCGGTCCCTTTCCGCCGTACATGTAATTTACTCCCGGCTCCGCCCCTCGAAACCCTTTCTCTCCTTTACCTTTCCAGCTTCATTTTGCGACTGCTTGCGCCAATGAGCTCTACACCTCTTGACGAACAAGTCCCCTCACCGGGCCAATGGCCTGTGGACCCCCAGGAGGACCAGCCCATCTCTGAAGATAAGATTTGGGTCGACGGCTGCTTCGACTTCACCCACCACGGTAAGAAATCTAAACGCCCCTCTTGATCTGCAGTATAGAAACTGACCAACGATCTACGCATAGGTCATGCTGGCGCCATGCTGCAGGCTCGCCGCCTTGGCAAGGAGCTTTACGTGGGCATTCATTCCGATCAAGCCATTTTAGAAAATAAGGGTCCAACGGTCATGTCTTTGGACGAACGGTGAGCTCCACAATTTGCGAACAACCCCTCATGCCTCTCCAACACTTGCTAACGATGGTATTCTTGATGTTTTTAGTGTCTCTGCAGTTGATGCTTGTCGCTGGGCCACTCAGAGCGTCCCGCACGCTCCTTACGTGACATACTTGCCTTGGGTTTCGCATTACGGCTGCAAGTACGTTGTCCACGGTGACGACATCACCTCCGATAGCGATGGCAACGACTGCTACCGATTCGTCAAGGCCGCTGGCCGCTTCAAGGTCGTCAAGCGTACCCCTGGTATCTCTACAACCGACCTGGTCGGCCGCATGCTGCTCTGCACCAAGAACCACTTCGTCAAGTCTGTTAAGAACACTCTGTCCGGAGAGGAGGGATCAGGAAGCCCCGAGGAGCGCAAGGCGACTGCCACGGAACTTCTGCAGAGAATCACCGACTATGCGACTGACGAGAGCGGCCTGCAACCCGGTCCTCAGGTCTGGACCTGGACCGGCTCGGGCACCGCGAAGATCGACGACCACATCGAGGAAGCCGGTAAATACGAGACTTTGGTCAATGGAAAAGGGCCCAAGCCTGGTCAACGGGTCGTCTACGTCGATGGAGGGTTCGATCTCTTCTCGTCAGGTCACATTGAATTCCTCCGCAAGGCCATGGAGTACGAAGAGGCCGAAGGACGTGCACGAGGCTGGTACGAGCCCGAGCAGAAGGAGAAGAGGATCCAGGAGCACGGCGAGGACTATGCGCCGGCCTACATTGTCGCGGGTATTCATGACGACGACGTGATCAACCACTGGAAGGGCCTCAACTACCCGATCATGAACATTTTCGAGCGCGGTCTCTGCGTTCTCCAGTGCAAGGTGAGACATTTCGTAATTTTGGGCCCCCAAGGTTCTTCATACCCACTAACGAAATTTAGTACATCCACGCTGTCGTTTTCTCCGCCCCCTTCGTCCCCAGCCAGCCTTACCTCGAGGCCATGCCGTTCGGGGTGCCCAGTGTCGTCTACCACGGACCCACAACTTTCATCCCCTTGACATATGACCCGTACACTGCCCCCAAGAAGATGGGCATCTTCCGTGAAGTCGACCAACATGCCTTCCAGCATGTCAACGCTGGCGAGATTGTCGACCGTATTCTCAAGAGCCGTGAGGCTTATGAAGCCAGACAGCGTGCTAAGCTGCAGAAGGGCGTTGCTGAGGACTTGGTGAAATCGCAGGAAAGCTCTGCTTAATTCTGTCTCAGTGTCTGAGCGGAATGTTTACCTTGTAAAGGAAAAGGACAATAATCAACTGTACATATGCTAGTCCTCATCAACTGGGGCTTACTACATATCACTCAAGAGAGTCAAAAAAATGGATAGAATTAGTGATATTATCACCACGATCACCCGGAAGATCTTTCTTTTTCTTGATACATCCAGCCCCTCAACCCCTGACAAGTCAAAGACGATTAGTGGATTCTGATCCATGCGGCGTATAGATGCTATCACAACCGACCCCAATATGCATGGGTAATCTTTTATGATTCGCCGCATCTCGTCTCCGTTACTAATGTAGTCTCTGATTGAATTAGTGGGCTAGAAGTGCAGAGTACGTAGTGAACGTGAAAATATACATTCGAACTAAGAGAGAGAAGGAGAGAAGGAAGAGAAGAACGTCCCTCGAGTAGGCGGACGGTATACAACGCTTCACTCACCACCTTCCTTCAAACAGTATCGTCTAGACAAGACGCACATTTCGAGCCTGATGCAGCCTCATGTGACTCAGTAGTGACATCGCACCTCGAACTCTTTTTCTAATATAAATCAAGGACCCAATGCAATGCCAAAGGCAACGGACCGAAAGCGAGCAGATGCTGCTCATACTCGCAACCTGAGCTAAGAGATTTAGACCAAGTATATGCATCTTAAGTGCGCAGATACTCTGTTCATGTCCAGCAAAAGCAAGCACCATGTCGACCTTGAATTGTATCGAAATATCAGCCATATACTGGATGATAAAAGGTTGAGATTCTCCAAAGCAATAAAATTCAAGAATACGCCAGAGAGAGGATATTCAGTCTAAAGATGAAGATATTTTACACAGGTATTAAAATCCGCAGGGAAATGCCATGGGCTTCCCGAAGCCGAGGTATCATTTATTGGTCCGCCGCAACAAGAACACCCTTCTCCTCGAGCATTTTAGAGAGCTCGCCGTTCTGGTGCATGGACATCAGAATATCGCAGCCTCCAACGAACTCCTTGTCGAGATATAGCTGGGGGATGGTAGGCCAGTCGGAGTACTCCTTGACGCCTGCAATATAGTTAGTAAACAAAGACCAAGAAATGACAGCAGCACGAATATAGGTGTATGTCTTACCCTGACGAAGCTCGGGGTCCTCGAGCACGTTGAACGCGACAAACTTCTTAGGGTCGACACCCTGCAGACCGAGAATCTGAATGCTGGCGCGCGAGAAACCACACTGAGGAGTCTCGGGTGTACCCTTCATGAAGAGGACGACGGGAGCGGAGCCAACGGCCTTGTCGATCGCGGCCTTGGTCTCAGAGGACAGGAGGCGAGCGTGGAGGATGGAGGGCAGCTGGAAAGCCGGGGCGCGGACGGGGCGCAGAGCAGTTGGCCGCGCGATCGGGCGGAAAGCCTGGGATGGTCAGAATTGCGAGAGCTTAATAGTCAGGAAAGGATTTGTTCGCGTACCGAGAATGCAGTTCGGGAGAACATTGTGGGTTGTGAAGGTGAAGATGGGAGAGGCCGGGTTCAAAATGTCGTCGGAGTTGACCTCGGAGGTTTGGTTTAGTAATGCGTGTGCTGCGGCTTTACGTCGCTGCCCCACATTGACTTATCGGCCGCGGACTCCATTGCTTCTTTCTTCTCCTGGCCACCATTTTCCTCCAAGGCAACTCGATGGATTCCCACGTGGAAACCCCATTCTCTGCGCAAGAGCACCTCCAAGACAACAAAATCCACATTCTTCTTGCAGCGTCCGGCTCCGTCGCCACCATCAAAATCCCGAATATCGCGGAAGCTCTCGGTCGCCATCCAGATGTCTCTATACGTATCATAGTCACCGATTCGGCCGAGCGATTCCTCGCTGCGCAGAGCTCGGAGCAGCCCCTTCTTGACAGCTTGCGCAATACACCGGGAGTGGATGGTATTTATAGGGACAGTGACGAGTGGTCAAGACCTTGGATTCGCGGGGCGCCAATTCTACATATCGAGCTGCGGAAATGGGCACATATTCTCCTGGTGGCGCCACTGTCAGCCAACACGATGGCAAAGATGACGATGGGAATGTCTGACAATCTTTTGCTATCTGTGTTGCGTGCGTGGGACACAACGGGTCTGGTGGACTTGGGATTTAAGCCAAAGAAACCAATGGTCTTCCTGGCTCCGGCCATGAACACCGCAATGTATGTCCATCCAGTAACGGAGAAATCACTCAAGGTGCTACGAGATGAGTGGGGGTGGAGTAGCTCCAAACCCGAAGGCTGGATCACCATACTTCCGCCCATTGAAAAATCCCTGGCCTGCGGAGACGCGGGAACAGGTGGAATGATGGATTGGAGAAATATTGTCGAGGCCATCCGAGAGTACCTGGTTCTCCCGGCGATCGATTTTTGATCTATCATTGCGTTGACTCGGACTCGGAAGAATCATTGCTATTGTACAAACCCAGGTATTGTGTGATATACTCACCAAGGAGTCCCAACGAGATACCACCGCCCGTTAGGAGACCTCCGTTCACGAACCACCACCAGCAGTTCCGAACGTTCTTCAACTGAACCTTCCAGATCATGATGCCGAGGGTGAGAATGGCACTACCGCAGCTGCCAACGAAGAAGACGGGGCCACATCCTGCAGCGACACCAGCCGCGCCCAGCAGGCCGACTTGTGTCACGGCTAGACCACTAAGTACAGCCTTGGTATTCTTTTCGTGACGCAGAGCGATGGATTTGATCCCGGCCTTGACATCATCTTTGATATCCATGTGTGCATAAATCATATCGTAGAGAACAGCCCATGAAATGCAACTGGTATACAGAGCTCCCGCTGCCATCAAAGCATCACGATTAGAGAGTAAATCCACGCCGAGGGCAGGGAATCCCATCATAGCTCCCCAGGAGAAGGCCAAACCCAAGACCACCTGGGGATAATTGGTCACCCGCTTAGCCAGCGGGTAGGCAATCACTAGAGGCACACTTGGAACACCGTAATAAATGCATTGTGTGGGGAAGGAAACCAGAACACCGAGTCCTGCCAGCATCTGAGAGCCAGTAAAGAGCAAGGCGTTCTGGGGAGAGATTGCGCCTCTCGCAATTGGCCGGAACTTCGTTCGTTCAACTTGAGGATCCAATTTCCTATCCCAAAAGTCGTTGATGGCACAGCCTGCACCACGCATGATCAGCGCACCAGTGAAAAAGAGCGCAACGGTTCCCAGCACGTGTGTTGGTGCCGCGCCAGCCATCGGAGCGGCGAGCAGTGTGGAGAAGAGCGTTGGGAAGAAGAGATAGTATGTGCCAGCCGGTTTATCCAGCCGGACCAATTCGGCGTACGGAATCCATGACTTGGGCAAGGACGCAATCAGCCCCGTTTGCGGTGGAATATAATGTGTTGCTGGGTTGGCATTCTGTGTATTCTGATCGACCGCTTGTACCTGCGAATTGCGCCTCGGTACGAGTTGCAAAGACGGACTCGGTGTTTGTAGGCGGACAGGCCGGATGTATTTTGTTGTAGTCAATGATTGTGTCCGAACGAGTGTCGACAATGCGCTATTTGATCGGAAGTAGCCTTGCGCCTGCCAGCATTGCGGCAAACGGGACCGGCGGAGAAGTCGGGAGGAGACGGAGGATAGCATTACGACCGAAGGGGGGGAGTTGGTAGGGCGGAGAGGATAATGGCGACGATCGTCAATGGGCTGGCTGCTACCGTTTCATAGTCTCGTGAGGTGTGCGGCGAGCAGCAGGACGTTGAACGGAAGCCCAGAAAAAAAGTGGTCGTAAACTTTAGTGGCCGACGCGAAAAGGATCCACCGAAGGGGAAGCATGCAGTATACAGCGGCACCTGTTGACTTCCTCCGCTGCTCCCACTCCAGTCCTCACCTTGCTTCCCTCACTCTACTCGACTCCAATTTCCCCGTAATTTCCACTCAGCTATTGCTCTCAATCCTTCCGACTCGCTTCTTCGACCTGCCTTTTCGACCTGCAGTGAACACTGACAGACCCCGTAACACGCGCCTCACACGCGCACATCGCATAGCACCGCACGTCGCAAACCAAACCATTCTCCAGCCCCGGATCTCCTGATGAAAGGTCCAGTCACCGCCAGGGCGAACCGTCCGTGCTGCAGCTGAGCCCACACGGCGCGCATCTGCTCGATCACCATGAGTTTCTATCGGCGCGCAGCCTTCGAGCCCCGATTCCCCCCACCTGAACATCGCGAAGCTGATCCAGTCCAGGGAAAACATGCGGTTTGCGGACCGGATTAGCTGCGATGCTATCAACAAGTTCCCCCGTGAAGATTTCGAAAACCTCGTCTACACCCATGTTATCCACTGTGGCAAGTCGCTTATAGTTGATGGGTTCCAGCAGCGTCTGGACCAAAACTTATTCTCAGCGGACTGGTTGCGACAACACAAGAGCCAGCAAGGTAAGTTCTCACAATCTAGCTACCTATTTCACTAATCAAGACCGTGGGCAGTCGAGAATTGTCGAGACCTCGGCGAAAAGCAAACAATCCGTTTCAGAATCGGGGCCTACCTGGATAGCCTGCCCAAACTGATAGCCTGCCCAAACTGACGCAGCCCAAGCATTTGAGGAACTACCGCGCACCGGAGCGTCAGCGGTTGTATCTCAAGGATATCGATTGTCCCCCAGAATGGCGCAAATCACTCGAGTCGATCATCCCACCGTTCATGTTCTACTTGAATGAGTCCCCCCAACCTTACGCTGGACCGGGTTCGCAACATTCCAGGGTACCTGAATGCCCTCGAACTAAGGAAGGCGTGCCAATTGCGAAGGCAGGGTGCCTCCGGAGATGCAAGCAGAGAATCTCATGTGCTACATTGGACATGAAGGCACCTACACGCCAGCGCATCAAGAAATGTGCGCCAGTTTTGGCCACAACCTTATGGTAGAAGCGTCTTCACAGGCAGACGGCAAAAACATTCAACCAGGGTCTTCGATCTGACTCATGACTGAAACAAAGATCGCCACATAGTGTTCGAATGCTGGAGATCAACACTAGGTCACGACCTCGACTTGGAAGATCACTTTACTCAGCTCAATGCCTGGACAAAAGCCCCGTTTACAATCTTTGTGGTTGAACAAAAAACTGAACAAAAACCCGGTGACCTCATTCTGGTACCTCCACTTGCTGCGCACCAGGTATGGAACCGCGGCACCAGAAACATGAAGGTTGCTTGGAATCGGACTACGGTGGAAACTCTCGAGTGGGCCGTGGATGAAAAACTATCTCGCGCGCGGTTGGTTTGTCGTGATGAGCAATACAAAAACAAGGCCATCATATTCTACACCGTCGAGAAGTATTCCAATCTTCTCCAGCAGGACCCGGGAACATCATATCCCGCGGTGAAGAGCCTTTGGGCCGACTTCGAACACCTGTACAACATTTTCACTGACATACTTATGTCTGAGCGTTTCTCGGCGAAGCTGCCGGCCGAGAGAAAGGTCGAATTTCTCAAGTTCACAGGTGATGTGACCTGCTCGTATTGTCACTGCAACATCTTCAACCGATTCCTGACCTGCCCGTCAGGTTTCGATGGGGAAGAGACATATGACATCTGCATGGACTGTTATGTGTTTGGTCGAAGTTACTGATGCGTCTCCAAACTGAAGTGGATTGAACAATTCCGCTGGAAAGACCTTCTCGCTCGTCATGAAAAATGGCGACAGCAGATCATCGACCAGGACAAGAACAACGAGAAGCATATCTCGGATTTTTCCTCACCTTTTCTAATTCTCATGGTCTCGCTCTTGCTGAAATTTGCCAGCAACCACTGAAAGTGCGACCCTGGGTCGATTGCAACAAGCCCCAGACACAAGTACCGACGCCCAGTGACTCTGAATAGCGCGGCGAAGAATCAGATCGTCGACCCGCAGAACGTCGAAAGACCAATAACAGTCGAAGGAAGTCTGAGGGGATGGGCCGATGCTATATGTGCAAACCTCTCCCATGTGGAAGTTGAAGAAATGCTCGACCTGTGACCTCCATTGCTGCTATGGTTGTCTCTTTCGCTTGTTTGACAAGCAACCGATAGATGCTTTACAAGACACACTCTGGAGTTGTCCGAAATGCCAGAAGATTTGCAGCTGTTCCACCTGCGGCAGCCGAGACAAGAGCATGGTACCTTACGAACCGAGAAAGATCTTGCTTGGCCACAACACGCTCGCAATCGCCGATCCTCGAAGCGTCGAGTCGTTGGTCAGTCTGAAACAGTCGAATGTTGCGTGGATGAAGAAGTTTAGCGACCGGAATAGCCAAAACAGCGCGGAGCGACTGCAACGGCTCCGGCGCGAAGCAGAAGAGCACCTACGACTCGACGGAACCCGTACTGCGCCTAGAGAAGAGACTACGACTGAACCATATTTCCCCATTGATCCTGCACTTGGAGACTTTGTTATGCGCCGACCAGATATCCCCAAGAAAAGACCGGGATAATGAGATTCCAGTTGACCCTGCGTTGGAACTGGGCGACACTTTTCTGGCTCTTGACCCTGCTTTGAGATGTCATTGAGAAGAACCACCGACGCCATGTTCTTACGATCGAAGACCGAGCCATGACAAGGTCCTTTGATTTCCCCTTGGAGCAAGTTCCCCTGGTTCTTGCACTCAATGATACTAAACACTAGCTTTGCTCTTTTATCACTTTTTAATCATGACGGTATGACGAATTTTAAATGTATTTTGCCAAGTGCAAGTCATTTAAGCTCCCTTGTACTCATATTGAAGGCCCTTCAGAGTCGTAACATCCACCGAGAGCATGGTTTCTTTGGCAAGCAGTATAACTGCCAACATAGCTAGAGAGTAGTCAGTTCACGAATTTTATTCGCAGCGGGCACCAGTGTAAGAAATACATACCTCCTGGGATCAGGTATAGAACAGGTCGAATGTCAAATGAGGATCCTCCGCGCAAGAACAAATAAACAACAGTGAGAAGAACACAAACCGCCCCGTTGGCGGGCATAAAAGCCGACTGAATCCAATCTAAACGCTCATCTGCAGCCAAGAGGGGCTTTTTACCCTTGCGATCTGGATATAAAGGAGCAAGTCTCATCGTATAAGCCGAAGCTAGAAGCGAGAGGACGCCCAAGAGCGAAAGCAGCCGTTCACCCAGACCAGGTGCCGTAAATAATGAAGGCAAGAAAGCCACCAGCGAGATCAGTGGGATCACCGTGAATACCAGCTACGAGAGAGCTTTAGTATCTGCAAATGAGTCCCCGGAGGTGGTAGGTGGGATATACACTGTACTGTTTATTCCGCGCCTCATTCTGGCTTTGCAACTGCAGAATCAGACGTTCCTGCTCCTGCTCATCCAGCTCCTCACGCTCCTCATCCGATTCCTCCGGATACCGAAATGCCTTGCGCAATCTCACAGCAGCCATAGCAGCGAGCGTGATATACGAAAGGCAGAATGACTTCGTGACGTCGCAAGCGGCAGCTGAAGCTGGACCCGCCGATGTTTGTCTTGTTTGGCCGGATTTTCTCCCACCAGCAACTGAATTCGCCCTGACCACGCCTCACCTATACTCGAACCACCACTCTTCATCCCACCGCGCAATATGCTCTTCAACCGAGCACTGCCCCGATTCGCGGGGCTCCGCACCCTCCGCAACCCACGCAATGTGCCCCGACGAAACCTCATGCCCGCGCCCGGCCCCAACACCGGCCCGATCATGGAACGCCGTGCAGACCGCGCCCTCCCCGAGCTGAACACCAACCGCCGCTGGCTCTACACGCTCCCCATCTTCGCTGTGTGCGTCGGCGCTGGAATGTTCGGTATCTTCAACTACCAGAAGTCGTCCAGCAGTGTTGTGAACAGCACCCTGTATGCGCTGCGGACGTCGCCTGCCGCGCGCGAGATCCTCGGTGACGAGATCTACTTTGCGCAGCAGATTCCGTGGATCAGTGGGGAGATGAACCAGCTGCATGGACGGATTGATATTTCGTTTTGGGTGAAGGGGACCAAGACCCAGGGAAAGATGCGGTTCCGCAGCATTCGGCCTGATCGGATGAGCTTCGTAAGTCACGCCTATTATGCCCGATATTATGAGACATGTGCATTTCTGACAGTTATTCCTCTCCTCTTGTAGTTCCGAACTGAGGAGTGGAGCTTGGAGACCGAGGATGGAACAGTTGTGCAGTTATTGGATAAGGATACCGATCCTTTCCGACAGGATTAGATCTGACTGAACTACGTGCAAATGAGGGAGTGTGTACCTTGTGGTCGTGAAGGGAAAGCTTGTACAAATATCTTGATTGTTGCGCATAGGGTTTGGCGTTATGGGATCTCATTACGGGAGAAGTTATCGTTTTCAAGCTGAAATGTACCGGAGAGTCGAACCGTCCAGCGAAGAAAAAAGGATAAAGGATATCATTTGATGTATCATATACAAACGCCGCTCAAGTGAACAATATTGCGCGAATGGTGTAGTAGTACATGCTGTCCGTTGTCGACAGTCAATTAGGCCGTCGCAGCTTCAGCATCAGCAGGAGCGGAAGCAGAAGCAACCTCCGGCCAGGGCTTCTTGATTGCATCCTGAATTCTGACAGTGCAGCCCTTGGGACCACTGATGGCGCCTGTAAATCAATTGTCAGTAAAAAACACCGAGGTCAATAGTGTAGGAGAAACTAACCGCTCACAACGACAACGCCAGTCTCACGGTCCACCTTGAGAATCTTCAGATTCTGCACCGTATTCTGAGTGTTGCCCATATTTCCAGCCATTTTCTTGCCAGGGTAGACACGAGAACCACCACCCTGACCAGGACCAGACGAACCCATAGAACGATGCGTCAAACTAACACCGTGACTGCGATCCTGACCACCAAACCCATGTCTCTTCATCACACCCGCAAAGCCCTTTCCCTTGGTATTGGACTTGGCATCGACAAACTGGCCCTCCTGGAACCAACTGGCATAAATACTCTCGCCAACAGGTAAAAGACCCTCCTCACCCTTAACGCGGAATTCATAAACATGACGCTTAGGCGAGAGACCATTCGCGGCAAAATGGCCGAGCAACGACTTGGTCATGTTCGATGGGTGTTTCCATCCCGCACCGACCTGCACAGCGTAGTAACCGTGCTTCTCGCGCGTCTTGTGGGAGACGACCTCGACCCGGTCGAGCTGGAGGACGGTGCAGGGAATGCGCTTGCCGGTCTCCGGGTCAAAGATGGCGGTCATGCCTTTTTTTGTGGCGATTGCGCCGCTGCGCAGTGGCAGGGAGTTTGCTTTGCGGCGGAGGGCGGCGGTCGAGGTTGATTCGAGGACGGGCAGGCCGGCGCCGACATTGAAGCGGTTGGGTTTGGGGGGGTTAAGGGAGCGGATGCCGAATTCTCGGATTGGGATGCGTGGGAGCAGCGATTGGGTCTCCCGTAGGGAGGGGGAAAGCTGCAGGAGCTTCCCTGCTAGACTTGGTGACATGGTTGCGGTGGTTGAGGTGGTTGTACTGTTCGGTTCGATGGAAGTTTTTGGCGTTGATGAGTAAGCGGGCGGACTGTCACAGCGGTCGCTGGAGTAGAAACGAGGCGGATGCACTGTAAACTATTATGGCGGAATGATCAAATATAGTCATAGAAACTAGAATATACGGCTATAATGCTTGAAAAGGCTCGAAATAATCTATCTAGCCTATTGCTACTTTCTTCTAATAGCATGAACTCAGCACCAATTTGTAGCCAAGTCATCCAACAATCGTGACAATTGACCATACTTTCTTTAAGGTGATTGAATCTCCTGTAAGCGTGAAGATAAGAAACAATCAAAACCAACCAATAATTAAAGTCTCCTACAACAATGTCAGTATTCCCATCTCGATCCAAAAACCGATTAAATCCAGACGCCAAGCAACACAACCAGATCTATAACAACACCACACATAATCAAGCCATCACTTAGCTAACGCGCCTCAGGCAAGCAAGGAAACTCATAAATAAAATAATCATGATAATAGCTCTAGATATCTAACTAACCACTCGAAATGAACATGACTCAACCCAGTACCCTTCTACTCCCTTCCACGTAGCTAAGCCACAAAATACACCCTAAATCCGATCGGACCGAACCCGCCGACGCCGGGATCGCCCCAAAAAAACCGATCATCCGCGCTGTGAAAGCCACCCTTCCTCACATCCGTCCAGCACGCACGTACATAACGCCCACCATCTCTTTCACATTCCATCATTATCCGAACTGATACCCTCCACAGCCACATACCCACACTGGGGTAACCAACAACATGTCCCTCCGCCCAGTCCTACCGCGCCTCCTCCCAACATTATCCAAACAAGCCTCAGTCCAGCGCCCACAGTTCCTTCGCGCATTCCGACAAAACCTCAGCACCGCCTCAAAAGACACACCTTCTCTCCGAAATAGCGCGTTTCGCTCAACCCACTTCCGCACCCAACGCCGTCTCAACTCCTCCGGCCCAAAGACCAACACAAACAGCTCCAGTTCCAGTTCCGCTGGCGCAGGCTCAAGCTCGAATTCAAGTGCAAAAGAACCAACCGGCCTAACAGCACGCCTAAAAAGCTCACCCGCGAATACGGCTGGGCCGCGCTGGGCGTGTACTTAACGCTCAGCGCGCTGGACTTCCCATTCTGCTTCGCGGCGGTGCGGTTACTGGGCGTTGAGCGCATAGGTCATTTCGAGCAAGTGGTGCTGGGATATTTGAAGGAGACATTTAAGTCTGTTTGGCCTGCTGCGCTTTCGAAGGAGAAGTCGGGCGAGGAGAGTCAGGCTGGAGGTGAGCAGGCGCAGGAACAGAAGGGTGGGGAGGTTGAGAAGCAGGAGGAAGCGAGTAAGTTATCCTGTCCCTGACGGAGCTTTCAGTGGGTTCATACTAATTTTGAGTGTGTGAAGGCATCTGGACGCAGCTTGTTTTCGCGTACGCTATTCACAAGAGTCTGCTTATCTTTGTGCGGGTTCCGCTTACGGCGGCCGTGACGCCTAAGGTTGTTAAGGTGTTGCGGCGGTGGGGGTGGGATATTGGGAAGCGGAAGCCTAAGAGTACTTAGGGTTTTTCGTAATATCTGAATGGGTTGCTACTGGGATTTTGTGCTGTTGCTACCATTTCCCTACTTCTCCCCTTTCCAAGGATTTGAAATCACCCACCTACAGCTGAGAAACTGTTTTATAGAACATAGCGACGTTGATGTACATTAGCCATAGAATCTAATCCAGGGATGTCCCCACTCTACATATGATACACCGACACACCGCAAACAAAAAGCAATCCATATTTCAGCGCCAAATACGGCCAAGGAAAATCGTCATGAGCATGAGCATGAGCATAAGCTACTTGATTCTCGTGGTCTTCGTCTCGTAATAGTAAAAATGGGGATGGGGGATGGATGGTGTAGATCAGATCGTATCCACGGATGCAAATGGCACAGATAGCACAGCAAAGCCCCAACATAGCCTGGAGTGACTCATGGGAGCCCGATTACATGTCGATCATATCGTTGAATCTCAAAATACCGTTGGCTTTCATCACGCCGTTTACGCCGTCTGGCATGCGGTATGCCCAGTCCGCTACGCCCATTGAGTTTGCGGCGGGGAGGGCGTCGCCATCTGGATGTCCGGTTTCGTCGGAGGTGTCGGCTACCAGGACAAGGCCGAGTTCTTTGATTGTTTCCACGAGGGCAGGGACGACGTTCTATAAGTGAAGTGCTTAGCAATGGTTTGCGGAGAGGTCAGTAGCTGATTGTACTAACCAGAAGGCTGGACCGGCAGATCAAGCCCATGAAGTTGTTGCTCTGGGCAATTCGGGCGGACTCCTTGATGGACATTGAGGCTCTTCCGCTGCTGTCAACGTGAGGCATTGAGTCGACATTGCGAGCCAAATCTCTAATTTGTCCAAGATCGTTACACAAGAGAACCGGGTCTGTAGATGTTAGTCAGGAGCTGGACTTGATTTACCAAGAGAGAAACTCACAATTTGGCTGCTTCCAATTCAATGCAGTGCAAATGTTGGGGTTGTAGGAGGTAAAAACGACAGAACGCATAAAGTCGGGGTTCTTCTCACGAGCCACGCGCGCATGATCAAAGACATCCGTCAAGATAGAGTCGGCGAAAGTATTGACGTCGGTTAGAGAGGTCATCTCCAGAGCTTTTTCCTCTGCGGCAGACGGGTAGAGAATGGAGAGGTTGACATTGAGGTCGACGGGCAGCTCCCGCAGGACGTCACGCAATGACATAAAGGATTCAGCCAGGATCAGATGGGCTTGTGGCATGTTGTTCGCGGCCTGGGTCTGCAAGTACTGGACAATATCGTTGGAGTTGACGCCTCTTTCTTTGCCGATCATCTGGAATTGAGCAAACGTCAATTGGCAGATGGGGATTTCGATGCCGTAGTGGTTGATCATGAATTGAGGGTGAAGGACCGGCACTCGGTCACGGGTCAATTGAATAAAGAGCTGGACATAGTCGCCCGACAAACTTGACCCAGTGATCAGACCATTGTGTTCGGAATCCACGGAGCTTGTAGCCTTCCAGTAAGTCGCGAATTGAGTAATCTCTAAGGGATCGCCGTGGTACGGCTTGATGACCTGGAAGTTGAAACGAAGCTGACCAATACTTCGGAGACGCGGATCGAAGAGTGGCAGGCAGCAAGAGCCGGTGCTGGAGGTCTCTGCCCGGAAGTTGATCGGCAGAGCCACACTCTTTGCAATCACTTTAGAGCCAAAGGTGGGGAAAATCTCAAAGTCCACGGCAAAAGTATCCAGCTTGTCGACGTGGAAGGATATTGTCCGAGAGTCTTCTTGGATGGGTAGTACAATTGTGCGAGGGATGAGATCGGAGAGTTTGGAAGAAATTGTCAAGCGGGCAGCAGGATGGCGTCCTGACTGGTCGAAAGCGATGGATCCGGGTGTTCCCTGATCGAAGAGAAGCTGTACGAAGACCTTCTTGTCCAAGAAGTTGTGGCCATAGCGGCGGAGAGGAATGATGGGAGGCGGAAGTTCAAGGTCAGGAATACCATCGGCAATTTCCATCTCGGCTTCGCTGGCACGTCTTGAGGGGCCGTCTTCCACCATGGGATCTTGGAACTGCAGACCATTCAGAACATCGAGTGGCCGCGCCCCCGCCCGATCCGCCGAAGGCTGAGCCCACAACAGGAGCATGCACTCCAGGTGGCCCTCCCATGCAGCGTAGTACATAGCTGAAAGGCCTTTTTCGTCAGCAACCTTTGCATCCACGCCGAGTTCCAGCAGCGTACGCAAGCATGGTACACAGCCTTCGCTTGCAGCATGGAAGAGTGGAGTCCACTGGTAGAGCTTGTCTCGTTGGTCGAGATCCGCTCCATGCTGCTTGAGCAAGAGGAGTAGCTCGGGGGATTGCGAGGCTCGTGCCACCATATGTTGAGGGTACAGGCCTTCTGCATCGGGCAACAGCTTGGCTTTTCGCTCAAGAAGCATCTTCACGATCGGAAGGGAGCCGTGTTGGCAAGCCAGGTTCAGCGGGATGTGGTCCGAATCAGACGTAGGATCAATGCGAGCATTGCTTTTGAGCACCTGTTCGGCACACGCCAGCTGGCCCTTGACGATACTGTGGATCAAGGGAGTGAAGTTGTCATGATCCATGAGATCGACCGTATGCGGACCCACTGCCAGCAGCTCCCGCACCATCTCTGCTCTGCCATTCCTGCACGCGTAGTGAAGGGGGATTCGACCGTAGACATCGGAACGAGCAATGTCGACCGATGCCGCCAGGCCAGCCTTGAAAACGAAGTCTCGGCCAGAAATAGCCGCCTCATGCAAGCAGTTCCGCTCGTTGATATCGTCCTCGGAATGGATATCAACCAGTCCGCTTTCGAGCAGCAGAGCGAGGACTTCGTCCGAGAACCCGTTGATCGCAGTGAGGAAGGTCCGTGTGGCTCGATCGCGAGCGTCGGCGAATGAAGAGAGCTTTCCGAGCCACTCGCGCAGGGTCTGGAGGTTACCAGTCGAGGCCGACTGCAAGACCTGCTGGTCCAGCTCCTCTTCCTCCGACCCGAAAGTAAGCGCCGGGCGCTCGGAGGGCCGGGTTGGATCAAACTGCAAGTTCTCTCCTTCGGCCCACGCCTCCAACTCTAACCTCGCGGTGGTCGCTCGGTCTGATAGATCGCGGAGGACTTCTCTGTTGAAACACGGTTGTACCTCCACTGCACGGTGTAGATACAGCTCTTTCATGCGGGACTTGGACGTTTTATCCCACTTCTTCAGAATTTTGGACACGGCGGTTTCGTTGATTTCAACGAATTGTTGCAGTTTATTCAAATCGCCGTCGAATTGCTGAAACCCTTCAAAGAGCGCCACGAAATTTGACGGAGCCTTGGAGTTGGAAACGGTGCGCGTCTGGACTACGCGCTTCTTATCGACTAGGGTTTTGAGGCGCAGAGAGAACTGGATCTGTCAGTTTCTATCATGTTGAATCAGAGTCGGGGCTCGGCTTACCTCTGATTCCTTCTGGAGATAAAAAGCATTGACCTTTTCAATTTCACGTTCCTATATCATTTCGGTTAGTGCTAGTTCTCCCATTTAACACGCATTCCCTGGAACATACCAAACGGAAGAAAAAGACCTCCTTGTTGGCGCGGAGCGCAGCCTGAGGATCCAAGGTGCCATCTTGGGCAATTTCCTCGGCGGTCCTCTGCGCGGGGATTGTCGGGGTAGCACTGAGTTGCTTGATGAGCTGGAAAGGAGGGTTAGGACATGTCCAGTCTGGCGCCAGCAATCTGCTGCCAATGATGTCAGTGGAAAGGCGCATACCTTCTTCAGGGCCTTGTAGTTCACAAAGCTCGCCGCATATTCGGGGAGATCAAGCTGCCGGCGCTGAATCTGCTTTCCGAACTTCCTGCAAGGGAGATCAGCCATTGTTCTGTCACGACTGCAGTGCTGCCGCGGTTGCGCCGCAGCATACTGGTAGTAGTTTCCGGCAAGGGGTCACTCACATCTTCGCAAGCTCTCAGGGCGAGAGCGTCTGCTCTCACGGACACAAGGGTTGATATCAGGACTCAGGAGGAATTGAGGAAGAAGGAGAGAGAAAGACGAGCGGACGAGGGCGAGGACCAGGGAACCCTCGAGTCGAGGGGGGAGGGGCCGGCGCAACGAGGTGGGGAATGGCAATGATAAGTAGGAAGGTGTGGGACACGCGTGTGTCACTGTATGACAAGAAGGTTTATCGACGACACCCTTTGGCGGAGTCCATGAACGCGGGGTGAGTAGCTCTTTTTCTGTGCCGGGCGCCGCGCGGGATCGACTGCGAAGTTCAAGCGGTGCGGGTTGACGCTGTTAACGATGGTTAAAGGTGAAGCTGTCAGCGACACAGCGTGCCTGAGCAGAGCATCGGGACTAAGGCGAGGCAGATGGTCGGAGGTGGTGGTGGGGAGCTCCGGGTGCCAATCACCGCATTCAGCGCGCGCACGTTGCGGGATTGCTGACTACAAGTCGCGGTTCCGCCTTTTCGGCCGCAGCCACCAAACTGCCAGCCGTATATCAGACTACCCCCAGCGAAGTACTTAGTGTGCTACTTATTACCCTACGTAGTGTACCTAGTCTGCTGTCCCTGTACGTACCCGACCCGCGTAGAAGCTCTTCTCCTGCCATTCTCGGCTACGCTGTCCGCCTCGTTTACTCGAGACCGTTGACTCCTCTGTTCGCCCCATCCCACGAGGCCGAGTCAATTCAGCCATAGACCTGTACACTTTAGTACCGTAAGTGCGCCCCTTCGTTACCAATAGTCATTTCTTCGTTTTCTCTGCCATTGGCGTAATTAAAATCGGGGCTCTTTGACGCGGGTATACTTGGCCCGCATTTTACCAGGGAGACTCGGATAAACCGAGGACCACCAAAAATCTGTCAGGTGACAATACCATTATTCCAAACACCATGACAAAAGGAAAAGGGTGAAAAAGAAAAGAGCCAATTGCTTGATGAATGGTTCATGAATCATGGATCTGAACCTGTAGATCGCTGTTTAGTGTAGTCTTGTCCATCATGCAGGTCTAGACAATTCGCCTGGTAGTTTGCCCGTAGCAGGGGTGCCAACGCTACGCCAATGCGGACAAGTCGGACTTCGTGGGATTGGGCCGTGAGGGACTTCAGGGTCTCAAGCAATTTTTTCAATGCTTAATTTCCTCAGAGTCGAAGAAAGGGTAAATAGCCGCCCTGCTCATCATAAACCTCGACTTATTATACACCCACTACTCTAGGGTAGGAACCACTCATCCAATGAGACTATGGGATAAAAGTTGCCGAGTCACTATGTAAGATACCAAGCCGCACGCATGAATCATGCTCAGCCATTGGCTCGGAACCCGTCGCTGAAAACATCGCAAAGGCAGCCATCAAATACCGAGCTGAGACATCACCTATTGCAGTCTAGCCCTGTACAATCCTCCTGCTAGATGCAGTAAACACAGAACACGGAACACGGAGATTAAAAATCGGTTCCCGGTGGGGTATCAGACCATTTTAGCCTAGAAGTATCCACGTTCTTCTTGTTATTCCTAAAAAGCCATAGTCATGAGAAGATTTTTATACGCAAGTCGACCAACAGACTACGGCTGTAAAGGAAATATATGGGCTATCTCCCACACTGACAGTGGAGCCACTCATCAGCCTGACGGCCGGATTGTCGCTTCCTTCTCAATACGGTCAGCACACAGTACCTACCCACTCCAGTTTACCAACATTGGCTGTGCGTTTCGACTCGATCTATTACACGCAAACCACTCTTTATCAAAACTATATCAAAATCGGTTTCTATAAAGCGCGCGTGATCACCAATTAGTGCTGTGTAGTACAAAGGCCTGAGCGCAGACAGCGTCTAATTCAACGCAGCAGAACATAATTGGCTCGAATCTGCAATTCCGGCGGAAGCGGAATTCCAAAAGCACCAACGCTAGCCTGATCGGCGGGCTAAAATAGTTGCATATTGCTACCTAGCACCATTAGCCCGTAGTGTTGGACTTGCGTCCCGGTGGTTTGGTGAAGATTATGTGAGCTTGTGTGCTAGACGTCGGCCGAGTTTAGCAAATATTTGGGGTTTTTAGGAATACCACGCTTGATTCTGTTATGATCCGTACAAGCAAGATTCATGCCTCAGGCTCTCAACTTCAGGCCTCACCCGAGCCCGTACATATAGGACAACATGAAACTAGTAGATGAGTACTGAATGCCACACTGTCTGTTCGGGTGGTGTGGATGGTCATGGTGTTGAAGGGGGTATGAAAGGTGTAAAGTGGTGCTGGATGAATGGAAATTGCATGAGGCATCGTTGTAAGCCATATGTTTTTGACTGTGCACATTTGTACACTACATAGTACCTTCGACACACTTTATCTTGCCTAAATAGGCATAGTTCGGTTTGTGGTTGTCTATATTGCCATCAGAAATCTCCATACGCGCTCCGCACTTTATAGTTGCTTCGGCACCGACTATTTGGTGCTGAGCTAATTATATTTTTAGGGTTAGTATTTGACTAGGGGGATATAAGTGTGGCCCTTTTGCCTTGGTCGTGATGTGCCAGTATTGGGAGTAGGGTGGGTCGTGGGTCTTCAACTCAAAGAAATTTTGTACATACAGATGAAAAAGCCAAGTCATCCAAAAAAAAAATAAAAAAAAAATAAAAATTAAGACGAAACACAAAGAAAAACAAAACCAAAATATTCAAAAAGGAGGAATTCGCATAGTGTCCACCTCCTACTAAACTGCCAATGTGTGACTTGTAAGTGGTAGCCAGGTATGTGCGGCCCGGCTGAGTTTAGGATGGGCACCACTTTAGCATCACACGACCAGGGATTCACACTAAGCCTTGTGGCTAAAAGAATACCCCCTCAGTCAATTTCTCGCGCGGCTCAGCTGAGCTAACTGTGTCAGCGATTACCTCGTGGCTAAGAAAAAGCAGTGCTGCGAGAAATATTGTGGCTAGAAATACGGCTTCTATCGGGATACAACCTGTTGCTTGGCTCCCGAAAGCCCCATCTCGATTACCACCCAAAAGATTCTTAAGGCCATGAAGCTGATATCTCTCATTCACTGATACTGTCTCATAGCCGCCATGCAGCATTGATCGACTTTCGTTCAACTCGGAATCGACGTCGTCATACCGATCACAATGCATTTATTCATCCCATACAGGATATGGAGCTGCTACCTTCCTTTGGGTCCTCGCACGCCTCTTCCCAAGTCTATATACAGGACGTGAGAACCAGTTGGCTATCAGAGATAAATGGAATACACTGAGCAATGAGATGTTAGTTTAAGCCAAAGCTTCGCGTAGAATTTAGTTGATCGATCTGCTGGGAAACCCACGCTAGCAAAACTGAGATCGCAAAGAATAGCTGAGCGACTGTGCAAGCTCCCAAAGCTTCACTCTCGACGGCGTTCAACTCCTCTCAAGATACCACGGGCGGGAACTGGGATGTTCGGAATCGGAGAAATCACGAGATAACTTACTCGAGACGTAAAGGACCCAAGCAGTCGAGAGTTGGATGTTACTACCTCCATCTCTTGGCAAATGCAATGTAACACCCCTTTAGCCAAGCACATCGCGACAGAAGATATAGCCGTGGCAAGATTAGCCTCGGTAGAACTAGAGTAATCTGATTCGCTCGAATTGCAAATCACGTTTGTGTTTGTATTGGCAAGCTTTGTGTCCAAATCCATGGTATCTCGGGTGGTTCCTGGTGATTGGCATAGAAATAGAGGCGTAGTGCCAGGTCGTAATTCAACCTTGAGTTCCTCCGCTGAGCCACAGTATGGTCCTGTGCCAGTCAGGATAGGCACTGGCGAAGAGGGCGAAAATAAGTAGTTAAATAACAAGCTCGCCCATCAATACGACCACTTGAATAGAGGGTTGTTCTATTCGACCGGGGATACTAGTATGGCTTTTAGGGGAGGAAAGCATGGCAGATGAATCTAAAGCCTTGATGGTGGGTCGGATATTGGTTCGGTACGGGTTGGTTTGCCTTGAGATATTCGCTGTACTTGAGGTCTTTCAAACCACTAAAATTAAATAGAAGAGTTTTCCACCTGTGCAGGCTATGATCACCCGCGAACGGGTCGTCGATCTAATCACGTTTGAGCGCATTTTACCTGCATAAAAGCCCTTAATCTCGTGCCCACAAAGCTCAGCGGATCGCAGCGGACTAAAAAAAAAAGGGATATCGGAGCTACCAATGGGGCTATCTTCCATTTCCCGAAAGACCTCTTGAGTCGAAATAAATGCATCTCCCTCCCTAAGGCTGTTTTCTCACTCCTTTTCCAATAAAAGCTAGACAAGGCTGCCAACAGTGATGGACTGATAGACTTCAAGCTATATCGCTATACGCTCTCTACTGTGTCACCGCCGACTACTCTAGCTTTGAGGGGAATATTCCACGTTCGAGTTATATTCAGACCTGGAGTCGAAGATCTTCCCTAAAATTGCCTCCAGGCCAGTGAGGTTGGATGACCGGAATTGGAACCCGTTTGGTGTATACGTCTTTGGTTGCTGTCGGCCGCCCTACAACCAGAATCCTTCGCCGAATCTACTTACCCTATTCTTAGCTAGGCTCCAGCCTTACACATTTGCCCATCATGAGGGTGGATATTCCTTTTACCTTCAGAAATTTGGATTACTCGAGCGATGGACGAAAACACTGTAGGTTCGGTAGTTTCGGACTCCGGTGCAGACAATCTACGTGTTTTCAGAAGACATCGCGCCCGCCACACCAAGTCTCGCAATGGCTGCTATCCTTGCAAATCACGAAGGGTAAAAGTATGGCCATCAAGTTATAGTCCCCCAATTTCCCGTTGCGTAGAAGAAGCTGACTTCTCAAAGTGTGACGAACTGCGACCGGCCTGCGGCACATGCACTTCCAGAGGCGAACCTTGCTCTTACCCATGCCCACGCATCCCTTCGAAGAAAACCCCCAGACCCAGAGGAGAAGAGGCAGAGAACAATGATGGATCTCTATCAACAGATTCCCTCGCGCCTTCGGATGGAGGTCCACCGCTCGGGTTGATTCAGCCACTGGGAATAAACGCAACCTTGCCAGCGATTTTCTCGAGCCAGTCTAACCATGGGCATGGGGATCTAGCCATGAATGATTTGAAGTTACTTCAGTTCTTCCATTTACACACTGCGAAACAGATGTCATTGCACCCGAGGAGAGCCATGGTCTGGCAGCGGATTATCCCTGAACTGGGGACCAAAAATCGGTATCTGATGCATTTGCTCCTAGCACTGGGTGGCATCCACATGATTACGCATCAGGCTGAGGCCAACAGTTCCAGCGGCATTGAAGATTCAGATACGGTGGACTTAGCAACCATCGTGGAACACCATCAAAGAGGACTGGAAGGCTTCAGAGAAGAGGTATCCTGCATCTCTCCGTCCAATGCTGAACTTGTCTTCACGGGGTCTTTGCTTCTTGTCGGGTTTGCATTTGCATCACTGAAGGTTCAGAAGCTTAATCCACTTACTGGGACTCCCAAGGAGATGAACAGCGCCGCGGGAAATCCCTCTTCAACAAATGACATCTTACATCTCAACTGGTTATACCTCAACCGAGGGATATCATCTGTGATAAGTGCTCAATGGCATGTGTTAAAAGCCAGCAGGCTCCGGCAAATGGTGGTATATCCACATGGCGATGAGTTTTGGAAGGAATTACCGCTCGATGCACCATCATCTCGACTTTCTCATTGCTCACCCCGGCTATTCAAATTTGGTGAAGGCGCCAGCCAAGCAGTCGCCAACCTACAGGCTTCTTTGAATGTGTTTGAACCTGCTAAGAATAACTTATCCAGCTGCTGGACATCCCAACCTTCACCTTCCATGACTCTAGACTGGATTGTGAACGCGCACTCTGGGGCTATAGAAGTCCTAGACAAGGTATATTCGCGCATCCTCTCCGTATTGCGGTGTGCAGCAACTGAGAATTCTGCTGATCTGGAAATCCAGCTGGATTTTGAAGAGGCGGCGATTCTGTCCTGGCCAGTCCAGCTTCCAAGTCCATTCTTGGCATCGCTTGAGAGAAGCGAACATGACTGCCTTCATGGACACTCACTTATAATCCTTGCTCATTTCTATTTGGTAAATACTCTAGTTGATACTTGGTTTATGCGGGGCTCGTTTGAAAGAGAGATACTTAAAGTCAATGCGCTTATCGATACCCTGAATGAGAGCCAACTGTCAACATTCATGCTGTGGCCCAACGAAGTCATGAAGTTGTCACTGACATGTACTTCTTGAATCACTTATTCACGATCAATGAAATCCAACCAAACCTTATCATAGGCAACGCCATTTGCTACATATTTGTACATGAAAATAGCGTATATCACACACCGCATCAGTTCAATGGTACCAATGTACCTGGCACCGCAAGGACAGCTCTGGGCGATGATTTGCTCTTCCTGACAATTTTGGCCTAGACTTGATGCCTCGGTAACCGCGAATCTAAGCAGACACAGGCGTTCTCAGTCAAGCCCCGCTCCGACTGTGTGGGGACTGGTGAAGCCCGAATCCGTGAACCCGAATACGAGTGGGGCCAGTTACGGTCTTACCATATTTCAGTGCCAATTCGTCAGTACAGCTCGTGCCACGGAAACAAAGAGCGAAACATGAAAAAAATAGTCCATGCTTCGCCCAGATACGATTACGACGCACAAAAATCCCTCCGGAGCTAAATTCAAATACCAAGCCAGGGCGCTTGAAAATGTATAATCAACTCCGCCTGCCCCTATTCAGGACGTCAAACTTCGAACAGCCCCTTCAGACCTTCTAAACACCTCGCCTCAGTCGAAGTCGAAGTACCCTTAATCTACTTTGATAATCGGTGGATTCGGTTTCAACGCCCGTCCGTCATGGCTTCCAATGACAACGCCGACTTTAAACTATACCGCTATACACCCTCTCTCGTGGCTGCAATCATCTTCCTTGTTCTGTTTGTCTTCTTGACTTTCTATCATCTTTACCAGGTTGTTCGTACGAGATGCTGGTACTTTACAGTCTTCGTCGTTGGAGGTACCTGTAAGTTGGCCTGCCTGGATTCAATACTATGCCATGCCCATTCCCTTATTGTCACTGTGGGAGCCCATGACATCTCTGACAGATGTTACAGTTCAAATAATAGGTTACATTTGCCGCGCACTGGCTCATGACGACAAAGAAAGCATCCCAATTTACTCAGTTGGCACAATCATGATTCTGCTTGCTCCTCCTCTCTACGCAGCCTCGATATACATGACTCTAGGCCGACTCATTATGCATTTGGACGCTGAGGGTCTGAGCATGGTGCCAGTAAAATGGCTTACCGCAATTTTTGTCACCGGGGATGTGATCGCGTTCGTGATGCAAGCAGCAGGTAATTAGTCCTCTCCGTTCACACAAGTGTCGACGGCCGATTAAAGTTAATCATGTATGAAGGCGGCGGTATCATGGCAAGTGGAACTATCAGCGCGATGACCACCGGCGAACACATCACAATTGGTGGCCTCGCTGTACAATTGGTGTTCTTCAGCATTTTCATCGCAACTTCAGCAATTTTCCACGGCCGTATTCGCAATAATCCTACGGAGAACGCTGTCACCCCATCGCCTTTATCTACAGTACTACACACAAATACCTGGGAAACTATCATGACTGGGCTATATGTGTCCAGCATTCTGATTCTCATTCGGTCTATTTTCCGTCTTATTGAATACGCCCAAGGCAACGATGGATACCTCATCAGTCACGAGGTGTTCATGTATGTCTTTGATTCAATGTTAATGTTCTTCACCATGGTTGTGATGAGTATTTTCCACCCATCCAAGGTTCTTTCCCGGTCAACGAAGTCACAGCGTGCTTCGAGAAAGTCATATTTATCAAACACAGAATTGCTCCCCACAGGAGAAGTCTAGTTTGATTACGCGCAAAGATACAATATTCTCTACACACGATTCCTGGTTGTACATAGCCTAGAACCTATTATGTGAGCCAGTGGGCGGGTCAATTTTTTAGATAAATATTGATTGCCGCCATGCGATGCAGTCTCTTTACTTCACGCAAGTAGATTTTCAAGTCAAATTTTCATTGTATTATCGGACGAGCCTTGACTACGCTAGAAGCTCCTTAAAAATCATCTGATGTGGACAATTCGATGGACGGCTGCATATTGACGTGACAACACTTCCTCGAATGGTTTGGAAAATTACTCCACTTTATTGGTGACCTCACGCATTGGACCATGGCGCCAGATCGGCCCGTCCGCGCTCCTTCGTTAAGGAGGCAATGTATCTGTATATTGATTGAAGTGGATTATATATACGGCAAAGTGAGCGGGACAAAATCGAGGCTTGATGGTGAGAGATGACGAGCTACCAGCAGGACGAAGAAGCAAGTTGCTATATACAACCCCACGTATTTCCTCTGAACTACGATACATTCCAATGAGCTTGCTCGGCAGATTCTTATACTGTTACGTGTGAGTATCACCCGCAATTTTATATCCCAATACCCTTGAGCATTTACTGGTTTGGAAAAATATTAGGCTTTTATTTCTCCAAAATTCCGGGCAGTTTGCTTTTTCTCCGTCGGGCGATCTTTTGGATCCTTGATATAACACTTGGGCAATTCTATAACAACTCTAAGAGAGATAGACACCGAGAGAAGAGAGCTTCTTCTATTTTACGGAGAACGTCCTTGGGGAGTATGTAGCAGAAGATGTCGCCGCTGTCGTGCTGTATAAGACATTCTAGAGCGATACTGGCTTTTGCTCACCCCCAGTTATGAACTTGGATGCAGAGTACAGTTAGCGAGTGTTTGAACTACGTCGAGCCACCGTTACCATCGTGGGCAGCAAAGGATATTGGATAGTAACTACATCCGGCGGCTTCGCAGTCCTGAAATGAAGCGAATCGAAGACTCGATTGCCAAGTTCGCTCGAACAGTGTGATAACAGGTTCAGGAAATAGATACCCGGTGGTTCCATTGTGAGCTTGACTTGGACAGATGCATCTATAACTCATGTTGACCATGGATCGTAGATTCTGACGGAATTCAAGTTCGCACAGTGGAAGGCCAAGACTGTGACAGGTAGGCGAGGGGACTCGCTGAAACAACATTGGTACGATCAAGGCGGCATCGGCGCTTACAAGACCGTGGCAATGAGTAAGTTCCCTAATATGTTCTATTTACTAGGTCCAAATTGGGGCAGCGGAGACACATCTGTTCTTTTTGCGATCGAGTGGTGTGTACTGGGTTCCCGGTTAGTCTGGTGACATTGGTAGAGCTAGTAACACTGGAGATCTGTGCTGACATTCATTGCAACTCGGTCAATCTGGCTATCTAGGACGCACGTCCTATACTCCAGTGATAAACATCAGTGATCGTGATTTGCAAAGGGCTGAGATTGAGTAGTGCGTCACAATACATTAGAAGGGTTAAATTTGCATCCCACATTGCCGTCAACGCGAAAGTTGAATCAGGTGTTTTTACCCTTGAGCAACCTCTGGAAGCTGGCAATGCTGCTATTAAGTCTACCGTTCTCCAACAACCATGTTACTTTAGCGCGACGTTCCTTGACAATCCTCTTTCTTGTCCTAGAGTAGATGGACGATCTCAGGCATTTCGCAATATCGACGCCAGGATAGACCACAACACCAAACAGGGCACGAGCCGCTTTAGAAGTCATATTTGCTATGCCCCTGCCAATGCCTGTCACAACGCCCTTCGCACCATCCTTTCGCACGCCTTCATATGGTTTCACGACCAATTCGCTCACTGCTCCTGACATCCCCAATGCGAAACCTGTGCCCCTAAGAGCAAATCCGCTCTTGATGCCAGTAACGGAACCTTGGTGTTGTGGCATTTCGCCATATGAACGAGGGACATTGCACATTCCTTCTGTGATGGCGAGCGGAATGTCGACAGTCATGCCTTTAAGCGCACTCGGCACAAATTTGGCAAGGCTCTTGTTTGAAGCTTCGGCCATCCTCCCTGCAATTCTAGAACCATTATTACCAGAGGCCGACGATGCATTAGTTGGGTAATGCATACTTATTGTATCATCGGCTTCCTCTTGTGTGGTCTGTAGGGAGCGGTTTCGGGTAGGGCTGCTTGTAGGCCACCGCCGCCACGTGTTGGAACAGCCACTCATGAGGGCAATCTCCAATGGAATATACGTTTTCGGTATGTCCTCCGCCCAGTTTTGATCAGCCCTTGGAAATGATAGCCCTAACACCAGCAGCATTAACCGTGTCAAGAATGGCATCTTTAAACCTGACCCTGTGCTCAAGTACAATACTCCCAAATCCAATGTTCACTGGCGGTGGACCAGACGATAAAAACCCTGGAGATCCATGGGAGGTTCGAATGCAGAGGTGCCACGGAAGAAGAAGCCGCTGACGTCTACAGATTTTGTCAGCCACGTCTATCGGTACCTATCGGGGCATAAGACGGCCAGTCCAACGGGTTAGATATAAGAGCTGGAGACCAAGAGTATGCGAATGGGACTTTCAGTATTTCCGCAAGATGGAGCTCCTCAAACATGGCCAGTTTGTCTAGATCAAGCTCGTTTCGCCACCGATTGACCATATCCCCTACCCTAATACAATGGATTAGTACTTTGTCCCCATAATCATACGAAGCATAATTTTTGAACCCATCGTCTGGACCGTCGGCCTTTTAGTTCGCCAGGGGATGTGGAAACGATTTTGTATTGCTCCAAGGCATGGTAAACATTAAATGCACCGGAATGCTGAGAGCCTGAGCACAGTGAACATGTGCAAGGCTCGGTGGGTTGGCGATGATAGCATCAGCCACGAACGGTTGGTCTGTTACCGTATCCGGCTCTATACATGAGCTCCAGCATCCATAAAGCATTTCCCGAATCATGACGCGCTTGCGACGGATATCGCCTGCTCGAAAACTCACCATGCCAGGGATGAGCCTGGGAGATTTGACCATGTATGACATTAGCTCTTTTGGATCGCCTCCGATTGGGTAAACTTCAATCCCGACTCCCTGACAAAATTTTAGAACAGATCGTGTGTGGCCATACGTACACGATGTCCGTACCGCATGTTCATTTCCGAGGGCACTATCGGACCTAACGATAGTAAAATCGGCATCTTGAGTCGGTAGCTCAGAGTATTCAGGCGGTGGTGTAGGAATCCTTAAGAAAGGGCCAGTGCAGAGTTTCGAAATCCTCGTACGACCTTCGAATCCCAGTCGATATCAACGCGGCCGGTATCTATTCGTCGCGGTCATATAGTAGTAAATCGACCATCAAATCCGTCATCGACATACCCCCACAGCGAAAGTAAACATACCATTCAAATTAATAATACCACTCATACCAGTTGTCGAGGGATCATTCCTAGATGACTCCACGGTCGGTTCACCGGGTAGCTCGAAAAACTCCCCAGGAAATCTATTGCTAGCCATATTTGTCGTAATTTCGTAGGCGGATGAAGTGAAAGGGAAGCCAAGAGAAACCAACAAGGATGGCCGTGTGTAAAAACGGTGCAAAAGGACGTATCTGGAAACGATATTTGGCAAATGAATGACGGCATTGGAATTTGTGTCAAAAATGCTGGGGGCCTAGGTAGCGTGCACGAATGAGATACCAAGTAGTGTGAAATCAGACGGTTTTGTCTGGAATGCTGGCGGACTAAACTGGCAATAATCCAATAACGTTTCTCAATAAACAACATAACGTTTCTCAATATAGAACATATGGCAAGACAAGTTCCACATGCCGACACGTTGATCCAGTTCCAATAAACGAATACGACCCGTCATCTCCACTTGTTAAATTGAAGTTCAGCCCAATTTTAAGCTTGAACCGGAATGTGGGGCGTATTCGTATACATACAACTAAGTTTTTCTCGACCAATTGCAAGGTTTTTTTTTCGCTTGGAAGTTTGAAACAAGTGCGGGGTGCAGGCAACTTGAAGTAACTTGAACCTATAATTGTCTCGAGGCTCCATAGCCACTGGCTATGGAAATGGTTATGAATGGTTCTACCTTGGTTCCAACTACATGTCATATTGCCGTTAGGATTGTTAGTTCGCATGTCATATTGGGGAAATTGGGTTGTTAGTAGCACAGTAGTTACGTTGATTCTAAAACTAGCAGACTCAGCATACGAATAAAAGCGTTCCATAATCGATTTTACCTCGTATGAATGGCGAGTGGGTCTGCTCGTTAAGGTCCACGAATCGTACGCTTTCAACATCGGCAGTGGGGTGTCCCACCCTGCCGCACTTCTTCAGCTAGAAGCCTGGGCTTGCTTGAGTCTCTTCAGGCAAGTAGTCCCTCGAATCAGAGGGCGAAGTCATTTACGAATATAGCTATCGTGTTCGTACCTTGCTCTGATACAGCGGTAGGATCAGCCCCACGATATGTCCATGGCGTTATGCCACTGCGTGGTCAACCATTTTCTCAGCTATAAAGCTGTTGGCTCTGCCGAGACGGTTTTTATAGTCCACGGAAAGTTGGGCGCCAAAGAGACAGAAAGCACATTTGAGACTGAATCATGAAGACCTTTGCCACAACACTCATCACCGCACTCCTCGCTGTCGCCGAAGGGATCTATGCGTTTCCCAGTACTGGAACCACCCCGCTGAGAAAGGAGGCAAGCAAAAAGAATATTCTTATCGGGTCTGGAGCGATCAATCCGACATTTCTCAATGATCCAGAGTTCGCGGCCGTTCTTGCCAACCAATTCAACAGCCTTTCTCCCGAAAATGAGATGAAATGGTCGTTCATCAACCCGATCAAAGGGCACTACAACTGGGATACGCTCGACCGCCTCGTGAACTTCGCAGAAGACAACAACATGGTGGTCAAGGGACACGGGCTCATCTCGAGCTGTTGTAACCCTGACTTCCTGCTCAACATCACCGAACCCACAGCCATTCGCGCTGCGATGAAGACTCATTTTGAGGCGATCATGCACCGGTACGATGGCAAGATGGATCGATGGGACGTCGTCACCGAAGCTCTTAAAACAATGGGCGGCGGCCTGAACAACAACACCTTTCTTAAAGTGCTCGGACCCGGCTACATCGAAGATGCCTTCCGCATCGCCCGAGCAGCAGCCCCAGGCGCGAAGCTATTCATTAACGAAAACCTCGTCGAGTCAATCCCCGAGAAGCGCAATGAACTCTACAATCTGGTCTCCAAACTCGTGGCGAAGGAGGTCCCAATTGACGGAATCGCTCTGCAGATGCACATCACTGAAGTAGCCCCAAAACCGGGGGTGATCACGCACATGGTCGACTCCTATAAGGCGCTCGGACTGGAAGTGGCAATTGCGGAAATGGATGTCCACACGCTTGACAACGCTCTCGAGACATCTATTTACGGTGCCGTTATCCGCGAGGCCCTTAAAGCAGGAATCACCGACATTAGCTTCTGGGGCTTCACGGATAAGCACGCCTACACCTGGGTGCCGGGAGCAAAACCATTGATGTTCGACGAGTGTTACAAGCCCAAGAGTGAATTTTACGCCACTCATGCCGCCGTCGCCAACTTCGTTGACTGGGCCTAGGAAGCCTGAGCACCATTGAGCCATCAGGAATTGCGTTTTACACGTGCTGTCAAAGCAGTAGATGCATCGCAACCTCGCTAGCGCGTCCGAGGAAAGTTCACCATTTTAAAAGGCCTGGTTTCTTCCATGTTCATAAGGCCACCAATATGCAGACTTACTCTGGTGTATATGTGCAGTATATAGGAAATACCAAATAAATCCGTATCATACCTTTCGTACTCAGCAATCGAATCATCGCCAGTTTTACCGGAAAAGCCTGCACGTATCGTCATGTTGGCAACCGAGTTTGTTTGTTCACTGTTGAGTGACGAAGTATGGAGTAGTCTATCTATGGTATCGTATTGCGAGTAACGATGCGCAAATGGGGCTTGAGAGTAAAAGGTTGGCTGGGAGTATTATCCATATGTGGTACCTCATAACGGGAACTTTCGAGGAAACAATCATTTATTTTGCTGGTTTGCAAGTGCTGTAGAGGGGATGGCCATGCGCCCGAGCAAGGGGAGACAATTGTGGTTCCAGTTGATACCAGATTCAAGCCATGTGTTTGAAATAGGGAAATGTCTTGGGTTTGTCGCTTACCAGAGTATCAAACCCGGGATGTTGATTGAAGAGATGCGTGTTAGGAAGGGGACTGGATTCACATAAGGGGTCGGAAAGCTCGAGTTCGGCATTACTGGAGAACGAGCATCATTCACGATTTATTATCAAGATTTTCCATTCCGTTTCGATGAATGACTTGCCTTCATTCTCAATCTAGATATTTTCATGGCAGCTCTGTTCTGCGAAACGCAGGATGGACTAAAAGAATTTGCGCGCATCGTGGGGTCGTAGGCTTTGACAAGATGAAGCTTTTCTAGGTAACTTAATCCATTGGCAAGTTTCTGTTAAGAATTTCCCTTTCCCTTCGAGTTCAGCGCCCCGAGGTAGTCAACTGAAACAGTCACTGCGCTTAGGGGGCCGGCCGACCGCCCTCGCCCAGGTGACCCACAACCCTCCGGGTGTTCCCAGTGACTATTATAGTAGGATTCAATCACCCAATAGGAACGCGGTGTTCTTCCCATCTTTCACAACAAACTATATTGCCAAGCCCTTAGGCCGCAATCCTGAATTCCTTGACACCACTAGTCCTTCTTTTCTCCAGATTTCGAAGCTTCGTTCAAATACACGGCTGCTCATTTTGATTTTGTCCTGGTATTACTGTCTGTTCGATCTATCGAACCTAGATCGACGTGATCCCAAACTCTAATCAAGCTTACGCCGTTTAACCTTGTTTGCTAAGATCACACGAGCAGGTCTATTTGCAGATGTGTCTTGTCTTCTGCTAGCAGAGAATATCATTCGAACGAGATGCTGAGATTCTAGGCTGAATCTATTTGACGTCATTGAACAATGAACTTTCTACCAGTAAATCTACTACATGGTTCCACTAAAACTTAAAATAAAGTTGCCTCTCAATTCATAACTCGTCATTCAACTACCGATCTAGACCTAGCTTTAACATAAACCGCGGATCTAACACGAACCTAAGATGAAAACGACAGTATGCCACATAATATGACCACTAAATAGAACAGGTATGTTTGTGCGTATTCCCTGCTTTTGGTCATATAACTTGCCGCGGTGAAACATAATTGGCGGTCTCCTAGCTCCATGAGCAAGACGCAACAAGAAGCGAGTCATTGACCAACAAATATATCGGTTCTAGATGGTCCATTCATGGGTTCTATATCTTAAACACACCACTTGGTTTATTTAAGGGCCGAGGATTTCTCTGGTACCCTCTTCATTAAATGCTCCATCAACAATCATATTATATGACACAGAAGGACTCCCACCCTTGCAATCCAACATGCTTCTGAAGAACATTCTTGCCGCTTTTGCTATTGCTGGCCTAGCTACTGCTTCTCCAGTTGAAGACATTCAAGAGAGAGCACTAGGTGGCAATTGTCCGGCAGGTCAAAGTCATGCGTGGTGCTGTGCCTCTGCATTTCCCTTCAACTTCTTCTTTATCCAGAGTGTGGGTTCGAACTGTGTCAAAGCCGGTAAGGCGTCCCTAGGTAGATTTTGGAAATGAACCTACTGATTGGCCATTTTAGCTCAAACTGCACCGAGTACCTATAGCTGCGCTGGGTTTCAAACCCAGGGAAGAACTAATTTCCTTTGTTGTAGCAACAACCAGCTTATCGTGAGTTTACCTATTCCTATCTACTCCAAAATAGGAAAGAACTAATAGAGAATAGGACAACGGTGATGTCGTTTGCACCCGCTAAAGCAAAATATCTAGACGTCTTTTAGTCTATAAAATCTGACCAAATTATCTCTACAGTCTTTACAGAGTCAGAAATGACCTATCCTTTAGTGGATGTATCCATGATCAATATATGCCTAGCTTATATGTCATGCCTGTAACTTTTTCAAAAGGAAAAAAAAAATAAAAGGATTCAGAAATGAATGGTTGCCCACGCTATCGATAAAACTTTTCAGCAGTGATAGACCCAATTCTCGAATATGAGGTATAGGAGATGCACGCCTCGACTCGAAGAGGGCCCGTTTCTGCGATCCTATTTGACAGATTGTGAGTATGCCCAATCAGCCGGAATTTAGGGGTGAACAATCCTCCCTCCCAGGTTTGATAAATAACACAAGAGAAGAAAGCTTGATAAAGTAGGGTCTTCGGGTAATTCGCTGTTATCTCATAGGGGTAAATACAATCGGTCCTATTAGATCTGGTTGGCTTTAGTATGGCCCTACTTGACCGTCCTGCTCTTTTGGTATCCCATAATTACAGAACTAATCCTGCTCAACTTCTGTCTTAAGTCTCTATGAGCTATAATATTCCATACTTAGACTTCCCGCGCCTTTCTTCCTAACATGGACGGGCCCATGCATCCGCAACGTCCTCACTTAACTCACTCTACTCTAATTAACATATCCATCGCCATATCTGCTCCCAAGCACAAAATAACTTAATTATCGAATAAATAGGCGTTAGAAAGGTGAATGCTCCTCTGTTTAGCTATTTGGCTCTCTCCGACTAACACACGCTTGCCTCCTAATCCGCCGTTTTCTGTGTGCGTTAGCCGCTTCTTTACCCATGTCTATAGTTGCCTTGGCTTATATGTGGTGGGCCTTTTCTCGGATAGTCAATCCGATCTATATCTTATGATCTAGAGAGCAGATATCGGGAAAGATACGGTGATGAAAAGTGAGGGTGGTGAAGAAAGGGCAGGAGCCGGTTAAGCAGCACTGGTCTTCGTGTCTTCAAGCCAGCCAATGGCCATTGGTTCTCGCGCCTACTTGATGTAAATGACCAGCCATAGGTCGCTTACGAGGGAATTGAATCGTGAATTAAATCACGTTTCGTTTGACCAAGGAACAAGCTATCATCAACAATATACTTATGTGAAGGTATTATTGGATGCCAAATGGCTTCACCTAGACTTACGGTACTGTGCTTTAAAAAAAAAAAAAAAAAAGACATTGGGGAGTGTAATGAGAGTTATGTGCAAAGTGAGGGGTGCTTCATCGAGCACTGCAGTACGTAGATATCAATGCTTGATCAAAATGCAATAAACTGCGGGCGAGTCAATTAAACACCGCCACTTGCTGGCTTGGTCGGGTCTAATGTTAGGTGTGGGGAGAATATGGTCAATTGTGTTGTCCCACGTTTCTAAGAGATTGCGAGTCACTGGGAAGCCCTTTGGACGTTGATTCCTGTTCGTCTCGAAGCTTATCGTATTCTGTTTGTTTCCGTCTTTTCATTGGCTTTGCGCCACTTTTGGAAAGGTCTCATATTTTGGGTGCTTTTGGTATTATCAATCAAGATATTTATTGGCGCACAAATCGAGAAATGCCATCAAACAACTGCACACTTGATTTGCTATGTATCCCAAGAATACCAGCACATACGGAGCATAAACAGTATGTGCAATAATGCGGAGTTCTCTTCAAGCCTTTCCAATGCATCGAAATAAAGATAACCGGACAAAGGAAGAATACCAGCAGTAGAGTGAAATGCTAATCCAGAGGGATAAAGTCCACCCACAGGCCACTTCCGACCCCAACCCTTCAGTAAGCCAGGCTCGACGACACATTGAATGCTGTGGCAAACCACTAGGATTCACTCCCTCGTAGCAGGTAAACCCGAAGTACGTCTTGGAAACCGAGCCCTTTCAACCCATGAGTCTTCCGTTCCTTGTCCAGTGTGAGAATAAGATATTTTCTACCTATGGCATTTAAATGTTATTAAAAAACGCGTTGGGATATTATACCGTAAGATGGAGAGAATCAGAGGTTGGAAGCTCAGAAAACACGCGACAACTCTGGCCCAGGCCCGACCCGTCAAGGCACCAACAGCCAAGAACGCCGCCATCTCATTTGTGCTCACTGTCCGTTCGTCTACGTACCTTGGCGAGCGAATTTGCGGTAATATGCACGTGAGGTCTTCATGCTCTGTGGGGAAAGACAGAGCGTAAAATCGCATGATCTCCCACACGCCAACACTTCCCTACTCGGAAATGCAAGCCGCCCCAGGCGGAGCTGAGCTTCCAAGCCCTGTGAGGGCAAGTGTATGACTTTCTTGGCAAGCCATAAAGCGAAGATGGGCGGGCCAGGGAAACAGACCGGGGTGCACAGGACTGGTTAATGAGCTAGAGAGTAGGAACGGAGACGGCGAGATGAAGCAACTACTAGCATCTCCTACGAACTGCTAGTAGGTAAGGTGTCAGATCACATAACCGCACCTGCCGTATCTGGCAGGCGCCCCTCGGCCACGCGACCGCCAATGAAGTCCTATCTGTGCCGATGCGAACCCGCCATTACCGCCAAATACGATCTCGCATACCCTTTCCTAAAAGTATTCGTCAAGGTAAAACTAACAGACTTGGTTTTCTTATCCTCAAATGCTCCAACGTGAAACAAAAAATGAACCAAGAAAGAAATGGCACCACCACCAGGAGCAGATAGCTCTTTGTACCTTTTTTTCAATTCGTTATTTAGGCGGACGGCCATTCATTTGAAACAACCACGTGCTGCCCATTTCTGCTTTCCTCTCCGATCATTGGTCTACTCTAAAGCAATCACTGTGAAAGGTACGAGTGCGGGATGTTGGTTCAAAAACGCTCAAATCTGCTCCAGATACTATTTTTTGAGCACCACTTTATATTCAGAAACAACAAGGCTTTCTTACCGACGAGGTAACTAACGTAGTTCCCAAGCGAGCCGGCCACTTTGGCCGACAACGCGTCGGAACCCGTACCCACCATCTTCGACCACCCATCATGCCACCAAAACACGTTCAATCAGGCGAAAACTCGATCGAACAGGAAGGTCGAATCCTTTTAGCTATCAAAGATATTCAGAATGGCTTTACCGACTCTTTACGCGCGATCGCAGCGTGTTACCAAATACCTCGCACTACGCTACAGGACCGTATTAAAAATCACCAATTTCGGCCTGCTTCACGCGCTAATAGTCATAAATTGACTAAGTTCGAAGAAGATTCACTTATTTAATGGATACTCTCTATGGTCTCTCGAGATTCAGCGCCTAGGCCCTCAACTGTGAGAGATATGGCCAATATTCTATTAGCCGATCGTGGAAACACCCCCTACGTCAACTACCCCAATGGTTGTTGGAAAGAACTGGGTATCAGATTTGTCAAACGCCGAGAAGAGCTCCAAACACGTTTTTGAAAGCGCTATGACTGTCATCGTGCTCAAAATGAGGACCCAAATGTCTTACGTGAGTGGCTCAAAATATTATCAGTGAGAGCGACATCTAATAAAGGATATATATATCTTTGATGAGACTGGTTTTGCGATGGACCTTATATTAGCACAAAAGGTGGTTACTCGAGCTGAATATCATGGCTTGGAAATCGTGAATGGGTGACTGTTATTGAGTCAATTAATGCGGCTGGTATTGCTCTTCCACCATGTATAATCTTCAAAGCCTAAAACCAAAACATAGGTTGGCTTGATAGGCTTCCCAAAGACTGGCGAATCGAAGTCTCCAAAAGGCTGGACTTCAGATGAAATTAGCAACAGATGGTTTGAAAATATATTCATCCTATTCACATTAAATCGGATGAAAGAAAAATATCGCCTTCTGATTCTTGATGGCCATGGTAGTTATCTCACGCCTCAGTTCGACCGAATTTGCGCTGAAAACTCAATCATCCCACTCTTCATACCAGCACATTCATCCTATCTTCTTTAACCTCTGGATATTGGATGTTTTGCTGTTCTTAACTTGCCTATGGTCGCTTAATTACCAATCAAGTACGGCAAGGATTCAGTCATATTGATAAGCTAGATTTCCTAGCAGAATATCCTCAAGCACGTCAAGAGACATTTAAATCAAATATTATCTAGTCTAGTTATACAGAAGCAGGTCTAGCTCCACTAGATCCTGAACGGGTATTTTCAAAACTCAATATTTCTCTCCGAACACCTACACCCCACCCAGCCGACCTTCCAACCGATCAAGTCAATTCAGCCCAAAAATACCAAAAACAGTCATTTGACTATAAAATCAGGCTTATTCACTCAAAACATTACTCAAAATATGATCAAGAAGCCTTCCTACACCATCCAAGATCGCCCTAGATCAGATCATTAAGAGCGCCTCTATCTCAATGCATAATGTTGTGCTATTGGCACATGAAATTGCTGATTTACAGGCTGCGAATGAAAAGGAGCAACAAAAGCGAGCACATACAAATCGACTAGTTTGATGCGAACAGGATATTACAGTCGGAGAGGGCCTACTGCCACCAGTGCAGCCAGTGCAGCCAGTGCAGCCTGTTGAACAGCCTCCGCCCGCACCGGTTGAATCGCTTATTTTGCCACCCCTCACTAGCTGAACGTGCACCCCGGAGATGTAGCGGCTGCAATAATATTGGCCATTCAATTACCCGGTGTCCTACTCGATAGTCTTTTGAATTAATAGTGTCGGGATATATTCTCCTGTTAGAACAAACTGGCTGTGACCCACTGCTAGCGACCGATGGATAACATCCCTTGCTTGGTGTACGCATTCTTGCGCTGGGCTGTGGCCTCGGTGTTGTGACCGCCGAAGGCCGGCGTGTGGGATCTAGGGGTGTTTTTCCAACTAGACTGAACATCTATCTACATCTATCAACACAATTGACTTTTGCTTTGGAGCATACACACTGTCCACTTAACTGTGTACACAGTACCTAGCTGGTGATACCAACAAATAGTGTTTTGGTGATTTTATTTATGTTCGAATATGCAGTAGTGGGTCAGGTGGCCGGCTCGCTTGGGAACTACGTTACAAGCTATTGTACTCCTTCATGATCTCATCTACCCTGTGGATTCTAACAGAACTATATCTCCGGAGTATCGTCATTAGTAGGTGTCGATCCTCAACAGTCATAGGGTGATTGGGATCCACTCTGAAGAGAATGAAATCCATGCGAAATCGACATCTTGCAGCTCAATTTAGCGGTGTAGAAGGGCGATGTACCCACCGCGAAGACCAGCGATGATTACCGTGGCTAATGCAGAAATAAAAACGTAAGGGAAAAGGCCCACCCAAGGAATCCACTTCTAGATCTTGTGGCGCCTGATCTCATAGTTGATGCCTCTGAGAAAAGGAATAGCGGTGTGGCCACGGATTGATTCCTCATTAATTTACTTTTAGAAGCACTTAGTACGGTTCTCGCATGTAAGTGGCAATTGGGCCGAGTCCAAGCATAGACCCGTCACCCCACAAGTTCTTAGGTCCATAGAGGTGGGATCTACGATCAGTCGGCAAATTTCGCGGTGCCACCAGATGGCAATTCCCGATGAAGTGGAGCTGTGCTGAGCTGAGCTGAGCTGAGGGGCATTGAAATGTTAGCTGCCGCGCAGGCACGCCTATATAAAGGCAGCTAGATTAGCCGGACACGCAATTCAAAAGAATCGACACATTCCTCTTCACTTTGCCTTTAGAGGTTCACTCATCCACAGCCTAACTATGACGGTTCGGGTTGATGTCAACGTCTTTGATGGCAAGGAGGAGAAGGCCAAGAAGACCAACTGCGTCCCCCTTAAAGAATTCAGCATCAACAAGACGCTCTCAGACATACGAAAAGCACTGATCGACAATGGTGGTCTCGACGCTAGCAGGTACGTGGACGTGGGAGGTGACAATGTGACAATCAAGAGCTGATGGCTATCTAGAGCGGGATCTGCATTCTGTAGTGCGACTGGCGCCCAGGTCAATGATTCTACATCGTTTGCAGACTACTTGGAGATTCTCTCCGAGAATGTTGAGAAGGATGAGGAGAAACCTGAGAATTCCACCAAAGTTACGGTCCATAATGTCTACATAAAGGCAAAAGACAAAAAACGCACCGATCGGAAGGCAGAGGCAAAAGAGCTCATCAAGCAGGAGCTGAACTTGAAACTGAGTGTATTATCTCGACTTTGTAACGTTGTGCAAACAATCAGAATTGACAATCCATGCAGGACAAGCCCGAGCTACTTCAGACGTCGCTGGAACAACTAGCGAGCTCCTTCAATCGCGGAGACTGGGTGGCCGAAGGCAATGAGACATCTGTGTAAGTGGTATGTTTCCACGATTATAAGGACCGTCATTGATAAGCTACAACACCAGGAACCCGGCCGACATGTCCGAGAAGGAATGGAACGCTGTCATCCGCAACAATAACCTTTTGAGTGCTCATCGGCTGGTTTTTTCGAATCTGGGGCGACTAACCGATGGATCGAAGAAGGTCAAGTTTCGCAGAATTGAGCGTGCTCCCTATAGTGGTAAGTGACCTGGTCTGCATCTTGCGGGAGGTGCTTATCTGACTCCTTCCTAGCCTTCGTTCTAAAACCCAGGAAATTCGCGTCGCATGAAATACTCGACGCAGATGTCAAGGTCGAAGTTAGTCTCGGCAACCCTTGAATAATTACACCGCAGTGCTAACATGACCTCAGCAACTGTTCCACATCCCCCGATTTACTGTCGGAGACGATTCCTATGTGGACGCGTTCGAAACCAAATCCTCCACAGCATCAGCCATGGCGCGCAGTTCATTCTCCTCAATAGAGGCCGAAGCCTCCGTGTACGTCGCTCTTAGTCTATTCCAGACATTCTCTAATTGCATAGCAGGGAAGGTGGGGCATTCGGCTTTAGTGCTGCCGTCAGTGCTGGCTTCTCTCAGAGTGAGAACAATGCTCTGAGCACGCAAAACACTGTTGACACCAGTACCATGAACATCACTTACAATGTGAGTTTCCCAGCTCGGTTCTTTCACTATCAAACGACTCATTGACGCCTTTCGGCTAGTTTCCCCGCGTCGTTCTATATTTGGATCAATTTGGCGTCGATCTGTCGCAAGAATGTGCAAGCGACCTAGCGGGTGTGAAGGACGCGTCTTCTCTAATCGCTTTCCATCATAAATACGGTAAGGCTTGAATGGATAGGCATGCATTACGAGCAAAGCTGATCAACAACAGGCCACTTCTTTGCGACCCGGATTGAGCTCGGAGGCAGGCTCTTTTCATCTGAAAAGTTCTCCGCCCTTGGTTCAAAGACCCAGGATGAGGCCGCCACGGCCATGAAAATTGCAGCTGCTGCATCCTTCTCTTCCAGCTATGTGTCTGGAAATGTCAGCTACGGCCAGGAGAAACAGACAAATGCACAGAATTCCAGCTCAAATCGAGCCATGCAAAGCTCTATTTCATGGCAGGCCCAAGGCGGAGACACGTTACTTTGCAACAAGTAAGTTGTTATTTTGCGCCATCTTTTGACCTAATAAACTTACATTCTCTTGAAGCCCCCCTGCATGGTGCCCGACCGTTGCCCCGTCTCAGAACTGGAGAGTAATCAAGGTATTACCTGCATATTCCTCATGACAATCTTTGTCCCAATTCTGATACCCGATTACAGCAAGAAGATGTCACCCCGCTCGGCGACTTCATTGGCCAAATCCCCGGCTATGAGGATATCCCAGAAAAGTTTAAGCGTATAGCGGAGGTAACAAGGAAAAAAGAGGTTGTTAGCTTCCGCATCAGCCTCCAAGAATACCAGAGAGCGGATAGCAAGAAGCCTGAGTATCTGTCACTGCATCATGCTTGGAAAATCAGTAAGCTTCCTCTTATGCCAACAATGACAGTGGATAGGAGATTAACATTTTTGAAAGAGGGCGAGGTGGAAGAAGCATTGAGCGGGGAGAAAGAAACTACCTTTGGTATCACCCGTTTCCCGCTTGCCTGGATGAGTGAAATACTAAACCCTCCCGCAGACGGATTCTCAACGCTTATACAAAACGTATCGATCCCGGACACCATCCTGGATATCTACAACAACGGATACCCGTGCCTTTCCATGGAGACGAACAGCTTGGAAAATGTCTTTGATATCGAGGTTGAGACGCTGCTGAACCAGGCCCCCACAGTAAGCTTTCCCCCAAATCGTCACAAACACAACACTAATGGATCCTGGCAGATCGAATTCAAGAAACGGTACCACATCTACAATCGTAAAAGAGGCCTGTGGCTTCGAGCTTTCACAGTCACTCTCAAAGGCAAAGAGATCACTCTGCTGGCAGCCGGTCCCAAGAGCCAGGCGACACTCTTTGAGTTCCGGGATAAAAGTCGAGAGGGCCCGGTGCGAAATGGCGACAGTTGTAGCCTGGTGGTCTACGGGCGTGACGGGAGGCAGAAGGGTTCCATCGCCCATGCATTGGAGAGTCATGGCACTTCCATTGGCGCTATGCCTTACAGTGTCGATAACGAGCGTTGGTTGCGTTTCACGAATTTGTCGATTCTGGACCAGCGGGATGTGCCCACATGAGAGTTACAATTTTACAAAGCAGCTCGGCAGGCCAATCAGATAGACGGATTGGAGCGATGACAAGTGGTGGAGGGACTCCTTTTGAGCAGAGAGTTAGTTGCCACTGTCGGATTGAACGGAGATTGGTCGACTAACTGATTGGATTGTACCGCAGCGCAGTTTCCTCTTGTTCGCTGGCTGTTCTTTGTCATCGTCCCTGCCGTACAGATAGCTATCTTGTGCTAGGATTCTTCCTCAATCCATCTCTCTCTTAGGGTCGTTCTCTCTTTCAATCGACTAGACTTGGTGTAAAGACCCTTTTGGGGCTAGTGCCTTTCTCCGCCTAGGAGTTGCTTTTCTCTAGTCTATAGACCTTCTTTAGACACGCATCACATCATCATCATAATACATGCCTCGCTTGCCTACCACGCGTAGCGTATTGTTACGGAACGCTAAGTAGTCAATCCAATAGGGGTCGGTGCAGTCTACTTAGACCTCGGCAAGGGCCGCAAAAGACCGGACCAGACTATATAGAGCTTAGTCCTAGCTATTAGGACCGCACTACTGCGGTCTAGTCCGGTCTTGCGTTCCTACAAACAACACAAATATAGAAAACCCCGTAGTCTGCATCATTTATGCGGAATCTGTAGGTATTTTTCAGTTTTCTACTTTCATCCTTTGTCAGGTATATTGGAAAGGAGGTATACTGGATCAAACTCCGTCAACTAGGTAAGAAGAAGCAGATGTGATTGAAGGGGAAATATTATAGTCAGATTCAGAACAAAACTGATTCTTGTGGATTGTAATGCACATGTTGTAGAGAAAACAGCCAGGTTGGTTGGCGCCAAGTGACTAGGTGGTAGGCAAGAGGGAATTAGGTAGGATACGTGTATTCTCGTAAAAACAAGATTGACTCTTGAAGAACTCAAGTGTATCGGTCTCTAGGTGAGGGGTCTTATACCCATCTTATACCCATGGGTTTGACCGCTCGTTCTGGCTCTGTTATGCACACGATTCTGCCAGGCAACTAGGCAGTAATGATCTCAGTGACTTTTTCCTTGACACATCTGGTCAATGCAAGCAACATCAAGATTGAAGCTAACCCTGTTTTGGACGCCATTAGGGATGGGCGAATCTGCTCGTTACCAGTCTTCCACCCAGACGAATGATCTTTTTAAATTGTGCATGCATCTCCGTTCTTAATTTTTTGGCTATATCAACAAGAAGGTTATGCCACATTACCAAGAACAAGACAGGTAAGAAAATTTGAACGTCAATGAATGCGGTACTTTGTGCTTGTAAACCTCATTTCCGCATTCATTTCTGCGGGAACCAAACCCATGTCAGCTGGGGATACCCGTTCAAGTGTCAGTTCACCAGAACCGTCCATTCCCGAGCTAGGACCCACCTAAGCCAGCCCGCATCCACTGGATTGAAACAGGCGGGCCCCGCTTTTACCCGCCAAGGGCGCCTCGATCAGATTTCATAGTAAATTTCGTGCAGTAGTTCATGTAGAAAACTTGTGATATTAGGTTGGATCCCCAAAGAGCCTATAGCGTGATTATAAATTTTGGCGCTGATGCACTGGAGAGACGGCAGCTGCGAAAAATGATCACAATACCAACACAGGCGGATTCCCATGGTGTAAATCCGTTAAAAATTTCATTTGAGCTAACTTGTCAGGTTTTCAGCTACGTATTGACACACTCTTGTGTATTTTGCTGGAGAATTTTTAAAAGGTAACCTCTATGGGTGGATATGTTGTCTAAAAAAATCTGCTTTGTACCAATGAATGGGACGGATGGTGATGGCTCGGTTTCGGAGCGGGAACTGGAAGTCCAGATCCAACTTGAACCTCACGATCCAAACTCGACTTGAAGCCTCAATCTCCTCGCACATCTTCTCCAAATGTGTCCTCGACTGGCACATGCACCTATACAACTACATAGGCCAAGGCCTCGCTCGCCTCCGCGCTGGACGCTGGGTAACAACCGACTACGCCCAAACGACACCACATCCTAACAACCGGCACAGCCATCGTCCCAACAGCATATTCTAACTGAGACCGCAGCCCGACGCCTCGCCGACGAGCTCTCAACGATAACTGGGACAATACCGGCTGGGCCATGTACCCCACTCTCTGCGTTGGTGTGTACAGGATCTAGGTGGATTTGGTCGGGTGGCGGGTTTGGAGTGATAGAACCACGAGCCGCGCGCAGATGTCGGAGATTGTGCAGGGGCTCGAGGTGAATCGCTTGCAGCAGATCCTTATGAACGGGTTTATGACAATGCGGTTGAGGAATTGGAGTTCGGTTACTAGTGAGTTCTCTTTTTTTATGTTTTTGGGGGGCTGGTTTTCGCTTTCTATTGAGGTGTGGGTGCAGTGATGCGTGTTGGTATTTTTTGGTATTAGTGCTACATAGTTTAGATTTTGGGTTTTTAATTTCTTTCTGCAAATGGTATCAAAAGTAATACACAAACCATATTGGATAATAACACCGCTATTATACAAGCTCACCGGGAACTAGTCAAGCTATCAACCTACAATCTTCCTCTTGGCCTATCAACACCAACTACACAGCTCCCCTCCCAATGATCAATCTATACGACCAATACCAGTACCTAATTAAGTAAAGAAACCATCATGATATAAGTTACCCACACTACAAAACTATAAACAAAAAAATCCAGACATCCAAAATCTGTACAAGACATGCTCCCATAAACGATCCCAGGAACACACAGCACCGTCTTCCAGATTGGTGACTAGATGAAATGAGATCTGATGAGATAACAGTGAAGCTGGATACGGGACACGCCCATTCAAAACAAAACAAAAACTCAGATTGATGCGGGGATATATCAAAAACAAATCCGAGCCAATTACTAGAACACATCCATAATTATGGATGGAGAGAACAAACCAGCCCTAAGATAGAGGGCAGAAAGCATAAAGCAGAAGTAAAAGGGCAAGACAAGGCTGAAAGGAAACGGTAGGAGACATGTGTACAGATACATGAACGAATGTCCATCATGCCGGGTCGAGAGGCTGGGCCAATTGACATAGACAGGAGCCAAGGAGTGGAATCGGCGGTAACCATCAGAATAAACAAGGGAAATGCAATGCAATTGATGTACTCTCGATGTACGATATGTACCTGCAATTGCTGCAAATGTCAAGGAGAGTATGTATGTATGTGTGCAAGAACGGAAAGCCGAACTTTTGTATCGCCAAATGATTCATAGATGCGGAGATTCCAAAGATCAAGATCCAATCTCAACGGGAAAAGTAAAAGAAAAAAAAGAAAGCTTACTCAAAATCCAATCACTCGAAAAAAAAACCTAGAAGTTCTGCGCAATACCCGCATTGCCTTGTCGGGGGTAAACACCAGGATTCTCAATCCGGGTATTCCTCCTAGCCTGCACATCCCTAATGACAGGCTGGTAGTCATCACCCCCGTAGGCACCATGGCCCGTCATCTCCCCATAATAGGGATTATCACCATAGTATCCACCAGAAGGATGCGCGGCAGACATGTGACTTTCCTCCGAGGCCTCGGAGCGGTTCGCAGCCGAGTAGGCGGAGGAAGCATTCGAAGGCCCGCGATGGATATCACCAGTCCGATTATTCGCCGCGACGGGTGCGGCACCCAGAACCCCGATTGGCTCCACTTCGCCGGAGTCGGGCCGAGCGCCGTCGGAATAGTTGGCGGTACCTTCGCTGGGGCTCGGGTGGTGATAGGCTCCGCCGCTTCCTTCGGACATGGCCAGGCCGCCCATGCCGCTAGAGAGATTTGTCGAGGCCTTGCGGCCGGCGGATGTCGTGCCCCAGCCTCTGTATCCGGAGGAGGTATCGTCCTTGGGGGCGACGCTGCCGACGGCCATGCCCACGCCGGGCAGGGTGGGGTCGTTGTTCGGGTTGAAGCCGTATTCTTCGACTTCCTTGCGGCGTTCTTCTTCGGCGGCTTTGTTTGCTTTGCGCTTGCGCCAGAAGAAGATTGCGGCGAGGATGATCAGGGCGACGGAGACGACGGGGACGACAACCGCGACGGCGATTTTGCCGCTGTCCGACAGTCCTGAGCTGGAGCCTGCTGCGGAGCCAGAAGAGAGCGAGGCGACGTCGGTTGAGGTCGATGTTGGGCTAGGGGAGGTGTTGGTTGCGGTCGCTTGCGATTCCGTTTGGGTTTGCGTGATCACGACCACGGTCGACTTGCCGCTGGAGCTGGAGGTGGTGGTGATCACATTGTCGGAAGTGGTGGAGGAAGAAGTGGTTGTGGTCGTGGGGGCCGAAGACGAGCTCGACGAAGAGGTGGTTGTCGTAGTCGGGGCCGTGGTCGCAGACGGCGTGGCCGACTCGCTGCTGCTGGTGGTCGTATGGTTGGTTGTCGTGGTGGTGGCCGGTTCACTTGACGAGGAAGACGTGGTGGTGGCAGTGGTTTTCGCGCTCTCCGACGTCGTTGTCTCTGCGACCGAGGAAGAAGCAGCCTCCGAAGCAGTGGTCGCAGCGGATTCGGCGGGGTTCGCTGGGTTCGCGGAACTACCGGCCCTCTTGTTGTTGCTGGACGACATGATGGTCGAGGGTGGTTGGCAAGCCGATCAGTGAGAGATCAGGGAAGCTGAGGACAGAATCCTCAACCAGGCCAAGGCCACCCGGTCAGGACGGGATGGAAAGAGGCCGGGGTGGGGAGGATCGAAAGCACGATCCAGCACGGTCGCAGGCGTGTGAATTATTAGAGCGGCGAGAGCAAAGAACGAGTGACAGGGTCGAGTTGGACGCGTTAAGGAGGGTGATACGGGGGGGTTGAGATGGTGAACGACTTGGGGGAAGTTCAGGGGGGTCGAGAAGAAAAACGAAATCAGGTCAACGACATATCACCCAAAAAAAAACGAGGAAGAATCGAAAGAAGCGAAAAGAGGCGCAGACTCAGACTTGTCGCCGAATCTAGTCGGGAGCCATGGGAGATGGCAGGTTCCAAGTTGTGTGGGAAGAGGGAAACGGGGCCGGTGGAGTCGATACGATCGCGGCGTTGAGTATCCGCATTCCGGTATTAATAGATTGCATGCATCGTTATTTGCTGTACACACAGGTACTGTACTACGACGTCGCCTACCTGTTGCTACGATTGTTATCACCACTCGCCGCTTGCATGTTTATACCCCTAGATGCGGCCATGCGGCCATGCTGTTTGGGGAAGCCCTTGCTGAAGCCGACCGGACGGGCCCCGAGAGGCGATGATGGGCCGGTTTTGCAGCGCTAGTTTCAGTCATGGCATCATCGAACAGAGAATAAAACTACATTAACAATAACAATGATATGGATAGACTAGTATCCAATCCCTCTACACACTTAAGATTATCATCACTTCAATCCTCTTCTCAATACCCCCAAACAAAGAATTGATCGAGACATCGCCACAACAAAACCCAGGGTTGCATCGATTGTTCACGGACGCCTGACAATCCGGGCAGTCTCCCGTTGCGGCGCCGCGGTTCACTCCGACCGAACCATCCATGGATGAACAATCCCATTCTGTCAACGTCAATTCAGCGGTTTTTCTCTACTTTCATTTTTGCTTTCACTTCACACTGAATGATCACGATGCTCCCTCTGATCGCAGATTCTGGGGGTGCCCAAGTCACTGGCAAGAGAAAAGGGGGGACCCACCGCCAACGGACGCGGTCTCGCCGGTGGAGTCGCCTGCGTTTTGCACCAGTGGGAGAGTACCCACGTTGAAGAGGACAGTCTAGATGCCCTTCCCAAGCAATGGGCCAATTAGTGTAGATCTAGATTTACTCAAGTCGGAACGGAGAACGAGAACAAGTGGTGACGACAGGGTTTCCTCGTCAGATTCTGAGCAACACTGCTGAGCAAAGTGGGCGGCTACGCTATTTCCTTACGTATGACCCTAAGGCAGAGAGGGGCATTAGCTTGCAGCAAGCCCGGCAAGGTGGCCGGGTGAATCCATTGCATATATACAGTCCTCCAGTCGAGGACAAAGAAACAAAACAAAGAGCACACGAGAAAGAAAATCCAACCATCTTATTTACGCCGGAGCATATCCAAAAAATGAACGAGTACAAGGACGATGGGAGAAGGGAAGGTCGACGCGTCCCGAGCACCAAGGACAGGTACCAAGAAACAAATGCAGGTCATCACAGGTTCATCCGCTCCCAAACAAGGCGGCAGACAGAAGCAATGGTCGTAACGAAAGAGCTGCGGTAGATATCAAAAACATGTAATCCACGACTACCGCGGTGGATTACCGCTTCATATCCCAATCAGGCTTCAGCGAAGCCATCAGATCATCCTTGGTCCCAACCATATCCGGCGGCAACCGGCTCACCCGATAATTGCCCATGCGAACATTGTTCATATGCACATTCGAGATGCCCGTCCGGTTACTACGGATACTACCCGCGTCGCTGGCCGGGCCCTCATTCTTGAATCGCGGCGGCGGCGCAAAGTCCAGACTGGTGAAGGTGCCGGACTTGCGGAGGGCATGCGGGCTGGGGATGGCGGCCAGCTCGTCAAAGGCCGAGGCCAGCGGCGTGTGCGCGCGCATACCGGGGCTAAACGGCCTCATGCCGCCGGTGGGCGTCTCCGGACGTCCAGACGCCTGGTCGCGGAAGTTCTTGCCTGGTGCGAATTCGGCGGCCATCATAATGGAGTCGTCCTTGAGCATGTGCGGGGTTGGGAGGATCTGGAGTGGTGCAGGTGGTGGCATTGGTCGGCGAGGACCGCGGGGGCCAGGCATGCGGCCTGAAGCAGAGGAGAAGGCTCGTGGGCCGCCGCCGAAGGCTCCAGAAGCGGAAGAAAAGGCGCGCGGGGGCGGCGCGAAGCCATTGTAGCCGGCCGAGTTGGTAGCCATGTGGCGAGCCGCCCCTTGGAATCGAGGGGTGCTCGTGGGGGAGGAGTCATGGCTCGACGGCCCATGGGCTCGGCGAAGGGCATGGGAGGTGGTGGTGCGGCATCGTAGTAGTCACCTGTGGTCGGATCGTAGGCGTAGCCGCCGCCGCCGCCGTCGTAGAACTCCGGGCCGTAGTCTTCGTAGTAGGTGGTTTCCCGCTTACTATCGTCGAAGTACTCCTTGTAGAAGGAGCGGATACGGTTGGCGCGCTGCTCGGGGTTGTCGGCGGGGTCTTCTGGGGGCAGAGGACGGACGCCGAGAGTCAACCGGCGGGTGTCCCGGCGGCTGTCGTAGGCGGCATCCAGGTTCTGCGGAGGCTCTTCGGGCAGTTCCGGTAGTTTATTTTCCTTTGTCTCCTCGTGCTTGTGCAGCTCATCTGCTCCGTGGACGTTCACGGCCGGGATCATCAGGGATGACCTCCGCTCGTGACGGTCTTCGCCATAATCACTCGCCGTAATGTCACTTGCCGGCAGAGAGATTCGGGGAAGTTGCATGGAGGTTTGAGCATGTTCAGAGTCCCGTTGAGACGGAGGGTCTGGCAGGGGAAAGTTGGGACGATCTTCAGGGGCACTGTCGTGGCTGTCGTGACCATAGTGGTGAGGATCGGTGTCAAAGTGCAGGCTGGTCGTGTTGGATTCCGGATATGGGGCAGCCCGATCCGTGCTATGGTCATGTCTATCGGTCGTAGTACTACCGATCGCCCCGGGTAGTCCACGTTCTTCATGCTCAGGAGACCGGGTCAAGCCAGGAACAGGGCCGATATGATCTTGCGGAGACTGGTTGCGAGCCTGTCCAACCGACTCAGGGGACGGACTCTTATACAGCGGAGGTGATGAGCGGGACATGCGCTGGGCGTTCTGCAGCAAGCCCGATTTGGGCTCCTCGAGCCCACCGAAGCGAGTAGTGGAACCCGCGAAGCTCGAGGCATCATCACGGGGAGGACGGGGATGGGAGCGCATGGAAGCATTGTCGTATGCGCTGAAAGCACCGACGGCGGACGGTCGATACTTGTCATCGTCAATTGAGCGAGACATTGAATGCAACGAGTCGTGGGAACCGTGGAGACCGGGAGGCAGCAGATACGGGTGCATCATGTCAATGGACATGCCTCCTTTGGTATGACTCGGTTCCATCATCTGGGGCATGCCATCCGGACCGGGTGGGCCGTGTTTTTTCCTCCTTCCACCGACGGGGTCCATATCCATTCCGAAATCCAGAGACTTGTGCTTGTCGTTGGCGTCCTCACGCATGAGTTTCTTGACATGGCGGCGGTGGAGGAAGATCAGTACAACGATGGCACAGAGCACAGGGACACTGATGGGATCATTAGCTCTGCATTACTGCCAGATCTGCTCCACTAGATAATTCGTCACATACCCTGCACCGAGCACGACTGGCAAGACCGTCGTGGTCAAGTTGCTAGTGGGCTTTTCACAATGGCCCCCACTCGAGCAGGAGCTGCTGGTACTTTCTGAATCTCTGGCCATCAGAGACGGGAACTGAGTCGGTTGGACCGAAGAAGACGGGACGAGCAGAGGCAGTCTAGCCGCCGGGACGACCTCCCGTCGAACGTGAGCGTGCCTCATCGCCGAATCGATATGATGGGCGTGAGGCATATTTTTAGTGGGCGTCCGGAGGGACGACTCGTAGAGATGTAGAGGGACACTTCTGGCAGGCGAACCAGTCGACAAACGAAGTTGGGCGAGAGCCGGGGGGATTATACGGGCGACATTTAAAGACTCGGCCTGGGCAATTCGAATTGACGGTGATCGGGGCAGACGCAAGCTGCGTGCAGTGTAGAGAGCGTGGGTTAAGGAGTGAACGGACGAGGCGTCCTGGAATGGCGGCCAGCAGCCAAAAGAGAGTGAATGAGGGTCGGAGTCGCTGCAAACGAAGAGTGAAGAGTCGAGATGAGACGAGATTGACGAGAAAAGAGGAGAAGGGGGCGTTCTGGCCGTGTGTGTATGGGCCGTACACCGTACGATACCTTTAGGGTATTGTGTAATGTCTCCGCATCCCCTGAGCTCCAAACTCCCGATTTAGAACGAACGAACCCCTGCTTCGATGGCTCTCTGTCAGTGTTTGTTTTGATCTGATAGCGCTCAAACATGTGTTTCGCCCTATGCTATTTCTCTGCTCTCCCAGCAACCCAGCACTGCAACTCTCACTCCCAAGATGCAGTCGTACGCAAGGACGTGTGAGACCGGATGGGGCAAACCTTAGCGTCAGGAACCCGCCCGCCACCGCCCAATCACGAGCGCGATGCCCCTGAACCGGAGATGAGCATGAACAGCTGCTGAAATGTAAGGGCACTTTTGATGGGGCTGTGTCCTTCTTCGATACATCACTGTACAGTATAAAATACGGACACACCACCGGTCCCAACGGCGATCCTCTCCCTCAACTTGAGACACCCGGTGCTCCCTCATTTCACGCCACATTCCAACCCGCCCTCTGCCCCGGGTAGCTTTTTTGACGGTGCTTGGCAGGGCACAGTGGGGGTTAAGCCCACAACGTCGATTCAGGGTATTCATTATCTACAGTACACCCATGCAAATATAGGTACTGTGTATTGCAGCGCAATTTCGGCACTGTTCAGTCCCGACCAGCCTTGGATGATTTCTTGGTGAAGGTTGTACGCCAGGTTGTGCGCGAGGCGATCACATATTTCTCCATCGTAGAGTTTGGACCTGGCCTCAATTCCCCAGGACCTCCCTTGGAATTATTTTTCTGACGGTCTGATAGGATGGCCTGGCGATCGGGAACTGTCATGGGGCCACTGCAGCTCGGAGGAACATACCGGATCATCCAGCTGGCTATTGTTCAAACGGGACAATTCATTGTTGATCTTGGCGGGGGCGCGGTAGCTTGTACGGAGTTGACGTGTATACGCTCAACCGCGCCAGTTGCGACGGGTACCTTGACCACGATCGAATTCTTCCTTGTCTGTGCGTAGTATATTATTTTCGTTCTTCACGGCTAGGATCGAAGAGCTTAATGTCCTCGTGCCATGGCAACTCTACCCCAAGGTAGGGGTTGAGCAAATCTCCAGGGCAGAATCGATAGGCCGCGCCGAGGTATTGTTGCCGCATGCGTCGCCAGTTTGGAATACACTAGCCTACTCTCTATCTCTGACATCAAATCTGCACGCTCAATTGACTTATCAAATATGCATTTACGGTAGAGATGGTGCGAGTCAGTTTGAAACAGAATAGTGCATCTTTATATATGCTTGTCCAGGGGGTGCCTGTGTAGGTGCCCAGCGGCTACGGAGGATATATATCACGTCTAGACTACGCTAGTGTACCCCTACCTAACCGCATCAAATACTTCCAGTCTACAATGCCATTATATTGAAATAGTGCTCAACTAATATTTAAATAATTTTCTGACTACAATACGCCAACAGCCAGCGTGACGTCAAAGCCTCCCAAGCAGCGAGCAATGTCAATTGGACCAAAACACGGAAAAGAGAGGCGTGGGAAGCCATCCGATAGAACCAGCCTCCTGAGATCATTCTGGTGTTTCTCTCGCCTCCAGTATGAGAGTTCTCCTACGAAGAGGCAAATATAGACTAATCAAAACGAGACTGTCTACACCTGAACCTTGAATCACCCAGCTCTAGTACACAATGACCAGTAATGTTTAAACAAAATAGCAGCCAACAACACCAAGCCATGATGCAGCCCTACCAAGACCTCGAAAAAGCCCAACCCAAACCCCACGGTACCGCTCCAGACCCCAACCACGCAAGAAACCGCAGCATCTACACAAATTTCCACACCTTCTGAACCCCCATCTCCTCAACCTCCACCCCTTGCTCCGCCTTCGCCTCCGCCCAAGACCGCAGACAGATATATCCCAAGTCCAAACCGCCCGCTTCGACCTCGACAACACAACATGTGATACAGCCCGCTCCAATCTAGACCAACACCCAACAGCACTCAGCCGCATCGCAATCCAACGCAGCCAACAACACGCAACCGTCAGCGGCTGTCTGGAATCGCGTACCCGGAAACCTCTCCCCCATCCGGCTGGCGAAGGGGGAATATGTGGTGGAATGGACTGCGGCGAAGAAAGTTGCGACGGTCGTAATGTTGGCATACACTACTTTCAATGTGACGTTACGAGTAGTATATACTCGACTGCGGTGTCGGTTGTTTCGCCGAAGTTTTCATGTTTCCACTGAGGTGGGCACGTTAGGAGTTTGTCGCTTTATATTCTTGGGTTTGCTGTGAGTATACCACTACAAATACACTACACTAAGGTTAGTATAGAATCAAAAAATAACTTACATTCAAGTTTCGTGAACAGACAGGCCCAATCCTCTGGGCCCCTTCTCCGAACTCCGCGGCAGCCGCCTGCCCATCCTAACCGCAATGACAGGCTTCACAATCTTCCAATTCGCCGTCGCAACCTCAAAGGACCTTCAAACCTTAATGGGCTGCCGATTTTTCGGCGCCTGCCCAATCGCCGTCGTGGCCGCTGTCTTTAGCGATATCTTCGAAAACCGCACCCCCGGGCTCGCAATAACCCTCTTCACAATGGTGGTCTTCACCGGCCCGCTCATCGCCTCCACAATCGGCGGCTTCATCGTGCAGAGTTTTCTCGGCTGGCACTGGACAAAATACCTCTGGAATAATGGGGTCGTCAGCCCTGGTGTTGAATATGTTGTTTCTGCACGAGACATATCCCCCCCCCCCCCACGTCGTACTCATCGACAAAGCAGCGGAACTCCGTTGCCGAACGAAGAATTGGGGTATACATACAAAAGAGGAGTCATTTCAGCGAGCTATCCTTGAAGAACTTCAGTCGGCCGGTTAGAATCCTCTTCACAGAACTAATCGTGCTATCGCTAAGCGTCTACATGGCTTTCCTATACGGATTATTATACCCCTTCCTAATAGCCTACCAAATCGTCTTCCAGCAAATCCACGGCTTCGAAAAGGGCGTTTCTGGACTCCCGTGTCTGGGCACCGTGGTCGGCGAGTTCCTGGGACCCTCATCATCCTCATGCAGCCATGGTATAATTGGAAACTGGACGCGAAGTCCGAGATCCCGAATCCTGAATGGAGGTTACTGCCTGCTATTTTGGGAGTTTTGTATTCTCTGGGGGTCTGTTTTGGTTTGGGTGGGCTGGGTATACGGGGCAAGTTCATTGGATTGTGCCTACGCTTTCGGGGTTATTGACTGGGTTTGGCCTGTGGTATATCTTTTTGCAGGCGTTGAATTATATTATACTGTTGATGCTTATCTTCTTTTGTGACCACTTCACCTCTTACCAGTTCGAACCTTCACACGATGGGAGTCTATAATAATTGTTCAAAGTGCTGCATCTGCTCTAGTAGCAAATAGCAGCCTCCGCTCCTTGGCCGGCGCAGCCTCTCCTCTTCTCGCAACTTACATGGTAAGAACCAACCCAGAATTCGCCTGAAAAATAAATTCCGAGCCAATGATTCGTGTGATAGTTCGTTTCAATGGACGTGAATTGGGCCAGTACCCTCGGCTGTATTGCTGCTCTCCTGATCCCCCTTCCGATCATCTTCTACCTCTACGTCCCTCGAATTCGAGCTAAGAGCACGTTCGCGACGGGTTATATGATGACGATGCAGGCGCATACATTGGATGAGCGGATTGAATGAGGGTATTTTTTTCACGCCTACCATTTCTGATACAAATACAGGACGGGCTGAGTTGATGCTTCTAAAAACACGATGATGCCGGCCGTATTTAATGGTAATTATATAGACCTCCGAAGGAAAACAATATCTCAAACTATTGTCATGACATAGAAATTTCATTGCGTTTCATCTGTCTGATCTTCATTCAGCTTCAACCACATCACAAGGTCATCCTCTCTTGATTATTAGAGCGCAATTAAGATATTCACGCGCAAATTTTGAACAAGAAATTCGAAGAGAAAGAGGATGACGCTGGTGCCCTTGAAAGAACACAACACAAAAAGAAAATGGCGAGGCCGTAGGGTACAGTGCAGCGCTTGCACGTTGGAAAAAGAAAAAAAAAAGGTATTGGGCAATGTACAGAGGGGGAAGTTGTACAGACAGAAGAAAGTTGGAACGACTTTTGGCGTCACAGAATGGGAAAAGAATCGGGTCATCATCATCTCTATTAGAGTATGAGATAAGGAGGATGCTGACTCTGAAAAGGCTTCAGTGAGAATAAGGGGAAGGAAATTCTCGTGATGGTGATCCTGCCGGGAGGCGTGTCGTGTCGGATTTGAGAGGTTGTTTTTGAAGGGAATATGGAAATGGCAGTAAAGAAACTCCTTGTGATGTGCTCAATGCATCTCGGCCAGTGCAGCTTCGAAGCTTGCAAGATCATCGTGAGACGGTTGGTCGAAGATGCGTCGGAAGGGGGATCCGAAGGGAACATGGTTTGCGGGTTCGAGTCAACGCCCTCGGCTTTGCGAATGACTTCCTTCAAGGCGCGGGTAACGACACCGGCGCGGACAACGAGATTGCGAAGCGAAGAAGTATCAAACGGAAGTTTCTGAGCACGGGACGACGGACGGAGATCAGGCAAGGTAGACGACCGATTGTGACCGGAGGGAGGCTGCAAGATATCGAGTACGGATTGCGACTTGGGCGGATTCTTCGAGAGTTGCTTGAGAGGTGGCTTGAACGAGTCGCTATCACGCTTCGCCGGGGGAGCGTTCAGTCCTTCTTCATCGGAGTCATCGAAGCTGAAAGTGAGAGACGAAGGGGATCCAGGAGGCGAGCGGCGATCTTCCTCATCATCAATCGTAGCAAGGTTGATGATCCCCTCAGCTTCCTTCCAAAGTTCGGCCGACGGTCCGTCGGCGAGGCCCAGGACACTGCCCTGGTGTCTGAGACGCTTCAACTCCTCCACCAGCAAAGTCAGTTCCTGCACCTGGCCGTACTGACCGCGCAGGCTGGCTTGTCGCTCGAGAATGGCCTGCGGCACGGTCATGCTTTGTTGCGGGGCGACTTCCGATTCAGTGCTCTTGGTCTTTTGGCTGGGAGCATCGTCTTCCTCGCCATCATCGAACTCGAAATCGTTATCCCATTCTTCACTCGGGCCCTTACCGCCCAGATTCCATGTGCCGAACTTGCCAGAAGGCTGACGAGATTCATTTGCCGGGAGGTCTCTGGCCACCGGGACACTTTGGCTGCGAAGGTGAACGGTCGATGGCACTTTTCTACAGGCCGCACGACTTCCTCGATCGATCATGTTTTGTTTGCCATGCACCGTACTGGGTCGAGCGTCGGTGTCGGATTGATCACGGTCAGGCCGTGCCTGCTCTGACCAATCAAAGATGTTCATCTTTTGAGCACTTTGCGAATGTTCATTACGTTCAATATGCGAGTCGGCAAAGAACAGAGCGGAGGGAGAAGCAGGGTTGTCCTGGCCCAAAGGGCCCGAGGAGGGAGATGTCAGAGGGGCCGAGGGCGAAGGACCGTTGAGCTCGCCTGGTAATGCCCCGATCATACTGTGCGTCTCGTCATCATCCCCATCAGAGAAGGATGGGTTGTCATTAACGTGAGCCCGCGAGGTAGTGGGGGAAAGTGAAGGGAAGAGGGGCGGGTCGTGGTCGACCCGAGAAGCAAAGGAACCCCGCGGGAGTAGATCTTCCAGGGTTGCGACTTCCTCGTTTGACAGCTGCGTGCCGGCCTTGTCGAACATTGTTTCGATCCGCAGTCCATGCAAGGTGTTCACTTCTGTCTCGCGAGTCCGAATAGAGTCCCAATAGTCGGTCATCATATCCGTTTCGTATTCATCGCCCGAGGTAAAAACGCGCGTGTCGTCAGAGCCAATAATGGTCGAAGCTGGGTCAGAAGCAGCAATCGAGTGCCGCTTAGGTCGACGTCGTAGCGAGTGTGCATGACTACCTCGTCGGCTGGGATCCTGCCATGCAGCGACGGCTACCGCATCGGGGGTCAAAGGAGGGCGCTCACGCAGCCCGAGGTTGTAGTCGTGAGACACAGATCGGGGCATACCTGCCGACTGTCTGCCGACTGCCAAACCAGATGTTGACGGGGGTGGCGGCCGGCGGAAAACAGTCGGATCAGTAATGTTGCGCCTCTGCGGGGCCAATGGTGAGATCGGTGCCATGTTTTCCAGTGTAGCCATCATGGGTAGTTCTGCGCGAGGGATAGAGAAGGTACGTCCTTTAACCCGCTTCAGAGAGCCACCACGGGGCCCAAGAACAGGGGCCCCCAATCCGGTTACCGTAGGCACTACGATCTTCTTGCGCTCTATGTCGCTGACCGAATAGGATTGCTTATGCGCGGGCTTTTCAGGTGCGCATGGTGGTGCCGTCCTAGGCGGCGGTGCCGTTTGAGGCACTGGCGCCGCCGTGGCAGGGCCAGTCTTGACTGGTGCGGCGAATGGGTTACGAAACTCGACCGGCGTGGACGGCTTGTCCTGACTCGCATTGGTGTTGTTCACGATGGCAGTTGCCGACACCAATGCAGGACAAGCAGTCGGATTCGAGACCAGACACCGCACGTTTTCCGCCCTGGGAGTCCCAGAAATGGACATCCGTCGGGTCAGCTTCTGCGCAAGACCCAATGCCTTTCGGGCAAAGTACGGGCTCAAGGTATCATACGAACTGAGATCGAATTCGCTCATTGCCGGCGAATCCAGCTGGGACGAGTGCGCTGAGAACTGAGCCTCGAAATCTGGAGTGAAAGGGGTCTGCAGCCCCATCGACTCCGACTTTTGATAGCTGGTTGCCGGCCGACGTAATGCCATTGCCGGTGATGCACTTGTATCAACAAAGAGAGAAGTGACATCGGATCGCTTTGATGATGGGCGCTTCACCAGCTTGTTGGGCACCCTGCGTTGAACTGGCGTCCGCGGCAGCATCGGACTATCCGATCCATTGATCGAGGACGTGACGGGACTCATGGTCCCGGCCGATGGGCTGTCCGACTGGAAGGACGTGATTGATAGTCGGTGCAGCCAACTGGTCGAAGGTCGTCGCGCATGCGATTCGGCGGCAGACGCCTCAGTCGGGCCATGTTCAGGAATTCGCAATGGCGGACCGGTCAGGGTTTGGCCGCGACGACGACGGCGGGCCGCTCCAAAGGACATGGATGCGCGGCGCAGGTCGGGCTCCTGCCATTGCGGATCTTGCAAACTGTTTCGCTTATCCTTCCCAGTTTGGGGCAGTTCGACAGGATGTAGGGGGTGCTGGGTAGGCTGGACCGGCTCTTTTTCGCTGATGGTCCAGTAGTCTACCGAAGAGAGAGGAGGGCGGGTCGATCGAGATGTTTTAGGCCGGACGTCGGCTGGGGTCGCGGTGGATGATGACCGCTGCGGAGGTTGCGATAGCCTTCTTCGCAGGAGATCACTCTTGGGCGCTTTCTTGGACTTTTCCGCGCGACCCAGGGCAAGGCCGGTCGGAGCGATCGCAAATGTGCTCAGTGCACACAGCTGTGGGCACGCGTTTGTCGTCAGTCCGGGGCTCCCCAGCGCATCGCCGAGCCATTGAAAAAAGGAGGCAAACTCACCGTTGAAACGTGCTCCATGCTCAGAGATCGCTGCAAAGAGTGACGAGCACCCTCCAGCGTAGCTCGGCAGGGTGCGTCTTTGCGAAGGACATGGAGAGAGAAGGAATGGGGGGAAGATTCGAGAGGGGCTGGTCACGGAGGTAAACAAGCAACGGAGGCAGCAGCCGCGCCGAGAGGCAGGTGCAGTGAATGGGGCCTCTCTCAAGCCTGCAGATCACAGAATCCGTCCTAAGACCCTTTCTCTCTTGGGGGGTTGAAGATCAAACGAGAGGCACCAGAATGAGAGTGGGTTGGGAAGAATTGAGCTCCCGGAGGGCTGATGACGGAAGATGGGGTCAACACAACAAGACGGGGATTAACCCGCTAAACTCAGCTGGTCGGCCCAGGGCAATTGGGCACGCTAGGAGCTGCGCGACTATTAATGCTTCCCTGCAGAAAGTGACAGATCTCCTTGTTTGGCACGTTCCCTGGGAAACTTGGGAGCAATTTCCCCTGATGTGTTGGCAGTACGTCTCGTCTCTAATCTACAGATGATCTGATGGTAGGTCAGGCCTGTCCGCCTTTACTTATGTATGCATCCTTCTTCTCTCCGCTGCCATCCTTCAAGTGGACCAAATCCCCCGACGTCCGACATCCAGGTTGCAAGTCAGCAAGTCATGACATTGGCAGGCCCCCACCGGCATCCCTTGCGGCTCACATTGCAGGCTGCTCGTGTCCAGACGTCCAGGCGAGAACCAACCAGACGGACAAGTCCGCCGAGCAAGACGTGGCTGAGGGGCCCTCCCAAGAGGGTCAGGGAAATTTCGTGACCAGCGACTTCAGCCATGCGATCCAGCGTTCCCCACACATCTCGTCTCGGCTGGCTGGGATCGCGTCTTTGGGCCCCCTAGCCTTGCCTGGACGGTTTAGTCGCGCGATCGCAGGGACCCAGTGCGGCCGATCTGAGTCCACCGACTGGACAACGAACCGTTCCCGAGGCAAAGGGCTTGCTTCTTTAGCCTGTGCCTCGCTGCAGTTGCGCTGACCTGCTTGAGTCCTGCGAGATATGCCCCCATCTGAAACACGCTGTGCCCAATCCCCAACCGTACAAGCCGACATCGAGCCTGGAGTCCAAACACACCGCACGAGACAGCAAAGCGGGGGAACCCACCATCGCCAGCCGTTGTACATCTTCTACGCATGTCGCTGTTGCTGCCTCATGCTGCCTCAAGCTGTAACCCTTTACTATCCTTCTCGAAGGTCCATCGACATCCACACATTCCATTCTTCTCCCTGCTGATCGCGGCGAACGTTCGACATTTTGCGCTCATCTCCGCTCGAAGCGGGTCCCCGGGTGGCCGAGAACCACTTGAGCAGGAAAAGGCACGGGATAAAAAAAACCACTGGGAACCAGGCTGAGAAAACGGGAAAATCAAACCTGGCATAGGTTCGATAGGACACCGATCGCTATCGTCATAACCCCCCCACTCTTGTAAATGAAAAGGAAACGCCCGTGGGTCAGACGCGAACAACAATCGGTTCTTGCTGCCGAATCGGTATCGCTTACCTCCGTCAGATGGAGATTTAGCTCAACCTCAATCATTAGTGTACCGTCGAAAACGATGCCTGGGACAAAGAAAGGCAAAAGAAAAAAAAAAACCCCAAGCTGGCTCATTTCCATCTCCTCCTACCTCACACGTCGACGATCATCACCGACCGGAGCCAAGCCGACAAGCGTGAACCCTGGCAACTTTCGCCTCGCAACGATCGACATGGCCAATCGTCGGCTTGGGAAGGTCAATAGTCAATTTCTATTATACAGCTGATTGACAGGGATGTCCTTGGAACACTGACCATGGCTGATCCACACTGGAGGTGCTCACATTTCGCCTTTTTCCGCGACGATGTTAATTTCGCAAGCGATTTAGCGAAGCGACCCGTTCAAGCTTGTTCGTGTGGTCGGAACTAACTAGCATCGATTTCAGGATCTATTCTTGTCGATGGTTTTAAATTAGCCAATGGGATCGGCGCCGACGAACTGTCGATATCCGTTGTATCGGTTTCGCCCGAGGCTTGGGATGCAGCCCGAACAGAGATCTGCCCCTGTACCATCGGGCGCTTTTGCAAAGACCCTAATTGCCGGTGAGCGGTATGAACTTTATTACCGAGAGTAAGTGAAGAGATTTCTTTTCACGAGATGTTGCTAGATGATTGTCTTGATTGGGGTTATCAAGTTCATTTTCATATGGAAAGATCTTGCGATGAGGCAGAAACGGTCGAGATAGTTGAAGTAGCTGTCGTGCTACTCGACATGCTTCCACGAACGAAGAATAGCATCGACTCATGGTACATTTTCACTTCGTGCAGGTGCCCTGGTCATAATCTGGCGAATTGCAACACCATCTCTCCAGGCCATGCAGGACGAGCACAAACCTGAATTGGAAAAAGGAAAATAAAGCACAAAAGCATTTCCAGCCTCCTCGATATTCCAGAATATACATACATGTACAGAGCTTTGTTCGCGCTCGTGATCGTCATTGCAGATAGATGGAGAGCCGCAGAAGAGAGGTCGCCGCCCCGTATTCAGCAGCTGCAACTAAAATGTCTTGAAGGACGATCACAGGCGGTCTCAATCTGGAAGGCTGCACTGTCGTCACGAAGCAGTCAAATTGTTCAATGGGGCTGGAATCCCTGCACCTTGAGCGTCAAGGATTTTATAATTGCCGCCGGAAATCGCACGTCATGGACACTACGTTCACATCCCCCACTACATAACTCCCAGATGATATGCCCTGGTCTCGGCCATTAGGACAAGCTTGCGACGGTGGCTTGTTCTCTTGTGTAACGGTCGGGTAGTGTTATGCTTGTTTCATGCAGGCCCGCTCACAGCAAACGCCATTGTGATTTCCAATACACCTGGGAATATCACACCGGCGGGCAGCTTGGTGAGCCTGGCAACCTGGAGAAGAGGGTTTTGGAGGTTGTGAATTCCAGACAGCGGGTGTACATGGTGCTGTTTCAAGCTGGTGGCCGTAGGACAGATTATTGCCAGATATTATACCTCGGAATTTTGAACAATATTGGGCAAACCATGTCTCAGCGGTGTGGGATGAGACGATTTGAGGTATGGAAGAGAACTAGAAGGCTACCCAATTAGGCAAAAAGGGTCGTCAGAGTCACATGACCTTATCGATAACACACCTCGAAAAACAGTCAGCGGGGCCAGTCGTGTGGTCGAATTACCCCAGAAAGCTCATCGAGTGGACGCTGCGCTGACCCTACTCGGGTTCTTGGCTTTTTGACTGCAGAAACCTGCTCGAGACTCAAGTGAGCGACATGGAGGCCCAAATCCAGGCCCAGATCCCTGGTCTGGACCGTGTCATCTCGGAATACTCGGTGGTATGCTCAGTCGCAAATGTGCACCAGGAGCCCTTTCGCAAACGCTCACCAACTCCCAGGGATACCTGACCCATGCCTCCAACCAATATGTCGAAGATGCGAACGCTCCGTCGCCGCTAGCCGAAGCCGCCGAGACCGTGACCGAACTGCTCATCTCGGCCTCAGGAGATTTCTCTTCGCAGAACCGTGACGCAATCGCCAACCTCGTGGAAAAGTTCATTACAACCCTAAGCTCGTCGAATGGTGTCGACCCGGAGAGACAGCAGATGCCCTTTGCGGCTAAGAAGCTCGACCACACTATCAATGTTGCTTCCCAGCGGAACATGTCTTCGACTCTGGGTTTGACGGGTGGTAATGTGGACCTAGAGTCTGCCAATGCCCGCAAGGTCGAGTCCAAGGTCGACAAGAAGAAGCTGGAGAAGGCCGAGCGCAAGATTCGTGCCAAGCAAGAGAAGAAGCAGATGAAGAACGTGGAATACGAGTCTTCTCGCTTGCTCAACCAGCCCGACGAGACTATGAGTTATGAGGAGTTCTTCATGGCCGTCAACCCTCTGCAGCTCGGATCCGACTCCCAGCACAAGAGTAAGGATATCAAGTTGGACAACATCGATATCTCGATTGGTGGTCTCCGTATTCTTACGGATGCTTCGTTTACTCTTGCGTACGGTCGCCGCTATGGTCTTGTTGGTCAGAACGGTATCGGTAAATCTACTCTGCTGCGTGCTTTGAGTCGCCGAGAAGTCGCCGTTCCTACACACGTCTCGATTCTTCACGTCGAGCAAGAAGTATGTTTTCCCGGTCCAGACAACGGTTGAATACTAACCCTATGTCAGATTACGGGTGATGATACCTCAGCAATTCAAGCCGTCCTGGATGCCGATGTATGGCGCAAGCATCTTCTTGCAGAACAAGATAAGATCACGAAACAGCTGAACGCTATTGAAGAAGAACGTTCGCAGCTGGCAGATACATCGAAGGATGCTGCCAGGTTGGACAACGACCGAGAGGGTCTGGATATCACCCTCTCCGATATCCACGCTAAGCTTTCAGAAATGGAATCCGACAAGGCAGAGTCTCGGGCCGCCAGTATCTTGGCTGGTCTTGGTTTCTCTCCCGAGCGCCAACAATATGCCACCAAGACGTTCTCCGGAGGTTGGCGAATGCGTCTGGCCCTGGCCCGAGCCCTGTTCTGCGAACCTGATCTTCTGCTTCTTGACGAGCCTTCTAACATGTTGGATGTTCCGTCTATTACTTTCCTTGCCAACTATCTTCAGGGTTACCCCAGTACTGTTCTGGTTGTTTCTCACGATCGTGCATTCCTGAACGAAGTTGCCACCGATATTGTCCACCAGCACTCCGAGCGATTGGATTACTACAAGGGTGCTAACTTCGAATCCTTCTACGCCACCAAGGAGGAGCGGAGGAAGATGGCCAAGCGCGAGTACGAGAAGCAGATGGCCGAGAGGGCGCATCTTCAGGGTTCGTTTGGTGCTCTTCATACTTGTCTGCTCATGACTAACATTTTCATCTTCTAGCCTTCATTGACAAATTCCGTTATAATGCCGCCAAGTCCTCGGAAGCCCAATCCAGAATCAAGAAGCTGGAGCGTATGCCGGTTCTTGAGGCTCCAGAGAGCGAGTACACAGTGCACTTTCAGTTCCCCGAGGTCGAGAAGCTGTCTCCGCCTATTGTGCAAATGTCCGAGGTTTGCTTCGGATACACTAAGGATAAGCCCCTCCTCAAGGATGTCGACCTTGATGTCCAACTGGACTCTCGTATCGGTATTGTCGGACCTAACGGTGCCGGTAAGACTACGGTGCTGAAGCTTCTCACCAACCAATTATCACCAACAAAGGGATTGATCTCCACCCACTCACGACTGCGCATTGGATTCTTCGCCCAACACCACGTGGATGCTTTGGATATGAACGCCAGTGCCGTCACCTTCATGGCCAAGACCTACCCCGGAAAGTCCGACGAGGAGTACCGTAGACACCTGGGCGCGTAAGTCAAACCATTGTCCCGCTACCATTAACATGCATGCTGATTACTCGTTCTATAGCTTCGGTATCACCGGTATGACCGGTCTTCAGAAGATGGGCCTCCTTTCCGGAGGTCAAAAGTCCCGTGTTGCATTCGCCTGCCTGTCCCTTACTAACCCGCACATCCTGGTTCTTGACGAGCCTTCTAACCACCTGGATATCGAGGGTATGGATGCGCTTTCGGAAGCTCTGCAGCGTTTCGAGGGTGGTGTGGTCATGGTCTCTCACGATGTGACTATGCTGCAGAACGTCTGCACCAGCCTCTGGGTCTGTGACAAGGGTACTGTGCACAAGTTCGACGGCGACGTCAAGGCCTATAAGAAGATGATTACTGCTCAGGCTGATGCGGCTGGTGTCGTGGCCAAGCACTAGATTTTGATTTACGATTTAGAGGAAATGAAAAGTTCTTCTTGGTCTTCATCACACGAATGTGGAATTTGCGAAAATTGACTGGTCGTAGAAATCAGTCCTCTATTTCCATCTCCTTGACCCAGTCTTCAACATTGACACACGCCTCCTCCGGCTGCCACTTGTAGCACCACAGGAAACCCTGTACATCCGCAATGCTGAACCGTCTTTCTGGCAGGTTCTCCGCGAATTGATCCGCCAGGTTCTCCAGTTTTCCCATGTCTTTCTTCTCTTTCTCCTGCTCGACAGGGATTTCCGCACTCCGAACCACATCACAGTAGATACTCAAAAAGAGACTCCGTAGCTCCCCACGAGACGGCAGCTCAAAACGAACATGCAAATCCACACGACCCGGCCGAATCAGCGCGGTCCAAATTCTGCGGCATATTGGTCGTCATTATCAGAATTCGGCCTTCGTGCGATGATACACCGTCAATCGCATTGATCTGAGGAAGTCGATCAGTCCGACCAATCCTTTCTAGATGATGATCAGATCGTAGATGGATACATCCTGACTGATGTCGCGTATCCTCAAAGCGATTGTCAGCTCATCATCGGAGTCGAAGAGGGACTATATTAAAAGCTTTGTCACCAGGTATGTGGAGCTGCCCATGGAGAGTACTATTTCTAATCAAAAGACCTCCAAGGCAGTGGGCGTCTGTTTCTCATGAGTACATGTGGAACACGGCGGCCTCAAGTACTGTCTTCGTGCCAGCAATGCAGCTATTTTCGATGACGCAAGTAATATGTTACTTTACAATTATTTCAGGACAAAATTTGAGCTGGCAATTATTTGTGGAATGTATCTGTTCCGAACGATCCTTCGAGACTATGACGTTCTTTGTGACTCGAAGATAGTGCATTTGTGAATCTTTAACACGTTGCCAAAATCCAAGACAATCCCGATTGGGCTCCATCATACTGTCAATTTCTGCAGTCCAGCTCAGCTGCTTGCTATTGCATATGCTCAATATCCTGTAGGGCATTGTTATCTTAAGGTTGGAGTAGTACCTTGGACACCTTACTACTTCTGTTTATAGACCCAAGTCACGTGCAACTCGGTATATCTCGTGATTCCCGCGAGATCCTTCGATCATTCTTGAAATCAATATTTAGACAAGTGGAAGTCCCACTGTCAGAATAGACCCTTCTAGACGTAGATTTTCCAGCTATCTGACTACATTTTGCACTGTGAATAGCTACTTGGTGGCTCCGCCAACCCTGGAACGGCAACGGCAGAGAGTGGGTCCCGCCCGGCAATCGACGTAGCGGCAATCGATCTCCAAGCCCGGGGGTCCGCCCCGAATCCCCAATCTCCTTACACTCCCTCTGACGCAGACACATGAAGCTCCTCTTGCTCTCCTACACTCGGGGAGCTCTGCATCATGGCTGCCCGCGATGAGCCAGATCACGCTGGGCCCAACGCCCCGCTACTCACCCAGACCGACACATCTCCCGATCCGGCCAACGGCAATGACGGTCTTGCGCCGGAGCTGCAATACGCTGGAGGATGGTTTATTTGGATCTTGACCTTCTCTGCGGGGATCAGTGGCCTTCTCTTTGGCTATGAGTAAGTATAGTTTCTTTGAAGAGCTTCTGCGGCGCTAGTAAACTAATAAGGTACACCTACTGTGAAGCACTGGCGTCATCTCTTCTACACTCGTGACGATTGGCTCTGATCTCTCGAATCGGCCTTTGACGACTCTGGACGAGAGTCTGATTACTTCATGCACGGGTCTGTTTGCTCTTATCGCGAGCCCGTTTACGGGTGTACTGGCCGACAAATACGGCCGCCGGCGAGTCATTCTTATCGCCGATGCGTTATTCGTACTGGGGGCACTTGCCCAGGCCTTTACGAGTCAAGTCGGAGGCATGATCTTTGGACGCAGTATTATTGGCCTTGCAGTTGGAAGTGCGAGTGCCGTCACGCCATTGTAAGTATGGCCCTAGTCTACAAGCTCAAAGTCGCACGGTGGTACCAGCGACGTGGGAAGCAAGCACATAAGCTAATGAACCTTCACCTTGAAAGGTACATATCTGAAGTAGCTCCGGCACAGGCAAGAGGACAGCTTGTTACCATTCTGTCCCTACTCATCACCGGCGGCCAAGTCGTTGCATATGTTGTTGGGTGGCTGTTCTCCGAAATGTCCGGAGGCTGGCGCTGGATCGTCGGTCTTGGAGCTGCGCCTGCATTCCTACAATTCGCTATTCTCATCTCTCTCCCTGAAACGCCTCGGTGGCTTGTGCAGGCGGGGTCTGATGAGCAAGCCGCGAAAGTATTGACTCGGATCTACCATGGTTGTCCGGATCGGGACGAAGGCGTGCGTCGAGTCTTACGAGGCATTAGAAAGGAAATCGACGAGGAAGCAGAAGAGATGGGCCAAAGTGATGTTCCAGACGCGAATATGCACTGGTTTCATGATTCATCCCAGCGTGCTCATGATCTGTTCTACGTCGGCGGAAACAGAAGAGCCCTGACCATCGCCATGATGCTGCAGGGACTACAACAACTCTGCGGATTCAACAGCCTAATGTATTTTTCAGGAATTATTTTCACCGCGCTGTCCTTCTCCTCGCCAACCTTAACCTCGCTTACGGTCGCCGTCACCAACTTCCTCTTCACCCTCGTCGCATTCGGACTCATCGATAAGATCGGCCGACGTCGTATCCTTCTGTACTCGATTCCCGTGATGATCCTCGCCCTGGGAGCCTGTGCCCTCGTGTTTTCCGGAATGGACATCTCTTTCGACCCCGAGAGTTCGCAAAATCAAAACTCAGACACACGCGGTGGCTCGCCCTTGTTGATCCTATTCTGTCTGGCAGTCTTCGTTGCAGCATACGCATTCGGGCTTGGAAACGTGCCTTGGCAACAAGCAGAACTCTTCCCTTTGAACGTCCGATCTTTGGGATCAGCTTTGGCTACGGCGACGAACTGGGGATCAAACTTTGTCGTCGGTCTTACATTCTTGCCTATGATGCAATGGTTGTCGCCGACATGGACTTTCGTCATCTATTCCGGTGTGTGTGCTTTGGGCTGGATAGCCGTTCAAAGGATATACCCGGAAATGAGCGGAATGGGACTCGAGGATGTCAAGGGTTTGTTGGCTGATGGGTGGGGAGTGGAAGAGAGCCTGCGGCGAAGACGCGCTTTGAAATGAGTATTGAAAGCGTGGCAGTAGCAAAATCCTACTGCTAGTACGTACCAGACATGTTCTAGAATGTAGTGCGGTTATTTCTTAAGCTGAGCTTCACAGTATAGTGTCATGAATCTAATCTCATTCCATCTTTCTTTTCTCGTTTACAAACTGAGATCTTCTGGGATTGTGTCCCAAAAGGGAATTTAGAACAAATGGCCATCACTACAAACGCTCTTCTTAAGTCTTATAAACAAGGTACTGTCTCTTCATGTGTTCTCAATTCGCGACAAGTCATTGCAATCGTGATTACCACTACGTAGAAGTTAACTACTGCGATGCCTCGGGTATAACCTAAAGTTGACGCTGATGCTCACTGTAGGAGAATGGCTTGCCATCAACTAGGGCACGAGTAGCACCTGACTTGGTGTGTCAGCAGAAGAAGACAAGCCTCTCCTCCTCAGGTTCAGATATCCAGTAGGAATCTCATAGCGGAATGTCTTTATATTCTGCGAGAAAGTAAAAATTGTAACAGATAATCAATGTCATACCCTGCTCCCAATCCCACCAATCTTCTCCGCCTGTAAAGCAGGAAACTCGAAGACCGTTTCAAAGGGTATAGAGCAAAAAGCCTCACCTCCAGCAGCCAACCCCTTATATTACCAAATAAATCACTGAGCCCTCTTGCGTAGTCGATCTATGGTAGGTGGTCACATGTGAATTCATTCAGGTAAACAATAATACCGCCTCTGACAAATGCAAGCGAGACTGAAATGCTCATTCACATTGAAGAGTGAGGGTGGCTGCCTTCACAGGGGACTTGACGAGTCTTAAGTGAGTCCTCCCACTCCAGTCAGTTCCTCAGTCCTCCACCCACTCTCCCACCCACTCTTCCACACCCACCCTCGCTCAATCTTATCCACTGGCATCCTTACCCACTTCCATCTTTACCCACTCATACCCTCTCTGAGCGAATCATCATAACATAGCATCAACATCTGATCTCACGATGTCGAAGCGCAAGTTCGATAAGATGACGGACGATCTGCACGAGACGGCATCCCCTCTCGAGGGCAGTCTCAATGAGACCTCTGTCGAACAGGTCCAGAACATGACACACCTTCCCGAGAGCAGGCTTCTCAGAATCCCCCACGAGGTAAGTGATCCTTATACGGTCCTCGAAGGTCAATCTGACTCTCCATTCCCGACAGATCCTCCTCGAGATCATCTCCTATTTGCCCCGTGAAGAGGATGCCATCAAGTTGAGCAATTCCTGCTGGGCGATGCGTCATGCGATCCTGAATGAAGACTCCCTGGTCTGGAGAGATCTTTACCAACGAAAGTACGACGTCCCCAAGCGACACAGCGCGAAGGATCTTGGACGTACGTACCGGGTCCGTGGCGTCGCTCTCTCGGCGGAGGCCATGGGCTTCCTTCCATACATGTTGAATGAGAGGCAGATGGCCTGGATTGCCATTGTCAGGGACATGGTCGTCGAAGGATTGACAGCTCCCATCTCGCCGACCGGCCCAAAGACCCTCAACAGACTGCGTGCAGTCCTGGCGCAATCCAACTTTCTCAATAACCCATTGAAGATATGGACGTCGAAGCCGAATAAATACCTTTTCATTGCAGTCCAACTCGTGAGTTCACATCCCAGGGAAGTGAGAGATATATCTGAAAATGATTTTATACTGACCATTTTCTAGAGTCTCACTGCATTCGCCTTGAACCCCGATGTTACCGAACCTTGTGCTCGTATTCATTATAACATGGCCGTCGTGTACGATGACTCTGATGAAACCCCGTACATTGCACCGGCAAGTCTCAGTACCGACTTCCATAAGTTCCTCCACATCCGAAGTTTCTGGCAGCGTCACTTTCTGCACCCTGGCGAAAGAAGTTTCTTCGAATCTTATGAGGAAGCCAGTAGGAAGTGGCAGCCCGGAATGCGGATGGACAGTGACGGATCATTCTTTCCTAGCCAATGGACTGGTTATATTTGTGAGTTCTGCCCTCACTTTTGATTGATATTTGAACGTGGAGCTAATCAGAAATTAGCGTGTTTGCATGCCACAAGACCAACTCACATGGTTGCGGATGGCAATGTACCTGCACAAGTGCAAACCTGTGCCCAACAGAGAATCCTCCCTCATGAATTGCTTGGCAGACTTCACATGGTAAGGATGAAATTCTCCAAGACCCATCCACAGCAGCCACAGAGATACTAATAGATCTCAGGATCTGACTTTCAGACCTGGGAAGGAGGATGAAAAGGCTGAACACTGGCGCAAACTCTACGGCCGCTGGATGCCTTTGGGTTGGATGCCTCTGGGCTGCATGCCCAACAGAGACCGAGAGTATTTCACCAGCTTCGCGAATTGGACTCAGTATATTCCCGGGATTTCAGAGTTTACCTACATCGTCGAAGGCTTGATTGAGCCATTTCAACAACCCTATGGAGGAATCGATGGATGGAGCCGTATCTGCATGGCGGTGAGAGTTCAGTGTCCAGGCACTGATGACACTCCCGGCGTGATACTGGCACCGGATGACTGCATGTATGCAATGGAAGGTTTGATTCTTCCCGGCCGTCGAATGATGCTGGGCCGGTGGCAAGAGCTTCTGGATGGGATCGCCAAGAAATGCGGACCATTCATCCTCTGGGATATTTGATGGTCGGGTGATCTCATCTCTTGCCGGCCAAAGCTCCGGGAGGCCTCATGCGTTATGTCTGCGGGAGGAGGGGAGCGAAAGGTGGAGGGGAAGGAGGGGGGGGGGAGGGGGAAGAGTGTGATTCTTGATCACATTTATGGCGGGGAGTGAGAGAGGAAAAGAAAAAAAGTATAAAAAAATATCCAGAAGAACAAGTTCATGCCATGAAATAACGTAAAGTACGAGAATGGAAACCCGACGACTACTCCTCGATGTCCTTCACCTTTTCCCACTGACCCTTAAGATTCTCCTTCCATAAGCTCACCTTATTATCGCCACCGCTGACAGCGAGAATGTTACCGCTCAAGCTCCAGCTCACGCGCCAGAGCACACTGTCGAATTCGAGTGTCTGGCTGGTCCATTGGCCCGGGTTAGATGCATCGGAAGTCCAGATGCGGACGGTCTTGTCTTGCGAGGCCGAGGCGATGTACGACTTGGAGAGGATACTAGGAGACCAGGACACATCACGGACCCAGTCAGAGTGACCTTCGAGGGTTTGAGTAAGGTTGTAAGTCTTGGACTCGGGGCTAAAGGGACACATTTGTTAGTAACAAAACAACTACCTCTGCAGAAGAGCAATAGCTGGCAATGAGCATACTTGTAGTCCCAGATCTTGACCAGGTTGTCACTACCACCGGTCACAAACCGTCTCTGCTGTCCAGGTCCGGGATTGGAGCTGATCAAGCTTCCCGTGAAAGCAGCGGGAGCCCAGCTGATCGAGTTCACGCCCATTCCGTGCGCATGGAAGGTCTGGTGTGTCCAGTTGTTGTCGCGGAACTCGAGAACACTGACATGGCCGTCGGAGGAGGCGCAAGCAAGGAGACAGCCACTCTCGTGAGGGGCCCACGATACCATGTTGACGGAAGCGGTGTGGAGAGAGAAGTCAAAGACCTTGGTCCATGTGCTGCCACCGACGGGGGAGGTGGCATTCTGAGGCTGTTCGCGCCAGATCAAGACCTTGCCGTCGTAGGAGGAGGATGCCAGGATGGTGCCGAATTTGGGGTGAGCCTGCGAGGGACGGGATTGTCGGTCAGTCAACTTGCGCGGAGGTTCTAGAGTAATCAATGGTGTTATCCAACTAACCCATGCGACGCACCAAACCGCGCCTTCGTGACTATATCCAAGGAATCCGGGTTAGCTACCAAATCATCTCTTGATATCATCATTGCGGGAAACCAAGCTTACCCCTTCAGGGTCTCGACCAGGCGGTGCGATTCTCCCTCAATCTCGAAGATCTTAATCGTTTTATCGGAGGAGCAGGTGGCTAGCCTGCGACCGTAGTAGTCCAGTCCGGCATCGTGCTGCATGTGGAATTGAATTGTCAGCTCAATCGCATTCGCCGGCGACGGGGGGTGCTGCCCGAGTGTGGCTATTGAATCGACAACTCAACGTACAATCATGTCTTCGTGCCCCGAGTTCGAAATAACCTGAGCGGCTGCCTAGTCATAGAGCATTAGCAAGAGTATCGCCAGTTAACATTGGGCAGAACACACCATTTTGTCAGGGTCCCGGGGGGTAGTTTGAATCGCAAATTAAAGATGAGGGAGCTGCGCGATGGCCAACGCCAAACAACCTCCCGCTGGCTCCAAGTGGCCGCTTGCTATCTTATCTTGATGACTCAGCAGGTCACGTTGAGCTCGGCACGTGCCTCGGTCTATCCGGTAAACCGTGGGGTTCTCCACGGCGGCGACTCACTAACTCCTCTTGTTCACTCTCGCTTTCGGCTTTCGCGCTTGAAGATACCCACTGGCTCGTTTTGCCTACGGACATACATTCACAACCTCGCTACTCCCGTGAGATATCCTTATCTTCGTCGGCCTATTTTTACTGCATATCGGCCTTGTCCGACAAGACATCATCATGGGTGATGCGCTCTGTGGCCCGTCGAACGCGCTTCAGAACTTCCAGAAGCATGCGTCGACCGACCGGACTCTTCAGCAGGATCGGTTGACTACCAGGCATTCTGCGAATCAAGTACGCACAGTACATCTTTCTGTCGCAATGGACTCTGTATACTAACTATAACGCTCAGCAGGGTTTCCGATCTCAAAACCCTCACGATGGGATCCTCGACCCCGAGTTCGCGGCCTTCGAAGCCAACCATGGAGGCCCACCGCTCCAAGACTTGCAACACCCGGCTCATTTCAGAGGACCGGCACAGCTTCCCCATGCGCCCTATCCAACTGCCAACTGGGCATCGGACTTCCAAAATCTACATATCTCCGGGCCATCGGCCCCGCAAGTACATACCCCGCCTGTCGCGCAGGCCCCGGGAGGATGGCATCAGGAATTTTTGAAGCAGCAACAGCAACAGCCTACGCCAGCGCAGCACATGCAAGCTCAGCCAATGGCCAATCGCGGATTCCAGCCCACTTTTGCACCTAGTTACGGAGCCTTCAATACCCCGATGAACATGCAACAGCAAATGCCGCAGAACACACAGCAAAGCTCTCAAGCTCCAAGTGAGCAGTTTGACGACGCCGCCTTTGAAGCTGCATTCGACCAGGCCCGGGCAAATCTAGAGCACCTTCTTGAATCCGAGGTCTCAAGCCAAACCGAAACATCTTTTGAGGAGATGAGCCAAGCTGACCCCGGAACCGTCCTTCCCGATGAAGTACTCGAGCCCGAAATTCGCATTGGATCCGACAGAATCGGTCCAGGGCAGGTGAAGGAAGATCCACTGGAACGTATCCACGACAACGACGCTCTGGCTCAGACCGCCGGACAACTCATCGACAACCTTCGTCACGAACAGAGCAAGAAGTTCAAGGAGAGCAGTTTCATGGAGTTGATGCGTCGGGTTCGAGATCGGGAGGTTGAAGTGGAGGGAGAACATTTCCGTGAAGTTAGTAACAACACTTAACGGATTGGCTGTCAAGCCTGACAGAACCACCGGTATCGTTAAGTGAATCTGATTCGATCCCTGTCCTTGCTAACTCCTATCTCTTTATTCAGACTACACAGTCTCTCCACCCAGGCGGGCGTTACTACCCCGGACAGTCTCCCGTAGGACCAGCCGCGCCACCCGGCAATAACAGTAAGGAACCTTCCCTCCCCATGGCCGGGGTTTGATGTTCCCAAGAACATTACAACCTTGAGCAATAAACCTGACCTCGCTTGCTCTGGCTAGAGGATACGCCAGTGTTGGCTGAGGGAAGCCCCATCTCCTTTGGTACTGGCTCAGCAGGGCCGGGAGATAGCAATGCACTCTACGAGGGCGTGGTTCATGAACCTTGGCTACTCGACCGACGACGGACTCCCACCTTCTGCTTTCGTGGCGAGGGCGAGGTGTGCCCTTCGTGGTGAGACATCCATCCTTCTTCTGGTGCACAAGGTCGCGTGCGCCTGTTGAGACCCGAAGGAACAATTAAATCCAGTCTCCATTGAGACCCATGTCATTTCATTCAGCCCCGGAACAATGTCTGCCTCGATCAGTTCTCAATAGCGCTTGGGGCCGTGGTGCATCATTTTGTGGAATTAGCTTTTATCCTCATAGCCGGCGTTTTTATTTCGCAGTATATATACACGTGCTGAGGTACAGTACATATTTCTCTGACAGTACCCTCTTTGCAAATTGCATATACTTCATTCCCTCTCTTCCCAAATTCCAAGCCTGCCTGTCCATCATAACTCCTTCCGACTCCCTCCGTCACCAACACCACAAGTTCCCAGAAACCCAATCAATCCGCAACGGCGCAACACCACCAACCCCTCCACAATACAGCACCGACCCCCTATCACGAGCGACGATGCTAGACTACATGTCCGATCTAATGTACCCGGACGAACTGATCCCCGTCGCCATAACCATCGACTCAACCATCAACATAGTGAGCAACAACACCATGACCTTCGGACCGCAACCTCATGCCGAGTTGAAAGCGTTGATAACTATACTAGAGGCCAGCACGAATTCCCGAACCCAAGCCTGCGATATCCGCTAGTAAATAGGACAGAGAGGTTAAAGGCCTCTAGACTGGCCTTTATTATCCTCAAGGCTGTGCAACAGGCCGACTGCCTGACGGAAGAAATGGGTCGCAAGCAGAATGTTATTGTTGTGCTGAGGTGTGGTATTAATGTGAAGGGGAGTAATAATAAGGCTACTTCTAATAAGGAGGCGAGGTCTTACTCGTTGAAGGTTTTGTCGGGGAGGAAGCGCGCTTTTTCGGTATCTACTGTCGGTATCTACTGTCGGTCTTTTATGAGAATCATCGCATATACTACCCGCTCTGGAGTATCAGGACCCACTATCTGGACAGACGCCTGCGAACCGTTCTCAATGTTGTGAAGTCTCTAGAAGTATTGACTCGGTTGGTCGATTTGGCTGTGCGAGTTTATATCTCTAGAATCTAGTTCTTGGGACACTGATTCAATAAGATCCAATATAACCCAAAGGCAACTACTATATAGAATTTCCAAGTTGTAGAACTCGGCCGCCCGGATACACGGGGCTTGCGCGTAAATTGAAACACCTCTCCTACCTGCCGTTAGAAAACATACCAAACTATGAGAAATAAACACTAACGAGATCAATCCATGGTCATATTCATACATTAACTTGAAGATTCAGGAGCACCATCTCTACGCCCACCCAAAAATCTCAATAGCACCAGAAAGAACAGGGAGAGAGAGAAAGAAAAACAAAAGCCCCTAACCATCGAAAACACGATTGGTCTAGAGAAACACCAAATTTGAAGAAAAAGACCACACCGGTCCCTGACAGCATAGATCAGAGTATGCATGCGAAGACCATGGAATAAACATACAAATATCGGCGGAGGGCTTGTTTTTTTTGAAGAAAGAAGCAAAGGCCTGTTTGAAAAAGTTCGAGAAGAAAAACTACTGAATGCCCTGAGATTTCAAGGTTTCACAAGTTTTGTTGACTTGGTATGATCGAGGGTGTGGCAAAGGTGGATGAATGTTGAGAATTTGTTGCGAAATGAAGCCAGTTGCGTGCAGGATATCAAAGCCAGTCAAGAGGTGTATTGAGGGGTAAAAAAGCGATGTTTTGACAGATGAACTAGGCAACGAATCGCCCGATGGGGATATCGTGACGATGGAGGTCTTTCGACCACTCCGGTGCGATCTTGTCTCGTTCGTAAAGGAAGCCACAATTATGGCACAGTGTCCGTGGGCCATCAGGACCATCCCGAACAGCCCATACGGCTGTGCCCCAAACCATGCAGTTTGTGCACCGCCAGCTTTGACGTTCCCATTCCGAAAGAGTACCGCCACCGCCACCATATCCAGCACCTGAGCCTGTCTCCGGTGTACCACGACCACCTGGGGTTCCTCGGCCCAGGGGACTGAGGCTGCGGAAACGGCGCTTGCGCTTGTTGCGCTCACCACGACCCAGTGGGGTCTCACTGTCGACGTCAAAGTATCCAGGGCCACTAGTGCTTTGTCGGGAGGCTTCTGGCGTGATGCCGGTGGTTGACGAGAAGCGAGCGGTTTCACGGCGCAGACGTCTAATCTGCCGTTCACGATCGCCCTCTCGTCTCTCGATTTCGTCCTTGGACAATGTCTCCACCTTGGGCTCCCACTCGTCACCAAGGGTCTCGGGGTCATATCGCCAGCCCGCCTCGACGCCGTTGGCCGCCTGATTGTCGATTTCGTTGCCGTACCCATTGATTCCGCTCATGAGGCCGCCGCTTTCGCAGACTTCCTTCTTGAGCTTGAGGACTGTCTCGTAGATACCGTGTGCGATAGCACTAACCCATTCACCACCTAGATGCAGGTCTGCACAGGTGATCTGCGCAAACTCTTCGGCCATGCCTGGCGGGTGCAACAGTGACCACTCAAACTTGTCGGTGTACAGCTTATTTTGCAGATTGATGTTCAAATTGATCAGACAGCGGTAAGCATCGTCCGGATTGAGCAGACTGTCATTGACCAAAGCCTCCTTTGTCGCTGTTACCGAGGAGCCATTCATTCGGCTATCGGGCGTCGCGATATTGGTGGTCGCAGCAGGTGTCATAGAGGTATCTCGGGAAGCCTCGGTTTGCGGAGGCACGCTTGGGTCATGGAATGACTGTGTACTTGAGAAAAGTGGGTGCAATGCCACACCTGCGTACTCCTCCAATTGTTGACGGATCTGGTTGCTGATCGTCATTGTAGTCGCTTGCGGGTTGGGCAAGTCGAGGTCGCGCACGAATCCAACAGCAAACTCCTCCGGTGTCGCAAGAGCCTCATGGAGGTTCCAGAGGAACGTATCCTTGATGCGAAACGGAGGTAGCATTTCTGGTCGTTGATATGCAGGAAGTGTGAAGCTGGGATCCATGCCACGCGGTACGGGAAAAGGTTCGAGAGGTGTGTGTGAAGGGACTTCGACATCGATGCGGATAGGAACAAGTGTAAGAGGTAGCTGAGCCTGGATTTGCAGCTGATCTGCACAGCTGTTGGAGGGTAATATTTTAGCAGGGAGGTAACGGAAAGGGATTACCAACTCGGACGACGGGAATTCGGCTGTAGGGGGAAAGACGTACGCTGGCCGCAGCATCCGCTTGATCATCCATTCACGAAATATGCCTTGGACTTCGACTGGCGCATGCGCTTCCTTGCCCAGCTTTTGAGGTGCCGACAGGGCGCCACCACCAGAGGATTCCTCGCGCCGGAGACTCCTGAGACCTGTAGGTCGCCGGAAGCCATCGCTATCTTCGAAATCTTCGTCATCGTATCCATCTTCGGCATAATTGATTGCGGTCGTGCCGCGCTTCGTGGTTCGCGGTGTCGGGCCAGTTTGCACTGGATAGACGGGAGTGAGCAACGCGTTGCCGTACTGGCGCACGCGCGGCGGGTATGAAGTAATGTAACCGCGAAGAGGGTCCATGTTGGCGATTTGGCTCGACTAATACATGCCCCTTTGCGGGGATTGAAGTCGCGAAAGCCTCTGTTGATCGACGGGTAATTGGAAGGCCAAGGATGGAGGAAGCACGGACAAGTGATCACGAATCGTGATTGTGAGAAACGGGAACAGGATAAAGCCCTATTGTTCACCGCCCCCAAGCTCTAACCAGACAGTTGATTGAGGATGGGTATGTGAATTCGCTGAGCTTGGATTCTGCGCTGTCGCGTTTGAGCCAATCGAGCCGAGTCCATTCCTGGGGTCACGTGTTTTAGGCCTCAGGCGAACGGCGATCATCGGAGCAAGGACCAGTCCATAATCACGTGATATACGGCACATATAGGAGGACGTGTTAAATTAGATTTAGGGTAGATATTATATTGAAGGGACAATGGCCCTGACTGTTGAGTGCCTAACTTTGGGACTCGATATCTGTGAGTGGCACAAAATAAAAATTTATGTTCTGCATAGAAGCTGCCTAGCACTCAGTCCACGTCTTTGTCTTCCACTCTAGGAAGTCAATAGAAACAGGAGTTTATGGCTACGCAAGTAGTAGTAGGTAAGTAGTCGTGCAGGCGGTTGCACGGTTTCATGCAAAAAGCTATTAGAAGATTAGAAAGTTCGGTTCGATGTTAATGACGTAAATATGAAACTGGCACTACGTTTGACCTGGTCACTAATCAAACATCACAGAGATGTCTGTAGGTTGTAGTCGTAGGAATTCCCTGAGCTGACTGATGTGATACGGTGCTTGACTTCGGAATTGGACCGGCTATTGACGCACATAGGAGCCTGCAACTATCAGATATCATTCAAATGAGAATACTGAAATTGATTCCTTGACCTGTACCATATGTCCATGGGCATGCTCTGAACACAGCTCAAATGAATATGAATAGAGAACGAAAAGAAAGTAGGAAAAGAGAACGTAGACACCTAATAGTCAATACGCCAGCCCTACTGTAGAAGGAAATTAAAAATAAAAAAAAAGTTCACATAAGAAACAGACTGGCCTATCATATGTATAAAGTGCACGATTGCTAAAAGAGAGTCAAGAATACTTTCATGGCTAATTGCCAGGATCTGGGTATCGGTACAGATGGGGGCATGGAAGAAGAGTAAAGATATCGATGGATCACCGGAGACCGATAACGCTCTGTGAGGTGAGGGTTAGAAGATGGGAACTAGGCTGATCAAAGTGAGGATTTCCAATCTTACCATCTCCAGTGTCCAGACTCGGCGGATCCAGACCTTGACTGGACCCTTGACACCCTCGACCTTCTCGAGATCAATACCCTCCCACCAGCATCGGCGGGCGGGCTTTCGCCAGAAGAGCAACAGCTTCTGGGCCATGCCCACCGCATTGTTGTTGGCCATGTCGCCGCGAATATCAGTACGGAGCTTTGCAAGGGCCAAGCTGCAGATGACAGCCTTGTTGGGTTCCGGGGCTCGGTGGCCCCATTGGTCCTCTCGGTCGAATCCGCTATTCAAGACTTTAGTATTGAGGACGTATCAACAACGGGGGAATATACTCACCCAGCTGTGAGCATTTCAATGAGGTGCTGCTCTGTTGATCCAGTTTCCTCGCTTTTTCGCAGTCCGGAAAAGATACCATCCTGCTCCAGCAATGCGCGGCCAGCATTCCGCTTGACTTCGAGCATCTCCTCATGCCCGATCTCAGGGCGCGGTGGTATAACATAGAAGTCGAGGTCTTCACGGAGAACGATGATGCCAGCACGGTCTTGGAGCATATCACGCGCGGAGTTCTGCATCGCATCAGGCATGTCCAGTTCTGGCGAGGTCGACGCCGACGGCAGCGAGGACGGAATGGATTGGGCCACGGTGCGGAAGAAATCAAGCATGTACTGAAGCGAAGCAGGGTCGTACTAGAGACTATTGTCAGTTGGATGTTCAATAAAAGGATGTGGTGGTATGCTTTCTCACATCAACCGGGTAAATGTCTCCTTCATGAAACCCACCGATGTGTCCGTCGGGGAGAAGACCATTCGGGAACAGGGAAAGAAGGACGAACTCGGGCAATGTCAACAACTCATCGCGGGAGAGTGTGAACCGGGTGCCACTGCGCCAACTGTCAGCGCTAAGCCAGTCGGTTAGAGAGAACAGGAATCTCTTACCGAAGATCCAATGTAATATTTTCATCTCCGCCGATGTCTAAGCGCATCAAAGGATATTAGTATGAGGCCTCTGAGCCATCAACTCGCCTCGAGCAGCACTTACCACCAAGGGTGTTGATCGGCGGTCCCCCGGTCTGTTGGACCTGGGTGATAATGCTAGAAGCACCTCCGGCGGTAGCCATCACGTAGGTGAATGATTCGAGTGGACTGTAGCCTTCGGTGTAAGGTGGGGGCGGTTCACTATCGTCCGAGCTCTTGCCAGGCGCGTCCCCCTTGGGATCCGAGAAAGACGCTTTGGTATCTGCGACGACCGACGACGAAGGGGCCGGGTCAAGCGACTCCTCAACAGGGGGCGGCGGCGCGAAAGCTGGAAGCGAAGCGGAGGTAGAGGACTCGGTGACTTCGAGACGATTGGGGTCGGAGGATGCGAAGTAGAGAGAAGAGAGAAGGTGGCGGACCGAGTGAACTCGGGGCAGACGCTTCGGAGGGCGAATGCGGCGGGGGCGCGGTGTAATAGTCGTCCTCCCCTAGGGAGTCCGTTGGAGAGGGCGGTCGCGCCGTGGTTGATGGATGTCGAAGGGGTGTTGACTCCGACACGGTGCTAGTGCTATGGGGATCAGATCCAATCGCTGCGAGGCGGTTGATCTGATGGAGTCTGGACTTGCGCCCTAAAGGGTCCGCGGATTGTCGATCAGGAGGCAGGTGGAAACGACGCCCGACCGGATTTCCTGCCGTCAATGAAGGGCGTACTTGGAGATGCACAGGCAATGTGAATGGGGCTCTGGGAGTTTGTCGGTTGCAGGGTTTCGAGGGAGCTGGGAGGGGCGAGGAGGAATGGAATGGGCAGCGCTTAGAGGAGGCGTAGATCACCCTGGCGGTAAGTCCACCACGCTACTGCACGACTTGAATGCCCGCCGTCCACCTGACAGTGTCACTTCGTCTGGTTTTAATGATGTTTTGCTTCTTACATTAAGTCAAGAGAAAAAAATTCATAGGGTTTGAAATTTTCCGGCATGCTAGAAACTATATGAGCCTCGGTATGACTCGCATATGGATTGGATATTGTTTTCGACTAATCATCAAAGCAGAACGGTGCTTAGACATTGCGCTCGGCGAAGCTTTGGATCATACCCTCTAGGGTGGGCTCATACTCCTTGAGAGTCACCTTGTCGCCCTCCAAGACAGTGTTGGCCTGCACAAAGACCTTGCGAGGAACCTTGTTCGCCAGAACGACCTCACGGACCTGAGATGCCCACCAGCTATCCACCGAGGTAATATCATCGTACATGGCCTTACCAGCCTCGACATCAGCCGTGCTCTTGTAGACATGCAGCTTCTGCAGGTACTTCTCGACAGCAGGGCGTCCGTGGGAGAGGATTTTGGATCGATCCAGGTGGATCTCAAGGTCGGACAAGTCGTCCTTGGTGTAATGCAGCTTGACAAAGTCATCGCCAGCATCAAGGAAGGTGCGCAGGATACTGTAACGAGCCTGCATGTGAGCCTGGCCCCATTTCTGGGTCTTGGGATCCCAGAATTCGACAGCAACAAGACCAGCACGAGCCATCTGGAGGTAGGCCGTGAAGAGAACGTCTCCAGCCTCGCCGTCCATGTTCTCGGTGCCATCGCCGAAACCGAAAATTTTCAGGATGCTGAAGTCACAGCCCAGAGCCATGGCAACACACTCGGCACGGCACTCCTCGTAGGACGAGGCAATGGCACCGAAGACGGAGCTCCAGGTCTGACCGGGCTTGTACCAGGTGGTGACGGGCTTGTTGGTCACAGGGCTAATGGGAGGGTTGGAAATATCGAAGTTGTACTCGCCAGGAGCAGTCTCCTGCAGGAGCTTACCAGTACCGTGACCGAGCAGCTCGTGAATACCGACCTGCACCTCGAAGGCGGGATCACGGCAGCGACGGTACACTTCGTGATCCTTCTCCGAAATGAAGGGTATCGGCTCGTTGGGTGCCTTTGCACTGAGGACGTTACCCAAGGACACGTTCTTGAAGCCCAGGTTCTGACGGATGTCATCGTAATTGGGCAGGTTGATGCCAGCGGGGAGACCAGAGCAAGCGAAGCTCAGAACCTCTAGCGAAGTGAAATCGGGACTCAGGAACTTGTCCTTCTCAAAGTCCTGGCTCCAGGGTAGCTTCGGGATCATGCTCTCGGCACTGTCCACCAAAGTGCCGAATGCGCGGGTGCGTTCCAGGTTGACCTGATGAAGTCAGAACTGAAAATAACTGTGTATCTTATTGGGCAAACTTACCAAGGCAACGAAACCCTCCCACTCTCCACGCACACCGTGGGGGTCTCTGTAGGTCTCCACAAAGCCCAGGTTGGTCTCCAGAACCGGCTTCTGGTCCTTCACCCAGACACGCTGACTCTCCTTGAAAGATTCAATGGAGCCAGCGCCAAAGGAGAGAGCATAAGCATCCAACATACGCTTTTGGTTATCGTTAGCCGCATTGAGTTCGGCCTTCTTGATGCTGTGGGACACCTTGGCCATCTCTTCCTTGTAGTCACCAAAGACTAGACGCAGAGTCTTGCCCTTCAGCGAACCTTCTAGCTCAAAAGTATCCAATTTACCCAGATCACGATCCCGCGCGGGTGGATTAGAGACACCAGAAGCAATCAAGAGTTCAAAGTCACCCGAAGCAGTCTTGCGTAGTCTTGTGTTCTCCAATGCGAGACTCTTCTTCTCCATCAGATCTCCAACAGCAGTAATTTCATCCTTGGTAATGGAGGGCGAGTCGGGGTAGTAGGTTGTCATGTGGCCGCTGGCTGGATATCCCAAGTGCATTAATGACTGCTCGCTGGTCTCGTAGATGCCACCACCAGTGGTGCTCGCCTTCTGGTACGCAGCCTTGGTCTCCAGCGTGGCAGAGGCCAGGGCCTCCAGGGCCTCCGCAGGCAAACGGGGAATGAACTTGGAATCGCCGAAGCCCTTGTAGTTACCGCAGTTACCAAGGAACTGAGCGGCATATTCGAGGAAGAAACGGAGGTGTTCGTCGCTGACGGAGGTCTTCTTCGCAAGCCCATTCCAGTCGCCATTGGCGGCGCGGTGCAGGGCAAGGATGAAGTCGTAGATGGGTTCGGACTCGGGGGAAACCTGGCGCAAAGTGACTCGAGTGCCTTCGAATGCAGCTCTATGCAAGTACCCCGCGGCGGTCAGCTTGGAGTTGTCGAGGACGAGACATCTCTCGTCGCGCAAAAACTGCATTTGCGATGGGGGCCAAAATTGATTCTCACCGGCTCATGTGGTGGGCATATCGCTTCAGGCTGTCGTCCTTCAGCGTATCCCAGTGCGACTTGATTTCCAGCTTGACCACAGTGGGCGGCGAGTCGGCCAGATAGTGTTGCTTGACGCTGTCGTCCATGCTGAGCGCTCTGTAGGAATGGGAGAGGGAGAAGGGTTTGGAGTGGAGCGCAGATAGTCGGTGGGAAGGGAGACGATGGAGGGGTAGCGGAGGTCGAATGGAGCTCCGGGTAAGTGACAAACGCGGCGCAATGCCACGCAGGGAGTGCATTGGAGGGTCGAGGGTTAGGTTGTAGCTATGACATATCGAGGTGCAGTGTACCAATCAGGTACTTCTCCGCCCTCGGCATCGCTGTGGAGTACCTCGGAGTACTTGGCACTAGTCTTTGCCAGATTTATCAATAATAGCGACTTGAAAATGTTGTATTTAGGGTGAAATTGAACTATCATCAAACCTAAATACAGCAATGCATTTGATTCTTCCTCATTGAACGTGTCTATGTACTTATGCACCAGAAAATCGCGCAACAGTGGGTATAACAGCAACATGAGGGGTATTTGCAGGAAGATAAAGAAACTAATTCGTTCCTTTCATAGCAGACTTTCATATTTATCCAGACCAGACTTTTGCGGTGGTTGCGATTGTGGTGGCGGCGGAGCCTGCATGGGGGCCTGCATGGGGAATGCTGATGTCGTGTTCATGTTCATGTTCAGCGACGGAGACCTCATGGCATTGTTCGTGCCCATGCCGCCCATACTACTCATACCTCCTCCCATGCCGCTTGGAGGAGGCGGAATGGAGAAGGCGGAGTAGTTGGGGTTTTGCTGAGCAGCCGGTTGAGACATTGGCGCAGCTGCTGACATGTTAGACAGCGATGCCAATGAAGACCCAGTTCGATTGGCTGTTTGAGCCGGTGCAGCCCAGGGATTCGATGGCTGCATGGGCTGCATGGGTTGCATAGATGGGAGCTGTGAGGTAGACATCGCAGGAGGTGCTTGAGGCGCGGGCTGCAGAGATGGAATGGAGTTGAGCTTCTGATCGGGCGTGATAGAGCGGAAACCTCCCGAGTTATTGTTTGTGGACCACGAAAACGCAGGAGACATGCTCGGTCGTTTCGTGGCTGGCTCTGGCTCCATACTTCCCCAGATATCGGCCTCTTTGCCATTCAGCGATGCAGGTTTGTTGCCGAGGACGAGACGCTCAAAGTTGTTTCTTGTGCTATCTGTTTCAGAGGATGTGAGATCAGTCGTGGACTGGGAGAAGCTGTTGGCACCATTCTGGAACCCGCCAGAGTCTCCACCCGACGAGAGCTCTTGCAACTTGCGGACCTGCTCCTTCTCGACCTTGGTGGAAAGGGACTTGATCAGGGCCATGTAGTCATTGAACTGTTTCAAATTCAGGAGAGGTCCAAGACTGAAGCTCCAGAGAATAGGTAGAACCTCGAGGGCGAGGAAATCACTGTCTGCGATTTTTCCAACTTCACGGAAGACCTTCAGTGCTGCCATCATGACCGAAGGCTCTTTTGTCTTGATCGCCTTGAGAGAGGGGACAAGCTTCTCTTGGATAGTATATTTGTCTAGGATGGAGGACTTGACAGTCTTGGATGGTGCCACAGCGCCAGATAGGTCATCGAGACCATCAGACTCATCTGTAGAGCCGCCACACAGCACACTGAATGCTTCCAGACTGCGGACCTTGATCGCAAGGCTGCTAGTGCGGCTGAAGGTGCTGGCGATTGGTGGAAAGACTTCATTTTTGACGGTACTGAAATCAAGCGTAGGAAGGAATACCGGGAGGCATTTGATTGAAGCATCTACCAAAGAGTGGGTGGGCGAGTCCAGTCCAAGGCGGATGAGTGGTAAGATTTCTGGAAGAACAGTCAGTTCACGCTCGCAAAGTATGCTGAAATCAAGGGAAAACGTACCATCTTTGAATTCCATGCCAGTGCAGTTCTCCGTCACCAGCTTCATATTCTCAAGAAGAACCATAAGGCCTGCATCTTTCTTTGAGTCGCGTTCTTGGGCTGGTTTGCCCGACGCAGTGCCAAATAACTCCTTCAAACGGGGGATGATCTTTTCGGGAAAGACACGGCGTCCATTTGGAATGCGTTGAAGGATACCAAAGACGTTCTGCAATAGAAGGGCCAGCAAATCGCGGTCCTTCAGTTCATCAAGCAGCGCGCCCAAAAGCTTCCTTTCCAACACCGAGACAGGAAAGTCTGGTAGGACTCGTTGGAGGCCTCGCAAGAACTGAGACTTTTCGTTCGGGTTCTTGGCCGGGAGAGACTCCAAAAATCGGATAGTCGATACCAGAACATTATCAAAATATGGTGATTGTTGAAACTCGCGCGCATTCATACGCTGGGCAGGCCTCCGTGTGATCAACCTGGGTAGCACCTGGGATAGAACATCCCTCGGGATAGGATTAGAGCAGAGGAAGTTATTGCTCTGAGAGGGAGTAGTGGAAGGGGAGCTGAGCAGCTTTTTATAGGTCGACAAGTTCGCATGGGTTTCCAGTGGGGAGACGTGGGGTGAATTGTAGAGAGCGATGATGATCAGACCCAAAGAGAACATGTCGGCGGCGGACGACACGTTGGAATCCATGGCAAAATCCGGAGAAGTGTAATTCATGTTGAGCTGCACAGAAGGTGGTAGTCTTGGATCTTGATAGAGAACCTCGGAGACGGCCAGTGGTGGCAGCGTCGAACGAGTTTCCGACGAATCTGGAGGCCCCGCAAATCCAAGACCAGAGATCTTCCAATCCGATTTAGCATTGACATAGATGGCATCCGGACTCAGGTTACCGTGGACAAGGCCTGCGGATTCGTGAAGGAATTCAAGACCCTTTGCCACTTGCAGTAAGCCCTTTTGGATTTCTAGTTCATCAATCTCAAATTCCCTCCGCCTGCGAGTTCCATCGGCATCCTCTACCATATAGCGATTAGCTCTCGAACCACCCGAAGCACCTTCTTGCTCGTTTTTATCCAATAAAAGACCAGAAAGCGAGGCTGTCAGATGTTCTGTCGCAAACATGAGACCACCGTTGCGGGTTTCCTCGACGGGCTCGAGCACTTGAAGGATGGAGGGTGTCGCAATCTGGCCAGATTGCTGGCCTCCCGTTTGAGTCGCTCAATCACATCCTCCTGTATCTTCTTCGTTCCGGATCCTGATGAGCGGGTGCCAAATCCGCCTGATCGCGGTTCGAGGGTCTTGCGTTCGAAGATGAAAACAGACGCCGGGGTGCCGGTGGATTTCTTCTTGGCATCGTGGATTTTCCAGGGGCCTGAGTAGATAGTCGCGTGGGGAGCGATCTGATAATTGGCGGAAATATTCGAGCTGAATGACTTCAACGCGTTCGAAAACATCGTGGATCCGAGTGCACGGTGGACGTGCAGATCATAGAAGACAGGTCGAAACTGGGTTGATGACGGTTCGTTTCACAGGACCGTGACGAGACTGGTAGCGTACATAACTCCTCCGCATCGAGCGGATTGATCTGGACCGAAGATGGAGTATGCGACGCGGTGCTTTGCGCGCTTTACGTCGCGATCGAGACGTCCACTCGCTCGAGTCCAGTGGACACTAGCCCTGGCGAGCTCCAGCCCCAATCTCGGCTGCGATAACAATGTTCCTATCGCAGGGGTCACGTGCTGGAAAGCTCGAGCTGAACTCTCGGGGCCGGTCAGGTGATCCCCCGCTTTGCGTCGGCCAAAACTTCAAAGGCCGGCCAGAACTGCAGCCCTGCGCATCCGAAGTCGGCGGGTCTGGGACGTATCGAGCCTCTCTGATTGGCCCGATCGGGTACACGGCCGCTAAGTCATCGTCTCCGGGGAGAACCGCGAAGGCGGTGAGGGCGTTGATTTCCCTTTTTGGGCGCGTCGGAGTTGGTCTTGCACTCCGAGACGTGCGGAGTCATCGTTTAAAAACAGTCGGTCCTCCCTCCCTTCCCCCCATACTTCAATCCAGCTCACATATAGATTCAGTCATGAAGTCGCTTCAACAATTGACCCGCCGTGCGGCGTTGGCCGGCCTTACACGCCCCCGTTTGTCCTCGCAGATCCCATCCACCCGGTCATGGCAGCGCAACTTTGGTGCGACGGCCGCTGCGGCTTCTCAGTTGCTTGGCCTGGATCCCTCCAAGCTGAGCATTACCAAGACGAGCACTCCTAAGGAGCTTACTCCTAACAATGAGCTTGTCTTTGGCCGGACCTTCACTGGTACGTGTTTCATCCATGCACTATGCGCTGCTTCAATTGCTAATTGGATCTAGACCACATGCTCTCGATTGAATGGACCGCCACCGATGGGTGGCACACTCCCCGCATTATCCCCTACCAGAACCTCAGCCTGGACCCGTCCACCTGTGTGTTCCACTACGCTTTCGAGTGCTTCGAGGGAATGAAGGCATACAAGGATCACAATGGGGGGACCCGTCTGTTCCGGCCCAACAAGAACATGGAGCGTCTGAACAAGTCCTCCGCGCGCATTGCCCTGCCGACCTTTGACGGCGAGGCTTTGACCAAGCTGATTGGAGAGTTTGTGAAGGTCGACGACCGTTTCATTCCGGAGTGAGTGACTCTTGTTTGTTCTGGTCATCTAAATATGTTGCCGATGACTTACTTTTATAGTGCCCGTGGCTACTCTCTGTACCTGCGACCCACCATGATCGGTACCCAGAAGACTCTTGGCGTCGGTCCCCCCGGCTCGGCCCTGCTGTTCGTCATTGCAAGCCCTGTCGGTCCTTACTACCCCACCGGCTTCAAGGCCATCTCCCTGGAGGCCACCGACTATGCCGTCCGCGCCTGGCCCGGTGGTGTTGGTGACAAGAAGCTCGGTGCCAACTACGCCCCGTGCATCCTGCCCCAGCTCGAGGCTGCGTCCCGCGGCTTCCAGCAGAATCTGTGGCTCTTCGGCGAGGAGGAGTACGTGACCGAGGTCGGTACTATGAATCTCTTCATCGCTCTGAAGAACAAGGAGACCGGCAAGAAGGAGCTCATCACTGCTCCTCTGGACGGTACCATTCTGGAAGGTGTCACTCGTGACTCCGTGCTCTCCCTAGCCCGCGAGCGTCTTGTGCCCGAGGGCTGGGAGATCTCGGAGCGCAAGATCCGCATGGCGGATGTCGCCGAGGCCGCCGAGGAGGGCCGCATGATTGAGGTCTTCGGTGCCGGCACCGCTGCCATTGTCAGTCCGGTGCGGAACATCAGCTACCGCGGCAAGATGGTGGACTGCGGTCTGAAGGAGAATGAGGAGGCTGGTGAGATTGCCCTCAAGATGAAGAACTGGATTGAGGGTATCCAGTACGGTGATGAGGATCACCCCTGGAGTTACGTTGTTTAATGGAGATGGGTATATTATTTTAGGATCACATACGTGTGGTTCGGTTTAAAGAGATTTGTTTTTTACTATACGCACTTTTGGCATATGCTTTTGAGCATGAACTTCAAAAGCTATTAGCTTTTTCTGTTTTTATGTCTAGGGTTGGACCTCATGATCATTGCCGTGGGATGTTTGGGAAAGGCATCTTCTCGTCATCTTTTCGGTTTTTTAAGAGAGCATTAGATTCATTTTTAAACAATTTTTTCCCAAAATCCCGCAAGATGAAGTATCTGGCATGACATTGAAAGAAACCTGGACTTGAGTTGTCACTTTTCAGTGGGAACTGCCCAGTGCGGATAAAGAAATTCGGAAAGAAATTCGGGATTAGCTAAATTCTATGCTTTCGAGGAGATGTCCCCTACGCTTAAGTATACAATGACCATGCCATGGCCTGTTACATACTTCCGGCTCCGTTGGGCCTTTCAACGCGTTACTACTCCTGCAGTTTAGTCTGAGCCTAGAAAAAAAATACCACAACATAACCGTCAGAAGCGATCTTCAAACAGAACTCTTCTAGCGCATCCTAGTGGCTACTAGAAATCTGCCAGAATACCTACAACCATCGCCCGTCTCGATTATACACATCGACAAGTTGCCTCAACCCACCCAAAACAAACAACATAGCCCTTCTCCCCAAGCCCTCACTCACAATGCCCTTTATTCCTCCTCCTACTCCTTCACGGCCCAAATCCGAAGTGGACCCAGTAAGGTCAGAGCCTCTACAACGTCGCATAGCGCCAGCGAAGCTTCGATCGACACGCGGGGGTAACCCTCAAACAGGAAATACCTCAATCGATCCCTTCGAGTTCCACTTCACGCATTTGAGTCACGCCTTAAATGCTTAAAGATGCTTGGCTATCTTGGCCCAAATAATATGCTGGCGAGAGACCTGTTTAACAATATCAAAGCGGAGGAGGAGGGTACTTGGAAATCCGTGCTTATAGATGGGGGGGGGGGGGGGGGGGGGGGGCGCTGCTAAATAAGCGGTTCTTCCTGGCACTTGGGATTTAGTTCATGCAGCAGACTTCTGGTAAGACTTGCTATGAGTACTTGAATTTCACAAAGCTTACTTGGTCCACAGGTATCAATATCGTGAGCTACTACGCTCCAACACTATTCCAGGATAGCCTTGGAAGGGGCCAAGAGGAATCTTTGTTCGTTGGCTGCTTCCTTCAAGTGTGGTATATCATCGCCTCATTTCTGACGGTATGAGCTCCACCACTTGCCAATCTGGTTCTATCTGATACATCGCAGTGACAAATGATCGACTCAGTTGGTAGAAGATGTCTATTCATCATCATGGCAATCGGAATGTGCACCGTGCTAGTTTGCGAAGCCATCACCGTAGCCATCGACAAAAAGCCCTCCGGCATCGCAGCCGTATTCTTCGTCTTCGCATTCGAGGCCTCCCTCACGTGGGGTGAGTTGCATTCCTTTTTATCTTTGTACTCAGATAGTTATGTGGGCAAGTTAACATCACTTTACAGGCTGGATGGCCACGGTCAGGGTGTATCCCGCCGAGATCCTTTCGCTGACAATTGATCCAAGGGCACGGCGCTAGCTGCGGCGGCGGATTTCCTTGGGAATTTTCTGGTAAGACAGGCCCAGAATTACCAATACAAGTTTCGGCTGAGATTCCTAACTTTTCTACATCGCTAGGTCGTCGAAATCACACCACCCGCCCTTCAAAAATATCAGGCACAAGACCTATATCATTTTCGCGGTTTTAATGTTGTCGCTGCTTTTATTGTTTACTGCTTTACCCCGAGACCTCAATTTGGAGTCTGTTGATCTCCTTTTCTTGAATGATGAGGTGCGGGACCGAGAGATTGAAGCGAAGCAGACTTTTTATCAAAAGTCTTTTCAATGGAAGGTTGTGCCTCGGGCCTGGATGGCTGTTAATGAGGCGAAGGCGAGAAAGAAGGCAGGGTTTGCTGAGGCATTGGTCGATATTGAGCCTGCCCAATCTGATGCGAAGGATATTGGACCGAGTCATGTGGAGTATAGTAGTACCGCATAGTCGCCCTCTACGCAGTGTTCGTCGTGAAGCGGGGTCAGCGAGTGGAATTGGAATATCCGAATACGTGTCTCGAATAGTTTATTTAAATTCAAGGAAACGTAGTCTTAGTAGATCAATTACTATCGGTGTGTTGGAATATCTGGAGTGTATTAGTTAGTGCTGGCGGTGGTTGATTACTGCGTTCGGCTATGATTTCAAGCCTGGGCTTAATATATCAGTGTTGACCTCAACCCCGAGGAGGCAAATCGGTACATCGGAATGCCGAGTCGCGACATGACCAGAATATTTATATTTCGAATGTAAGGGTACTCCAGAAATAATCATATTTCCAAAGTTCTTTTCGAGATCAATCTTGCAATTCTCACTCCAAAGGGCTGCCATCATGAGAAAAGTGTCCATCATCGGAGTATAATACTTTCCACTTTCCACCACCTCGCCTTAGGTACCACTAACAACAAGAGAAAGGCAACCGGGACTCTCAGCTCTCGCATCGCCAGGCCTTGAAGCTGCTGGCCATAAGGTCACCGCCATATAACGCAAAGACTCAAACAAACCCGCGCCAGAATGTCTCAAGGTTGTCAAGGTCGACTATCAGAACAAGGTGGAACTGGTATCTACCTTCACCGGGCAGGATGTTGTTATTAGGTACAGATCCTGCCCTTCTTCTATATCCAAAGCTATTCTAACTGACAATACTAGCGCCGTCCCATTCACCAACCTCACCACCGAAAAACTGATCATCGATGCCTACGTCACCGCTTCCATCAAGCGCTTCATTCCAACTGAATTCACCACCCATACTCGAATCCCAAGGAAAAGATTTCATTCCGCCAATATCTCTCGTCCGTAATGACCAGGCCCTCCGGCGCCACGACATGGACCTCCGTCAACATTCGGCGCCTTCTTCGATATGGGCATCAAGTACGGTGTTCTTGGTCCGAATCCCGTGAGCAAGAAGGCTGTTTTTTATAGCGGAGGCGACAAGGTTATCGCTGTCTCTACGCTCTCGAATATCGCCACAGCGATTGTCAAATTATTGGGCAATGAGAGTACCTTTGAGGCTGCTGTTAATCAGCCCATTTATATCTGCTCGGCTGCTGTCTCGGAGCGTCGGTTGACGGAGCTTGTTTCTGATTTTACTGGTATTGACTTTGGGATTCCGGAAGAGGTTTCGGTTAGGGAGGTTATTTAGATGTCGGATGAGAAGTTGAAGCAGGGTGATATGTCTGTGTTTATTGATTATTACTTTCAGATGATGTATGGGAAGAGGTATAAGGGTAGTGACTTTATGGAGTTAATTGGAATGAGCGGTTGGGGTTGCGGATTATATCTGAAGGGGAGATTAGGGAGACCAATCGGCAAGCCCTGGGTTACTAGAGAGATATCTTGGGCATTGTCATTTGCGCTGTCCTTGAAGGTATTACCGTATACTCGTCACTATATCCATAGAAACTGTACTGTTCTAGACTTAGCCTCCTACAGACCGAGCCGTATCAAGACGAAAAATATTTCCTTCGTGTCAATACTTGAATCGAATCTCCTTATGCAGTACGATCCGGCACCGCAGCCTTCGAAGCCTTAAACGACTGCTCAAAGTCAGCAATTATATCATCAATATGCTCCGTTCCAACAGAAATCCGAATTCCATCCTCCGTAACACCCGAATCCTCTTTTTCCTTATCAGAGAGCTGCTCATGGGTCGTTGACCAAGGATGAATAGCCAGCGTCTTAGAATCACCAACACTAAAAAGGAGTCAGTCAAACAAGCCCTCGACAGCAATCGCAGCACATACTTAGCCAAATTCGAAATCAACTTGAACCCATCAACAACCTGACTCCCGGCCGCCGCACCCCCCTTAACCCCAAAAGAAAGCACACCTCCAAACCCACGGGGTAAATATTTCTTCGCAAGAGCATGCGACGGATGATCCTCCAAACCCGGATACGAAACCCAGCTAACATGCTCATTCTTCTGCAACCACCGCGCAAGCGCAAGGGCATTAGTCGCATGACGCTCCGAGCGCAGGGACAACGTCTCCAGTCCCAGAATCAGCTGCTGCGCCGCGAACGGGTTCAGCGCTGAGCCGAGGTCGCGCAGAATCTCAACCCGCACCCGAATCGCGTACGCAATTGAGCCGAACGTCTCCCAGAATTTCAGGCCGTGGTACCCCTCGGATGGCTCGATGAATTGTGGGAATCGAGACCCGTGCGCGCCCCAGTCGAATTTGCCGCTGTCGATTACTACGCCGCCGATTGTTGTACCGTGCCCGCCGATCCATTTGGTTGCGCTGTGTACGACTATGTCGGCACCGTGGTCGATGGGTCGGGCGAAGTAGCCACCTGCGCCGAAGGTGTTGTCGACCTATGAGAATAGTGAGTAAAGCTGACATGTAATCTCTTGACAATTTTGAGAGGAGTGGCGTACAACAACCGGAACCCCCTTCTCATGCGCAACCCTCGCGATCTCCTCAAAATCCGGAACATTATACCTGGGATTCCCAATAGTCTCAACATAAACCGCCTTCGTCTTCTCATCAATAGCAGCCGCAATATCAGCGGGCTTGTCACCAGCAACAAACTTCGTCGTGATCCCGAGACGCGGGAAAAGCACCTTGAACTGGTTATATGTGCCACCGTACAAATTGCTCGTGGAAACGATATTATCGCCCGCATGCGCGAGCGCCGAAATCGCCATGAACTGTGCTGCTTGGCCCGAGGCAGCTGCGACGGCCGCAACGCCGCCCTCTAGAGCCGCGATGCGCTTTTCGAAGACGTCGACGGTCGGATTCATGATTCGGCTGTAGATGTTGCCGAATTCTTTCAGCCCGAAGAGTCGGGCGCCGTGCGCGGAGTCATTGAAGGTGTAGGAGGTTGTGGCGTAGATGGGGACTGCGCGGGAGTTGGTTGCTGAGTCTGGTTCGTGGCTGCATTTGGTGTTGTTAGCGCCGGATACTAGGATAGAGCAGGTGCTGGTGTACGAAGGGGAAGTAGCTGTACCCGGCGTGCAACTGGAGGGTCTCAAAGTGGAGATTCTGGGGATCGGACATGGTGGATTGCGGGGAAGCGGGTGGGTTCAGGTGTCGACGGGACGGCGATACAATAGTAACTACTAAGACAGAAGTATTCGTGTAGGGATATAATGCAATAGAATTGGGATCTGGAAATGTCCTCCTTATGTACTCCCCTAACCGAGGAGAGGGACAGAGCTACCGCGGGTTTCGATGGCGTGATCGTACTTGAGCTTCCTTTTGGTTCCGCGATTTTTATTTTTCGTTACGCGGTGCCAATCACGCATTCTCGCGTGAGAGTCGACTCTGGCGGGGTCCGACCCCGCTAGTTCGTATTTCGGTTGTAACAGGGATTCTGCCACCAGGTGCGACTGTCCTTTTGTCGTGCAATCTAAATGTATACACCAGATGTATGCCAGTGCTAAATCATCCCATCCTAGGTAGTTTGGTCGCAATTCTATAGAGTGCTAATATATACCAGTAATTCCGGCTGTTTACTAGATTGTCGCATCACCTGACTTTTCGTGCAGCATGGTTGTTTCATGTTGTCTTCTCACACTATTCTGCCTTCTCTTGTCTGTACTACATCGTTGTGGTGTTTACCCCGGATTAGTTAACTTAGTTAGCTCACCGGCCTCCACGCCTTACACTTCAGGTACCCGTACATCGTTCAGGCCGCCATTTGGAATCGCTAACAGCCACCCAAGTGCCCACCTCTGATCTTAGCTCTTCATAACTACTGGTGTAGCTGTGCAAACATCCTTGCAGTCCTCTGCATTTGACGGGCAATTCTAAGGTTAGGACGAATCACGAAAGCAATTGTCATTAGTTAGCAAAGACGTTATTGCTAACTGCCTGACCAAACAAAAATTGCCAAACAAACTGTAGTATTACCTTATAAAAGCCACCTTCTTGCCCTCTTGATATTACGATCTCAGCCTCATCACTTCCATATCTGCTATACCTCAATCAAAAAAATCCACCTCCCACCAATCATCATCAAATTTACAATCGCAATGAAGGTGTTCCGGGCCTTACCATTCATCACCCCCGTGGCCGGCCCAGTAGCCGACGGAGTCTGCCAGGTAGGGTGTGCAGCCGTCGTCATGGCTTGCTACGGCGCAGCGGGTTTTACCCTGCCAGCATAATGACTTGTAATGCAGCGTTCGGCGCATGCCAGAAGGCCCGTGCTGCAGTGTTGTTTACTCCAACGCTGTGAGATCTCCTGGGTCTTTTATGGTGGATTTATAGGATAGGGCAATCTATGATAAATGATGAAGGCAATTGCTATCGATGAAAACATCATGGAGCCCACTGTCATAGTTAAAGCCTCCGTAGCATAAATATCCCTCACTTCCCTCTCATGTTAATACACCTGATCTCCTCGCTAGTCCATCTCTGCCTTGAATCCCCCGCAAGCACTATCTACCACTACTAGAGTCAACTAGACCACATTTGAACAAAATGAAATTATTCCGCACCTTACTCCCCACCGTACCCGGCCTAGCTAGCCCCGATACCTACGCAATATGCCATGCAGGATGCGCAGCACTAGTCGTCCCCTGCTACAAGGCTACAAGGCGGCCGGCTACACTTTCGGCACCAGTCTAGCAGCAGACGCACCTCCAGCCGTCGTAGCTTGCAACAAAGGATTCGGCAAATGCCAGCAACAATGCGCTTTTGCCGCACCGCCTACAGGGACGTCGACGGTTCCACAGCCAAGAGATTCTTAATACACTTCAAGTGATGCAGGCGGCAATTCAGAAAAGCGGTCTTCCAATAACGACAAGCCAAGTCCAGGTGGCTTTTCTTTGTTCGTCACTTCGCAGGCTATTTTTATAATTGCTAGGCGAGAAATGTTTCAAGTGGCTGAGAGACCCTGAAATTGCATGTCAACTTGGACACCAGCGGGTATCAGCGCCCAATACACCAATGAAAAGTACCGGTTTACCAGGTTTAGGCAGCGCTGCCAAGGGGTCCACCCGTGGCGGTGCGTTTCTTCAAGAATACATTACTACTTAGTATTATGGATAGGCAGCAGAAAAAGACAAACAAAAGCGATCCCTCCTCTAGATATTCGTCCTAGATCTTTTGCTCTCGAAAAGTCCATCTCCACACCCCGCATCAGCTGCCACACTCACCTGCATCACTCTACAGTTCTACTGTAGTTCCCCGTCGATCGCCGTAAATCACCCTAGGCTACCCTGGGATACCCCAAGGTACGGTCAGCCCTATCATGCAAGCCACCTGACTGCCAAGATGTCACCGATGACGCCGGCGCGACGACGTGGCTGACTTGGGCCGCTTTATATCCCAGCTGCCTTGCTTCGCGTCGCGCTTTCTTCCTTTCTCTGGCTGACAACCACAACCAGCTTTTCCAGCACCCCACACCCAACTCAACTTCTCTAACATCCACCACCAAGATGAACCTCCCCTGGATCCAAGCCATCCGGATCATCCAGATAATTTTCGGCCTCATCGTCGTCGGCCTAACCGCCTACGGTATGTTCATTCAGCCCGGTCACTCACCCACATTACCTGCAGCAGCATCCTAACCTCACTCTGCCAAAAGTCATCAGCTCCTTCTACGACTGGTGGTCCTTCTCCAGCACAGTCGACTTCCTCCTCTTCCTAGGCTGCTGGACCGCCTTTGTCGCAACACCCTACCTCGGCGCCGCCCCAATCTTCTTCCCGCGCCTCGCGCACCGCTTCGTTATTCCCGGTGTCGAGGTCGTCACGATGATCTTCTGGTTTGCGGGCTTCATTGCCCTCGGTGCGGAGTTGCCGCCGCCTAGGTATTGTCATTATAGCACCTGTCGGTCTTTGCAGGCGGTTACTGTTTTTGGGGCTTTTGAGTGGTATGCTTCCCTCGGTTTGTATTTTTATTTTTATTTTTCTTAAGCCTGGCTGTTGCTAATCTCTTTGGATGGTTTTAGGGTCCTCTTCTCCGTCACGACGTACTTTGCCATTATTGACCTGCTGCACCATCGGAATTCGGGCGAGAGTGCGCAGAAGACGCAGCATAATGCCCACCTCGGGGTTTAGCTCGCGACAATGATTCATGCGATTCATACCTGAGGACGAACCTTTCGATGCGATGGAGAGTGAGGTGCTGACGCGACGAGTTTGCGATTTATTCGATTCACGATACCCCCTGAGGTCTTTATGTCTTGTCTTTCTGTTGACGATCTTATGACCTTAATAATGAGAATAGTCTTTGTATCATGATACCTTCAGTGTTAGTTTGCATGCATGAAACCAGGACACATGCGAGATTGATAGTGCCAGATCGTATGATATACTTCTATAGGGTAGATGCAGGCTGTGAGTGTATACTTCAAGTAACCAGTCAGCAGCCAAGGTGATAAAGCGTTCCACTGGATGCGTACCTCCTTAGGGCATCTAAGAATAATCATCGGTTGGTCATACCGATTTGTTGGATTCGGCTTATCGCCCCACTCGGCCGGAAACGGCTGTTGTCCGGTTCGGGATTCAACTCGAGTAATGGCAATTGACGGGCTGCTATTTGCTATTACTGGTAGGTGATTATTATTTAGGATCTAATTGAATATGCAATTTGTCGTTTATTTAATTCCACATTATGTATATGGTACAGTCGTATGTAGTAGCTGGATATACATAGGGAATGTTAGGTAAGTGCGATATCGCGATCGGCGCGGCATGGCGGGTGGCTTGGCCCCGAACAGAGTCACATCGACTAGCTTGAACCTGCGCTCGACCCCGACCGAACACGGTGAGGCAGTGTTGATGCAATTCAAGGTCGGCAGGCGTACAGTAATGCTGAACAGGCTGAGATGGAAGTGCGGCACTGGCAGTCGCCACCAACGAAAATTTTCTGATCTGGTCCGCGATGGCCCACATGGGCAAAAACGAGCCGGGTCGCATTCGCCAGTACCAGAGAATGGAGAAAATTTTTCATTCACATTAGAAAACTAGTGAAGGGCCCAAAACATTTCTAAGAGACTCGCCCCAGGTCTGCAAGCAGAGTGCCCACGGCGTTATTTTTACATAATACATTTCCCCTCCTCCGCGATCTCGCAGTGGTTTGACAAGCGTCGCGTGCTTCTCCACTCGAAAGCCCTCGGTGGTACCCGCGCGACCTACGCTGGTCGTGGTGGAGCCCACTGGCAGTTTCGCGCTGGTCAGATCCTTACCCTTACCCGTGATCTCTCCTCTCCTCTCTTTCGTACCACGCTCTCGCTCCAGGTATGGCAGACGACCGGGTCTTCAACGCGCCGTGGTCGGATAAGACAAAGTCGAAGATGGTGTCTGAGAGCCCCGTCACGGAGGCGCAGCCCCAGCACGAGCAGCAGTTACCGGAAAAGGGCTTTGAGGATGTCGACTACGAGAAGTACGGCGCCAGCCGCGAGTCGAATCCGCTGCCGGAGCTGAAGCGCAAGCTGAAGAGCAGACATTTGCAGATGATTGCCATTGGTGAGTACTCACGCTTGGACGGTGTGGAAATCTTTTATACTGATTGTCTTGTGACTCAGGTGGTACCATCGGAACTGGTCTTTTCATCTCGAGCGGAACGGCTATTGTCGACGCTGGTCCTGTGGGTGCGCTGATCGCTTATATCTTTGTCGGAACTATCGTCTACTCGGTCATGACGGCGCTGGGTGAACTTGCGACGTATATACCCATTCCCGGTTCGTTCACGACGTACGCGGCACGGTTGATCCATCCCAGCTTGGGTTTCTCGATGGGTTGGATCTATTGGTTCTCGTGGGCGTCGACCTTTGCTCTCGAATTGACCACGACCGGTTTGATTATTCAGTTCTGGGACAGCACCATTCCCATCTCTATCTTTATCGCTGTATTCTGGGTTATGATCATCATTTTTAACTTGATGCCCGTGAGCTTCTATGGTGAAATGGAGTTCTGGTTCTCCAGCATCAAAGTGATTACCGTTATTGGCTTCATGATCTTCGCCATCTGCATGAACGCCGGTGTGGGTGACGAGGGATATATCGGATTCCGTTACTGGGTGGACCCTGGTCCTTTTGTGGCTCCAAAGGCATATTTGGTGGAAACTATGACTCCGTCTGTGGCTAAGTTTGTCGGATTTTGGTCGGTTCTGATCAAGGCCGGTTTCTCTTACCAGGGTACCGAGCTTGTCGGTATCGCGGCTGGTGAGACTGAAAACCCTCGCAAGACCGTGCCGTCTGCCATCCGCAAGACTTTTATCCGAATTGTCGTCTTCTTCATCCTGACCATTTTCTTCATCGGAATTGTCGTGCCCTCCACCGACGACGGTCTCGTGACGAGCGAGGGTGCCGGCGCCGACGCTTACAACGCCAATGCTTCGCCATTTGTGATCGCCGCCAACCGTGCCGGTGTGAGCGTTCTTCCCGACATCATCAACGCCGTTCTCTTGACAGTCGTGCTCTCGGCGGCCAACTCCAACGTCTACAGTGGCAGCCGTATCATCGTCGGTCTGGCCCAGGAAGGCTTCGCGCCGCACTTCATGAAGAAGACCTCCAAGGGTGGTGTCCCCTACTACGCCGTGGGCTTCACCGCCGCGTTCGGTCTACTCGGTTTCCTGAACGTCTCGAACGAGGGTGCAGAGGTCTTCAACTGGCTCCTGCAGATCTCCGGTGTGGCCGGTTTCATCACCTGGTGCTCTCTGAACGCCTGCCACATCGCGTTCCAGCGGGCGCTCAAGGCGCGGGACGTGTCGCGCGATATTCTGCCTTACAAGGCGATATGGCAGCCCTGGCTGTCGTACTACGGCCTGTTCTTCAACATCCTCATTATCCTCACCCAGGGCTTTACCTCGTTCATTCCCCACTTCCAGGTCAAGGAGTTCTTCATCAGTTACCTCAGTCTGATCCTGTTCGTGGTGCTGTACCTCGGCCACTGGGCTCTGTTCCGGCCCAAGTTCGTCAAGCCGCTTGATGCTGATCTGGATACGGGCCGGACGACGTTTGACAACGAGACGTGGGAGACAACCGAGCCGACCACGTGGTACGGCAAGGCCTGGCACTGGATCTGTGACTAAGCAATTCGATGCCATGTTATATTATTTGGTCTTGTATATAATTTCTGGCATGTGGCATGGCGTTTTGAGGACCTTTTTTAAAACTATTTGTATCATATTCATACATATTATGGGACCTTACATATTCTTAGTTATTCGAGTCATCGCATCTCTACTACAGTAAGACCACGCAAAGCATACCTTTTCTGTACAGCCGCAGCAACAAAGTTTCCCTCGATAATTAGAATCATCACAATCCCGAAGCTACTCAAGGCTGACCGCATGTGAATCCCCGCGGCATGTGAGGCCCGCAGATGACATCGTGCTGCATAATCCGACCAGGGGTGGTGGCGACCCACTAGTGCGGTACCTGTGCAAAGTATGGGGCTACCGGCCTGGAGCGAGGTACCGCCTCTCAAAGAGCCGAGGTACTTGCGCTCGACCCATCGTGCGCCTGGAGATTTCACCCAAAAAGGTCGCTCTCTCCGGATTTCCCTTTTTACTCCAGACTCCCTTCTTTCTCCCCCACATTCTCTCGCTTTCTACGCCCGGCCTCGTCAGCTCTGGGAGTCTCGAATACCTCTCCCTTTTCTACATTTTTTTCGATCCGCGTGGTAAGTGCTGATGTCTCGCTGTCCCGCGACTTCTGAATGCGATGCATATGCTTCTCACCATACTAACAGCCGAACGCCCCCGTCCAGATTAGACCGTCATGTTTTTCTCGCAACTGCCGGCTCACCTCGCCAAGGCAGAGGAGCTCAAGCAGCCCCCGCCCAAGGGCACTCCCTACTCGGTGGGCATCCCGGGTACTGAGCAGGCTGGTCGGAGTCGTGTTTACCGAGCATGGAACTACCAGAAGGAGCTGCTGAAGACGCTGGATCCTCAGGTATGGATTACCTCGGCCGATTCATTAGGAGATGACACAGGCTGACACTTTTCTCATCAGGTCGTCACTGCCCACGATATGTTTGAGTCGACCGCCAACCGCCAACCCAAGAACCACTGCCTCGGCTGGCGCTCATATAACCCGGCTACCAAGTCGTTCGATCAATATCAATGGATCACCTATGAGGAGGTGCAGAAACGGCGGGCTGCATTCGGTGCTGGACTGGTCGAGCTGCATCAGAAGCACAACGTTCACCGTCCAGGCCAGTATGGAATCGGCCTGTGGTGTCAGAACCGTCCTGAGTGGCAGATCACCGGTAAATTCTCCGACCCCTGACAAAGTTTAGGATGTACTAACATCAAGCTTAGATCTGGCCTGCATGTCCCAGGGTCTTTACTCTGTCTCCATCTACGATGTCCTGGCTTCGGACGCCACTGAATACATTATTAACCATGCCGAACTTAGCTGCGTCGTCACCTCGCTCCCGCATATCCCTACTCTCCTTAAGCTGAAGTCGACCATGCCCGGTCTTAAGATGATTGTTAGTCTGGACCCGCTCGACGCCGGCGAGCAGGACGGCCACTCGAAGCGCGCTCTGCTCGAGTCCGTCGCCGCTGGCCTGGACGTCTCTATCTACACCATCAGCGAGGTGGAGGCCCTCGGCGAAGCCTCCAAGCGCGGATACAATCCTCCCTCGCCCTCAGACATTGTTACTATCAACTACACCTCCGGTACCACCGGTCCCCCAAGGGTGTCGTCCTGACTCACCAAAACGCCGTCGCCGCCACCTCAGCCGGTCTGATCACCATTGGCCAGGCCCGGGGTGACACCATGTGCTCGTACCTCCCGCTGGCACACATTTATGCCCGACTGGCCGAGCACACAGCCTTCTGGGGTGGTGCGCGAATTGGCTATTTCCATGGCAACATCGTCGAGCTGGTCGACGACCTCAAGCTCCTGAAGCCGACAGGCTTCATGTCCGTGCCCCGTCTGTACTCCCGCTTCGGCACCGCCGTGCGCGCTGCCACCGTCGAGCAGCCCGGCTTCAAGGGCGCATTGTCCCGCCACATCGTTGCGACCAAGACAGCCAACCTCAAGAACCCTGACCCCTCCAAGGCGACGATCCGCCATGCCCTGTACGACCGCATCTGGGCGAAGAAGGTCGCTTCCGCGCTCGGCCTCGAGCGCGCCAGGTACATGGTCTCGGGCTCGGCCCCCTCGACCCAACCCTGCACAACTTCCTTCGCGTCGCGACCGGCACCGATGTCCTCCAGGGCTACGGTCTAACCGAGTCCTATGCCTGCGGCACCGCCCAGTCCACCGACGACCTAACCTCCGGCAACTGCGGCCGCCTCGCCCCCTGCGTCGAAGCCTGCCTCGTCTCCCTCCCAGACATGGAATACTCCGTCGACGACAAGCCCTACCCACGCGGCGAGCTGCTCCTCCGTGGCAACAACATGTTCACCGAGTACTTCAAGAACCCCGAAGAAACCTCCAAGGCCATGACCGAGGACGGCTGGTTCCGCACCGGCGACGTCTGCCAGATCGACGAGATGGGCCGCTTCATTATCATCGACCGCCGCAAGAACGTCCTCAAGCTCGCGCAGGGCGAGTACATCTCCCCCGAGCGTCTGGAGGGCATCATCCTCTCCGAACTGGGCTATATCGGCCAGGCCTACGTCCATGGCGACAGCGTCCAGACCTTCTTGGTTGGTATCTTCGGTGTCGCACCGGATATGTTTGCGCCGTTCGCGTCCAAGGTTCTGGGGAAGAATATCGCCCCGAATGATATCGAGGCTATCAAGGCTTCCCTTTCGGATGATAAGCTCCGCCGCGCTGTCCTCCGTGACCTTGAGCGCGTCGCGAAGAAGCATAAGCTAGCTGGCTATGAGCGTGTTAAGAATGTTTCGCTTAAGGTTGAGCCGTTTACTGTTGAGAACAACCTGCTGACTCCGACGTATGTCCCCTTCACCTATATTTCCACCACTTGCATTACGATACTAATTCTGTCATAGCCTCAAACTGAAACGTCCTCCCACCACAAAACTCTACCGCCAACTGCTTGACCAGCTCTACGCCCAGGCTCTGGAGGAGCAGAACGCCCCCCGTGCGAAGCTTTGAGGGCTTTGTTCTGGTGGTTTGCGAGGTTTATTCTTACTATTCTCATGGTGGATTCCTTTCCCTCACTAAAGTGGTTGTGAATCGGTTCAGAAGTGTATATATGGCCTTGCATTGTTATGGCCGGTTCGGTCTTGTAGTATATTATTAAATTGGAATGGATTGGGTTTTGAGACTATTACTCGACTGTAGTGTAATGGTGAAGAGTGCTTTGAGGGTTTTTGTGAGGTGCTGTGGTTGTACCTTTAGTTATACCTGGTCATTTCAGTCGCTACTTCGGCGTTACGCCCGAGTTTCAGACAACCGAAGGAAGAAGAGGAGGCCTTCAATGACCGGCTTTCCGGGCTTGCTACACGGAACTTGTTCTCATGGACATTTTTCACAGACGGGATCTGGACGGAGGAGAAACCGCTGTGGGAGCATGATTGGCTGCAGATGGTCGCCTACAGGTGCTTTTCAAGCGAATCTAGCTCATCTGTAGTTGAAGACGGAGCAAAAGACCCCGAATTTGAGCATATCAGACGATGGCAAGAAGGTGTCTCTGCACAGGCAATATCAGGCATACAAGCAAAAGGGGACTCCAACGTCTAGTCCTGCTCATGATGCAACGTTGGATATGAGCCTTGTTGAGCCCGTGGCTACAAGAAAGAGGATTTCTGATCAGTTTATTATGATTTTCAGGGGGACATCTCTCTTCATGATGACCTTTCAAAGGGCTCCCTTAGTGGCAGCTCGACTTTTTGGACTGTAGGCCGATCCCTCAACCTGCTTCACACCAACAGCACTGCACAACCACCCCACACGGTCCTTAGTGTACTGCTCAATTCTGGGCCTCAATTTCGTTTCATGCAGATTGAAGTCATCAACCGTCCCGATACGCAGGATACTGTGCCCCGGAAATGCCTCTCCAACACGGTACATGAGCGTGCCACACTCTGAACAGAAGAAGTTGGTCATTGCTTTGCCGGACGCGGTGGTCCGCGACTGTCTAAATGTTTTGAGAGTTTCACGTCCTCGTAGGTGTCGCAGATATGAGTCTGCGACAATGAAGTTGGATGCAAACATTGATGCCGTGATCTTGCGGCAGTCTGTGCAGTGGCAGACAAATCTGTCGATCAGTCCTGGTCCTTGAGTCGGCTTGAGCTCGCTCTTGACATTAGTAATCGGTGGTTCTAACTATTTGTGGCATACTCCGTGTAGAAGACGAGTCGATAAAGAATCACTCACGAACGCTAGTTGTACAGCACCACAGTAGCATGTAGCCGTTGCTTGTTCTTCTTTGGACCAGCCATCATCAGCGACACCGGCAAGAGGTACATAAGGCTTGGATTTATCGGCGGCGGCAGCCATATTCATGCTTTCTATCGAGCGATCAACAGCTATCGAGCAGTAAAACCAAGATTCCAAGTTATATGGAGGCTTGCTGATCAGAGATACAGGAAGAGATTTTCTGTTGACCCAAAGTGCGTTAACGTACGTGGAAGAGTGAGACCTGAGTAGGAAAGGAAGAGGGCGAAGCTAAGTGTTTTCGAATTTTATCCTCACAATTCGGCGTTGACTCATCTTCTCCGCTGCGTGGTGAATATTGATGCCGAGGCGATCTGAAGTAAGACTGGATTTGCCTCGGTAAGTTGGGTCGTAAGCTGGGGTGGGGCTTTTCAGCCTATCGGACTCCTTCTAAAGCTGGCCATTGCCAAGCACTTTAAGCAATGTGGATATCTTCATGAACTATTTCGCCTAGAGCCGGATAGGTTTGCCCGAGAGGTTCTGTTTGCAAATACAGCAGCAGTATACGATGCTATCACATTATTCCAATTGATCTTTCTCTGCTCACTCTCGGACGAGATAAGTCGAAGTGGCACCAGGTCCACGACGACCCTCACGACGCAGGCGAGGGCAACTGGACAAGAGTACATAGTATGTCAAGGGTCACGTCACATCCTACTGTTGACTCATGCATGTAATGCCTCACTTGAATCGGCTTGCGGAATTGCGGCCGCCATGTGTTCGTTCAAAGGAGGGGAGTATAACTGTTAGTATGAACTGGCTGACCAAGTTCAATCATCCTCTTCTCTTCGCCTGAGGATAGGCTAAATTAAATATCGCCTTCAGAGCTGATTCAGCAGCATCAGCCGGATAACTAGTTTTAACTAATTAGATGGTTTGAGGAGAGGCGGTAAATGCGCACTCAGACCAAAATGAGGTCCCCGCCGGCAGAAACAAAGCAACATAGAAATTGACTGACTATTTTGCTTGTGAGTTACTGACATAAGCACGAATATGCTCAAGAATATCGAAGACAATTACGGCAAGCAATTGAGGCCACTCGGTCACATCGTCAATTACCCAAAGTAAATTCACCGCCTAGGCACCCACCTACCCTTAACTGGGTAAGCCTTTTCTTTCTGCAGCAAATCGGCCTCACATTGAGCTGACTATCTGCTGAATGACTCGGTCGTCTAGCGGACTATAGTTCACCGATAGATCAACCCGTCCTCTATTGGGACTGCGCGCCTTAAGATCACCACTGTGTCATGTCAATTAAGTGGTGAGCGGGATGATGGAGATTATCTGCTATCATGACAGCTTCGGCTATTTTCCAGAGAGTGTCGGCAAATACGCTGATAAGCTGTGATTGTACAATTGAATAAATACCGCCATGACTAGCTCCAAAGTCTTGTCTCGTTTCCGTTGATGGCGGCGTGTGATTTTGTGCTAAGCTTGACACGTATTAAAATTTCAATAGGTCTACTCGGTCTTTCACGAGGATGGTCTTCAGAGCAGGTGTCTTGCTATTAGTAAATTGAGCCCAAATTGTAGACAGTCTCGATAGATTTGCATCACAGCTCTATAGGCTCCCTCTCTAGATACTCTTGGAATGTGGTCAGTTTCCCTGGGGCGATTTACGCAGTTGCCGTAACCTTTTCCTTGTGGGTGGGCCAAAGTATCCATAATTCTCAAAGTACTTCATAGTCTCCAGAAGACTGTCCCCAAGGTCTGGTGGCAAGGCTTCCGAAACAAATTCTCTGTCTAGGGCAGCTTGGCAATTTGGATTGCGAGTCACAGCGCGAACATGATATCGACTGGAGAGCTCTACACCGTTGAGGATATGGTCGATTTCCGAGCCACCAACTATTTTTCTTCATCCTGTACCTTCGGTACGCATATCAAGGCAAAGCAGTACTGGTTAGAGGAGGGCGAACCTCTGGTGCAAAAAATACCTGAACATCGGACAACGAAGAGTAAAACAGAATTTTTCGTCGTGGTTTCACACCTTCGGTGTTGGCATTTCATAATAACGCACCAAACTCGATTTGTAATACAGCAGTTCTGATTTATAAGTATCAAACCATTATGCCCGTCGCTTGGAATGGTGTAGACGTTATCGCCGGGCATGATCGCATATTCTGAGAAGCAATATACTGTCAGCCCCGATCAAGGGGTGTTCCCGAAGTTTTTCGGGAAAAGCAGTGGGCCGCTTACGTCATAGACACCTATGTGTATGAGACTTAAGCTTAATTCATGAGGATAAAAGGGCCTCTCTTTGACCAAAATCGATATTTGTTCTACGCAACCTGTATCCGTGAATCCGTCACTACTCCTGGTGGTCTTTATCTCACACAATGTCTGCCCCAATGAAAGTCACCTTCCCATCCTTCATGCTGCAGATCAGCGGCGAGCTCTATGCTCCTGTTGCTGGCGCCCCCCACCGCAATGGCGCTGCTGTCGTGATCAGCCATCCCATGACCGGTGTCAAAGAACAAACCGCTGCAGACCATGCCAGACTGCTTTCTAAGGCCGGGTTCTACGCCCTTACCTTCGACGCAGGGTATCAGGGTGAGAGCACGGGACAGCCTCGTGGGCTAGAAGACCCCCATCAGCGAGCCGAAGATAATAAGGCTGCTGTGACCTACTTGACCACGCTGGAGTTCAAAGTTGACCCCAGCCGGATTGGTGTCCTTGGAATTTGCGCCTCGGGTGGTTATACCTCGTATGCCGCGCAGTCTGACAGCCGTATCAAGGCACTTGCCACCGTGAGTGCCGCTTGCGTTGGCCGTATGACCCGCAATGGTGGCCTACACAAGGAGAACAACAAGGAAGTCCCTCAGGCCATAGCTGGAGCGCTCCAGGCAGCCGGCCAGTGGCGTACGAGCGTGGCCAAGGGCCCTAATGTTGAACCCCCGCCTATGTTCAGCAGCGATATCTCCCAAATTCCGGAGGACGCCGACCCCTTCTTCAAAGATGCCGCCTTATACTACGGGTCCAGGCGCGGAACCCACCCACGTTCGGACCAGAAAGTTCCACCATCCAGCTACGATCTCATGGTCAGCTATGACTCATTCAACTTCCAGCACCTGATCTCTCCGCGGCCATTATTGATGGTTGCCGGATCTAAGGCCCAGACTCTTCACTACAGTGAGGACGCTGTTGCTGCAGCCCGTGAACCCAAGGAACTGTTCATCGTTGAAGGAAAGAACCACTTCGACCTCTATGATGACCTTACAGTGTCTGGCCCAAAGCTTGTGGAATTTTTCGAAAGGAATCTTTAAGGGCGATGTTGAGATTTGAGTGAGCGTGAGAGGGAATTTGAAGGGTGTTTTGCCTTTTTCTTTTTTCTGTAACTATGCACTAGAACTAGTGCTGTGTTAACCTTTACATATCAATGGCGGATTCCTTGGAGATCTTCGCGATCAAAAGTATTATTCAAAAGCATGCAAAATGAATATCTGCCATCTGGCGTCATTGTTGGATCGATCTCAGCCTCGGACCATCAGCCCTTGGCAGTGTGTTGTTTAAGTTATACTAGGAAATTAGCTGATTCTGAGGGATGAAAGCTGAATTGAACTGCTCTTCTTTTCGGAGTGGCTGTTTCTTGATTGCGCATCGCGATCACAACCAAGAAAATACAGGCTTCGGGTCTCTACGAGCCTATTCAACATTGGTCTGTGAAGCACAAGGCCACAATCCTTTATCGTTTCCAAACATCATCTCTATACCCCACACTTCGTAACTATCGCCTTCACATGAGGAGCCCGGAGTTTTGGAGCGAAGGCCTATACAAGGCCCGCAGTATTTTGCCGGGCCAGGACCTTCCCCCCAGCGACTTTGTGCTTGGCACCTCATACGTCATCATTTCCCGAAGTTTGTTTGGAATTGCAGATCTTTTGCCGAAGAACCGCCAAGGGAATGTATTAATGAAAAGCCTAAATCTAATATAATGACGAATTGGTTTGCCGAGTTAATCTAGGTCACTGATGAGAAAGAAAGGGATAGAAGCATTGGACCAGCGACTTGTAGGAAGTTGCCATTTGTCAGCATTTGAAATGAGTCTCAATACCGTGATATCGCCTGGAGTCGAACTCGTCGATGACATGGATGACATGCACAAACGGGATTGCCTCCCCGAAAACGCCGAAAATCCACGATCTCTATCGGAGGGCAATTTAGAGTGTGGATGCAAAAGTATATAGCCAGATTGATCACGCGGATGTAATATATTCCCCGCATCCCATTCTACTTTCAAGCGCACTTAGCGAAAATCCCACCCACCCAAAATAGGTCGTCGATTTTAATTCTCAGAATGTATTCCAAGTACACCCAAGTCCACCAATCACCAAAAGGCCCCCAGGAGACGCCCGTCCCACCGCGCTCCAAATCGTCAAAGACGCAGGCTGCGAAGATGCCTTGATCGGAAAAGTGATCCTAATCACAGGTTGCTCGTCTGGCTTGGGCATAGAGACCGCGCGCGCATTATACCACACTGGAGCAACACTATACCTTACTGCTCGCGACATGGAGAAGGCAAAGTCTGCATTGGGCGATATAATGGCAAGCACTCGAGTCCGCCTTTTGCACCTTGACTTCAACTCCCTGGCATCTGTGCGTGCATGCGCTGAGGAATTCAACTCAAAATCTAATACTCTGAACGTCCTCATTGCGAATGCCGGCGTGATGGCATGCCCGGAAGGTCGAACCGCAGATGGATTTGAAAACCAATTGGAACAAACCATCTAGCCCAATTTTTGTTGTTTTATCTTCTAAAATCCCGCCTCCTTTGCTCGTCAACCCCGGCTTTCAATTCTCGGGTCGTCATTGTTGCGTCTAGTGCCCACTGTGTCTCCTACGTTCACTTTGACAATCTCAGCCTGGAAGGGGAGTATGAGCCCTGGAAGGCCTATGGCCAGAGCAAAACTGCCAACATCTGGACGGCGAACGAAATCGAAAGACGATACGATGCCCAGGGCCTCCACGCTTTCAGTTTGCATCCTGGTGCCATCATGACTGAGCTTCTTCGTCATGTATCAGGCGAACAGAAAGCTGACTGGGAGAGAAATGAGTTTTTGACGAACTATTGGAAGAGCCCCGAACAAGGTGCCGCGACCACCGTTAGGGGAGCAGTTGCCAGGGAACTAGAAGGCACCGAAAGCAGTACTTGGATGACTGTCAAATCGCACCACCGGCCGATCCTGTACAGTGGCATGGGCCCGGCTATGCGGCATGGGCGTACAGTCTAGGAATGGAAGCAAGACTGTGGACCAAAACTCTGAATTTGCTTAATGAAAAATGAGGAACTCTTATATCGCATGATGGATCTGACAGGGGTACATCGTCCGATGCCGCATTGTCAGACCCTGCTGGATTCATTAACAGATCCGCATGTTGTTCATTGTTCACCTTTCCCAATGCCAATAAACGACCATTCTAGGCTTTTGTAACTTTTGTAAAACGTCGCTCAATCTCGGCGCGGCTCTAGTAATGGGTCAAGGTCCGAGGCATAATTAGCAGCAGAAAATATGCCATCTACTTGGTGGAGCCAATATGACTGGTCGAAGTAGTGTGTCGTTGCAGATCCGTCTGCTGTTAAGAAGTCCTGGATAAGATTACCAGGAGAAAAACGTGATTCGGTTGGCACATAGTCCTGATAATTCAGTTGCTCGTGGCTCAGTCCTCTCCGGATATCTTGCAGCTGAACTCCCGTAGGGGGGGTCAGGTCGGGGAGGTGTAAGAAGGTGTATTCTAGAACTAGCTATCCAGCCACCGTCTACTGCCGGCTATGTCACATAGTCTGGATGGCACCCATGTAGTATGGGGAGGGGGTCTCCCCACTACATTAGTTAGCAGTGCCTGATTGGTAATCAGACGAATACACTGTTAAAAAGCTCATCCCAGATTTCGTTAGAATAATATTTATGTACCTCCGGAACTTGCACCACCTTTTTCGGGGAAGGATTATTGGGTATAATAAGGGACAGGTGGTTTTGACAAAGCAAGAACCTGGAAACCTCATGTAGCTCTTTCGACGAAAGATTTTAGATTCAGCCAAACAGACCATGTTGCATACAATCTATATATCTTTCCTAGTTTTGAAAAAGACCAATTTTGATTGTTTGTAAACGACAGGACGTGCGAAAGTTCGCAACAAAGTGAAATATCAATACACGAATTGTAAACAATGCAGTGTCATTCGACACTCCGTCGCTTAAGATCCGATATAGATTCGAAAGTGATATAGAATCCAGCAAGAAGGTTCACTGGAAACTACCTTTTCCATGCTTAGATAGCCTGGACGTCGACCCAGAAGCGAGTATCATCACTTTGGTACTTCTCATCGCTCTCGATCTGCTGTTGGATCCACAGAACCGCATCCTTGTATGCTGTTCATCAAGTCAGCCGCGTTATGCATAGGTGTGGTTATGACCATAAAATAAACTGACCGTTTATGTCAGAAGTATTGGGATCATTAACGCCAGACTCTCCATTGCGATGACCGGCAAACCAAACGTCAAAGCCATACTTCTCCTCGCCGTCATGACGGGCCTGGATGTCCTTGCCCAAATCGGTGCTTAAGTCCTCAATGTATTAGCTAACAAAAATCTCAAACGCTATAAACTAGCTTGGACACGCACTTCAAAATCGCTCCATCGGCAACCTGGTCCACGGTCTCGCCCAAGAACTCAGACGCAGAGTGGCGCAGCATATACCAGTTCTGCTTGAAAATACCAAAGTTGGTAGCTTCTCCAGTCTTACCATCCCCTGTGCATCTATCTGTAAGTGCACTGATTGAACCCACTAGGTCGATTTAGGACATACCATAGGTATAGTCAGCAGTCATGGTCGTAGTCTCCAGCATCGCAATAGCCAGGTCGCGAGTGTTGCCGCCAGCACCAGTCACCGCTTGCTTACGAGCTCCGAGCCCAGCAACAGTCTCATTGCCTCGTTTATCATCACGGGCAGCAAGCTTGTATCCTGTCACGGGCGACGAGGTGACAGCAGGAATAAGTGCGAGAGCACCGAAGAAGGTCAAAAGCCGCATCTTGATATGCTGAATGAGAAAGATTATCGATTCTTGGTTTTCTGTGCAGACAGAGCAAGTATGATGAATGATGAATGATGAATGTTGTGATGAAGAAAGAGAACTAATTGCGTCTTAAATAGTTTATGTTTGGAGTTTGTTATACCTATCCAAAGCAGCAAACAAAAGGTAAGTGAAGGCCTCCAGCCCGCCCGTGTAGAAAATAGGAAAGATCAGCTAACGTTCGAGGCTACTCAATTACCTGCCGTACTCGATGACCTGCCGGCAGGGGTATCTGTTCCGTTCATGCATCGGGAAACTTGGCAAAGGGTGCTCCGTATTCCTTCGTTTCCTGTCTCTGCAAAAACCTTCAAAATACCCTTCTGAGGGTGAATATTGAGACAAATCCCTCATTCGGCACTGTGCCAATTCCCGATATAATTCCAAGTTACGCGCAGGATATATTTCAAATTGAGGTAAAAGCTAGACTGAACGGATGAGGCTGACAACATTCCCGTAAGGATAAGACCTACAATAAGCTTTCGGAATTAGGGATTGTACCGTATGCTCCTTGCGGGGTTGTGGGGCCTTATAGTGGACCCTTAGTTCTCTCATACTTAATCCGAATCCCTTGGCAGTTACGGAATTCACACCAGCCCCATGTCAAGTAATATTTGCAATGAATGCCCCATCACGCCCGGTAGGGTTGGGATTTTTGTGTATAACCTTGGCCCTGGATATGATGTCTTCAGTATAAAGATGTCAACGGTTGAGAGCTTGCGATTGCACAGCGGTGCTATCTGCGCCAACGAAGAATTCATCACAGAGACCATCATTCCACGATTAGAAGAGAATACATATGCAGGACGGTGCAACCACTCTATGTAGAGCTCCTCGATGATCTTTACAGAGATGTGAGAATTTACTCGGCTCGAAGACGTGGCTACAAAAACGCAAAAATACGGCTTTCGACCCCAGATACGTAACCCACCAAGGCGGGGATGATACAAAAAGCCGCAGAGGACTCGGGGAGCAGTTCTGTGAAATCTTCATTCCGGGACGGGTTCCACACTGTTTGAACCACCGGAAGCTCCGCCTGTTGATTGCCTAAATAGGCAGTTAGTAAGTCAAGGCCGAAAGTTCCGTTACCTTTTCAGCAGAGCAACACCGCGACTGTCAAGGAAGCCGCGTCTCCCATTTTAGCTGAAACTCGGATCTCGATGGGAGGAGATAATGCACAAGACGGAAAAATGGGATATATAAAATGAATTCAGATCGCCAAAGGTCGTGCTCGGTATCAATGAAAGCTATCTCATGCACTTGCAAATACCTCCAATTTGCTGTTAGAAGAAAGCTCGTCGTTTGGATTGTCGCAAAATATGAATTTTTTTGAACAGCCTTTGTCCACTGGGTGGGCATTCAAGGACCGGGACGATGATGCTCCAGACGCGTGGATGCCTGTAACGGCAGTACCCTCGACTGTGCAGCAGGACCTCATTGCGAACAGAAAGTTGTATTCAGAAGCGGCATATTCAATGCATCCCAGGCTGACCTTGAAAATATAGGCTCGAGGATCCGTACATTGGTCTCAACGAACTAAAGGCTCACTGGGTCAACGAAAAATCATGGATATACCGAACAGAGCTGAAGAGACCAGAAATCCCTATTGGCACGAAAGTGGACTTGGTGTTCGATGGCTTAGACACATTTGCATCAGTCACGCTCAATGGCCAGAACATCCTGACAAGCAGCAATATGTTCATTGGTCATCGGGTAGATGTAACAAAGTTGCTGCTCGAATCCGACGGCCCACACATACTAGAGATCGAGTTTGATTGCGCCCAGCTCAAGGCGCAGGAGGTACGCAGCAAGTACCCAGATCACCGATGGGATGGCTTCAACGGTGATATGGCACGTCTGGCCGTACGCAAGGCACAATACCATTGGGGTTGGGATTGGGGCCCAGTCATCATGACCGCTGGTATCTGGCGCGATGTACGCTTAGAGGTATACTCTGCGCGAGTAGCTGAATTATGGCCACAGACACAGCTGGAGCCCAATCACAAGACAGCCACCGTCACAGTAACTGCAGAAATCGATGCCGCCATCTCCGGAAACTATACAGCTAGCTTCTGTCTGTCTCTGCGTGGAGAGGAGATTGTCCGTCAAAACTTTTCTGTGAAAGTGAGCTCTAGTAAGTCTGTCGAAGCCAAGTTGCAGATTAACAATCCAGAGCTGTGGTGGCCTCATGGATATGGCTCTCAGCCCCTGTACGATATGTCAGTATCAGTTTCTGGAAATGCAAAGGAGCTACATAAAATGTCGAAGAAGTTCGGCATTCGGTCAGCCGAAGTTATCCAACAGCCTGACAAGCACGGGAAATCTTTTTTCTTTCGAATCAACGGAGAAGATATATTCTGTGGTGGTTCTTGCTGGATTCCGGCCGATAACCTCCTCCCCAGCATTAGTCAAGAGCGATACAGAAAGTGGATTGACCTCATGGTTAAGGGAGGTCAGACCATGGTCAGGTAAGATAAAAAAGCACCCACATACTTAGAGCCCCCTCTCTAACGTTCATTGATTATTAGAGTATGGGGCGGAGGAATTTACGAGGATAAAGCCTTCTACGAGGCTTGCGATGAGTCGGGTCTACTAGTCTGGCAAGACTTCATGTTTGCCTGCGGAAATTACCCAGTCTGGCCTGAGTTTCTGGAATCGATACAGCAGGAGGTAACTTACAATGTCTGCCGCTTACGACACCACCCTTCCATCGTCTTATACGTGGGAAACAACGAAGACTACCAAGTTCAGGAGCAGGCCAACCTTACCTACAATTACGATGATAAGGATCCAGAATCCTGGCTCAAGACGGATTTCCCTGCGCGCTACATCTATGAGAAGCTACTGCCGGAAGCGATGGCTAAGCTCTCCCCGAGTACCTTCTACCACCCAGGGAGCCCTTGGGGTGATGGAAAAGTCACTTCTGATCCTACTATTGGAGACATTCATCAGTGGAATGGTATGTCTATCTGAATTGCGATATGAACCGTGCTAATATCTCGATAGTTTGGCACGGAACACAGGAAAAGTACCAGATATTTGATACCCTAGGCGGTCGCTTCAATAGCGAATTTGGTATGGAAGCGTTTCCACACATGGCAACGATCGAGTATTTTATCGAAAACGAATCCGAAAAGTTCCCGCAATCTCAGGTTATGGACTTTCATAATAAGGCGGATGGCCACGAACGACGACTAGCGACCTATCTCGTGGAGAACCTTCGTATGGCAACTGATCTTGAGGTGCGTTGGCTTTAGTCGATAATCAATAATACCCTCTGATTGAATAACTATACTCATAATTATATTTAGACGTATATTTATCTTACCCAGGTGGTGCAGGCGGAGACGATGATGTTTGGATACCGTGGATGGCGTCGCCAATGGGGAAATGATCGCCAATGTGGCGGGGCATTGTTATGGCAAATCAACGATTGCTGGCCGACAATCTCATGGGCGATTATAGACTACTTCCTACGACCCAAACCAGCGTACTATACAGTTAGACGTGTGATGGGGCCGCTAGCGATTGGCGTTCGCCGAGAACACCACGACTGGAGTGTCGTTCACGCGAGACCCCCAACTACGAGCAAGTATGAGGTATGGGTTGCTAGTAGTGGCCGAGAGGTGCTGCATGGTACCGTCGAGCTTCGGTTTTTGTCGGTAGCGAGCGGGCAAGATCTACGGCCCCCAAGTGTTTACGATGTCACCATCACTCCCAACGGTACGACTAATATGGTTTCTGACGGAATCATTGATCACCTCACGCAGCCCGAGGCTCACGTGCTCGCCGCGCGACTCTGGGTAGACGGTCACGTTGTGGCCCGTGATGCCGATTGGCCGCAGCCGTTCAAGTACCTTGATTTTAGTGACCGCGGCCTGGAAGTAAAGGCCCATAATGGGACTACACCTGGACAGCAGATCCTCACTATCAGTGCACGCAGACCGGTGAAGTGCCTCGTATTTGAGGAACGGGAGAACGTACACCTCAGCGACAGCGCGTTGGATATCATGCCAGGCGACGAGCAGACGGTGACAGTCTCAGGGTTCAGTGAGAGCCACTCTCCACTCAAGTATCGCTACTTGGGCCAGTGATTCTTTTTGCTTGTACTACGCTTGAGTACATAATTGCTTGTGTATCTCGCTATAGGACACTGGATGGTCAATTTTCCTTCTCTGAATTTAGTAAAGGGATTAACATTTGGGCTTCGACACATTTAGATGTCTAACTAGTTTGCTCTTGCAGTTATCGAATCGTTGCTTGGCTGGCATTGTTTCTTTATCCAGACCTGTTCATAAGAAGATTGGTGACGTAAGGCCAGTGAGATGGGTTATGGGTGATATCAGGTTTCAAGTATCGTAAAAATTTTTGGGAAAGGTGGCTATGTTTACACGCTCTCCTAGTGTGCAATATCTGATGGCATTGTATGGGATTGCATACTGTCTGTCAACATCCAGCTCAAAATTGTCCAGGTCGACATATGCAGGCACTTTGTATATATTGCGTGTTGAACGTAAGTGGATGTCCTGAATAACGAAGTGACGGGGATTTGGTAGAATTTAGCGATAATCAGTTAGATTTATCATGAACGCAATATTCTTTCGCGGTCGGATCTCATGAGTAGATCAAACGCAGGTCTTACATATCTCCTGTCTCGTCGACCAACCTCATGGACAACCGTTATCTAGACAGAAGGTAATAATCTGTCGTCGTCTTCAGTCGAGAGTCCCTAATTTTGGATATTATCGGTTTGTCACTCGAGTAGATCAAGACTTTATTCCCTATCAAAAATGGATAATCGAGCCTCGGGTTTATCCAAAGAGGTTCTCAGGCCTCATGCGGTGACGATCACCATGTCGACATTTTATCAGCTTGCAATGGGATGTTCAAGGATGTGTATTTTGTTGTATTTCAAATTCCACATAATTCCAGTCGTGCCGTGGAGCTGGGGTCGCCTGTATGGGGAATACGGAGCCAGGCAGAAATGTTGCCTATTTGGTCAAGGAAGAGGCGGAGATGGCAAATTGTCAATTTTCGCAGACGGCGAGTTGGCTAGGGTAACGAAATAACCCCACAATCTCTCCCCTGACCTCCGCTCATTGCCCCGTCCGAGGCAACGGAGAAAAGTTGAGTCCTGGCAAGCGAAGAAAAGCTTACTCCACAATTTCGTCTCTTTTGGCCAAGGAGATCCGCCAACAGCATCCGTTTAGGTTGTCCATGAGGGGATTCGAAATCTTGAGACAGCCAATAAATAAGGGGAGGAACCGAACTGCCCAAAGTCCAGAAGACAGGAATGGGCGGCGTCACCAAAGCATTCAATTACTTCGATAAATCCATATACGATCTTCGAGGTCTGTGATTTGCGACAAGAACCACCGAAATCCAGGACTTTTGATATCATGACAGCAGAAGCGGTGCAATCTCAGCTCACTGAGAAAGAAGGGTCCGGTGACATGACTCACCTGGAGATGGCGGATGGTATTAGGGTCGAGGTTCTCCAGGGATCAATGGTCCTGGACTTGGCCAAACGGACCGATCCCCCGAATCCGTTGAGTCGGTCGATGTTAAGGCTATATGGTTTCCTGACTGTGGCATATTTGTGCTCAGCCTTGAACGGTAAGAGAAAGATTATGTCACTGGTATATAATCTAATGATTTAATTTAGGATTCGATGGCTCGCTCATGGGCTCTCTCCTTCCTATCCCCCAGTTTCGAGAAACCTTTGGGGCCGGCTTGGTTGGCTCTCAAGCTTCCCTTATCCAGGGAATGTACACGATTGGTGGTGTCAGCGCGCTACTTTTTGTTGGTTTCCTGCTCGACAACCTAGGTCGACGTTTCGGCATGTTCATCGGATCCCTTTCGGTCATTCTCGGTACGATTCTGGGTGGTACCGCCTATCACATCGATCAACTCCTTGCCAGCCGGTTCTTCCTTGGTGAGTGATCCTTAAACTTTAGACAGATAGGTCGCGTATCAACATTGGAATCTTAATACAAAGCACTACAGGCTTTGGATACTCTATCGCTGCTTCGGCTGCGCCCGCCTATGTGGTCGAGATGAGCCACCCCGCCTACCGTGACATCCTGACTGGTTTATACAACTGCCAATATTATGTTGGTGCAATTGCCGCTGCAGGGGCCTGCAGAGGATGTTTGGTATATCCAGACTCACGCGCATGGCGTATTCCTATTTGGTGCCAGCTGATTTCGTCCTGCTTTGTTGTAGTGTTTGTTTGGTTTATTCCTGAATCCCCCCGGTGGCTTTATAGCCATGGCCACAGCGAGAAGGCTTGGGACATCATCACCAAATACCACGGCGAAGGTAATCGCCAAAATGCCTATGTCACTCTCCAAATCCGTGAATATCAGGAGGCAATCAATTTAGAAGGATCAGATAAACGGGTGTGGGACTTCCGAGAGCTCGTCAACACCAAGGCTGCGAGATGGCGTCTTGTGTGCGTTGGTATTGCATCTTTCCTTAGTCAGTGGTCGCAGGGAGGCATTACCACTTACTATATGGGTGGACTTTTGGAAAGTGCTGGTGTGACTGATACGACTCGAATCCTGGACGTCAATCTCGGCTACACTGTCCTTTCTGCTGGAGGGGCCTATATTGGCGGCATTTTCACCCCCAAATTGCGACGACGGCCTATGTTAATGGGATCGTCTATTTCTTCGGCCGTGAGTACTAGTCTGCTAACACGCCGGTTAAATATCCCTTATTTTCTGACCTTAAATAATTAGCTCTTCTTCGCTGGGTTGTCAGCTGCCACGGGTATTTACTCAAAGTCGCAACAACCGGCAGCCGCTACAGCTTCAATTGTGATCATCTTTCTCACTGGATTTACTTATAGCTTTGGTTGGACGCCATTGCAAGCCATGTATCCTGTCGAGTGCCTGGCATATGAGACTCGCGCCAAGGGCATGGCTGTTTACTCCGTCTTCACTAACATCGCTTTGCTCGTGAACCAGTTCGGTATCGGGAATGCCATGGCGGCCATCTCATGGCATACTTATATCATCCTGGCTGGCTGGAATATTTTTCAATGCGTTTTCATCTACTTCTTCGCAGTTGAAACATGCAAGCGGACTCTCGAGGAACTCTCGGATATTTTCGCTGCCCCTAACCCGAGAAAGAAGAGCACCCAGCCACACCAGGTCATCGTTTCTACGGAGACTGATGAGGTGCTGCAACTCAAAGAAGCTTAAACTCTGATGTTCTCTCTGAAGCGTGCTCTGTTCCGCCGGAGGTTTATCTAAATGATATCTGAGAGGGTGTTTGTCATTGCAAGTAGTATATCTCCATCATGTTCTGCAAAGACACTGTAAGTAAGTTGCAATTTTGGCCTTGGTTATCGAATTCATTCAATATGATAAAAATGAGCTTCTAAACCAAAGTAGAATATCAGTTCATTCGAGACCACAGAATCGCCCAGGATAAAATTGGTCAGATTTGAGTGAATTAGTTAACAGAAGGTCAATTTATCCTCGACTTACATTTCACTTCAACTCGGCTCCCAAAGAAACCGTTCAAAACACGACCCATCTCCCTTTTGACCTACTTATTGACTTCGGCAAACTTTGTCACAGTGCTCTGGGGCGCCGCTGCGTCTCGGTGCTTCGGCAGCAGTTCTACTGTTGGGAAAGCAATTTGCCCCATCACGAAGTTCGAAGTCTTCGTTCACTTCATGATTCCAGGACTACAGGAAAAACGTGTGCAAATGCACTTGAATAAACGATACCTACAATATCCCTCACGGGGCAACACTCATACAAAAGCTTGGCCGGTTTCAACCAAGAACAAGAAACCTGTTATGAGCATGAAACTCAGCATAATAATGGTTATTATGCAGAGACGGGAGAGCTCAATCTTGCGACAAATATTATGTGCAAATCGGAAGGTCTGGACAATGTATGGTATATCTCAGAGTTCGTTTTGGGATTTAAGGATTGTATTATAACTCAATGATGCTCCGCATTCGGCCACCTCCGTCCCCCTGGGGGTTGTAACATAGAAATGTCCTGATTGGCAACATCGAGACCAGGCACGCCTGACCAGAAATCTTCAGCACCCCAACTCAAAAATTCCCACATCGACTGTGATGGAAGGTTTTCGAAAGACATAACAGTCCAGTCCGAAAGTTGATCTCCTGTAGCAAGTGGGTAAGAATCAAACGCATTCACTCCAGTGATATTCTGGTATCTGAGACCCTCGGTGGTTGTACTGGGCGTTTGCGTTTCCACGGCAGTTCCTCCCAGACAAGCTTCAAGAATTCCCGAAATAACCTCCAAGGAGCGTTGTGCGGTGTGTCCGTAGGGTGTCATTCGGTCGAGTGTCAACATAGCTATCTCAACCTGCGACTTGCAAGCTGCAAAGGAAGCGGCGGAATCGTCATTTCTGGAGCGAGTGGATAAATAAATTAAAGGCACCATAGTTGCCTGAAACAAAAACCAGACGCCATTCCAGCCGATGATTTGATTCAATCTTGTCGCCATGGAAATATCTTGAATAGTAATTTCCGCAATTTCACGACACTTAAGAATGGCATTACGCTCCTCCATCCGAATAGTCATAAAAGGGACCCGTCGCATGGCGTAGCCTAGAAGCGTTGGGCGATATAGCAGCATGCGTTGATTATAAAACCGCCAGCGCATGACCGTCCGCGCGGTGTACAGTGACTCAGGGCATGGTTCATAATCTCTAAGGGCCGGGGGTAAGTTGTCCCACCATTGGAGAAGCTGTGTATCCATGCCAAGTGTTTCTGAGTGTGTGATCATTGGCATGGAGGCTAACGCTTCCTGTATTCTGGAAGCGACTTTGATGAATTCGACATTTTCAATCAATGGAAGGATTGCTATATAGCTTTCCTAGAAAGCGTTGTTGACCCGTCAGATTTTAGTACTCAGTGCAGGAAGGCAGAATGGAGAAGAACGGGGAACGCAAAGTAAATCGCACCTCATCAAGCAAGCGAGGCTGGGAGACGGTGATGGTTGGAGCAAAGAAATCCATACACGCCCGGCCGAGGGTTTCATGGCCCCATGTTTCCAGACAGCAGAGGGCCCACCATACACGACGTTTGTACTCCTGATACGCAGCCTGTGCAGGGTCCAGCACCAAATGGCTGTCATAGGGCTCACGTTGTAGCCCTAGCGAAACCGCCATGCGCAGAGCCACGCCTATCAGAGAATACCCGAGGTTTGGCTGGCTGATATAGTGACAATACCAGCCCCCGATGAGACCTAGGGTCTGAACAGTCTCTATGGTAGGTGCTCCGAGGGTCGCTAAATTCAGGAGATTCATCGAACGGTCAAAATATGTCCTGTGGGTGTGGTTATCTGGGCCCGAGGCGGCAATACTCCCCAACGCGAGCACTATGTTCAACAGCGCTAGCCATCGACTATCTGTCCTGTTCCCAGCCAAGTGGGTGCCGCGAAAACTTTTTTCATCCAGCAGTGGCGCGAGCGTGTGAAAGTCGACAAAATACGCATCTAGGATTTCCCCTTCGGTGGGCGCAAGGCCGGACTGCGTGCTTAACGACGGGGTTGGATTCGCGGCTCGGTCGCTGTGATCTCGCGGCAGGGCTTGGGATGCGTATGGCTTGGACTGCGGCAGCAGCCATGCGATGACCTTCAACGCCGCCTGGATAGAGGATACCCCCAAGTACGAAGCGGGCTGCCGGGTGGTCAGGGAAAGCGCATTAACATCATCGGAGATCTGCTCCAGGGACCCGGAGCGGCTAGTACACTGGCCTTGGTCGAGGCCTTCCTCGGGCATCGAATGCAAGGACTCCAGCACTGGCTGTCCTAGAGACAATGCGGAGTTATGGGTTTGTATAGACGCAGCGATGGTCGGCGAATCCAGATGCTGGCCCGATTGAGACCCGCCTCCATTCATCAACTCGACCAGCGCCTCCCGGGGCAGATCGACTATGTTCTCGGGGGTCTTGTCTGGAAAGAGCCTTTCCAGGGCGGCTCGATACTGGTTTGGCGATGTTCCCGGTTTCTCTGAGTGGCTACTTGGTTCAGTCCATATCCCTGGAATTGGAGCGCCAACGTGTCCGGGTCGCTTCTTCTATTCTCGCTTTAATGAGATGGTGTCTGCTTACCTTGACGACTGCCGCCGTTCCGGATAAGAACACAGTTCCGGTGTTTTGTACCAGCGGCAGGACTCACACGGCTTGTCGCCCGTACATTTGATTTTCCGACGACGACAGGAATTGCATGCGTGCACCATAAGTCCTCGTCGGCCGATCCGTTCACTGCGTCTGGGGTGCTTGGGGTTACACAGGCCCTCCTCGCCGCTCGGGGAGGAGTCGAACGCGATAAACATGGCGACGAGCAGGACTACAGGGCACTCGGGCAAAAAAGATGAAGCAAAATGAAAATTAATGGCGATGCATGTGGAGACGCGGCCGAGAAAGAGAAACAAAAATCTATTCGAGAGGTCAAAAAGACGATCGTTTCAGAACGCTGGTTTCACCACGATGGTACGGTGGTTTCAGCGACGGGGGATGCCCGGAAGATGGGACTGCCGGTATTATACGTGTTTCAACAACAAAAGAAGAGAATGGTCCATGGGGGAGACACCAACACCCAACCCCGCTTTTTTCCAGTGTTAAGCTGTATTTTAGCTCATGGAGAGTCAGACATCGCTTAGTTTTTTCTGGGGAAATAGGGGGCGGAGAAAGGACGAAGGAACAAGAGCAAGAAACCGGGAGAAGAGGGAAAAGCAACCATCTGCGTCAATCGTCAGTGTCGCTTACGCTTTGCGCTCGTGCGAGGTGCCGGATTCAGCACGGCCACGGCCGTGTCTGTTGTTAATATCACATGCAATGTCTTGGTGGCTAAACCGTTTCCAGTAAGAGGGAGGCGGGGATCCTCTCCCGGCCTCGGCACCGCTCTGTCTTCCCGGAGTCGAGAATGCTCTTGAGGAAATTGGAGTGAAAAGAACGAAAGCAGAGGCCTCTTGTTTGTGTCAATCATCCGACTCAGCCTCCCCGATTGGAAAAGATTTTCCAAGTTGGGTGGGTCAAACGAAGTTTCAACGAAAATTCAAGAGAGGTATCCATATTAGACAAGGAGCTTCGAAATTATATTTCCTATTTACACTTCAACAATGGTGTATATAAAACCCTGACGATTTTTGCCCTTTTGAAGGCAATCAGACATCCCCTTCACGATGAAAGTTTCTACTGTTCTGCTCTCCATCGCCTGCCTGGTTGCGCAGGTAGCAGCCTCCCACCATGGTATTCCTAACCATCAAGTGGGTAAAACACGAAATGGTACCCATCTAACAGCCAAGGAAGTTATGCTCCGGTATATTGACGACTCTCGGCGCAGTTCGGACACACGTTCGCCGGAACGCCACCAGCATCGACGTTCCCAGTACCCAAGGTTTAAATTTCACGATCGATGGCGAGGCAGACTACTTCGCCGGAACCAACAGTTATTGGATTGGTTATCTGACCAACAACGCCGATGTTGATCTCGTGCTCGATCACCTACAAGAGTCTGGCCTCCGAATCCTCCGCGTCTGGGGGTTCAGTGATGTGAACAGCAAGCCTACCGACGGCAAAGTGTATTTTCAACTCCTGCAGAACGGAACGGCAACCATTAACACCGGTTCTGACGGCCTCCAACGTCTGGACTATGTTGTCGCTGCCGCTGAGAAACGTGGAATCAAATTGATCATCAACTTTGTCAACAACTGGTCCGACTATGGAGGTATTAACGCATATACCACAGCGTTTGGGGGTACCAGTACGAGCTGGTACACCACTCCAGTGATTCAGAACGTCTACCGCAAATATATAAAAGCCATTATTTCGAGATATAGCCAGTCATCGGCAATTTTCGCTTGGGAATTGGCTAATGAGCCTCGTTGCAGTGGTTGCAACACCTCGGTTATCTATAACTGGGCTGCCTCTACTAGCGCCTATATCAAGTCCCTCGATTCCCAGCACATGGTGGCCATTGGAGATGGTAAGTGAGCTACAATTCTACGAGTCAACACTCTGTCACTGACCTCATATGTAGAGGGGTTTGGTTTGAATGTCGGCTCAGACGGGAGCTACCCCTACACATACGCCGAGGGACTTGACTTTGAAAAGAACCTGGAGATCGACACTATTGACTTTGGAACCTTTCACCTGTACCCTTCCACTTGTATGTCATCGATCGCCCCCCATCCTTTTCACTTCGTCACCCTTCGACTCGTTAATATCGTACTGATATCACCTCTATAGGGGGTGTAGCGAACTCCTTCGGAAATGGCTGGATTACAGCTCACGCCAAAGCCTGTGTAGCAGCACATAAACCCTGCCTCATGGAGGAGTACGGAGTGGAAACTACCAAATGCACCGTCGAAGGCCAATGGCAACAAACCGCCCTTGAGACTAAGGGGATTGGCGCAGACCTCTTCTGGCAATATGGAGACAAGCTCAGCACAGGTAACTCCCCGGATGACCATTATACAATTTACTATGGCACGGATGACTACAAGTGCTTGATTACCGATCATGTCGCGGAAGCTTAACTGCGGGTGGGATCGTCAGGAATTTGACCGATAGGAATTTCCCCCACCGCTCAGCGCCAGGACTCTTGGGCTGGAATGCTAGGTGGAAGGATCAATAGCAAGTTGCCAGCGATGATCCATCCTAGTAAATAAATCAGACAATCATTATATAGGGTAGTAAGAAGTTACTGTACAACAGTTAGGATATGGAATGGCGCTGAGCTAGATGCTAAGGATTGATGTGTACATACAAGCTTCTTTGCACCGATGAAATCAATTTAGATTACCATCTCTTCCAAAACTATCCTTAATTTCTCCTCTGTCGTATCTTATACTATTCCTCGGTGGGCGTACTTAGTTCGCAGACAAATACCTTAATTCAATAGGCATCTTCTGTATTATCGACTAATCAAGGCTTATTTGAAATGGTCTCAACCCTTTCCTAAAGCGCTTCAAAGCTATAATCTCGATGGAACTGGGCCAGGTTACATGGACTACTGGTATTGGGTTGAAAAACATATGACTTCGCCCCGCTCCAAGGTATTTCTCAAGACTGCCTGTCAACAGCACTGATGTTCATTCGCAGTTCTGCTATTGAGAGCAGAGTACTAATATCTCCAATTCTGAATAACTTGGGAATTCATGTCGAGACACTGCATTTGACAGAAGCACCAAGTCTGGGATGTAACTTCCAGCCAATTCAAAATGATAGTGACACGTCTAGAAAGCACACCAGGCCTAGAGAACCAAGAGACCATCGACGAGCCTCCCTGATGACGCGCACTGTTATATAATTCCAGTGATTATTGCCAAATAGCCACTATATTGCTTCCTCTCCCGAGTTACTAGGTACATTGAAATACCCAGTCATCATCAGATTTCTCTAAAGTTCCTTAAATTTGCTAGTTTTGGCCCTCTTCTCAAATAAAATATCAATCTCCAGATAGCTCAGTCCAAACGTCTCCGGGAGCCGCCAATAACACCAATCAAAGTATATCGCACTGAATCCCAGGAAGAAGAAGAAGAAGCATGGTTTCCCCTTCCAGACCCAGGCCGTTGGGTTCAGCATTCGTGGAGTTATGGTGTTGGTGACGATGGCTGCAAAGACAGCACGCACAAGTACGACCGTCTTGACTCGGAAGCTTTGCAACGTTGCTTCCAAAACTTTCCATCGACGCTAGTAGCATATATTTGTCAAAATAAAACCTCATCCTAGAAGTAATCGCCAATCCTTCTGTAGCATGTGCGGTAGCCAGAATGATGGGTTGCCGCGGTCTCGGGCATCCCAGAGCTCTTCAAGAAGTCGAAGGGCCAGCAGATTTGCAGGAAGGCGATTCAAAGAGTAGATGGCTCGAAGCCTGTCGCGCACTTGATCGCGCAGAGATTGATTCGATTCCGTCAGTTCGGACCCAACTGTGAGGAGAGGGAGAGATTGGAAATTAAGGTAGTGTGAGGTTGCAGGGATTTGCATCAAATGGCGGACTGTTTCTTCGGCGTATTGTTGAATCAAAGACTCTTGCGCTTCAGACGAATCTGGATCCATGAGGCAACTACTTTGTGCATGCGCACCGGCTCGATAAAGGAAAATGAGCCCGTGGTTGCGGAACGCCTCATATAAGTGGCCCAGGCGGGGATTTGCGGGGCTTGTCTTCCAGGTAGTAAGCTGGGCCTCCAACACGGCTTCTTGCACGAAGTTGCGGTTCTGTGGCGAGTCAAGGATCTGTCGGCAATACCGTCCGACATTTGCCATGATAAGGAGTAATCCGCTGCATGTTCCGTACATCGGATGATGCCAGTCTCCCATCCTATGCACTGCATTGGATATGTTAAGTGAGTTGAGCCCCTGTGACTCACATGGGTCTACCAGGAACGAACTGCACATGTCCCAATAAAGATACATTCCGAGGCAGAGCTGGATCGCAGGGCCATTAGTAGCCAACATAGATGTGTTCTGGAGCATACTGTGGATCATGGCGCGGGTAGCAAATAAATGCTGCTTGCCATAATCTTTCGTGTCAGAATCAGCGCATTGCGCGAGAGCCAGTAACATAATAGTCAGAATGAGTGCGTTAGGCGCGTGTTGACTTTGGTTTATCTCTTTCCGAAGGCAGGCTATGGCTTTGCCACGTTCCTCAAGGGCGATAATGGGGGTGTTGGCCGAGAAATACTGCTCGTGGCTGGCACTGACCGACTGGATAGCATGGAGGAGTGCGGATGACTGGGCAATATATTCCAGAGCGGGAAATGAAAAAGGATTATTTTCAGGATCTATGACCAGTGTTTGGCTGACTTTCTCGAGCCAATATTGCAATAGTCTTCGGTTAACGAACGTTTTTGGTTGCAGTGAGAGCCAGGGCGTCTCAATCTGCCACTGTGTCAATCGTGGGGCTGACGAGCAGACAATGCCTTGACGCTGGCACCGCTTGCATGTCGGATAGGCCTCATCGCATTTGACCCGCCTTGCCTTGCATTCTCGACAGCCAAATTTGCTCTTGCTCCGCCGTGGACGAGCTGAAGATTCTTGTTCCTGTTGCGTGGTCGCGTGTCCGGACGAGCTAACTATAACTTCCTTGAAACGTAAACCGAGGAAGGACATATCCTTGTTCGGCCACATGGACAGTTGGCTTTCTGTATAATTCTTCACATTCAACAGTGGCGTCGGAGGCTAGAGATTGGATTGGATTTGAAACCCGGATAACGGAGTTCCCAAGCTAGTGGCGCACCCAAGCTAGTGGCGCACCCAAGCGAGTGGCGCACCCAAGCGAGTGACGCGCCCCCACCAAAAATCGCGTCCCGACGCGTACCCACTGTCTTCAACCACCCACCATGCCACCAAAACATGCTCAATCAAGCCATGATTCGGCTAATTGTGAGGGCCGAATCTTATTAGCTGTTCAGGCTTTTCAAAGTAGTCAATTTTCTAGACTTCGCGCTGCAGCCAAGACATATAACGTATCTGAGGCTACAGTCCCCGCCGATGTGCGGGTTAGTCTTCGCGCGAATACACACGCTAATAGTCATAAATTGACTGGATTTGAAGAAGAATCGCTTGTACAGTGGATACTCTCAATGGATTCACGCGGTGCAGCGCCTAGGCCCTCAAGTGTGAGAGAAATGGCGAATATTCTACTTGCCGACCGTGGAAACAACCCCCCCCCCCCACCAACAGTTGGAATAACTGGGCATCAAATTTTATCGATCGCCAAAAAGAGCTTCAAACATGCTTCTCAAGACGCTATGACTATCAACGTGCTCGATCAAAATGAGGACCCAAAGGTCTTACGTGAGTGTTTTAAACCCGTTCAAAATGTGATCAATAAGAACGGCATCCAATCAGATGGTATCTACAACTTTGATGAGACTGGATTCGCGATGGGCCTTATGTCAGCACAAAAGGTGGTTGCTCGAGCCGACTATCATGGTCGTTGGGCAGTTCTACAGCCAGAAAATCGAGAATGGGTGACTGTTATCGAGTCAATCAGTGCGGCTGGTTTTGCTCTCCCACCATGCATAATTTTTAAAGCCAAAAACCACAACATCAGTTAGCTTGATGGCCTTCCAAAAGACTGGCGAATCGAAGTCTCTCCAAATGGCTGGACTTCAGACGAAATCAGTACCAGATGACTTCAAAATCTATTCATCCCATTCACCTCAACTCGGATGAAAGGAACATATCGCCTTCGGATTCTTGATGGCCATGATAGCCATCTCACGCCTCAATTCAACCGGATTTGTGCTGAAACCTCAATCATCCCATCTTCTTCAACCTCTGGATATTGGATATTTTGCTGTTCTCAAACATGCTTATGGTCGCTTGATTACCGATCAAGCACGGCTAGGATTCAATCAATATTTGATAAGCTAGATTTCCTAGCAAAATATCCTCAGGCAAGAGAAGAGACCTTCAAAACAGAGTCTATTCAAAATAGTTTCACAGCAGCAGGTCTAGTTCCACTAGATCCTGAACGGGTGCTCTCTAAGCTAAATATATCTCTCCGAGCACCTACAACCCCCCCCGGGGGGGCGACCTTCCAGCTGATCAAGTCGTTTCAGCACAAAAACTGTCATTCAACTACAGAAACAAGTTTCTTCACTCAAAAAAAATACTCAAAAAACGATCAAGATGCCCTCCTTCCCATTCAAAGATTGTCCTAGATCAGATTATGAAGCGCTACTGTGTCTTAATGCATACCAACGGGCTACAAGCTCAGGAAATTGCTGATTCACGGGCTGGGAATTAAGAAGAAACGGGCAAAATCTAACACGCGAATCGCCTAGTTCGATACGATCAGGGTGTTACAGTTGGAGAGGGCCTACCACCACCAGTGCAGCCAATGCAGCCAGTTGAACACGTTGAACAGCCTCGTCCCGTACCAGTTGAATCACCTGTTTTGCCATCCCACCACTAAACGTGCACCCCGGAGATGTAGCGACTGTAATAATACTGGCCACTCAATTAACCGGTGCCCTAATCAATAGTTTTTTTGAATCAATAGTGTTTTGGTGGTTTTATCTACCTTTGAATGCTTAGTAATCGGTCAGGTGGGCGATTCGGTAGTGAATTACGTTAGAACCACTATATCTATACCTGCATCAAGCCGGATTCTGCAAGAAGAGAGTACTAAAGCCAATCTGTTCATCCTGCTTTGAGATCGGGAAGCGCACGGTGAAATAGATCATTCGGATCCAGCCGTGTTTTCAATCGCCGCAATCTTGCCGCCGCCTGCCTCCCAAAGAACCATTCTACATCCATCTGGTTGGGGGGCCAAAAGGCAGAGAACCCCCCTTGCAGGGAAAGACCGTTCTGATCAATAGCCTCCTCTAATTCTGTGACCCATCTGCCTGCGTCGGCAAGCTCTTCTGCATCAGCCTGGCCTGGTCTAGTGCCACCATGGAGCCCGAGAATGACGTGTCGGCGCCGATTCGGAAAGACCGCCCCGACATTGTCTGCGACTTCATGCCGAACCCCCTTGCCATGGTTATTGTGAAAGATGACAGCGGACAGTGGATGCGGTAGAGGGTGTCGTGCAAGGATGGCGCCAAGTTTCTGTTGTATCCGATCGACATTTCGACTGCGGAAGAAGGTCGCTGATGATGAATCACTCAAGCCGAAGGCGGCTGGAGTAGCTGGATCAAGTCAAGTTAGCTGGAAATTATGTAGCGCATGACAGAAACATGGAGCTTACTCTCCGTCACCGAGTTGCCTAGAACCTTGCCGGCCTGCATCGTCTGCTCAAGAAAGCTTTGCGCAGGCGCAAGGTCTCCGTTGACAGAAGTCCAGCACCAAAGCAAAATAAAACAAGGTTCAGCTACCGGCATCGGGGCCATTTCAGGATTCACGGCAATGGCATCTCCGCTAAATTCATCGGGGAAGACATCCTCGAAGAGCTTTTCAATCCTGTCCATGACAGTTGTGGCCTCGGCCAGGGGGAAGGCTAGGAAGCCAGCATACAATTTAGGCACTTGGTACACCTTCACGCGAAGTTCCGTGACGATGCCAAATGTGCCTGCCCCGGAGCCGCGGAGCGCCCACAGCAATTCTGGATCTTCATCGGTATCAACAACGTGGCCCCCCGCCAATACCACTCGAGCCGCAAGGACCTGATCAACCCCAAACCCGTACGTTCCAACATAGAAGCCATACCCTCCACCGCAGGCCCATGAAACATAGCCCACGGATTTTGCATGTCCAGTAGGAGTGAATAAGCCGTGGGGTTCGAGTGTTTCCTGCAGGGCGCCGGTAATCACCCCTCCACCAACTCGCGCGCTGGCTCGGTCCGGCTCGACTATGACCGAGTCCATTGCGCGCATGTCGATTAGTATGCCGTCGTGAACCAGGGAGCGACCGAAGAAGTCATGACCCCCTGAGCGAACAGAAAAGGCAATCGATTCTTCAGTACAGAACTGAACCAGCTGTGAGACCTCTTGTTCTGTCCGCGGCCGGGCGCAGACTTGTGGTTGCTCGCTCAGCGCATGATTATACAGCTTGAGGCAGTCCTGATAATGCCTGCCTCCAAAATGTATATACAAGCTCGGCATGAGACGCCGTAAGCGATCCTGGACTGGAGTGTCAATAGGAGTGTCAATAGGAGTGTCATTGTCGGTCATCTTTAGTCGGTGTGGTTTTTGTCAAGGGCCAGGTAAAGGACCTAATTTGTAAATATATTCAATATACTAATGGTGTTAGGTATTGACGTTCTTGGCTCGGAACATGAGACAATAACATCAGTGATGTAATAGGACGTTCGGTTAGTGGTTGTACCCATAGAACCTTGGAACGGGGTTCGCGCCATGCACTACAACCTTGTACCCCATATTTTTTCCGTTTTAGGACAGATCGCGAGGTCACGAGTGTCAGACCGACTCCACAGATTGGTTTCTATTGGCGTGTTCGCCTTCACCGGTATTGTCACTGATGACTTCAACTGCTAATCCGCAAAGTCGTCGAAAAAAGAAGAAAAAAAACGGGTACTTCTGATATTGCAAACAAGATCTGCGTAGGCAGCTCGTGGATTCGCCCACATCTTTTGCTCCTTCGGCCACTTTGCGATGTCTGGCTTACGTATTGAATTTAAGTTCAGAATGTATCACTGGAACGAATACGCATAGCATCAATCGGGTCTGCTTTACCATAGAAAAGAAGCAGAAGATCGAACATCATTACTCCAAGAGGGAAAGCGGGCACAGGAGTCGGAAAGTGCGCAGGCATTCGAACATAAAAGCGCAATATCTCCCTTAAAGGTTGGGCCATATGCTCTTGAAGCAAGCCATCTGGAGACTATACGACCTTCTTTAAACAATGGAGTTCATTGATGAAGCTGTTCAATCCTTCCTCAGTCGGGATGGACTACCCCTGCCTCGCATCACCCTTGGTGCCGTTAATCGAGAAGGTAAATTCCACCAAAGAACAAACACATTTGAACACCATATTTCTAACAATCCACAGGAACTCTACACTACGCAAAGTGTTTTGGTGGCAACCAGGAGGAAGATTACAGGTTTGATGATGTACACTGGATTGCGTCCGCAACCAAATTCATCACAAGCATTGCGGTCATGCAATGCGTCGAAAAGGGGCTGTTGGACTTGGACGCAGACATCTCTGCAATCCTGCCTGAGTGGAAAGACCCCAAGATCTTGACTGGATTCAGCGAGAAGAACGAGCCCCAATTCCGACCAGCAAAACGACCTCTTACTCTTCGGTACGCTGCACTTGAAATCAACTATGCATAAATCCCTCATCACTAAGTCGCTTCTTTCCAAGGCTCCTCTTGACCCACTCATCTGGGATGGCCTATACCTTCATGCACCCGCTTTCGATGCGCTACCAAGAGCTGGAGGGCGAGCGGCCCGTGTTTCTGCAGACAATCGTATGTCCATTTACTGCCGAGACTTGGCGCAATTGACTAACCAAAACAGCGGGAATCATTCCACACGTTTCTGGTGTTCGAGCCAGGAGAACAATGGATGTATGGCCCTGGACTTGAGTGGGCTGGGCTAATGGTAAGCAGTCGGCCCTACAGAAATCGTTGCAAAAACCACACTGGAAATTGGCTGAGAGGATAACAACCAGATCGAGAATGTGACGGGACTGAAACTAGGTGAATACATGGAGAAAAATATCTTTCAACCAGTGGGAGCTAGAGACATTACTTTCCATCTGGATGAGAGACCAGACCTGCGCGCCCGAAAGGTGAAGCAGTGGGAACGAGATCATCACCGACTCAGAGAGGTCACAAACTTCTGGATGCCCGACCCAGTTATAGACGACATTGGAGGTGGCGGAATCTACACAACTGTCCCTGATCTCCTCAAGATCTACTTAGGGGTGTTGCAGGAAAGACTGCTCCGACCCGAGAGTCTGCAACTGATGTTCAAGCCACACTTGGAGAGCCGCAAGGGCTTGGATAACCAAGAGGACCACATTCTAGCAAACCGCAATGCGATTTATAATGCCGTTTCTAGCAATATACCTGTGGACTATGGGCTTAGCGGTCTGCTTAACACGATCGACATGCCTGGTGCTCGCGGCCAGTACTCGCTGTCCTGGTCCGGACGCCCCAATTGCTACTGGGTAAATTTTTAACATTGTCTTTTGTATCCATTTTATGGACCTGTCACTGACGTCTCGATAGTGGATCGACACGAAGAAAGGTGTTGCTGGCGTGTTCTTGTCCCAACTTCTCCCCACCGGCGACCAAAGGGCTGTCGATCTTCTGGGTGAGTTCGAGCGAGCCATCTATGCCGTGTTGGGATAATCGAGCACCATCTTTCAGCCGCGATGCTTGACTATCTTGTTGATTCGATGTAAGCGCGTCGGATTTAGTTTGTGGAAGCAGGAATACGGGTAGGATGTAAACTTACCGTCATGTCAATACAGTTAAAGATCAAGACAATCTTTGAACCCACGAACTTTGAATTTACCAGAGATTTGCCACCGCAATATTGCTTCTGTTGTAGTCTAGCCTAGTTAAGCCTTGAGTCTCGCTATCTGTCCAGGAAAGGCAAGTGGGACTGTGGTACCCAGGGGTGATAGTGCGGAATGCAAGGTAGACCAGCTAGGTAATCAACTAGGAGCATCCGTTGCTGACTCTCCAGACAGGCTATTTTTCTGGACGAAGCACTTACTTATGTTCAGCAGTGACAATCAGGCTCAACTACAATGTCTAGCCGCAAGCGCCTGGCAACGTCGCCCGTTGCGAAGCGAGCTGTGAAGAACCACAGGATGACAGTGCCGCAACTGATGCCGAAAACAATGGGAGTGACGAAGAAAGATACGACGACGGCGACAACGATGGCAATTACCAGTCCGATGCGGAAGACGATAGCGAAATTAATGACTCTCTTACCTACAATGAGGATATGCCCCGACCAGGCTGACTAAGCTAGGTATCCTAACAAGTGCCCCTCCAACCGTAGGCAGCAAAGCGCTTATCATCGGAGGATGTGAAACAAAGAAGGAAGAATGACGTCGGCCAGTCGGAGCATCAGGGGTGAGCGATCAGGGTGCTCGGGATCGCTCAAGGTCGCTCACGGTTGCTTAGGGAGCAGCTCAGGGCGGCGGGGGGATTAACTCAAGCTGGGCTCCGGGAGCCGATCGCTTCCCGAGGCGGCAGTTTTACCGTCACCTTTTTTACACCAAATAATAATACGATTGAGCCTCTATTATTCACGGGGCAAGGGCTAGATTCGAAAACGGAAGTGATGGTTTATCGCCAGCCATGGACATCGATCATAACATTCTTTTCGTTTATTAAGATCGCAAATTGTATCATTTCTCTCTGCCAGATACGAGGAACCAAAGTCCATTTATACGGCCCAGAATACCACAATATGGGAGCAAAAGCCAGTGTTGACAGAATGCTCACTCAGCTGGTGTGAAAAGCAATATAGTAACAACTGCCATAATTCAAATGGCTATCGCGCTTTGGTAGTCACAAAAAGCCAAACTCTGACTACTCCGACTCTCTCACGCGATGAGGATGAGTTGATATTTTCCTCTCTCAATGGAAGCACACTTTTTTCGCAAGCTTCAAACTATACTGTGAATCGATCCTCTGCACAAATCCTCAACGACATACTTGAATCTATCTTCAGCAGCACACTTCTACAAAGACTCTTCGTCCAAAGGAGGCTCCATTTGGATCTTCTTCGATAAATTGATACAGGTCCAAGAAGTTGGAGTCGGCTAGCAGACTAGCAATTGCGGCAATGCTGCCAGGATTCTTCGGCAGAACATGATCAGTGTTCAAAAGAAAAGAACCGAAGACCCCGAGAATCACTATAGACGCAAGAAGAGCGTCTAGCACCCTCGTGGAATTAGCGTCCCGGAAAACCTTTAGACGATCGCGGAGGAAGATATCACCCGAGTAGGAATTACTCAGAGATTTATTGGTCATGTCTGTGTAGTTGAGCTCTTGCGCCATAATGAGCTTCTGTTGGAATTCGATCGCTTTGACAACATCATCAGTACCGTCAGCAGTTTAAAGCTTTTCTTCCGGTATAGCATATTTTCCGATACAAAGAAGATATCAAAATGAGCACCAGCAAGATCTTCCGATAGCGAGTTCAGGGCGCTGAGGTCATCGAAAGTCATATTCGGATTTACGGTGGGGATGACTGACGATTCATCCGGAATAGGAGGTTAATCATCGAGAAAGTCAAACTCTGGCAATTGAAAGCGAGCCAAAGTGTTGACGACCTCGACTGCATTGGTGCATTCCATTGCTACGAGATGAGAAAATTTCCCATTCTTGTAGTGTCCCCATACATACGATTCGACTGGATTTGCTCTCACACAGGATCGTCGCCGTAACATGAGACTGATCCTGGCTGTCCGAAGGTTTGTTCCTCATCTTTTGAGAAGTAAAAGGTCACATTCTGCGCGTATTTTTCTGCTTTCGCGGCTGTGAACTGATTCATTGAGTAAGGTGTGCAGCGCATCTTGGGCAACGTGCGTGGAGACGCGCCCTGTGAAGTGGGTCCGGAGTGCACGCCCCTGCCAGTGGGTCCAGATGGCGCCTCGGCCCAGCATACAAAATGCCGAACCGGAAGCATAGGAGAGAAACCCGAAGAGTACGAGGATCTAGATCACCGATTCGTTCTGCATCAAAACTTATATTTCGAAGTGTCAATGAACCCCTTATGGATAACTTCCTGTATGCCGTGAAACCAGAGTTTCGCCATCTTGTCATAGCCTTCATCATCGGGATGTATGCCATCAACGAGATCCCGGACATCAGGTCCTTCCGATGAGTACATGTCAACTAGAATAATTTTCTTCTGCTCGGTTGCCTTCTTTTCCGCTAATGCGCGGAACTGCGTATTGATGGCTCTCACAACCGAATCAACCTGCTTGTCTGCACTGACAATTAAAGTAGAGAGCAGGACCGATGACTGGGGGCATGCCCACCAAAGAAAATCGACCATTTGACTCATGCGCTCTCCAGCCCCTTCGACTTCAAAGTCTTGAAGACAATCATTGGAGCCAGCATTTACCATGAAAAGGTCTGGAGATAGTCCTTCCACTGACCTCCTGGCCTTCTTTTCGATCTCATCGATTCTGAAACCGCGCCAGCCCTCGTGCTCATTATTGGGTATGGGTCCATCTTTGCGCGAGCCCACCATTCGAGCATTGACACCCTGCTGCTCGAGCATTTGTAAGAGCAACTTCCTATACCCTGTCCCATGAGAAGAACCGACGCCACGGGTGACGGATCCGCCTAGGGGCATTAGGCGCAATGCACCGCCAGAGGGATGGTCTGAGGTGATCAAAAGTTAGCACAGGGCTTTAATAAGCACCATTACTCAGACCAAGTTGAATCATTCCAGACCTTCTTGTGAGAGTGGTGCAGTGGGTCTTGGGGGCCTCAAGTTGGACAGATGGCGTTTAGCGCCGCGGCGTGGCAATTGGTCGGGAATGGAATTGCGCAAGTGTGGGAGATGCCGCCGAGAAGAAAAAGGAAGGAGCCATTTCATGTTATCAAAGAAGGGAAATATCTTGACATGTGATAGCCGAATCGCGAAAGGTAAGTAAGGAAAGAGGCGGGATCGGGTTGAAATATTTGGGGCGCCGTATGTCGAAGCCTCGGCGGAATGCCAAAGAGCCGAGCCTGCTGGAAAAAAGAAAATCCCTTTTGTAAATCCAAGTATTGAGTATTAGTTCGGCCATGTATACGACATATAGGCTTTGGCCAAAGCAGAGCAAAAAAGACGCGACAATTGTCATCTCTCACTTTCTCAAATGGTCGAGCGACAGAGGCCTAGCCCTTAATTCGTGCACAGATGGCATCGCATACCAGACGCATCACACGAGTAGCATAGCGCTTTCATGGGCCAAATTTGAAAACAGAAACATATTGTCGCTTTTCCTTGCTCGGTACTGCCAGTTGTTGGTTTTTCTACGTTGGGATGCCCCGTCAGAGCGGGTCTCGTAGCCATCATAAATAATTTGGGGTTTCGTAATAGTCCCACATCATCAGGGCCAAAGCTACATTTCTCGATATAGCCCTGGCTCATGTACCAATCAACTTCCAGCATCAACGTCGGGTTGATAAATCCTTTCAAAATAGGTGTCTCCGACGGCATCCTCTAGAAATCGAATATCAAGCCCAGGCTGAGAGAAAAGGTGCTGTAGAGTTGAATCGTTCCGCGGAATGGCTGATGTTGGTATTTCCGCGTGTGTAATACTCTGAGGAAATTCAGAGGCTACCGCTCTGTCGATGCCAGTAATTTCGGGTAGCATCAGCGGGGCTGCTGTCATTGCTCTTCTCCCATATGCGGACAGGCAAGCTTCAACTGCCTCAATATGGTGACAATATTCCTTGGCCATGCAATTACCGGTATCCTTGAGCTCTCTCAGAAGTCGCGACGCATTTGAAGTAGCGTCGCGATCGGCTTGATTGTCTTGCCCATCCAGTATATTTGAAATGGTCAAGACAATAAGAGAAGAAAACAGATACATGCTGAAGAAACAATCGAAAATGACAAAAGATCCATCGTCCAAGATTGGGCCAACAGCTGCGCGGAATGCCGAGCACAGCGTATACAAGCCTCCGAGAGCGCTGATGCCGTCAAGGGGTATCTGAGCCGGTGTGTCTCTTGCGTCTCTCGGCAAGGTAGCAACTTGAACTCTCAACGAATGTAATAATATTGGACGGGTGGCGACGATAACGCACTGAGAGGATGTACGCACGCTACTGTAATACCACATCACTTCTCCTTGCTTTATCTGTGACTTTCCTAAATCACGCGGGCGCACCTGAGTATCTGCCTATCTGCCGTGTAACCATAACTATTCATCTCTGTAATAGTCACACCCTAACCCTGATACTAGCTAGTGAAGTACAGACCTTAAGTGAACCGAGGCGCTTGTGAAGATCCTTTATCTAGGGATACAGTCGTCGATCTTATAGATTTGTCGATCATAACACGACCTGTCGTGATACTAATAATGGTTGATTATCCCTGGCTGATCCAGGAGACAGAGTTGTAACCATTGAGCCAGCCACTGGGTTGGCGCAGGTCAAGAATGTAAGGGTAAAATAAATGAGGCTAACGGACGGTCACTTCTCACTACCAAAGGTAAGGATAAGCTAGCATGCGGCGTGTATCCCAGAAATGATATTTTTTCGGCGATTGAGCTTGTTCTGATCATATTAGGGCGCCGCACTATTAGCAGATCTACATGATCGACGTGCGTTACTTGGGCTTAACATGGTCGACCAATAATTAGAGGAAAAAGCATTGTTCACCAAGTTTGCTATCTTCTTTAAGCTATGGTAGTACTATAGTGCTAGTATTAGTGAATCTGAGGGACAGCTACATATTATCAACCGACGATTTAAAGGGCCAATATAGCAACAGCTAATGATAGAAATGATCCTGAGTTATTTAACCTGCAGCTGTAACTCACGTAAGGGTTGCACACACTCACTACCATCGAGGCAGCGGCATCTCCACCTGATGTTACACGGCAGCTACACTAGCAGTATTGTCTCAAAATGACCTCATTTTCTGCATAATACTCAGATTTGTAGATCTTTGCAGATCAAAAACTGTAGAATGACGAGGTGAGAAATATCACCCCTTTTGCTTCGGGTTGAAATCCTAAATAGCCCTCCCTATCCCCGAATCTCGATATCCTTTCTCAATCATCAAAACATACTTTAGTATCTCTTACAAGCCATTGTTATCCTCTCATACCTCCTCGCCCTTTCAGCCACCATGAGAGCCAATCCTACCTCTCTTATCGGTCTTGCCCTACTTTTCGGGTGCGCCAACGCCCACAGTGCCTACGACAAAACTTGCAACCCACCCCCACGGGGGATCAGGAGATTGAGCCCGGTGTTGTGGCTACCTATGGTTGTGGAGAGATCCATAACGTGGGCGACTACGCTAACGAACAGAGTACTGTCGCAACTCCCGAGGACTGTGCCACAGCATGCGCTAAAAGAGCTCCCGAGGGTCCGTGTAGCTGGGTTACGTCTTACGTACGAAAGCTGCAAATTCCGTGCATAATTGATTGTCCCCTTCAGCGTAGAAAAACATGATTGTCTCACAAGCGCGCGTTGTTCAACCGCTCTCTCGCGACAGCTTCCGAGATGCCATCCCAAGCTCTTGTGACTGAAAACGGCGTCGTGGCCCGCACGCTACTCAATCGCAACGTGGACACGACGGGTCGCTACGATGTGATAGTCGTTGGCTCTGGTATGGGCGGCGGGGTCCCGGCGAGTGCGCTCGCGGACGCTGGAAAGCGGGTGCTGATCCTGGAGGCCGGCTCCCTGCTCTTCCCAACGCACATTGGAAACTTGCCCCGGCGCTTGCTCATCGGCCAGTTCCAGAAGCACATCTGGTCACTGTGGGAAGACTTCAAGGTCATAAACTACGACAAAGTAGAAGACTCGGTACAATGGTGGCCAAGGCTTCAACCTGGGCGGCCGGTCCATCTTCTGGGGAAGCTTCATTCCGGACCGTCGCTTGCTAATGAGGACAAGGTTAGAGGCTGGATTAAAAAGGAGCAACTCCTGTTAAACCAAGCTAGAAATTATCTACATAGTAAAGCCTAGTTTTATTTCAGGTTGAATTATACGTTACTAATAATTCATGTTAGCTGTCATCCATCAATAGCTCCTGCATGATTCCCGCTATCCTGCACAGGCCTATATCCAGAGCGTCTATAACGACGGCTCTAACTTCAGAGTGATCTGCTTTACTCCAGAGCAAGCCCAGTACTGGGGCCAGATTAAATGCTTCCAATTGGACATGAGTTTCAAGAGAATCTGCGGGTCGATCCGAGGGGTGGTCTTTGCAACTAAAGACGTCCTTGATTCGTCTGGTAAGTATTAATCCCCGTTCATCTTTTACTACTAATATTTGAGTAGCCCAAGTTCTCGCGAGAGTATTTGTGAATTCAGAGTCTGCTGCAATGTACATCAAGCTTTTCGAGGCACTTCTCGGACAAATTGGGCGGATTCAAATCCGGTGGCAACATATCCATCGACTAGGCATTGAGTGCGTGGTGTCAGACATATGCTTTAAGCAGATTTCTAGTAAGCATTAGTACTTTATAGATTGTTTTATAATATACTAAAACTATTACTTAGGTCTTGGTTAATACCTTTGCCTAGTTGATCCTATTCCTACCCGACATTGGTCCACATATATTATGCATCTTGTGATATACTGTTCCGTCCACTTCAATCGTGGGATCAACCAAACGTTTGGGCGGAAAGAGTACTCTACTATTATGCGCCAGTTAAACCAAGTTACTGATGCTAAAGAGAGTAAGCAAGTAATAGAGTTGCTCGAGTTCCACGCTAGAATCGACGAGGATCTTCGGAACTGGCTAGACCATAAGAAGATCCCGTGGATTCTTTCGGGCCTGAATCCTACTTGGTCCTAGATTCCAGAGGGTGTCTTCGGATCGTATCAGTCTACAACTAATCTAGTTGAAGGACTCTATTCCCTGATCAACCGGACTAGCCGAGATGTTCCGCTCCTGGTTAGCATTAAGCCCTATGTTCTGGATTTACTCCAGTAACGTTTGATATAACTAACAATTCTATCGCTTATGAGTTTGAATATAATACCTACTGGGAGCGTGCAAACTGGATTTAGACTGGTATCCGGGAAAAGCCAGTGACAATGGCTAACCGGCGCCGACCTCCCAAGAAGGGAACTTCGACTAGTATGTACCATTTTGCACCAGAGCTAATCATTGTCATTTAATTGACTTTAAAATTCTATACTTAGCACCAGACATTGAGGTGATTGATTTAGTTTCACCCGAGAAAGAGCAAGCCTCTACTAACCAGACATCCCCGACCGGTGAGTTTTATCTCTTGACTATAATATCCACGCTTCAACCTTAGTGATTTCTGATAACTTATAATTAGAACTAAATTCAATAGTGATTGATCTGATTACACCGAGAAAGAAACGTGGGCGATCAATAGGGGCTAGTCTATCTTATAGCAAGCAATCTCCGTCTGGTTCGCAGTAGGTCTGGTCGCCGTGCACTGAAGGATCAAAAAGGATCCGGCCTACCCATTTCTCTGGTTCTAGAATTCTGAAGCCCTCTCAGACTGAGCCAACCCCTTCAGATCCTACCGAAGATAACTAGGATATATCAATCACGTCTCAGGAACTATCTAAGTCGACTCCGGAACCTTTCGCATTCGCTAGTCTTCCGCCACAGCTACCTCCCAAAACTCGGAGCGAATCAAAGAAATTCTGCGGAAGAGAATACCACTTCAACTGAAACTATTAGCGCTGGAAGAGGAAGAACTGCTTCATCAATAGTTAGTCTATTTTAGGCTTACAATAATGTAATAAATGTCTGGTGTATTTCGCGAGTCTTGATCAGAAACAATCTAGATTCTTCTTGTTACGGGTCAATCGAAGAGAACAGATCTATTCAGTACCAACGGGACGAAAGTATCTCAGGCACTAATCCCACAGAATGAAGTTATTCCTAGGCCTAAAAGGCCTGGAAGTCAAAAACCGTCACACTTTCAACACTCTTTAGTTAGCTCTGGTTTGTTCCGAACTTGGTATAAAGGCTTGAATCTTTATTAGTTCAGCTTATAAACTCGAGATCCTTTCATTATCTGTCAGGATGAGGAATTGATGTACTGGCTAGTACTGAAGATGTCCCAATAGAATATGTTGGTATCACCAGCTAGGTACTGTGTACACAGTTAAGTGGACAGTGTGTATGCTCCAAAGCAAAAGTCAATTGATTCCTGTTGATAGATGTGTGATGTGTAGATGTTCAGTCTAGTTGGAAAAACACCCCTAGATCCCACACGCCGGCCTTCGGCGGTCACAACACCGAGGCCACAGCCCAGCGCAAGAATGCGTACACCAAGCAAGGGATGTTATCCATCGGTCGCTAGCAGTGGGTCACAGCCAGTTTGTTCTGACAGGAGAATATATCCCGACAGAAGTGAAGGGCGAGGCCGATGGGAAGGCAAGATCTATAGTTGGCTCCTGTAATGGAGCACGGCAGAGTGCATATAGGCTAGATATAATAAATGTTGTTCGTCACTGATATTTGTCCTTTGCCTCATGATGTACAGCCTAGGGGCTGAGCCTCATGTAATAACTATTGTATTGGCGAGACCCCCTCCCCCTACTACATGGGTGCCATCCAGGCTATGTGACATAGCCGGCAGTTATACGGTGGCCGGATAGCTAGTTCTAGAATACACCTTCTTACACCTCCCTGACCTGACCCTTACATTTGGGCTTCTCGCTATTTCCTGATTGCTACGCATGTGTTTTGTGCTGGCTTTTCTGCTGAATCGACACGCACGTCTGAGCGCGTGCTGCCATCGAGCGTTTCCCTCTTCAGTATATATGTATATAAGTATATTCGTTGACAGTGAGAATGTAGCTAAGGATATTGCGAACCCCTTCAGATGGTCCATCTACGACTGATTACCCGACAAGTCGTGACAGTTGACAACTACACCTGATTTAATATGATATGTGGGGCTGGAACACAATGAGTTAAGACTTCCTTGAGGAGTCTTCTCTGAAACGGAAGCAGACTAGCTAGCGATAAGGACAGAAATCCATCGTTTGCGACTCAGATTTGAGCTCGATTGACAGGGGCTCTCGCAACCCTTCGTCGGAGAGCGACGATTTTAGACGGACACAATGAGAGTTTCTGGAATTCAGCCACTGTTACCTCTTTGCTTAGATCTTCGACCAGCGCAGAAGCACCGCAGCTGCAATGACCGGCAACACGCTCACCAACTCTCCAAGCCCTGCAAACTCTGGAGGAATTCTCGCATCCACGAAAGCACCCGCAGCTAGAAGGACTGCAAAGATGTTATATACGAAGCTCCATGTAAAATTGAACTTAATGCGGTTGACAGCCGTCCGACTGGCATTCATCATGGTGGGTATTCCAGCCAGAGAAGGCCGCATGAGAACCACATCCGCTGCGGATTGTGCGACATCCGTGCCTTCGTTGATATGAACGCCGATTGTAGCCCGCGCAAGAGCAACGGCATCGTTCGTGCCGTCACCGCAGAACACAACAACCGGTTCCTTGCGGTCGATGCCATCTCCAAGGAGCTCCTGGATGTAGTCCTTCTTGTCAGCAGGTGAGCTCCGAGAGCGAATATTGCTGCCAGGAATGCTAAGCTTGGCTGCTAGTGTCTGGACAGCTCCGTCATCGTCGCCAGAAACCACATGCACCGAGACGCCTCGCCTTTTCAGGATCTCAATTGTCCCTGTGGCGTCAGGTCGGAGCTCATCTTCCAGGCCATAGACGGCCACAAACTCATTTTCAATTGTAAAGCAGAAGACAGTGTAACCTCGGGCGAGCATTGGTTGAACAAGTTCATGTTCCGATAAATCCAGCCAGCGAGAATTGCCTGCTCGAAGGCTCTGGCCACCTAAAATAGCTTCAATGCCTTTACCAGTTAGGCTCTTAGACCCGGGGACAGTCGAAGCAATAATCCCAGCATCCTTAAGGTGGGCAGCCACAGAAACTGAGACTGGGTGTCGACTGTTTTCGATGAGGCCTAGAAGAATCGGAAGTTTGTCCCCGTCAACGCAGTTTTGCGCGACAACAGAAAGTTTTCCCCGAGTCAAGGTCCCAGTCTTGTCGAACACCACGTGCATAGTCTTATGAGCCAATTCAATAGCATCCGCTGACTTGAAAATAATACCTCTCTCCGCTGCGATTCCGCTGGAAATCACAACGACCATAGGAACGGCCAGTCCGATGGCGCAGGGACAAGAGACAATGAGGACAGTAACGGCATAGGTGATAGCCTGAATTGTAGCTTCGGCTCCATCGTGTTCACGAATCGTCATGCCCACTGCAACCCAAATCACAAACGTGATGATCGTCAGTGCCATTATAATCGGAACGAAATAGGCTGCAACCCGGTCCGCTAGATCCTGAAGCTTGGGTTTCGACAGTTTCGCCTCATCGACCATGGCAGCGATATTATTGATAGTGTTCTCGCTGGGTAAACGATTGAGTCGAACAGTCACGGTTCCAGGTCCATTGATAGACCCGGCAATCACAACAGACTTGGGATATTTCTCCACCGGTCTAGACTCACCAGTTAGCATAGACTCGTCGACCTCAGATGACCCATGAATAACAGTGCCGTCGGTCGGAATTTTAGTATCAGGGAGAACTCTAAAGGTGTCGCCGTATTGAAGAAGGCGGGCGTCAATTTCACGGTCTCTTCCACCTTCTTTGTCGACAAGAATAGCTGTCGATGCCTGAAGGGACAGAATAGAAATGGACTCGACAGCTCTCTGACGAGCGAGAGCGGCAACCCATCGACCAACCATGATCAAAGTGACCAAAAGAGTGCTCGTTTCAAAGAATTGACCGGTCGAAAGGGGTTTCTCTGCAATGAGATACCCAAAGGAGACAACCGAGAAGACGTAGGCAGTGCTGGTACTCAAGACGATCAAAAGGTCCATTTCTATAACTCTCGAGAAAAGGAGAGCTTTAAGGGCCTTGGGGTAGAAAGGCCCTGCTATGACAACTTGAACAATGGTGGCCAAGGCGAGTGAAGCCGAGGAATATACTACCTCCCTCTCGGGAAGCGTAGCCCATGCCATAACCAGGACCGGAATGGTCAAGACAGCAGAGAGTACGGTCATATATCCGACATGGCGGACATGCTTGCCGCCAGCCTCTAGAGAAGGATCACCGCGTAGAGGAGCAAGTTGAATTGGCGGGCCCCAAATCTTCTCGGTGAGGTCTCGAGCTCCCACTACATTCGGATCAAACGCAACTCGCACAGTATGTTTGTCCACGGGGACAATGTCAATGACTCCGTCCGGCCACGTCTGATTAATTAGTTTCGAGAGCTCACCGGGCACAATAAAATCTAGGCTTGAACCGTGGTTCTGGACTCTTTGGCACTTGAATTCAGTCGTTCGCTCTAGATGTTTCATGACTTCCTCCACCGACCCAAAGCGGAGGTCAATGTTGAACTCGGCCCGGGAGAGAACCAGACTGGTTTTCAGGTCTTCGACGGCGGCGACAGAACCAAGGGTTCGTTTGAGCTTTGTTTCGCACCCAGTACAAGTCATGCCAGAAATGCTGAGAATAACATATTCCTTGCCGGTACCCTGGTTCTCTATGTCGGTGGCGTCCTGAACTGGGGCTTTAACAATCTTAGAGCCAGGATCTGGCGCAGCAGAGGAGCAGCAAGCATCGGCGCAGGAGCCTTGAGTCATGACCGGCTGAATGTTCGTGCAACAGGAGTCTGCGCAACTACTCTTTGGAGTCTGCACGATATCCTGCTTGGGTGGCTTACAGCAAGAGCCGGAAGAGTCGGCAATGAGGTATTCTTCGGTGATCGCGTTCTTACTGGTTCCGCAACAAGATCCTGCACGCGAACTAGCTGGAAGTTCAACAACGGGGTTGATCTTCAAATAACACGAGTTTTCAAGGGTGCCCTTGGCGTCGTTGTCTTTGTCGGGTTGGTTTCCTAGACGATGGGAACCGGGGCAGCCAACCTTGAGGGCAGATTCTTCAATACGAGGGGTCTCCGAGCGGCAAAATTCAAGGCTTCCAGTTCTTACAGCAGGATGTTTTGCAGAATTTTCGAGGGAATGGCAAGATTTGGTGCGTTTCATCTCGTCGGATGGAACCGTGGTGGCCTCGTTTCCAGAGCAGCAAGAGGAGGAGCACTCTTCCTTCCTTTCTGCTTCTTGGATAGGTTTTTCGTCCGTGCAGGGAGAGCCAGCATGATTGCCCTTTGGCGGGAGCTGCTTGACAGATTTGCCCTTGGAGCAGCACATCTTCGAAGACTTGTTTTTGATAGGAGGGCCTGTGGTGGGTTTGTCCATTGAAAAAGTAGAGACGATGCAAGCATCAGCGGACTGGTTCTTGACAGACCTGTCGCTTTCACCAGAGACCCTTTGCAAGCGAGGAAGATTCTGCACAGACTGGTCCTTGGTGAGGGAGCGGTTGCTCCTAACGGAATCCAGCGAGGTCCGAAGAAGGGAGCTTGCAGATGACGTACTGGAATCTTGTTTCCCACTTGGTGCCAGTGAATGGCGTTCGCGAACTTCACAGCAGGTTTCCTCGCCAAGAGCAATAAGAGTGCGGCAAATACATCCCAAGGCTTGTAGGGTAGCGCCGTAACGGTCGAGGGCAGAGAGAGTGTGCTGGCTGCATGCCTTGTGGTCGGTAGCTGCATCAAAATCTGAGAGAAATCAGTAATCTTTGAGTGCCATCCTTGGAGAGCGGCTACTCACTCTTCGGCTGAACGCTTGGACCGGGGGCAACACTCATCGCGCATCCCCGCATTGCTAAGCGGTCAAGGCAAGACGTGTCGCAACAGGGGCCAACTTTGCCACGGCAACAGTCAGGCGCGCCGCTATCAAGCTCGATTCTGCTATCTGTGCATTTTCCAGGAGAGCATAACTCATCCGATTTCTCCTGGATAAGCTCTTTCTGGGCCGGGTTGTCGAGAGGCTTAGCATCGTCGCTAGCGCAGCAAGAATTCTTGCAACTGCTCGTCTCTTCACTTGGACCCGCGCTTGGTGTAACATCAGACTGGGAAGCTGGGACCGGTGGGCCGCAGCGGTTAAATGCCATTGCTGAAGTAATATCTTGCTTTCAGTCCAATTTGTGTGAGTTGAGGGTGTTGCGAAAGTTGAAGTTTAATGAAGCCCAAGCCAGCCTATCGGTTTCAGATTAGTCTCGTACTACCACGTGAACGGGCTCGACCGCCATTAGCCAATCACATTCACAACGGCTATTTAGTATTAGAAAATGACGGGGCCGGGTTCCTTCCACTGTTTGTCTTTGATTTATGGCCAGATCGGCTACCTGTAAATCTTTAATTCGTGTTGACTAGACCTCGCCAAAATCGCGGGTTGAGTTTCGACCCTTGACCCAAAACCCGCCAAGAGATTTGAATACAGGTAATATATACCATATTACACATATTTATATTCGTTACAGGTAGTATTACAACTGTTATTCTGTAATATACGGGCTGATGGGTTCTTGGGCAGGTTCGCGGGTACCCGTATGGCACCCAAAAAAGCAATATGGCGAGGTCTAGTGTTGACAAATTGAGCTTTTTGGACTTTGCAAGGAATGATAACGACAGTGATGCCGGGCTCCGCGCCAGATTATGCTTGGACCCAAGCGGAACGAAACGCCGTCGGCTAGTAATACCGACCCGACACAGTATGAAAACCATATTCACGTTTGTCGTTGCGAGATCTGTTTTGGTGGGATCCGGCACATAGTTCACCAGGTATGACGTGCAAGCTACCGCGAGTTTATATTGAGGCGTGCCGATGATCTTCATGAAGTATTCTTTTTGATTTCTCTACACGAGCATCGTCGAGTTGATCCTTCGCCCGCTGAGAGGTTGCATACACTTATAATGAGGTAGGATGTCTGCGAATAGACTGAACATGCAGAGCATGAGACTATCACCCGCGTCTGAAATTCTCCAGCTCAATTGACACCTTGGATTTAGTGCATTTGGTAGGCCTCCCGTTCATTTCAAAACCGCAAAGCTTCTGGCCATTTAATCGCATGACAACTTCGAGGTTCCCCTCGAAGATCCTTCCTCTCCTCCGCCCACCTAATGCCAACTTTCTAACGAGCCCCTCTGTTTTGCCTTGGACATTTGGACACTTGCCTGCACCATCTGGAGATTTTTTGCCAACGACCTTTATTGGGGGCTTTCACCCTACGGCAGACCGCGTCACCGCAGAGCAAGTAGAGATCATTGGCATCTTACCTCCTGAGTGGTGGAAAAGTGGAGCAGAAGGATGGAATGGTTCAACGAGGAGGGGCGAGTTGGATTTGAAACCAGACGCGTCTAGTGGTCACGACGGCAAGTGCAGGACCCGGGCCGAGAGATTTGGCTACTGCATACAGGAGCCTCGGGCTGAGATGGGCCTAGAGACCATGATAGAGAAATTGCGAAGGACTTTCGAGACGATTCTTCGATCGATCCTAGCGGGTCGAACGAAAGAGCGACAGCACAGCAGGAATTGAATTCCGAATGGATGAAAGGATGGGGACAACTGGCTTTTGAAAAGAGTTGGAGCACTGTTAATTCTGTAATGAGAGGGAAATGAAATATTGTGAAACAAACTTGACCAATTCTAGCATAAAATAACCATGCTGGTGAGAGCTGTTCTCTAATGGCTATTTGTGTAACGCCCGAACAGTATTGATATGACTAATACTGAGGCTCATTGCGAGCACATGGCTCGTCCCATGTGGCTGGTCTGCTGGTCCTTGAGTTCAGGGTCTAGCTTCTCTATGGAAGTGCCGAAATAGTACAGTAGTAGTAATTACCGGAACTGGCAGTGCCATACTCCATTCGGTAGCAGGGTCTATTCAAAGTTTTCCGAGTCATACAAATGTGCTTGTCATTCGAGACTGGAAAGGTGTATTGTAGGGAAGCCAGGAAAAAATATTGAAGACAAAAAATAATGACAAGAGTGGGATTCGAACCCACGCCCCCTTGCGGAGATCAGGAAATTGATGTTAAGGTAGACCTTAACCTGACGCCTTGGACCAACTCGGCCATCTTGCCAATTTGGATGGAAAGCTAGGTGGATTTGTGCGTTATGTGGCTGTATAAGCGAGGGTCCACTTTTAAGTTTGGTTCGGGCTAGATTCTGAACATAAAAAGGGCGATGTAATCAATGTTGATCTTGTATCTATTTCATTTGGGGGTAGTTTAGTCGACTTGAGTCGGAAATTTTTATTTTCTTGGGTTGTTGAATCAGTCATCGCGGAGATATATCTTTTGGGCGCGGCACCATCAATAAATGGAGTAATAACATGAAACACTGAAGTCGAGAGAACAGCAAGGACAGATACCTATATGCAAAAGTCAGTACACGCAAAACCATTTAGGTCGAGCCGATGTTCTCATTCAAGCGTGGGACCATAGAAGGCCCGTGGAGAATGCAGTCTAGAATGATCTTGCGGAGTCGACATAGGATGACAGAATGCCTATCTCGGATTCGGACGTGCTTCAGGGTGACCCGTCCTAACTCCCTCATTTCGTGCAAAGTGGACCCGTCATAATTATTTCCGATGCAATGATCGAGCTTCCTTTCGCTTATTCTCATTAATCGCAGACTCGGGAGACTTACAAGTCACGCGTAGGCCACCCCCGACCTGGCACCTTACACCTCCTGAATCGCGACGCACCCCGCCCCACGTGAAGCCAGCTGCACCTCACTCCTATCAGGCTTCTTTCCGTCGAAAGCTGGCCACAGCATTCACCGCCACCCTTCGGAAACAAAATATCCCTCGTGCCGCCCGCCGAGAAGGACGGCTTCTCATAGGCCGGCGACTCATTCCACTGCGAAGCCAGCAACCTCAATCGGCACCGCCGCGCCACCATCCCAGAGCGAAATAAATGATGTGTGGTAAGAGGTTCCATAATTATTTGGGAAGCCGGGGCCTAATGCACGCCATGAAAATAAGATCTGCAGAGAATAGTGTATCACATACTCCTGTATCACATACTCCCCAGCACTATGTTATATTCTAAACTGGCACATGCTTCCACACCACTAGATGGATCATCGTAGGTGGTTGTCCAGCGCTGGAGTAGCTGAACAGCTTGATCCTCAAATACCGGATCAGCTATCGAGGGGACCACCTTGGGAAGTGACCTCTCTGCAGGCTAATCCTCTCCAGCCGTGCTTCTTTGATCCCTCCGGGCATGTGAGGTCGAATATTTCCGTATTATCGGGTCATATCCGGCTGAATACTTCGGGAATCGAGGCCTGTGGTTGTGTCTCGAGTGCCTGGCCCTCGCTTCCATAGTAGTATTTCCGAGTCTTCTTTTGGGCAAGACAAGGACATAAGACCGTATACAGCGCGATTCAATATGATATATCAGTCCTCACGAGTATGTGGCTCGTCAGTGTGCCGAACCAGGGGGTTTGTTTTGTTGTTGCTCGAAGCCGTCTGTCCTGGCATTTGTCCCGTTGAATGATGCTCCTGCTGTAACGGGCGATGCTCTTTGATCCTATTTTCCTGTCTAACATCACCAGGATTTCCACTTTCGCGGTCTATTGTACCTCGATACATCAAATCGTACAAGCCTGACGAATATGCACATCTTGATGAATATATCTCTCATTCGGAGCAAGATTTGACTGTATCCGAATCAGCAAATTGACTCAGTGAGAAGCAAATCAAAGGAGCTCTTAGGCCACGCTCTCACCTTGTGCCAGCCTTGAAACGAGCATAAACAATGACCTGCAGCAAAAGCTGTATATGAACCTTATTCTGCTCGAGCTTCATTCGAAGCTCTCGAAGATACAAGCTCTTCAAAAGCAACAATAACGTGCCAAATGAGTTCTTTCTAGCATCCTTGGCCACTTCAGAAGTGTATCAAAGAATTTCGCACATCGCGGTCATCTCCCTCGCTGCGGCGATAGCATTTTTCGGATATAACACGGCGCGGGGCAACACTTGCCTCTTCAAAGATTTTGCCCATTTCTTCGGAACCAGTGGAAGTCGGCCGGACGTTGAAGGATACTTTTTTCACCTGCTCGTTCTATATAGCCCCATCGTAGAGAGTATAGAGTGCTTGAGCCAGCACGAGGCCAATCCCTGCGAGCTGTATGATAGCCGCAGTGATGCCTTTCACGTCCATGAGGAGGTTTGCTGAAAACCAAGACGAGAAGGGAAAATCATGATGAGTGCGAGATTAGGGGTTGAGGCTCATGCACGTTCAGGTGACTGAGTGGTTTGGCCCCCACGGGGAATGAGGCGCATGCTAATTGTGTAGATGAATAGCTGCCCGCGGCTTGCTTACTTGTTGGAATAAGACGAGATCCCACTACAAAAAAAGAAAAGAAGTGCTCCACTTCACTCGCAATATTTTAATGTCAACAAAAAGAAAATGAAAAAAAGAATTGACAAGAGTGGGATTCGAACCCACGCCCCTTTCGAGACACGGAAATCTGTTAAGATCTCTGAGGAACAGGTTAACCTGAACCGTGCGCCTTGGACCGCTCGGCCATCTTGCCATTGAATGAGACATACTAGGAAATAGCGCCACATGAGTAAGAACAATCCGAAGGCAGTTCCCCACCAAGGTACGTAGTTGGGAGCTATACTCGGACATCCACACTACGGTGTCATTCACGTCGATCCCCGCAATTATTTAGTACCGGTCCATTTTCCGTACATCACAGGAAGAGCGATCGACAAGAATGAGAATCGCGACTAACAAATTCACGCAGACCACTCGCCCTGCTCACACCTAGGAAATTGTCTACTCAATGACGAGATGAGATGGGCAAGTCCCACTTTGACCCAACTGCCCTACTTATCAGTGGATGTGTTTGTAGATCTAGGAACATCTTCATAGCATCATATGTTGTTTGTATCATAAGATATTGTAACACAGTGAGAATTCATCCTACATGAAAATCAAGAACCCCTTCGATCATTTCATGGCATGTTTTGTTGGTCCCGCGCTCACCGCGTGATGGCTTACATACGCAGCATGACCTGACCACCTCCCCGCTATATGCAGGCAGATAAAGAAAGCCCCGCGACCAACTTGGCTTCTTCAGCTTCCCCTACGCCCTTCCATGTTTCGACCATGCGACCCGCTCCTGACCTCGCGCCTTTCCATCGAAAACCCTCCCTCGACCACCCCTCCCCATCTCTCGATCCCCGCACTTTTCTCCAGACCCCCACAGCGTTCTTCCTATCGCGCAATCCGGATGCATCCGATCTAGAGTCGCTTGCAAGTCCAAGTCCAACCATGGACGAGCCAAGCGACTCGAAAGACAGCATGTACGGTGTTCACAGCCTCGGCGATTCTCTACTGCATTCCCCGTCAGCCGCAAGCTCGCCGCGCGTACCTCCTTCCGATAGTCACGCCGCCGACAACGACAACAGTTCCTTGCACATCCCCGACGAAGCAGAGGAGCTCCAAGCATCGCGGCGACGATCAACACTCAAGCCAGCTGACGCCATGTCTCGAGATTCGCCTGTCCCACCTGTTGTCCCCAATACCATCTCCCGGCCGTTAACCCCGCTCAACCCCGATGATGCGCTCTCCTTGCCGGGAAGCAGCCCTAGGTCTGTCTCCAACTACTCGTTGCGACCGCTCGACGACATTTCGATCACAGATGACACCAACAGTCAAGCGGTCTTATCGGGGGACGAGGACGAAAGGATTAGAAGACCGAGTCCATCGCCGCACGCGGGGTTTAATGGAGCATCTCAGTTCATCATGCCAAGTATCGAGATGCCCAGCCGACGACCATTCACGGAACGGGGAAAAGCGATGGGAAGGTTCAAAGTCATGATTGCTGGAGCTTCAGGTAAGTGCTTTTGTTCGATGGATGCACATGCAACACAGGTTCTTACCCATACCCAAACAACCAGGCTCGGGAAAGACATCGCTCATCAAATCAATCGTCCACACTTGCGAGGACATTGTTCACATCGATCCAATTGATACTTCCTCCCACAGTACCTCGCTCGAGCGGCGCCGTTCGTCACGACCCCACTCTGGATCTGTCCCCACTCGCGGGATGCCCGCCGCTACCACCGAGATCTACGCTAGCACCAAACCGTATCCTCCGTGGTGGTCAGACCTGGAAGACTCGCGCGTGCTCCGACGCCGAAAGAGTATCGGCGAGATCATTCTGGAGCGGAATCTCTGTTTTGTGGACACTCCGGCTATTTCACTGAGTCGGGCTGGTCAAACCGATGCCATCTTGCAGTACATGGGACAGCAGTTTACCCGGGCCACCGCTGCTCTTTCAGGATCCAGTGTGGATTTGCAAAATCTTCTTGCAGGAAATGGAGGCTCTCAGGTGGATGCGGTTCTTTACCTCATATCCAACGGTAAGTATTTCCTCCCATACTCTGAAGGAATCTATATTCATTTGTTGTAGATACATTGTCTGTGGATATGGAATGCATCCGCAAGCTCTGTCAGCTGAGCAACGTCATCCCCGTGATTGCCAAAGCCGACACACTTTCCCCTGAGCAAATTGAAATGACCAAAGTCCGTTTCCACCAAGATGCTCAACTTGCCGGCGTCAAGCCCTTCCTCTTCGGTGCACCCCCGGAAGGATTGGAAGGACTTGACCCCCAGCCACCATACACCGTGTCATCTGTTCGAACAGCTGATCTAGACGTTATGGACGCCAGCACATTGATGAGATCAGATTACCAACAACCACTTTTCCCATCCGACCTAGAAATTCTGGTCGAAAAGCTCTTCGACCGCGAGTATCTGGCATGGATGCGCCATTCCGCTGCAAAGAAACTCGTCCAGCGAGGAGGGGACTTTACAGCACCAATCCCTTCGCCAATGGGCCTGCCAACCCAAGATGGACGATCTGCATGGCGCGCATCATCGGGCATGTCACTGGACCCTTCCGTCTGCTACGGCGACAATTCCCGTCCCTCACGACAAAGCTACGCCATGGCCCGATTCGTCGATCTCAGCCGCCACGAAGAACAAATGGCACAAGTCCGCCTGGCCCACTGGGCAACCGATCTCCAGAGAAGTCTACAGAACGAAAGGGACCGCTACGCTTCTCTCGCCCGAGGCGATAGAGCCGTCTGGCTGACAGAGAAGCTAAGCGAATGCGTGATGGACGGCTCGCTCATCCCCGTCTCAAAGACTCCTGGATTCTGCGGGTTGAACATGCGATCCAGCGAGAAGATGCGCGCGCACGCCGACTACCACGTCTCCCTCAGTTCTCACGATCCTCTGGGCGTCGTTGGATGGATCGACGATCTTGGACGGCGTGGATGGGTTCTGGTCCAGATCGTCGGGAGCGTGGGTGTCGTGGGTGGACTTGCGTTCTGGCTTGCGCGGACCTTGGGTCTTCCCACGCGCAGTCTGGCGGATCTGCATCTTGAGCACTGGTATGGAGGTTTTGAGCGCTAGTCTGCTTTTACTTCTATTCAGGCTGAGTGCAGATCTAATGCGCACGATATTACGGTTTGGCGGCAGGAAAATCTGGTAGCAGGTTGGCGTTTCTTGATGGTGGTTCTTTTTCCTTTTGTTATCATTCCCGATTCCCCATCGGCGTTTTTGGCGTTCTGGCATCTTGTTCCGTGGTTACGCTGCATTCCTTTCGTAACTGGGCTAGATAATAAGCACAGCCGGAATACACTACCACTTAAACCATATCCCTCACATAAGAGTAAGCTCCTCAACACATCCCAACACTACACACAATACTCAAGGAAATTCTCATATCAACAATTCGAGGCTATCTCATTTAAGAAGTTCCTCACAAGGACCCCAAATCCTCCGCTGTAACTAAAGAAACTTAGTTGGAGGTGGGGACAAGCTCCTCAAACCTCCTAAGATCCATATCTTTTTCAAGCAAGGGAATGACATAAGGATCAAAAGTCTTCCAGTAAGGGTTATTGAGATGGTACTCCTGCGATGACTCCTTCTCATAGCGCTCGACGATCGTGAAATCCTGGGGATCGTGAACAGACTGCATCACGAACCAGGACAGAGTCTCCTTGTCCTTGGAGTAGATGGCGGAAGCCTCGAGGAGCTTCGCGTGCAGCTTGCTGATGGACTCTTGGTCGGGTTTGGCGCGCATGTCTGCAATCACATTATTAGCTGACCCCTTTTTTCAAGATTGGGTATGTAGAATCGATGACGCGAAAACGTACGGACGACGATCGTGTAGACCATGATGGGCGATTGAGTTCTTCTCGACTCGTTTTCTTTTTGGCTTGGAAGTTGTGAGGGGCAGCTCTCTTGAACTGAATTCAATTGAATTGGAAGCGGGGGAGGGGCATGCCGCCGCTCTTTATATGCATCGGTGAAGGGCGGGCGTGGGCCGTGTGGATCAGAAACTCCGAGATTCCCCCCGAGTGCGATCCCGAGTGCGTCAGTGGCGGGATATTTTCGATTCTGGGGTTTATCCACTTGTTTCGGAACTTTACGGACTACCTAAGGTTGAGTTTGGGTGTGGGTGTGGGTGTGGGTGTAAAGGTTGGAGTGGTGGTTGTGCTGTGGATGTATCCTCCAACTTCATGGAAGGTACAGGGAGGACCTTGGGGTGAGGTAGGTAGAGGCTGTGTTACAATTTCATTATAGCATCGCAAGCAGTACTGATGCCATAGCAATGAGCAACGTCTACTGTAGTAAGGTGTACTTGGGTTACGGCTTTGACCTAAGCAAGCTGTATTCAAGTTCAAGATACACGTCTTCCAACGCCTGAACTTTAAAACAATCTTAGAAACGCACGGAAAAAAAGGTAGAAAGAAATCATCTGGATTTGTAAAGAAAAAAAAGAAAAAACATCAAGGGTCGTAATCCCGTTTCCCATTTCCCGTAAGAACTTTAGCAACAAGACAAGAGGTGAAGAGCATTTAGTCAACCTCCTCCATAGCGCTCTCACCAGTGGCCTCGGCGGCGGGAGCCTCCTCAGCAGCCTTCTCCTCAGCGGTCTCGGCATCCTCGTCGATGTTCAGACCCAGAGAAACGAGCTTGTGAATGCGCTCAGCGAAGCTGGCAGGCTCCTCGATGGTGAAGCCGGAGACCAACAGGGAGGTCTCGAACAGAAGCTGGGTGATGGACTTGACGGTGCGGTCGTTCTCGCCGTCAGCCTCGACCTTCTTCTTGAGCTCCTTGATGATGGAGGACTTGGGGGAGATCTCGAAGGTCTTCTTGGAGGACATGTAGGAGGACATGGAGGTGTCACGGAGGGCCTGGGCCTTCATGATACGCTCCATGTTGGCGGACCAACCGAACTGGCCGGTACGGATGGCGCAGGGGGCACCCATGAGCTTGTGGGAGACGACGACCTTCTCGACCTTGTCGCCGAGGACGTTCTTCAGAGACTTGGCGAGCTCCTCGAACTCCTTCTCCTCCTTCTCGCGCTCGGCCTTCTCCTCCTCGGTCTCCTCGAGCTCGAAGTCCTTGGTAATGTCGACCAGCTTCTTGCCGTCAAACTCCTTCAGCTGGGTGAAGGCGTACTCATCAATGGGGTCAACCAGGTACAGAACCTCAAAGTTCTTCTGCTTGAGGGTGTCCAGGAAGGGAGACTGAGCGACAGCCTTGATGGACTCGCCGGTGATGTAGTACATGTTCTTCTGGTGCTCGGGCATGCGGGTGACGTAGTCGGTGAGCGAGGTGGCCTCGTCGCCAGACTTGGTGGACTGGTAGCGGAGCAGCTTGGCCAGGGTAGGGCGGTTCTGGGCGTCCTCGTGAATACCGAGCTTGATGTTCTTGCTGAAGGCGGAGTAGAACTTGTCGAACTGCTCACGGTCCTCGGCGATCTCAGTGAAGAGCTCGAGGGTCTTCTTGACAATGTTCTTCTTGATGACCTTCATGATCTTGTTCTGCTGCAAGGTCTCACGGGACAGGTTGAGGGGCAGGTCCTCGGAGTCGACGACACCCTTGACGAAGCCGAGCCACTCGGGGATCAGGTCGGTAGCATCGTCGGTGATGAAGACGCGGCGAACGTACAGCTTGATGTTGTTCTTGGTCTTCTTGGTCTCGAACAGGTCGAAGGGAGCGCGCTTGGGGACGAAGAGGATGGCGCGGAACTCAAGCTGACCCTCAACGGAGAAGTGCTTGACACCCAGGTGGTCCTCCCAGTCGTTGGAGAGGGACTTGTAGAAGGAGGCGTACTCCTCGGTGGTGATGTCAGCGGGGTTGCGAGTCCAGATGGGCTTGGTCTTGTTAAGCTCCTCCTCCTCGATCTTCGACTCCTTGACGGTCTTGGTCTTCTTGTCCTTCTTCTCCTCATCCTCGTCGACCTCCTCAACCTTGGGCTTCTTCTCCTCGTCCTCCTCCTTGGACTCCTCAGCCTCCTCGTCGGGGACCTCCTTCTCGGTCTCCTTCAGGACGTGCAGGTAGATGGGGTAGGAGATGAACTCGGAGTGCTTGCGGACAACCTCCTTGATGCGGGCCTCGTTGAGGTAGTCCATCTGCTCATCCTTCAGGTGCAGGATGATCTTGGAACCGCGGCCGAGCTGCTCGCCCTCGGTGTCCTGGGTCAGGGTGAAGGTACCACCGGCGGCGGACTCCCAGACGTACTGCTCGTCATCGTTGTGCTTGGAGACGAAGGTGACCTTGTCGGCAACCAGGTAGGCGGAGTAGAAACCGACACCGAACTGGCCGATCATGGAGATATCGGCACCGGCGGACAGGGCCTCCATGAACTGCTTGGTACCGGAGCGGGCAATTGTACCAAGGTTGTTGATCAGATCCTATACGATGATGAAAAATGAGTATGACTAATCCAATGAGAAGACATGAGGGTTCAACTTGGTTCAACTTACAGCCTTGGTCATACCAATACCGGTATCGCGGATGGTCAAGGTCTTGTTCTCCTTGTCGGGAATGATGTCGATGCGGAGGTCCTTGTTGGAGTCGAGCTTGGAGGGATCCGAGAGGGACTCATAGCGGATCTTGTCCAGAGCATCGGAGGCGTTGGAGATCAGTTCACGCAGGAAGATCTCCTTGTTGGAGTAGACGGTGTTAATGATCAGCGAGAGCAGCTGAGAGATCTCAGCCTGGAACTCGAAGGTCTCCGGCATGATAGCGGTTGAATACTGTAATGAAGTTAGAATGGCAAATTGTGAGGCGAGATCAATGGGGAGGATCCGGTCTCTCACTTCTCGGTCTCGCTCTTTCTGCAGGCACCAGATTGGAAGGTGGGGAAGCGAAGAGGGGAGAGGGAGAGCGATGAGAGATAGGGACCCAGAAGGGTGAACGTACAAGAAAATGCTAAAGAAGGAAGATGGGAAAAGAGAAAGAACTGCTGGAGACAACCAGAGCAGAACCGATGGGGGAGAAGGGAGATGAAGAAGAGAGGAGAGCGGGTAGCTTTTTGTGTTTCCAAAAATTTCTGGCGGGTTTCCACGGCGATCCAGCAACTTCCACCGCTGGTCGGTCAGGCAACTTGCCCCAACCACCATTCTAGAGGCTTCCTGGGGGGGCCGGAAATGGGCCACTCTTTGCTTTTTCTTTGTTTGGCGTCGCCACTTTTTATTGCATTTGGGGGAGAGCTGCCTGTCAAAGCCTGGGGAGAGCTGCGTCGGTGCCTGAGGCACCCACATCTAGAATCTTCGTCGCAATACGGTTGATTTGGTCGCCGTCCTGCAAGCGTACGGGGTTTGTACGACAAAGATGACATTACCCTGAGGTAGACTACGATTGCAATGGGAAATAGGACAGGGGCTTGTACGACTGTCTTGGATTGAGATAGCACCGTCTAAGGTAGATGCTCGAGCAACGATTTGGACATCTCCGGAGGCCCTGCGGCTTACGCATCCATCTCTCCTGTATGAAGCTCTGGCAAGATACACATGAAACGAAGGAAAGAAAACCTAAAGGAGTCAAATAAAACATGAAGAGTGGAAAAAAAAAGAAAAAGAAAAAGAAAAGAGCGAGCAAGATGGGACGACACCTCAAAACCATGGAGCTTGCTATGCTAGAACTCGAAATATGCGATATAGGTCTGGAGAGACACAGGGTCATGGCACAAATAAAAGACACAAGAAACACCTCATCGGGCAAAGAATCGTGAATTCAGACATCGCGACAGCCAGCCCTACCCTTAATACCGGAATGGTATATTCAGATGAAGATGAAACTGAGGATAAGATGAATCAGCACTCAGTGAGGGAAAGGAAAAGAGAAACGACTTTTTCCCGCCAGGCCGGATCCTACCGCTAATATGCACTGTGACAAAAAGAAAGAAATCGAGTCACATATCACATGTCATTAGGAAAATCGACAAAACAGAACAGAAACAGATGGGATGAGAAGGGGGAAACATGGGACGAAAAGGGAGGGAAAAAACCAGATTAATACAGGTCGCAATGCAAAAGGTGAAATATAGAAAGAAGAAGAGAAAAACACTACATCGAAGCTTTAAAAAGAATTTAGAAACCAAAAAAAGGGTTAAAAAAAGGGCACAGACAGAAGGATTCTTAAGATGCTTAAGCAGCCTGGGCCTGGCCGCGGCTCTTGGCCACGTTGCCGCCACGACCGCGAGGAGCAAAGCCACCACGGCCGTCGCGTTGGAAACCGCCGCGGCCCTGGCTGGCGCGGTCACCACGACCGCGACCAGCACCGCCGCGGCCGACATTGCCGCTGTAGGCGTTACCGCGGGGGCGGCGCTCCTCCACGGTCAGCTGCTCGCTGCCAACCTGGTGAGGGTTGGCAGCGACGGCCGTAGCGTAGCCGGCGGGCTCGGCGTACTCAACGAACGCGCAGTTCTTGAGTGGAAAGTCAGTATAAAATGGCTGAAAGCGGAATAATTCGAGGGTGAATCTTTGCTTACCTTTTGGCGGCTGATGTCGAAATAGTTCAGCTTGCCAAAGCGGGCCAAGGTCTGCTTGAGCGCATGGTAATCGACCTTGTCCGTGACGTTCTTGATGTAGCCGTGGGTGGGCGGCTCATCGGCGCGAGACTGGGTCTTCTTGTGCTCCGCGCCGGCGGTCTGCCAGCCGGAGCCGTCGGTGGGAGCAGCCTCCTGAGGGCGAGCCTCGGTGGTGGGGGCGCGGGCGGCGGGGGCAGCCGCAGTAGCAGCAGACTGAGGAGCACCCTTAGGGGCAGCGGGAATGGCGGGGATAGCCGGGGCGTTGCCAACCTTGGAGGCAAGCATGGAAGCCCAGGACTTAGGGCCAGCGGGTGCGGGAGCATGCTCCTTCTCGGCAACCTCCTTCTGCTTCTCGGGCACGGGAGTGGGCTCCGGGGTCAGAGGCGCTTCATTCTTGGTGAGTTCAGCCTCAACAGCGGGAACAGGAGCTTGCTCTTCGGCGGCGGTGGCGGCGGCGGGAGCCCCGTTGGTCTCGGCAGGCACCTCCAGGGCCTGCTCGGCCTCGCCATTGGCCTCCTGCTCGAGCTTCTCGTCAATCTTGGAGGCAGCAGCCTCATCAGTCACCTGAGCCTCAACGGCGAGGGAGGGCTCCTCGGGCTTGGGGGCCTCGACAGCAGGAGTGGCCTCCTCTTCCTCGTTAACAAGCTCCTCCTCATCCGCCAGGTAACGGAAGATGTCGTTCAGGACATAGTAGCCGTTAGGCTGCTCGGCAAGAACAAAGGTTTGGGTGAACTTGCAAGAGGGCTTGCCCTGGTTGGAGATCTCGCCGATAACGGTGACCAGGATGTTGTCGAAAGACTCCTGGGAGTCGACGTTCAGGACGCGCACCTTGCAGTCCTGCCAACCGATCTGCTTGATCCGCTCGTTGATGGCCTATCATTCGCAACGAACACGCAATTAGTGCCTGTAATGAAATGCGGAATGGGAGTTTGCGGAAATAACTTACCTTAGTGCCAACGGCAACGGGGACCGACTCGGCCTCAGTGCCGAAGACGAACTGAGAACGCCGAGAGTAGAAGAGGTGGACCTTGTCGGGGTTGCGGCTCAGGGTGGTGTAGTACTGCTCGACGAAGAACCAGCCGACCTCATCCTTGGGGATGTTGTTCTTGGGGTCGGTGGGAGTGGCAGTAGTCGGGGTGGAGGACTGAGCCGGCTGAAAGTTGGCCGCGGTGTTCATGGCGGCATGACCAGGGTTGAAGTGATCAGGGTAGGAGTGCTGAGCGGGGTAGTTGCCGTTGATGGGAACCTGGTTGATCTGGCTGATGTCCGACATGGTGAATCGTAGGAACTCCGGTGTCCGAGGATTGGTTGAAGATGCGGTTTAGATGAATATGTAATCGGAAGTGATGGAGATGATTGAGGCCCAATACTAGAGAATAATTGACTCTTCTAATTCACTTGGGCTGGAGAGGATGTTCTGGGAGTTTGGAGATTCGTTTGCTTGAACTGCAGGCACTAGGTGAGTTTAGATATCTCCACACAGACCAGCTGAGGCGGGCGCAACTTACAATGCAAACAATTGGGAGCGGAAGGAGAGAAGCAAAGAAGAGTAAAGGCGAGAGGTCTCGACGGAGGAGCGTCTAGACAGAAAACCGAAAGCGTGGCGGGAGAGGTGAGGTAGCTGGGGAGGGCGTGAACGGGAAAATGCCTCTTGTGCGGATTGAATCAGACACGAGAGCTTGGACGGACGAGCGCGAAGTCGAGTTTCACGAAAGCGGGATGCGAACAGTGTGGTGTGTGAGAATTGAGAAGGGTGGAAGAGAGGCAGCTGAAGAGGAAACGAAGCTCGAGGAGGGAAGAAATAGCACCTTGGGGAAAAAGCGACTTCATTCACAATGACTTCTCCGTGCGGGTTTCGCGTGCGCTTGGCACGGCTCACCGCCCGGCAGAACCGAGGAGCCTTCGAGAAGTATAGCGGGATGACGACAGGAATGCGACGAGGAATGAATGGCGGGGAAGACAGGAGAGAAGGACACTCAGTCACAAGCAGAGCAGAGAGATGAACTCACACTAGTGGAGGATAATCGTAGGATATCAGCATGCTCACCTTTATATGGTATATGGTACTACTGGTAGCACTAGGTAACATTTGGCAGCTCAACCGCTGGTTGTACCATCTATGCCGCTGACCAAATATATTAGGCAACGCAAAGTCATCATGCACTGCACTGAGTATCAGCTGAACGTATATTCAAAATACACTAAGATGGAAGCCCGAGAGGATAGTTCTAACGTATTTTCAAAGTAGGATCACGAGGTAGATATTAAGAAGAGAACATCAAGACCAGGAGACATATACCGGAGAATTTTGAATAAAGGGGGGAAAAAATGCGATATTCATCAAATCAAACGCCACGAAAAAAAGAACCTCAAAAGAAAGGGGGTATGATGAGACGTGATGAGCTCGACTGAAAACATATGAAAGCGATCGTAGAGCCTCGTAGACGAGGTCCGCTGAGGGATGATGAAAGAAGACAGAATCAACAACAGCACAGGCCACCGAAAACATAGTCAGACTTTTCCTTGAATCTGCGCCCTCAGATAGTCTAAGAGGTGGTGCTGGCCGCGGCCTTCTCATTCAAAGTCGGCTTGCGCATGACGGCATCCTGGCTCGTCATGCGGCGCCCAAGGGCGCGCTCGACCTTGGCACCGAGGGCCAGCTTATTCAAGTTATCGGATTTTTCAGCGGTCGGGACAAATCGTTGTGCTTGCAGGGGCTTGTTCTCGAGGCGCTCCAGGCCGTCGCCGAGGTGGTGAATGTCGCGGACTCTGGGGTCTCCGCTCGGCAGGCTACCAATTGTACGTTCGGAGGCAGCCATCGAAGGGCTTCCGCTGATGGTGGAGAAACGCTTGGAGGTGCGGTTCTATCCATGAATTCATTAGTTTGATTGTGTGGTGCGACAAAGGGTGCGCTCGGCGCAAGATCGTTGGAGGGGCAAAAGGGGCGGTCACGCCACTCACCGAGTTGGTCATGATGGGCCGCTCTGAGTCGAGGGACGGTTGGCGGGCCATGTCTTCGTTGTGGGCGACGCAGCCGTCGACCGAGGGGAATGTATTTGTGAGGGAGGTGGTGGGATGATGTTCTCGGCGGTAGATGTAGACGGGCGTCGTACACTAGAAAAGGCAGACGGTTAGTACGGGTCATCGGCCGGCTCCACGGTTTAAATTCCGTCGGGCGCATTCCTGGGAGGGAGACATACCACGCGAGTCTCACGAGGGGTGAAAAAGGTGACAAAAAGTGGATTGAGGGAGAGAGTTTTGAGGCTGAGGATTGAAGAAAGGGAAAATGGAGGGCGGGACTGAAACAGCTGCAGGCGCGGGCGTCCCAATTCTGTATTTTGATGAGACGACGACTCAGGAGGCCGAAACGGCAGGAGTGGGTCGCGCCGGCGGGGTTGGTGTAAGAAAGGAGGCCGGATGGAGGGATGTGCGAGGGCAGTCGTCGCAGCGATCGTTCAGCTAGCCGCGTGGAGCGGTCAGGGTTTTACGGTTGCGAGGGGCACGAGATGGGATGAATGCAGGATGGTGATTAGTAGTATAATGATATACTAGTAAGAAGGAAGTCGTCAGGGGTGAGAGTACAGCGAGTACAAAGGACGAAGTACAGAGTAACCATGCGTCTCACACCGGGTGGAACTTTGCCACGTGCGGATCAGCCAGGATGGAGATGAAGTGGAGGAAGTGTAACCAGCTGGTGGCGGAGAATTTGATCAAAGAGTAGGGTAATTACCACAGCCAATACATACAGAGCTGAGGGAACGGTAGTAAGCAAGTCGCGGTCTTGGCACATTGCATCACCCACTCTGCGCTTCGCTAAGCATCTCACGACCTAGTAAATCCACTGCAGAACGCTGAAGTACTTTACTCTCCTCCAGCCTCGACGCCGAGAGTCGAACATGCCCAAACCAAAGAGCCTACTCAGGGATTTCAAGCCCAAGAAAAAGGCTGCAAAGCAGGTAGGTGCTTGCGCTAGTGGTTTCCTCCAATCCAGGAAACTCGACCCCATACCCGATATGTTCTTCTATTTGTCCTTCGCCCTTACCAAGCTGAGCCTAACCCAATCGATCCTGCCCGAGTTCAACCTGGACCCATCAGGTAGCTAACATATGATCATTGCCAGGCCGCCCCGGTCACGGCCGATGATTTTCTTGCCGGTGAGGATCGTCCTGGTCCCCGCCTGTTCAGTCACCCAGAGCACACTGGGCAGAAAAGGTTGGGTCGACGTATGGTAGGAGAATAGAGAACTGACTTTTCCAATGAATAGCGGGCGTGGAATTAGAAGAGGCGGGCGAGAAATGGCGCGCCGGCGATGCGACCAAGTCCATGCGCTTTTTTATGCGCGCTATCGCCAACTACGATGAAGGGCTGCAGAAGCATCCCGCGGCTTTTGATCTGGCCTACAACAAGTATGTCATTGTTTGTGTATTACTTTTGTCAAGTTTGGACATTTTCGAACATTTCATGTCGGATGGATATGTGTTTTTCATCACCTATGCATATGGTTATAGGAACTACTATTACAAACCTATGAAAAAATCAACTAACATCCCTCCAGAGCCCGAGTGCAATACGAAATCACACAACATCCCAAACTAGCCGCTCAATTGCCGGCCCCGCAAATTGAAATCTTGCAGATTGCACTGCAGTCACACCGCGATGCCCTGGTCCTCGAGCAGGACAATGCTGACGCCCTCTTCAACAGTGGCCAGGTGCTGACCAGTCTGGCAGAGGCGATCGCCGACTCCAAGCATCCAAGCGAGGGCGCCATAATGCAGGCCAGCACGTATTTGGAAGAGGCAGTTGAGCTCTTCCAGCGTTGTCTCATACTACAAGAGATGAAGTACACGGAGATGCAGGAGCAGATGGAACAGATGGAGTCGACCGAAGCTCAAGCCCCGGAGCAGCAGGCACCACCCCCGCCACAGCCCCAGCCTTCCGCACCAGATGAGGCCGAGCCGTCGGATGAGTCGCAGGAACACTGGGCGGCGATTGTCGAACCTGTTACCAAGAATACGCTGGTGGATACCGCCGTTGCGCAGCTGGATACCCTGACGGCCCTGTGCAATCTCCTAACCTCCAACCCCAACGCAGGTGGTCTCGGCTGGGTGCAAGAGTATTCATCGGGACTCGTTGAGACCCGCTTACCCGCTTATGTAGAAGGTTCTGACAGACAGTACGAGGCGGCCTTGTCGAAGGCCAAGCTCGTCTGTGCGATTCACGAAGTGCTTTACCGGGGTGGCCATACCGATGTTCAGACCTACCAGGAGGAAGTCGGACAGGCATTTGGCTCTGAGTTGGACGTTTCAGCCGACCCAGAGGGATTGTGCAACAAGGCCGAGGCACTGGTTTCGCTCAATGCAGCTTTTGCCGAGGTACCGCCCCATGAGGATCCCGAAACCCTCCAAATTTCCATCTCCGTGCGTTGGCAATCCCTTTCCGCTGCATTGGATGCCTTGACGGCAGCATCCAAACTTCCCAATGCCGAGAACCTCCCCAAAATTCACCTCGCTCGAGGAGATGTGGAGATGCAGCGTTGGCGATTGGGCCGGGAGCCGTGGAATCATAGCATGGCGAAGCAGAATGGCGCGACACTTTTGCGCAATGCTCAGACATATTACCGCGGAGCCGCAGCTTTGGCTCGTCGTGATGGCGCCGTGATTGAAGAGCGGGATGGGTCGTGCAAGGAGGCAATTGCGGCAGCGGTCGAGGGCCAGAATACCAAGTTGCAGGAACTCAAGTCCAGGTCGTTTGAGCAGGTGATAGCCGTCGCGACTGAGATGGTGGAGGATGGAATGATCGAAGCCACGGAAATGGGTGCCCTGATCTCATAAAAACCGTACAGCGACAAATCAAGTAAAAAGAATACAACATATCTTCACAAACCAGGCCGGACATTAAGCTCCTCATCCATCTGAACCGCATCCTCACGAAGATGATTCTCAGCACTGAAGTTTGTAGAAGCAGTTGCAGCACCCTCAATATCCGAAACAACAGACTCAAGATGCGAAAGAAGCTGCTCAATCTCCAACCGCTGCTTCTGAACCGTCTGCGCAAGCTCCGCATTCTGAACATGCGTCTCCTCAAGCTTCTCATTCAAACTCGACTGCACCTCCTGAAGATAAGGCGTCAAATGCGCCTTGAAAAGCTCATCTGCGCCAAGCGTATGCGGTCTAAATCCCATCAGTAAAATCACTCATCATCAACCTTTCAAGGTAAATAAACATACGCATTACCAGTCTTCTGACCCTCCCCATTCTTCCCCTCAGCATTCTTCCTCTCCCTCGCCTCGTTAACAAGCCGATCAAGCTCATTCAAATGTCCCACCGCCTCCCTCTCCGCAATGATCTCCTCAAACTCCGCCTTCGCACTCTCCTCCAACTTCGCATTCAGCTGTCTCCAAACATTCTCCAGGCTGGCTGGCACATGTCGCGAAGGTGTCGGGAAGCAGCTCGCGAAGTTGGCGAATGAATTTGCGCGAAGCGTGCGAGCGAGCGCTTGGTCGAAGACTTGGTGTAGACGCGAGGCGCGTAGGCCGAGAGGTGGAGGGGCGCCGGTTGCTTGTGAGCTTTGTTCGGCCATGGTGGTCAAATTCGAGCTTTGCGCGGTCGTAAGAGTCGCTCTTTAGCTGAGGGTGGCTTCTGCTGGTGGCGACTGCGATCGGAGGGGTTGTTGATTTGCGAGGAATTTGGACTCGCTGTCGGGGATCCATTGGCACCGCGACGCGATGATCACGTGATTTTGGATATCCGAAAAGAGTAGAGCTACCAGTTCTTGAAGAGGAGGATGGATGAATTTATGTTCATGTAATGTGTCTTTGTGATTTTTCAAGTATGTGTAATGCTCGTTAGTACACTGTATTAATGAAAAAAACCTGTGAAGCTATGGTATCTCTACAAATTATATATTCTGCTTGACAGCTGTGAGGGTGAGAGCTGATGACGCCACTGCTTTCTCTTGACACCAATCAGTTGAAAAGTAATGGAATACTCTGACTAATGTATGTGAATGAAACGATAACTAGAGAATAAATCTGAAAAACTAGCGCCGATCAAGCTATCTAGCCATTTTCTGAAGTGTAGGCGACCCACGCCTGAAATCTCTCCAGAGAGCTTTGAACGCCGGCCACGATATCGAAATATAAATAAGACTATTCCAGAATCCCTGCAGGGGAAGCACGAAGCTAGAAGCAAAGTTCAATCCAAACGAAAAGTCATCCGGAAGAACAAGCGCGTAAACCCTATTAGCAGTTGAAGGTACCTGATTATATGTCGAGATTAGCCAGTGGAAACCGAATCAATCGAAAAACAATGGACATACCCAAGTAACAAGCAACGCAACAAAAAACAGCACCGCATATTTCGTATATGCCAAAGCAGCCGACCTCGTCTCCGTCCCCGCCGTCGCAACCACAGATCTTCGCCGTGAATATCTCTCCGGAACAACCACCCTCGACGACCTCATTTCCATCTGCAGCGGAGTCGGACCGGGCCTCAAATTTGACGATCCAGCTGAAACCAATGGCGGAACAGATCCCTGAAATATATCGACGGGATCAGGATCATGAGGACCAGCCTCGATCGTTACGGAATAGGGACTGAACGTCGAGATGAAACTTGGACCCGGGGGCCCGAAACCCGAGACAAAAGACTGCCGTTCCGGCGTCGAGTACGCTATTTCGGAGGTGACGTGAATGCCGGATAATTTGACGAGCGGAGCCTCAAGCTGATGCTCTGAATCGAAGGAGTCCATGGCGCCCGCGATGCGGAGTTGACGCCGCTTTTGGTAGATTACTGAGCCGGCGCGGAGGTAGATGGCGAATGTCAGGAAGATTACTAGCCAGACCGGGCCGTAGAAAACGGCTATGCGGAGGTAGTCCCATTTTAGCGAGACCCAGCACCATATCTGGAGATATTGTGATGGTGGTCAGGAGGGGATGAATACTTGCGACTGAATATTTGGATGTGGGTGGCTTACTATCGCGGAACCGTATATCCGGCCTCGACCTTGTGTCTTGATGAAGAAATATGCGAAGGCCGGAATAAACGGGAGACCGTAGCAGAAGATGACGTATTTCCATTCTAGCTGGCGCAGTTGTTCTGAGTTGTACTTGTGGAAGAAGGTGAGGTAGACGTTGCAGGCCATGGCGAATGTCCACAGGGCATCTGCGGGCATGAACCTAGAGTACGATCAGAAACAAGCCATTATACATAATGATACTAATAATTTTCAAGCTCGTGGAGCACTTACCACTGAATCAAAAATGCCTGAAATTGACACAGAGAACTGCCAACACCGGCATGGATACTATCCTGCGATATCAAAGTTGCTATATTGGCCATGATATTACCCCAGGAAGCATAAAAGACGAGCCGGTTGATGGGTCTTCGAAACGAGCGCGACCCGATGAATGTCGTGACTATGATGAATGTTCCGATTAGCGAGATGGCGGAGCAGATTCGTTCTGTGATTGAGATGGCGAAGAGCTGCTGCTGTGAAGGTGCCATGGTTATTGTTTCATGGTCGCATGTATTGCTGTTTCATTCCGTCTGGCGGGACTCCAGCCACCATTCGCCTCCACCTTTCCTAGCCCGTATACGATGACCCACGAGGGGGAATGGCTATTGATTCTCGCGATCGTCGGGGAGGGTACTTTGATGAAGTACTTGCATGTGTAGACAGAGCCTCGGTGATTCGAAAGACCCTCGTGTTCGGTCTCCATTCAACCCACTGACAGCATCTCACGGAAATAGCAACAAATCTCAAAGGATGGCGGGGGGCCTGAAGAGTAGATTCATGCTAACTATGAGATCATCACACTTCCAGCGCCAATCGATAAGGATATTTGGAGCGTAACATACAAGACAAATAGCCTGGGCATGAAGATGGGTGACAAAAGAAAGGAGCGGGCGCTCAAAAGGCCACACAGACTTGATTTAAAGTCGTTCATAATATGTAGGAGGACAGGAGCCAATTTGCAAATGAATGAATACACGCTTGCACACAAAGAACACGAATTCGTCTGAGCAGGTACTCGCGTCGGGTGACTAGGGTCTATTGTGTCAGGTCTCGCCTTGCCGGTACCGATCTCATCAAGAGAAATGGCGACACCGATCATTGAGATTGTCTTGTCCGGAAAATCCAGCAGCCGGTATTACCTGTCACTGGCGGACCTGGAGGGCCTTTCTGGAGTAAATTCTCCGAAAGCCCTGAATCTCTGTCGATTCGAGGGCCCTCGAGGAACCGGAAAAGGGAGAGAGTCGGTGCGTTCCGTGTGTGACACCCCCTGCTTAACTCGGGCCGGCAAAGCTCTTTCGTACGCCAGTGACTTTTCTGGTCCAATGGACGTCAAGTGGGATGGTCTAGATTGCTATGGGCTTGTGGAGGATGTAGAGAGTGATTATAGTGGAAAAGATGATCAGGTTGATGTCTCCCCGAAAGAATCGGAAACTCAAACGTGAGTATTGTTAAGATGTCTCTTTCTCTTTATTCAGGATCGTTCATGTTCATCAGAGTGTGCCTGAAAGGAGCCGCGACTGGACAGGGGTTTACTGCGCAAGCTATCCTGGAAAAGCCTCGGCTTACACTCAAAGCGCTTTGTCCAGTGGCACTCGGAGAACCCTGGTAGCGTGGAAGGGCAGCCGAAATAGTAAGGCTGATATGGCACGCGAGAAATATCCTGTGAATACATATCCCTAGAAGAATGAACCCTTGGCCGCGATGAACTGTGTTATAGATTGATCGTAAGTAGCTCTAGCTGATCTGTGTCCAAACTAGCCACCAAGGCTTGGAAAAATAGATGCGCAAAGAGCAAAAGGCTCGCAGCATAACAGAACCTTTCACTCCTTTGTCTTCCAAGTAGCGACTTTCCCCAAAGTAGTGCATGCCAAATATCAAAGCCAAAAAAGAAGTACAGGAAAGCAGGACGCAGAAAAAAAAGAAAGAGATGCCATCATCGGGTATAACGCCGAATTCTCCCGTGCGATTGTCTAAAATCGAGCTCGTCGTCTCATCATACGCAGTCTCCGTCATCATTAGTATGCAGACTGAGGGGGAACCATTCCTCCATACGCACCAGCCATCTGCTGCTGTTGCTGCTGGTGCTGTAATTGAGCCTGAAGCTGGGGCAGGTCATTGAACCAGGGATGCTGCAGGGCATCGGCAGCGCTGATGCGCATCTCCGGGCGAAGCTGAAGCATCCGGTTGAGGAGATCCAGGCCGAGAGGGTCAATCTGCGGGAGAATCAAGCCGAGATCTTGCGTCGCATAAACGTGGAATGTGGGCTTATACTCCGGCAGCTGGGCGATACCGGGCCAGGAGCGTTCGGACGGCGTGCCCATCAATCGGAAAATCTTCAATAGCTGGTCTTCGTTCGTGGTACCCGGGAAGAGCGGACGTCCCGTGTACATCTCCGCCATGATGCAGCCGGCCGACCAGATGTCAATGCTGGTGTTGTAGGTGCGACTGCCCAGCAGGACATCGGGTGCGCGGTACCACAGGGTAACGACCTCATTGGAGAATGTGTTGACCGGGATACCGAAGGCTCGAGCCAGACCGAAATCGCCCAGCTTCAACTGACCCTTCTTGTTAATCAGCAGGTTCTGAGGCTTCAGGTCGCGGTGGAGGACTCGGTTCTCATGGCAGAAAGCGATTCCCTTCAGCAGCTGGTGCATGAAGGACTTGATGGTGACGGGGTCCAACTGGCCGCGGTCTCCGCGAGTATCCATGTATCTCTTCAGATCCTTGTCCATGAACTCGAAAACGAGCATGAGCTTGTTCTCGGTGTGGATGACATCGTAAAGCGAGACGATGCTGTCGTGCTTCAACTCCTTCATCAGTGAGATCTCACGAATGGCGGTCGACGGCGTTCCTTCTTCGGAGTCGAGGTGGATTTCCTTCAGCGCCACCATCTCGCCCGTTTGGCGATTGCGCCCTTTGAAGACCTGCGGTTATTCTCTGCGTCAGCGACACACTCGGGGGAGGCGACAGGGGGTCGTCTGTGTCGCAGGGGCACGGAAGTCCGGTACGTACAGTGGCATAAGTGCCTTCGCCGAGCTATGGAGAACAGAGTCAGTTTGGGGTTCGCAGATCACTGGAGGAGGGGGGGACGATTTACCTTTTCCAGCTGCTGGAAGGAACTGGGCTGTTGCTTGTCCATCTTCCGAGGGGGCGGTGGAGGACGTTGCTCGGGCCGGGGATTGGAATGGAAAAGAAAGGAACCGGGCGAGACAAGCGTGGATGCGGACTTTAAAGGGCGAGCTGCAGAATCCCTGAGGCGCTCCATGGAGCGTGCGCTGATGAAGGAGGCAGCCCCGCGGGGTGGGGAGGCTTTCCGCTTATGTGTTCAACGGCGGCAACTGAACTTTGACCATGAACTTGAGTTGAGGAACCACGGCATTTCTACGAGGATTAACAACAAACTGAATTCTGATAGTATTGCTGATGCTGCTAGGTCTACTGATGCCATGTAAATGTGCTTTAAAGATGATTTTGAGGGAGCCCGGCAGCGACACTCGGCAGGATGGACTGAGCGGGATGGCTGCAGCGCACATGGAACGTTGGGCCTGAGCCCGAGTGGCCATGGCCGCCAAAGAGAAGCATTTCGTTCCTCACGCCGCCGACATTGATGATGCCAATGGGCATGCCCCGTTTGTGCGCTCGTTCCACCAACCGCCAGGCCGAAAAGGTCGCCAGACTGCTGCCGAGCACCAGTAGGCGCCCTGCATCGTCGATCGCTTCCTCAGCCGCTGTCTTGACCGCTGGGTCGATGTTCTCTCCAAACATGATCACCGCGGGTTTCAGTATCCCAGCGTTGGAAGTCGCCATCCACGCGCCGTCCTGTTCCACCTCGACACGGGCTTTGGTGCCGTCCGTCAGTGTCGGGGGACTTTCTAAGCATGTCGGACATGACGGATATCGAAAAGTCGAGTACGGTGCCTCTGCGAGGTCGACGTCACCGTCTGGATTCAGCTTGAGGCCCTTTCGCCGTTGCTCTTCCGGGTTATCGGTATCGAGCGCGCCTTGTTCCACCATGCGCGCAAGGAACTCCGCCCATGCTGGGTTCAGCTTCTCCAGTGAGGATTGGAAATCCTGTCGAGGGAACTGGTTACGACAGCTGGTGCAGACGACTGACCGGAGGTATCCGTGTAGTTCCAAAGTCGATAGCTCCGGATGAGCGAGAGAGTGGAAGGAGTCGACATTCTGCGTCACGACCGAGCTGATATACTCTTTCTTTCCAAGATCTCTGATAGCTTCATGCGTTGAATTCGGCCGTGCTTTTACGAGGCCGGGCCATCCCACGAAGCTGCGGGCCCAATATCGCTTGCGCGATTCGTGCTGTGACACGAATTCATGAAAGTAGATTGGCCGGTAGGATTTATTCCGACGATAGGTCCCTTGCTCACCGCGATAGTCCGACAGCCCAGATGCGACAGAAATGCCAGCGCCAGTCAAAAGAACCGTCTGGGAGTGTCTTCCCACATCCACGCCTCGAAGTGTGAAGGCTGGTGGCGCTGCAAAGAAGGCCCTCACGGCATCAATCGCACCAGCCAGGGTACTGGCCGACGGCGGGACTATAATGGCTGGCGGCAATGGGCCCGTGAAGGGAATGCGGATCGCGGGCGTCGTCATTGAAGACGCATCATCGGATGTCTTGGCGGGAGGAGGCGGAAGTTGCGGCGATTGCACGGTTCTTGGCCGGGGCGGGTCGGGCTCGAACAGGAACGGACAAGTATGTAATCGGCTTAGGAAGAGTGGCAGTGGACGTACATCATACATAATTTAAAAAAGCAAAAAAATAATTAAAAACTGGAAACGCCCTAAATCTTCTAGTAGGAGCTGAGCTAAAATACTCGTACTCGTAGAATACTCGTAGGCCTGCTGGCAATCGTGAATAACGCGCCCGCGCAGATTGGACCGGAAGGACATCAGCGCATCTGGAATCTCCGTCTGCCGGATTACATGAGCATCGAATGATGCCAGCTCCTCCGCTCCAAAACCCTCAATTTCCCCCCCAAGGTGTCGTGCCCATGGTCGGAGTGAACACCTTGTCCACTCAGCCTTTTCGCCCGTGCTCGCGTGCCTCGACCTAAAACCAGGGCCGTGATGCCGCTGACGCAGCCCCTGCGGTGCAGGCTTCGTCCCTCCCTCCACTCCCTCCTCAGGGTCTCCAGTCTCCGATCTGCCCAGCGGCGCGTCCTGACCTCCGTTCCCTTTTTAAAAACCCGTCCTTCCTTTCTCTCCCATGACCGACCTCGTTCTCTGCGACTTTCCTCTGTAACATCGATCGCCATGTCACAAACCAGGGGCCATGGAGGCCACTCCCACGGCCACAGCCATGGCCACCACCACCATCATCACGACAATGTTTACCTGACTTCGACTAACAAAAAAGATGCCGGTGTGCGCATCACTCGCATCGGCTTGGTCGCCAACCTTGCCATGGCCATTGGCAAGTTCATTGGCGGCTACGTCTTCCATTCCCAAGCCCTCATTGCCGACGCCTACCACGCCCTCACCGACCTCGTCTCCGACTTTCTGACACTGGGAACGGTCGCCTGGTCCCTCAAACCGCCCAGTGATCAATTCCCGAATGGATACGGGAAAGTGGAGAGCATCGGCGCCCTAGGGGTGAGCGGTCTCCTGCTTTGCGGCGGTGTGTTCATGGGTCTCAATGCAGGACAGGTCCTGCTGGCCCAATTCTACCCAGACGTAGCTGAAACGGTAGCTCACTCCGGGATTTTGGGTCATGGTCATTCACACAGCCATGGCATCGAGGTGCTGGGCCCCAGCATCCACGCGGCCTGGCTCGCCGCTGGCTCAATTGTCATTAAGGAGTGGCTCTACCATGCCAGTGAGTATACCGGCATACGCAATGACATGCCTCGGCCAACCCGCTAACCTTTCCAAAGCTATGAAAGTTGCAGAAGAGCGCAAGTCGTCCGTGCTTGCCTCCAACGCCATCCACCACCGCATCGATTCCCTGACAAGCATCGTGGCCTTATTTACGATTGGTGGAAGCTATGTGTTCCAAGACGCCACCTGGCTGGATCCGGTTGGCGGACTTCTGATCTCCTTGATGGTCATCAAAGCGGGTTGGGGCAACACTATTACTTCCCTCCTGGAGCTGGCCGATACGACCGTGGACGATGATATCAAGACCAATGTGCAGAAAGCTGCCGCCAAGGCTCTCAAGGACCTTGCCGATGGAGGACAAGTGGTTATCCGCGATATTCAGGGCATGAAATCTGGACAGAACTACCTCATGGATGTTGAGTTGGCCGTGCCTGGAGCGTGGGCGATTAATCGGTCACGGAACGTCGAGGAGGCTGTCCGCAAGGCGATCGGCGACAAAGTTCGCGGTGTGAAGCGTGTGAAGTTCCACGTCATTCCCGTCGAGCAACCCGAACTTACTTTTCAAGAGGAGTTCATCACACAAGATATTGAGGCGAGCCCCGAGTCTCAAGAACATGACTATGACCACGACCACGACCACGACCACGACCATGATCATACAACCAACGGCAACGCATCTGGTTCTCATAGTCATGAGGATGGCACATCCCGGAAAATACGGTAGATGAGAAGTATGAGTGAGGTGGAGCGTTGGATGTGAAATGCACAAAGAATCGGAGTATTCTTCGGGTTGCCCTTGATCGGCAGTTGTTGACCCTGCTATGATACCCCCGATGGCGAGTTTAGCAAGAGGTGTCTATCTTGAAAATAGATCGTCTTGGACATAGACATTCTCTCATATCTGTTTTATCTTGTAGATCCAGGTTGTGATGTAATTTGTAGTGTACTTGGGGGGTTAGTGTAGTCGTGTGATGTCTGATCTGTGATGTCAGGCAGCTAAACAGCACGGAATCACGCAACCCCTTGCCCTATTCGGACGCACCGAACACCCCGTAAAAGCATCCTTTGTCGTTATTCGAATCTCCCATCTGCAAACCCCCAACCGACCGCAATTTTGTCGAGAAGTGGGCACAAAGACAAGGGCGGAGCCTAGGCACGGAAATCCGATTACGATACCATGGATGTGCTCCTCCACCGAAAACAATTTTGAACCCAACACACACCCCCCCTCGTTACGTCCTCCTCCCCCCGTCCACACTCAGAGGGAGTCCGGCTGGTCGAAGATGGAAGAACAGGTATGCTTTTTCATTTCTGGTCCCTTTGAAATCCTGCAAAAAATTATTCCTGGACCCCTCCCCCACCGCTGCCCCTCCACACGAGGGCCCCTCGACCGACTTCGAATCTTGACCGGCGCATTGACACATTTTATCACAGGTAGCAAATGCCATTGAGATCGCCTGGAATCCGTCCTCCGACCAAGCCCTGAAGTCGCAAGCCTTCGACTATCTTAACCAACTCCGCTCCGATCCCTCCGGGTGGCAGGTCTGCCTCAGCCTCTTCATCAAGTCTCCACCACAGCCCGAGATCGTGCGACATGCAAGCTTAGAGATCGTCAACAGCGCAGCCCAGGCGGGCTTGATTCATTTGGGCTCGCTGGTCGTCGTCAAGGATGGACTGCTCTCGTACCTTCGGCAGGTGTACGGACCTGATGCTACCGGTGTCCCCGATGCCCCCTACATCCAAAACAAAATTGCGCAGACCGTTACTTTCCTCTTCTCCGCTCTTTACGCCAATGGTTGGGAAACCTGCTTCGATGATCTCCTAGGCCTCACCTACAAGTCCTCCACCAGCACGACTCGTGACAACCCGCTCGGAATTGTTTTTTACCTGCGTGTGGTGAACTCGATCCACGAGGAGATTGGCGATGTGCTCGTCTCGCGGTCGCGGGGTGAGCAGGACAAGGCGAACAATCTGAAGGATCTGATTCGGGAGCGGGACATGCAGAAGATTGCCAGCTCTTGGCAAGAGATTCTTTCCGCGTGGCAGGATGGTGAAGATGTGGTGGTTGCCATGTGTCTGAAGGCTGTCGGTAGCTGGGTTAGCTGGATCGATATTGGTCTTGTTGTGAACCAGACCATGTTGGACTTGCTCTTCCAGCTGCTCGGTCGGGCCAAGAAACAGGAGCTGCGTGATGGAGAACGGCGGGTGCGCGATGCGGCTGTTGATGTTTTCACAGAGATTATCGGCAAGAAGATGAAGCCTGCGGACAAGATCGAAATGATTGATTTCTTGAAGCTTAACCTGATTGTTACCGAGTTGTCGAACAGCCCGCCCCTTCACCAGAACCGATCAACGCCCGACTACGATACGGACTTGGCAGAGACCGTGGCCAAGCTTGTGAATATCACTGTTCTGGATATTGTGCGGGTGCTGGAGTCCGATACCGGCCCTGTCAAGGAGAAAGCCGAGACTCTTCTGCAAGAATTCGTTCCCCACATGCTGCGCTACTTCTCCGACGAGTATGACGAAGTGTGCTCGACGGTTGTCGCTTGTGTGAACGACATGCTTCAATACATCCGCAAGCTCAACAAGTCAAACCCATCCTACTACGAACCCGTAAACGCTGAGCTTCTGCGCGGTTTCTTGACGGCGATCATCGCGAAGACACGCTATGATGAGACCTCGGACTGGGGCAATGAAGACGAGCAAACAGATGAAGCCGAGTTCCTGGAGCTTCGTAAAGGATTGGGCGTACTGCAGCATGTCATTGCCAACTCCCACGAGGAGCTTTATATCAGTGTCATTTCGCAGTCGGTCGAAAATACGTTCTCAAGTGTGCGTGCTACACAGGGTCAAATCGATTGGCGCGACTTGGAACTCGCTCTGCATGAGATGTTCCTGTTTGGCGATCTGGCCGTCAAGGGTGGTGGTATCTATCACAAGAATGCCCCTGCAGGTCCTGCCGCAGTCAAGCTTATTGACATGATGAACCGTATGATGGAGTGTGATATCCAGTTCTTCACACACCCTGCCACCCAACTTCAGTACATGGAGATCTGCGTCCGCTACAGCATTTTCTTCCAGCACCACCAGCACCTTATCCCCGTTGTCCTTGATAGTTTCCTTAAGCTCGTCCACCACCCTAACCGGAAGGTCAAGACCCGTTCTTGGTACCTGTTCCAGCGACTGGTGAAGCAGTTGCGAGCACTCATCGGCAATGTCGCTCAGACTGTCGTTGAGGCTCTGCTCAAGCTCCTCGTGATCAAGGCCGAGCTTCCTTCAGAAGGCGATGATGGCGATGGAATGTCTTCGGAAGACCATGAGAGCTCTGCCGATGCCATTTTCAACAGCCAGCTGTATCTCTTTGAAGCTGTCGGCATCATTTGCTCCACCCATGGAGTCCCTGCCGATAAACAGGTTCTCTACGCGCAAACAGTGTTGCAGCCTATTTTTACCGATATGGAGCAGGCCATCCAAGTGGCCAAGACCAACGACGAGCGAGCCATCCTGCAGATCCACCACGACATCATGGCTTTGGGTACTTTCGCCCGTGGATTTTCCGACTGGACCCCTGGCAGCCACACTACGGCGAACTTGCCTGCCCCCGAGGTCTCCGAGGCCTTTTCTCAAGTTGCTGAAGCGACTTTGGTTGCACTCGAGTCTCTCAAGGGCTCTTTCAACGTTCGCACTGCTTCTCGGTTCGCGTTCTCGCGCTTCATTGGCGTTCAGGGCGCACGCATTCTGCCTCAGTTGCCCCGCTGGATTGATGGGCTTATGACTGAGACTTCGTCGCGGGATGAAATGGCCCTGTTCCTGCGTCTTTTGGACCAGGTGATTTTCGGCTTTAAGAGTGAAATTTACAGCATTCTTGATACTCTCCTGACCCCCTTCCTCCAGCGTGTGTTTGCTGGAATCGCCGAGCCGACAACGGGTACCGACGATGAGATTCAGCTTGCAGAGCTCAAGCGTGAATATTTGAACTTCTTGCTGGCAGTTCTGAACAACGATCTCGGAGCTGTGATCATTAGCGAGAGTAAGTCTAACTTGGCTTTTGAATCATAGTGTCATAGCTAACTTTCAACAGGAAACCAAACTCTCTTCGAAACCGTCGTTACCAGCCTCGAGCATTTTGCCAAGGACATTGAAGACTACACCACCGCCAAGATGGCATTCTCGGTGTTGTCCAAAATGGGTCTTTCTTGGGGAGGACCCGACATTGCTCCAGCTGCAGCCAACGGAACCGCCCCTAACCGGGCCGCACTCCCCGGCTTCGGCGGCTTCATGATCACCCGCTTCTCGCCCCTGTGCTGGGCACTCCCCGCCAACCCATCCTTCAACTCGAAAGACGCTCAGGCGAAGCAGGTTCTTGCCGAAGCTGGCACCCTGCAACGCACTATCTACCAGAAGACGGGTATGGAATATGCCGACTACCTCCGGAACAACGAGCTGCCTGGCATGGGCATGGGCTCCGACCTCATCGAGGAATTCCTGACGGCATTGACCCAGCTGGACCTGAGGAATTTCCGGCAGTTCTTCCCGGTAAGAAGCCATTCCCCTCGATATTTTCCGTGTCTCCTGCTAACACTCATTTTCATAGTCTTTCATTCAGCGTCTGAGCGGCTGAAGCACCCCTACCTCTGCCCCTTTCTACGACATTTCTTTCCATTCTGGTTACTAGATTCCCCCATGCCATATTTTGTTTGACGAGAAAACGAGGTGATGTCTATCCTCGCACTAACCTGAGATGTAAAATGTAATGAAAACGCATATACATCCAGGCCGTGAAATTCATACCATCTACGTTCATCTGAGCCCGTCCGCCTCATGGATCCAATACCGATACCACCGCACCGCGTGTCACACTCCCAACCCCCCAAAAGAATACCCTTTTCAAAAAGCAATAAAAAAGGTTCTGGAATACAATTGAATCTAAAAACATCGAGAATGATTGAGTACATAGCGATCTTTTATTTCATGGTGCATTGCATTTGCAGTTGCAGCATCGTACCGCGGGCGTTTCCCCATTCTTTTACCCTAGTGTGAATGTCTTTTCATTTCAGCGAGGTCTAGCAAGGGCTGGTTGGTGGAGGAATTGATTACTACGTTTTTGATCGAGCTGGATTTCGTCTACTGTGGTAGCGTAAGGTTGGGTCGGATTAGGTAGATGAATGAATTGATTTCGAGATGTGTTGAGGACGACATTAATCTCTGAAGATTCAGTCTGCCGAGCTCGAATCGCCAGATAGTAAATGAAGCCATTTTGACTAGCGGTTTATTCTCGTCGCGGAAAAGTACTACGTGGTGGAGGACGTGAGGATATGGAGGTAGTTGGAAACTGTACCCAAAGAGATCAAATGCGATTGGCTTGTATCATGCGAAAACCGGTCACCTATCAGCATCTATGACCTTTCTGGCCTCATCCATAATGGCCAGCTCGAGACCAACCGTGTGCGAAATCTGAACAACGCTGTATTTGAAATGAGTTAGACCGCCGGTTGAGAGTCCCTGGGATAATTTGTCAGTCTTTATCTGTTAAAGCCCAGGCAGATAACTCACCGCCTCTTGGAAGACTCATGTTAAAAAAGCTTCAGGCAAGAAAAGTCAAAAGCATTTCCACCTATTATGTTGAATAACCGGTCAGGATCCGGGGATCTTTGATCGTGGCATGATCTGGCATACCAGATAGAAGTATCCGAGCTGTGCCTTCTCTCTCTTTCTCGACAAGCATGTTTCACAGTCCCCTGACTGTCACCTATATCATCTCGTAAAGCATGGTAGAAGTGAGGGAACCTCATCTCTTGGGGTCGAGGGAGCCCGTATTAGATGCACGGAGGCATCAGCAGACGTCTCGAGTATAAAAAGGCGAAGATTCGTGAAGCCCACAATTACACTCCCTGGACAGGGACAGGCTGTACCACGCAAATATAAGATGAAAGGCAGTATGTGACGGTATCCCTCTGTCTAAAACGCCCAAGTAATCCAAGCTCCCCTGCGCCTCGGTGATCCACCAATTTTGAAATTGTGAGGCTCGGCGCTGGTTCACCTGGCAGAAAATGCATCAATGACGCTAAGTTGGGTCGTACAGTATGGCACCTAGTACCAACTTAGCACAGGCTCATGTGACCTGGCCAGAGACTCCTAAGTAGTCCAAACTTGCCTATTTCTTAGTGATACCTCCCACTCTTGAAACTGGGAGACTCAGTTTAGGCTCGCCTGCTCAGAGACGCCCCACCGCCGCTAAGTTGGGTCGCATACTATGGGACTTAGTACCAACTCAGCACGTATGCGCTCACCTGCCCGAAGACGCCCAGGTAACCTGAACTCGCCCACGCCTCAGTGATCCCTCATTTTTGAAACTGGAAGACTTGACGCAGGTCCGCCGGACAGAAAACGCCCCACCGACGCCAAGTTGGGTCGCATACTAAGGATGTTAGTATCAACTCGGCGCCAGAGGGCCGTCTTGCACCAGGCGGGTTTGCGCCTAGTCATTCTTCTACAGAAGTGAGTGGAAACTAAGGGAAAAGTGATTTGGCACTTTTGTGGACTTGATTGGTCTTAATTTATATTATTGTTTTGGTCCGGACTCGACTAGAATTGAACAATAAATCGACCATTATTGGACCTTGTTTATCTGATCTACATATATCAGTCGCTAAACTCGAGTACTCGGCAGGATTGGACAACAACCTCGACCTTATATTAGACCTATTTTTTATCTGATCTTCGGACATGGGACGCTTACCTCGAGTTTTTGATTAGGTAATTATATGATAATCTTTCACCTGATAAAATTGACTTGCTTTGATGAGCGAAGCCATGATGGGGGTGTGGTCTGGGACCAGGAGGAAGCATCAACCTCCAAATATATCGTCCCAAGATGAATGGAAGCTGCTTAAAAGATGACTTTCTCAGGGTTCAAGGGAAATTAAGGCATCAACATTTATTTTTAGGATTATGAGAAATCATTGCAGGTCGCCCACAAATCTAGCTGATACAGCTAAAACTCTTCTGGTAGAAGATGCCAACTGAGTCTCCGCCAACCCTAGGGGATTACCACGAAGAGCATCACGTGATGCTCCATGTGACGGCCATCACGATGTTCAGGTTGTGAACTAGTGATTTGCTGTGCTAATCTCTCAAAGCTTTTCACGCCTCGGTCTTTTCGAAAACATCCACCTCTCAGATAGAAGCCTTAACCGTACTCTGGCGCCCATTCGAACTTGAAAAAGAGCCAAAATCAGAAATCGTGTTCAAACATTTCGTCATCAAATTTTCGCAAAAACAAAGCTCCAATCTATACATCGATTCCCGAGAGAATCTGATAATAATCTAACAACTCCGGAGCGTAAGGTTGTCAGGGGAGATAAGGAGGATCACACACTATGCAAAGAGGTACTTCGCCGCATGTTCGACATGGTCATCGGCAAAGGAAGCCATTGTGTAGTAGGAGTGATCGTAATCCGGCTGGTACCGCACAGTCAAGCCGGATTGGCCGACCTCCTTGGCTGCGGCCTCGAAATTCTCGGGGAGGAGTTGACCTTGCTTGTAGAAGTTGTCGCCCGTGCCCTGGATCAGTATTAGTGGTCATTCATTGTGTATAATGTTGAAGTCTGAGGGAGGGGGAGGGAAACGTACCACGTCAATTAGGATATCGAGGGGACCGCCGGACCATTTCTTCAGAAGCTCAGTGGCGTCGTGCTCCTTCCACTTCTGCTGCTGGTCCTCGCCGAAGTAACCCTTGAAAGCCTTCTGGCCCCAGGGGCAGTTGATGGGGTTGGTGATGGGGGCGAAGGCAGAGACGGACTTGTACTTTCCGGGGTTGCGGAGGAACTAGTAGATAACGTTAGTAAACATACTGGATCATGTTTTGAAGTGCTTGAAATGCCAGAGTTGAGTGCGGGATAATGGAATGGCGATAGAGAAATGTGATTTGCTTACCAGAGTCAAGGCACCGTGGCCACCCATGCTGTGACCGGTAATAGATACGCGGCTAGAGTCAAGCTGGGGGAAAGCAGCAAAGACAGTCTGGGGCAGCTCCTCAGTGACGTAGCTGTACATGTTATAGCCAGCATTGTAGGGAGCCTTGGTTGCGTCAACATAGAAGCCAGCACCGGAGCCAAAGTCATAAGAGTCATCCTCGCCCTCAATCTTGAGACCACCTGAGATTGACAGAGTCAGCGCATGCTCTCTCTGATGGAAGCGAGTTCCAAACACGCTTCCCTTTTCAGAAACAAAGGTTGACAAATCTTCACATACGGGGACTGGTATCAGGGTAAAGCACAGCAATGCCCTTCTTGCTAGCACCATGCTGGAAGAAGCCCTTCTCAGAGCAGTTCTCAGCAGTGCAAGTCAAACCAGACAGGTAGATCAGAACAGGGACCTTCTGGGTTTGCGCCTGCGGAGGCAGGTAGAGGTTGAAAGACATTTCGCAACGGGTGGTGGTGGCATTGTGGCTAAGCTTGAGCAGCTTGCCGCCGAAGGAGGCGATGGTAGCTTTTGTGGTGACCGACATTATTAGAGATAGCTCGAAGAGGAAAGGGGGGTAGAGCGGAGGGGGCAGCTGATGATTTATATTCGAAAGCGGCGTTGAAGGCGGACTGACGTTTACCGCGGGGTTTAACTGCCCCCCGTGAGGGGAAGCTCCACTCTCGGAGAATGTCATCAAAGATGAGGGACCGGGTTCGGTCGGATCGGACGAGACTCCGTCTGTGCAGTGTCGGAGCTTAACAAGGGATTTAGGGTGCTCTACTGAAACTACCGGAACTTTCTGTGTCCAAAGAATGCAATTCACGCTGAAATGCGGCACTGTGCTAATACAGGCACCCAAAGAATACAGATAGACGCTCAAGGTATCACTGATGGTCGGAGAAACGAATCCAGATGCTGCCCACAGTGGAGAAACGCCGAGATAAAGGAAAATGTACAAAGAAAAAAAAAAAAAAACAAACACAGAAATGGTAACAGAATCCACGCCAGTCATGCCATCATTCACAATCATTCCAAAAAAACCGGCACACCATAAACCACCGGCGCAGCTCCATTCAGATACTTCAGCACACACGAACTCCTCGCCCCTGCGATCGCCGTATCCAAGCCAATGTCGCCCGATTCAGCATGAGACTTTCTATCCATCTTCTCCTTCCCCAGCAAGCCCCACGTGTCAAAAGCTGATGTCGAGAATCGGTCAATGTCCTTGTCTGTCACATCCCATAATGTCGCAACAAGAGCCGGACTGCCCGCTTGGAGATAGTTCATCGGGGTGCCGTATGGCTCGTACTCGCCCGCCTCGGTCAGCGAGCCACTGCTGCAGCCCATGAGGAAGGCAACAGCGCACTTGGTCAGTCGCTTCACCGTGCGGCCGCGAATGTACTGGGCACCGCTTCCATGACCGAAGTACAAGAAGAGATCTTTGGTCTCCAGGGAGGTTCGGAATTCATCTTCAGTCGGCTCGCGCTTCGTGATGCCGGTCCATGACTTTTGACTCGAGAGATCCTTTTCGAATGTCTCCTGTGTCGTGCGCAAATCGCCGGTCGGATTGAGAATGTAAGCACCCGACGAGCGATCGAGAATAGTACCGGAGGCAGAGTCGCGGAATTGAAGAACACGCTCGCGGAGACACTCCAGAGATGGAACACGGCAGACCGGAAAGCCCTGGAGACAAGGGAGCGATTCCCACGGGAAAAGATGGAGGGCCTTATCAAGAACCAATACCGTGTGACTTGGTGGTCGGGAGGCAAGTTCTTCCTTTGCAGCCTCGTGATACCCACGCAGAGCATCGAGTGTATCGACAACCATCATATCAAAGTCGATCTCATCGTAGGCATTGCGCTCACCCTGGAACTGGAGAATGTCGACCACAAAGTAGAGCAGATCCATCAGGATATCCTCAGGTTCTTCCTGCTCCTCCAAATCCCTCAGCCCAATAAACAACTCCACGACATTCTGATGCAGCGTAAGTCGAGGCGAAGCCGCCTTGCCACCCTTTTGTCGAGAAGGCAGGTGCTTATCGAGGATACCTTGGAAGGCGTTCGCGAATCGGGCCAGGGCAGCACTATGCCGCGAGAGAGGCGAGAATATGCCGCGGAAGCCTCCGAACCAAATGTTTTCTACATTCTGCAACAGGCCTTCCATGCGACGGTCGAGCGCTTCGCGATTTTTCCACCAGTCCTTCTTCATTTGCTTGTCTGTTTGGAGCTTGGCGGCGTGCGCGCTCTCGTTTGCCAATCGGACCAGCTCTTGCATCTCCTCCTTGCCATCCTCAAAGGTAAACTGCTCTTCTTCGTCATCTTCAGAGTTTCCTCTGCGAAGGGGAAGTCGCAAAAGGAAGGGAGAGCGGTTCTTCTGAAGGCGCGACACGACGAACTCGGTTTGGTCTGCGTTCAGAGAAAGGGAGAGAACGTTCCAACTCTCAGGTAGGATGTCGATGTAGTTCTCAGCAAAGTTAGAGCAGATCTCTTCGTCCATTTCGATGGTTGATGGTGCCGATGAAGGCCAGAGGAGTGGATCTGCGTAGTCGACTAGTTTACGATCGAAGTCAATAGCAACACGCTCTCGCGAAAATGCGCCGACACGACCGATTTCTTCGGTGGAGTTAGATACCTAGAACTACTGACAGTTTGAGCAGGTGAAAATGCTTACCGTTCATGTTCGCGGGCGATTGGCCAAGTGTCGCTGAGCCTCCAGGGCTAGTAGCGTGGGAAAGCATCGAAATCCGGCTCATGAGTCGAGACGCCGCATGGCTTTCAAGAGTCGATCCAAGAACGGTAGCATCAGCAAAGACGCTCGTGAGGCATTCGCTAGCCTTCGAAAGCATCATGGAATAATCCTCGCTGGCCTTTTGAGCCTTGTCGCGAGTTCCCCGAGTAGGTGCTCTGGTTCTTCTAGTCGTAGAAGGCTTCGCGGGTGGCGGGGCTGTCTCTTCAGCATTCTTAGATGGTGATTTGAGCGACGGAAGCGAGATGGTTGATTCGGGAAGAACGCAGTACACGGCGTGACTGGCGAATTTGCGAATAGCATCAGCGAGAAGATGCTCACTTTCTCCAATTTCAAGGGAAACCTTGCTTTCACGAGCAGTGGCAAATTGTCTAGCTTCAGTCAAAGTGCGGGCGGAACGATCGAAGTCCCGAAGAGCACGTAGACAGTTCGCCTGTTGCCGGAGTACGTCACCCTTGAGACGCATGATGGACTTGGATTGAACTTCAGCCACAGGTCGCGGGGCCTTGGGAGCCGAAGCTCTCTTGGTGGGAGCAGTCGAAGCTGCTGAGCTCGTAGCACGGGTGCGGCGGGTCGTGGTTGTTGTAGTGGTCGATTGTGTTCGCCGAGAAGTCCGCACCTGCAGCTTCTCCATCTTCTCCTCAAGGGCAGCAACGTTCGGCGCTTCCGAAACGTTGGCGGAATCAGAAGCAGCGATAGAGGTAATCACTTTATCAGCCTCCTGAAGCAATCGAAGTGCTTTATCATGATGGCCCTGTGCCTTGTAAAGCGAAGCAAGAGCCATCTGCAAAGCAACTGTCTCGATACTAGCCGGGAGTTGCTTTGACGATTGCGAAGCCGCCGTGAGAAGTTCCTGGCCTTCAACGACATTGCCACCAAGGGTCCGGTAGCAGCCCAGTTGTGTCTGAGCAGCCACGAGACGGACGTTGGCATCAAGTGTCTTGTCGATCTTCAAAGCCTGTTCTCCATAATAAATGGCATCTTGGAACAGGCCGTGGTGGGCAGATAGAGTTGCAAGGTTCAACAAGCAAGTATGGTGCGAGCCAAGATGAGGCCAGAATGGAGCTCCTTGGGTGTAGCTGGCTGAGACATCAGGAGATGACCCATTTTGTGACAATTCCAGCTTAGCCATTCCCTCTGCAACAGCCTCAACATCGGAGCTTGCTGTTGCAGGTAAGGATTTGTCTTGCTTCTTTTGGGCCAGTCTCTCAACCTTCGCCCATATCCGGCAGTTCAATCGCACGGACAGCTTAGCAAAGTACAAAGCATGTGTCATTGAACCCTGCGCCGTTGACAGCCGCGACTGAACAAAGGCGGCATCTGCAACCAGACGCTCCCATGAGATTTTGGCGAGGACCGACAAATTACCCAGCTCGTCCGACTTCTGGCTCTTCTCGTACAGTACCCTAGCCGCCGAAAGAGTTGCTGCGGCTTTGACGACTTCCCCAGTCTCGAGGAGATATTCCACGCGAGCCAACTTGAGCGAGATAGTCGCCAAAGAGGAAACCTTATGCTGAGCGAGATACTGCTCCCCGCGAGAGAGGAGGCTACCTGCCTTTTGGCAGTGTCCGAGCTGACAATGCTGCAGCACCAAGCGAGAGAGAATAACAATGGCGTCTGAGAGATCGCCGGATTTCTGGAGTTCTGCCACGCGCAGAATCAGCTCCAGGGCACTAAGCTGCGCTTTCCAAAGCCCATGAATCTCCGTATAGTCAACTAGAGCCTTAAGCTGGAGAACCAAGTAGTCTGTGTCATGAACGTAGAGATTTAGAGAGTCCCAGTCAGGACATTGACGAGTGATCGAGGTCCAGGAAGCGAGGATATCATCCAATTCACCTGCATCCAACTTGCCTTCGTGGAAGCCAACGATGACACGCAGTGAGTTAGTGATGTGTGTGACGAATCGGGCCAAGGTCTTGTCTTGGCTAACTGTAATCGCTCGGTCCAAATCTTGAGCTCCTTCGATCATGATCTTATTAGTCATGTCCGAGTCCAAGGCACTGGGCTGTTCCAGCAAGAATCGGAGAATTGAGAGGGTTACGCGGCCATGGCGGACAGGGTAGGCCTCGGGGGAGTAAATGTCGAGAAGGGTGAAGACAAGGGTGCTGAAAATTGAGCGAAAATCTTCTTCGTTCGAGGAGTAATTTTGGAGATCAAAAAGCAAGCTCATCTGCCATTCCAGAAGAATGCCTCTTGCATCAGCTTCAAGTCCATTGTCATCATAGAAGCTTAAAGATTTCGATCCCTTCCCGCGCAGCTTTAACTTGAGCAAGCCGGTAAGAACCCGGTTGAGCATAAAGTTGGGACTTTGGGGGTCCTGGTTAGGTGAAGGTAGACATGCGGCATGGCTATCAAGTACCTGTTCCAGGGTACCAGCATCGATGTACTCGGAAATAGACTGTCGGAAGGCTTTCTCGGCATCGGCAGACATATTACCATCAAGGTAGAGATAAGCGGTACGCTCGAACTTAAGTGCCGCAAAAGCGGTCGTTCTGTGAGACAACGAACATCCCGACAAAAGCTGGGTCGACTGCTTGAGAAGAGGAACCAGTTCACGATGCCCTTGACCAGCCTCTTTCTCCTTGATGTAGCGGGACCAGAAAAGGTTGGAAAGCTTCACGAGTCCCAAGCCGATGTTTTCTGTCAATGACGCATCAGAGTCGGCGTCAACGGCAGTTTTAATGCTCGAGAGCAGGCGATGGCAATCTGTCAAAATTGGAAGCATGTCCTCCCAAGGTGGTCTTTGGGACACGATCGATAGCTTTCCAACCGCGATGGCAGAGTCCACGGCGGCCAGGATGATGCTTTTTGACACGGAAATGCGGTTCTTGAACATTTCCACTTCTTTTTCTTCGCTATTCTCTGCCAGTGATCGTCCAACGTATCGCCTCAAGAACCTGAGGAATGCTTGAAGATATTCTCGAATTTGAGAAGCGACCTCGTTCTTTTCGTTGTCGCTCTTCAACTTCTTCGTCATTGCTTCGCCAAACCAGGCGAGAGCAAGCTTCTTCAACCTCGCAGCTTCAACGAGTAACTCGTCCAAGTCCCCCGAACTTCCCCTCAACTGCAAGCCCAAAGCATCTGTAGCTTCAGAAGTAGACTTCAGAGCTCCATCCAGATATTTGCTCGAGCCCTTGAGAGCTTGGAAATACACCGAGGCGATTTTACATCGAACTGTAGCAAGAGAAAGGCTTTGGGACGTTGTAAACGGGGTAATGGCTTGTGAAAAAAGCTTCAGAGACTCCTCAAAGCAGCCAGAATCCAAAGCAAGTTGGCCAAGAATAGTCATAATTTTGGCGCCGGAATTTAAATCCTTTGTATCCTGGGGCCTCTTCTTGACCTCGGCCATTGTTGACTGAATTCGAGAAACCGCTTTGTAAATCGTGGGAAAACTCGGCCTTCTCAACTCCTTTGCTGCGGTGCGAGAAGTTGCCAAGGTATCGGAGAAGAGGGTCGAAGGTCTCTTTGCTCTCGTCGCACACATGGCCGGATATCTTCCACCCCAAAGATCGGATTTCGAGGGACAGCAATTGAAGCGTCAATGCTGTGATTGGCTTAAGGACTTCTTTGCTTGTTGAGTCTTCGTTCGAGGCAGATTTCCCAGAGCATAGTGAAAGGACAGTGTTCGACAGCAGTTGCAGTTGGAGGGCGGCCTTATCGCTGGGCAGGGCGCCGGATGTCATGGCGGCGATAATAATTTGAGCAGGGCTGCTTGGGTCGGAGAGTTGCAAAAGCGGACATATTTTCTGGATAGTCGAGGCTCGCCTTTCCGAGGCAAGAAGGCGCATCGCATTCGAGTGGTAGGGAACCAAGAGTCCGTACAAGGGCTGCGCGTGAGCGATGTTCGAGAAGGTGAGCAGATCAGACATTCTCTCCTTTCCGTTGTCCTCATCTGCCGTATCCTTCGACTCTGCCAACTTCTTCCCAGTCTCTTTTGAATCGAGGTTTTGTTGCATCCTCCGCTTAAGAGACCGAAGTTCCTTGCATGCCATATCATTCAATCCGAGAGAGATCAACTTCCCCGCCAACACGCAGACCCCTTGCTCGAGTTGCATGTTGGGCAAATCCTGGCTTCCCACATCATTCTTGAGAGTGCGCAATGTCGATAGAGCGAGACGCGCACACTCTGCAGCCGAATAGATACCCGAATCAACACCCGTTGCGTTTGTCCTTCCTTCGGGCTTGGTCGAGGCATTGTCGGAGATAGGTGTTTGGCGCTTCATAGCAGCGACTTTCGACGCGTCGGTCAGTGTCTTCAATGTGACATTAAACACCTCTGTAGCAAGCACCAGCTTCTCCTGGAGCGTCAATGCCGCCGCATCCTGGTCGCTAACGGTGTGCAGCGCGGCGTCAGCGCTTGCTTTTGTTTTGGTCGTTCGGGCGGTTCTCGTACGGCTGGCAGGCTGTGTCGGTTCCTTGGAGGTCTTTGTATTCCTTCGTGCGGGCTTTGAGGGGGCCTTTGACGATCCGCGGAGGAGGGTTTGGAGGGACAACACGGTTGAATCGGAGCATGTTGTTGTTGACCGGACTGCTAGCTTGACAGACTCCGTGAGGGAGTTGGCTGGTAGGATGGTGACCGCCATGTCGGAGTTAGTAGACGTGCAGGAGGTCTGCAGTCATCGGCCGGGGCGAATTGAAGCTGTGCAGCTGCTATCGGCGTCACCACACGCTCGCAGCTGGATCACCAGTGTGGCTCCGACGGCGTGTTGTCGCAGCAACAACACACGCTAAACCCGATACGGTGTATCTGCCTCAGGCATCAAAAACTTTGCCTTTGCCGCTGCGGGACCCTCGCGACAGCGACAATCCGCCTCATTCTCACAGCCATGGCCATGCCACTCCGATTAAGGCCCTCCGGGCTGAGTCGGAACCTCTTTAATGTCCCTAAGCAAATTACCCCTCCCGCCCGGTGCCGCGTATCACCGTCACGAAGCTACGGTACCTCCGACCGACTCCCGAAGATCGCAGATGCCTCAGTATGGACAGCGATGATTCCTCGATTTATTCGCAATCGCAAGCCGCGCCAGAAGAGCGAGTCGAAAGAATGGAACCCAGCTACTTTCTACATCATCATGTTCACGCTCATCGGCTCGCAAGCCATCCGAATGCTCACATTGAAGAACGACTATGCGGGATACCGACGGACGACGGACGCGAAGATCGAGCTGCTGAAGGAGGTCATTGAGCGCGTGAAGAGTGGGGAGAAGGTGGATGTGGAAAAATTGCTGGGCACGGGTGACGAGGCGAAGGAGAAGGAATGGGAAGAAGGTACGTCGAGCTTTTCTGCCCTCATTTATTTGCTGCTCGAGTTCCTAATTCCTCCCGGGATTTGCAGTTCTGCGAGAAATCGAACAGGAAGACACCCTGTGGAGCCAAAGGTCGAAGAAGGAAACGATTCCTGAACCTCCTAAGGAACGTACTGAGCCTACGCAAATGTCTCAAGGCAAGGATTCCGCCGTGCCTTCGACGGCTAGTGCGGATGATGAGACTATGAGGAAAACTCAGTCGACCCGGAAAATGAACTTTTTCTAACCCGGTTTTCCGGTCATTGTATTATACTTGTGAATATTATGCATATCTGATTCAAGGTTGAACGAACCGAGCAGATATCTTGCATGTCGTTCAATCTACACAACTCATGACGATTCCTCTTCTTCCTGCTCCATACCTTTCGTCCCGGCGTAGTTCACAGTGTTCTCCCAGCTGATAAAATCCAAAACACGCCGTCTCTCCCGATAACCTGCCCCAGACTCCAGCAACTCCGCGAGAACTTAGACTCCAAAATAAACGTTGCAAAGTGACACATCATCGCCACATCCTTGACAGAACGATCTTTATCATCCTCACGAACAACCAAAACATTCCCAATTTCCCTATTCCAGTATTTAGGCGCCCAGGTTGCATTTAACGCGCAATTGGCGTATAGAAGGACGATCCGTTCCGAGATCGGGATGTACATCAAGATCCATCCAGGGACCTGTATCGACGACTTTGCGCTGCGTCGGTTAGGTATGAGTGGACGGGCTGGACAGGCGCTCAGAAAAGTCTCGTATAGCAAATATGTCTTCTTGCTACACCCGAAGTAACCCAACGTTGGTGTAGAAGCGTGTCCAGCTTCGTAGTGTGCTATCAACCGCATCTCCGTGTGCACAGAGAATTCATCTCGGCAGATGTTCTCAAACTCTTCTTCGAACTGAGTGAGTTTATTCTCGTATTTGTATTGAGGGATGCGGTATTTTGGGGAAACGCCGCCTGTTTCTGATTTTGTTGGGGGGGATCAATGTGATTCGGGTGTGCTGGAAGTATGGGTTCGGGTTGCTATTTGATGGAGGAGATTTCTATCTAGTAGTGGTCTGGCGATGAAGGTGAGGTAGTTCCAGGGTTTGTTGCTGCCAAACGTGGTTTCGTGGGCATGTTTGGACTTTAGGTAATTGGGTGCAGCTGTAGGCATGGCGGACTATTCTTAGTTTGTTGATGTTGGTTTTAGCGGACTGATCTTCGGACACTGTGGAGGACTAAGTTAAAAACCGCGGTAATATGTACCTCTATATTGACCCAGGAAGCCCAAAGAGATACTCATCTATAGCTCTTCCCGTCCTTCCTTTCCAAGTCTATCTATCTTTATTGGTACAATGCACATGCACAAGGCCATCAGATGAAGAAAGAAGCAAGAGATGAAATCATGCAGGCGGGAATTTTGAGGTTCAACCGACCATTCCACATCACAATCAGTCAGAAATCCAGAGGGGTGAAATGGGGAAGATGACAGAAAAAAGCCCAATCCGATACAAGAGAAAAGGAGGAAACAAGATCCATGCTTTAAAAGGTTCCAAATCAACCAATCTCCTCACCCCGAAATCGGGGTAGGTCAACAGCAACAACAAAACCAAAAAAAACGCTATGAAACTAAATACTAACCCCTACTGGCAATCACTGCTTCTGCATGAACTTGGGCCAGTTCCCGGGACTGGGAACCTGCACGCGACCGATATTCTGATCCAGATCCAGAATCAGCTTCAGCGCATTCCTTGAACGGAGGTACGGGAGCGGCGCCTTCGCGCCCTGCAGCCCAATACCCGGCTCAACGTGTCCGCTGGGCGTCTCCTCGTGCGTGCCCGGCAGGGGCAGCATCTTCTGCAGGACCTCGTATGCGGCGAGGGTGAAGCCGAATTGCGGGGACGAGCGCAGGATTCGGGCGGGTCCGCCCTTGAAGAAGGCTTGCAGACCTTCTTCCTTCCACACTGTTGTTGCGCAGTGCCGGAGGCCGGTGTACTTGGTCTCGCCCTTGCGGGCTTCGACTTGCAGACGGGTTTTGATCACGTCACAGGGGGTGGTCAGGTAGGCGGCTGGCATGCCGGCAATGGCACCAGCAGTCAAGAGGTGGAGGACGCCGAGCTTGTTGGTGGGGGTTTCGCCGAAAAGGTCGCTCTTTAGGTGGGCGTAGGTGGGGAAGTAGATTGCTGAGAAGGGGACTAGTAAGGAAGCGATGGTTAGTTTGTGTTCGGATGTGAGGTGAAGTTGATCTTGTTTCCTTACCATCTCGCAGCAGACAAGCGCTGGCGCCCTTGTACAGACCGACCAGACCCAGGTTCTTCACAATCCACAGAGCTGAGCGGCGAGGAGCACCCTCGACGTTCTTGGCGATCTCACCCTGAACCTGCAGGCGAATCTTGACAATCTCCAGAGGGTTGGTGAAGACCTAGATGAAGCAGATGATGTCAGTAAATCTTGAAGAACACTTCCCCAAACAATCGGATGCTGGCTAACTTACAACTTGACAACCACCAGCGGCACCACCAGCCAGAATCTCAGCAGGATATCGGATCCGCTTCGTTTCCTTGTCGGTGAACCAACCACGGACAAGATCGTTGACCGTGAGCTTGATGGCCTTCTCGGGAGCAACACCAATCAGCTGGGGGATGACACCCGAGTACAAACCGGTAAAACCCTCGTTCCGAATGACCTTCTTGGCACAGTCGATCGAGTTGTTGTACAGTCTCTCACCAGGACGAGTGGACCGCTGGTTCTGCATGCGCGTCTTGACCAGATCAATGGGGTACACCATGAACGCACCAAAAGCACCCGCGATACTACCCAGAGCAAAGTGGTGCGCGGACTCGAGAACACTGTGCAGGAACGAACCGGCCTTCTCTGCGGTCTCGGACGCGCCAGCGGCAATCTGACCGGCGACAGCGACGGGAATGCGCCATGAGGCATCAATGACCTTGGCGAAGTCCTTCTGGGCGAGACGACCGGAAGGCGCATCGAGACCGGCGAAGTGGAAGAGGATATCGGCCTCCATGGGAGTAAAAAGGGAGAAGCGGGTGACGCGCGCGGCCTCGTTCAGGAAATCGGTACGAGTGATCTTGCCGTCTCTGCTCTTCTTGGTGGCCTCGCGGACGATCAGATCGATGATATCCATCTCGCGCATGATGTTCTGGAAGGCGCGAACATTGGCGTAGGAGATCTTGTTGCTGGTGGAGATGTTGCACAGGGAGGGCAGGTTCTCCAGGACATGGTCGGAGAGCTTGTGCTTGGACGTCTCGAGGATGATGCGCTGGAAGTCCTCGGGCTCGATATAACCGTCGCCGTCCTTGTCGAAGATGTGGAAGGCTTGGCGGATCTTCTCGCCCTGCAGACCGCGCAGCATCTGGGAGAATTGCGGGTAGGTCATGTCGTGGCGGGACTTGATGCGGCCGGTGTAGAGCGAGGCCCATTCGGAGTTCCAGTCGAAGGGGATGCTGTCGGGGGTCTTGCTCTGGTTATACAATGCTTGCACGGTGTCGAACTTGACCGTGCCGTTGCCCTCGAGGTCGAAAAGACGGAAGGCGATCTCGTACTCGGCATCGGGCTTGGCCAGGAGGTTCTCGAAGGTGGCCCAGTCGGACAGGCTCAGCTTGCCAGTCCTCCGTCGGTCGGCCACGCGAAAGAGGATGCCATATTGCTCGCGCTTGATTTTGTGCTGGGGAGGGAAGGGGACAGGTCAGCACGGTGGTCACGCAGGGCCGCGCTCAGCGCAAAACACAACACCAACGCAGCGACGAAAAGGATAAGGAGAGAGGAATCACTCACATAATCTTCTTGCTTAGGAGCGACAGCATTGATAAAGTCGTCCTCGGTCATGAAATGCTCGCCCTTGTCGTCCTTCCGCGCATGGCGCAGGAAATTGGAGCGGGCCTGGTGCGACAGATGAGGCTCCTCTGTGCTGCCGACCAAGGTCTCCTTGACGGTTTCCTTCACGCTTGCCATTGTGTCACAGGGCAATTAGAGGTTCGAAGACTGGAAGACCAAAATGCGAAAATCCACCGCACAGAACGACTTGGGAGGGGGGAAGGGGGGAAGATCAAGGGTGGAGACGGGGAGGTTGAGTCAAGAGGAATGGCCATCCCCCGACGATAATCAATAAGCCCGGTCCCGACAGGCACAACCAACTTTTTTTAGACCCGTGGGTAGTACCATTAAATTTTGATTTTCTAGAATTTGCCATTCACTCGTCCATCTACCAAATTTCTAACGGTGGTTCTGGTACTGGATTGGCTTCCAAAATTGTTCGTGGCCACGCGAGTGAGTTTTTTCACCGCCGTCGGATGGCGTTATTTACCCGGCGATCGGCCTGGGGACCGACTTGGGGTGACCGATCTCCGCATTCAAAATACTTGGGGATGGGGTAACCGAACATCCCATATTACCCGATGATATTCTGTAAAAGAGGATCGATTACGCTGTTCAAATTATTCGGAGCAATGCTACTTTTTTTCTCGGTGTGAAGGGATGTTGCCACCACAGGAACCACACAGTCAGCACCTGGGTCGAGATCGGGGCAGATGACCTCGATTTCGTTTCGGGGTTCCAGGGGGAAACCGGGCGCGAGCTAGTTCACATGTCCGGTGAGGGAGACTGGGCAATAAAGCAACGATCGGGTGTCTCCGTGCAACTCCGATGTCCAGACCACTCCCCTACAGTCCTGTGCGGAGCAGCGGGCCCAGAGTTGGAGACGCGGCCAAGATTGGACAGCGGGTTCTCCGCAGGGCCCCGAACTCGGCCCAACTCCGCCGTGTTTACTCCGCGTCTCCTCACCGGTGCTGCTCGTTGGCGTTCTGGGGAAGCTGCCTTACCTCACAAAGAGGGATTGTGTTAACAATTAATCGTGTTAGCAAACTACAACCTACACATCTTGTAGTCTTCGTATTCTAATGTATATATGACCACACTGTTCAAGTAATACCTTGCCGGCGCATAAACCTGCCTAAAGCGGCGACATCTCGTCTCCAGGTGCACGGTCTGCGATTCCGAAGCTGGAGAGGAGATGCAGGAAAAAATTACTCCATCCGAAGCTGCCGAGCTGCGAGAGCTCACGGAGATCCTGCCGTACCTTAGTACCTAAAGTAGCTACCCAAGGGTAGGTACGACACTAATATACTTTATGCTCCCACTGCATTAGGGGGTGCCTTCCCATAGCGGGCTCCTCCCTGCAGCTTTCAATTCCAGTGACTGTCGCTCTTATGAAGGTGCCCAGATTAACTCAGGCCCATTGAAGACCTTATTCCAGTCTGGACTCACTGGCAGACTTGGCTCAATGCCAACTGTTCAGTACCGTCATATGATATATCAACAGCGGAAGTGGAATGCCCACTGAGTGCTGCTCTTTTGCTCCCGAGTCGACCTAAGCATGTCTCTAAGCGCTCGGAACAGGATCAGTCATCATGGTCATGACCTTCACGAAAGACTTGAAGTGTGAAAATTGACTTGGAATGGCTGGAAGGGGAATAGCGTGGGAAAGGCGGTAAAGGTATTTTGCCAATCACATGCCCTGGGTGCTCCTTCCAGTGCCGATTCGTACTCCAATTGATCTTTTCGTGTTCCAATATAATTTTGTGTGCGTGCCACTTGTCAAACCATAGTTCAGATCTTTGACGCATTTTGTGTTGGGTCCATAAATACTATCTTTAATCGCTCGAACACTCGCCAAAGGAGAGCCCATTCTGCCCAGTGTGCCTTTCTGCCCACCCAAACCGCTACCCGCTTTGGGTGCGCCACGCATTCTTCGTAATAACAGATTCTTCGTAAATTTTCGAATCTCCTATTCAATCACCTATCCAAGCCACCCAACATGCCTAAATCTCCTAATTTTGATGAATCCCGCATGGCCGAAGCCTTCGCAGCCGCCATGGCCGAAAAAAAACCAAATCTCTCGAGGATTGCGCGTGAATTCAGCGTGTCCTATACCACCCTTACCAGTCGCGTCAAAAAGGCCAAATCGCCAATTACCCCTACCAAATCGCATAAGAATGCTTTACAGCCAGACCAGGAGAAGGCCTTGACCAATTGGATAGTAAAAATGTATTCGTGGAACCTACCTCCCACTGCAGGGCTTATACAAGCGTGGGCAAATCGCGCACTGCAGAGGGCGGGCCACGATAGACAGGTTAGCAAGATGTGGGCGTATCGCTTCGAAGCACGTCTACCAAAGCACCTAAATCTAGCCCCAGTGAAGCAGAAGACCAAGGAACTGAAGCGAATCCAAGCCGAGGATGCAGGCCTTCTTCAGCACTGGTACGACCTGCTTGAAAAACAGCTCCATGACGTCCCCGCCCGGCTAGTATACAACTTCGATGAATGTGGTTTTCAACCCGGTCAAGGACGCGCCCGAAACGTTATTGGGGTTAAATCATCTTGCCCTGACCTGCCAGAAGGAGAGAGAGGCGAAAATATCACTGCGGTCGAGTGTATTGCTGCTGATGGTTGGCTTATGGACCCGCTCTTTATATTCAAAGGTTCCGGCAAAAACTTCATGGAGGCCTGGTACTACGGCAGCGAAGACCTACCTGCGAATACGGCTATGTCTCCAAACGGCTGGATTTCTGATGAACTAGCCCTAGCCTGGCTAAGCTGCTTTATCAAGGCCACGGCTACTGCAGATCGTCTTAAGCGTGGCGAAAAGCGCTATCTTATATTCGATGGTCATGGTGCGCATCTTACCCTCGAATTTCTACAGAGATGCGAGGATCACCATATTATACCATTCGCATTTCTACCGCATTCAACACAACTCTGTCAGCCACTTGACGGAAAGCCCTTTCTGAATTATAAACAGCAATTTCGGATGATGAATAACGATCTGGCTTTCTGGGGCGGCCTACCGTATGGGAAATCGGATTTCCTCGCAATTATCGGGCCAATTCGTAAGAAAGCCTTGACGCAGCGAATTATTCGTGAATCCTTCAAAGATCGTGGTATTTGGCCGGTTGATGGTAGTAAAATCGTCCAAAACCTTGCGAATCAGTTAGAAATCCCTGATCTAATCGCCCCTGATCTTCGGTCATGGGGATCGCATACACCATCACTATCACCACCACCAAATCTCTCGTCTTCTAGTGTTGAAAACAGCCCTCCAAAATCTGTTGAAGCTCTCATCAAGAACCAGGCGAAGATTACTAAACACCTCGAGGGTCTGTCGGATAAGATGCAGCGAAATCTGACGAGGATGATGGCGCACCAGCGGGGGATAGCGGAGGAGCTTGCGATGACGCAGGAATCGATTCGGCGTATTAGAGAAGCGCAGATGCCAGTACGTCGCAAATACACTAAGCGGCAAATTAAACCGCTTAGCCAGACTGGTATATTAAGCACACGCGATGCGAATCGGTCAATTGCAGTCAGGAAGGCCGAGGATAAGGCGAAGGAGGAGCGGAAGCTGGTCAGGCAGTTCAAGAAGGTTTATGGCTACGCGCCCGCACAGAGATCGGAGGAGAGTATTCAACGGTCAATGCAGGCCGAGAGAGAGGGTAGAGAGGCAGGAGAGGTATTTTTTATTGATAGATAGCCAATTGGTGGTGAAATTTACGATTTAGCTTCGAAATCTACGAAGAAACTGTTATTACGAAGAATGCGTGGCGCACCCAAAGCGGGTAGCGGTTTGGGTGGGCAGAAAGGCACGGATACACGCCTCATACTATGGGCCTGGTGTAGTTTTTTGAAGCGGTAGCCACGTGCAGCTAGATAGCAGTGGCGGAGATCTGTGAAGCCAGACTAGGACGAGGAGCTGGGGTATCGTCCAAGCACTTTTAAATCCGCGGAAATATTGAATGACAGGAATGACAAAGATATATTTGAAACCACGGTTTGCTAAGACTTCCTTTCTGCCGCTGTCGTTTTACTTCTCGTGTTGCTCGCTCCTCCTATCTGTTGAGGTTCCAGGTTAAGGCACCGAATTGATGCCTCATTCCCAACCTCTGTCGGCATGCCTGTCCAGGGAAACCGGAGGCACTGAGCTTGAGATGCGCTTCAAGCGCTCTTGCCGCCATTATATTCTACATTCAGGGGATCTTCATGGAAGGACAGCGATTGAGACCGATTATGAGGGGTTTACTACTGTCAGGGCCTTGCCGCCCGTTCAAGGCTAAATACCCCCAGAATCGCATGTACACAGTTCGATACAGTCAAGTCAAGTTCTGTCAATTCCATTAAGGTCGATTTGTCTAGCAGGCCCTCATTCAATATTCAGTGCTTCGTCGTAGCCGATCTCAACCCTATCAAGTACCTGCATTGTAATCAGACTAGAGTCTGGTACCAAGGCTTTGAGGACATACCAGTTTCTGTTGCTTCTAGTCATGGCTAGCGCTAATAGGCTTCGGTAGGTACATAAACCCCTTTGGTAAGGACTTGAAACCATACTTTTGCTTCATGTCTTTGAGGGTAATTGGCTGTCGGAGTTCGTATACTGTGACCATTTTGTAAACAAAATCATATACCGCCCACTCGTTAGGCTTTGTGTTGAATTCTATATTACCTAGGCTATATTACCCAAGGGGAGAATCACCAGCGTTTCGCATTTGTGCTGGTAGGACTTCACAGATATGAGTGATTCTGGAATGCGGCGAATTACGATAAAACCAGATTCTATTCAACTTCAGAACTAAGGCGATATTTTCTGAACTCATAGTTTTTCCGCCCACTAATAATTTGTTCCGTATAAGGATCTTGCATTGGAAGAATAACTTCGCTCTGGACAAGGCGTCCGCCCTCTGGGTTCGTTGTGCAAGTCATGTATACAACGACCTGCCCTTGCAAACGCAATGAAAGATAGAGACATAATTAATAAAAACTTGATGCGACTATATGAGCGACAGATGCCTTGAAAATCTAGTTTCAGCAAGGGAGCAAAAAAGATGGTAGATGTCTAGTGTGAAATTCCAAAATCCGGTAGGAACCGCTCTAGAAATAAATTCCCCGAGACATAACGGATTTTGCTCATCGCTCAGAACAACGAACGAATCTGCATGGTGGAGGAAGACCAGTCTATCATATTCATCTGCCCGCACAAACCCCTTATTTCGCCAAATGAGGTCATCACAGGTGATACTCATACCATTCTGCTCTTCCCTAGGGTCGAATGTAGTATACACCCGGAGTTATCAATTTCCTAGGAATTGAATCAACTTGTAAAGCTCTCCACAGCCCTTTGAAGTACTACGGACTGAGATGTGAGCTAAAGATGTCGTAAGGTCTATCTGCTGTATGTTTCTATTTTCCAACCTTTATGTCAGAGAGGCTCAAGATAATTCCAGCCTGCTACGAATTATTCATCCAAGACCTCAACCGGCTTCTCCAACCTGCAAAACCCAAACACAACCCTCTCAACCGGCAAAAGACCCAACATAACCCAATTCCCCCAATACGCAAAAGCAACGACGACCACCCCAACAACAGCATCCAGCACAAAATGACTCGCCGTCGCAAAAATCGTCACTCCCATTGTCACCGGCCAAAAGAGCGCAAAAACTCTAGCCAGCAAATGCGGACTAAAGCACACGAGCCCAAAAGACACGAGCACCGCATTCCCAAAATGCAACGACGGCATCGCAGCAATGGTCAACTGTAACTTATTCTGCATCCAGGCTGATCCGCCCTCATCATCATGGAGGACATCGATGAAGCCGTATTCCGCCGGAAGAAAACGGGGTGACTTGCTGTGCCAGAAAGTGAATATTATGAAGGCGAATATGTTGGTTAGGGCCAACGTGCGTCGGAGGCGCTGGTAGTCTTTGCGACGGAAGACGGTGTAGCTGTAGACGAGGTAGGTGATGACGATTGTGGCGTTAGAATAGTAGATTTGGGCGAGGAGGGGGGTTAGTGCCGGTGTCTTTTTGAGGATGTATTGTTGCAGGCGACGTTCGAGGTCTAGAGGGATGTGGTTCTCGATCGAGAGGAGTCGGAGGGCGTGGTGTTCGGCTTGGTCGAAGATGGCTTCGTTGTTTGCGATGAAGTGGGCGGAGAGGGCGCGGGCGCCTTGGTAGATCTGTTTCATGAGTCTTGGTTAGCGTGGGCTGGTCCTGTGGTATGCCATGATCTAAAAAATGCTGGTGTCGAAGTACCCAGTAGGTAAGTAGCCAGTACCATATTTCGAGCAGAAATGGGAATCGTGCGAGGATGCGGGTTGCGGCATTTGGTGGATGGCTTTCTGTTGGTTGAATGGTATCTTCCAGGGCTCCGTCTTCTTCTCCGAGCTCGTCTGAGTCCTCATCTTTCAGCAAAGGTGTGCGAAGATTATGGTGCCAGGGCTGCTTTGCTCTGTTGATCCAGGTACCGAATCCAAATATCGTGGCGATCACTAGGGTGGAAAGTATCAGTACACTAACCCCGGATTTGACTGTTATTCAATGAAGAAACAAGCACTGACCAAATGGTTCCTATATGCTTCTCACGAGACCCATATTGCTGTGCTATACTGGAGTGAAATTATGAAGATGCAGAAAAGGAATACAGTGACAACGTTGGGCTATGGGCTACCAAGACCTCCACGACTGGCACTTTCGGAAGTGGTGGCCTTACATCCCTGTATGCCCGGCATAGCTGTGTTCTACTCGCGCAAAGCTCATCGGAGAGCTATCCAACCGCACATTTCATGATTTCTTGGTATGGATGATATTTCGACAAGGCCAGAAAGACAGTGAAGGCAGAATGATCTCAGGTTCGGCATTATACAATATATGTATTCATGGCATTTACCTGGCGGGGCATCTAGACATGGACCGCTGTTCCAGCCTCGCACACGGCATCTCAGGTAGTGCCTTCTTTTACCCTTTTTGAGTCAATACCTCAGGGTATGATACGAAAGGCCGGCAACTTATATGGCTAGTGGTTTCGAAGGTCGCAGCGGGGCCTCGATCCGCACACAAGGTGAATACATCCCATGCAATCGTCATGTGTGTCAAGCACCTATATGAGGACAAATTTACCAAGGGGCATTCGAATTTCGGGATGATTGCTGAGAAGAGTTGGCTCCTGTAAATGCTTCTGTTTCTGTTGTGATTACAATTTTGAGGACAGAGGAGAGTTACTTGCGCTTTTTGCTGGATTTTGGAAGGCCTAGGAGGTCTCGGGTGAGTTTCAGTGGAGCAGTTGAGACTCGGAAGCAGCACTGGAGTGGTATCACAATGATCTCGGCTTCAATGAGGGATTGGAAAATGCGATTGGAATGGGATTGCTTCGTCTCAAGGAATGAGACTATGTAGTGCTGCAATCGACTTCTATAGAAGTTCTGCATAAACTGTTCGTCAACACTCGAAGCCGCCCTGAAGAGAGTTTGTCTCTACACCAGTCAGATACCGCTTACTGCTAGCGTGGTGATAATGGGTGACAACGCTGCACCTGTTGCAGACCGCTGCGACCGCAGAAAAATCGCGATGGTTGGTCAAAGCTCTTTCCACTCGCTTGCATCCGTGAAGAACGAGGGCCATCGCTCGTTGGGTTGCTCGGTGGGCCCTATGCATCGGGCACCAGCGTCTGCTGGGAAGTCACGGTTGATCACATTTTCCCAGACCAAAATTAACTCGAGTGGTGGCAGCGGCTCTGCTGGTTGGCTGTAGATCGGCACGTAGCCTTACAAGGTTGGGACTAAGGTGTGATGGGAGGGTGATAATGCAGGAGGATGCAATGGGGGCGCTTAGAGAAAAACAACGGTAGTTGGCCCCCGCCCCGCAACGGGGTCTGCTTCTAAGTATATAGACGCCCACCCCGAACCAGTCTCCTCTCTCTCCCTGCATATCGTTGTTTGAGGGTTTTTCTATTTTCTCTCTCTTCTATTTTCGTTACGCGCTTCGTGTTGGCTGGTCCAAACGAACTCTGTCTTCGTCTTCAAGTCTACTCTACGTCAATAATTATCTTTTCCCATCCTTCCACAAGGTTACCACTTTGTTGATCAAAGTCCATATTGGTGCCAAAAGACATAATCATCTTCATTTTCTCTTGATTTCCATCAATTTTACTTCCGAGTCAACATGTACGCTGCTCGCACCGTCGCAAAGCCAAAGCTCTCCTTGAGCATCGCCGCCACACAAAACGCCCCCCGATCCTCGCTTTCCCTAAAGTCGCCCGGCCTTCCTCGCACACCTATCTCGCCAGTCAATGCGGCCAGCCCGACAGTGCAGAGATTCTCTTCCTTGCAAGTCCCACCCTACTCATACAACAACTCCTGCTCGTCCAAGAGCATTCTCAAGAAGCAGCCTGTCGCACGACACGGTGTCGCCGACAAGCGCATCAAGTTCAAGGGCACACCGACTGTGCACTGCGTGACACCAATCGAGAACCCGGATGAGTATTATGGCAAGCATACAAAGATGTCTCGCGAGGAGCGCCGATGGACAGTGCGCGAGTGAATGAGTCGCGCTCTTAATGACACTGGCCAAGATGTTCTTGGTTGGCTACGAAGTCTACACACCCCAGAGCGATCGACAAGACGAAGCAACATACCCCCGAGATCTGAATCTGACTCCACTGTATACCGACATGACGAACGGCACCTTGCAGCCAGCTTCGACATCAAGACGCGGCGTCCAGGCTGGCGCTTTGTTTAGATCGTGATTTCCGATCTGATATCGAGATATAGTATCGGAAATCATTTGGTTCAGGCTGCTCGTATGACTCGACCTCGGATATTCAGCGAGTGAGAAGGAAGATGATGCATTGTGTTGAAGAGATGATTATATTTATGACGTTGATGGGCCTCCGATTGATGACTGCGCTGCATTTTGATAGTTTAACCAAGTCGGTCACTACCGCGCGAATATGATGGTGCTTGACACCTTGTGCCAAATATTGAGATATGTTTTCGTAGATTTTGGGTTCATCCCAAGGACGATCGGATGGATTCTGTATTCGTCACATTTGGAGTATGGGATGGCTGGACCGCCGATCGTATTTGTTTAGGGCAGCTTTTGAGGGCTACCTGGTCCGTGCACCTCCGATCTTTTTCGCCGCCGTCCAGATCGCTCTTCAAACCTCCAATGTTCTCCTCAATAGCCCCAGGTATCGCCTTGCGCAGGTCTGCAGGCGCGGCGCGCAGCTTCCTGCGATGTCGACGAGGACTTCTTACCCTCGCGATCGAGACGTCATGGTAAGCGGGAGACAACAGCCATACCCAACCCATCACGATATTGACTCTCATTCTCAACAGCGACGATACGTCCGTCGCGATCGTCGAAAAGCACAAAGATAACCAATCCACCCAAAAAGCCACCATCCACTTCCTTGAGAACATAACTGCCGACTCACGCGCACACCGGGGCATCCACCCAATTCTAGCCCTCGAGTCTCACCAAGAAAGCCTCGCCAAACTAGTCAACAAAGCTCTACAGAACCTCCCAGTCACGAAAGAAGGACAAGCCGCCATAAATCTGGCTGATAGATCAACGCGCCGTCGACCGGATTTCATCTCGGCGACCAGGGGACCTGGTATGCGGTCGAATCTGTCTGTCGGACTCGATACAGGAAAGGCACTTTCGGTCGCGTGGCAGATTCCCATGGTGGGTGTTCACCATATGCAAGCACATCTCTTGACGCCGCGTCTTGTATCGTGTCTAGAAGAGAAAGCCGACTCGAGGACGTCTCCCGAATTTCCATTCCTCTCCATCCTTGTTTCTGGAGGTCATTCGATTCTGGTTCATTCCAAGTCTCTGGTCGATCATAAAATCATGGCGTCCAGCGAGGACATTGCGATCGGAGAAGCATTGGACAAGGGAGCGAGAGAGATCCTACCTGCCGATTTGCTGCAGGGCGCAAAGAATACGATGTACGGGAAGACGTTGGAGCGATTCGTCTTTCCGAATGGTATGGCTGATTTCGCGGAGTATCGGCCGCCTGTAAATCGCGGTGAGGAGGTGATTAAGCGACAGAGTCCCTGGGGTTGGAGTTTGACGACGCCGTTCGCGAATACCCGGCAGTTGCAGCTGAGCTTTTCTTCCATTGCGAGTATGGTGAACAAAATTGTTCAGAGCAAGGGTGGTGATATGTCTCAGGATGAACGGGTTGAGTTGGGTCGGGAGACTATGCGGGTGAGCTTTGAACATCTTGCCTCGCGGACCGTCATTGCGCTTGAGGCGCTGAGGTTGAGACATACTGGTGATGAGGAGATTAAGACTCTGGTTGTTAGTGGTGGTGTTGCGGCTAATAAGTTCTTGGTGACTGTTCTCCGGTCCTTTTTGGATATCCGTGGATTTGGGCATATCGAGATTGTTGCGCCGCCTCCTTACCTCTGTACGGACAATGCTGCTATGATTGGATGGGCTGGCATTGAGATGTTCCAGGCTGGATGGCAGACCGATCTGAGCTGTCGTGCTCTCCGCAAGTGGACTCTTGATCCCAATGCCGAGGATGGCGGAGTCCTTGGGCCAAATGGATGGGTCCAGACGAACGCTTAGTTAGAAGTCCGAAAAGATGTATATTAATCTTCCATCAAGTGTATATTAGCGATACCCATAATATCTGTCCTCTACTGTATAAATCAAAAGACAATTCTACTCTCCGAAATAACCAGAGTCTAGGAGTCGGGATCAAGCAATCCCATATGAATGTATTTGAGAATACATATCACTGCCAACGGGCCTACAAGACAGAGACCCATACGAAAACACAGACGCCGATGCAATGTAAATGCCTAAGCCGAAACCTTTGGAGATAACATTCCTGCCGCCCGAGTCCTCCTTCACAAAAGGGTATCGATAATGCGCCGTTCTAACCAAGCCCGTGCAAAACCATGACCGGTGCCACCTAGGTATGGTACGCTGTGCAAAACAGGCAAATAAAGAATAAATCATAATATCAATCGCGCTCGCTAGTGTTCGGGTTCATCCGCCGATGGGAGGGCCGCGTCGTTTGAGAGTGCCGATCTGCTTTCGAAGCTCGGTCAGGAAGTCCTTTCCGTTCGCCATAGCGTGGGCTGTTATACGCGAGCGTTAGGGGTCTGTCAAGAGGTATCAAAGGGGGTTAGATGGACAGCTCGACGTACGCTTTTGGCCCCATGCCTTGTCACTGGCAGGATTCTTTCCGATGGGCCTGTAGACGCGGGCCTTCGAGCCTGGGGAGGGTTGTATTAGTGTGGTGTTGTGGTAGAGTGGATTGCATTTGTAGAGGACGGGTCGTATTACCTTCGAGTTCTGAAAGCACGAAAGAGCACCTTTTTAGCTTCATCCTTGACTGCGCGGTATCTACTCTCGTACTTACCACTCTTCATGACGTTCTTGAGCTCCTCCGCATTGAACTTGTTCACAGAAGAATGCTGGTCATGCGCCGAGTTATGATTCTGGACTTGGTTGTTGCCGTGGCTGTTGGCAGCGTTGTTGGCAGCAGCGATCTGCCAGGCAGGAGGGGGACCTCCATGGTGCCGACCCGGATATCCTCCTTGGGCCCGATCACGGTTGCCAGATTGGCGCTGTGACGATTGGCGATGCGGTCCGCCGCGCCATCTGCGGCAAATATCACTTAGCGTGGTCCGGGAATGGACGCGATGAAGACGCCTGAAGGCAAAAGCAGAAGCTCACCTGCCGCCTCCGGGCATGATTGTAGCAGTAGAAAGTATTTGAAAGTTTTGTGGAACGCTGGAAAAGTCGAGGCAAGAGTATGCGGGGAAGCTGTGCGCGTCCGGCCAGCGTTGACAGATGGATCGACACCTGAGGCTTGCAGCCGATTTGATGGTCTCCGCCTTGGTGAGATAACAAAACACCTGACACCCCAAATCCACCCCAGCTCGCTCTGGTCCAGGCTGCCACCGCGTTTTATTTTCTTCGGCGCCGATGTGATTCGGATCGCCTACTGCAGACCTTGCATCGCCTTAGCACCTGTTGCCTCAGACCCCCTCGCTGGCCCCTGAACGCGACCTGACGTGTCTGATTGGCATTCCCCCAAGCTCCAACGTCGATCAACATACGGAGCCCGCGAGGCTTGATATGCACAATGGCGCCGATGTCTAGACATTCACTGCCTAGTCGGCCGTCACGGGCCCAGCCCAAGTCGTCTTTGAAAAGCTCGCGCGCCGGAGGTTCACTGGCCGGTCCTCCTTTGAAGAAGCGCAAGTACGTCCCTGGTGGACCCGGCGGCGGTGGTAGATTCATCGAAGTCGAAGTATCGCAAGAGACCACGCCGAAGAAGAAAGAGAAACCCCCTCGACGGCACTCGAACAGTGCGCGGCCCAGCAGCGCGCGCAGTCGCCCAGTACGCGAGCTCGACCACACCATGCTTGCCCCTCCGCCACCTCCCCCTGTGCCGACTACACCTCCATCCGTGACGCGCCCCCGACGAGACAAGAGTCAGAACCGCGGTCGTTTTACGTCCTCTACAGCCGCCGCATTGGCTCTACAACAGGGAGACGGCTATAAGCCGCGCGAGGAGCGGGGGTGGGAGGAGTTCCATCCAGATCTGGACATCGATGGCAAGCTTGCTGTTTTCACTGCCGAGGAAGTCGACACCTATGATACTGGCGCGAATGCCTTGGCTTTGGATTCAGTAAACGGTGCAAATGTCCAGGATTATTCAGCAACACCGGGCTCCCAGGCCAGTGACTCCCCCGTTCCGTTCAAGCGCCGGCCGGGACGTCCACCGCGTCGCCCTGAAGCCGTCCTCAATGCCCTCCTCACGCAGCAAGGCCCAAAGATCATCCCGCCACCAGGACCGAACCCCCGCGAACGACTGACGCTCCCCAGGCCATCTTTCCGGTTACGCGATCCTTTCACATTCTACGAGCAAAAGGGCCTTGGACAGCAGAACTATGTGGACCGAACCATGGCCTCCGTGGGATATCAGGAGAGCGACTTGTTCCTTCGACATGACCGGCGCTTCATTCGGATGACTGAAGGTGCGCAGGAAGACGACATGGACATCATCCAGCCAGCAGTAACCGAAGGAGACGCCAATGCTACCACTGGCCGAGTGGAGTACGACATGGATGAGCAGGACGAGAAATGGCTGGAGGACTTCAATTCCAAGCGCCGAGCAGACCAACTGGAGCCCATCAAACCCGCCATATTCGAAATCACCATGACCAAGATTGAGAAGGAGTGGCATGCTCTTGAGAAGCGGATTCCCAAGCCCAACCCGAAACCCCCTCAGACACACCGCCTACGCTCCAGCTCCGCAGCGGCCGTTAATGGCGAGACCGCTGGGCCTGGGGAGGACCAGGATAGCAAGTGCGCTATCTGCGATGATGGCGATTGTGAAAATTCCAATGCGATTGTGTTCTGCGATGGTTGTGATCTGGCGGTTCACCAAGAGTGCTACGGTGTTCCCTTCATTCCGGAAGGCCAGTGGCTGTGCCGCAAGTGTCAACTGCTGGGAAGAGGATCTACCAACTGTATCTTCTGTCCAAATACTGAAGGTGCATTCAAACAAACTACTTCGTCCAAGTGGGCTCATCTACTCTGCTCCATTTGGATTCCCGAGGTCTCTATTGGAAACCCGTCTCTCATGGAGCCTGTGACCGACGTCGAAAAGGTACCACGCGGCCGGTGGAAGCTCAACTGCTACATTTGCAAGCAGAAAATGGGTGCTTCAATTCAGTGCAGCAACAAGAACTGTTTTGTGGCCTTCCATGTTTCATGCGCACGCCGAGCCCAACTGTACCTGAAGATGAAAATTGGCCACGGTCTCATGGATTCGCATCTACTGAAGGCTTTCTGCGACAAGCACGTTCCCGATGACTGGAGACTCGAACACAATACCGACGTTGCTACGGCCGATGCGATGGACTACTACCGCACTACCATGCACGGCCGACGATGGGGAGACAGCCAGGCCGCGGCACTCTCACTGGGTCCTTCCGCCTCCGCCGCCGACGACGCTGACCGAGCCAACACCCCTCGAATCACAATTACACTGGGCGGAAACAAGCGAAAGCGACCCCAGACCCAGAGGACAATTTGGAAGCTACCCTCGGGTGCTCCTGTGGTTCCCCAGGTTGTTTTAAACTCGGTGGTGGCCGCCCTCCAACGATTTACGGTCCGTGGAAGAAAGCAGTATGCCGAAGAGGCATGCAAATACTGGACTTTGAAACGAGAAGCGAGACGAGGAGCTGCATTGCTGAAGAGACTCCAGCTGCAGCTTGAAACATTTTCTTCGATGGAGATGACGCGACGAGACTATGTCGCTATGGGCGTAACTGGTTACAAGCGTCTGGAACGTCGCAAGGAATTCGGCGAATGGCTTTACAAGGACCTTGATCGACTTCGAATGCTTTGCGATGAGGTGAAGAAGCGCGAGAGGGAGAAGCTTAAGGATGCCGAGATGCTTCGTAGCATTGTCGACCTTGTCTACTTCCCTACATTCCCCTTGCTCTGGCCCATATTTGAGAAAGCTCAATTGTAAGCTACTGCCTCTTATCCACCCTACAGAACCTTTGCTAACGAAGTTTAGACTTGATGGAAAGGGCACCTTCGCAGCCGGCCTCCTGTCAATTCGCAAGCGACTCGAACAACGATTCTATCCCTCTGTAGCATCATTCTCGGCGGATTTGGCCAGTCTCTTTACCTCAGAGATCGGCGTGGGACCCGCGGGTGACACTGCCGAACTGCAAGCTCAAATTAGTGGCCGTGCCCCAGAGCTCAGTATCGAGCAGCGAGAAAAGAGGAAGCTCGCTAAGCGGATTATCAAAGCTATTCAGCCGGCCCTTGAGGACGCTATTCGAAAAGAGAGCGAGCTGAACCGCAAGCCGTTCGAAAAGGAACTCAAGGATCTGGACGTCATCCTGGATCACAGCATTTTGTCAGCCGAGCATGAAGGGGATACAGAATTCGATCTTGCAGGATCCGATACCAAGCACGAGACTGAGCCTATGGAGGGTGTGGAGCCAGCAAAGACCGAAGGGTACGACAAGGCGTCCGCAAGGGTGCAAACAACTGGTGACGACGCTGCCCCTGCTGAGAGTACCGTTTCCCAGGAAGGCGCCGCCGAGGAGACAAAGCCAAGTTCTAGCGTGGTCTACCGTCGACACCCTACCCCGGTTCTTTCAGAGGAGGACCAGCAGCTACCTTTGGCCCAAGGTGGTATCCAATGGTACATGCAGCCCTTTGACCCTACTGGTACGACAATTCACGAGGAACGATGGACAGGCCGGGATGTGATGCGGGGTATGAGCGAGGAACTTAGCGAACTGGACGAGGATGAATTGAAAGATCTGGTAGAGGACGAGCTGGACCAGGACCCAACAAAAGCGCCGACTGGCGCGTCGGGGAGTTCCAAGCAGGTCCGCCGAACACGTCGTGGGCGCAAGTGATTAAAGGTTTTATGGGAACAAGCAAGCATCAGGCGCGGGAAGGAGTTCAGGTAGCTAGTGGTCTTGCCTTTTTTATCTGGCAGAATTTAATACCAAGCGAATTGCTGGATCTTTGACCATGAGGTGCCGTACTGAATCAAGGGGAATAGTTGTAAATCTAGACCTGGACTGGTCGCTCAGTAGCTCTCGTCGTAGTCTTGGCGCCCCCTCGCCGATTTTCCTTTGTGCAGACTAGTGGAAAAATATCTTTCTTTCTTTTTTTGCTTTTTCTTCTGTCTTCCAGTATCTTTTTTCTTGGTCAAATTTCCGCCAACTTGGTCGCTCCTGGCACGCGTAGTCGTGGCCAGAACTCGGGTGTGTTGTTCCTTTCCGGTGACTAGCGCGCCCGCTCTTATCAGCTGCGATTTCTCTTCCCTCCTCCATCCTTCCTCATCACCCGCCTCGCAACTTTCATCATGGCCGACTTCGACCACGACACCGCCCCTTATCCCGGTATGTGTGATCCCGATGTCAGACTAATATTCTGGGGAACTGTGAACACCCAGAAATTTGCTCGACTTGCTAATATTGACTCGCGCCTCTTTAAGACGAACCGCGGTACGACCGCGATGCTCGCAGTGCTTCCCCCCGACACGAGCCCCGTGCTGACCGCGACCGCGCTCGCTCCCGCTCTCGCTCCCCCAACGGCCGCCCTGATGATCGTGAAAGGTACGTAAATGAAGACGTATATGAAGACTTCTATGAAGAAGTTCAAGAATACGAGTGGATTCGAAACGGCAGGAACTGGGCTGACCAACCTCGCTGGACCAGAGTGCGCCGACCCCCGCCTGAAGAAGATGAAGAGGGTGCTCAGAACCCCGGCTCCAACCTCTTCGTGACTGGTATCCACCCACGTCTGACTGAGGATGACCTCACGCGCCTGTTCGAAAAATATGGTGAGGTGGAGAGTTGCTCGATCATGGTCGATCCTCACACTCGCGAGTCCCGTGGCTTTGGTTTCGTCAACATGATCACGTCCGAGCAAGCCGATGCTGCTAAGGAGGGCCTCCAGGGTGAAGTCATCGAGGGCCGCACTCTCAGCATCGAGAAGGCGCGTCGTAACAAGCCTCGTACTCCTACCCCCGGCAAGTACTTCGGACCTCCCAAGCGTGGTTTTGGTATGTGCCCCGTTCTTTCTCGTCCCCTTCCATTATCCATCTCTTCCTTTCTGAGACTAACAATGTTTTTCAGATGACCGTGGCCCCCCTCGCCGCGGTGAACGCTACGATGATCGTCGTGCTCCTGGCGGTGGCAACTGGCGCCGTCGTGATGATGACTACTACCGCTACGATCGCTACGACCGTGAATCTTACAGCGACCGCCGTGGCTACGGCCGTGACTATGACCGTGGCGGCGACCGCGGCGGCTACCGTGGCCGAGACTACGGCGACCGCGACTACCGTCGTGGCTCCCGTGACGACTATGGCTACCGTGGTGGTGGTGGCGGCGGTGGTGGCTACGACCGCTACAGCCGCGATGATCGCCGTGATGACCGCCGTGGCGGAGCTCCAAGTGGTACTGCTGGTGATGATGCTGGTGGTCGTGCTTATTACGATCGTGATGCTAATGCCGCTAGTTATGATGCGCCTCCCCGTGAGCCCCGTGGCGGTGCCGGCGGTGATGCCTATGGCGGCCGCTCCTACGAGGGTCGTGGCGATGAGCGTTACTCTGGCCGTTAAGCCGGCCGTTAAGCGAGTCGTTCTTCATATATATGATTAGGACATCCTTGCTTCGGCAGTGCCCCCGGTTCACGGTAAGGCGAAACGTTTTCTCTAATGCAGTTCCCTATGCGATGTTTTTTTCCACTGGTGCTTTTCTGTTTTTTTTTTCTTCTGGGATTGTTTTAACTTTCTGGGATTATTTTTTTTATCGGGATTTCTTGCAAGAGACTTTAGTCTCGGTATTTCTTTATTTTGCTGTTTTCACGATTCTGCGATCCACACAATCGGACCACCGTCAGCCTTTATGTGACCGACTCGACCAATATCGATCTCGTCATCTCGCGGTCTCTGGATGATGTGTCTCTTTTTTTCTGTTCGCGACGCAACTCGGGTTTTAGCGCCAAAGGGAGAAAACAATTTTCGCTGTAATTCGGTTGCCACTTATGGTCAGCACTCGGTCAATCACTACGCCTTATGCACAACATCCACCTCAGTAACCCGGATCGACTGTATTCGACAAGCTTAAATGTCGCCCCTTTTTCACCCGTCACCTTTTTTTACACCTATCTTTACACCGTCTCTTTGGCCAAGGGCGTCTCGTCTTCGCGCTCGTAGTTCCGCCATTCTGCTAACCTCTAGGCTATTTCTTTGATCCTCTCTCTCGGACCAACTCCCTCGGACCAATCCTCCTTGGACCATCATATTCGGATCGCCCATAACACCCAAAGGTAAAGATGAAGCAATCGGTTTTTGACGATTGGCTGATCTTTACTCCCTCCTTGTCTCATCCTGGATCGTGCTGTTGTTTCCCTGATTGCTGTACTTACAGTTGTCACAATGGGACTCTACTCACACACTTTAGGAGCCTATTATACCGTCTTCGATTTGGCGCTTTCGACGCCCCCGACTGCGGAGAATGATTCGATTGACAGTCTTTCTGGTTGTGTCCACGTATACAGCCCGTGTCATCCCTGATATTCGGGTGGTAAATGTGCTTGAACACTACTCTTAGCGAGCGGATCGGGCCATCTGTTGGAAACCATATCTTCAAGAATACAACACGAGCCGCACGGTCTAAAGCCGTCGACACTGTCAGTGGTGTCTATTGACAGAAACCGAGCCCATGTATTCTTCGAGCTGGGAAATTTTGTAAATGACCAGTATATCTACATCCATCAACTCTGGACACGTACATTCTTTAAGTCCACAATCAAATTATAGTGAACTAATTAAAAGGAAAATATGATTTACTTTACGAATGGACAGCGATCATCGATGCTTTACATATTTCTTACAGGAAGATAGCTAGATGCTTCATGATAGCACCTCAGATTGCCTTGAAGCTAAGGACAGATATGAATAGAAATAAAAGACCATTGCTCCCGTTCCTGTTGTATGCCCTTGAACTCCAACAAGCTCCCCAAGTAAAAAAAATAAAAATAAAAATAAGGAGATCCAAGAACGAAAGAAGCAAACACCTTAAGAGCAAACCCGAAGATAAAAAAAAAGACAACCAGAGCAGAAAAAACTACTCCGATTCCTTCTTGGAATCGCGCTCAACCTCCTCGCTCTTCTGGAGCAAGAACTCCCCAAGAACCTTGAGGGGATTGGAGGGCCTAATATAAAAAAAATTAGATTCCCCAAATCATGATAACTGCAAGATCCGGGTATACTTACTGTTCCCTCGCAACAGACTTCATCCCCTCCAACAAGTGCGGAACGATCTTCTCGTTCAGATACACACGAGCCGGCGCACCACCAGGCCGAACCTGGGTGCTCGAGGCAGCAGACAAATCCACAAGAGGCGTATTGGCACCACTCGCCTCCATACTGCCGTGTCCGGAATTGATATTCGAGCTTTCGTGTCCGGTAGTGGGAGCGGCGGGAGTTGGCTGCACAGGAACGTCGGCAGTAGTCGTGAACTCAACGACAATAACCGAGTCGTTGCTGGGGGTCGGAAAAGGAGTTTCGCCGTAGCCGGAGGAGCAGACGGTTTCGACGTCGGAGAAGGTGTGCTCTTGCGCGGGCGCGTAGTCGTTCGGGTCGAGCTCGGAAGACGGAGGGCTGATGGGCGACATGCGCTCTCCTCCGCCCGCCGCTCCGAGCTCCTCACTGGCCAGCGGGAGAGTGGGTTCTAGGGTGCCCTCAGCCATTGCGACCACCGTCAACGCGGTGCGCGGTGCCAGTTTTAGAGGCTTGGGGGATGGACGGAGGAGGTTAATTTGAAGTACTGCACGAATTGCTTTTATTTTCCTCACTTTCGTCTTCTCTCACTTCCCATCCTGGCGCCTACCTCGCGAGTAGCTGCGTGAATGCAAGTATGCAAACAGAGTAAACACACCAAACACGCCAAACATGTCATTTCAGGATAAATGACTCACGTGACTTCGTGTTTCACTCGAGTCGAGGCGCGTTCGCAGATTAGACTGCGCCAGCGATCCGCGACGCGGGAGATACCTTCGAAAAGAAGGGGTCGCATGGCTTATCGGCAGAATGTCTCTACTGCATTTTTGGGAGACGCAGCGCTCCTCGAAACGCAGGAAAACGTCCGGGGAGGTTTCGGACACCACGCCCTCTACCTCTGCCCACGAAACGCCGAACGAGGATAGTCCCCGGCCTGCCAGTCCGAGTCTCTCGTCCGGGTTTGCGGATACGCTTGCGCCGGAATTGGACGAGTTTCCGCTGAAGAGCAGCCAGACTGATCTGGAGACCTCTTTGCCTGCAATCGAGACCGATGAGCATGCCATTCGGCAATACGAGTCGTCCCAGACTGGGAAGGAGGGCGACGCTGAGCCTGGGTTGCATGTTAGGCTACGAGATGGTGTCTGGGAGAAAGGCAAGAGCTCTATCTATGTGGATGCGTTCAATTTGGCGCTGGAAACTGTGTTGGATGAGGAGTCACATCTCTTCGATGGGGCTGAGTTGGAGGTGTTTAACCAGTGGAGGGAGCTAGATTATGAATCGCAATATCTGTATGGACTTTTTCCCCTGTTTATTCTATTTGTCAATGAATTAACAGGTCCAGATATGTGCGCCTCTTCCTACGCAAGACATCCGCCTGGCATCGTATCAATCGTCTAGGTTACTACTCAGATATATCAGATTTATCTGCAGTAGCGGCTGATCTTCAGCAGGATCGCACCTTGCCAAATCTGGAGAACGAGATTGATGAACAGAATGGCTTTGGTTCTTCGTTTAGATTCGCAGATGGCATGCAGGAGATTACCACGCTGGAAGAAGCGTCGTCTCTCCTGTTACTTGACGAACTGAAAGCTTTCGCCAAAGAAGCAAAAGCACAAGGGAAGAACAAGAAAGAGCTCCTTACGGCTCTGCGAGTGACAAGTCAATCGCAGAGAGGTCTCGGATTCAAAGAGAAAATTCACACCAACCAACCCGGAAACCGAGACGAGCACTACCTCCAGAAGATATTGGATTACACAGGCGAATGTATCCGCCTCTCACCAGAACCACGCGCACTCTTCGAACGAGTACACCTCGTCTTCTATCGATCAACTGAATGGACCGAAAAGTCCTTAACAACCATCATTCTGGCCAAGATCTCGCGAAGGAATTTCCCAGAATACATCGTATGCCGATCAAACTCCATCTTCTCATCCCGAAATGCATTGCTGGAATTCGAGTCCGCGATCCGAACCCAATTCGACATCGACAATATCCTCGAATTCAACGGCCCCCCGAGCACAGAGTCTCTACAAAGCATCATTGACCTCGCGGTCAATATTCATCCCCGCTGGACACAACTCGTGAAAGAGGAACAGCAGAAAGAAGACTCGATCTACGAGAGTGGCGAAGGCGCCTATCTCCGCCGTTTCTCGCCAGCTTGGGTGTATACCCGCATCATACATAAAAGTCTCCAACCACTCGGTCGATTCAAGGAACATAAACGTGAACATGGGATAATATCCGAGTTGCTATCGCAGCGCTTGTTCCATGCTTCGCGGCGGGGCGCTTGGTATCAGCGGAAAGCTCTGCTGGAAGAACATTATATGTGGGCGCTCATGCCCTCAGAGGGTCGAAATGAGGAGAAGCAGCGCAAGTTCTGGAAACGGATTGCGTTGCGGACGTGTGAAGAGGGCCTAGAAGACCCACTTTGTCATTTGATTTATCACTATGATCTCCAGAAACGGATTACGAAGCTTGAGAAGGCTCTGAAAGTCGTCAAGAGGGAACAGCATGATTTCGGGCATGTTATGCTTTCCAAACCTTTCGAGCGAACCGTCGAAGGAATACGAGTTGATCGGGATAGTGACGATGCCTCGAGGAAGGGGAAAGCGACGATCTGGGTTGATGAGCGAGAAGGGGGAGAAGAGTGTCGAGTCGAGAGTATGTGTTTGAGTTGGTATCGGGATAATGGATGGAAAGGATATCATTCTGAAGGAGGGATTGTGAGGACATTATTCGCCTACCTCTTCTACGATATACTTTTCACCTATGTTCCCAATGTCTTCCAGACGCCCTTCCAGACCTGTCCGCTGGATCTACATACGGATGTTTTCTATCCTTCTCGTGCATCGGAGATTAACCATCGGCTTGTGGAAATTACGAATGGGGATGCCGAGCGGATTGTTAGGGACGTTCACGCTCGTGAATCGGCCGCGCAGCCTTGTGCCATTGGACTTGATTGGTCTTTTGAGTTGGATGATCTTGTGGAGATTGTGCAGTGTTTTCGGGGCGAGGCACTTGCGACGATCTGCAAGGTCATGGCGCAGGAGTATCAGCAGCGTGGGGGTGGGATCCCGGATTTGTTTCTTTGGAAGCATGAAGAGAAGACTGTCATGTTCTCTGAGGTCAAGTCTGAGAATGATCGGTTGAGTGATACCCAGCGGTTGTGGATTCATATTCTTCTTGGGGCTGGAGTACAGGTTGAACTGTGCAATGCGGTTGCGAGGGAGGTGAGAACGGACTAGAGGGGGTTGTGTATAATTTTGGACTTGTACATGGTGATCTCGAACGACATTCATGAACGATATACCCATGCAAAGATGACTTTACATTTTCGACATATCTACACTACGGCAAATACTACGCAAGTATGTGAGATGCTTAAAATAGATCCAAAGATCAAACGCGTGACCGGGTATAACTCATAATAGTTCTTTTTTAATGGGCGTATCTAGCACACGAAAGCTATGTCCAAACACATCGTGCCGAAAATAACTCCCGCGTCCTTTAACTCCAATGACCACAGACAACCACGCCTTCGCTTATGCGACCAGGGTGGAGGCGGTGGCGGACTCGTAGCGCCAGGTGGGGGGCAGGACACCGACGGTCTTGTAGTAGCGGGACAGACGGTGGATGCGGGACTCGATCAGAATGAGGCGGAACTTGGAGTCCTTGTCCTTGCGGTTGCGCTCAAGGTGCTTGCGGACAGCGACGGCCTGAATGGAATTGTTAGCAACTGAGTAACGCAGGATGAAAGGGTGTCTCTCGAAGAGAGTTGGTACGGTACCTTCTTGATCAGGAAGTAGAGGTCCTCGGGAAGCTCGGGGGCGAGGCCTGTTATTCCAAAATCTCTCTGTCAGCCTAATTCTTGACCAAGCAGAGGCTTAGCTGCTGGTGCATTTCTGCGACCAGAGTATGTATGCACATATAGTGCTTATATTGTATCGGTGAGGAAGAGCCTTGCGCCAGAAATTTTGCTTGTGAAAAATTCCCAAGTAAGGATTTCCGACGCAATTCATCGTTCCTTCAGCCGATTGACATGGGTGGGGGGATGGCGTGAGTCGTACCGTTGGACTTCAGGATACGGAGGATCTTGTTACCTGTTCACGAAAATTTTGTTAGCCATTTTCATTCCTCCCTTCCGGCGAGTCGCAAACTCGCAAATTATTGTAGAGCGCAGTGAAAATTCGTACCAGTCACAATCTTGACCTGGGCAACACCGTGGGAGTCACGGAGGACAACACCGATCTGGGAAGGAGTGGCACCCTTCTTGGCCAGCTTGCAGATGTGGTCGACAACCTGGTCGGGGGTGGTCTTGAGCCACGCCGGGGCGGAGCGGGAGTAGGGGAGGGTGGAGGAGGCAATGCCCTTGCCCTTGGAGTGAAGACGACCCATTATTGCTGAAGTTGGCGACGGCGAGGTTGGTTGTCGAGGTGGATGGAAGAACTCGATGGTGGAGTTGGCGATGGTTGCCGGAAGGCGATGTGTGTGGGTCACGTGAGGGGTTCGCTTATTTCGCTGGAAAATCCTTTTGGGTTGGCGGATCCGCCTTCCCTTCCGCCTTTTCCTTTCGACCTCACCTTTTTCCATTCTTCTCTGCTTGCCATTCTCTCGGCTCAACGCGCGACCATGCTTTGGAATTGATGCATTCTGGACGGTCGTGTGGTCGATGATCGGCCTGCTTGAATGCGCTTTTGTCTCTGTCCTCGCATTAACGACTTCTTGACAACGATCTTCGCTCTCTACTAACAGGTCAGTTGGTCGCTTTTTTCCTTTATCGCAGCTGCCCTTCCTCCCCTTTTATGATGATAACTCACTTTTTTTACTTTTTCTGGTACCTCTTATGTCAGAAGCGTGTCTCCGGATGCGTCTTCGATGATCTAACTGGACTTCTGATCACTTTTTATTGCCTCGCTTTGATCTTCAAGCATATTGTAAAGCTTCCTTACTGACTGCTTTCTAGGCTTTGCCTCTCATGGACAGTACCTGCCTACCTCGATTCGAATATGAAAGTATCTTCGCGGAACTGAGACCCATGATACTTAATCTATTTGAATGCAGGCTCTTCTTTCAGGGGAGATACGATCGAGCCTGGGGAAGCGGTCCTGCATTCGAATAGGTCACGTATTATAGTCATCGGCTCTTGAAGCGTCGCTATTAGCATTAGTTGAAAATGAAATATTCTTGAAAAGCCACTATCTCCAGTCAAACTTCCTATGTAGAAGAGGGTCCACCTTTGATAAGTTCTTGCCGATCAAGCCCTGCACCATTGCGCACGGGTGTCTCAGCTGCGTCAACACTCGAGTACCCTTGTGTTTGGGGCATGATTTCTGCATTACCCTCTCCCGATGCCCTTCGGGGGGTTTAAATCTCATTCGGGAGCAACCGGGGTTGGGGTATGTAGTTTTGAGTGTTCGAGTGGATGTATATTTTGTCGTGTTGCCGGGATTACATCGGATAGTTCAAATGTTTTGCTGACATTATTGTATGAGATGCCACGCTTACCAGTAGAATATGCCTTGATGTATTATAATGTGCAGTATTTCATGAATAATTTTTGTATGGGCGCGAGACCTGCATGCCCTGATCGCATCTGTAATTACGGTGCAGAGTGAGCGCTGCTGCCACGACTAACGCAGATCAACGCACCCGGGCTCTGCAGTGGCGCGGTAAACAGGCCACGTTTGCGCCCGACAGTGTACAATTTCAGTGACAGCTTAGCTCTTGCCCTTGCCACATCCAAAGCGCTTGATTTCGAATCGCCTATACGTCTCCGTGAACGACCTGGGGAGCTTGATGCCATGGCGACGCCTGCGAGCACTGTCCTGGCCTCCAACCCCGCGTATGGTTCAGCCTGAGATGAAGCAATTCAGCTCCTCCGTCCCGAGGCCGCAGAAGAAATACGATGGAAGAAAGATGACAAATTACATGTCCTGGCCGAGGTGTTGGCCGCTGCGAACGAATAGGTAAAAAAAAAAAAAAGAAAGACAAACGGTAGACGTACACAAGGAGCCATGGGACGACCGTGGTATTCCGCGACATCTTCGACAAAACTGCTTCGCGCTTGCATAAGCTGAGGGATATCGGTGATAGTTGACCCAAATTGATCCGCTACATGGGGGAGTGCCTTGGGCCGTGTTTAAGTCCTTCTTACAGGTGAGACACCTATAGACCTGTCGAGACAATACATTAATCAAACTAACCAGGCAGCTGTGGCTGATACGGAGAAACCCGGCATTGTCTATGATGGAATCGAGATGATCGTCAAAATGTAAGCAAGTACACCATGTTCGAGAGACTCTACGCTCTATATTGTCATTTCTCGCTAAAGTGAAATAATTCTACGCTGAGAAGACAGGGATCAGAGTGGTGGAGAGTACCTTTCATATTGGGTTATCCAAAATGACCAAGTTGCTGTGGTCGAAATCGCGAGATCGATCGACACGGAGCTCGCAGGCATGCGGAAAGCTCTTGATCAGCTTGAATCACCGATGCAAATTGTCAATGACTAGCTGGAGGGCATCGTCAATCGTCTTGAGCGGTCAAATGGATCTCGAATATGCAATATACATAACACCATGATACTGTCAGGAGTGGGTCTTGAAGGTTCGGGATTATGATTATTCGATCAATCGGAGTATATGGACTGGCAAGTGCCTGTCTTCATCTCTTCTTTGGCTTCATGGAATGCGTGAATTCGCCCGCTTCCCGATATCATTGGGCCTATTTACTATCCAGATCTGATATTCTTGAAGCCGGTTCGGGGAGAAGAAAGCTGGTGTAAGTCATCTACCTTGAACATCATCACCACTTCCTAGCTACCTGGCCCATGAGGACGTCTAATATGTCATCCATCTCAAAGAGCAGATCCGGACAGCATTTTACGGAGCATTCTTCAACAACTCACCACTGCAACCTCAGAGAACCTACCTTGAAGAAATATCAAGAGCTTCAAGAACATGGCTTTGATATGAGCCAGCTCACGCTGGAAGAAGTGAAGGATTTGATCCTGAGACTCCTAGTTAATACTCCGACTACGATTGTCATAGATACTCTCGACGGGTGCAATTCCAAAAGAAGATTCGAGCTGATATCCATCATCGCACAACTTCCACAAGCACAGAACTTTTTGGTCAAAATACTGGTATCGAGTCGAGATCCACGCCTCCCAGCTCGACTAGAGACGCCATCGACTTACAATCGATGCGAGTCAGACTACCCAGTACATTGATCATTATATTGATCTGGAAGTAAAAAAGGCATTCCAAGAAGAGAGGTTGCTCGAGGGCCAAGTCCCGAACCATTTCGAAGAAAAAATAATCTCTACATTGAAGAACCGTGCCCAAGGAGTGTGAGTACAACCATGCATAACACGACCTAGGTCTTTAGAAACCTAACTTGTTCTAGGTTCCTATGGGTGAGCCTACAAATACAGAATCTGTGCGACCCAGAAAAGTTCAAAATGGAAGGGGATATCCTCGAGGAGCTTGGACGACTGCCTCAAGGACTTTGCGATGTACATACGCAATTATTCAACAAAGCAGTGGGCGACCGAGCCGGTCGATTTTCTCGCAAAGTTGCAGGACGCATTACGATGGCTCTTGTGTGCCCAGAAGGCTCTTTCAACAGACGACTGCATCGCGCAGTCTACTGCAGTGACACTGGAGGAAAGACGGAGAGTCCGATCTCAAAGTTCAGCATTCTTTGACATTTGCGGAAACATGTGGATTGCCGACAAAGAGCTAGATGTCTTCCGGTTCTTTCATTCGTCTGTGTGAGAGTTCCTCCAGACCAGGCCTGAATTTGCACCGACTTTAAACCATCTCATGGTCGCTGAAATATGCATCGACACTCTTTTGGCTCGAGAATGGATCTCATCAAGGGAAAAAGGGCAGAACGCAAGCTTGTGTCATTATGTGACTCCCTTATGGGCAGTTCATATCGAGAACTCCTACAGAGATAAAATTCAACAAATGAATATCGGGTTGATCTTGACACAGTGATCTGCGATTGACGCGGCACCATAATAGTTTGTTAGCTGGCTTCTTCGGATAGAATTTGTCTCGGTGGGGCTGGCATGAAATGATCCGCTGAAAAAGAAGATTTCAATTACGTTATTTGATGCGCCTGTGACTGCATTTCTCGTGGCATGTGCCTTTGGTCTTGCCAATAATGTTGATATCCTGCGTGGCAATAAATATCCTTCGCCGTCAGAATGCAAGGAAAGCCACAGGCTTACACATTGCCTGTCAATTCGGTTACACAGGCATTGCTGAACTCCTGCTGGCAAGAGGAGCCAGTGTCAACAGAAAGGACATAAATGGAGGATCGCCCTTAGTCCTGGCATCAGTCGAGGGCCATGACAAGATTGTCGAAATGCTTTTCAAAAACGGAGCAGTTCCTACAATTGAGCATCCAGATTACTGCACTGCCTTGCAAGCGGCCTCTCTCCGTAGGCATGAGTGTGCTGTTCGGTCACTTGTCAGGAAAGTGAATATTGACACTGAAGGTGGCCAATTTGAAACCCCCCTTCAAGCATCGTCAATCCGCGGACATGCTGAAGTTGTTCGAATCCTGGTCGATCAAGGTGCTGACGTGAACGCTCTTGGGGGTCAATGCAAAATGACGCCACAACTCTCCTCACATGATACAAGAGAGACTGCTGACATGATTCGAGCGTTCAAGTTTTTACATGACAACTGACAACTGCTGAACAAGGAACCAACGTTGATACTCGGAACAACGAACGAAACCCCCATTTGAACACATGGAGCATGAAAGTTGATGGTGATGACTTTATCAACCTGCTGTTTAAAAGAGGATCCAATGTCAAGGTCAAAAAGAACAAAGGAAAAACACCGTTGACGGTAGCGCATGAAGATCTGCGCATGAAGATCGAAGAATTCCTCCGCTAACGGACTGCATTCACCGGTGCGAGTGGCTCGTCAACTACATAAACCAACCCGAGGCACGGTCATCTGTGCCTCCCACCCTTCCATCATCATGTCATTCTTACTGAAGCCCAGTGCCTATCAGTATCGGTAGCTAAATTCTTTCTCCATGTCCTATAGTCATGTAACTGATACCTGGCTTGACGTTTGCCTTTCCCTAGTATGTAGCAAAATGCATGGTCTTTATCTCCGACCCACCTTCCCTCGCCAAACTTAGGAATGAAGCCTTCCAGTACTTTAATTTGACCACATAGGAGATCGAACTGGCTACTGGGGTATTGGTTATTGATTGGAAGATCAAATAAATTGCAAAATACATATTCCAGAGCCGTCTCCTTCGCATACTCATGTGATGTCGTTTTGGACATTGAAGTCCAATTGCGATGCAGTTCTGGAATTCGTTGATGTAAGGGCCGCTTTTGAGCGGATGGAGAACAAAGACAAATGGAATTCGATCATCTCGTCTGAAAATCGTACGAAGCGGATTGAAAAGGAGGCTAGATACACAGGTATTGAGTTGATTGAGCATTCTCATATAAACGACTCTGAAATAAGTCAGCCTATCCAGAAGCTCTCGAGGGACCCGATGTCCGATTTAAGTATATGGGAGAGCTCGTGGAACTTTAAATGCCCTTAACGTTCGTCGGGAATGCAGGAATAACGTTTTATGATAACTTGAATAATCTAGAATCTATTCGAGATCATCGCGCGCCGAGAACCAGCATATGTGCATTCAGATGAAGAGACTATTGTACAGGGTGCGAATTTTTGCTGCGATATCCGTACAAAATTAGCGCGGTACGGCAATGGACCATGTGGACAACCTTGCAGTTGTATCCAAGCGACATGATCCACCAGTGGCCTGTGCGGTATTGTGTCCATCCTCATACTCGACTGTGGTAAACCGGCTGATACGATCGTTGTGCTTGAATTCGGGGCAAATTCGGCGGATACTCGCAAGGTAAAGTGTTCTCGTATATATTAATTCAAGCGCCGAGGTATGTTTAAGCACACGCGGCTCGGGCCGAGTAGAAGCTTTTATAACGTATAGGTCGACTTTCTGGACCGAGGAAAAGCTGCAGGGGCCCTTCATTCGGCGACTGCAGTTTGCTCGGGGATGGCGTCGACCGTGCAAAAGTAAATGGTCTATTATGTTCTCATTTGGCGTCGGATCGGAGTCTCTTCGACATCCTCCTGGTCTCTGTCGACTTCGAGGCATGGATGATCCCGTCCGCTGACTGCTTCCGCTTCTTTCCTTTGGGCGACTTTGTGACGAGTTTCCTCTCCGAGACTTCAATTTTCACGTCCGCGATTTCCTGCGGCGCCGTTAGAGCAACAGCGGTCATGACCTCGGTCTTTATTTCCACCTCGGCTCCTTCCTCTTTTACGGCGATATCCACCTTCTTGGTAGAAGCGAGTCGGTCGGCAAAGGAGCGAAGGTCGGCGGTAAAGAGGACGCTATGGGCCCACCCAGCTTCTTGACCCCATAGCTTGCGGAAATGGTTGGCCACGGCATCATAGGTTGTCTTGTTCAGGGTTTTCTGTGAGCTTTTGCCAAAGCGATAGTCTCGTTGCGCGATTTGCCAAACTGCCTCAGGTTAGATGGGTTCCTAGGTTGCAATTCTCTCGAGTACTCACCATGGGTATCCACAGGAACAGATTCACCCCATCCCAGACCCATCAGACATACGCAGTCCGAGACCTTGGGACCAACGCCTTGCAGTTCAAGCAGTTTTTCATGAGCCTCGCGGTAGCCCTGGCGGCCTTCGGGCGCCATTGCGCCGCCGGGTTTCGCTCCGATGCCAAAGGCTGGTGACTCGGGATTGCAGATGCTATTCAGCCAGCCTTTTTCCCGCTCTTGGGATACCATGACTGCCGTTCGGTAGATGTACTTGGCTCGGTAGCCAAACCCCAGGCTGCGGAGGTTGCTTTCCACATCCTTGCCGGCCAGTGCTTCGGGCGTGGGAAAGTCATGGTACGAACGGTCATCGATCTTTGCAACAAATAGTCCATAGTGGATACACAGTTTCTCCACCATCTGCGAAATGCGCGAGATGTTGTTGTTGCTGCTGCAAATAAACGAGATGAGAGCCTCCCATGGGTCCTGGCGCAGGATCCGAATGCCAGAAAATTGAGCACCTTTTTTCTTGAAGTTGGGATCTTGAGCAGACCATCGGGCGTAAAGTTCACTGAGGTTGGAAGAAAGATTCAAGTAGTGCTTGATGATAGACAGGATTTGATCATCCTGACTCTTCCCGGAATTTGCAATGCTTTTTTTGCCTCCCGTGTCCACTTGTTCTTGCGAAGGAAGGTCAGATAAAGGAGGAGTTGAAGGAGAGGGGGAAGAGCAGGTGCGATAATAGAGATATTCCGAGTCCTGCTTTAGACAGAGAAGGCGGCCATACAGGACGCAGCGCCATTCCTCGCTTTCGGGAACGCTCTGCCATCTGCCAATGGTCAGCTTCCAGTTGTACAGGTTCGGGGAAGGTGCGCCCAGTCGTACCTTCCTCAACTGGGCGCTCCTTCCAAAAGGGTAGGTGCGAACCTGAATGACTGCCCACATCGCAGCGTCGTTGCCAGGCACAATTCGCTTAGGCTCATAGGCAACCGCCGCCACTCGCACAAAGTATTGCTGAAACCCATCCTGGAACTTCGTCCTGTCAACACCCTGATCCACGCGTGCGCTGGTAAGTTCCCAATCCCCAATGCACTCAAATCCACCCAGAGCAGTAGAATAACGTTTAACTTAAGGCAGTATGGAGAAATTAAGACAGCTGGCGACGGTAGAGAATCCTCCCCAAGTAAGTCAACATAGGAGAAACCTCGCTCGGCGTCGTGGGGCAATATCTAATGGTGTTTGTTATTCAAGCTCGATCCTCTCCCTCAGCGGGAGGTCGACCTGATACTGTTATACGTGCGGCTCCTTAACTGGCGCCAAGGCGGTGAAGCTGCCACCGCCCTGGCCGAGAACCGCCAACCTCGCCCGGTCAACTTCATCGACTATCCTACGTTTTGTTCCCGCATGACCATCTTGCAAAAGCCCAGGATGAACGGCGATACGTATTCTTCCCGGGGTGAGTGGCCTCCTGCCTGTCGTGCTTTACGAATTGACCTAACATTTTCCTTCTTTACAGACTCCGGACGCCCGCGCGACTACGTGAGTGTTGCTCGCAGGACCCAAAACTTCAAGGAAACCCATACTAACCTGATTCAGCGCGACGAACGACGTGATCGAGACCGAGGCGATCGGCCCGAGAGGGGCGACAGACACGAGAGAGGAGAGCGCCGGCGCTCGCGTTCGCCTCACTACGGCTCTCGAGGCTCGCGCCGCGAACAAGAATCGAACTCCTACTCGTCCAGCCGCGACTACCGCGCCCGTGAGCGCGAGGACCGTTACTCTAGCAGAAGGGATGATCGCGAATGGGATCGAGACCGTGGCAACCGCGGCGAGCGTGGTGGAGATCGTGGTGACCGCCGACGACGTGACGATGACAGACCCCGACGTGACTTGTTTGACGACCGATCCCGCCGTGGAGGTGACCGGGACCGCTATGATCGCGGTGACCGCGACCGTGGTGACCGCGGAAACTACCGAGGTGGTGATAGAAGAGATCAGGGCCGCCGCGGCAGTGCGTCGCCGCCCCGCGGGCGCAAAGAGCCTACTCCCGATCTGACCGATGTCCCTTCCGTCCTCGAGCGCCGACGTCGCATGACCCAATGGGACATCAAGCCCCCTGGTTACGAAAATGTCCCTGCTGAACAGGCAAAGCTTTCTGGCATGTTCCCGCTTCCCGGAGCACCCCGACAGCAGGCGGACCCCAGTCGTCTCCAGGCTTTCATGAACCAACCCGCAGGTGGATCCACAGAGATCACGGCTCTCAAGATTTCCAACTCCAGACAGGCCAAGCGTCTCTTTGTGTACAACATTCCCGAGGGTATCTCTGGTGATGCGATCTCGTCCTTCTTCAATCTGCAACTCAATGGGCTCAACGTCGTCCATAGTGTGGACCCCTGTGCCACAGCTCATGTGTCGGATGATAAGAAGTTTGCTTCTCTCGAGTTTAAAACCGCTAATGACGCCACCGTTGCTTTCACCCTGGATGGGATTTCCATGACTGACAACGGAGAGAAGGGACTTGAAATTCACCGACCCAAGGATTACATTGTACCTGATAGCAACCAGGAGTACCAGGAAGGCGTGCTTCTGAAGGAGGTGCCGGATTCACCCAACAAGATTTGTGTCAGCAACATCCCGCCCTTCATCCCGGAGGAGGCAGTGATCATGCTTGTGAAGTCGTTCGGCGAACTCAAGTCATTCGTGCTCGTCAAGGATGCTTCTACCGACGAATCACGAGTAAGTGTTCAAATCCCCAATTCTCAGCAAAGGATTACCATTAACATATTAATAGGGTTTCGCTTTCTGCGAGTATGTCAAGCCGGAAGCCAATGAGGTTGCCCTGGAGGGTATCAATGGCATGGAGCTAGGCGAGCGCCCCCTGAAGGTCACCATGGCTTGCACTGGAGCCAGACAAGCCCCTGGTCTCGACATGAGTGTCAACGCCATGTCGATGTTCGCCCAGACTACCTCCCAGGACATGATTACCAGTCGTGTCCTGCAGCTCCTGAACATGGTTACCGTGGATGATTTGCTTGACGAAGAGGAGTACGAGGATATCTGGGAATCGGTTGAAGAGGAATGCAACAAGCTCGGAAAGGTCGTCAAGATGAAGATTCCCCGCCCCAAGGACGCCAATGATGCAAGCTGCCGCGCTCCTGGCATCGGTAAGATCTATGTCAAGTTCGAAAACGTGGAGGGCGCTACCCAGGCTCTCAAGGCTCTTGCCGGCCGTCAGTTTGACAACCGTACCGTCGTTGCTTCTTATTTCGGGGAGGAGAACTTTGATTCCGATGCCTGGTAGAAGTGTCTCGGATGATATTTCGAGTGCAAGCTTGAAGGCCAATCGGGAAATGCTCCATCTGAACATTCTACACAGGCAAGCTGAAGATTGTGGCGAGGGTTACGAACTTTTTTTTCCCCGGATGCTGTGCCGAAGAATAGTAAGCCCCAAATAGCATCTCGGATGACCTGGTGATTAACAATGGTTCTCATGTTTTATTTTTTATTTGCTTTGAGCCAACGGAGTCGAGATGTACCATAGCTGATAGGCCATTTGCGGATGATCACCAAGGGATTCGTTATGTCATCTTCAAAATGTAATACCACGGCCTTTTTCGATTCAGTGCTTCCTTGTTTGAGGCAAGTGTACAAAAATGGGCCACATCTAGATCGACTAATTTGTAGCAGGACAAGTTTCGTAAAATGCGTGGGCAGACAGCATATACTGACCACTGGTAGACTGGACTGAAGTAAATTGGTCCTATCGAAGGTGGCTTAAGTATTGGAAGGTCTGTCTATCAACATGGCCACCTGATTAGTTCCAAGCCAATGCTTGGACTTACGCTTTCAGACGAGTGAACTTTCGAGACTGCACTTTTTTATTGCCAGCTTGTTCTTCCATCCTCTTTTCCATGGCCTGTCACCTTTCTTTTCACAGCTGCTCTTCCCCCCACCCTCATAATTTCAGTTTTTGGAAACAACCTATCTCAACTTAAACCGCTACATCTTTATGATCATGAAGACTCAGTCCGCTTATTACAGGTAGCTCAATATCTGGGCATCCCAGCACTTGCGATACTTGGGTTGGTGATCTTATTTCCCCTACAACTCTTTCCATCTCTCTCACGTCTTATTTCTATTTCCACCCTTCTCTTTGTCACAATTCTCTCTTTACTATTACATCCACCCCTCCTCTATTATTTCCCACCCTCGCTCCTCTCTTTCCTTCCTTCCTTCCTTCCTTCCTTCCTTCCTTCCTTCATTCCTTCCATCCATCTTCCTGTTACGTACTCTCACTTTCTTATACTCTCACTTTCTTATACTCTCACTTTCTTATACTCTCACTTTCTTATACTCTCACTTTCTTATACTCTCACTTTCTTATACTCTCACTTTCTTATACTCTCACTTTCTTATACTCTCACTTTCTTATACTCTCACTTTCTTATACTCTCACTTTCTTATACTCTCACTTTCTTATACTCTCACTTACCCTCTATCACCACCCTCCATCCTTCTTCCTTCCATCTACCCCCATATCGTGTGCTCTCGCTCGCCTATTTACTCACCTCCATCCTCTTTCACGCAAGAGCACCCATATGTGCAAGAATGGCAATCATAAGCCAAATTTTGGTAGGTCACCCTAACATAGGAAGAACATCACCTGGCATTGTGGAAGGCTATGAAAATTAGCCGTTGTCATTTCCCGACTCAGGCGCGCGCTGGTAAGTTCCGAACCCCCAATACACTCGAGCCCAGTCTGGGCAGTAGACTAACTTTAACTCAAGCCAGTATGGAGTAATTAAAGGAGCTGGCGACGGTGAAGGATCCGCCTCAGGTAAGCCAAATATTAGAAACTTCTCTCCGCGTTGTGGGACAATAACTAATGCTTGTTTTGTTGTTCAAGCTCCCGGTGAAGGTAGAGAAGATGCTGCTGTACGTCCGGCTGGTTAATTGGCGCCAAGGCAGTGAAGCCGCCAACCTCGTCCCGTCAACTTCATGAGCTATCCAACGTTTCGCGACTGCAGGATAATTCTGATTAGAATGAAGCAGCATAAGTTAGAGAATTAACCAAGAGCTTCAGATATTCATTCAACTCACAACATCGATTTGTACCCACCACCCGGCAAATACTTGATTCCAATCTTCCTCGTAAACTAGAGAGACAAACAGTCCGAAGCCCAGGTGGCATACATGCAGCTAGATAACAAGGCAGTACCATTCAAGTATAGGAACAGCATCCATTCAAGACTACACTAGAGACTTATTACCAATCCAAATGTCTTCAAGAATTGGTCACTATGCCGTCGAAGACAAATGGCTCCCAGAATTCGTTTATACAAAATTGAAGACACCTGAATAGGAATCGGAAATTCCGAGACAGTGTCACAGTGTACCCATACAAGATCGGGTACCCGCTCAAAAGCTCTCCAGTACTTCCGGGTCAAGTCGATAATGCAATAGGTAAAGCAGAGCTGAATTGAGACCGCCGGTTCGGATTCAAATATAGTAGAAGGCTAGAAGCGGCATCTGAGGACTTACAAATGTATAAATTGTGGCTCTTGCTATTCTTTCAACTTATTAAAATCCACTTCTTAATGATCTAAATTCTATCACTAAGAACTAAAACTTCACCATTAATCCAAAAATGTTTTCGCTATCTTCAACCATCCCCCTTCTCCTCGCGAGTCCCATCCTCGTTCAAGGACAAACAGAACACCCCTACGTGCCCTGCGGCGGCGACACACAATCCTGCATGATCCAAGTTCTCCTCGGACAAAACAGCCTTGTCCCAGGCCGGCTAGCAGACTGCTCAAGTTACCAGAATGTCGTCGTGACGCCTGCTACAAAGTTAGTCTATCATCTCATACCTTTTCAACATAAATCCCTAAAAAATGAATCCAGAACGGTCACCGCAATCCTGGGAGTGAAAACCATCACCGTAACCATGAGCGGTACTCCACCGGCACACTCCACAGCCAGACCCACACCCAGAGCTTTGATAACCGCAGCGGCAACTGCAAATCCTACACTGGCCATAGCCCAGCTGGCAATGACTTCACTTCCGTCGATTTTACCGGGCTATCTGGGTCAGGGATGCAATGTGGCTGAGATTTATGCTTCTGCTTGTGCTTGTCTTGGTGTTCCGCGGAATACACTGGTCGCGCCGGTTGCTACTGTTACTACTTCCCTTAGCATGACGACTACGTCTACTTTGTTCCTGGCCGTTCGTAATGTTGTGACATCGCCGACTCACACTGTTGCGGCATTTTCTGGAAATGAGCCGGCACCTGGTCCTGTCGGTGGAGCTTGGACTTCGAAAGTTGGCCCTGGGGAGGAGGCTGTTCTTTATAGTGCTATCAGGCATATGTGAGGCTTTCGCATCATCGGACAGGTCAAGTTTTTTTGGAAAAGTCTAGAGAGCACTAATGTATTTGATTTTACCTGTAAAATCTTGAACGTTGCTATAAATACAAAAAATGAATCTATGTTGTTTTTGCAACCAGCTCCGTCAACATCTAGTGCTGGGCAAGAATCCGCTCAGCGGCAGCCTCGGCAATAACCATGATGGTGGTCTGGATGTTGCCGGTTGGGAGGTCGGGGTGGATACTGCCGTCGACGACGAACTGTGGTAGAAAGTATGTTAGTCTTGGTCGAAATAATTGCAAAATTGAGATATAATTTACCAGGTTGTCCATTCCGTAGACCTTGGTGTTGGTGTCAACAACAGAGCTACCGCCCTTGCGACCATCATCGGTACCCATCTTAGCGGTAGTGGTGTAGTGGTTGCCGGAAGAGATGGTTGACAGAATAGCGGTGATGTTAGGCTTGGTAGTCAGCTCCAGACCGGAGCCGGGGTCTGAGATATCCTTGATCAGGCTCTGGATGAAGGCAGCGGCAGCCTTGCGGTCACCAGCTGTCTGCATGTAAGGAGACTTCTCGATGACGGTCTTCTGCTCAGAGGTCAGGACCAGGACACCGGAAGAGGTAGCGCCGTGTGTCAGGTACGCCTTGATCTCGAGGACGGAGTCGGCGTCCGGAGCGCAGGAGCCCTGGTAGTAGCGGGTTTGACCGTTGACTTCGTTAGAGGAGAAGAAGATCATGCGGTGCTTGCCTTGAGTCAGGAGACCGCTGTCCTTTCCGTAGAGGCTGATGTCCTTGCGGTCGGTGCCGTTCAAGATGGCGTCGTAGTCGGGGATGCCGAAGGAGCCGTTGGTCTGGACGTTCAGGGTGAAGATAGGGTGGTCACGGAAGCCGAGGCCGACGGGCAGGTCGAGCCATTCCTTCTCGGCGGGGACGTTGATGCCGCTCTTCTTGGCTGTCTCGATCTGCTTCTTGGGGCCAATGCCCGAGTTGAAGAGGAGACGGGGGGTGGAGAGGGCGCCGGCGGCGAGGACGACGCGGCCGTTGTGGGCAAGGGAGATGATCTTGGTCTTTTTTGAGGCAGTCTCGATCTCAACGCCGGTGACCTTGCTGCCGGAGCGGACGACGCGGAGGACCTTGGAGGAGAGGGAGAGGTCGAAGTTGGAGTGCTTCTCAGCCAGGGGGAGGTAGGTGCGGACGGGACCGGCGCGCTTCTGGTCCTTGATGTTCCAGGACGGGTAGCTGTAGACCTGGTGCTTCTCGTCGGGCTGCGAGATCATATCCACAGACTTCCAACCGACGCTGTTGAAGAACTTGGAGAGCACGGAGTAGAGACCCTGGTCGTAGTGCTTACCGTCGGCGGAGGGCAGGGTGGTGCCGGGGTTGCGCTGGTACAGACGCTCGGCGGCGGGCTTGAGATCCTTCCACTTCCATCCTTCGGGCCAGTTGTTGTTGTCGTCGAAGTCGTGCGCGGGAGGGTAGACGAAGACCATGTAGTTGACGGTGACACCGCCGCCAAGGACGCAGGCAGCCATGCCCTCGGTGTCAGTGCACATATAATCGTTCCAGACATCGAGGCTACCGACATCGGCAGAGAGACCGGGCAGGTCGATGGCAGTCAGGTCCTTGTTCCAGGGAAGAGTTTCGTTGGCGCCGGTAGCGACGGTAGGGCCAACGCCTCGCTCAAGCAGTAGGACCTTCTTGCCAGCCTCGACGAAGCGCTCAGCAGTGATGATACCAGCCGGACCACCGCCAACAACGATATAGTCGTAGTATTCATTCTTGAAGCTGGAGGCTGATGCCAAGCTTCCAATGGCGGCGACTAGGGCTGCCTTGCAGCCGGCTTGCAGAAACCGCATTTTGAAGTATAGTAGAAAATGAAAGGCGAGATCGACAGGAAACCCCCCTGCAGGTCGGGGGGCCTCGAATCTTTTTCAAGACAGCTCATTTCCAGAATTTTCCGTTTTCCCCATTATTCTCCATGTCCGGTGGTCTGTTCCTCGGGGTGCCAGGGCCGGACCTCGATCTCCATTCGGCATTTCGGAGTGATGATTTTGTAATATCTTGCTCTTAGCCTAGCGCATAATTTTCCTGGTCCGGCCTAGGAAGAGTCTGAGACGTCTGACAGCACGATTAGCGATCTTCACATAAGCAGTGCGAAACAATGCCACGGTGGGTCGTGCTTGGCTGTGTCGGAAGTTGGAGCTTGCTTCAGCCACGAGAGACGGGCAGGATCGATAGCCCAGCCTTCCTGATGAAGCGAAAGGTGCTTATCTCAGACGGCCGTTGGCATCCTCCACATCAAATCAGATTAGCAGGACGGGGCGCAACCATGTGCGGCGTGCCTTTTGACGCCGAGAAAGCCAGCCGATGCTCCACCGGCTTCCCAACCGGCCAAGATCCGTGTCTTATTCGCTTAGCCGGTCAAGAAGGGCTCGAGGGTAGCTCGGTAATTAACGCAGACCAGGAAAGGATCGCGTGGGTTGTACTTGAAACGGGCAGCGATCGGTGAAACTAGCTCGCCCTTAACCCTGGCCTGCGTTATCTGATTGAGATCTTCAGGGCCCCCAATCTGATCACGCGGGAGAGATCAGGATGCCGATGTCACCCGTGCGAGGCGAAAGAATTCTCCCGGTCTACTTAAGCGCAGTAAGCGACTCGATAAGCCTGGTTGAATCGTCCCGTTCTGCATAATGCTAGCAAGAATCAAGTAGAAGGGTTTGCGGATCGGTGCTGATCGAAGAGATCCTTTCCTGACCATTGCCGTTGCAGCGACTATACCTGCCGTGTGTCGGCAAATATTCAGAGGGGTAACTAGAGAGTCTGCATGACGAAGCGCTCCTATGCCTCTCTTTGAAGTTGGCTTTGTTTTCTGACTCCTACGAAAGTAGAGAGGATTGTTAAGCATAGAGCCAAGGATATTTGGTTAATATTCGATTTGCTCAGCTGGTGTGGCATGACTGCCAGTTGATTTGAAGCTCACGGTTATACCCTTCTCCAGGGTTCCCATCTGATTAGATTTTTCAACAGCCGAGTGAAGATCTTCATCTCGACAGTTGTAGCTCAAAGCTAAGCATTTTTTCCGGATCCACGCATGGCTCATCACTGAACTTGCGCACCGATGCAGTTGCGAAATCGTCATTTTCGGGCAGGAGCTGAACTTTCCTTCCATTTGAGCTCTAGTTGGCTCTTTGGGACTATTATTTCGCTGCCCCAGCGTGGAACATTTGTTCATCTTGGATCAACTATCCGCTCTGCCGAGATCATGCTCCGCACTTGAGAGCTTTGATTCGAAGCGGTTCAAAAGATCAAGTGTTGTTATTTCACCTTATGAGCCTTGGGTGACTGATATCCCGCCTGAAAATCACAATATTCAAGCTCAATGCCAACAGTCCTAATCCCTCTTAACCTGCAAATTTTTCCTCGCCCTAGCCATCAACCCCCTCAACCTCTCAGTCCCCAAACTATCCAAAAACTCAACAATATCCACAATTTTTTGTCCCGTTTCATCCATCGTAAAAATGAAAATATACTCTCCCTTATAAGCCCACTCGTCCTCCGTAATCCCACCATCCTTGACCTCATGCCTGAACTCCGCCTCGCTCGTCGCCCAAATCGTCACCTGCCCCTTCTCCTCGTGGTCGAAGATCTCTTTCGCTGAGACGGGAAACCCCGATAGAACCTCTCTGAGACCTTCAAGATGGTTTGCGAATGCCTCTGGGCTCATGGGGCTTGGTGGGGAGAGGGAGGACGGGGCGAATCTGTGGCTGGCGGTTGGGGATAGGTAGCGGAGGAACGTGTCTGCGGAGAGGGTTGTGAAGCCCTGCAAGTAGGAGAGGGCTGTTTGGGTTGTTTTTGTGAGCATTGTTGTGACTTTGTGTTACACACGAGATGTTGTCTGTGAACGAATTGGTTGTTTTCGTGCTGGAGTTGAGTACTGCTGTGTCGGGGGCTCGGAGTTAAAAGAGTTAAGGTAAGCGGGTTAAGGATCTTATCTCCGCCTGTGCTATGAGATCAGGTGAGTATTTGTGGGCTTAAGTTCAATAGAATATTTCTTCTCTCGTTAGACCATCTGTTTCGGTGATTGACTAGGTCTGCATGTAGTAGCAGAGTCATTCAGCCCGTGACTCCTTATGATTCTCGGTAGTAGTAGATGAGGATAGACCACGCCAGTAAACTGTCGAAGAGACACCAGGCATTTATTGCGAACTCGCACAACAGCAAACTCCTACTCAAACCAGTAAAAACGCAAGCAAAAACACCTAGCTCGTTCACGCCGCTAACCTCGACTCGAGAAATGCTGTCGAGCCAGCTACCCCGCGCCACCCAAAACAGCAACGCCGGCGAGTCTTGCCTCGTTCATGCAGCCCCACATTTACCCGTCTAGGCTCAAGGATCTACACTCAAATCCAGCTCGAACCCCTCAATTCCAAGAAAAGACCTCTATGAATCTCGCTATCTATCATGATCATCTAAATCTAATGCAAAACATGCCGTCATAGAGTACATCCAATATTACTTCCCGCGTCCACCCACCCACACTCTCACACACAAACGCATCCCACGCCAGGCTCAAGCTTGCTCGGAATTGTCCTCGCCGGTGTGGGGGTTCCGATTCTGCGCGACGCGCTTTAGTTCCTTCTGCTTTTCCCGCGCGAAGCTAACTCCAAAGCCATGCTGAAAGACCTCGCGGATATCCTCCAGCGTCATCCCCTTGACTTCTGGGTAGCAGAAGTAAATGCCAATCCAGCCGAAGAATGAGATGGCTGCGTAGAAGCCGAATGCGCCCGAGGGCGTGATATTTTCCATTTGAGTTAGGAAGGTCGAGGATACGATGACGTTGGACCCCCAGCAGCTCATGGTTAGGAGCATGGTTCCCACGGCGCGGACTTCGATGGGGTAGAATTCTGATGACATCCATGCGATGTTTCCAGCGCCGATGGAGTAGAATGCCACGAAAACTACCATGCACACCAAGACAACGTCTGCGGCCCAGCCGGTTTGGGTGCTGGTGATTTCGAGTTCCGGGCTTATGGGGACCCAGTGGAAGCAGATTGCCGCGCATGCCATTGCGGCGGCCATCACCCATAATGAGTTCATGAGGATCTGTCGTCGGCCGACGCGGTCAACAAGGAGTAAATTGATCCATGTAAAGACCCAATTTGTGGCAGCGATGATCGTCCCCACGGCGATGGGCTTGTCGAATCCAACAGCCGCGAATATCGTGCCTGAATAATAGAGAATGGAATTGAATCCACCTAATTGCGAAACAGCCATCAGACCACAAGCAGCGAACATGACGCGGAAATTCGAGGGCACGACATAGAGCTGCTTGATCTGCCACCAGAGCGTTTTGTCTGCGTTGCGGTGCGTCTCGACGTGGATCGAGATGTGCTGCACTTTCTGCTGGACTTGGAGCTGTGTGCCGTCAGGGAAGATCTTGGCGATTACTTTGGCCGCTTCGTCGCGTTTGTGGTGGTAGATTAGTTGGCGCGGGGACTCGGGGCAGAAGGGTAGAAGGCAGCAGAGGACTATGGCGGGGACTACCCCTATACCGGCCATGTAGCGCCATCCTTCGAAAACGCTGGCGAAGGCGGCGCCGATGCCGTAGCTGACGAGCTGTCCGGTTGTGATGGAGAGGTTGTCGAGACTGATCATTCGGCCGCGGTATTTGGCTGGTGCTACTTCGGCTATGTAGAGCTTTCGAGGTCAGTACGTCTACTGTGTCATGGGAGTAGTCGGTATCAATGAATGAGTGCGTACCGGAACAATCATGGCGGCGGACCCAACGCCCAGTCCCACGACGGCTCGGCCCACTGTCATCTGGGCGATGGAGTATGAAGCTGCTTGGATGATGGCGCCAACGATGAATAGAATGCATCCGGTGTAGATTCCCATCTTTCGTCCGTAGCGATCAGCACATAGGCCAGCTACCACTGCGCCGATAAAGGCACCGCCCGAGGTGATGGAGGTGACGAGCTCCTTTTCGCTGCCATTCAGCGTCTTTCCTAGATCATCTCCCAGATATACCAGGATGGCCGAGATAATACCTGTGTCATATCCGAAGAGGAAGCCGCCGACAGCGGCAGTGAGTGAGACAAGCCAGGCATACTTGCTGCACCGGGTCGTCTCGATAGTGTCGAGTTCGTCAAAGGGTGATGTCTCGACATGCTCGACCGCATCCTTGAGATCCTCATCGGAATGCGAGGATTGTCGACTCAAAAGACTCATTGTTGACAGTGGCTTGAACCGTATATGTGTATGCTGCCTCGAATTGATTTTGATCAATGAAAATGAAACAGGCAGGACCCGACCAGTTCTGTTCGCCGGCCTCCACCACCATGCTCAGTAGTCCGTTTAAATGAGATCCCGCCCCCAACGACATCATGCCGGTTGAGGATAAGCGATCGCTGTATTGGCGAGACGACTCGGGCCAAGTCCGGGGGACGACACCAATGGTGGCAGTGGGAGAGATCCACCCCCAGAGGCGGCGGAGTGCGGGGTTGGCACTTCTTGGGTGTCACGCTCTTGCAAGCCTACCCTACGCGGATGTGGAGAAGGCAAATTCTCGCCGCGCCTGCCTTTAATAACACCATCTCCTGCCAGACCGGCCGACTTTCTTACTATACTCCAGATACCCTGGCATTGTCTGCCCACGTTGGAATATGCGGCGGAACAAGACAGTTCCTTGGTGAGTGCTCCACTCGCGCGAAATGCACCAATCACTAACCATCCATTGTCAACAGCCAGGAATGCCGCAGTGAGTGCTCATCCACCGTTGATACTCCTCTAGGCTGTTTTATACTAATACGATACTCGCACCGTGCTAGCCCGACATGTGAAATGTGAGAAGCCAAATCTAGTGTACTATCTAGTGGCTCACTAACACCATCCAGGCGACGGCCAACGCCCCAAATGCCAACGCTGCGAGCGGGCCGGCTCCTCCTGCGTCTGGCAAGCAATCCCCTCGGGCTTTCGTCATGGCTCCAGCGCCAGTGCCCGGTATGATTTCGCAGACGATCAGCCCTGGCTCCCCATCGGCCAAGGTACGTGAGATGAGATCCGACTCCGAACCCGAACCCAGGCCCGTTGTATCATATCGGTCTCTGGCATTACCGATTGTAGTTGCTCATCCGTGCCGCAGTGGATTACAAGTACGTCGACGAGACGGCCGACATAGCCCGACATTACTCGGTCGACCTGAGATTCACCGAGGGCCTCTCCTGGTTCGCGGAAAGACGCCGGAGTGAGGCGTCAGATCCGCCGCTCCCTGGACCTGATGCCATCCTAAGCGATGCCGTGGGATCGCATTCCTCCGAGCAGTTCTTGTCGCCGCCTCGGCCCGATGACGCTTTGGCCGCCTGCTCGCACCCGCCGTTCCCACTGCAACTCTCGCCGGGGAGGCATTCGTCTATCTCTTCTGCGTCGCCGAATTTCTCGAGTAGCAATGCTTCGACGGGGGAGAGGGATTTTATTCATTCTATTCAGAATACACTGCCCAGCTTGGATGAGCATGAGGCGTGTCTGATGCGGTATTTTGTAGTGCAGCTTGCTCCTTGGGTAGGTATTGCTCCGGAAGTAGGGCTTGTTGAAGCTGACTAACATGTTCTCCTAGTTCGATATATGCGATGGAGAGAGACATTTTGCTTGCACTGTACCCTTACGAGCTCGAACATGCCCCCCGCTACTCAATGCCATATATACCGCCTCCGCCAGACACCTGAGTCGAATCAAGAAATACTATCACGGGAACCAAATCCACTACGGAGGCAAAGTCCTTCCCAATCTCACCCCCGAAACCGCCATCCACTACCACAATGAATGCATCGCACACTTTGTCTCATTATCCGACCATCCCAGCGAATCCCGAGATGAAAACCTCCTCGCAGCCGCCGTGATTCTCCGTTTCTACGAAGAAGTAGATAGTACGCCGCCCATCTCCAGCCAACCGCATCAACCCAACTAACTCCTGGTCCAGTTCCCTCCATGGGCGAAGACACAGAAAGCGCACTGCGCGGAATCCAAATATTCCTCGACGCCCAAGCGATGTCCGCCGTCTCCGGCTTCGGCCTCCGACACGCCGCCTACTGGATCGCCCTTCGCCAAGAAATCATCACAGCCTTCAGCAAACAACGCACCTTCCGCCTCCCCCTCGGCCCCTGTGAGCCCTACCGCTCCTTCGAGCCCGCAGACGACTACGTCTGGGCCGACCGCCTCGTCATCCACTGCGCCGACGTCCTGCAATACTGCTTCGGATCAGAAGAAGAACACCTCCCCGACACACATACCCAACCCCAATTCGGTTCCTCCATGGGCATCCTCCACCCCGTCCCGCCAACCGACATGCGCATCGCGCGGTACGACGAACTAGTCAGTTTCGAATCACTCTGGAGCGAGCTCGGCCCGCCGAGTTTCAAGCCCATCTACACGCGTGAACCGGACCGGTCACGCGGTGAGGTCTTCCCCGAACTCTGGTATTTGAATAACTGCCACGTGGCGGGGTTGCAATTTCTCGAGCTGGCGCGCATTTTGCTGGTCGTTTATAATCCCAAGTTGCCGCGGCTGGGGCCGAGTCAGCGGACGGCGATGCGCTCAGTGGATCGGAAGGTCAGGTCGATTGTCTTGAGGCTTTGTGGGATGGCGCTTTCGAATCAGCATTCGCCGCCGGGTCTGGTGACTGCTTCTGTTGCGATTGGGATGTGTGGCGATCGGTTTACGGAGCGGATTGAGCAGGAGGCGTTGCTTGGGGTTTTGGCGAAGCTTGGGGATGAGCATGCGTATCCTACGTTCAGTACGCAGGAATTGTTAAAGAGGGCGTGGGGTTGGGATGGGTATGATGGGTCGGAGTAATACTGTCAAGGTCTTGTGGCCCCATGGTGTATATTGTACTTTATCCTTTCTTTTGATTCGGGTGTTCGAGGTGGTTGTCGCGAGCTACTACTTACCTTCCAGTGTTGTGGAGAAGCTCCACTGTGCGCAATTCATGACCACGACCAACTTTTATTCTTGGGAAGTACGCCAAACAGATCTTCTCCGCATCGCTGTAGTTACGCCCAAGCAATGCGCTGTCCGCCACTGCTGCCCAGTCACTCTATTTTAGAGTCTGGAGTGTGGATGCAGCAAGTGCGGGGAAGCGGAGGCAGTGGAGACCCGCCGGTCGCCATGCGGCAATCGTCGCCGAAGGTCCCTCGCTGGGATTCTACCTCTTTCAGTAATTCTTGTACCGCCAGTAGATCGCAAACAATCGCAGCGGGTCCGAGGAGGGGCCCGTCAAGCTGTACAACACAGCTATATAACCACCCCTGTCCAGCATGTTATTCTCTTCAGACCTCTCAACCTTCATCCTCCAATTCCTCTCCACCACTCTCCGACATGTCCGAGAAGCTCCAGGTCGCCGTCGCCGGCATTGGTCGCATGGGTAGGTCTTTATTGCAAACACTCTTGCTTCGCGGATAAATGCTTACCACATGCAATGCGTAGGAATGCGCCATGCCCGCCACTTCGCTACCCTCACCCCCCGCGCCGAGTTGATTGCCGTCTGCTCCCCGTCCAGGCCGAGCTCGACGCCGCGAAGAAGGAATTCGTCAATGTCCGCACGTACAAAGACTACGAGCAGATGCTGGCGCAGGAGAAGACCCTGCAGGCCGTCGTCGTCGCCAGCGCTACCACCGTTCATGCCGAACAAGCCATCAAGGCCATCGAGCGCGGTCTACACGTCCTGTGCGAGAAGCCGATCAGCACCAGCCCTGAAATCGTAAGTCCGCCTTACCTACGTCAACCCCAACCCTTACAGAAAAAGGATACTAACTAATCTTTCTACAGTCCCAATCCGTCGTCGACGCCTACAACACCTCCATCAAGAAATTCCCCAACCAAAAAGTAATCTGCGGCTTCTCACGCCGCTTCGACGCCTCCTACCGCGACGCCCACCGCCGCATGGCAAACGGCGACATCGGCACGCCCTCCGTCTTCCGCAGTCAGACCTGCGACAAGCTCGATCCCAGCGGCTTCTTCGTCGCCTACGCCGAGTTCTCCGGCGGTATCTTCGTAGACTGCTCCATCCACGACATCGATTTGGCGCTTTGGTTCTTCGGCGAGAACAGCAAGGTTAAGAGCGTGACTGCTATTGGAATTACGGCCGTGCAGCCTGATTTGCGCAAGCATAATGATCGGGATAATGCGCTGGGTATTATTGAGTTTTACGTAAGTTACCCTATCTCTTTCTGTCATTTACAATGCTAATTGTGTTGTAGGGCGGTAAAATCGCCCAACTCTACTGCTCCCGCATGATGGCCGCGGGACAAGAAGACTGTACCGAAATCTTCGGCACAAACGGCAAAGTCGCGATCAACACGCAGCCCCAGCTGAATCTCGTCAACCTGTACGAGCCGACCGGTATCCGCCGTGAGATTCCCTCTGATTACTACGGGAGGTTCCGGGAGGCGTTCATCACCGAGGCGAATGAGTTTACTGCTTCTTGTCTGGATAACACACCTCCTCCGCTGCGTCTTGATTCCGCGGTGCGTGCTGTTACGATCGGCTGTGCGCTGCAGGAGTCGCTTATTACGGGGAAGAAGATTGAGTTTGATGAGAGTGGGAAGAGGGTTGAGGCATCGAAGCTGTAAAAATTTGACTGAGAATTATTATGGTCGTATATACACTGGCTGGACTCGTGATAGATGGTTATGATGAATAGATTGAATGAACATTTCTGGATTTTTGTTGGGTTCAGGACGAGTAGTTGAGGATATTAGTATCTGCTCTGCTTAAGAATACATTTTGGTCTAAGCTCCATGTGTCAGAAATAGATTTTGAGTCCTGTGTAGAATTTCAGAAATACAGAATGGAATCATCCGTCTTCTTGCTCCGTAGCAAAAACCGCCGAGCAGCCCTTTGTCCTCAGTCATGTGACATATATGGGGCACTATGTGGAGCAAATTTCCTAAGTTGGTTAGTCTCAGGTACGCGGTGTTGCTGGTTGGCTCGTTTTGGCAGGGGAATTCTATCTGGTCCGTGCTTTGCAGATCCTTCGCGCTGTCGACCTTGAGGACCCTTCGCCCGGGGGGCATATGTTGTGTGGTGATGCTATGCCCAACACCTTCAAAGACGCGTCGTATAACTGGATAGATTATAGAATCTACGGTCGCGTTTCCCGATGAATTTACTTGGAGTATTGTGAAAGTTTATGAAGCGGTTTTTCCTAATTTCGGGGATATCCATTTTTGGAGAACTTATTTTCGCTTGTCTGTGGGATACTTGAGCTCGAGTTGGACTTCATAAGAAATCATGAGATTGCTGGCCAGCTGACATAAGCGCTTAAGGTAAAAGTAGTATCCTATCTTGAAAGCGAATCCTATTATCTGGAATTTTCTGTAAAGTCAGCACAGCCTGTTGAGCACAGACAAACAATTATCGCTTTTGTTAGCGACACCTGTTTTTCAGGCATTCCGGCTCAGCTTGCCTATTTTCGTCAGCAGCAGCATGAAACCCGATAATTGGGGTTGACAACACAAAGTCAATCTAATTGGCCAGATGCGCCTCCACTGGCCATGCATCGTGACTGTGCTCCCGCCAGCGTCAGGCTGTCTCTATGAATGAACAAGCCCTGGTACAAGTGAGCTTCAAAATTTCTGCGAGTGTTAAAGCAGTAAACACATTCTAGACGCGAAATCTGGGGTATACTCAATCAGGCATGAAATCAGACGACGGAGGCCTGTCTACCCGATATGATTTCCAACGATTGCATAGATCTGTCGCAGATCACGGCCCAGATGGCGCCTCATCATGGACTGCCTGGGGAAGGGTTAACCAGAAAATGAAACCAAAAAGTCAAGGTAGCCTACGCGAAGTCTTTACGATTGGCTCGATGTGCTTTAGGGGCACTTCACAGCCATGATCACCGCGCACTGACCCTCTGGCTTGCGTGCATTGGGCTATGCTATTTTTGGCCGCTTCACCCAGGCGAAAGCCACCTACATCTTTGGGAGCCTCGTCTGGTCACACTCTGCTTTTTCTTGATTCGAAACACATGTCTTAGATGCATACGAGTACTTCCTCAAATTGACGCGGAACAATGAATGTAGTTTACCAATTCAAACACCTCTTATTGATGCTGTGGGAGCCTTGGCCACATGCAAGTGTCCTATTCAAATTGAGCACACTTTGCATAAGAGCAAACTTTTCCTTGTGCCAAATGGATGCCTGCAAAAGATTACGGCTCAGTTTCTGCAAAATGCCCGTGTCGTTCTCGTGCTTCCATCAGATTCAAACTTCAAAGTGAGGCCGGTCGAGTTGAACAGCTCTGATTTGATACAAACCTCAAGTATATGCAGATATCTCGATCTAGTCGAGTGCGCTGTGGTAATAGTAGGAACTTGCATGGTGCTGACGCAAGCCGCGGTTCAGTGTGCTGTCGAAGCTTTGAGGCTCAAATCAGCATGAAGATTGAGGGCAGGAGTTCACCCAATACTTCCACGATCAGTACAAGTTGGCTGTCTCGGGATGATACAGTCTTCAGGCAATCGATGGCGAAGCACTGGCCTTGTTCGGCAATGCCTTCATATACACCAAGGGGTAACATGGCTCAGCCTATCACCTTGCGCAGCAAGAGCCGACAAAATAGAAACTGAAATGTTAAATGGAAAATACTATCCTCCTGTCATTGGGTGCCTAGAAGGAAGAACATGGATTAGCCAGCTGGAAACCTTCTAGCGACAAAATGGAAACTGTAACGCAGGGTGGAAGATAGTAACATCCTCTCATCGGATCCCCTTGGGATCATGGCTCAGTCCTAATCCACCACCAGGAGGCGTTGATTAAAACAAATTCATTGACGAGCACCGTCTAGCCATCCTCTTATTGGACGCCACTGGCTACCCTCGGATCCCCTCGTAGGTAGAAGATCACGGCTCAGCGGAGGGTCTCGTATTCCTCGTATCAATAATTGAAACTGGAACAGCGGTGGGGTTGTCCCAGGTTCACTCTTATTGGTTATAGTATAGTACCAATCAGTTCAAGTCTTGGTAGGATGCCTTTGCCCATGCAAACTCGGACATCACTGTCTGTGATAGGGCCATTGGTTATACCAGGTCTCCCTTGATGCTCTTGGGAGGCATTTCAGTTTAGATTCCTGGCTATTGCCATAAGAAATAAGCACAAATCACTAAATCACAGTACCTCTACTTCACCTATTGGCTGCATGCACAGGTCCCCTCGTATTCGTCTCTAATAGATGGGCTCATCCATCACTGAGCCACAAAGGACACCTCTGCCCTAGAAGCACAAAATAAGCGTATCTATTCGATCAACCTTAACAGAGATAAAAGCAGATCACGGCTCAGCTCGCGTATTGACTCCTTTTATATCGTCCAACAAAAACCGGATGAGTGGAGATAAATAGAATAGCCTTCTTTCGACTCAATGATTAAGTATTTAGACTACTCGCTTTTCCTTTCCTGGGGTATATGCAACGGTCCCGCCCAATGAGTTTCCCCGTGCTCTTCAAGGACTTGGGGATACATAAACTTACCTGGTAGATCATGGCTCAGCAAATCAAAAATCTGTTTGCTCGTCATTCAGTTGAAACTGGTGTATTGGTGGGGGGTAGCTACCTCTCCTCTCATTGGCTATACGTACGGCAGGTGACAGTGGGCGGGAAAAGGCTGTAGCTGTGTAGTGTGGGCGGTCTTCGTGAAAAGACAGGATTTCGGAGTCCGTTATGAGCTAATAAAGATTGTCGAACATATTCATCTTGGTTTTGCTGATGTCTATTATGACCAGACTTCGATCAAGATTTTACCCAAATCAGGACGAAAGTCAACCGGGCACTTCTCATTAATGGTTCTGGAATCTTGTTCTACATCAGCAACCCCTTCACCCTATGATACTACAAGACTATACATCCAAGAAAAGCTCATAAAAACTAAGGAAATGCCGAAGCGCTGCAATTGACTAAGACATGGAACAAACGGACAAGAATATCCGAATGACCCCAACAAGCAAAAAAAATTTAACTGAAAAGAAAAAAAAAGGAGGGTAATAGGGCACACAGAATAATCGAGGCAAGGACAAAGATATGGCGTAGCAAAAGTACATCACAAGAAGGGTAAAAAAAGGTTGAAAACGGTTCTTCAGTTCAGCCCAGGTTTGAAGCAGAGAATATCCAGAAACCCAGTGCGGTCATATTATCAAAACCATTCTTTCTTTTTTGCGATGCGTGGGCCCATCCAGCGGAATAAGGGAGAAGAACAAATTTGAAGAAAAAAGTTCAAACTGCGTTATGGTGATAAGGGAGTGTGGGTGTGACAAGGTAAAGGAAAAAATTTGGGAAAGGTGAGAGACGAGGGTGGGATGTGAGTTTCGATTCAAAACGTCGGATTCAGCCGTCAACGGCAACGAGGGGAGGATGTTGTCTTAGCGAAGGGAGAAACCCTTGCGCTTGCCCTTTTCTTCGATAGGGCGTCCGCTTTCGAGGCGGGATTTCTTTTCCTCTAGTTCCTGGCGCTGCCGGTCTAGCTGTTCCTTCATCTCGCGGTGTCGGGCGTGCAGTTCGTCTTCGCTCTGTTTGAGCTTGCTTTCCTTCTCGGATACCTTTTGCTGGAAGACCATCTTCATTTCGGCCTCCATCTTGGACAGCTTCTGCTCGTGCAGAGCACGCTCCTCCTCCTGCTTGACGGCCGGGTTGACCTCCTTGAAGACGCTCGGGTCCTGGGCGACACCCATCTGGGTGAGCTTGTCGGAGCGGTAGTTCTCGTACAGGAAGTTATTGGTGTGCTCCTTGAGCTCCTCCATGTGGGTGCGGATCAGCATCTGGCGCAGCTTGACAAAGTCGCAGTGCTCCTCATTGTCGACCTCGATGGTACCCCAGGGGTAGCTACGGCCACGGACCTTGCGGCCGTCGGCAGCAGTAACCTCGGAGTTGGCACCGACAACGGCGAAGGGAACCTTGGACATGATCTCCTGGTTCTCAGCAATGGTCTCCTCGTCGTCGAGCTCGTAGCGGGGACCCTCGAAGATCTGGATCGAGTGGTGCTGGATATCGGCAAGGATCTAGAAAGAAAATTAGGTTAGCTTCAAAATGTATTTGCGGGTGCGAAAATTGTAGGTCCAAAGAACATACGCGCTGCTTGAAGTTGCCAATCTCCTCGTCGGTCAGAGTATCGGCCTTGGCGATAACGGGGATCAGGTTGACCTTGGTGTGCAGGCGGCGCATCACCTCGATGTCCAGAGGCTTCAGAGAGTGACCGGTGGGCTGAATAAAGTAAACGCAGGCGTGGATGCGGTTGTCGACAATGTTGCTGCGGTTGACCTTGTTCTCGGCCTCGAGGTAGGTGTCGAAGCGCTGCTCGATGTTCTCGACAATAGGTCGCCAGGAGTCATCGTTGTTAACGAAGTCACCGAAGCCCGGAGTGTCAATAACACTCAGGCGGAGGCGGACTCCGTTCTCCTCGATGTCGGCGCTAGTCGACTGGATGGAGACGGTCTTGGGGATAATGTCGGCGTTGGGGCCGGTGCGCTCCTTAGGGGGTACAGGGAGGTGTTGAACAGAGTGTTGACGAGGGTCGACTTTCCGAGGCCGGATTCACCTAGAAGGAGTTGTCAGCAATCTTCATGCAGGCCATTGGGGGCAGGGAGTCTGGGAGATATCTGGTACGTACCGACAACCATGACATTGAAGTTGAATCCCTTACGGACACTCTTGCGGTGCCACTGGTTGGGCAGGTTGGCGAAACCAACGTATCCGGTGAGCTTGCGGCGGACAACGTTCTTCATATCGGTAGCGGCCTGGGCGACAGCCTTGGGGTCGCGAGAGCTGACAGTCTGGGCATTGCCGGAACCCATGGGGTTGCTGCGCTCGACGAAAGGCGACTCCTGTCCGCTGCTGGGGGTGGGGGAGTCGCGAGACGCGACAGGAGAACCATTCGCAGTCGGCGAAGCTAAATTAAACATCAGCGGCCAGTTCCGATGGGTGCGGTGGGATCGAGTTGGGGTGGCCCTGGCAGTCTGGGGAGAGGGTATCGCGAACTTCGGGAGGGGGCAGCTTACACATGGCGAAAGTCTTTGGTCTTGAACGAGGGAGGTCGGGAGGTTAAGAAGCGACGCGAGAATATCCCCTGAAAGGCAATGATATCGTCAGTTCCGAGACAGAATCGGGGGTGGGGTTTTGCGAGCAATGTCATCGCGAAAGGAAAAAAATTCGAGGGGGATGAAGATCGGGCCATGCCCAGGGAGATCCATACCTGGAGACCACGTCAGAAAAAGGGGTGGGAGGGGGGGGCTTTCAGGCAGAAAACAGAAGCGAACGACCAAAAAGCCTGGAGAGGAAGCCAAAGACAAAAGAGAGAAAAGAGAGGAAGATGGGGGAGGAGAAGGGGGAAGTTGACTGCCAGTCTGGGAAAGAAAGGGGGGCGCGAGGTCGGGCCAGCTCAGGCGGATGTGGATCGCCCGCGTCCACTACTTCGCCGTGCTTTTTGGGGTCCTACGATGCATCACTTTGCAGCGCGACACCGCACATTTTGGACGTGCAGATGCATCGAGCTTGCTACGCGGGTCTTCATTTTCTGATTGACAGGGAATTGAAGGGGTTTCATTCGACTGCACTGGAGAGAGAGCATGCATAGTACAGTACTTCTGTAACCTGGGTAGGTACTACCCATACAATCAGGTACCCGACGATCTGGCCATTGCGGTCGACGAGGACACGAGTCTATAAAACAAATTCAATCTATATCATTTTCCTCTTCGGCATCTTCCCGTGGTTGTGCCACGCCGGGAAGACGGTCGACGTGCCATGGTATGTGTGTACTCCGGACTGGAGGATCGATCAGGGGTTGGTCACGTGAGGTCCACCCAGTGTGGAGAATGGCAGTAGACTCAACGGTACGAACTGGAGTACGGCCCAGACTTGGGGAAGCAGACCACAATACTTCAAGTTGTCAAAGGGGATTCACATTTGCAACGCCGGCAATCTCTCAGGAATATGTAAAAAGGGAATCACGAAGCTATTCCGAAAATGACTATTTCTTGCTCTTCTTCTTGGGCCGAGCGGCCTCATCCTCGTCATCGCCGCCCCCATCCGACGCATCGCCCATTTCCTCATCGCTGTCGCCATCACTCTCGTGTGCAGAATCAAACTCCTCGGCCACATCCGAGTCAGAGGAAGCATCGAAGTCCTCATCAGGGGACTCGGAGTCTTCGTCCGCCGAACCACGATCGGCCCGGTCACCACCCTCGTCGTCGCTGGACTCGCCCTGGTCGAGAGTCGCAGCGATCAGGCCCGAAGCGTCTTCCGTCATCTCGTTCTTGAGGCGGATACCCTTGGCCTTGAAGAAGTCCTCCAGGGGTTGTTGTTCCTCACTGCAAGATGTTAGCAAAGGAAATGAGGCAAGAAAAACAAGAGAAGATGCTTACCGGTTGATGTTGCTGAACTGGTGTTCACCCATACCGGCCTTCAAGGTCACAGTAATATCAAAGGTGCGGCTGGCGGAAATGGCTCCACCCACGCGTGACATCGTCACAACCGCGACGTTCTCCAGCTGGATGTAGCTGGCGGGTTTCGGAACGAACATAAGACTCTTGTCCAGGAAGTACAATAGACCCTCGTTGGCTTTGATGGAGCATTTAACCCCATGGTGGCCGTGGTGGCTAGTGAAGTCCTTGGACGGCATGATCACCTTCTTACCAGACAGACCACGGAAGACCTTGGTTACGACCTGGTGAATCGGCTCTTCATAGTGCGATTGCAGCTTGTCCTTGTAGTTGTTTTGCAAAAGTTCACTAGAAATATTGTCAGCCAAGTGTATTTTATCATCCGATGCATTCAAACTTACTCAGTCATGTTCAGCTCCAGGCTGATCTCCTCATCCAGCTTCAGCTGCATCACCAGGAATGGGTAGCGGGTCTGACCCTGTCGCAGAGGGGGGTCGAGACCAAGCACAATAAGAGTATGGGTATCATCGTTCTTGGGGAGCAGGAAGAACTTCTTGATGGCGGAGTATTGGATTTTGTAGTCATAGGTCTTTCCGCGAAGACGGAAGGACGCTTCGTACATATCGATATCGAAACGACCTCTGCAATACAGTCAGTAAAGGCCCTCTTACAAAGCAAGAGCAGGGCAAACGAACCTGGGAGTAAGATGGAGAACATCCAAGAAGGTAGCAAAGGTATCGCCAGCAACATCGCCAATCTCGGCCTTTTCCATGAGTGTCTCGTAGAATAGGTTGGCCGCATTCTGCTCCTCGGTCTCTTCGTCCTTGTTCTCCTCGTCGTCTCCTTCGGCATCCTCGGCCTTCTCCTTCTTCACTGCCGTACCAGGAATGTAGAAGCGCATCTCCACCAGCTCATCAGCACCAGCACCAGCCTTACGGCCCCGGTTCTCTGTGCTTCCTGCGGGCTTGCCATTGGCTCCCGCGTCCGCTGCAGAGAGCGAGAACTCCACAGCCACCTCGTTCTTTCCTGCCAGGTTTGTATTAGAGATTTCGGAGTATGGGATTTCGAAGGCAGGACGGTTCTGGACGTTGAAGGCCAATTCGGCTTTGGTGAATTCGGCTTTACCCCAGTTCCATCCTCGGAGGGCGTGTTCACGGTTCTCGACGTTGATGCCGTACCAGATTTTGAAGGCCTTGGTCAGCCGTTCAAAGTCCTACGGGGAAAATATCGTTAGTTTGAGTCTTGACACGATCGGGCACCCTCGATCCACGCACTTCTTGGTCGAAACCATCCAGCTGAATCACTCCTGATGAGCGCGACAGGATCTTCAGTTCAAATCCTTTGGCGGCGCGACTCCACTGCGCGGCACCGATATTGCTGCTGTCCAGAGTGAAGGTTTCACCGCCACCGGATGGCTTCCATCCTAGACCACTCTCGGCAAGCTTGCACTTCCCAGAGATCTTTGATAGGTCTAGATAGATGTTGTCGAAGCTCTCCCTGCTCAATCGTCAGTTGTGATCCGCGGCATACACGCAGAGGGTGGAGGCGCACATCTTGGAGGAGCTCTGGGAGACTCTCTTCTTTGGGAATGCGAGTCAACCGGGTGGATGAGATGAATGGGGAATATGAGGAAAGGTCGGTTGGGGGGGGAGCGGGACAAGGTTGGATGGGGTGGTGATAGCTCTAAGAATTCTCGGAGGTCGCGTTGCGCGCCGCTGGGAGGTCTGCCACTCTTGCCCGCCTTGGTTAGTCTGGTGCCTGAGGCAGAAATTGCATTCTAGCATGGGGAGGCAGGTCTACAATGCAGTAGATGGGATTGGTTGCAACCAGTTTGAGACGGATTTAAAAATTCAAATCGCTTCGATAGATATCGCTGTGTCATGGTGCTCACACACAAACTGATTCAATGTTAGAGCAATTTCTGAGTGATTGTGGCAACTTCACACGGCACGGCTATATATTTTGGTGCCTAGACAGAGAATATGTCCATAGGGACATAACCTATTGTACTCAACAGTGATGGTAGTATTTTCTGCAGAGCCAAAGGGCTAGGAGCGATATCATAACATTATGTAAAAAGTTTCTATGAAATAATGATGCAGCGACTTTGATTTCGAATATCTATACTATGGGATCGCAACCAAACTACCATATGTGGTGGGACGCACGTATCACACAATCGCACCTTGGGGACATACTTCCGGTGGTATGTACCTCTGGATGTCACGGACTGAAACAACTGTGGATTCACCGAGGGTGTAAAGCGGGATGGGGTTTGACCTATGGTTCCTTTGACGACCGATGATTTTCGTCGCCTTAATTATATCTAAAGCTTAAATTAGGATGAAACAACCAAATCGACGATGGGCCTACTCGCCACAACTTTTTCGAGCTGTTGTTATGCCGCTTGACTGTGTCGGAGCTGCAGGGTGGCTGGTGAATTTATTAGGAAATATTCCGTCCTCGAGTTCGCTCCCCGATCTCTCCGGCCGCCTTAAGACAGCATTCACCATCGGACTGCGTGTACAGTGCGTCAACCACAGTCGAGCGTGGACCTGGTGCTATAATTAAGTGGCATTCAGCGCGGGGCTAGATTTCGGTCTCATGTTTCGGCCCACTTGTATCGGAGCTAACGGTTCAGGATTTGAGGCAGCGATGAACTGCACCTCGATGCCCACAAGAAGTGTTTTTTAACGGACCCAAGTCGGTGTGCTTGGGGGGTGCTGGCAGAGCTGATGCAAGGAGCTGGTGATAACCGTCAACCATGAGGACCAAGCACCGGGCCTCAATGTTTGGTGCGGATTCGGGCTGTAGATCCTCATTCAACACGGGTACCGACCGTCATCTCGACGTAAGTCGGATCTCGAGGGTCAGAAGTGTCTGCAGTGTTTGCAATGTATGGGGTAAAGTCAGCAACGAATCCGATTAGATTCCCGTTGTGTGACGCGACTCGTAGGACCGATGCCATTCCGTGTCGTGGTGCCGGTAGAATGAAGCCTGCCACCAGCATGACTGGAACACGACGGGGATGGGATGGCAGTCGACATCATCCGCGGTTCCACCCGGCACGGAAGACTGGAAAATGAGGCGGGCGATTGGGCCAGGGGGCAGAAGCGACTCCACCGAGGAGAGGTTGGTGGTGTTTAGTCGTGTTTAGGGCGGGACTAGCGCATCGTGGCTCATCCCGTACGGTAAACAATACCGACGTGACCACCGCCCAGAATACACACCACGCCAGCGAGTACCCCCTGTTCTGTTCCCTTCGTGTTCTCCCCTTCCAAACATCCAGTCATTCGTTGATTCTTTGCGAGGCTTTATCCTCATGCATCCCACATTCCTTTGCTTTCTTTAGATTGTTCCATGCCACATTCTTTCTTACGTTCCTTTCTGACGCGCTGTGGCGCCTGCTGAATTCTTCAACTTTTTAACCCTTTCGGTTTTCCCTTCGCTTCGCCCTCGATCCTGAATCGCCTCCACTTCACTATCTGTTACCTGTCGTCGCCCCCGACGCAATGAGGGTTTCTTCATTGTATGGGTCCGCGGCGGCCGGATTGTCGACCCTGCTCGCCTTGTCGCTCGCAAATTCCGCGCACGCCCTGTCGTTCGATGCCGTGTCGATACCCGACCTCGACCTTTCCACGCTCGGCCGTGTCACCATCACCGGTGACTTCGATGGCGTCTCCCTCTACGAGTATGAGGGTCAATCTGAGATCACCCAGCGAACCGGCTCTTCGATCCTCACCCCGCTGCCCAATGGAATCCTGACCAATCTCACCTCGGCCGACGCGCAAATACGGGACATGTGCTCCTTCACCAAAAAGGACGGAACGTTTGCCGGGATTTTCGTTGGTGGAAACTTCACAACCTTGGGCGGAGTCGACTCGCCCGGCGCCGCTCTGTTCAATCCCAATTCCAGCAAGGTCACGGCTCTGTCCGGTTTGAAGGGCTCCGTTTCCGCGGTGCTTTGCGACCAGAATACGAACCGTGTCTACGTTGGAGGATCCTTTTCGCACAAGAATACCTCAAATGCGCTTGCTTGGTCTCCTGATGACGGCTGGACCGATCTCCCGTTCGACGGTCTCAATGGACCCGTGGAGTCGATCTTGAAGACGGACGATGGCCATATCGTCTGGGGTGGCTCGTTCGATGGGCTGGGTAATTCGACATCCTCGTCCAAACACGGAAAGCAGGTCCTCAATCTGCAAAACGCTACCATAACCTCCGATACCGACTCGTCTCTCAGCGGATATTCCGACAATCGTAACATTATCTGTTCGACTAGCGGCGAAGCGGCCAAGGGCTCGACCTACCTGCTCCACGATAACGCACCGGGATTTTGGCGTGCCGATCTTGGATTTAATTTTAACCCGACCAAGGTCCGCCTTTACAACACGCACCTGGATGGACGCGGTACCAAGACCTTCCTGTTCCGTGCTCTTCCCGACAATGGCATCATGAATATGACCTACATCGACCAGACCGGCAAGAAGCAGGCTTGCGACCAATCCTGCCCGCTTTCCGACAGCACCAGCGAGAAGTACCGTGACTTCACCCTTGTCAACTCTGTTGGCATGCAGGGATTCGAGATCGAATTCCTCACCTGGTACGGTGCCGGTGCCGGTTTGAACGGCATCGAGGTCTTCCAGGACCAGATTGTCACCTACGCTGTCGACACGTACAATGAACCGTCTTGCGCCGGCATTGAATACCCCGCTACCGCCACCCGAACCGGCTCTTGGACAATCGAATCTGGTGGATATCTATCTGCCCAGGTGACCGATGCTAATGACGACGACACCTCTGTTGTCTTCAAGCCCGATATCAAAGAGTCTGGCAATTACACGGTCAAGATCTACACGCCCGGCTGTGTTGAAGATAACTCTTGCTCTAAGCGTGGCATGGTCAACGTGACAGCAACCCTTGCGACTGACTCCGATGAGGCTCAACCTTCCCCGACGACCATCTACCAGACCAACAACTACGAAAAGTACGATACTCTGTTCTCCGGATACGTTGACGCCGCTAGCGATTCCTTCCGCCCTACCGTCACTCTTCAGCCTATTGTTGGACAAGGCGACATCACCGTTGTCGCATCCCGTGTTCGCTTCGAATTGCTCAACGCCACGAAAACCTCCGATGATTTGAATGGACTGTACGATTTCGACCCATCCTCCAAGAAGATTGATGCCGACAAGCTCGACAAGTCGGATATCAACAAAGCCGGCAACTCTCTCAAGCATGATGCTGCTATCAAGAGCTTGTCGTCGAACGATGGCGTGGTCTACATTGCCGGAAACTTTTCGGACAGCAAAATCCACAACATCATGTCAATCACTGACGGCAAAGCCACTGCATTGTCCGGTGGCGGTCTGAACTCGCAGGTTTTGGCTACGACTTCGCTCGACAAAACCTTGTATGTTGGAGGTCAATTCACGGATACCTCCGACGGTGGTGCCAAGGGTCTCAACTACGTCGCATCTTACTCATCGTCCTCCAAGCAATGGTCCGCACTGGGCAATGGTGTCAATGGACACGTCAATACGATTTACCCGCTTGAGCTCAATGTGTCGTCGACCGTTAACGAGACGACCATTGCCGTGAGCGGTGATTTCAACAAGATTCTTGCCTCTGGTGACAAGTCTGACGTCTTCGTCCCTGGCTTTGCCATCTGGATTCCCTCCCAGAAGGCCTGGCTGCAGACTCTCAATGATACCCAGATGGAGTTTGCTGGCCGTTTGTCGGCCGTTACCGACTACAACAATACTTCTATCCTTGCTGGCAGTCTTGCTACTGATGGAATCAACGCTGGTGGTGTCGTCTCCTTGGAAGAAGACGATGATGACCTGAACCTCATCTCTCTGTCCATGAAATTGAACCACGCTCACACCAAGTCTGGCTCTCAGCCCAGCGCTGGTGTCCTCACTGGTGTCTACGACATTGATTCGGACCGTAACCTCACTATCCTAGGTGGCCAATTCGCTACCACCGCTAGCAATGGTTCGACCGTCGAAAATGTTGTCTTTGTGAACGGCACCCAGCAGACCCTGAGTGGTCTTCCTCAGGGCTTGCAAAACAACGCTACCACCGTCATGTCCCTGTTGGTGCACAATGACACCCTGTACGTGGGCGGTAACCTTACTGGAAGTATCGACGGTGATGATATGGCTGGGCTCGTGACATACGATTTGACCAAGAATGAGTTCTCCCAGGATCAGCCTTGGTCATTGAGAGGTGACAGCGTCGTTGTGAACTCCATTGCCAAGCGACCTGGCTCATCCGATATCTTCGTTGGCGGTGACTTCGAGTCAGCTGGATCACTCCCTTGCGAAACTGTCTGCAAATTGGATTCCACCGAAAACTCTTGGAGTTGGCCGGCGATGTCCATCAGCGGTACTGTGATTGCACTTAAGTGGGCGAGCTCGAACACGCTGTATGCTGCGGGTGATCTCAAGATTTCTGACAACGAGACCGTCATCGCCACCTTTGACAACAAGAAGGAGATCTGGACTGCGTTCGAGGGCGCCTCGAAGTCTGCCATTCCTGGAAATCTCACTGCATTCGCTCCCGCCAGTGAGGACGTGTCAGAGTTCTGGATCGCCGGCACAGCAAAGAACGGATCGGCTTTCTTCATGAACTACGACGGATCCGACTTCAAATCTCCTGGCAACCTCTTCTCAAAAGGCACCGTCATCCGAGGCATGGAGGTTCTCCCCACCAACCAGAACCACGAGTCGGTCTCGCTTTTGAATGACGATCAGATTCTTTTAATCATGGGTCAACTCATCATCCCTGATTTCGGCAATGCCTCCGCAGCGCTCTACAACGGAACCGCGGTCACACCCTTCATCCTTTCCTCCAAGTCTAACGGTCAGCCCGGTAGCATGGCGCATCTCTTCTCAGAAAACCAGAACCCCTACACCAGCGGCAGCGAAAGCCACCACTCCAACGGGATCGTCGTCCTAGTCTCCTTCTGCTGCGCCCTAGGCTGCGTTTTCCTCATCGTCGCCGCAGGTGTCATTCTAAACAAGATTCAACGCCGCCGCCAGGGTTACGCCGCTGCCCCTCAAACCTTTGGAACAGACCGACCCACCGATATGACGCGCCTGCCACCAGAGTACCTATTCAATTCCCTGGGCCATACCAACCCAACCGCACCCGCAATCTAATGAAGCATCTACTCTCCCATTTTCCCCCATGCACAAAACTCGTTTGTCCGCCAATTTCGATTTTGAGAGAAGGCGTTTTTTTGTTCCATTTTTCTTGTTCAGAAGCAATGTTGCTTATACCCCGCCACCAATCTCACAACCTCCCACACCTTAATGTTTGATTTTGTCAGCGTCAGTGCATGTTACCCATTATCGCGCTGGTCGTTTTTCTGTTCTTCTAGGATTGGATTGTGGCATCGCATCCGTCTATTTGTTGATTTCCTCAGTTCCCTTGTGCATATGCCACTGAAAGGTTCATATGACACCTGTCTGTAACTTAGTGATTACGTCCCGGGGACGTGGATAATACAACGATCTACCCATTTATGAGATGACTTAATTGTCTTGTAGTGGAATGCCCTGTGTAAAAACGAACTGCCTAGTGTAAACCTATCAAGTCCAGACATCATCCTGCCTGAAGGCGCCGTTCCTGCTTCATGCGCAGGTATTCCTTCCCCCAGTCCATCTCTTGGCTCTTCAACCCCAAAATTTGCACACAAAGAGAATGGCACAACCTCGACTGCTGTGGTTTCAAAGTTGAGAAATCCGATATGAGTTTTATGGCGAGGATAGATTTTAACTTTAAGCTCAACCGACCCACCAACGTGAGTATTTGTCTGAAAGTATTAGACTGAAGGCAAGGGATCGGATGGGTCTAATATATTGCAGTTTTCTCGACCCATAAGTTTTACATATTTGGATAATTCCAGCAGCGCATTGCTATTCTTGAGCACTTCTTGGGTTGTGGCCCTATGCTCGATATGCATAAGCTAGATGGCCCCTTCCTGAAGGTCGAATATCGTCATTCGACCCATATACATGATATACCTCAGGAGGGAGTGCCCTTGATATCTGCTCGTCGGTCATGCCCAAAACAATTCGCTGATATCGGATTCTCTCCTCCAAAGTTACGCTTGCCGTTCGGGGTTGAGGTAGACTAAGTGGTTCTGTGCTTTTTGCGGTTGAGCTTGGTATATTGTGTCGTGGCTCTTGCGAAATAGTTGCCGGAGTCGCCTTTGCGGTGCTATGTGCTTCAACTGGCCGTTCTTCGCTACTTGATCCTAAATTTTCTCATTGTGGAAAGGAGTAGGGGTTGAATAAACCTTCTTTCCTCTTGAATAACCTTTTGTTTGCGTTTCCGTCGCAACTTCGTGAGCTTAGATAATAAATCCATGAGTGTCTCCTACATAGGGAGTTGGGGTAAATCATGGTGTCTTTTCAAGGATTTAAATTAATCACAGTACCTGAGGCTCTTTACGAACAGCAGTTGAGGTCCTTTGGAGGGGGTGGCAGTGCTGATCATCTCGTATTGTCGCGCCACGTCACATTGGGCTAGGGTCGTCCATGTATCTCGTAAGATAGCCTAAAATCCAAACAGTGTTGTTCAACTACTTATGTGGTACTGATGCATCTAAGATTCCTATAGTACATAACGGAAATTCTTGTTCACGAATTCAGTACAGTCCCTCATTCCAGCCTCGTCACTCTGGGCTTTATCCGCCGTTCCATAGTGCGAATCGCGACGTCGGATGACAAAGAACATATACCCTGTCTCTGTAAGTATCCTGCTTGCTGCCTAAAATATTATAAATGTACATACCAAGAAGACTTAACTGGCAAACAGTCTTGATCAAGTAACCACCCAGAAGACCAATAGTAGCGCCCTTAAATTCAGGTGCTTGAGATTCCTTCACTACGAATGGGCCAGCAAAGTTTCCCCAGCAATACGCAGTGCTGTCCTCTGTCAGCTAAGCCCCATATCTTCATTGCATATATTGCGCAGGGGCGGAATCTTACAAAAACATAGTATTGGCCATCGCTCTGTGGGTATAGCTCGCCATATTCGAAGAAAAAGTCACGAGGGAAACCGTAAAACCCACAGACTGTACTGTTCATTCATCAACCAAAAGCGAACCAACCTCGTCCAAGTATGCGAGCGAGGCAAGTAAGTCATGTAGCCAGCAGCAACGGTACACAAAATATTCGCAGCTGTCGAAGTAAGTAATCGTGAGTTGGGCACATTCGGAGTGATAACGCCACCGATAATCAGCGCTATAATGAGTACTGCACCGCCGACAGACTTGAGTTCGGTCGTCAACATCGTCGAGAATGCCACATCCTTGATGATGATTGTTGAGAATGAATTCAGCACGCCGTTCGGAATAGCCGCTGCGATTATCGAGATGAAAGCAGAATGGGCTTTGGGATCTGAGAATGCGATTAGCCCTGCTTCCTATCGAGAGATTTATTCTTGATAGCAGTCTCGTTAGCTGCGACACACTTCACAACTTAGATCCTCTCGGTCTTGGTGAGGAAATCGGCGTTATTTGAGGCATCATGTAGCGCGAAAAAGATGAATGCCCATATGCAAGTGGCCACACCGAGGATGTAGAAAATAAAGCTCCCATCGAGCTGGGCGAAAGTTTTCAGGGAACTTGGAAACTCCGAACGAGATGTAGGACCCGGTAATACCTCCCCATCCGATGGAGGAATATCAGATGCATTGTCGGAGTGGAATCTCTTGGCGCGTGTACCAAAGCCAGTCATCACGGTGAGGCTTGGTGTGACTGTTGCTTCGAAGAGACCCATTCTTAAGCGTACGGCTAGCGCAGCTGAGCACGTGTGGCATTGGGTCATGAATATTACCATGACACCCCAGAAGAAACAACTGATTGATAGAATGCGCTGGGCTGGGAAGCGGCCGATGAGCCAGCCGCGGGGATATTGGCCGAAGATGTAACCACCGTATATCACTATGGGAATTTATAAGCTGATTGAGCTCTAGTAGGGAGGTGGTGTCCGAATTACTTGCTGATAGGTAATTGAATTGTTGACCGTGTAGGCCTAGAGCGGTCTTGTATCCGAAAAGATTTGCATAGTTTAGTATTGTTTTGTCCATGCACTGGAGTGCTTGGGTAATCAGGAAAACCCGGGAGAATTTCATCGAATTCTTGAATTCTAGATCCTGGTTGGAGATGAAAAAATTTCCGGATGTACTCAATTTGGATGACGAACCACTTGTGGAGAAATCTCAAGGCTCAACCTTTCTCTGTATTCTTCGTAGTCGACTGCATCGCTCTGATACATACTAGATTAAAGCAGTCAAAGAATTCATGTGTCACCTACCTTAAATCCGAAGTCCGCCTTAGCTTTCTCAATATCATCTGCTTGTGGAGCAATATCCACCCGATGCCTAACCTCAACCCGCGAGTTGGCCATGGCACTCACTCACATACGATTCATTGAAAGCTACAACAACGGAGGGAACAAAGAGCCCCTCGAAAACCAAGCAGCGTTTTTTAGCTCAACACTAAACCTATGCAAGCTGCAGGGATTTCTGGAGACTATCGTGTGTCTCCACACGACCCCGGCATCGGCCAAACCCCGCAAAGCCATGACGAATAGCCGAAATCTGCGACAGAGAATCCTTAGGGATGAACTCATTTTGTTGCTATATATGATATTCCAGCTCATATTGGGATGATACAGTTCATCTTTAAGAATAAAATCTCCAAGATATTGTTGAGTTGTCCTAGCTTTTGCTATCTTAGTATACTCTTTCGCTGCTTCCCAATGTGCATTCCCTACCGTAAAGTATTCTAGGCACAACAATGAGGTGTGATATCCGTTCGATCGATATCATGACTGGCTGCGATGTATTACCGCTCCGCTATAGCGATAATATCATCCCGTCAATACTACATCAAAAGTCTCCCGGCAATCGAACAAGCCCGGCTCGCCACACATCAAGCGATTGGACCACCCACGCCCGCCCCACCGAACGGCTAGCCATGGCGACTCGCAATTTCGCCGAAGTCCGAGCGTGTGTTCTCTTTGGCCAATTTAAAAACTAGAGGCGGTCATGGGACCTTGCATCCCCACTTAAGCTTCCCCGCTTCCGGGGCGCTCGGTGAGTGGGAGAACTAGATGGATGCAAGATGGACTGGATTTCTCTATGGGTACATAAAGCAGGTAAGTTTTTTTTTTCAATTCTATTGGATTGGGGATGGAAAAGGAGTTAAAAACGCTGGGAAGAATCAATTTGGTTTCGAGATGGTTCATGCATAGCTGGTATTTACTTAGGTTAGCTATCACTATCAGATATCAGTCTCGGTGTTTGTAGAATCAGAAAACCTTGTAGGAGGCCTCTGGTTTGCTACGACACAGAATGGAAGTAATACATTGAACGGGCAATCGACCCTGATGCCAGTTTTGCGGGCATGCAAGCAGATGTAATTGACAGAAAGCTGTCAAAAGACCGAGACAATAGCAAAGCTGCTCGACGTCCGTATGTTCTACTCAGTAGTCTTTATCATATAGCATCAGGTCATTGTTAGTCGTAAGTCTTCAGTCACGTTGGGGGGAGGGGATGGTAATGGAGGCTGCGAGAGAAGTAGGTGGGTTGGGATCGGGATATCCGAATCAACATGACGGTCATGATGTTCACGAAGAGACGCGCCATCCCCAAGATGCCAAGAACGGTCAAGAGGCCATTGTCAACAGTCCTCCGGGAGCGGCCGTGAATACTTGCCTAATTGCGCAGGGTAGAGATCGCCCTAAAGGGAGTTAGCCAACGGTGGCACCTCGATTTGGACCCGCAGAAGGCATACTCTTCCTGAGTCAGTGAGTCTCCAGGTGAGCTGTATATGTTCTGGCAAGATATACTCGCCAATAACGAGCGGGCGCGCCATGGAAACGTTGACAGACACGGATCAATCAGAATCTGCCTGAGCAGGAGGGGACCGGGTGAGATGCCGGCTATAATACGAGATGGAGATCCGTGCGAGAGTTGAGCAACGAGGATTGACCCTAGACCGCCATCCGCCATCTATTCTTCCGTCGAGAGGCGAGATGGCATATCGGACGAATTATGCCGGGGGAGGGAGTGGAAGTAGTTTCTTGGCCAACTGCATCGTGGGCCTTGTTTAGATTGGGTGCATTCGCTAGTCTGGTGTTGGCTGGGTTCATTTGCGGATAGAGGACGGCAGAAAAGGCAGACCGGCCCGCGTGGAAAGCCGATAGGCTGGCGGCGACAACAGGGATTCCCCCATGGAAATCGAGAGCCACGTAATAAGCGCAGTCGAACTGATGCGTAGCCCCTGCAATGTGTGTAGTAGGGAAGGAAGAGTGGTGTTGGGGTTGTGGGCGAAGAGAGGCTGTGGGGGCCAATCTCCCCGGGTCAGGTGCCGCTCCCCGCAAGTCTCCATGTTTCTCTTTTCCACCCCGGAGTCCATCCACCCCCATGTCGCGCCTACATCGCCCGGTATGCGATCCCGAACTGGATGGTACGTCCTCCCGTCTGACTTGCAGGCGCCTCTACTGACTCGTCCGCCAGCCTGACATGTCGTACTCGAAAGCTTAAATGTATTTTCCCCCTGCGATCTGCCCCGGCGCCGCTAACGCTCTCCGCAGGCGACGAACAGAAACCCGAGTGCTCGCAATGTCGCAAGGGCGGCCGCGAATGTCGTCCCAGCGAGGGAATCGTCTTTCGCCATCAGCAGAATGCCTCGATGAATACAGGCCTCGCCGAAGCGCAGGAAGGTCGTGGGGATCTCAAGGGCTTTTTCTCGTACAAGGACTCTTTCGACAAGGATAGCGTCTGGCTGGACATTCCAAAACACGGTAGGCCCCTTTCTTGCATCGCATCCTCACCAAAGCATCGCTCACCATCCCCCCCAAGTCATCTTTGTGGACAACTCCGATCCATACGCGACCGACCTCGAATCCTCCCTTGCAGAATCGAGCGCCCTGGCCCTGGCGCAATCACGGAATCAAAGATGGGGGAGCGGTTCTCGAGCCAGCGATGCGGATTCACACGGGCTGGACGCCTTGTCTGCAGTCGCTAGCCATGACCGTCTCCCCTATTCTCCCCACTCGATATCCGACAGCATGTCATATCCATCGCCGAATCGTTCTCGAAGCAGTGTGATGCCCCCGCCCACGTCGCCGCCGTTATCCCTTTCTGCGAGTAGCAACAACACCAACATTAACTTCCTCCTCAACCCCTCCAACTCGTTGTCTCCTCCGGTCGATCCCATCACACATCCCGCTGGCCAACGGAGCGCCTCTCTGCCTTCTCGTCCTGCCGCCGTACATCGAACCACAGAGGTTAGGGTAGATGGACAGGCGGAGACAAATTTCGAAATCGCTTTTCTGTTGCGGCATTATTCTGAAGGGCCGGGATTATGGTGCGTCGTCGTGAACACGTGGCTAGGACTGGGCGCCTGTAAGCTGATAATTCAAACAGGATGGATTTATTCGACCAGGGGACGTACTTTGCTTCGTATGTGCCTGTACAGGCAAGATCAAACCCCCTCTTGAAGTATGCAGCATGTGCATATGCAGCCAAACAACTGGGGCGCGTCAAGGGCACCAAGGCCAAGATGGGCGGAGTGTGCTCGCGCCAAGCAATCATGGAGGTGTGGCCGGACAAAGAAAACGACTTCATCTGGCATGGGGCCAAGTATTATGAAAAGGCCATCCAATTGCTGATGAAGCAGCTGCAGCCCGGAACAGAGAGTCCGCCGCCGTTGGGTGAGGCAGGTAGTCGTGATGATGTAGAGAATCCGCGGAAGCGCCGACGACGCATCTCGAACAACCGAATTTCGCAGGGTGTCCACTCAGACGAGGTGTTGGCCGCGACCGCCATTTTATCAGTATATGAATTCTTAGATGCAACCGATCCCGCTTGGAATCGTCATTTGAGTGGTGTGAAATCGTTGCTCGATATGGCCGAGGTTGGGATCGTGCCGCCCGATCGTCGACGGCTAAGTGGAGATGGTCGATATGCGCCGATGAAGAATGGTCTTTCGAAGGCCCGCCGGGCAACCTTTTGGAACTTTGCGCGACAGGATTACCTGGCAGCATGTAAGTGCCTTTTGGTTCCTCACTGGAACTTCACTGCTGACATCCACAGTCATCAATGAATGCCATACAAGGCTTAACACGGATGACATTGTCCTGTGGACAGAGGCCGGCCTGCAGATTGATCAAAGGGGTTTCCTAGTCCCGAGTAATGGTGGGGCAGCCGGGTACCCAGAAGGAGACGACGTAATGAAAGAGGATCTGATTTGCAACGGGTTGATCTGGATCTCGTCAAAGATCGTCAACTATATCAGTTCCGGGGACAAGATCACGCATGACAATGGAGGCGAAGGCGGGCCTCTCGGCGTATCGCAGCAGCTTCTTCTGGAGCGGTGGATGCGACTCGAGGCCGAGCTCGATGCGTGGTATAGCGGCTTGCCCGATACGTTCCAACCCTGTGCGCGGATCGAGCCATCCCAGATTGCACATTACAAGCCAGCCGAGGAAGCCCAAGACCTTGCCACTCTGCAAGAGATCTGGCACAGTCTTCCGATGTGCGCCTCGATCATGCAGCACTATCACATGGCGCGCATCTTGCTGCTGATCAACAAGCCGCATGAGTCGACCAGTCGTCGAAATACCATCACCCTTCGGCTGCAGTCGTACCGGTCGATCGAGGCGGATATTGGATTCCATAGCCGGGAGATCCTGGGAATTGCCCTGTCCCGACCTGATGGGAGCGTTAGAATCAATTCGCTACAGCCCCTGTTCGTCAGTGGTCAGTGTGTGACCGACCCGCGCGAACGACGAGTTGCAATCCGAATGCTGCGCGCCATCGAGTCTGATCTCGGCTGGGCCACCGAGTATCGCGTCCAGCAGCTGCTGAAGGAATGGGGATGGAACGAGAGCTTCCTCCAGCCAGGCACCGGCTGACCACCGACAGTCTTATCCAGCCCCTTTTCTTTCACGAGGTTGGAGAGCTCTTCCTGATAACGGTGGAGCCGCAACATCCAACGCGCCAGATCACATTTCCACCATCACCAACTTCCCACGATGACGTTGATGTGGATCGATCCCGGTTTCTTCGCGATAAGCAGGCAGCCAAGCATAGGACGTCAAGCAGAACGTTCCTGAGCCTCACCGCGTCTGCAAAAACGGTCGCCGAAACTCCTTCTCCTTATACACGAATACCACAGATACCCCCTCTCACTCGAAATACCGATTCTGAGCCGATCATTTTCGGCGAACGTAACGAGGTTGACGAGCATCATGAGCACACCCCCGGTCCGGGGATTGGTCGAGTCCTTAGCATAGCATAATATAATACTTTTTCGGTCGCGGATCATTCGCGAGGAAAAGCCTTCTTTAAGAAATTTCCATATAAATTTGAGTTCTGCAGTAGTGCTCGGTCGAGTTGCCCTACGATCGGCGTGGTTGCATCCACTCCCCGAGGCCTCGGCAGCCCAGCCTGAGCCGCGAGCCCGTCCAACTTTCCCGCAAACCTCCCCGAAGGCTTAGGTTTGGCTTGAAGCTACGGACATCAACCCAGCCCTATCCTTCTCCTCTCCTTTCCCTATCCCTTGAAAAATAGCACACCCCAACCTTTTATGTTTAGCGACTATCTCTTCCCATTTTCACAAGCAAATCGCCACCCATGATCGCGTTGTCACCGAATCCACGCCCCCACCGATAGGCATAAGGCAGTGGAAGGTTAACCGACTCGGCATTCCCTCCGCATTCTGCAGACAGGCGTGGGTACTCATCTCCATCCCCGTCCCACACCGGGTGCCTGACTCTCCGGGTTCACCCTAATTTCTGCCCTACCTCCCTTGACCACGGCGCCCCGCTGGGTTCTCCCCGGGATTTCCCTGATTAGGCATCCCGAGATGCGTGAGCCACAGCAGCCACGTTCGACCTGATGAATGTTGCTTAGCACTGGCAGGTATAGCGATGGCGGGGTGATGAGGGTGGCTTTCGACAATGGGGGTTGAGACTACTTTACTCATTGGAAGTTGTTTTTATTTAAGAGAGACCCCCACGACATCGCACGCTGCTTGTGACGTGGACTAATCCGTGACCTTGTCCTTGTCCTACAGAAGTCATACATAGGTTTAAAACACACCCCGCTCACCAGTCCAGACCTTTCTGCTTCACTCACCATGTCCATAGACACAGACATACTAATAATTGGCGCCGGCTCGGCGGGCATCGGCATCGCAGTCCAGCTACAAAAACACTACCCAAGCGCCAGCTTCGAGATCCTGGAAATAAACAACCGGGCTAGGCGGGACCTGGTTCGTGAATACGTATAAAGATGCGGATGCGATGTACGCACTCGCAGCTATTGTTTGAATCCGTGGACACGTTCAAAACAAATTTACGCCCAGGTCCCATCCCATTTCTACTCCTTCTCCTTCGCCATCAACCCAAACTGGAGCAAGAAGTACGCGCCACAGGCTGAGATCGCCGAGTACCTGGTCTCACTGGCTGAGGCGTATGATATCCCACGCCACGTGCGGTTCGGGTCTACGTTGCAGAGTGCCCGCGTTTGATGAGGTTACTGGGACGTGGGTTGTGAATGTGCGTGATGAGTCTAGTGGTGCGGTTTACACACGTCGCTCGAGGATACTGATATCTGCGGTCGGGGCGCTCTCTGTTTCCCGTGAGTGCGAGATTCCGGGCGTGGGGAGGTATTCGGGGATAACATTTCATTCGGCGAGGTGGGATCATTCTTTTGAGTGGGAGGGGAAAGATGTTGTTATCGGTGAGTTTTGTTCTGATGTCTATTCCCCTCTGCGAGGGACGGGATGAATGAAGATATGCATCTCGTACCGTACGAAACGGCTGCAGCGCAACCCAATTCGTCCCAGTTCTAAGCAACAGTCCCAAATCCGCCAAAAAAAATAAAAAAACTCTCTCAATTCAGTCGGCAACCACACTGGCTCGCCGAACGTCCAAATCCAAGATACTCGCGCTCATTGCAATGAGTTATGCACTACGTCCCACTCGCAATACGTCTGTACCGATTCTACCTGTGCGCGATGATGGAGAAGGATTTTCTAGGCTTCTACCAGGAAACCGGTGGGTCAATTCGGGAGGGCTTGGAGCGTACGCAGATCGAGTATCTCAAGCAGACTGCGCCGGAGAGGTATCATGAGGTCCTGATCCCGCGCACGGAAATCGGGTGTAAGCGAAAGGTCATGGATACGGAATATATCTAGCTTGTCTGCATCGGGAGAACGTTGAGCTTGTGAGCGATGATGAGACTGGAGATCATGGAGAATGGGGTAAAGACGAGGTCTGGACGTGAGGTGCATGCTGATGCTATTGTTCTTGCGACGGGGTCTCAGACGCAGCAGCTTTTTTTTTTCCCATGGAGTTTCGGAGAGAGAGGGGGTTTATTTTTGACGGAGCATGTATGTCATACATCCCTCTACAACGGAGGATGGGGCAACTACTAACCTTCTCAGTGGCACACATTCTCCTCCGCTCCGCACAAGACTACTACGGAACCTGCGTCTCGGAATTCCCAAATTTCTTCATCTTAATGGGCCCCAACACAACAACCGGGCACCTCTTTGTCCTCTTCCCCACAGGATGCGAAATCAACTTCATCCTCCGCGTCCTCCGCCCCATCCTATCCGCCCTCTACCCATCCACCCTCATATCGTTACTCACAACCCCCATCCAACACCTCCTCCCCCTACTCCCGGATACCGTGGCCGTCACACCGGCTGCCGAGCAGGCAGATAACAGCTGAATTCAATCCGCAGCCAGCAAGCTGGTGTGGGCGACGGGCTGCACGAGCTGGTACGTCGACGCGCGCACAGGAAGAAACACAATGCTGTATCCCGATTGGCAGTTCAAGCTCTGGGCACGCAGCGTGTTTGTGCCCATGGGCGACTTTCGATTTGGCAGGAGTCCTGTACGACTTTCTCGTGGTGGGCTTTCAGGTCAGCACAACATCGAAAAGCATGACGGGTTTCGCCGACTATGCACCGGGCTGGGCGTCGGCGTTGTTGCGATGGCGGTTGGGGTGATGGTGCATGGATTGCAGATTGAGCTAGAGAGAGAGAGGCGCGCGGCGTGATCTCGTTTGTGGGGGGTCATTTAGGTGGTTTTGGGGGGCTGCAGGGGATAGTTGGACGAGATTTTACTTTTGTCGGGAAGTTGGACCTGTGTGAAACGGTTGTAGATCGTACGATTTGCTGCTATTTTTCCCTGATCGGCGCCCGTTGTGAGAACTAGTCAAACTAGTAAATATGATAGCGATCACTTGATCAAGCCGTTATTGTTTTGCTGCGCTTCTTCTCCATTTTTTGATTCGAGGGTCCATTCGTGATGGCGCAGGTACGGTGATAGTGATCAATGGATCGGCCGGCCAGACTCGACTGATCAACTGCCATTTGCCTGTCAGCGTCAGAAAAAAGTCCGCGGGGAGCGTCATTGGCTGCTGGCACAACGAATGCCGGAGGCGATCACAGCTGGAGGCGGACTGGCGGTGGTGATTGGGTAGATTGGCGCGAGGATCCCCGCGCAGGATGGACGCTACGGCCAGTCTCTGCGCTGAGAGACGAATGATGCAAGTGTTGGGATATCGCGGAGCTGATTCATGGGGATGGAGAGTCAATCAGGTGGCGAGATGGGTAGTTGACTCGCGAAGGTTGAGCTGCAAGGCCGTGTCGATAGGGATCGAATCCTACGTGACTAATGTAAAGTATATGTTTATTAAATACCTACTTAGGGTATGGTATGGTATAGTCCAGCCCTGGTATACACCTGCTACACAAGGTGCAGGATTCGTCATGATGGCATGTATGCATGCTCGCCCTACTGTCAGGTACCAACGTATTTAGTCGCATTCTCGTAATCTTATATTATAAGATGCAGAACGTAACTCTACAAGTCCACGAAGCTGTGGATGCCCTCGCTCTGACTAAGTGGACCCGGGGTGCGCTAGTCAGCACGGGCTCACACGCCCAACCCGCTCTAGACACTTTCCGTGCAGCAAAAGCAGCCGAGAATGCCATTGTGCCCCTTTTCCATCACAGTCACATTGCTGACTACGGCTCTGTCCGATTGGCAGATCGCCACTACCCTGAGGTATGCACGAGATACTATCCCAGGTGCAAGGTTAGACGGTCTGACACTGCCCAGGAATATGGCTCACTCCCGGGTTACGGAACGAGCCCAACGTGGCCCGAACGTGGTTCACGATCGGCATATCTTCCAGAACCATTGTGACCGTGGTAGGCACGCCGGAGCTGCCCTGACATGGCTATTGATCCTGACCGTATGCCGATCCATGCTGCCTTGTGCATAGTGTACCAGACATGCCCATCCTCGCAGGTCCTCGCAGGTACCTACGGCTCTTCCCTCAGCCGGCCCCAGTGCAAGGCTGTGGAGATCGCTACCCCCTGCAGTTCGCTTGTCTCGTACCCTAACGACTAACTGAGAAGTAATTCGCCGCCAAGCTCCGTCCATTGAGTTCCCTGGGCGGCGAGGACCGTGTCCATCGCCAATCCCAGCACATACGGCCTGGTTGGTGGAGTCCCGCTGCCCGTCTGCCTATGGTACTGGCCCAGCCTGTACCTGCCAGGAATTCGACCGTAGCAACTGTTCTCGGAGTGGAGGCACCTATTGGAGGGAGCCTACCGTAGGTACCTCCACAAGGACTTGCAACCACTATGTATACCAGGGGTGCCCACTTCTCTTCTTCAATCTCCCCGCGATCGCGACCTGTCCCATCTTCGATCTCGACCTCGACAATTCTTTGCGCCAGAGCGCGCGGTTCCGTCGCTGTCGCGCTGGCGCGTTAGTTCTCTAGGGCATGCCGGGCTCGCCCTCGACTTTCCCATCATGGCGCTGAATGGACATTGCCCTTCTCCTTTCCTGCAGGAGTCGTTGTTTCCGACGACTGGAGGATGTAAGTACACTCAACTCGTCTGCTGTTAGAATCAAATCTAAACCGACACAATCTAGTCACCGACGGCCGATACTGCGAAACCCTGACCAATGTCTCCTGCTGCTTGCCCTGTCCGCTCGCCGACTGGCGATATGCTGATAGTGAGTACCGCCAGTAAAATCGTATACTTGACTATCGTCTAACAGTGCGCAGACACTTCGAAACGTGTTGACGTCGCAAGCTGGATCAGTGTCGCCATCCTTCCGCTCTGCATTTTCCTCCTGGTCTCATACGCCGCTCTGCCCGTCAAATGGACGAATCGTCACTATCTGAGCATCTGCTTCACACTGGGCATTTGCTGCATGGAGGTAGGCATATCAAAAACCCGAATAACTCTCAGTATCTGAATGCTGACCATTTAGATTGCGTTCATTATTCCCCTTGGGGCCAGACCTGAACAATGCTACAATGCAATCACACCCAACGACATGTACACCGACCTCTCTTGCGCCTTCTCTGGTGCGTTCCTCCTCTTCGGTGGCTGGCTAGTCGTGATCTGGAGTTTCATTCGAACGCTCGCCTTCCACCTGCAAGTGTGTTGGGAAAAAGTGCTCGGTCCCAAATTCATGTGGGGGGCTTTCCTCTGTGGTTTCGGAATCCCCATCATTGGCATCACAGTGATGATGATCATAACGGGCGTCTCCTTCCGATTTGGCGAGATCTGCCATATCAACATCGACCACGGCGCGCAGGACTACTGGTACCCGATCATTGCTTTTGCGGCCGCAGCGCTGATCCTGCAGCTAACCACCATGGCTTACTGCATGCACATCTACCTGCGCTCGCTCTTCGACAAATCCGCCTCCACCACCGAGAACAGCTCCGGGATTCCCTCATACACCGCAAGTGTGCGCACGGTCACAGCCCGCCAGGCCTACCGACGAGTCAAGCGCGTGCTCCAGCTGCAATGGCGGGGCGTGGCCCTCGTGCTGATCATCATCGGGAACGTGATCTTCTTCGCGGTCGTCTTTATCAACCTCGACCGGGAGGTGGATCCCACCCCAGAGAACATGAAGAAGGCTCTCCCTTGGCTCCTGTGTCTCATGGAAACGGGTGGCAACAAGAACAAGTGCGAGAAATACGCCTCCGCACTGGGTCCCAACGAAGCAACCCTACTCGCAGTCGTCTACCTCCTTTCGCTAGTGGGCTTCTGGAACTTTATCCTCTTCGCCCGACCATCCATGTTCGTGGGCTGGCTGGATCTGTTCCGCCGGGGCATGAGCCGGCGTCACGAATACGTTTCGGCCGACGTGACCCGCTACAACGATAGCAAGGGCTTCGAGATGCTCACGACGACGACGATCAAGACTCCCGACACGTACAACATGCGCTCGCCCAGCCCCGCGCACATGATGGGGCGGAGCCCCGTGGCAAGTCCGAGTCCAACCTTTGATCGAAACGTGCACTTCGGACAAGAGGCGCGATACGTCCGGCCCTCCATGAGCTTTAGCGGGCCTCGACCCCCCAGCTCTTCTGCCGGTGGGCGGGACTGGGACCCTTCGGCCACTTTTGCGCAGGGGTATGGACATGGACATGCACATGGGCATGCACGATAGCCGTTGAGTGGAATTGGGGCCAGAGCGGGTGAGTTTCGTTTTTCTAAAAGGGGTTAAAGGCGGGGAGGCGAAATAGTGGATTTTCAAACAGGGTTCCCCTGCCCCTGTTCCGGCTCACGAGGTGTTGCGGGAAATTTTTACATTTTTTTATCTCGGCGTCTGGATCTATTGCTGGCTATTGTTACCCCCATGCTTTACGAGGTTAGGATTTATGTGGTTTTATTTTTTTTATCCTGTATCATTTACACTATTTACTACATTATCATCCTCAATGGTACTATTACTATTATTTTATCACCAACTACATCAGCTGCGTTACGTCCCACACCCCCTAAAGTCCAATCCAGTCCCCATTCCAATCCACCGGCATGTCTCACGACGGTCATCAACGCAACGAACACGGCATCTTCGACCCGCCGCACGGATTCCCAAAAAAACCCATCTCCCCGATCCTTGGCACAACGTAATCGCGCCCGCAACACGCGAAACTCTCAAAGCTCCAACAATCTAGAACCCCTCCAAGACATCGCCATTGTTCCACGCCTGAAACAGGCATCCCAGCCTGAGTCAACCCTGCCCCCAGCCCTAAGGGGTAAGAGCGCCGTTCCTGCATGAGCCTCGTGCAAGGTCAGACTCTGGCCAAGCCAAGGCTAGGTGGAAAAGGTACCAAGCCAAGGGCGACGACGATAGCTTTTTGCCGGGGTTCTGGGTTGGTGGTTGACTCTTACTCGGGCAGGTAAAGTACGCAATCCTTGGTGTGCGTCGGCTGGTGGTGTGGGCACGGCATTGGGCTGTGTGCGCCGCTGTCTCCACTAGGTTGCTGACGCCTGTCAGCTAGTGATGCGTTTGGATAGTGTATGCATCGGATCGGGTTGGAGTTTAATAGATTATGGAGGGTGTCGTTGATGGTCGTTTAGTAGTGTATGCTTGGGTAGGGGGTGTAGGTGGAATGTCGAAGCGATGGCTTGGATCCCTAATGGTAAGGTTAGATCAAACCGTGCTAAGCAGTGGCAACGTAGGGAAAACCAAGATCAAACGGCGACCATTAGCCTCAAAAATGTGTCAAAGCTGTCAATCACAGAACACCAAACTATCAACTTCTTCACCGTCACCTTGAATCCCAAATAGTACATCGCTACCACACCTCCATCTTCCCCGCATAACAAGGTCTGGTTCGACCAAACCCCACGAACCATTCCATCCAAACACCCAAGAACCACCTGTTCAAGTCCCGGGACGATCAAAATCATAAGATAGCCCAGCCGAGGCGGGGTACCCATAAACTTAACCCGACGAAAGATCAACAAGATGCTGGTGTACTAGTAAAACCAGTAAGTACTAATAAATCGGGCAAAAATCGCTTCACGCCACCAATCGGCACAAGATAAATTCCAGAGCCGATCGCGGTCTCATCCCAGAACCAATTGCAATAACTCAACCCCGCAGCAATGATCCCTCTCCGGGGTAACATGTGCCCCGGTGCAAGAAGATGCGTATAGCGTATCGCGGGGAGAAGCGGGACTCGCGATAGTTTCTCACGACACCCGTCAACCGGTGGGGATTGTCCATTTTCACGGGCACACTATAGGCTGTATTCGGGAGATCGCGAGCGCTAGCGAAGGAAGGATGGGCTTGATTTTCCGATGGAGTAAAGATCGCGGGGTTGCGGGAGGAAAAGTTTAGGTTCGGGTCTGGCGCCGAGGCGGCATGTGATTTACAGCCGTGCGCACAACCTAGGTAGTGTTGGGTAGTACATTAGAGTTCAATGGACACTAGTAGGTGTGGTGGTGGGCGTGTTCTGTACATGCCCTAATTGTCGTATGATCTACTGATCGGAGGGCCTGGCTTTGGGCTTTGGCTATTTGCGATTGATTTTCGTGGTGTAGGTTTGAGCTTGGTTCAGGTTCTTGGTGCGGAGTTTGTGGGGTGTGGAGTCTTGTGGAGGTTGTTGGTATTGGCTTTTTTGGGTAAAGATGCATGCGACCGTTTTTGTAGAAAGTTGGTTTGTCCGGTCTATCTGGCAAGAGAATTTCTAGAATCGACTCTCTTCTAGGCACCATCTTTCATCCGCTGTGATAGCTCATTCAATCTCCCGATATCCAACCGAGTCTCGCTGTGTTCTGGACCAAAGAAATTTTCATGACCAGCTAGCGATCGCTGATACTTTTCTTTTTGGCTTCCCTTAGCCTTCCCTGGTCACTGTAGAGATTACCAAGGTTGTAGACTACCGCAAGAGTAGAGGGGTGTTCTGGACCCAGTACCTTCTCCCTCCCTATCAGGGCTCGCCGGTACATCTCCTCTGCTTGTTGTAGCTTCCCCTGATGTTTGTAGAGAATACCCAAGGTTGTTGACTGTATTGAGAGTGGATGGGTGGTCCGGGCCCAGTGCCTTTTCTCTGCCTATCAGAGCTCGCTGGTACATCTCCTCAGCTTCTAATGGCTTTTTATGTCTACGGTAGATAGCACCAATGTTGTTGACTATGAGTAGATTGGATGGGTCATTTGGCCCTAGGGCTTCCTCGTAGATCCCGAGCCAGCTGATCTCGATGCTTGCCATCCTTGAACACCCTATTTGCAGATCCAATCAGTCTATAGTAAATCTCAGGCTCTTTTTGATGTCGAGGCTTTCGCGAAACCAGTTTTGGTTGATCGCAATTAACGCGCGTTCCATTTGCGACGTGGTCATAGTCCGCTTGGAATAAGCGATCTTCTTCGGTCGGTCGCGCAAAATTTGCAGCAAGGCGAGAGATCTTGGTCTGAAGCTTCGATACGAACTCAGCGTATTCGTTTAAGTCAATACAGTGTCGATCACCATTTTCCTGACACACCCCCTCAGCAAGATTCCATAGGGATTTTGCTGCAAAATGAATGGATAAGCTCAATTGAGCTCTTCAACAAGATGACTAACATCCTCCATAACAAGCAATTTCACAAATTCCAGATGCTTCTGGCGAGGAAGGAGCTTCGTGAGACCGTCTGCGACAATCTCGGATGTCTTTACCCATTGGATAGGGATTCGACCAGCTTGTACTTCTTGACGTAGCCAATACTGGTGGATGTCAACATGCTGCAATTGGGGTAATTCCTTAGTCAAAAGCCCTATAGTTTGTTGATTATCGCATTTCAAAGTGACAGGGTGACCAGGATTGAACTTAACAGCGTCGAAAAGGCGCTTCCACATGAAAAGTGATTTGCCTGCTTCTGTTCCATTCTTTAGTGATGCTTCATTCGGTGATAATCCTGATCGCAAATCCTCTGCCGGATATATCTGCATGATATTTGGAGGACCTGTTGATTGGAAGGCCTCGAAGCAGAAGACTGTCACCACAAGCACTACTGAAGCAGAACTATTGGCCTTGTCAGAAGCAGGCAAATCACTTTTCATGTGGAAGCGCCTTTTCGTTTTCCGATACTTCCAAGGATGTATGCATTGTTGTCTCTCGGTAGACTGGGGAAAGGCTCGTGACTCTCGTCCAGCATCAGCTCGCCAGCTGCTGTCTCCACTGATAAAGCGTATATCCATCCGACCGTATAGTTCTCGTGGGACAAATGAACCTTGGGACTCCATATCCGGCTATGTGGTGAAGGATCTCGGGTTCATGACAGAGGATGGCAGGATTGCTGGTTTTGGGCGAGGTTAAGGTGAGGCTGAGCCCCTACTGCAAGCGCCCCAAGGTGGGGAGTATGCACCCATCGCTGCCTAACGTTGCAGTTCCAGCATGTATTTTCGTTTATCGTAGGCCGAGAAGCGTCGCTCTGTTTCACCTCAGGGCGACTCGGCGACTCGTGTCAGATGACCGCGCGGGAGAGGAGATCAGACCATGATTCCGAGTGTTGTTTCGCCAGAAAATCGTGTCCGATACGAGTCATGGCCTATTGGATCTGAGAAAGCAGAGTATCTCGATGCTAAATTGGGACTCTTTGAAGATGGCCTCGTTGGTTACAGGGAAATCAAGCGGAAAGTACAAAACAGCGGTAGACGCCTCGTATAGTCACGTGGACCAACCAGTGCCTTTAGTGTGTTGGGATCGGCATGACTACAAATCGCTTTTGAATTCTTCTTTGTCTAATAATCAAGTGCTCCAGCTTCTGAGTCTTTCTGAATACTCGAGTTTCTCCCTTTCTCTAGTTTCAGCTACCTTGAAACACAAGAATTGATTACCGCGCGATATAATATTTCTGACGGCGCTTTGGCATGTACAAAATCCTCCTATAGCACTCGCTGAGCACTGACAATGTTCAAAGTGGCCTTTTTGTTGGTACCCTCGAGGATGCTCTTGTTGTCCTTGGCAATATAGCAGTTGCCTGACCCAGGCCCAAAAGAAAGGAACTCGCAATCGCCCTTGTTTGCACAGTATTTGATACAATCTTCAAAGCTTGACTTCTTTCCAACAATGTCCTTCTTAGTGAGCCAGGTATCTGAGAAGAATTAGTCCGGCCTGGTTCTGCTCTCCCTGGAAACTCGGTCAGCTTACCGATCTCACATTGAAGAATAAACTTCTTTCCTCCAACCTCGACCAACTTTCTGTCGTTGGCAGGACCTACAATGATGAATTAGTTGACATACTTGGGTTGGGGTGTGAGAAACTTACATTTGACCGAAACTGGTCCATATTTCTCAACTTTCTTCTCGAGTGCCTCTGTCTTCTTCTCACAATCTTCGTCCTTCTTTTTGCAAGTTTCCTCCTTTTTCTCGAGAGCCTCTACCTTCTTCTCGAGCTCCCCCACCTTCTTTTCGCAGGCTTCGTCCTTCGTTTTACAAGTTTCTTCCTTCTTCTCGAGAGCCTCCACCTTCTTCTCGCATTTCTCCAGCTTGTCGTTGCACGATTTGTCAGATCCGCCGCAGCCTGAACCCGGAGACGATATCGGGATCATGCAGGTAGCTCCAGGGTTGCCAGCCTCATCGCCATTCTTGTCGCCGACGATGCAGACTTTTGTGCTTTCCTTCCAGGTGCAAACACGCTTGTCGAACTTTCCAAGTTCCGCACAGTCTTTTGCGGTGGCAACATCCTCGTATTTGAACCCAGTGAGCGCGACGTTGCACTTGTACTCGACCCAATAGCCGGGGAGGATCTGTTCGCGATGTCCCTCAACACAGGTTGAGGTCGTGGTACGGAGAGTCCTGGCCTGGGATGTTGCCGCTAGCAGCACGGGGAGATATGTAAGGAACAGCTTCATAATGAACGCGCAGTGATGCGACAATCATCAATCAAGCCGACTTTGTGACAAGCTTGAATTAGAAATTGCAAAAAGCAGGAGAACGGGCAGTCGCTGGTCGCAAGCTTTAAATCATCCCAGTGCTTGTTTTAATTGCTTCTGTTCAGTCCTTCAGCCCCTTGTTGAGTACGCAGATAGAATGTAGATTTTGATGCAGACAGAGTATAAATGACTGCACCATCTGTCTTTCCGTTGCGTGTGATCAATGTACATGACCTATTGCTCAACACAATTCGTTTAGAATAAATATGCAGTGCAACAGTATGCAAGTGCTCCCTTGGACCCCAAAAGAAAACAAGTCATACTAGTAGAAGATTATCATGACGTATACTACATAATATATGCAGCACTATTTGCGTTGTGTAACAAGTAAACTTCAGCCTGGAGGTCGCTAAGGCAGAACAGCTCCAAAAGGAATTTTGTAAGGGAGATCTCTCTGCCGTACGTACTCTTAAAACGGCACAAAGTAAGGAACCAATCTTTGCTTTTCCCTTCTACGTATTTCCTGCCCCCAATGAGTTTCATAATCCAAGCACTCGAGTATTCATTCTATGGGCGCAAACGACGTACTATCGTCCTACCATTCGCTTGATGCCGCTCTATTCCAAGTGATATTTCACGATGAATAGCCCTTGTTAAATTTCAGCATCTCTGGTCACCTCCGAGGCTGAGACGCGGGGACCGAAGCTATTGTGGGGCTATTCGCTTATGCTGTACAACCTCAACTTGTGAGCTGAGACATTGATCCTTCCTCACCTTCATAAAATGTACATGAGGCATGGAATTTTAGAGGAAGGGTCAAACTAGGGCAGAGCTTATGGATGTCTTCGTACTGGCCATAATACCTTCCCATTGATACTGTAGGTTCTCAGTATTTACTAAGAAAGAGGAAGGCTCCTAGGCCTTCACGTGAGACAGCTTTTAACAATTCCAGCCCCCGAGATCTTGCGCACCGTTTTCTTCCTCAGATTATCTCACACGTCATATGTATTACTGTGCATCCTTTTCTGCACTCCCTGGCCCCTAGCACTCTTCTCTTCCACCGTACAGCTCGAATTTATGAAATTCAATCTGTTCCAGTGTACTTTTTGAAATCATTCCGGTGCTTATTACACTCCTATACAATCTTATCTATTTTCTTTGCCATCCTATCCTTCAGTCGACATGATCACTCGCTGGTCCTTTATTTAACCTTAAAGAGCAGGCGAACCCCACGTGATCAGCAGAACAATGACGCACCTCGTTGCTCATCTTACCATCTACCCGAACCAGTCATTTACTCACATATAGAATACAGAAGCTCTTTATCTCCTACATCCATAACAGAATTTTCAGTTCTGATCTAGAAAACCTATTCTCCTTGAGAGAAACATAATAATCGTATCACACAAATCTAACTCATTTCCAGATCTGCTGCTTGTAGGCGTTTTATTCCTATGTTATCGCAAATTGAAATTAGACAAAAAGATTACTTTTGGTAAGCCTAGAACTATGAATATTTGAATGGAACCTGTGTTTAGTGCCTTATCTATGAGTACATACCCCAAGGTACCTGTCATCTTCTCATTCAGTCCTTCCCGCCACTTGATTTCAGCACGTCTTCCTCGGCTTGGCATTGCGGATTATTCGATTTGGATGATGAGAGCTATCCATATACACTCTCCATCCATTCCTTTCAAGGTCATCAGAATTTTTCCTCGCAAACTTGCACCTTGGCAAGGCAGAAGCGGAACCAGCCACTAGCGATCAAGCCCGAAATCCCCAAATCTCAAGTTTGTTCGATTTTAGACTAAGTTGTTCTTTTTAGTGATTATGAAAGCCCGTGTCGATCTGGATCCAGCATATGCATCTCGACGGTTGTAGCAAGGGATCCGAGTACACGCTGGAGCATGCTGGGAGCCGCGAAGCGAACTGGGTCTGATCGGCCGAAAGAGCACATCTTCATACTGCCAGAACCGAGGTCGCCCATACCACCAATATCTGCCAGATAATTATCTTGCCGGATTGGGCAATCAACCAATTCTCGTCTACAAATGGATGCGCCCGATCTAGATGTAGATTGCATCATCCGAGTACCCGACGTCACCGCGGCAGAAGGCGGAGAGGGCGCTTAGCTCCCGAGCTGGAAAGCACAGGTAACACACAACTCTTCATCCCCGCTCCCCAGCCTCCTTCGTGACCTCTTTTTTTTCTCTTCTTTTTCACCCTTGCTTCACCCTCTGCGTGCTGCAGACTCTCTTTTTCTCTCTCCTCTCAACTCGTCGCGCCCCCAATAACAAACAAGAGTCCCAACCTCCATGGCTCCTCCCCCCTCCGCGAACTTGCCTACGGGCGAGAGGCTGAAGGCCCTGGCCCAGACTCTGCAGTAAGTTTTTGTCCCTGCTGCTTGGCTTATGCAGCTTTGTGAAGCTTCAATCGATGCTGTTTCAATTGCTAACTTGATTGTTTCCTGCAGGTTCGCCTGGTTTGTCGGGTACGTCGACCCTCAGAATTCATGGATCGTCACAAGCAAGAATTCGTGATCACTGACCAACTTTTAGGCATCTGACGCTCCTCCTCGCGGTCTTCCGTTACTTGTTCTCGTTCATCACCTTCAACTATTACTCGTCCACCGCTATAGTTGTCTACCGCCTGGCCTTTATCTCTGCCGCTGTCACCTATGGAATCGTCGTGTACAAGGGCCATTTCGCCCGCGGTGTGCAAGGCAGTGTTCCCCAGATCATCACCAAGCTCATCTCCGATGAGAACGTGCAATACCTTGGTAAGACTCTTTTCTCCTCTCGCCTTCTTTTATGCACATGAATGCGGCAGACGCTGACAAGACATTTCATGATCAGGCATGGCTCTGGTCTGGCTGTACTCCCGCCAGCTTATCCTGGCCCTTCTTCCCTTCAGTGTGTACTCGGTCTTCCACGTCGCGACCTACAGCCGCATGTACCTGATCCCGACACTCTATCCTACCCCCGCTGCCGCTGGCTCAGCTTCGCCTGGCTCCCCCAACTCCAAGCCCCCCAACAAGCAGAACCCTATTGCGGAGACTATCGGTCGCTTCATCAAGCAGTACTACGATGCCAGCATGGGAATCGTCGCCACCCTTGAGATTGCCCTCCTGGCCCGCCTCGTTCTGTCCGCTCTTACCTTCTCCAAGGGTAGCTGGGTTCTGCTGCTCGTCTACCTCGGTTTCTTCCGTGCCCGCTACGCCCAGAGCTCCTTCGTTCAACAGGCTGTTCGCTCGCTCACCGCCCGCGCCGATGCTTCGCTCTCCCACCAGAGCACTCCCCCTCAGCTCCGTCAGGGTTGGGAGACCTTCAAGAACATTGTGCGCCAGGGCTATGAGGCTACCGACCTTGGTCGCTACATCTCTGGCCCTGCTGCTGCCAAGAAGCCACAATAAATGACCACCCCGACCGGGCGGATAACTACTCCCACGTGAAGATCAAAGTCTTCCGACTGGACGCCCGGTCTTGAGTCTTTTACAATGGATTCAGCAGTGAACGGTGTGTTCATGAAGAAAGGGGGTTGGGGCGTGCTGACGTGGATATACCCTTACCGAGGTGTTTAACACGACTGTGGACGTGAGATAGTTCAGCAGCAATGGGGAATGTGAGTACGGAAATCGAGAGTGCAATGTCTCTGTAGAAAAGAGGCAGTCGGATAGGATATTCCGGCTTTGATGATGCAATACGCAACGTAACGCCATGCCTTTTGTTATTTCCTTTTATATTTTACCTAGGTATTCTCTCTAGAACTTTTGCGATGCATTTTTTCTGTATTGTGTTTCTCCAGTGCAAATCGACTCGAAATTCACGATTACGAAGTCATCTCCTTGATAGTAGCTAGTAATCTGACGTATGAACGAAAACAATGCATCAATCTCACAATTGCGAAGTGTTTCGCCTTCGTAGCATAATGCCATTTGATCCCAATTGGGTTTTCGTCGAGAGTACCCGAGGCGACGCAATTGAAATATATGTTTTCACATGCATCAAATGGCCGATCTTTGATATCTGAGTGGCTAGACCTACTATTTGTAACCTGATAGGTCTTAACGTATAACTCGTTCCTTCGTGACAAAGTACCGCTAATTGACGTTTTTTTTTCGAGTCAAATTCGGAGAGCTGCTGCGACATTTTCTTCATCCGGTAGACTTCGGTCTATAGATCGCATCCCGAAGAGGAAGCGGTGAAGTGGCAGTACCAACGATGACGCATTTATGCCTGAGGCCACCGGGCGGAGAAAAGAAAAACACCACCGACCAGAAATTTGAGGCGGGCCCGCCCCATCGGCAACCCTCCCATTACACATCGCATTCCTCGTCACTCTTTTGACCTGTTCCATAATATTTACATATCTATGTGATCGGGGGTGCTTCTTTCCTTTCAAAGCATCCCCCCGTTTCCTTCCGGTCCCGACTGAACTCGGGATTTCAGCCTGCCTTGCCATGAGTCTGACCTCGCGAGTGTTCGGCCTGTTCTCGACAACACCGAACTCCGACCCGACTGCGACCTCCGCGAGCGACCTGCCTGCCTCCCACACAAATACGACGCCCTCATCATCAAGCGCTTTCAAATATGATCTAGGCTCCGGCGCCAGCCGCCATGCGCAGGAGGGCGCAATGTGGGAAGAGGAGGAGCCCCGTCCGCCGTATCTTCATGTAAGTTGCTAACTCCGACTGCAGATCCCCCATTGCGTGGATCTACTTATCTGCGACAAATACTAATGGGAGATTGATGGAACAGGCGATGCTGGCAGGCGGAACTGGAGGATCATGCGGCGATATGCTAATGCATTCATTGGATACCGTCAAAACCCGGCAGCAGGGTGATCCAACTTTCCCACCCAAGTACACATCGATGGGCTCTTCGTATGCGACTATCTATCGCCAGGAAGGATTCTGCCGAGGTCTCTACAGTGGAGTGACACCTGCCTTTTTGGGTTCCTTTCCAGGCACCGTGATCTTCTTCGGAGTATACGAGTTCACCAAGCGGTTGATGCTGGATTCAGGAATCAATCCCAGCTTGTCATACCTGTCTGGTGGTTTCTTCGCCGATTTGGCTGCTTCCGTTGTCTATGTACCATCCGAGGTGCTCAAGACTCGACTTCAACTGCAAGGTCGATTCAACAATCCTCACTTCAACTCGGGCTACAACTACCGCGGTACCACCGATGCCTTCCGAACCATCATCCGTCAAGAGGGATTATCCGCTCTCTTCCACGGCTACAAGGCCACCATTTTCCGTGATCTGCCTTTCTCCGCGCTGCAATTCGCCTTTTACGAGCAAGAACAGAAGATGGCAAAGGAATGGGTTGGCAAGCGCGATATTGGACTGGGACTCGAGATTGCGACTGCTGCCACCGCCGGTGGTATGGCGGGTGTGATCACTTGCCCTCTGGATGTTGTCAAAACCCGCATCCAGACCCAGCAGAACCCTCCGGAGCACCCACCAAGCTCATCGGGCACAAAGATCTCCCATGATCACGCTCCCAAGGAAAGCCCTCGGCCACACGCCCCGAGCTCATCGCATTCTCAAGCTTCTCGCGCACACTCTCGACCCATCTTCACATCTTCTCCCTCCACCTCCGTGCCACCACCCGGCACTCCGCGGTTGGATACCTCGTCCGTCTTTACCGGGCTCAAGATGATATACCGTACCGAAGGGATCGCAGGGTGGTTCCGGGGCGTGGGCCCGCGCGGTGTGTGGACCAGTATCCAGAGCGGGACCATGCTGGTCATGTATCAGTACCTGCTCAAACAACTGGAGGCGTACCAGGCCCTAGAGGATTGGTCTCCTCTGTAGTTTCCTAGGGTTGATTTGTACCATGCATATCTGGGCGGTATTTCATTTGGGTGGCGTTTGGCACTATCTTTGCATGCGTTTGTATTATGGGCCGGGGAGCTTGTTTGCGCGTGTACATCTACCCAGCTCCCTTTGTGATAGACTAGACGGGCCATCGAGCCCACCTGTACCATACATCTCTCTTCGACATAAGTGTATAAATTCGCAAATAATCGATCACTCTCTCCGTACAAAACAATTCAACGCTGAATATTTTCCCGTACGCGCTCCCCAGGAATTCGCGCCAGAAGGGAACGCGCTAGCGTGATTTGTTTGGGCGATCGCCGGATGTAAACAATTCCCCTCCTCCTTGCATCTTTCCCCTCTAACTACTTCGCGCATTGGACAACCCGGGCTTAACAGCTGGGCTATCACCACACAAAAAAACCCTACAGTGTATCATATTCTCCACCATGTCCAGCGGTCTACCGTTCCTGAACAAATTGCGCAAGCCAGAACTGGCTGAGATTGCCGAGCGCACCAAATTGAGCGAGTATGTTGACACCGTGACACCGTCGCGCGCACAAAAACACCCCAGCGGCGCACGTCGCGGTCGCATCGGATGAACAAGGCTAACTATCTGCTCTCCTACGTCGTCTTCACAGCTATGACGATTATAATAAAAGTGAACTCGTCTCCGCGCTGGATGACCACCTGAGCTCCAACCGCTCCTGGAGCAGCGACAAGAAGCTTGCCGACTACTACAAGCGTCTCGATGCGCCTGCTCGTGGGCCATCGCCCGTTAAGCGCGAACCCAAGGTCGAGCTCACCCCGGCAACCGAGAAGAAGACGCCTGGTCGCAAGTCCCTCAAGCAGAAGGAACCGGTCACCAGGTAAGAAAACAAAGCTGTCCCACATATCGCAATCGCAACGGCGCGTCGCGCACCACCCGCACATTCTAACAAATTGCAACAGCGAATCCGAAGACGCCAGTACTGTCAAGACCCCCAAGACTGCCAGAACTCCCGCCTCGGCCGTCCGCTCATCGTCGCGTGCCGTGCGCTCCGTGTTCGAGTCCACAACACAGAACATGCCCCCATCCCCAGCCATCGTGACCGACGCGATTGACCGGCAAACCACGCGCATGCGCGAGGGACTCGAGACGGCCTGGACCGATTCCGGCGTTCTGGAGTACCAGCACGCTCTCCGCGCATCACTGAGCAGCCTCAAGGCCGTTGAGACCATCGTCCTGCTCTTCGAGGGAGGTAGTGTCCTGAAAGAACTCATTCCCCTGCGCTACCTGACCACCACCCCTGCCGTCGAGGCGATCTACCTGCCCTCCATCGCCATCAAGGTTCCGGATCTGTTCGTCCTGCTAAGCGGGTCTTTCTGGGCTCCCTTCACGCTGTGGCTGTTGAGTGGTCTGGTCCTGCCTTTGATTGCGGCTTACTTTATCAACCTGAGCTGGCAGGCTGCCACCGGGGGTGCGGTGCGTCGGGGTCGTTCTGCGGCTGCGGAGCGCGCGAGCTTTGATCCCCTCACTTTCAACATTGCGAAGGCCTTGCTCGTGTACAAGGTCTATGTAGACCGTCTCAGTTTCTCTCTGTACAGCAACTTCACCATTGCGCGGGTCAATGCTTCCGTTCCGGGTCACTGGGGTGGTATGTTGACTGGAACCGCTATTGGCGTTATCGGCGCCCTGTACGAGGCCATCTTGCGACGCCATTAGGGTTCTTCCCCTGTTGAATACAGCACATAGGTTGTCTGTCTTGGGGTTGTACATGAGGTTCGATCGAGCTGGGCTTGCAGACAGGCAATGGGAACTTCTCTTTATGGCAGTGCTGATTGATTTTGTTATTGGTGTTTTTCCTTCCCTTGTTTTCGTCATTGCTGTTTTACACCACTGCCCAGTTGTGCTACTTCGGTACATCACATGAGTAATTATTGTCCGGACTGGTCTTTTTGGATGATATCCTCTTGTTTTCGGAGGCGTGTCGTGTGGATTCCCATGTTGAGTTATGCTACGTTATGTTCCTGGGTTTTTAAAGGCTCGCGGGGTTTTACGGTTCGAGTGTTAGTGTCTTGGATATGCGACGATGCGATATGCGACTGTTTTCTGTTACTCCCTTCTTCCCTTCTTCCATCCCTGGTCTCTCTTTCAGCCAGAGAAGGCGCCTGGATTTTGGCGTTCTCTGGTTTTGGTATTGGCGATTTTCGTTTAGAGGTTTCGACCTCTACTTTCTTCGCAGATTTTTAATGCGTTTGGTTTTTGTGTGGTTTAGTTCCCTTAAAGTCCGAGCCTATAGGGAGGTATCGACGAGCAAAGTATCAATGTAGTAAACGACCGAGAAACTTATTCATCGCTCATGTCCAATCCGTCTCATCACACGTACAACGTACCCGAGGGTAGTTCTTCCATCATCGTCTAAACCTCTCAGCCAGTTCCACGGTGAATAGTATCGGCACCGGCGCCTCGACCGAGACGACATCCGCGCGGATATGATTACTGGTTGACAACGGGCCTCCTCCAATTGACGTATGCCAATCCTGCACATCCCATTCAAATCCTTCCGTGGTGATTGACGTAGGACCCGTAAGCGGGATAATGCCGATATTCTCTTCAAAGAAGTACTCCGGTTCTTTCTCTTCATCTCGCTTCCGTTTACGCGATTCATCCTCAGACCGCGATTCAGCCTGCGGAAGATCCGGACGTTTCGTACCAGGCGTGTGAATCGTATTCTTCCCTTGCTGTAAAATGAACGTAATACTCGCCTCAGAGACGAGGTAAAGTTGGCCCCCGGAAGCTTGCTTGAAGATATATGAGCGGCTGTGATCGTCGTCTTCATTTACGCGTCGTGCTTTTGTTTCGAGCATCTCTTGTTGGGTCTGGGACATCATGTAGAGATAATGAATTTGGGAAAATGCTTGGTCGACGCGGCCGCCGAGACCGCCCAGGATGACGATGTCGAGTTTTTGGTTTTGCTCTGCGTCTGCAGCTGACTGTGCATTTTCCGAGTTTGTTGACGTCGTGTTTCCTGTAGCAGGCTGTTGGTGGGAAGATGCGATGATCTCGGTTGCATTTGCGTTGATGTATTTCAGGCACTTGGCGAAGTCTGGTAGGTATTGGTCTTGGTATTTGTAGATTGATACGCCCAGTTTCTCGTAGTGCTCTTTCACTGCTGGACGGATCGAGTCCAGATCGCCCACGATCTTGTCGGGTAGCTGAATAGATAATGTTAGGTTGTACTCTTGGATAACCATATTTTAAACCAGTTTGCTCTTGAATAGGTCTCAAGAAATTTCGGGCATTCTTCATAGAGAATTCGGGGGTTGTAGGGATCTTACTTCTGTAGACTCTGTCCCGTGACCTTTCATCATTTCATAGAAATAATTCGCGGCGCCATCAGCGCAAATGATGAAAGAAGCTGCTTGCAGTCAGTACTTCCTTTTCTATAACTTCCGGGTAGAATACATGTCTACGCCAGCAGTTCCTGTACTCACCATGCTCACGTAGTGCTCGAAACGCCTTCTCATTGATTGGCTGATTCAGCACGAGCAAAGCGTACGGAGAAGGACTATCCTCAGTCCGGAAGAAACGACTGGGATCCCACTCCATGCTGAACAAGCCACGCGATACTCAGCGGCGTGCACGGCGAACTGCTGAAGCTGAAGCCGAAGCTGCGCGGGGAGCGTCGCGTGCCGTTGAACCAGCCGGAGGAACTGGCTGATCCGCGCAACGTGACTGGCCGGCAAACCTCAGGCCGAAATCCACTCTTCTTCCACCAACTTCTCCCTCCGCTTCCCTCCTCCTCCCTCCTCCCCTCCCGCGCCCTCTGGAGGTCCATTGCGGTCTCGTTCTCACATTCTCTCATAATGTTCCGTCCCGCCGTACGAGCGCTCGCCCGCGCACCCGTCGCCGCGCCCTGTGGCCCGGCCAGCAGACGATTGATAAGCACCGGTCCGACGAAGTCGAGAAGCTGGAAAAACACCGTCATCCGCCTCGGTTTGGCCGGCGGTGCCATCTACTATTACAACACCAGCAGCGCATTCTCGAAGGAACCTTCCTGTATGTCATTGTCGCAATTCATCTTCCGTCCCTCGATTTCCGTCCCTCGATCTCCATCCAGCCAGGTTCCGAATATCGCATCCCGGCATTACCTTGTTGATGACCACTCGGCCTTGTGAATTCGTTTACTAATTGCCCCATCTCATTCTATATAGTCTCGATTCTCGCGACGCAGAAGGAGAACGGCAATGGAACCACCGAGACCCTTGACTCCATTACCCCGAAGATCCGCGCAGAGCGCGAAGCCGCCGCCCGGTCCCAGCCGAAGCCCCAATCCGCCAACCTGGAAGGTGGTGTGAACCCTGAGCAACTCGAGGAGGAAGCTGGCCAGGAAGCTGCCTTCAACCCGGAGACCGGCGAGATCAACTGGGACTGCCCGTGCTTGGGTGGCATGGCGCACGGCCCATGCGGAGAGGAGTTCAAGGCGGCCTTCAGCTGTTTCGTGTACTCGCAGGAGGAGCCCAAGGGCATTGACTGCATTGAGAAGTTCCAGTATGCTGTTTCTTGTTGATTTGTTTCGTTGAGACATTTACTGACGAGATGAACAGGGGTATGCAAAATTGCTTCCGCGCCCACCCCGACGTGTACGGCGCCGAGCTGGAAGACGAGGAGGCCGAGGGCGCTGCTCCGGCCGAGCAACCGACTGCCGCCGATATTGACGCTGCCTCGCATCCCGAGGAGAAGCGGGCTCGCGCCAAAGACGCCAAAACCCAGGTGAAGGCCGACAACGTCGAGAAGGGCGAGCACGCCGAGAGCGAGGCGCTGGTTCCCAAGGCTGCCCACGACGCCGAGCAGAAGAATCAGGAGGTCTCGAAATGAATTATGTCGAATTCTACCTATCTTATTTGACGCCATCTAGGTTGGCCGGCACACTTCCCCGAACGGTGGAGGTGTTGAATGCGGCACCTTACTCTCTCCTCTAACATGTAAGTGGGAATTCGGGATCGGGGGTGTGTATTATATAAAATTCCGATGCTCTCGCCGTTTCCCCGAGTCCAATGCTCACTTGCATCTTCCTCCCCTATCTTTTCAGCATATTCATTCCCCCATTCTGCGCTCCTATGTTGGTCCTGTCTATGCGTGTAACTTAGTGTATTGATATGCCCTATGTCCTCATTGGGTTGGACACAGAGGGAAAATAGAATAGACTTGTTGCATCATCGTTCATTCGCTTCACATACTTAGGGTGTAGTATCGATAGTCTGTAAAACAGAATACGATAAATGTCTGTCCTATTACACCGCCTGGAGGTGGGGGTGGGAACTTACTTCTCCAAGTATCTTGGGGGTACCAAGGGGAACCTACAAGCTACAAGAATGAAATTCATAGATAGATAGATCATGGCATTGAACTATCCTAACCTAACCTCAAATGAGGCAACAAAAACAAGGCAAAGTGATGCTCACTTGCTTAAACGCACCACCCTTCACCTGACAAAAAGTGTCAGCCGAAACCAGCGCAGCCTCGAGTCTTCAAACCATCCGATTCGAGACACAAAGGCGCCGGTTAAACGGCAGCAACCGCACAACAATGCCATTAGATGTCAGGGGACACAACCTTGAAATTGAAGGACGCGAGAATCCCAGTGGGAAGTCGCCTACTCAGACAGGCGGTTGTGCCGGGGTGGAAAGGTGCCGGGCTCTTCAGAGGTGGAAATACCGCAAGGTAGATTACTCGAACACATAGAAGGACTTGTGAGTCTTCTGAAAATGGTTGGTTCAGTTGCTTTCTCATTCCTTGTCCTGGCAATGCTGTAGCGAGATTTTAGGTGAAAAAATTCACCTAGATTCAACAGCTCATTACCAGTTGACATCACTCAGTTGGAGTTTGCGGGATCGGAACGCAGTCCTGCTTGTAGCAGGCTTGTCGAGACGCTGGTTTGCTGGTATTCTTCTTTCGAAGTCGTCTTTTGTTGGGAGGGGGGTTAGACCTGTTCAGGTTGGGTTCAATGGGGGATTCTTGCTCACTCTCAGCGGGTTCTTCGTTCGAGGCTTCGTAGTTCAGAACCAGGTTTTTGATGCGTTGCTGTTCTTCGCGATCGGCTTGTTGTTGGGTGCGCATTGCGACGGCGAAGCTGGAGTCCGAGGGGAGGTCGATGGTTCGGGTCTATAATCGAGTTAATCATTGTTCCTGGTCATGCACGCACAGGGAAGGTGGCCACTTACCTGCTGCTTGTTTCCCTTCTTGGTCATGAGCGAGAAGGCCATCGTGTTCGGGGCAACGGGTTGTGGCTCTTCAGTCTCGGCCTGGGGATCAGTAGGGGCAGTTTCGCGAGCCGGACGCTTCATGGGCAGCGGGATGTCGAAGACGTGTTTGCGCTCGAAGCGTCGCGAGTCCACGCTTTCAGACATCATCTTTTCGTACTCGCGGTCAAAGTCAGCCTCGGCCTCGGGGTCCAGTTCTTCTTCCTGGCGCGTGACGACGATATGTTCATCCTCAGAGTCACTTTCTTCCGGCTCCGCATTCGGTCCAGATGCCTCGGCTTCACCTTCATCGCTGGATTCCTGTTCCTCGTCGATCATCGGAATGGCGTCCTCTTCAAGACCCTCGTCGGAAGAGCTGCTCTCCACATCATCCTCGTCCGCCTCGGCGGTGTTCTCCTGGTCTGGTTTGTTGTAGTTCAGAGCAACGGCTTCACTGAACAGGCGGGTGGCCTCGTCCGCGTCGGTGGCGAGGTTCCACTGGGGTCGGAGTGCAGAGTACGTATCCTGGACGAGGAAGTCGATGTCCATGGGCATTGGATCCTTCGTGAAGATGTAGTACTGGAAGAACGTGAGGAAGAAATCCAGTTTCTTCTTAGCCGAGCCACGGTCGAAGCAGTGGCCGCAGGTATCCAGGAGTGTGCAAGCCAGGCGAATCCGGAAGTAATCATCGGGTAGATCCAGCAGAATGATCTTGCCAGGCATGGGGGTGCCACCCTCGTGGCCGAAAGTCACAATGCGGTACAAAGTATCGAAGATAACGGGGGAATCAATCATCTTATAATTGTAAAGCTCTCCAAGATACTTGACTTCCGCGATGCGCTTCTGGTTGAACTTGAAATCGTTTTGCTCCAAGCCGAGGGTGACGTTCTCGAGGACGTTGTCGACCACGCCGATGACGAATTCGGAGTGGTACCGGTACAAGGCGCTCACCAGGATTGCCAGAAGGTGGATGCTGCCATACTTGACCTTGACAGGCTTGCTGAAGACACGCTCCAGAATGTCGACAACCTCTTGTTCCTCCCAGTGGAGCTTGCGGATGCACTTGAGGATTTTGGTGTAGTTGCGCTTGTTCATATCCAGATAGATCAGTCGGCGAATGTACTGCTCCATGGGAGTCCGTTCCTTCTGCTGAATGGCGGGTCGGGGAGGAGGGTCCACGTAATAAATCGCATTCTCAATCACCATACGCTCCTGCTGACCGATAGCCTGGACAACTTTCTTCCGACTAAGCGTCTCGAGGAAAGAAGCCATGCGAGGTGATGTCTCGGGGTTGCGAAGCAAGTAACGACCGCAGTTTTCCAGCAAGTTCCCAATGATCTCGATATTCTTGCGCGAGAAATCGTCAAGCGAAACCTTGAAGCAGTGGAAGATGATGTGCTCGGGCACCACGCCGAACTTGGTCAGCTCCGCAAGGTAACGCGCATTCATCATGCGGACTTGATCGAGGAACTCCTTCGACTTGCGGCGCTGCAGGCTTCGGAACTCTTCATCGAGGTAGGTCGTGATGCCTTGCGGGATATCGGGAAGATATTGGCCCAGGGTAGCCACCAAACGCGAGTACAGTGGCAGAAGGTCGACACGGCCCTTGGGGACCTCGCAAACGGCCTTAAGAAGTCGGTTCCGGGATGCTTTCGAATTGACAAAGCAGAAATCCAGGGCGAACTCGTCCACTTGGTCCTTGGTCTGCAACTCTGGGAGCTTTCCGAGCAGAGCGTCTACCTGTGCACCAACAGTCTTATTGGCGATGGCCGTCGATTGATCATCCGCTTCAGCTGTGGCTTTGTCTTCCGCAGGCTCGGTCTTCTCAGAAGGTTCGGTCGTGCTCTCTCCGTCCGTCTTTTTCTTTCCAGCGTCTTCGCCCTCGCTCTTCTTCTTTTTGCCATCCTCCAGCAGTACGGCGGGCACCTTGCCTTTCAGGTCAACGAGGTTTTCATAGAAGCGTCTTTCTTCCTCGTCTTCCCAAATTCCGGCCCCATCGCCTTGTCCACGAAGATAGTCAGTGGTCTTCACAAGACCAATACCACCACTGGTAGAGGCATCCGTAGTTTCCTTCTGAGCGAGATCAGGCATCTCGGCACCCAAAGCTTCACACAGCACATGGGTGTTAGCCACGAGCTTCTCGAGTGTTTTCGTCTGCTTCTCGAAATTCGACTGTCGGTCCTCGAAGATTTCGCCGCTCTTGACGTATGCTTCAGCATTGCGACGACTCTGGTTTGACAATGCCTTCTGATCGCTAACAACATGCTCCTTAACATCCTTCAGGTACCGGTTCAAGATATTCTTGAATCGCAGTTGAGTCTTCTCCGATGTCAAAGGGGGGTCCGCTTCGGCAGCTGCAGCATCCGGATTCTGCGCATCACCACCAGCCGCCGTCGTAGCTCCATCAGCCTCAACAGTTTTCCGTCCTTCATCGGCAAGTTTCGTACCAAGAATATCCCAGCTGAAGCTCTTGACAAAAAGAACAACCAAAGGCAAATTCGCATGGTCCCGATCATGACCCAGCAACTCCTTCAGCACTTCCAAAGGAAACGGTTCCGCCTGTTTATCCGCATCGCGCGTGGTCGTGAGGAACTTCTGCTTCGGCGCAGGAGGCTCCGAAGCCTTGTTGGTGGCGGAGTCCTTCGCCTTCACGCCAAGGTCATCAGGTCGTTCAACATCATCGAGAGTCCGCAACACGCCCACGAGCCAAAGCTCAGTGACAACGCGAAGCAGGACCCGGTGGCGAGCCAATCGGTCTTTTTCTTCTCGCTCGCGGAACTCCTGGCTCAGCTGCTTAAGAGCGGCCTTATCCGGGGACATAAGGCCTCGACCGAGTAGCCAACCAATGTAACGGGTGAACTCAGCGGGCCCGAACCGCTGGTGCAGGGCGCAAACGATCTCGACGCCGACGGCGATTTCGCCCGGCGTCTTCAGTTTCGAGAGACCCTCATAGCAGGCGGAGATGATTTCGGAAAGGTACTTGTGAAGGGAAAGGGTGCGGATATCGGAAAGGAAGGTGGAGAGGGCGGACGCGGTAATTCCAGTTCGCAAGCGTTTGATGAAAGCAGTGTTCTTCTTCAGGGCCGAATCGAGAGACTTGCTGACAGGAAAGATATCTAGAGAAAGCATGGTTAGCCCGCGCTGCACGCCAGAGGTCGGAGAAGAGAGTGAGGAAACAACGTACCAGTCTCGCCCGTCCAGGCCTTCTCGTTCAGGTCGCGAAGCTCTCCTGTAGCGCAGAATCAGTTAGCGGATTGAGTGAGGGGAACGGGGAGCTCTGCAGACGCATACTTTTCTTTTGGCGATCCATGGCCGTGTGTGCGTCGAACGAATCAAAGGTGGGTTCCTCCCAGAACGTCCGAAACGAGATCGCAGCCGTGGCCGGGTCGCCACATTGAGGAATCGAAGGTGGGACTGATGCGCGCAGGAACTTGGAGCTGTGTCGGTTCTTCACGTCCTGCGGTCTCAGTGCGGGAGAAGCGGGCTGATTCAAGGCGGTGCGGAGGTCGGAGAGTGGAGTCGATCGTCGCGCCGCTTTTGCCTGCCTCAGGCTTCGTTTACCACTCGCCGCCGCCTGCTGGCTCACTTTGGCAGTTTGGGGTACGGAAGTACAGTAGGGCTGAATCGCATTGATTTGGAGATTCATTAATGACACTTTTTACATGGCCAGAACCTACAGCACCCTTCCGCCGCACAAATTTCGTGAATGAGAACCCCACCATCTCCAGCTTCCCGGTCGGGCCACTATAACAACCCTGCAAAGATCCGCATATCAAAAGCCAAATCTCAACAAAACATTTTATTTTAAGCGAAATGGTCCGTCTCGCTGAATCCTCTCTCCCGGCTGCCTTCCACATTCAACAATCGCTCCTGCAACTGATGCTTGCGGTCCTCATTACTCCAGCTCTGTCGCCGGTCGAATCGGGGTTTCCAAGTGGACTCTCGATCTTCACCATCAGAGCTCTGTCGGTCATGAGATTGATTTGAGAAGGGTGTATTTTCCACGGCACCGGCACTGACAGGTTGGTCTTTGGCTTCGGACCGGTCTGGGAATGAGCCTTGGTGGGCAGTGGTTTCCATGATAAACGGGGTAATCAATGCATGTAGTATGATGTGGTGGGTTGATGAAGATTCCTGAGGTCAGATGCGCAAGTGGGGTTTATATACATTCTTCAGCGACAAAAGTCTAAGTCATGTTGTCGATGCGGGCATTTGATGTTCCCATGTCGCCAGTGGCGATACGATGACGATATGGTTGTTGCAAAGCTCGAAACTTAACGCTGGATGGGTGGCGGCATCGATGCCAGTCCAGATGATATCAAGTCAGGCCAGATTATATGGGTAGCAAAATACTGACGTAAGATGCAAGAATTATCAATTGACAAATTGCAATTCGAGGGAGGTCTGTGTGGAAAAGTAAATTAGTACCTACAGTATGTACCAGGTAATGAACCCAGAACCATGGGTACCCTGTACGTACACTTGTGACGGTAGATACATAATGCACAAGACAAAGTTTGAAAACAGGTGGCAACCAGGAATCAAACAAATATCCAGTACCACCTTCGAATCTCGTGTACCACACGACAAAGTCTCCTGACCCGTTTACTAGTTTATTAAGTTACTATATAGGATAGCACTGACTCTTCAGTTAGATGGATGACAGGAAGTCCACCACTACTCCAGCGTGAGACATGGAATCCAGTGTACTTCAATTTCATCTCAGAAGTATTAAGATAATAAGTAGCAGGGCCTTACTCATCTACTTTCACGGTCACCAATTACATTGTAGCATCTCAAACAGCCTTAATTCAAGCTAACGTACAAGTCATAACAGCATCAACTCAAAGACCCGAGTCGAGGCCGAGAGACGGGTAAAAAAACAAGTCCAGTCAAAAAAAAAAAAAAAAAAAAAAAAAAAATCGCGCACGGGTAAAGATACAAGCCCACGAAAGCCCCGACTGTCCCTTTGATTATGTTGACCGACGCGAGAACCGTAAGTCGAGAGGGGGACAATCGGGGGTAAACGTGTGAGGGGGAACAGGAGACAGAAAACGACTTGCAGATAAGAGGCCGTGGGGAAGCATGAGCATGAGCATCAGATTAACATCAAGCATGAGAACGCTGAAAGTCCCGTGAGACGCGAAACGACACACAGGCGCTTGTGACGCACATCGTACACCTCCATTTTGAACAATAATCAAGACAGTAGTTTGAACAACGAGACGAGAACAGGTAGACGGACAAGACGGTCAAGTCAACAAGGTAGCATGAACATAAGCTTGTAACTCTAAACAGGGTAAAATCAAACAGAAATAATATTAAAAGTCAGGGTATGCCTCACGCCACGCTATGCGATTCACCTTTTTGAAAGTGTAGGGATCAAGAATAGGAACACGAATATGTACTGAGAAAGCCACGCATCAAGGAAATGGCCGACGACGAAAGATTACTCTTTCGTTGGTTCATTTTGGCTTGCGCCAGAAGTATTGCTAATTGTTTATCAGCTGAGTTATTCTCGATGACTTCGAGGCTATCGGGAGAATTATTATGACTACTAACCTTGTGCTGTTTACGGCAGTTGCGCAGGCCGGGCTTGCCCATCCGGTGAGCCTCCAGGCGAGTGGGATCGTCATCAAAGTCGGGGACATAGTAGTACTCCGCCTCGAGGGGTTTGCCTGCAGCATCCTTGCCCTGGCGGGGCACCTTGCCGATGCACTGGGAGTGCTCGAGGATGGAACGGATTTCAGCACGGGAGGGACCATCAGGAGTGCCGACGGACCGGCGGATCTCGGGGGAAGGTTGTTCATGATGGTCGAGAAGGGCGTGGAGGCGAGGCGGGAGAAGGCCAGCTGGTTGGCGGCGTGGTTGCGGATGCGGTCGACGCTCTCGTCGTCGATGGTAGGATTGATATATTTGGACTCTTCAGAGTGATGGCGCTCGTAATGAGGTTGCAGGTTCGGCTGCGAGTTCGAGCGAGAAGGAGAATGGTGCTTGGGGGACGGAGCGGGTTGAAGATGTTCGGCCGGGGGCAGGCTGCGCGGAGAACACGCGGTGCGAATGGGAGAACGAGCGCGAATAGGAGAACGGGCCCGAACGGGCGATTCACCGGCGTGGAACGAGGCCATACGAGGCAAGAGGTTCTCACCAAAGGGTCCGAAGGAGTGAATAACGGGATCATTCTCCTCATCATTCTCACCATCGGACTCTTCGTCTTCACGGTGACCCAGGTCAATTCCCTGGGAGCTCTGGAGAAGTAGACTCGCGCGACGAGCACTGCTGGAAGTTATTCCGGTGACGGTATTGTGACGCTTAAGAGGGGAGCCTTGGTCTTCATAAACGACCACCGGGGGGGCCTGGGAGCGAGCAAAGAGCGGCGAGGAAGGAGGAATAGCGCGCTGCACGGCGGGCGACGGGGACACCGGTGAAGCCAGGCGTTGGTTCTCGGGGAACGGACTGCCTTCCAATGTACGAAGAGGTCTCTTCTGGGTTGGGGTTCCCTCATCCCAGGTTTGCTCCGAGTCGGTGGACGGGCAATCCTTTCTATCATCTTCGAGTTCCTTTCGGGGCCATTGAACCAAGACGCGAGATTCGTGCACGTCAATCATGATGTCGGCATCCTTGATGTCCGACGTGAAGGTCTTCCCCTTGGCCAGATCGTACTTTTTTCCCTGGCAATGGATCTTAATGCCATTCCAGCCCATGCACATAATCTCGACTCGGTCACGGTCGAAGGGGTTAGGCGCAGGCTTGTAGGTAGCCTTGACATGAACACGAGAGATCATTCGGCTGTTAGCCAGCTGATGCTGACACGAGAGACTTGAACGTCCCATCAGGAGGGGTTCTCCATTCTCCGGCAGCATGAGTTCGGGCACGGTGGACAAGGGAGCTCGCTCGGACGTGGACGAGAAGGTACGGCGCTCTGAAGGGCGAGCAGCAGCGATGCCGGGAGGCGAAGAGGACATGATATGAGTCGAGGAGGTTGGGACCGGAGTAGGGTACTTTGAGACGGCTGGTTCGCGTGCAACACGCTTGGTCGGGCGAGGCAGAGACGGGGACGAGGTCAAGGGCTCAAAAGCCGGCAGCAGCGAAGCAGGACGCTTCATGCCGGCGGCAGGAGCCATGCTGCTGCGGCTCGGAGAGGAGTCCATGATTGCTCACAGCAGTAATTAGTTTCTCAGATGGTGGTGAAATCCTGACGAGCTCCTTTTTTCGACGAGAACCGAACGGAGTCGAGCTCGAGGAACTCGCGTCACCGCGTGAGAGTAGGGACAGGAAGGAAGAGACTAGTAAACACTGCAGGTAACGTCCAGAGGGAAGGGAGATAGGACGAGGAGGGCCTTGGACGAGCAAGGTGGGAGGGGTGGGAGTCGGAAGGGAGGGAAGCCTTGGGGAGAAAAAGGTGTGTGGTGGAATGTCCTGGGGCGGAACGTCTCGTTCGCCCTGCGCGGAAATGCACGCTTACCAGCCCGACGCGTTCGATAGGCGCCGACGAGGGTTCACGGGCTCCACTATACTGTCGCGACCCCAATTGAACTTCACGAGAGCTTCGAGAAATTGAACACTACAAATATTGGGCAGTAGAATAAATGTTCGCGTGAATTACGCCGACTTTTCCACCTCTCCAGCAGTCTACAGTGTAGCTATACTAGACGTGCCTTCCTCGGGCAATGCGCGGTCGCGTCTGAAGTCACGTGTTTATAAAGTGGGCCATGACGGGCACGCGAGACGACCAGAAGTATGCAGCTTGCGCTCTTGCCCGGTATGCCCTAGTTGTCATGCCCATGAGGCTGGCATTCGCCCTCGGCCTTCTGGCGAAAGTTGACTCTCATCGGAGATGCCAGGTGACGACTACCACTAGGCTGAAGTCAAGGAGGATGGAAGGACAGTAGCTCAAAGCTAGACCTAGCTCTGCCTCGGCCGGCACGATTGCATTGAAATGCAATAATTGCGTACAGAAACTAGAAGTAGGGCAAAGGCTGGAAACTCCGTAGCATTGACCGCCTCGAATTGGAAAGCAATTGCGTCCTGGCATAGTGGATATTGACGTGAAGTGACGCGCTAGCAAATTTTACTCCGCGGGGTCTAACGGGGCGCGTGGTTACCTTACGCCGCGTCGTTGAACAGATTTCGCGATGCAAGTAGCCCTTTAAACGCCTCAATTCGCGACAAGTGAAGACAAATTCGATTTGTCTCTATTCTCGGTATTTATCACAAATCGAATTGATGGGTTGAAAGGGCTTTTCTCTTCCAAATTTTGCCATCACCTCCAATCTTTCAAAACCAATAACCGTAAAGACCGTCAAGATACCAAGCAAGATGGCGGGGCGAAGCACGAAAACCTCGGTCATACTGGCCCGTACGTGCATGAGGTTTCTTGAAACTCGCTTAGGTTGCAATTGAATCCACCGGAATCAGCACGGTCGTGACTCTCGTCTGAGCTGCCCTAGCTTGGTGATCTGAGATGGTTTGAGGCTCAATATCCACCACCCTGCCACCTATGTTTCCCATCTTCCAAGACAAGTTTTAGCTAGCCACCGCCCAGCCAACTTAACCTCGCCGTGGCCCAAATCAAGATTATCAAGTTATCGCCGCATGGTGCAGAAATGATGTGCAGAAATGATGTGCAGAAACGACGAGCTGAAAATCTCAACGCCACATTTATCTTTGCCTGGGAGACGGTTCATTTGGAATGTAGGGCTGGCCCGGTGAGAGCATGACATCGCTAGTTGCTGGTGCAGTGCCATATAGTCTTCGGTATGCCAGCCAGCTGCCAGTTGACGGTCGCGGTGACTCTGCACTTTCATTTCGTCTCTTACCTACCTACCCAACCTATGGTAAAAAAGAGGCGAAGCAGCAATAATTCCATCCAAGCAAGGCTCATCTGATCGATCAAGATGACAACACCAGTTAATGGACAGTCGTGGTGCCAGATCTTGAGTAGTCACATTCCATGCGATCGGGGGATCCGTGTTACTCCGGAGATCAGACTATCCTTTCCGGATTGGGTATGTTGTATCACCATCCATATTTCGTTGTAGTACACCCATGCTACGCAGTAGATGCGGTGACTTTGCCATAGCTATGGTGGGGAATGATCGCTGCTAGGTTTAGTGCCAAATTGAAATGCTGTTAAGGGGCATTTTTCTATCACGCTACCTCCCCCAAGTTTCCAAGGGTGAGGTGGTCTAGAACGTTGTCAATCTTGGCGTAGGTACATACGATCGAGTGTATAGCGGATGGGAGGCTTTGAAGGTAATCATAAGTCATGGATTGAGAAATGGAAAGAAAGTTAATCAAAGTCGGATGTGAGAAGACTGGGTCCCAGTCGCGCAGTGTCAAGGAATGGACAATGCTGCATCAAGCAACAAAGCTTTGAGATGAGGTCGAGAAGACCAAAGACAAAAAGGACCTCGGGACAAGAATTGCAGGATAGATGAGAAGATATCGAGGGGTTGCACTTGGAGTATTCAATAGATCTAACCATGGAACTCCCGCAACAAAAACCAGCGGCTTCAACTGTGGCAGCCATGGAGAAAAGAAGGGAAGAAATAGCAAAGATTGAATTTCCACCCAAAATCCACCCTCATAAAACAAAGATAAAATTTAAGATACACAGAAGAAAGCAACCTTCAAGTGACAAACCGTGATATAGACAGAAACACAGAGTGGGAGTAAGAGTGAGAGCGGACTCTCACGCTCACACCGTCTGCGCGGTTATTGCGAAATAAGAAAATAGAAGCTCATTCTTGTCGCGATGACATGTGTTTTGAATGGAGCACCCAGAAAGCCCTTACTCGTAGAAAACGAAGTAGGCGTTGCCGGAGGAAGAAGCGGCCTGGAGATGGAGTTAGCTGGGATTCTGCTGAGATGAGGTAGCTGAAGAGTAAACTTACAGTGCAGCCGTTTCCGCTGGTGATCTTGCCGGCGTTGTTGTAGAAGTTACCCTGGCCGTCGTAGCGGCAGTTGTCAGAGAGGTCATCACCAACAAGCTTGACCTTGAAGTCCAGGTCGGCATCGGTGGTGGGCTCGTTCTTGAACATGGACAACCAGGTGGCGCCGCTAGAATAGCCAACACCGAAGTTCATGGGGGCCCAGTTGCCGACGGGCTCGGAGCCATCACCCCACTGGCAACCCTTCTCGATGGAGACACCCTTGTTGTTGACGTAGTACTGAGCGGAGGTAGACTTGCCCTCCCAGTGGAAGTAGGTGGCACCGTTGGGGCAGGTCAGGGGGTGGGTGGCGCCGGGGGAGGCAGCCAGGGGGAATGGTCTCGGACTCGGTACCGGGGTAATCGGTACGGCAGATAGCAACGTCGGCGCTCATCTCGTTGCGGACGTGGACACCACCGGTACCTTCGATACAGAGAGTGGTGTGGTCCTTGTTGGTACGGTACAGCTTGCCGTCCTTGCACTCCAGACCACCAACGGACTGACCGGTGGAGCCCTGGGTGGAGGGCCAGTGAGCCTTCTGGTAACCAGGCGGGCAGGCGTAAGAGCACATGGAGCCGCTGGTGCAGGAGTCGCCAGTGACGGCAGTGACAATGGCGCTGACCACCTCATCGACGATAGTAACGTACTGGATACCAGACCAGCCACCAAGGCCGAGGTAGTCCAGAGGGACGGCACCGTACTCGGAGGGGAAGGTACCGCAGTCCAGCTCGCCATCGGGGAATTCAGCAGTGAGGCCAGTGGCACCAGAGCTGGAGCTGCTGCTGGAGGAAGCAGGAGCGCTGTAGGTCGAGGAGCTGGAGCTAGCGCTGGTGGTGGGCTCGACGGTGCTAGTGCTGCTGGGGGAGGGGGTGCTGGGGGTGATAGCAGCGGAGGTCTCGAGGAGCACCTGAGGAGTGACAGTGGAGGTCGGGGTGCTGGTGCTCGAGGGAGTAGGAGTAGGAGTAGCAGTGCTGGTCGGGCAAGCGTTGGCGACGGCGCTGCCGAGCCACTCGTACTTGTGGTCAGCAAGACCCTCGCAGGCCTCGTCCTTGCTGATGGCCTCAGGGGAACCAGTCTGCTTGGGGTCGAGGACAACGAAGTCGTAGACGGTGGGACCGGCGACGGGGACAGTGTCGGTCTCAGTCTCGACAGCGCGCTTGTGGAAGTGGGCGTGGCCGTGGCCGTGGGCGGCCACTAGGGTGCCTGCCGTGGCCAAAGTCACGGCAACAGAGTTGGTGAACTTCATTGCGAAAGTGTGAGGGTTTCAATCGAAATCTGTGCCAAGTCAGTGTTAGCAATTGCCTCTATCTCTTGAATTTCCCAGTCCAGGCGTCCGTGTGAATGTCCATGATCGATGCCTAGGCTCGTGGGGCGTTGTCCCCAGTGCCCACATACCAGTCCCGCGCGAGATGATCTGAAGTCGATCGATCGCAACTTTGCGTGCGCTATTGCGCGCCGACACAGGGAACAGCATCCAGATCATCTCCAGGCCACTCGCGGGTTCTCAAGTCCATCGATCATTGACCACGTCTGGCACATTTCCATCTCGGGACCCCATCACAGATATTGGGCATCTCACGTACATCAACGGCAAGCCAGTCGCGCGCTTTCGTAAAGAGCTGTACACAGAAAGTGGGAAATCGTGCGAAAGAGAGCGTGGTGGTTTTCCGAGTAAATGAGCGTGGGTGAGAGACGAATCCCTCTGGTCGGATGGGGGGGGAAAACTCGGGTGCAGTGAGGCTGGGAAAGAGAAGGGGAGAAGGAAAGTAAAACCCCTGGAGGGAGGAGTCTTCTCTGTGTATAGGCGTACGGTACCTGTACCGGGTACCGAGGGTGCCCCACTGGCGCCGGGCAAAAAAGGGGGTGTGACTGTCTCACAATACAGCGCTACACCCTCCTGTACGCTGCGGGTGGAGCCTGCGTCCAGATTGCCTGTGCCTTTGCAGGCCTCGACTGCTCTTGTCGCCTTGGCGTAGCATCTCCCGCCTTTTTGCCCACCTGCCTCCGTTTTGCCCTTAGTCCACCCTTAGTGCAGCGTGGGGCGCAGTCGAAATTTTTTTTTTTGATCTCTGTTTACTCGACTCGTGCCAGAAGCTTGGGGAGATGGCCATGCGCCAGGGGTCGCCCAATCACAGTGGCAGATTGAGGGCTGCCAGGGGCAGACGCGGCGGGACAGTCAGGCACACCAATCAGCACCGCCCGCCTCTGCCGAAATGCCTCGCGTATCCATGGGTACCGTACATAGTACCGTACTTCGGGGTCGCCTCTTCCTTTTAGCCATCAGTTCATGGACTGCTGGTGTAATTGCCACTCCATGCTGCTCTATTGAACTCTGCTGCCACCTCGTTCTGCCGGCCTCTGCCAAGGCACCGTTGCGGAGTGCCCCTAATGCTCCGCAAGGTTAATCCGATGATCGCAAGGGGTCGAGCTGGCCCAGTGCCCCTGGCAGGTGGCCCCGACCTGCGCCTGCGGGCAGCAGGGGCGCCAGCGAAAGCCAACGCTCCAGCCAGCGCTTTGCTCATCTCTTTGTCTATCTGCCAGCCATAGGGTACCTGCCATTCGCAATACCTGCTGTTTGTTGGTATCCCCTTGTATTCATCGTCACCCAAATTTCAGACCAACGCCCTGTTCCTACCGTAAATTAACCCTGCTCGCTAGACCCGGAAGGGCAGCCTGTAGGACCGCCCGAGGCACCACGGCCGAACTGCCCCAGGTCCTCGCGGTCCACTCAGATGACGACGTCGAACGATCGTTTAATTAACGTCGGTGCGCTTCTCCAGACCCAACGCACCACGTCCAATCAGCCTGGTCAGCATCTGTTTGTGTCCAAAGCTCAACGTCTAGTAATATAGTCTCACTGCAATAGCGGCGTCGGCCGGCAGATCAAGAATACTACTACAGGATGTACAAGTAAGCACCGCATGAGCCTCGTCTTCTGTTGCGTAGATACACCGCAGCACAGACGGCTTCAATGGGCCTTCCAAATGGCGATAAGCGTCTAGCTTGTCGATCCGCAGCAATCTTAATCTTCCCATCATCCGCGTCATGGCTCCTCGGAATTACATTACCACCTGCTGTACTCGTAATGGTACCGCTAGCCCCGTATTGACTCCCCGTGTATTGCGTGGAGAATCGTATTCCCCTTTCCATTTGAATCTCGCCCGCGCATGGCAGTCCAACTGTGCCACCTGAATTGACCTCTGCGAATCTCCATTGACCAGCTGTCTTTCATATTCCTGCTATAATCATCTCGTTCCTGCCCTGCATTCCTATATTTATTCCGGAACACAACGAATTTATGTGCCCGGTCGGCTACATATCAGTCCCAAATTTGAATCAGACGGATACTCTGTTGGTTCCGACTGGAACAGAACCACTCCAACAATCTCGGTGCCTGTCGCCTAGATACTTACCTCAGCTACACTACCGTACTAAGTACTCTCCAGACTCCGCCAATTAATCAAAACAATGTCCAGAAAATTCTCTGCTGAGTCTGCTCTCGCGGATTCATAGTCCGCCATCTCAAGCTGAACAGCCGACCTCTTTTCACAAATCCCTCGGGCTCCTATCCGGGGTGACGTGGAACCAGACACTTGCGTGGCGCTCTCCTAGCATGAGCACTAGACGTATCCGATCTCGATTTGGCTAATACAGTAAAAAGACTAACCCACTGTGCAAACATCGACCTTAACATTTCATTGAACTAGTCAACATGGGCCTGACCGGTCCCGATCTTCTTCCGCGGCGGGGACAACCACGCACGATGGATCTTGAAAATACCCATCTAAATGTTGCAATGGCACGTGTTGGCTCCAATACTGCGAAATTCTGCCCAATTCCGATTCCTTCTTGATGAGTGTTGTTTATGTCGACGCGTTGCCAACACCCTAATCCACATGTGGATGGTACCTTGCGTGCCAGTGGGCCGTAAACACACTGTACCTAAGATCACTCAGGTGCACACCGATGATAGCGCAGCTCGCCATGGCAAAAGTAGACTCCATTCTCTCTCTTCTTAAACGGGGCTATCGACCGTATGCTTGGCTGCCATGCTATTCCCAGGGCATGGCGAGATCACCTCGGTCCCGAATGCACTATATTTAGAAAGCTAAGCCGCATGGGTCAAGTGTCGTTTCTGGGCGTGGCGGCGGCCGTGGAGATCGATAAGGGTCTGAGTCATTTTCTGATGGTAGTATTGAGCTTATTTGATAAAATTTGGTTTCTGAAACGCTGCCACAATGGTGCAGTTGTGGTATTTTGGTGGGACGGTTGATAGCAGTGTTTGACTGTGTTCCAAAGATTCGTGGAATATCCGTGGTCACACTATGGCTTCGGTTGAGTTCTTTCGAGTAGAGATTTTATGAAATTCAGTGTCTTAAGCATACTGCAGTAAAGGGATCAGTTTGTGCAGCGGCCCAACGCATCAAACCACTGTGAGTAGATAGCAGATCTCTCGATTCGTGACCTGTGTGTGCATGATGTCATGTGATTTTGCCCATTCTAGATGAGCAAAGGTCAACAGCTAGTGGTCCATTGAGCTGACAGCTTTAAATTCATTCACACTCGGCCGATTTTTGGTGATTCATCAATATGGGTTTTTTATAATAGACCGGGCTTTGAAAAGCCAGTCGGCCATTCATGTGGTAGAAGCACTGGGACTATTGCAGTGCAATGCATTTTACCTGGAGATATATTTTGGCAGGGCCAGAGTGCCCCACCCAACACTTCACAATATCTGCGAAGTCGTATTGGACCCAAGGACTACTTTCAGCGACCACAAGACCGTAAGGGTATCCGGAGTCAGGTGATTTTTAATCAACGGTCCGAAAACAGTGTTTGAGTGGTAAAAAGTCATTCATCTTGGTTTATATTCGACCGTTGCTTTGCTGGGGTTGGCTTGTTTGCTTACTGGCTTACTAAGAATTGATGCTGATAAGATTTTATGCCTCAGGCATAAAACGGAGTCGACGCCAAGCCGGTGAAAATGTCACCGCCTTCCGAGGAATTTTTTTTTGGATCTGGATATCGGCGCAGAAAAATTGTAGAGTCTACATATCGTCAAGATGGCGTCTTCTACTGCTCTCACCTCAAAGGTGGAATCGGGCTCGCCCTACCAGCTCGACAAACCTCAGGTCAGTTATCAATGGCCTTTCAAAACCCAGGCGCATCTCCTAACTCTTCACAGGTCGGCAAAGCTACTACGGCGCTGCTGCGACACATCAAGTCGAAGCAGGAAGAGAAGGAGAAGACCGCCACCAAGAAGACGCTGATTGGTGACAACGACTCCGACGATGATGAGGACACCCCTCTCTCGAACGAGGCCATCTGGCTTATCCTCACCACCAAGAAGCACGTCGTGGATAAGAACCGCCTGAAGCCCGGAAAGATCAGCGTCCCGCACTCCCTGTACTCTTCGCCGTCGCTCAGCATCTGTGTTATCACTGCCGACCCCCAGCGCAGCGTCAAGGACATCGTTGCCGACTCCGCTTTCCCCTCCGAGATCAGCTCGCGCATCGAAAAGGTCATTGGCTTCTCTAAGCTCAAGGCCCGCTACACCAGCTTCGAGAGCCGTCGCCAGTTGCTCTCCGAGCACGACGTCTTCCTGGCCGATGACCGCATCATCAACCGCCTGGTGCCCACCCTCGGAAAGATCTTCTATAAGTCTAGCAAGCGCCCGATCCCTATTCGCATTGCCAAGATCGAGAAGGAGGATGGCAAGCGAGTCAAGAAGGATCCCAAGAAGAAGGCTCCTAAGGAAGAGAGAACCGCTGCCTTTGCCTCGCCTCTCATTGTCGCCAAGGAGATTGAGCGCACGCTCCAATGCACCCCCGTTCAACTTGCCCCCGCCACCACCTGCGCCGTCCGCGTCGGTTCCTCCAAGTTCACTGCCGATCAGCTGACCGAGAACATCACAGCTGTTGTCGACGGTATGGTCCAGAAGTTTGTCACAAAGGGCTGGAGAAACATCAAGGCTATTCACGTCAAGGGCGCGAACACCACCGCTTTGCCCATCTGGCTGGCCAGTGAGCTCTGGGTGGACGAGACCGATATCGTTGAGGTTGATCCTCTTGCGGTCGAGGGTGATGCCAAGGCTAGCAAGAAGCGCAAATCTACTGGCGACGAGAAACTGCTCGAGGATAAGAAGTCCAAGAAGTCCAAGGCTGCTGACGAGGGTGAGGATGCGGCTGAGGTTGCGGCGCGGATTGAAAAGCTCAAGAAGCTCAAGGCCCAGGCTCTGGAAGATGGCGAGCCGGTGAAGGCCGAGGCTCCCAAAGCTGAAAAGAAGAAGAGAAAGTCGACTTCATGATGGGTTCCCTCATAGATTTGCCTACGTAATGTTTCTGCATGTATAAGGTATCCTCGGCGTACAAAATATCACGTGTCTTTTTCAGTACATCTGCTATATATCAGTCCCCTACAGTCCAGAATTCGTCAATAGGTTTCGGCATAGAAGTAGACGTAGATCCCAATCTTATTCTAACAGCAGACCGCCCATCGGCATCGTCATAGTTCTGGCGGCGGTCAGCCTATATGATGCCTGCATTAGCCGAGTCCGACCTCGGGAGGGCAGGTCTTGGCATCCCGACGATAACCACATCCTCACATCACCGCAGATCGCCGAGATTCCATCTCGACTTTCCTCCTGGCAACTTGGGAGCGCAACGCCCATATTCTTTCCCAATAACGCCGTCACTATGATTCCGATCGCTCGACACTCTGCTCTGCGAGCTGCCCGCTCGCAGATCTACCCAACCCGCGCTCTGCGTTCGCCCGTTTCTTCGGCGCTCGCCCGCCTCCTCTCGACCCTCGCCGTTCTCGAGCAGCGTGATGGAAAGCTGCAGAACTCCTCTCTGTCCGCAATCGCGGCCGCTCAGAAGCTCGGTGGATCTGTTACTGGTTTCCTTGCTGGTAGTGGTGTGAAGGGTACCTCTGCCGCCGAGGCTGCGAAGATTAAGGGTCTGGAGAAGGTTGTTGCTGTTGAGAATGATGCTTATGAGAAGGTACGAAGCTCTGCATGCATTACGACTTGAAGAAAATTTCCTAATCGGCTTTTGCTTCTGTCTCTGTAGGGCCTCCCCGAGAACTACGCCCCTCTTCTGGTCGAGAACATCAAGAAGGGCGAGTACACCCACATTGTCGCCGGCCACTCTGCCTTCGGCAAGAGCCTTCTTCCCCGAGTTGCTGCTCTTCTGGATGTCCAGCAGGTGTCGGACATCACCGGCATTGAGAGCGAGGATAGTACGTACACAGCGAGAAAAGCGGATTGACATGTGATAGTCAATCACTAACACGAAACCAGCCTTCGTACGCCCCATCTACGCTGGCAACGCCATCCTGACCGTGCAATCGACCGACAACATCAAGGTGATCACCGTGCGAGGCACCGCTTTTCAGTGCGTCGAGACAGAGGGTGGAACCGCCGAGGTTGTGGACGGCGTGGACTCCAGCGCCGCCGCCCAAACTGAGTGGGTTTCCGAAGAGCTGGCCAAATCCGAGCGTCCTGATCTCGCTACCGCTTCCCGCGTCGTGTCCGGTGGTCGTGGTCTGAAGTCCAAGGAGGAGTTTGATCGTATCATGCTCCCTCTCGCTGACTCGCTTGGTGCCGCTATCGGTGCTTCCCGCGCTGCTGTTGACAGTGGCTTCGCGGATAACAGTCTGCAGGTTGGTCAGACTGGTAAGAACGTTGCTCCCCAGCTGTACCTCTGCGCTGGTATCTCTGGTGCTATTCAGCATCTGGCTGGTATGAAGGATAGCAAGGTTATTGCTGCTATCAACAAGGACCCCGAGGCTCCTATCTTCCAGGTTGCTGACGTTGGTCTCGTCGGTGATCTTTTCGAGAAGGTGCCTGAGCTTACGGAGAAGGTGAAGGGCGCTTAGATTTGTTGCGTGAGCTATCGGGGTTGATTTGATTTGATTTTGTCCATGACTGGTCGTGGGTCATGGGCTTTGTGTTGAATGAACAGTACAGTATACCATATCACTTTTAGAGGACTAGAGTCGAAAAGCCTAGTCACTTTGCAATACACATCTATGAACACAATTCTTCCAGCAATCGAGGACGTACTCTACCATGAGGTAGTTTGGGAGTAATCGGGTAGTTGAACATTGTCAGGACAACCCATCCCAGGGTGATATGTAAAACTTTAATAATATGTTGAATAATTCAGCAAAGAATCCCTAGGGTACCCAGGATGAAGTATAGGGTCTTAGGAGTTAGTGGCAATGCGGAGAACTTACGTAGTCTAAATAAGATGACCTAAACAGGTTAGCGCGGCACGCGTCGGGCGCGAGACGCGCTTCGGAGGGACTGCGATTAAGCACAAAGACTTCAAGACCCAAGACATGACCGAGACGCATGAATGATTCCATCGTCACCAATCCTGTCCTCCTTCGACCCGGCCCTCCACCTCCACTCCGAAGAGCCCACCAACACATCCAATCCCCCTCCGAGTCCTTCGACGACGACCTCGAAGCAATCCACCTAGCACGCGCGGATTTAACCCGCAATAAAGTCGTGATCCAGCATCGAGCCTGGAACTTGTCCGATGTATTTCGCAGCGACGACGATTTAAAGCCTGGTTAGGATTTCTTGTTTCACGCTACAGAAGTGTGGAGTGTTTGTGCTGATGTTCAGGCCTGGTATAGATACACCGACAAAGTCCTCCCTCGAAACGCCGCGAGCAACAGCCTACACACCAACCCGTAACTCCACCATACTCCCTTCCTCTCCTCCGTTTCCAAATATGCCTTTCATTTCGCCGCTCGGCACCTCATACGAGAATGCGGCCGGTGAGAAGCGAAAGGCCGGGGAAGTAGACGAAAGTCCGCAACAGACCGAACCCAAGCGACAGAAATTCGTCGGAGGATTCGTTGATGATGATGATGACGACGAGGAAGACGACGAGATGGCCGCACTCAGGGATGAACAGTTGAAAAGCCAGTTCGAATTGCCTGAGAATCCCGAAGCTCAACTTCCTGGCATACCTCCTATGGACCTGTCTAAACCGAATGATTTCACACCCGAAGTTCCGACCATACAGCCTGAAATGACCATTCGAACAGCGCCTGCTCCCTTGAAAAGATTTCAGATCAAGACTTGCGCAGGGAAGACACACAATGTTTCCTTGAAGAAGACCCAAGCCCCAGTTTCCTATGAGCGCATGATTGCCAGTCGATCTGAAGCGGATCCTGGAAGAGCGAGGACAAGCTACTATGGTATTGATATTCACCAGATGATGGATGATGCTGCGAATGAAATAAAAGCTGCCGCGGCAGCACCTCGGCCGCCTGTCCAGCCATCCATAGAAAAACACGATGGAGATGCGAAGCAGAAGAAATATGATTCGATGATGTGGACAGAGAAATACCGTGCTCGCAAGTTCACCGATCTAATTGGAGATGAACGTACGCACCGAGCCGTCCTTCGCTGGCTGAAGGGATGGGAGCCGATTGTCTTCCCGGGTCTATTCAAGTCTCGTTCCAAGAAGTTCAAAGAAGAGGATGACGAAGAGCGCTATCACCGGAAGGTCCTCTTATTGAGTGGACCTCCTGGATTGGGAAAGACGACATTGGCACATGTCTGCGCCAAACAGGCAGGCTACGAGGTGCTCGAGATCAACGCCAGTGACGAACGCAGCAGAGATGTGGTTAAGGGCCGCATCCGCGATGCACTGGCAACGGAGAACGTCAAGGGTGCCAATGTCGAAGTCGGCGAGAACAAGGTCCGTCGAGCTGCGAAGCCCGTCTGTGTCGTCGTCGACGAAGTCGATGGTGTCGTTGGCGGAGCTGGAAGTGGTGGTGAGGGGGGTTTCATGAAAGCCCTCATTGACCTAGTCCTGCTTGACCAGCGCAACTCAAACCGTCCTTCGGAAGACAGCAAAGGCAAGAAGCGCAAGGGCGATAATTTCCGTTTTCTTCGACCTTTGATTTTGGTCTGTAACGACCTATACCACCCAAGTCTCCGGCCCCTCCGGGCCTCGTCTATCGCCGAGATGATTCATGTCCGACAAGCCCCGCTGGAGAACGTCGTCCAACGAGTACGGAGCATCTTTACCCGCGAAGGTATTCCATGCGATAACGACGGAGCCCGCCGGCTTTGTGAAGCAGCCTGGGGCATCACGAATCGAAGACAGCGCTCCACCAAGAACAGCGGATCTGCCGAGGGTGATATCCGCAGCGTCCTCGTCGCCGCAGAATGGGTTGCACATAAGCTACGCAATGAGCGTTCGTCCGCTCTACGATTGACCCGAAACTGGCTCGAGAACCGAGTACTCAGTGCTTCCACGGAAGGCGGCTCATTCTTCAAAGAAATGAGCCGTGGAGGTGTCCGCGAGATTGTGAACCGCGTTTTCACTGAAGGTGCCGGATTCACTGATGCTCCCGTCGGAGTGACCTCCTTCCAGGATAAGTTCGATGATGCGAATACCCGTGTCCCTGTTGGTGTGGCGGATCTCCGTAAACGACATGGTATCAATCGACTGCGGGAGATGGTGGATTCAAGCGGTGACCATGACCGTTGTGTTACTGATTGTTTTGCGGCATACCCCATCCAGCAATACCAGGACGATACTTTTCTTTCGAAACCGAATGCTGCTTATGAATGGTTGCATTTTCACGACTGCATCTCCGCAAAAGTCCATTTTTCTCAAGAATGGGAGTTGAGTCCCTACCTCAGCCAGTCTGTACTGGGGTTTCATCACCTCTTCGCTTCGGCTGCTGGCAAGATCGACGCCCAGGAAAAAGATGAGGACGATGAAGAGGCCAAAGAAGAACACCCTTTTTCTGGCCCGCGAGCCGACTTTGCTGCTTTCGAAGCACTGAAGGCAAACCGTGCAATCCTGACTGGTTTTCACACTTCTTTCTCTGCACCTATCGTCCGGATCTTCCGATCCTCCGAGTCGGTCGTTACGGATCTAGTCCCCTACCTCGTGCGCATGCTCTCACCAGACGTCAAACCGGTGATTGTCCGCGGAGGCGGCGAGCAGAGAAGTACAGCCACCGTCCGCAAAGACTCCGAGAAAACACTCGTACAATCTGCCGCCCGCGTCATGGCAGGGATGGGAGTGACTTTCGAGAAAGTACGCGTTGAGCACGAAGGCGGAGGCCACGGCGGCTGGGCTTACAGAATGGAGCCGTAAGTACACGACCCCATCCAAGTCTCGCAGACCGAACTAACCCTCCCTAACAGACCAATCGACTCGCTAGTCTCCTTCTCCAGAATGCCTCTCAGCATGGCATCCGGAGGTAGCGCACCAGTGCGGTATGCCGTCCGACAAGTACTCGACCAAGAATACCGGAAAGAAACCACGCGCAAACAAGCAGAGTCCGTTACTGCCGCTACTGGCGGGAAGTATCCCCAAGTCAAATCAGCGTCAGAACCCGGCGATACGGCGAAGAAAGCTATGAAAGAGGGCGTTGTCAAGCGAGATTTCTTTGGCCGAATTATTCAGGATCCTAGCCCCAAGGGTAAAGGCGGCGAGGATAAAGATGGTCACGATCCGGCGAATGAGTCGGCCAAGGCCGGGAGGAAGGTTTGGATTACTTATCATGAAGGATTCTCGAATGCGGTGCGCAAACCTATTTCGATGGCTGAGCTTTTGACTGGGTTATGATTTGTTTCTGTTTTCTTGTTTGATTACAAGATTGGGCATGTTTTAGTGCTATTGGCGTGCATCCTATACCATTGAGTTAATTTCTTGTTTGCAAATATTTCATCTTTAGTTTATGTTACGAAAGAACATATTTCCGAATCTTCTAATAATTCGTTATCATTCAAACTGTAAAACCAAAACAAAGCCCATTCTATAACTAACAAATGAAATAGATTGTCCTCACAAAAATCAAAAGTAAGCACAAGGTATTAAAATATCAATATTAAATCATTCCATCATGAATCAGCTGAAATATCAGTATGAAGATCAAAGAAACAAGTAGGCGGATTGGTATCAGATATCAAAGCGCAAAATAGCCAAGTGTATAGCAGGTCGAGAATCGCGTATGCAGGTGGTATCCGAAGAGCGTGGTCGAAATAGTCGAAGGCAGGAGGTATTGGTCGTAAGCCGAGTGAAAGTCAAATCAAATAAGCAAAGCTTAGTGCACGTGTTTAGCGAATGCTGAGATAGCTCGCGATGGCCTCGTTGTGTATGGCCTTCTTGGCGTACTGCTCATCCGACTTGTTGATGTATGCGGGCTCGGTCTTGGGAAGCGAGAACCACTTCTTCTTGGGTGACTCGAGGCCCTTGAGTGTTGTTGCGGTGGAGACGGTGGAATGTGTGGAGGCGGTGTCGCTGGGGACACTGTCGGTGCGGGTGCTCTTGGAGCTCTTGGAGAATATGCTGGACATTGTGGTTGTGGTGGTTGTTTTGTTTTGGATGTAGAGTTGTATGGTGGGTTGGTAGGTAGACCACTTGTGGAGGTTGGAAGGTGGTGAGATAGATAGTACTTATGACTTTGTCAGTGTCGGTATTGATGAGTGTTGATGTAAATAGAATCGGATGAGATGAGAATCAACCAAAGAACGGATATTCCTTTAGTGTTCGGCTTCTTGAGTTGATAATGTTGGTTTTCCACGGGTGATTCTCCGGTCTTTATAGATTCCAGACAAGGCTTGCTCTGACACGTAGAACTCCGATTTGGTACACCGACATTGACAACATCTAAAAAAAATTTCCTCGACCCACCACTGCGCCGTGATCCATGACTGCTGGAATAAACTACGCTCGTAAAGACGTCAGAGCAAGTAGGCCGCGCCCCACACCGAGCGTCGGACTAAACCTTGTGGGCCCACTCCGAACACAAACCATCCAAAAACGAGGCTGATGTTGCGAAAGGGCGCGATGGGCGTTCGACGCGCAAAAACGCCAAGAGAATATGATGAATCAAGCTGCTGACAATTCATCGCAAGTGTACCTGGGGCTCGATTCTGGCGATTTCGAGAACAGTTCTTTCCTCACTTCGTGCTGTATTTGGTTGGCTATATTACTGTATTACTCCGGGAGGCCGCAATCGGGCTCCCGATCTGGAGATCTAGGCATGTCGCCAGACCCCACAGGGCTTTCCTCCTGCACTGTGACATGCTAGAGTAGAACCCCATAACGATGACTCGATGCCTTAGGCACTTTACAGTGCAAGATGACAGACAGGGAACATAGCTCATTGGACGGAAAGAGCCGATCATAACATCTTATTATCGTCTCACAGGGCTGGGCTATCCGCTCTGGCGGGGCCTGGAACGGGTCATACTCCAGATTGAAGCACTCATAAGCGAAAGGGCGCATTGGATCTGCTCTGGACTTGCGTGGCCCTTACCTGCCTAACTCAGGCAGCAGAGTCTCAGACCTTCTTTCGACTTTTGCTGCCTGGGTGAGAAGTTTATTCTGTTCTGGTGAATTCTGAATGCAAACTAAGCCTTACTTTGTAGTTGGGGATCCAGGTGGCTCCACTTCCCGTCTAGACTGCCAAAGAGTTAGAATGGGGTGGTTGCTACGGAGTAGAATTCGGAATATTTTTCTTTCTGACAGAGTAGACGTGCCTTACGATTAGCCGCGACCATGACTCGCAATGTTTGCATGTGCGAAATAGATTAATGTTTGTATTTGCATACTTTGCACTTGCTATTTGTATGTTTTGCATTGGCATTTGCATGTTGGCATTGATGTTGCAGTCTTCAAGTTTGCATTTTTAGTTTGCATGTTTTGATCGCTCCTCTGAGTTTGGTAGTTATACGAAGTGGCTTGGCTGGGATGAGTCAAAGACGCGGGTTTGGACTTGTGACCACGAACAGGCTCATTTGACTGTTTGAATTCAGATGATCTGCTATGAAATGCAATCTCGAAGTCTAACAGATGTTTTTTTCCGTCCATTTTCATTGAAACAGAGAAGTGGCGTGTTGGGAACATAGTCTGCTACCCTTTTTTTAGTCCGATCAACTCCGAGGCGAATTCCGAGGGTCTTTGATCGTCAGCGAGGCTCTTTAGCAGTGCAACTTGACTGAGGCGAGAAAAAATTTAGATCTCTGCAATTCTCTGAACAATTCGAGATGGACGTCACGCTGGCGAGGGCTGGATTGCTGTATCGACCTAACAATAGCCTGGGAGTTGAGGCTCGGAATAACGTGGCTGGCCCCCTTTTCAGGATGCGAATGATGACTCAATCCTAAATCCACCACCCTAAAACACGCCCTTCGGTCTTCGAGACAGCGTATATCTCCCCAGTCCCCGCCTTGATGGACCATGGCTCACTGACCAGTCATTTCGAAGTGATTGCAAGGGCGTCGCTACCGTCGACTGCAATAGTAGGGTGGTGTCACTAGCGATTTGTCAGCCCCGATGAGAGTTGGAAGATAATTTGCACTTCTGCTCCTCCGCGGCAGTCTTCTACATTTTCTCTATCTGGCAGATGGCCTTCTTTTGACGACACTCTTTGTGCGACACTGCGGGCTTTGCTGACCAATGCTGGTGAAGCTCGGTCTTAACTATCACGAGAGTGATTATCGAGCTCGGAACGCGAACTCCGCGGGTTTCTGTGCTTGAAACCCGATCGAGCGTTTCTCATTCTCATGTTGGCTAAGCTACCTATACTGGCCACAAGGATTACCCCAGAGGCCTTAACCCCCATTACTACTAGCTGCCAACACAAGCGTGTCCGAGCGGGACGGAACTCGTCGGCGTGCCAGAGGTGAAGCTGGCCGGATCAGGCTGATCGAGCCCTGCGACATGTGTTGAGGTCATGTCGGCAAGAGGAGTACCTTGAGTGAACCCTGCGCGACCAATCGCGGAGCAATACCGCGATGTATGCGCTGACAAAAGCATCTTCTCGTACAATGGGTCCATTTGTCAGCGTGCTCTCTGCGGCCGAAGTTCCTGAACCGCAATGATGTACCCGCAAGTGGGGTCGTCCAGCATCGAAGGTTGGGGAATGAAGCCAGCTCGCCAGGAGCATTTAAGAGCACGCCATGGCTCGTCCAATTCCACTTCCAAACTCATCAACTTCCTCCTCTATCTCCGTCTTCCCACTCTTCCCACCAGATTCCATCTTCAACAGCCATAATGTCTCTCAAGCCCATCACTCTCTACGGCCACGGCCCTGGTCCCAACCCTTGGAAGGTTGTCATTGTCCTCGAGCAGCTCGGCCTCCCCTATGAGAACAAGCCCGTCGCCTTCCCCGACATGAAGAAGGAACCCTACGAGTCCATCAACCCTAATGGCCGTGTCCCCGCTATTGAAGATCCCAACACTGGCATCACAATTTGGGAATCTGGCGCGATCCTCGAATACCTCGTCGAGACCTACGACAAGCAGAACACCATTAGCTTCGCCCCCGGCTCGCAGGACTACTTCCTTGCCAAGCAGTGGCTGCACTTCCAGGTCAGCGGCCAGGGCCCTTACTTCGGCCAGGCCGTCTGGTTCACCCGCTACCACCCAGAGCAGATCGAGAGTGCCAAGGAGCGCTACTATAATGAGATTCGCCGTGTCTCAGGTGTGCTGGATCGCGTCTTGAAAGATAAGGAATATCTTGTCGGTAACAAGTGGAGTTACGCGGACCTGGCGTTCATTCCCTGGTTCCTGGTCCTTGATTTCCTCGGCATTAGTGTGTCTGATTATCCTAATTTGGAGGCTTGGTTGAGCCGCCAGAAGGCGAAGCCCGCTGTTGCGAAGACCGTGGAGCTTCGTGCTGCTGCCCTCGCGCAGCACTAATTGGTTATTTTGGGACTGTGTACATTTGAACTGGTAGGACTTTATGATAACCAAGAACACCGACCAATATAAACATGAATTGGGAGACAAAATGTTTCTTACAGATTGTGTAGACTAGTAGACTATTCCGTATGATGGCTATCAGTAGTTAAAAAAGGGCTGCTTCGTCTCCGGTTATAATCCAAAACAAAAACAACAACTGCACGAAGTCATGACGGAAGAGTAAGCGTATTAACTAGCAGCAAAACTGCATCAGTAGCTCACATAAGATCGTCACGAGCTAGACTAGAATTGAGATAAATCGCTGACGCTGACTAATACTGATACCTGAATTAAACGGTGTCAACATACTAACTAGACGCTAACCTGTTTCGGCTAGCGCCTGCCTTGGCAGCGACCGCGAGTTTTCCGTGAAAGCGCGACATCCACCTCCCCCAGCGATCGAGCACCTGGTCCAATCATCCCCCCTTGGCCTGATTTCCCATCGAATTGGGCCCTCGTCTATTGATCCCAGACCTTCCTGCCGACTACGTACACTTGCCACGCGTAACCACGTTGCGCTGCGCGAGGTCGACAGCGAACGACAGCCAAGGAGTCGATCTTCAGCTGCCCGCGACAGCAGCTTTCTTCCGTTAAATCATCATGGATGACACTTCTCTCAACCAGTCTACGGCACCTGAGAATGCTCAGCCCGTAACCGGCGCAGAAGGCTCCGCGAGCATCACGAATGCAGGCAGTGCCTCCGGTACGCTTCCCAGCCACCTCCCTGGATCATCTTGTGTCAACGCTGACCCACGAAATTAGAATCGCAATCGCGCCAAGAGTCCCCCGAGAAGAAGTACGAGAATACCACCGGATCGGACAACCCTCTTGATGCTCCTGCCTCGCCCAAGGGACAGAACGGCGATGGCGAACCGGAGGATGAGGAGATGGGCGGCACCGAGACCGAGACGAAGCGCGATACCGAGGGCTTGGAAGATGCGGCCGGCGAGTCGCAACCTCCTGAGCAGGCTGGTGAGGGCCTTGAAGATGCCGTTGGTGAAGATCAACCCGCGCCAAGCAAGTCTTCCTTGGAGGCTGCTGCTCGGGAGCAGCTTGTTACGCAGACCCATGCCATCATTCTTCCTAGCTACGCGACATGGTTCGATATGAACACCATTCACGAGATTGAGAAGAAGGCTCTCGCCGAGTTTTTCAATGCCCGTAACCGCAGCAAGACCCCGGCTACCTACAAGGACTACCGTGACTTCATGATCAACACTTACCGTTTGAACCCTATCGAATACTTGACTGTCACTGCTTGCCGTCGTAACTTAGCGGGTGATGTCTGTGCTATCATGCGAATTCACTCTTTCCTTGAGCAGTGGGGTCTTATTAACTACCAGGTGAGTAAACACCCCAGCTTAATCGTTTCGATCGAGCCCTTGTCTAATTCATTCGCAGGTTGATCCTCAATCCCGCCCCTCCAACATCGGACCCCCATTCACCGGCCACTTCCGCGTCATCGCCGATACTCCGCGAGGACTGCAACCTTTCCAGCCTGGGCCGAACCCCGCTGTCACCGCGGGCAAGACTCTGCCCGCCACTGACCGCGCCGCCTCTGCGACCCCTGCAACCAAGGGCGAGGGACTCGACCTGCGCCGCAACATCTTCGACGACAAGGGCAAGGATGTTACCCCATCGACCGAGGACAAGCAAACCAACGGTGACGGTACAAATGGCATCGAGCAGGAGCCTAAGAAGAAGTCGCACTGCTTCTCTTGCGGTATTGACTGCACAAGACTTCGTTTCCACTATGCCAAGTCTGCGCCCACATCAACAAACCCCAACGCCCCCGACGCGAAATATGATTTGTGCCCCAACTGCTTCTTGCAGGGCCGCATGCCCTCCAGCCATAATGCCTCCGACTTCGTGAAACTCGAGGATAAGAGCCACAGCCACGTCCCAGACAAGGACGCTCCGTGGTCAGATTCAGAGCTGTTGCTTCTGCTGGAGGGTCTGGAGAACTTCGACGATAATTGGGAGCAAATTGCTAATCACGTCGGCACACGAACTCGCGAAGAGTGCGTGATGAAGTTCCTCTCCCTCGAGATTGAGGACAAGTATATTGAAGATATTCCCGAACTCGGCGCTCGCTCTGGCCGCGATCCCATCAACCAATCTGAGAACCCTGTCCTCTCCGTCGTTGCCTTCCTTGCCCAAATGGCCGAGCCCGCTGTTGCCGCCGCCGCTGCCGGTCGCTCCGTTGAAGAGATCCGCAAGGAGCTCCGCAGCCAATTGGAGAAGGGCGATGGTAAGGGCAAGGACGTCAAGGCCGAGTCCGACTCCATGGATGTCGACCCCGTCCGCGAGGCCGAGCAGACCGCCGAGAAGCCGAAGGAGTCTGTCTCAACCGTTGCGATGGCCGCCTCCGCCGCGCGAGCCGGTGCTCTTGCCTCGCATGAAGAGCGAGAAATGACCCGCCTCGTCGGCGCCGCCGTGAACGTTACCTTGCAGAAGTTTGAGATCAAGCTCCAGCAGTTCAACGAGATGGAGGAGATCATTGAGGCCGAGCGTCGTGAGCTTGAACAGGCTCGTCAGCAACTCTTCCTGGACCGAATGGCATTTAAGAAACGCGTTAAGGAGGCCCAGGACGCTTTGCAGACCGTGTCGCTTCAGGGCCCGAATGAGCACACCAATACCATGCTTGCTAGTGCCGCCACAGCGGGCATTGGGAACCATTATAGCTTCCAGCCCGTTGGTGGTGACTTGCGAGCTGGGGCTCAGCCTCTCAGTGCCGAGGCGGGCGCAGACTTTAAGTCGCTTGATCTGTGATCTCCTTTTCAATCTCTCTTTTTTCTTTTTACTTGCATGTACGATATCCCATGTTGAGAGAAAGAGGAAGGAAATAAGCAAATGGGCTGCGCCGAATTCGGGTTCGAGTCTGGTGTGCAATGTCGGAAGAGAGGAGGGATGGGGAACCGTGAGAGCGGTGTTATGAATATTCTCTTTGAACTTTTATATGGCTAGGAAAAGGCGCACTTTCTTTTTTCTACTGACTTGTTGGGAGTTTGTGTTGATTTGTCCCGCACCCCCTCCTACTGAATCGAATGTGAGGACTGTTTTGGAGGTTTCCAGGGGATGCGAGGGGGTTGGCTGGGTTGCTCTTTTTCCACCTTTTCTTGAATGTGTTTAACTTTTTTTCTTAATCATATGTCCGCCATGGAAATGCTCTAGATGATTGAATCTGTTTGAGCTGCGTAGATATACAGTAGACGAGAATCGGCTAAATGGCTACCCAAAAACGGGAGATTTGCTACTGCACCCAATGCACCTGGGCAGTGTAAGATTTTAAGTTAGGATTGTGGTAGTTTCAAGTGGTCTTTTGATGAGTCGGGATTAGTATGGCTACATCGGAATTACTATGTGACATTGCGTTGAATTCGTTGACAGTTGATTCTTACGTCGTCTTCTCAGAATCTGAAGACCTCCAGCTTACCTACAATTGTGAACCGGCACATTATTGTAAGTTTACATAATTGGCCTGAAAGGAATAGGGGTATACCATCCGCCAGAAATTATTTCTTCATTGACTTGTGGATAAGTCCATGGGCGAGGCCTTCCGCCATATCTGGAAATTCCCACAAAATCCGTACGACCTTGGGCTGAATCTGCGTCTGCCTCGACGCTCTGACTAATCAAGGCTTTCACTGTCGAAAGTGAGCCTGGATGGCTACTTGAAGCAGCACCCCTTAGGAAGGCTGCATCATAATGCATTTTGCTTACCCGTTCGCCCCGAAGTCACAACGATCATGAAGATAGTTGACAGTTTCAGACTGAAAGCGCCGCGTAGCTTCGTCTAAGATATGACGAAAGCCTTTTAGAAGACCTTGGGCCTAGGGCTACAGCGAAATCGAGCACTCGCTTGAATCCTTCGAGTGGGCCAAGCGCTGCCGCAATAGAAAGAGCCGTTTCGATCGGCGATATGTCTCTGGGCTTTTTCGGCAGCTCATATAGAGAAGTATCTTGCTCTAGGATCCGCGGCACGAGGCTGTATTGGCCGCGGTCAGAAATTCGGGAAGTCGCTGTTTGATTTTCCTGATGGCATCGGCGAGAAGACCTTGCTGCACGATCATCTGGCACATGGACTCGGTTCACTCTTTTGCAGCTGCTATGATGATCGTGGCTTCCCCACAAGTTCAGCATCGTCGTACCTCGGACTCGTCTCCACATCTGAGGGCCATCGTCATGGATTTATCATCGTTTCGAGCAGCCACCTTGGCCAGAATAGCACCGCTTTTTCCCAGAAAGTTATTTTCTGAGATATTATCTTCTCTGTCGATAATGGACTGGACAATTTCGTATAGCGGCGCGTTACAGCGAGCTCCAAAGGCGAGGTGCAAGTGGGATGAACGCGCTGTCACTTCTGGTACTCCAATGACGCATCAGCAGAGCCTACGCCTGCGATCTCAAAGGAGTGATCCGAGTATTCACCGTGAAACTCATATCCAGCAATCGCGGAACGAGAGCTTCACCTCCAACAGCAACAGCATAGTGAAGGAAGTAAACTCTTCCCACACGCCGAGCTCAGCTAGTCTTGATCCGTTATCGACATGTTCCAGGATGAGCGTGACCATTGCTTCGGCCCCGAGATGCGAGAGATGTGCAATTTCGCAAGCATTGATATCCCCGGCTACGGCCAAATGCACTCCTCGTTTCAGAATTAGCCGAACAATGGCCTCGTCTTTAAACTATGCAGCCTGGAAGAGTGGTGATTTGTTCACATGCTTGTCGAAGAGCTGTTCGCACTCAGTTATAGTTCGCGCGTTTGGATCCGCATCAGATTCAAGGAGAAACTTGACCATTTCCAAGTGCCCTATTCCCGCGGCTTCGACTAGCGCGAGGCTTTTCAAGCTTGTCAGTAGAGTTGCGTCGGTTTATGGCAGGAAAAAAAAAAAAAAACCAAACTTGAGACATTTTCGAGCCAAAAGGCTGGCATCCGTTGATATCTCCACCCCCATAAAAAGTAGAAGCATCTCCATATTTCCTTGTCGGGCAGCTGCAGCCAAGGTCCCGCGCCACCGTAAATATCACTCAGGGTGTCTCCATATATCTGAGAATCCACGAAAACGCGCACCATATCCGCAAAGCCTCTTGCAACTGCGTTCAACCCATCATATCGCCTGAAATCTAGGCCTGCGGAAAGCAGAAGCTTCACAGGGACCACATTGATAATTTCGATCACTCGTCTGAAGCCTCGTGGTTAATATTGCGTCGCGAGATGAGGATAGAGTCGCTAGTTGACGATCTTAGGAAGTGAGCGGCATGTTTGACCATATGCGTTTTCTTCGGATGCGTATTCCAAAGTACTCCAACATCTACAAATGGATCTCTGCTGATAACAAGTGGACTGTTATCATTTCGATAGATAGTCTCCCTACCAAGAAGTGCGGGTGGGCAATTCCTGTAACCCGACCGAATTGGGGGCCATTCTGGAGAGGCGGTTGGCTGGGCCGCGATCCAAACATTGAAGCAGCGAGGAGCTGTTACAGAGTACGGAAATGGTAAGGAGATTATTCACTACCAACTCCAAATTGCTTCAATAGAAATGGAACATTTGTAGTTCGCATTGAGAGAGACCTAAGACCGGCATGTGAACATGGTAATTGTACAATTAGAAGTATTACTTGTGCTATTCTGACTATCGATGGTTTGTGCTAGGCACGGGGTATCTCTGGGAAACAGGGGTTCCTAAATGAAGCTAGGAGGCGGAAGTGCCGCAGAAGGCTCATCCAGCTGCATTGAATCTCCGTCGGGGTCCTTGTATGGGGGCTGTGGGGTTTCCCTCGAGGTCTCGAAAGAGCCAGAGGTGTCTCTACCCTCATCTCGATCGTCTTCATCACCACTGAGGACAATGATTGGTGAGGTAGAAGTAGGTTGTGGTCGTCCATTGTTATTGACCGGGCCACCAGCCTCACTCTCGTCGCTGCTGATCGACACATTAGAGCGCAGACTGGCACTTTTCTGTTCATCTCCGCTTTCACTGTCGTCGATATTGACAATTTCGGCAGACGAGAGGGTTGGTGCAGCGTCTTGTTCTCCATTGCCATTATCGCTGTCGTCATCGTCGCTGGGAATAGATTCTGGAGAGCCGGAGATTTGCATGGCTCCGCCTTCTGCCTCATTGTCATCGTCAATGTTGACAACTTCCGTAGCTTCCACATTGCGAATTGGTCCACAAGAGGAAAGGTGTCGCTCGGGTTGGCTTCTGCTGTCGTTGTTGCTAATAACTCCACTCATGACTATATCGGGGGAAGAATATCGAGAATGTCCTTGCTCCCTTGAGGAGTACTTGTCATGATCTTCCTCAATAAAATCTTCATCTTCGAGACTTTCCTCACTTGTATAATAATTATAAACACTATCCTCAGTTGAAGAATCATCACCGGCTTCAACACGGCGTCTTTTGCGGGAATTCAAGGCCAGATCGTTCGCCAATTCTTCAAGGTCGGAATACTGCTCCCACTCGCTGCGGTAGAGGGTACGATCGCGCCAGTCAACAAATCCTTCGACAGTCTTGTAATCAAAGGCAGTGGAAGGCGGAATTTGCACAATCCGGTCGTTATTCGCCTCCCCGTCAAATTTCCTTTCTTCGTACTTCGCTTTTTTGACAATGGGCTGCTGGATGGTGGAGACGCGTAGAGAACGCGGAGGTCTTTTTTCAAGAATAGACCACATAAAGAGTTCTTCAAGACGGCTTTGTTCGCGGTCGACAGCATCTGCCTCTCGTTCGTTCTGGTCTTCAAGGAACTCCTCTTCGGGAAGCTCGGGTTTTGGGAGGTTTGAGGCGGATTGGTCCACGCCTGCGGGATTGGTCACGGCGTTGTCATCTCCGTGATACTTGTCTCGGCTGTGATTATCATCTTCCTCGATTTCGTCCGCATTGTTTTTTATGTTGTCAACAGCAGTCCCCGTTCTCTCTCCATCGTCGTCTCGGTCCCGAGCGCCTGGGGCGGGTTTCACCTCAAATACCTTCAACTTTTCGTGGAACCGGGCGAATTTATAGTTCACAAGCTTCTTTGATCGGGCATAGTCGAAAATTTTAACTGGAATTACGCGATCGGGGCGGTGCCAAGCGCCAATGGCCACATGGTTTGCACGCGCGATCTCAACGAAGTCAGGGCGCTTGCGTTTTAGGTTCAACATCTCGAGCGCAGTTTTCATGTCGGAATACCGCACCGTGAATTGAGACTCGTCTTTCTTGCCACTATAGAGAGTGGCGGTGCGATTTCGTGCCTCAGCACAAAAAATTGAAGATTGAACGACACGCCGGATAAAGCTTATCGTCAAGGCGGCAAACTCCATGATGGCTTCTCCAGCTATAGAGGGTCTTTCTAGATCCGATTGAGAGAAATTTTCCCAGTGGTCATCCGCTCTTTCACCGCCAAAGTTCATGAATAGATTCGTAGAGAGTTTGATCCACATAGGCAGTCTGAACAGACCGGCAGCGAGCTGGATGTTACCTTGCAACGGGGTATCAAAATCGACTTTATCGAGTTTCTGGGCTTCGAGTTTACCGATGATTCCGAATCCAGAATATATCTGTCGGCCTATGAGCTCATCGTCGATTGCCCCTTTGCGAGTCAAGTACTCTGCGTGCACATCCTGCTCAGCACAGCATTTTTCGCTAATCTCCGCCGCAGCAGGGATATCGCTCATGGTAATGGGCCTGTACCGGTTTTCGAATGAGGGGAGTAAAGTGTAGGTTTTCAACGAATCAGCGGCAATGCGGAGATATTCCATGACCTCAAGGGCCGATTTCGTTCCAATCGCATCTGCGATCTCTTTGACGCGGCCTTTCCCCTTTCGACCAAGCGCATCGAAAAGAATCTCCTTCTCCTTGGCAGTCCATTCCATTGCTCCGTACAGAGTCTTACCAAGCACCGAATCATATTCGCTCACAGCTTTGGGGCTGTAATCTTCCTCGACTTGTTTGAGTATGTCGGTATACTCTTGCAGGGAGTTCGGTGTGATGTCCGGGAACAATCTCCTAAGCCTTTTTCGGCGAATACTCCGCATCCACCGATAGCGCTTGTATAAACTGCGCCTCAGATCCGTCCGACGATCGTACTCTGCGTTTGGTTTCAAAACCGGCAATCCAAACTGAGAATTTGAGCGTAGCTGGGCTCGTCGTGTCGCGAGCGGAACATCTGAATCGGAATCGGAGGCAGGATTGGGATCATCATTTCCCGAGCGTAACTGGGCTCGCAAGACTGCGAGTGGAACGTCTGAGTCTGAGTCGGAATCGGACACCGAGGTGGGATCATTGTCTCGAAAGGATCCTTCCAAAGCTACTGGTTTCAACGGTTGAACGGGAGATGTTGAGCGACGCGGGGGTTGTAGGTCAGCAAGCGAGAAGCCTGGATCGAAGTCGGTATATTCGTTGGGATCATCATCTCCAGATGCCCCTTCCAGAGCTACTGATATCGACGATTTTGCGGGAGAAGTTGAGCGTCGCGGGGGTTGCAGGTCTGCCAGCCAACCCAAGGCGGAGTCGGAATCATCAGGGGCATGGTAGGGAGAGCTGCTCATCGTGCAGAGATGGCAGAGTCGCGGCGCGTCCTGAAGAGCCGCAAGCGAAACATCACAGCTGCACCAGCAAAGTGATAGACTATTGTTTTGGAGAGGCGCGAAAGTCAAAAAAAAAAGTCGAGCTCCACTTTGAGGCAACCACGCCCTGGGCTTATCGCCGATAAGACAGTTTGCAGTTTGCACTGTTTGACGCGCTGCCTCTCCGCCCAGCTTCGACATGACTTCATCTTCCGACACGCATGGAGTTCGTACGCAGGCTTGGGCTGCTTTCGATAAGACAGCCATGGAGACAGAATCCAGTACGGTCTATTTTACCGCAGTGCCCGCGCAATACTCGCTTCAACTCGACGTATCCGCCGCCATTGCCTGGATCGAGCATCGTGTTGCGCGATTACCAGGAGGAATGCATTCAGTCGGTACTCAAATACCTCGATGAAGGGCACCGACGGCTCGGAATCTCATTAGCCACTGGAGCCGGCAAGACGGTTGGTCGAAGCAATATCGGGCTTATGAATTACGATGTTGATGCTTAACAGGTCATCTTCACGCAGCTCATTAGCCGGGTTCCCTCACGCACTGCGAAAGCGACGAAGACTATGATTATTGTTCATCGACGCGAGCTTGTCGAACAAGCCGCAAAGCACTGCCGTCTCGCATACCCAGACCTTTCTGTAGAGATTGAGATGGGTCAGAACGTGGCTACAGGGCTTGGAGACATCATCATTGCCTCGGTCCAAACTCTGGCACGAGGGCGCATTGGGAGGTTTGATCCAGCGGAATTCAAGCTCATACTGGTTGATGAAGCGCATCATATAGTCGCGCGATCCTACCGCGAGGCCCTGGGCCACTTTGGCCTGAATGAGCCCTCCTCCAGTGCGCCAGTCCTGGTAGGCGTCTCAGCGACCTTTTCGCGGTTCGACGGACTGAAACTGGGTGCTGCGATTGATCACATTGTCTACCACAAGGACTATGTGGATATGATTGGGGAGAAGTGGCTAGCAGATGCGGTCTTTACTACAGTCAAATCAGAAGCCAATCTGTCTCAAGTCAAAAAAGACAAGTTCGGTGACTTTGCTCTTGGGTCGCTTTCTGAAGCGGTCAATACTGTAAACACAAACAACATCACAGTACGTGCCTGGATGGCAAATGCGGCGGGCCGCAAGTCGACACTGGTATTCTGCGTGGATATCGAGCATACAAAGCAGCTTACTGCAACATTTCGCGAGCACGGTGTCGATGCTCGGTATATTACTTCCAATACACACAAGGATACTCGTGCTAAGCAAATCGAGGCCTTCAAAGAACAGGAGTTTCCAGTTCTACTGAACTGTGGCCTCTTCACAGAGGGAACTGATATTCCAAATATCGACTGCGTTGTCTTGGCTCGGCCAACTAGGTCCAGAAATCTGCTTATTCAAATGATCGGCCGAGGGTTGCGGCTCTTCTTTGGGAAGAAGGATTGTCATATTATTGACATGGTAGCGTCATTGGCAACGGGAGTTCTGTCGACTCCGACCCTTTTTGGCCTTGATCCCGACGAAGTCTTGAACAAATCTACCGTGAAGGAAATGCGAGAGGAGCGGCAGAAATCAAGTCAACCAACACCACCACCTTACAATGAAAACTCCCTGGATGAAGACGTGCAACTGCAGTTCACGAAATATGACAGTATCTACGACCTCCTAGGCGACACGCGGTACGAGAGGCATATCAGGTCCGTGAGCAAGAACTCATGGGTGCGAGTCGGTGATGGAAAGTATATTCTATCAGATACAAATGGATGGCTCAGCCTCGAGAAGGAAGCAGAGATGTTCGTCGTACGTTATGTCATGAAATTCAAAGATCCAATCACCGAGAAACCGCAATTCACCCGACCACGACAAATTGCCTCTGGGCCGGACCTCGAGACAGCCGTTCGAGCAGGTGATACATTTGCCAGCAGCAAATTCGAGGAACATTTCATTGCATCATGGAAGCCGTGGCGACAGAGCCCAGCAACAGCTACGCAGATCCAGATGCTGAATAAGTCGCGCATTAAGACTGGAAATGTTCCTCCGGAGGGACTGACCCGCGGTCAAGCTGCAGATATAATCACGAAGCTCAAGTTTGGCGGCAAGAAGAGATACGATAGGCTGCTGTCGCAACATCGAAAGAGCCAGCAAAAAAACCAGGAGCTGGCGGAATTGCGGACAAGGACCGATGTCAAGGTTGGGCCTCTGGCAGGCTAGATACAGACACCTTCAAAACGGCTGGTACGCCCTCGGCCGACGTGTATTTTATTCAAGCATTCTTGCATGTGATGTATTCAAAACCAGATTCCTAATGACTCGTTTTTAATTGTCGGCGTGGTCAGGTTATTCGATCACATGAGATGATCTCAGGCTGCCACTTCCTTCCACCTAGCGCGAAAGTATACACTATTAGTGTTGATAATCGTCGGCTATCTTATCACGTTTGATTGACGATTCGAACTCAGACCTACTACACCCACTACCGAATCACTACCGATGTCCACCGTGTCCACTGCCGACATCCGCTGACACATACACTATCTACACGACCATCTACACTGTGACGGATGAACCTGGGAATAGCCTCATCTCGTGGAAGGGTGCCTGAGGCATAATTTGGGTCGTTTGCACTACCCGTTTGCTGGTGCGCGTTTGCTGGGTACTTAAGCACTCTTTTTCTGGCGGACTTTCTTTCTTTCTTCTTCTTCATCTTCGAGATTCTCGTCTGTAGGCACCGAATGAATCTGTTTCTTTCGAACGGCCCCTAACATTATCTCGAAGATCATCTTTCTCTCTAGCGAAGACGCACACCATTTAATACGCGTTAAGCTACCTGGTTCTCATTTTTTTTTCTCACTTTGAAGTCAGCTGAGCGAAAGGACGTACGTACGCCCAAGCTACCTGGTGAACCCCACGAAGATCCCGCACACGAACGACGACTGAAGCAATATGTCGTCGACCGAACGATCCAGCGCGCGTTTGCGCAAGAAAAAAGAATCGAGGCAGCGACCCTCACTACTGATCCGACCTGATGAAGGAGTTCCTGAAGCGATCGAACTGGAGGACACGGATGGATTGATTGAATGGATTCGTGGCCACCCCGAGACTGCCTGGCGTGTTATCATGAGACGTCAGGACCGAACCAATGAACTCGAAACTGAACTCGTCGAGATACGTGATACTGACACGGATGCTGACGGAGTTATGAACACAAACCAAGCCATTATAGAACTGGCTGAAAAGAACACCCGACTGGAAAATGAGATTGCCCAGTTAAGGGAACAGACCTCTACTGCTGCCATCGCTGAGCAATATGCAGAAGAATATGCACGGATACGTGAGGAGCGTGATGCTGCAATCCGTGAACGAGATGGCGTGTTGACCACGATGCGCCTGATGGGAACGACTCCAGTCCGTGAATCCCCTGGCCCTTCGACTATCAGCAACAAAAAATCGATCAAGATGCCTGACCCACCAATGCTGAATGATGGAAAGGATGTGAAATTCAAGACATGGAGGAACGAGATACGTCGCAAGCTACTGCTCAACGAGGACCACTACCCTACAGCTGCTCATCAGCTGACTTATGTCAGTAGCCGCTGTGAAGGGAAAGCACGAAGGCATATCAATCCGCGTATGCAAGACAATGCCATGAACCCTCGATCCTACCAGAACATCCAAGATGTGTTTGATCACCTTGAAGGAGTCTTCCATGATCCAAACCAAAAACAGGCCGCGCGAGTATCTCACATTGAAGATGGAACCAAAGAAACAAGATTTCACTGATTTCCTAGCCAAATTCACTTACCTTGCTGAGGAAGCAGAACAGCCAGAGGAACTTCGAAAGGGAGATCTCTACCGCAAGCTTCCAGTGTCACTACAGAACCAGGTGATGGCGGAAGCAGGAGATAATGATGTTTCATTTGAGAAATTTGTCAGAAAGTGTCAAATCATCGCACGCCTGATTAACCAGCGGTTCGCAAGTCGCACTGCGAAAGTGAATGCAGGTGGTAATCGAGGACGAACTGCTCCGAACACAAGCACGAAGGGCACTTCATCTGGGACTGAAAGTACAGGAACCTGGAAACAGATGGATGAGGAGAAGGCTGTGCTCCTAAAGCAAGTAAAGTGTTACAGCTGCAAGGAATCCGGTCATCTTTCTCGTGACTACCCAAAGAAGAAGGAGCAGATCATGTTGCCGAGAGAGGTCCTCGAAAATGGCGTATACCCTGAGGATATGGATTCTGACCCAAAGGATTCAGATGCCCTCAATCAATGTGAATCCTCGGCATCAGTAATCATTGCACCAATCAGAGTATCACCGATTATTGACCGAATCCTTAATGCAAACCGCACACATCTAAGCCTACATGAGCTCCGTGAGCTGGCCAAGCACGAGGATGATGGAAAGTGGAAGATGGAAGGTGATTTACTATTGCGAGGAGGAAGATTAGTGGTACCGGATGATGGTGATCTTCGTGCGCGTCTGCTGGATGAGATCCATCGTCAACCATCTATAGCACATCCTGGACAGGAGAAAACGAAACGCATGGTTTCTGCGCGGTACTATTGGCAGAACCTCTCAGGTGATGTGAAGCGATATGTCAACAATTGTCAGATCTGCAAGCGCACGAAAACATGGCGAGATAGAGCTCCAGGCCTCTTGCAACCACTCCCAATCCCAGGTCGACCTTGGCAGCACATTACAATGGATTTTCGCTCATTTCCAAAGGATCGACACGGGTTTGACAATGTATGCGTGTTTGTGGATCTTCTGACGAAGCGACCGATCTCAGTGCCATGCCATAAGGAGACCGACGCAAAAGCCACAGCACGATTATTCATTGATAATGTGTATCGATGGGTAGGCCTACCAGAATCGATTGTGTCAGACCGGGGTGGCCAATTCGTGTCAGAATTCTGGAAAGAATTCTGTAGAAACCTTGGTATTGAGAGAAGACTATCGACAGCGTATCACCCCCAAACAGATGGGCAGATTGAAATTGCGAATCAGTACATGGCGCAGAGATTGAGACCCTTTGTGAATCATTGTCAGGATAACTGGTCCGAATACCTTCCGATGGTCGACTTTGCTGCAGCCGCATTGCCACAAGAAACAACAGGAGTCTCACCATTCTTCGTTGAACGAGGGTACGAACCACACGTTTCCTTTGATTGGGAAACACCTGCAGAGTGCGATTGGCTGAGCCAGGTATCGCCACGCTTACGTGAATCCCTTGATCCACAAGCACAGGAGGCGCGTGTTTACACTAGCCGTCTCCAAGATATATGGGAAGAAACCCAACAGCGAGCAACTCGAGCACAAAGCCGCCAACAACAACAAGCGAACCAGCATCGACGTGAAGAGGACTTTGGAGTGGGAGACCTAGTCTATGTCACAACGAGGAACTGGCGAACAGATCAACCAGGACGAAAGCTCGCAAATCAAGCAAGTGGCCCCTACAGGATTGTTGAAAAGATTGGCCATTCGTATCGACTCGATCTACCAGACTCTATCCGGGTGCACCCAATATTTGCACCTGAAAAACTACTTAAAGCCACTCTGATGGAGCCACTGCCAGGCCAAATTGTCGACCCTACACCACCAGTGGAAGTGAACGGTGACACGGAATGGGAAGCCGAAGAGATTATTGCTGTTCGGCTGCACTACCGAAAGTTCCAGTACAAAGCAAAATGGATCGGTAGCGAAGACGACAACTGGTATCCCGCCAGCGACTTCAAGAACGCACCCGAGAAACTGATAGAGTTCCACCGCCGATATCCTGATCTCCCAGGGCCCCCAAAGCGCCTGAATGTCTGGGCAGAAGCCGCATTGAACGACCAATTTGAACCGGACAATCCCGATGACGATAGGTCAGCGTGATACGATGACCTGGTGGGCCAGGTCCTTTTAAAGAGAGGGGCAATGTGACGGATGAACCTGGGAATAGCCTCATCTCGTGGAAGGGTGCCTGAGGCATAATTTTGGGTCGTTTGCACTACGCGATTACTGGTGCGCGTTTGCTGGGTACTTAAGCCCTCTTTTTCTGGCGGACTTTCTTTCTTCTCCTTCCTTCTTAATCTTCGAGATTCTCGTCTGTAGGCACCGAATGAATCTGTTTCTTTCGAACATACACCACCATCTGCACTACTATCACATCTACCACCACATTTACTCCCACCCACTACCGAAACCCTTCACCATATCCACTATCACATGTATCACTACATGTAACGGTACATGTGATACTGTGCTTGCCAATATTCCTGCTACTGCACCCGGTGCCTGTTAATCTTCCTTGCCATAATACCAACCTACAGTCACATACCATCAGGATGGTGAAGCCCAGAGACAGCAAAAGCACTGTTTCGACTGGAAAATACAAATCATGGGCTGTCGCAATTATTCAGCATCTTCGGTTTTGAACCGCTCGTTCTGAAAGCGCCGATGGAAAGCAAGGACTTCCTCCTCGAAATTTAAACAAGAATCGACAGTCGATCCTCGATAAAAAGGCAGGCACCACCCACTCAAGCTCGTGAATCTGCAATTCCTTCGACAAAGAAGAATTACTCGTCTCGCGGTCTATAAGGGTTCCTCCATGTGTGGCAGCAAACACGAACGCAAATTGCAATGAGTCTGCCACAGCATCTGTTACTCTATCTTTCCAGGGAAACTTTTCTGATCCTTCTACGGTGATAGCCGGGAAGATCAGACTGGGGATGAACGGGAACCTGAGAAGACCACGGACCCGCTATTGTTATCGGGGCCGGATGTTCCAGATCAGACTTGAATTTCTGCCGCTCGATCGTGTCTGAATATCGACGGCAGAAATATAAGCGTCTGTTGCTTGACACACTGGACTTATTAGTTTGGCTCGAAATCCTTATTGGAATCTGGAAATGTGACACTTAGTCCTAAAATACAAAGGAAGGGCGGGGAATGAATGCCAATAGACATTTCTATGTTTTCCCTATTGGAGGTCGACTCTTCAAGCTCCGAACTCCTCCAGAGGAAAGACCTGGGGCCCAGACATCGACTGCGGTCAATGTACCAGACTGAGGAAGCATCCTATTACTCCGTGAAAACTGGTCAGCAAAAACAACTTTTCTTAAACTGGCCGTTTTATAGTGTGGCAGAACATGCCACCGGCCCCGAAGAACTATATGTTCGTGACGGAAATTACTTCGCAATAAATGAGGCCCCAAACTCTCTTCATTACCGCTACGGTATTGTTTCCTTGTGATTATGCGCTGAGCGACAACAGTGTGATCACTTGATTCCCTCGGTTCCATGAACCACATGAGCCGCGTTCGAGCGTAAGGTTCGAGCATTATTCGGTGGGAACTTTGAGGGGTCCACGGAAATATCCAGATGGAGTTTCACCATCAAAACAGGTGTGACCGCAGGTCAAATGATCCCGAAAGACCATGTCAGCCACACTATTACCAACCCAGTCACCCGCAAAGGAAGAGATGACACGAAAACAATATTTCGCCTTCGAAGCAGCCATCATAACTGTTTTTTGGGGCTCTCTGTCAATCGATGATCTTCGAAATATCAAGGGCTCTAATATCAAGTGGGATAAAACCCTTTAAAGCGTCAAATAGCGGAGCCCAAAGATAACGATCGACAAAGAGATTTCTTAAACTCCCTGACACTGCGTGTGTCTATGAAAGCCTCAGAAGACATGACCAGTGATCTATTCAAGCCCGACGACACTCGATTCGGATACATGCCTGAGTATCGACGCCGAGAAGCTGCAGAGCCAATGATGCTAGGAATGTTTTGAGTCTAATAACTCTTGGAAAAACAGTGGCTACAAAATTTCCGATACCGGGCTCGTTATCATGATGTGGAAAAAACATGTCATTAACAGCGAACCTTTGGGGCATGCAGATTTCTACTATAGGACCCGCCCGACCTTGCTAGTAAAAGAAAGCTTCTGTGAATCAGGAATTTCTCTTTAGCAGATACGCGACCTTATTTTGTGCTTCCGAAAAAGAGGCAATATCGGCCGCGCAACACATTTCTTTTCTAACTTTTTGCTTTGGGACGTGGCCTGTCAAGAGATACGGATTGGCTTAGATGATGAGTTCCTCCTACGATGAAATTTCGACATGACATCTCATTCATCCATGTGCTCCACTATGAGAGGACCACAGGAGACTTAGTGAGCCAGCAGTATCGACTAGCCCTACCTACATTAGCCCTCTGACATTCACTTTAGCGGCTGGCCAGAATATGGTTGGTATTTGCAAGTCCCTGACATATGGTAACTTTCGACCGGATTAGCGGCTCGCAAGCTAAGTCCCGTTGAACAAAAAACAAACGTGGTAATAAGGTAAATCACGTAGCACATAAAAGCTTGTCTTGACGTCTCGCTCTTTGAGGACGAAATCTGAATAAGAGTCTTGGAAACAACAGAATATAGGTCAAACCAGAATCCTCAGCTCCTCAACTTATGATCGGCGCACTCTACTGTGAATCGTCCTGTGTTTTTCCGCGGTGCTGTTGACTGGAAGCGGCGCGTCCTTTCAAGATTGGCAAACCACAGGAAGAAGATATTGGCTAGAGGGATTTCAGTCCGGAGCAACCACCATAAGCTTCCGGGTGAGGCCCTCACAAAGAGACTTCTCTTCCCAGAAGATGTGTCATTCGTCGAGCTCATGTAATCCGAATTCCGCTTCTGTTGCTTTGCGCTGGTATTTTGAGAATGCCATCTCGCATTATTCTTTTGGATCAGTTATTTGTTCCAAATCTCCGCGTTCTTTCGTAAGTTGAACATCGGCTCGAATATGGTCTGCGCAAGATAAGTCGTGAGAGGCCGAACCTCACCCCCTATAAAGCGCTGCCCTTCCCAGGGTATCTGTAAATGACGCTCCAAAGCCGAGATTTAAACTCATCAAGGATGTCCTAAATTTCATCCTTTTTGGTTACCTCTCTTTACGAGGTGGCTGTGGCAGCTGCACGAGGCGACTCATTATTATGCATCAATCGATGGGCCAATAGTAAGCCTGAAATTGGAAAAGTCTTTCTGTACCTGAGAAGATCACTCGCCGGTTCAGCTCGATAGTTCTTGAGAACCTTCGGCGTGATTTTCGGATGAAATTTCTTGTTTAGACTGTTTTATTTTGCGCAGAACGAAAACCTATTGTCGGCGTTTGTTTTCAATGCAGCTGTGACGGCGAAAATCGTGAGCTAGCGTCAACTCATCGCTATACAAAATCCATTTCAAGAATCGTGTACAGATCTGCTTCCTCCTGATTCTTTCCACAAATTTTGGGAGTTTGGTACATAGCTGGGTTTGAGTCCGGATAACACGTTCTGCTTCGATTGCTGTTGCAATTATGGCTTCCGTTCAATTTTCCTCGAGTCCTGGTGGATCAACCACTTTGAGATGTCATGTTACAGGAATATTGATAAGCAATGAGATGCAGTGGAATGTTCCTCACTTACCTGTCCGGTATACGTAATGCAGTAGAAATGGAAAGTGGTGCTGTCAGTGACAATACTATAAACCTCTGAACCCCGAGGGCTGTGTTCCTTTTCAAAAACCGGCGAGGCCTGGAAACACCATACGCGATGCTTTGAGAATGAAGGTTACAAGCCGTCCGAGGACACCCATGTATAACGACGCCTGCCTTTGCCCTTTCCAAATTTTCAATTAGACTTCGCCTTACCTTCGCCTCGACAATCATAAGGTTTGTGTAAAAATTGGCTTGCTAGCCTCCCACTATGTAAGTTCGAGAGACCCATGTCATAGTATCGCTCTTTTCTCGAGGACGCGTTCAATTATCTTGGTTCCCGTCACTGCATAGAAAATTTCGATGAATTAAGATAGGAATTCATTCATTCCATAGCCAGTGCTTTTAAACAGGCCTGGTGTAGACTAGGTACCTACCACCCGACAGGAAACTACCTCCTGCTGATTTTGCTCCTTTGGGAATTCTCGACTCATAATGTTTCATTTTGAGCACCTCGGTTTTCGGGAAATTGTCTCCGCAAGGCCGATGAACATTCCTGTAACTATCAGAGTTTTTCTAAACTTCTAAGCAATTTAGTAAAGTCTGCGCATCGAATTGCTCTGCATAAATGGCATCGACTTGCATAGGCTCCTAGACAGCCGCCTCGCCTTTATGCCTTTGCCGCCATATACCATCAATAGCTGTTCCAATCGACGATTAAGCTGAAATTCTTCCAGGATTACACTTCGAATGTCTGCCAATTCCTGGATGTGGTGTATTTCTGGAACAGTGAGACTGTGGAGTCCTCAAATTTCAATCCGAGTATTCCAGTGGCGAGTTTGTTGATTAGACTCTTGAGACCGACCCGAGGACTTGGAGTGGCCTCGACAAGTGCCAAGATTTTTTTTGGTAAATTGCATCAAGGCAATTACAGTTTGTACATTCCAGAGTCGATTTCAGCCGCGATTAAAGTCCTTCTCAAATCAAGTAAAGCCGACGAGCCCGTTGTGGGATACTTGTTGAAATTGAAAGTCCGCTTTTTATCCAATCAAGTCCACCATTTTCGGATAAAGAGATCTTGGACTTATTGATTCACTCGTGATATTTGAGGTCACAGATCGACAAGATGATACAGCCGAGGATGGGTCGCCGAGTTCGCACGCGAGGATGAGAACAAGCGTAGGAGATCACACAAAAATTCTCCGCAACGATAATTTCATGTCCGGCCTATGAATTCTCGTTTTCATAACTCCCAAAACGAATGTATCAAAAGACATGTTTCTTTCCGACGCGTAGTCTAGACATTGGGTTAGAAGAACCCGATGGAATCCGAGTGTTGACTATTCGGGAACAGGAATGTGATGGGCAAAGGGTGCGGGCTCACTGCGGGTACTAGATCGACGGGCCAAGACCAAAGATGGCTGTTTTCGAGGAGATTTAGAGCTTTCACCTGAAGATTTCAGTTATCATTGGCGTTCCGGTACATTGTGGTGGACGCACCGGTCATTGGCGAACCGTTTTGGCCTAGAAATTATCACAGAGCACCCGCTTCCCACCCTCATAATCCTAGTAAATAAGATGTGATACCTTACATGCTTTCACTGCGCATGCACTTAGAAAAAAGAGCCATTGGGATCGCTTAACATACAATGGTATAATTCAACATAAGAAAATTACAATCTGTAACCCAAGAGTCGAGTCAACAATGATATTGTCTCAGTCGATTCATAGATGCTGTCATAGGGCACGTGACCTTGTGACATTCGGTTTAAAGCCAGCATCTTCAGAGCTGAGTGTTGGCTTAGATGCCATGCCCTGGCTCCCTGCCAAATTCATATCCGTTTGCTCATTATCTCTTTGCGTGCGGTATTCATGGTTCCATATGTTGTCTTTTGAAGAATGCGTTGGTGTCTATCCAAATGATCCCTCGGGAAGAGAAACCGGTCGCGTCAAGAAAAAGGGCATTCGTAAAGAGAAGCCTTATGAACGGACTGGACGTGGCGTCGCATATCGTGCTTTCCTTTGGAGGATTGGTCGCATTCAGAATGAGTACATGGGAAGCGGCGTTCAAGAATCCGATTTTCGGAAAACGGATCTAGTTAGTTATCCTGATAAGTCGTGGGTGGAGTCACAAATTGATTTTCAAATTGACCTGAAGAGCGTCGTGGGCGCCCCATTGCATGTTCGGCGAGATCATCCTGAGCCTGCTGATTATTGGAGTGAGGTGATCTTGTTGGTGGAATGGACAAGAATGGTAAAGTCTCATAGCCAGTACTAGATTGACGAGCCGGTGGCTCATATGGTGCCCGTTCTTCGTGGGGAAATGTATGTTTCATCCTTTGGTGACGCCGAAGATTGTCTATTCGCCCAAATGACTCCTGACACTTCGAGCATTTGAAAAACGCATCATCATCATTATGTTTAGACCTGAGGTGCCTATTTAGGTCTTTCTTTCTCTTAAAGCGGGACAAGCATCCTTGTCGTGGGCAGCGCAGACCTTCCTTGGGGTCGGTTCTGCTTCATTTTTGGTATTAGCTAGGTTTGTCATCGAATAGAACAGCTGCAGTATGTGATATGGAACAGTCTCTATACATACTTGTCACTGGTGTGTTGGGACAGGGAGTCACCATCGGTATAACAATGAGACGCTTTCACTGTATCGGGAATATATGTTGTAAAGGAAGGCAATGCAGAGGAGTCTGGAGTCTGGGATGGAGCAAATTCCTCCTCCATCGAATATGTATTTGACGGTGCTGGAACGCTGCGTTGGTCGCATCTTTCAAGACTGTCTTTGGAAGTATCCATCCAGTTAATATATTGCGTAGGGGGCGGAGATATATCTGGGCCCAAGCGGCGAAACGCATTTTTCATGGATGGCGCAAGTGTCGAAGGCAGATTAGCCTCGAAAGTCTCCAAGTCCAGGTTGGAGATAGATCGGACATTGTCATCTTCCGAATTTTGATCGGTTTCATTTTGATCGATGCCTTCAGAATCATGCTCGCTCCCCTTGGTCGAATTGGTCAACCTTTCAGCATTCGAATCAACATCGCTATCGCTTTCTTCGTCAATTGGAAGACATGCAAGGGAAATTTCTTCCAAGTGTCGTCCTACGTGTGTTGCGTATGCTTTCTGCGATTTCCAGCCGGTCTCGGAGCACAATGCACAGTTGTGACTTTTGAACTCAGGCTTCAAAACAGTCTGCTCGGCCCTTGAGATTGTTGCCGTCAAAATATCTACAGTCGCGTCGAAATTGTGATTTTTAACCAAATGGCTGATAAATCCTCCCTGCGTTAGGGCGATGGCATTGCATGTAAAACAACGCCACATCCGCCGACTGAAGTGTGCAGTTAATTCGTGATCCATCCAGGCCTTACGACTTGAGAACGTTTTGAGGGAGACTTTGCAATCTGCGTGTGTACACAGGTATGACTGCAGGTCTGAAAAGACATGAATTCTGGTTAGTTAGCTAGGTCCCCGCTCTGCTATGAAATGTAAAGAAACTTACTTCCAATCAATCCGACTTCGCATAGATACGATTTTTCGACAATAATCACACCGGAAAGCGCGGGCGCCCCCATTCGGCAGAGGAGGCACTCGAGGGCGACCTCGAGCTTCTTCTCCGGTAACCGAGAGAAATGAGGTATGCGAGGCAGCGGTTGCAGCGTAGCGAGATGTTGGGGCAAGAGATGTCCCAATACCAGAATCATGGAACTGAGAGTAGGGCTTGAATAGAGTCACGGCGTCTTGATTCCTATGGTCTCGTTCTTCGGAAAGTTCTTCATCTTGTTCCCTGATGCGAATGGATCTTTCCAAATTGGCCTCTGCTAATCGCTCCACCAACAGAATTGAGGCATTTGTGAAACTGTTTAAACTGTCAGCTTAGAAGAAAAAGGACTCTGGGCAGGGAGCCGACCGATCTCGAATACGCATGGCAAAAGGCTGCGCATTCTGGGACAAACGAAATTCGTTTTGAAGTGGAGTGTGCTGCCGCTCTTCCTCATTTTCTAAACAGGAATTGGTCCTCTCGATCACTGGTATAAGATCCATCAAGCATTTGACATAGCAGTGGAGCCGTCCGAAGCGATTATACTGACTTTCACTGCTCTGAGATGAATCATCAGATGACTCGTCATCCGAAGACGAGTCAGAAAATTCCTCATTCGCAATCATTATCGCAGCTTTCTCTAGCTGGGTCTCCAGTTCCTGACCAAGATCTTGTGTGACGTCGCACCCGCTTCCTGCACTGCTTGTATCACAACTCGCGAAGTATGGCCTGAGAATATTGCCGATGCCCTTTAAATTTTCGACCACATTCAGTCTCAAGGAACGTGTTTGCGCCAGGATAGTATCGAGATGTCCAGGAGGGAAGTTCTCTTCCCATAAACGAACGTTGGCGACATCTTTCTTCAGTGTGTTTCTGTGGGGTCCATTTATCGTTGATCGGAAACGCGACCTCCACAAATGGACCAGAGCGGCCGAGCAGGTTTGATAAAGTATTTCAACGAAGCCAAGATTCGGATCATTGATGTTGTGATCTATACGAGTGCATCTTCCTCGGTGATATAATCGTCAGCAGTGAGATTGTGGTATACGACCTGGGTAGGAGATTACCTGGAGGTTTTCGCCGCAAAGAGGGTGTCACGGATCCCGCGGCGAACATCGAAGTTCAAGCCTTCATGCACAAGTTGCGAAGCAAAAGGGGCCGTGGTACCCTTCTCGATAGAACCAACTACCATCTCAAGACCCTGCAAAAACGAACCAGCGACTATCGCCGTCCTGTGCGAGACCGACTCTTCGAACCAACCTACGACCACAAGCATCACAGTCCAACAAGGTGCAAAAAGTGCAAGAGGAACGAGCATTGCAAAGAGTCTCACGAGGCCACTTGCGAAACTCTAGGATGTGACTCGAGGAAATTGATCCGTCGATTTCGTCCATCGCCGAGCCAGATTGGCATCCACTTCGGGAGGATCGCCTCGGGAGACACGGTCATGAAGTCTGGAGTGGATCGAGACAGGATCGCTGCCGAGGATAATGTCATTGCGTTCGAAATGGAGGGTGCAGGTATATGCAACAATCTGCCCTGCATCGTAGTAAAGGGAGTCTGCGACTACGCTGATAGTCACAAGGACAAAGTATGGCAGAAGCACACCGCTGGGGCAGCCGCTGCATGCATGAAGTCACTGCTAGAACAATGGGCAGCCATCGATCATCCCGATGAGAGGCATGAGCTGCACAAAATGCCAGTGCAGGCGGTTGAGTCGTGCAGTTTCGATACTATGCCGCAAACGCCCCCTTCGACAAATGATGACGAAACGCATGATTTGCAAAAGCATCACGAGCTGGATATATTGCAAGGTAAATACTGTCATTCCAAGATAATTGGTTATAATCTGATCTTGGCAGTTCTGTCGACAACTAAATCTGGCTTCAAGAATGCGATTGACTGTCTCAAACAATTTCGAAAGTTTTTACCTCGAGACACGGATCTCAAGAGAACACTGAGAAACCAACGTTCTGTTTTCTCAGACCACGTGAGATATCTTTCTTCAGGTACCTCAGTCTCTGTCGGCGAGCATCTTGGTTCATCGAGGGAGGTTTGTTTGCAGCTGGCCGTGGCAATTCAGAAAAAGCTGGAAGAGATTGAAATAATCACAACGCGTCTTCCTGTTACCACCAAGGCCAAATCGCACCCTAGAAGCCCACTCAAGGGTGAGAAAAGGCTTCAGTTACCCGTCAGTTATTTGTTTATTAATTGCATCAACTTCACAGAATGCCGTCGAAGACCTAGAATCCATGGTTCGAGTCTTTGGATCTTCAATTTTTCAAGAAAGACAACCCCGGTCATCGCAGGAAACGAGTGTGACCTGGACTATCGAAGACCACCGCGAATTCCAACATTTTCGCATTGTTCAGCAAGCCGCTTGCAACCTCTACGATTCCTTTGGAACAGCTTGTCAGGCACACTCTGTCCATAACGTGCATCTATCTCTTCAACCGGACCTCAATGGACCATTGGCGCAGGTGCGGTTCAATGTGGCCTTGATCCAAAACACGACACCCGGGAAAGCAGTATGGATTAATGTAGAATCGACCATAAAGTCTTGCGAAGGCAGCTTCCAGTCAGCCTCTTCATCATTTTTAACAAGCTGTTCCTCGCAAAAACGTCCAAGGCAATATGAAGAAGGGACCTGTCCACCTAAGGTTGTCAAACGGGTACAGTTCCAGCAACAAGAATCAATACCAGGGCCTTTACAAGCTCTGCGCCCGGAAGAGCCCATCGTCGCAATTCCGAACCTCTATCTACAGCGCAATCTTTGTGCCCTTGTTGAGAGGTCTCTTTGCCAGGGAAACTCTGGAAGCTGCATCGGACTTCTCGGAGACAATGCAATCTGCAAACACCTGGCGTACATCGACACCCAGACCAACAGCAGGACCACGTCCGCATCATCACTCGCCCAACTAATATCCTTATCAAGATCAAAACCCACCAGAGAAATGGGCATTTACGAGTGCGTCCGACTAGCAAAATATCTCGCCACGGCCGTCCTCTACTACCACGCCACACCCTGGCTCAAGAAAGCATGGCGAAGCAACGACGTTCAATTTTTCGGAGGCCACGACTCCCTGCTCCAGCAGACACAGCGCGCTCTACCATACATCACAACATCCATCCAAGCCTCAAACTCCATTGACAGCACTCACCCGAAATCATTTGTGTACCACCACCTTATACGGAACCCCGTGCTCTTCGGACTGGGCATCATGTTCATCGAACTCATACACCAAGCTCCCATCGCCACCCTCGAAGAACCAATCGACCTGGTCAAGGGGGAAACGCAGGACTTTGTGGAATATTTCACCGCGGACCGATTAGTTGGTCATAGCAATCAGATCGTGAGCAAGAGCTTTAGAGAAATCATCAGGAAATGCCTGCATTGCGACTTCGGTCACGATAGTGACTTCTCCAGTCCTGCGCTCCAGGAAGCGTTTTATCATGATGTTATTGCTGGTCTTGAGAATTTGGAGAAGCTTTTTAAGGAATTGCAGCTTGATGATGTGAAGCCTTATTCTATATATAATATTGCTTGACATACTGTTAATATATGGAAATCTCAGCAAGATTTCAGAGAAAGTGCATTCATTAGTGATTTTATCATCAAATATCGACGAATGACCCGTTTCATCGCTATTTGTAGACTCGAGAGCAACGCGCGAGTGCAGTGCGATAGACAAGCCTGAGAGCCGCGGCCGATCGCATCAAGACAGACTCAACCGGGAGAAAAGTTGGAATACCATCTCACAAGTCTACGAGCGAAGGTAAGATAATCTACAGGACTACTACAGCGAATGTAAAAAATATGTGAACAGCCTGAAAATGTATTTTTGTCTCAGCAACAACTAAGAAATTCATCAACATGTCATAAACTCCATGAATCAATTTCCCATCTAAGTCAAATGACTTAGATGTCATCCTCATCGGAGAAGACCTCCTCACCGCGCTTGCGGCGGGCAGCACGCTCCTTCTTCTTCTTACGCAGCTCAGAGCCTGTAGAGAACAATTAGCAACAATCCAAATGAATCGAAAGCAAGTGCAGGAATGCACGAGGATAAACATACCGGTAAGCTTCTTCTTCTTCTCGACGACGATCTTGTTACCCATCGCGTCGAACTTGTCCTCCTCGTCATCACCCTTCTGGTCGAGACGGGGACCGGAGCCCTGACCCTGGACCCAGTTGTGGCCGGAGGGGGTCATGAGACCGTTGTTAACGGCCCAGACTTCCTCGGTGAGGTTCTCAGTGAACTCACGCGAGTGAGTGATGATGATAACACCACCCTCGAAGCTCTTGAGGGCCTTGGACAGAGCACCAAGGGAGTCACGGTCCAGGTAGTTGGTAGGCTCATCCAGGACGATGACGTGGGGACGCTGCCACGAGCAGGCGGCGAGGACGACCTTGACACGCTGACCACCGGACAGACCGCGCATGCGGGAGTGGGAAACCAGCTCGGCATCCAGGCCGAAGTTGGCGCAGTGCTGCTCAATCTCCTTACGGACCAGAGGGCGGAACTGACCGGAGGCGAGGGCCTCCTTCTGGTCAACCTCGGCGACCTGCTTGGAGTGGGACATGATGATCTCAGAACGAGGCAACCAGGTGTTGTCGTTGGACATCATGGGAGTCCACTTCTCGGACTTCATGCCGACGTTGTCACCCAGAGCCCAAGAGATCTCGTACTCGTAGGTGTTCTTGAACTTGCGGCGAGAGTGGATACCGACGACACGACGCAGGGTACCCTCGACCTTGTAGATCTTGTCCATGGCCTTCTCATCGTCCTCGGTGACGATCTTGTTGGCACGGTCCATGGTTTCACGGTCCTCACCGGTCTGGAAACGCCACTGGATGTACTCGGAGGGAGTGGAGTTCAGGTGGTTATCGATGTGAGCGAAAGCGTGCTGCTTAATGTAGGCGATACGGATGTTCTCGTGCTGGTAGACATCACCAGCGGTGGGGATCAGCTCACCGGTCAGGACGTTGACCAGAGTAGACTTTCCGGCACCGTTAGGACCGATGACGGCAATACGGGAGCCCAGGGAAACCTGGAAGTTGATGTCGGAAATCTGGGGCTTGGGGGTACCGGGGTACTGGAACATCATGTTGTTGACACGGATAATGGCCTTGGACTTGGTCTTGACACCCTCAAGGAAACCAGGCTCGGGGAACTTGAACTCCATGTCGGAGGCGCCCAGCTCATAGTAGGAGCGAGCGGAGGGAACGCGCTTGACGAAGTCGGAGAGGGTACCACGGTAACGCTTGAGCTTGAAGCGCTCGTAGTGGATAACGTGCTGGATAACGTGGTCCAGGAAGCGGGAGTCGTGGGACACCATGATGGAGGTGCAAGGAGAGTTCTTGAGGTAGTTCTCGAGCCACTCGACGTTCTTGACGTCCAAGTGGTTAGTGGGCTCGTCCAGAAGCAGGATATCGGGCTTCTCGAAGACAGCACGGCACAGAGCGAGCTTCATCTTCCAACCACCAGACAGGGCAGTGATGGGGCCATCCAGCTGCTCGGGCTGGAAGCCGAACTCGCCGACCAGCTCCTTGCGGACGTTGTCCTCACCCAGGTCGAGACCGACCTCCTGCAGCTTCTTGCAGGTCCAGCCAATGACAGTCAGCTCGGTATCGGCAGCGTCCAGGTCGTGCTCGACGTAGACGGTCTTGACCTCATCCTTCTTGGGGAAACCCTCAAGCTGCTCGTTGTTGATGGCGCGCATGAGGGTGGTCTTGCCGGAACCGTTGGGACCGAGCAGACCGTAACGCTGGCCACGCTTCAGACGCAGGTGGGTCTGGTTAAGCAAGATCTTGGCACCATAGGCCAGGGAGAAAGTGCAGTTGCACAGGTCAACACCCTCCTCCTCGTCAGAGGGGATATCGTCGTTGGCAGCAGCCTCAGGGGAGGCCTTCTTGCGGAGGGCCTCAGCGATGGGCTTGGCATCGGACTCCTCACCAACGATGGCGATGATGTAGGGGAGAGCGTTCTGTGTCCAGGTGGTGGCGTCGCTGTCCTTCTCGTCAACGAGCTGACCGGCGATGGCGGCAACGTAGTCGATGACGGCCTCGTGGGACTTGATGGTGGACTTGTGCTTGGCCTCGAGGATCTCCTTGAGGATAGCGGAGACGGTGGAGATGTCACCAGCAGTGGAGATCTCGGGGATTTTGCCGTCCTTGATCTCACCGACACGGGTGAGGGTGTCCAGGGCCTGCTTGGTCTTCTCACGGGCCTCGGGGTCGGCCAGGGTGTCGTGGTTCTTGTTCAGAGCGGGCAACATCTTGGGCAAGAAGGGAGCGACGATCTGGGGGTCCTCGACCAGCTTACACATGTTGTCGACAATGACAGCGGACTTACGCTTGATGGCAGTCTCACGCTCAACCAGACCACGGTCCAGCAGGGGAACCATGATGGCCAGGGTAGGGCCAGTGACGTCGGAAACGAAAGTGGTGGCACCGAGCAGGTGAACGGTCTCGGGGACGTTCTCGGGCTTGGCGATACACTTGATGAGCTCAGGAATGAAACGCTCAATATCCTTGTTGGCAATCAGGGCACAGGTCTTCTCCATGGTGGAGTAGGCGGCCTTCTTGATCTCGGACTTGGTATCCCACATGGCCTCGGAGATGACGGGGATCAGGCTGGGGACCTGGAAGGAGAGCTGAGCGGGGGCGGACTCAACGAGAGTGTCGATGCAGTCGAGAGCGGCCTTCTTCTCGGGCCACTTCTGGGCGTTCTGGAGAGACTCGAGGACGATGGGGACAACGGCCTTGACGGCGTTGGGGTTGACGGCCTGCACGATGGCAGCGGCAGCGGACTGGGCAGCCTCCTTGACGGGGACCATCTTGTCACCGACGGCAGCGAGGACGGGACCAAGCAGGGAAACCAGGTGAGGCTCGACACCAGGAGCGATGGTCTGGTGAGAGGCGATGGCGCGGATACCCTGGCAGGCACGCTCACGGGCGAGAGCATCCTTCTTGTTACCGAGCTGCTTCTTGAAGAGCTCGACGGCCTTGACGGGGAGGGTCTGCTCGGGGATGGGACCACTGAAGAGAGTGGCCAGGTTGCCGGCGGCGGCGTTGGCCTCGTCGGCGGTGGTGGTCACGTTGAGGTTCTTGAAGAGGTCCTCGAGGACAGCGACCGACTGAGCGGTCTCCTTGCTGGAGGCCACCGGGGTGGAGGCAACGGAAGCGGCAGGCATTTTGGAAGAAATTTTGGCGGTTTTCGAGGGTGGAAAAACGAGGATTAAAAGAAAGAGATTTTCTCTATGGGTATCACGGATTCACTGGTGGGATGAGCAAATGGCTCAAACGCTGCGTCTGGCTGTTCAGTGACGCAGCAGGTCGTTCTCAAGGGGAGAACGATTCTATTCTGTCTATGCAGAAAAGAAATGGAAAAAAAAAGAGAGGAGTCAGACCTCGATGAAAGATGGAGAGGGTGGGAGGAGGAAGGAGGGGCGATAGGGAAGGGGGGCGAGATATTTATCGGCTGTGTGGCCCCTCGCCGCCCGATAAAAATTTTTTTTCTTTGCGGCGCCGCAGACTCCGCCCGCCGCCCGCAAGTGGCTTAGTGCTCCATCCACCGGCTGTGATTGGTGGTGCGCAGGCAGTCTCCCGAATCCAGGCAGTGTGATTGGCGAGCCGATCGTTGCTTGGGAAATGGTGGGCGATTCAGCGGGAAAAGACGACGTAGTTGGGACTCGGAAAAGGGCGACTGAAGACTGGAGGAACTGGATATCAGATAGAACATATGTCGAAGTGTGAGGGTCAATCATCATCTATACAGCCTCTTTAGACATTCATTCACTCGACAGATTCACTATAGGCGAGAATATCGTTGCAGTGAATGATTATTTTTTATTTTTATTTTTTTATTTTTATTTTTATTTTTATTTTTATTTTTATTTTTTGCTTTTCTGATCAAATTCACAGATCCTCTCAGCACAGCTAGCTAGCTAGTCTGCTCTAGGGGAGGAATCCGGGGCATGAAACCCCTGCTTGTGACAGCCGGCGCCTTCGCCACTTGACCCGGTGGCGCAGCCCTACCCAATCAAGGCCTCTCCGGAAAGGTTTAACAGCAATACGAATCTCATATTTTTAGAGTTGTCCAGAACCATCTGACGGCCCCGTTTTTATCCGTCATCATCTGAATCTCATCCGAATTCTTACTTGTGGAATAGTACTTCAGACGTGGTCATCTGTAGATCTTCATGTGTGGTGACAACTGTACATACATTACTCAGCCCTGATGGTTAGCGGAGGCGAGCGTTATTCTGAGCAGTATCCAAGAATCAATTGAAATCAGCACCCAAACAAAAAAATTGAGAGAAAAAAAAAATTTAGGTGGAAAGGAACATATTGTACATACTCCGTCCACAGGTTCCAAGGCTGACCGTCGGCTGCGCGATCACCTTCCCGAGGCGATCACAGATTCAGGGGTAGAACGGGATTGCTGTGCCTTGATGACCGACATGTACATGCCCTGAGATACTCCCCGGGATACTATGTACTCATGTACGATTTAGTCCAGGGTAGCCTAGTAGGGTTCAGGCATGCAAATTTCCTCTGGGGCCACCGCCTTTTGCTTGACCGCCCCTTATCGCTTATCTTTTTAAAAAAAAAAATTTATTGATTTATTTATTTTTTTTTATTTTTCGTGGCGTCTTTGATCAAATCAGACACGGACTCAGCCTCGTTTCTCTTTGTGTCTAATGTCAAGTTCTTTGATCTTACCCTAAGTACTTCTGCTGCTCAGTTGTAGATAATCTCTATAGAGTAAGTGTAGTCAACCCCGGAATCCGTGGTGGCAAAATCGGGTCGCGCGGCTGGTGGGTCGATAATCGCTCTGTACGAAACAATCCTTGCCTCCCAATGCGGAACTTCCTCCCCGTGCAAACTCTGTCCCCTTCTCTTTTTAGTTGCCGTGCCTGCTTTTTTGGGCCAGGTCTGTTCCCGGCTTCGGGAACGGCGCAAATCTTCGTTCACCCGTGTCCGCTCCGATTTGTTCTCGCTATCCAGATTCCACCTTGGAAAAGTCCCTGGTGGCGTTGACGCCGAGTCGTTCGCCTCTCGCATCTCGGGTCGATTAACTTGAACGAACTGGTGTTGTTACGTCTGTCGAAGTCATCGCCAACCTCAAAGCGCTATGCGAGGACTGGAGAGTTTGCTAATCACAGCACTCAGACAAAGAGTGGACCCGCATGGTTGGCGTCTGAATGCGCCCCGGAATAGCCCCAGTAGTCTTTTCGATGGGGCGCCCTTATCGCCCCTCCCTCTCCCCATCCTCCATCAAAGGATTCTCACCCTTGCGCAACTAGTCGGGCCCACCCCTTCGAATCTGGGGTAGCCGAGAAGAACAGACGTGGAGACCTTGACATCTTCGATACTAACACTTTTCATAGACTGGGGTAATCACTGGCTTTGTCCTGTCCGTGTCACATGACCTCGACCGCGCCGACTCCCTGTCTCCCCCTGTCTCGCTAAGCCCCTGTCTATCACCTCAGCTAGCACCAGCCCCTTTTTCTCGCTGTCTCGCTCGGGCCCTTGTCCTGGTACAGCGTCCGATGCCCTGCGTGATCGGCCTATCATTTCGGGACTGCGAAAAGGGGCGAACCTTGTGTGGCCCATTGCGCGGATCTGCGAGCCTGGGTGTCTGAGCTGATCGGTTGGCTATGCATGGTGGACGTAAGTGTGCACACCGGCACTGGACTGAACTTACAGGAGATTACTTGCGGTCTGCGGCTAAAAGTATTCGTGTACGCTCGAAGTGTAGTATTCCCGATCAAAGCTTTTGTGATACTGCTGCTCATTACGCAGCAGTTGAGATGGAAGAATCTCGCAGAGTCAGCCATCTTCATTTTGGATACCAAAAGTGACGTCTCGAGCATGGAGGCAGGTTCCTTTACATCGCGTTCCTGCACGATATCATGATTTACGTTCTTGCGTAGACCCTGGATTTCTATTCACATACCTCAACAGCGATCAAGAGCCAAGTCAAGGAATAAAATGCAAGCCCCGAAATAACCACCAGAACAAGACAAATCGGCCCCCTAAAATTCTCAAAGATCTCCTTATTAAGAAAACAATACATGTCAACAATCATGACCCAGATGATGAGCAATTTAACCACGATCCCGATCAAGCACGGTCTGAACAGATTTGCAGCCCTGTCTATCCATCGGTCTACTTGATCGGAAAGGGTTTCTCCGGGGAATGTCTCTTCTCGTATTTCCATGTCGTTTTCTTTCGTCGCTTTCGCCTTTGCTGGAGGTTGGGCTTGGGCTTGTGTCGACTTCTGTAGTTCCATTTTGGTGCCCTTCGCAGTCTCGGTGATTACGATACCTTCCCGCCTAGGATAATGTACAGGTAAATCGCAAGTGGGATACTGAGGAGGTAGAGGATTGCGAGCGGGAGGAATTGGATGGCTTCGGAATTGATCACGAGGAAGAGTGCTATTGCGACGATGGTTTTTGTTACGAGTGGAATGTCCATGTCTTTGTTTCGGTTGAGGTGAGTGATCATGAGTGTAATTTGGAGGATGGAGGATTGAGGCTGGGAGGGCTGGATAATATGGTTTTTATAGGCTAGCTCATTGTGTTTGCTTCGATGATGGACAAAGAGGTTGATCGCGCTTACAATAAAGACATTCCTGATGGATTTGTGCAGGTTATGTGATGAGTCGTTTCCTACATTATACTGTGGTTATTCGCATGTGATGCTCAAACAAAGCCATTGAAAGCCATTTTGCTTGAACGTCTGAGAATTTCGGAACTAGTCTTGGTTCTTAGGTATCATCCTGATTTAGGTCTGAAATCCCAACTCCTTGCTGGAATCGAAGCATCCAAACCTACTTCTATGGCATCGCCAGGGTACAGTGTGAGTTAAGGTGAGTAGGCTCATCCCATGACCTTAGCCAACCTATCATGAAAAAACATATTTTTTATATTTTCAACCAAAACAACCTGGAAGTCAGACGAAAATATTCAATTCGAAACTGAATTATGCAACGAACCACCACACCGCGCCCTATTTAAAATCCATAAAAGAAAACAACAGAAGAAAGTCTATACCCAGACAACAGTAACCGCAGTCAAAACGAGGTATATACAAGCAGACCTTGTCCCTCCCGAGGAACCGAGACAGGCCAAGTACCGGCCGTCTAGTAATGTAACAGAAACCCAGCACTGCTCAGCAGGACGCAGGACTCTTCACTGCCTGTAATCTATCTGCATCCATCCGAGAGCAGAGGAAGACAAGTGGAATGGAGATCCAGGATAGAAAAAGGGGTGTTTGTACAGAAGGAAACGCTAAACTCCATATCATGCGGACTTGCGAAAACTTGAAACAGAACATCCAGCGGAGTGGGAGACTGAACGACAGTAAAAAAAGGAAGGAAATGTATTAATTAAACTCTCATGGCTTCTTCTTAACATGACGACTCCCAGTCTCGGCGGGGAGTTCGTCCCCATCGATAATCCGCCAGAGACGGCGTGGGGAGAAATTATTGCCGAATAGGTAGATGCCGACAAACCATGCGGCCAGGAGGTTGGCGAGGTGGTGGAGGAGGTAGGCGTAGGTTACGCCGTAGACGGCGGAGTACATTGCGATGGCGAAGAAGATCATTGAGGTTACATGTTTGAAACTGAGCAATTAGTTAGAGTCGATTTAGTTTAATTTCAAGGGAAGGGGACATACCGAGTCGTGATGCGCGGGATCATAGCTCCGCTGGTCATTGTCTCGACGAGGAGGAGGAACGGCATGATGGATAGCACGTTGTGATGGGAGGAAAATGGCATGAACCAGTGGACGACGAGGTTGTGGGCCCAGACTAGGAGGACGAGGACGTTGATGGGAAGGATCCATAACATGAGGATTAAGATGGAGTGGGCGTAGTTTCCAAAGTTGATGTGCTGGGTGGATTTTGTTTCTTTTGCATGCCATTGGGCCCGGACGCTGGTTGCTAGTTGTACGATGCAGGCGACCATGTAAGCGAATTGGTAGGGGATGATTGTAGAGACAAGGATTAGGAGGACGGCGGTGTGGATTACGCGTCGACGTGGGGTTGGTGCGCTAAAGATAGGAAGGTTCCCTCGGTCTTCACGGCGGATATAGCCTGACTTGCTGTTCACGGCGCCGTAAATCAGGGAGAAGATGTTGACGAGAAGGAGGGCGACGTAATTCACCAAGACGCACACGCCGACGCTGATGATCCCGAAGACTGGGACCAGGAACCAGAAGAATGCATCCTGCGATCCAAGAAGGAGGTCATTCTTCGTGAAGTCGAGGGGAGTCTCGGTTGAGTTGGTTCGCCAATGGAACGGGTCGTCGGACTGAGGGAGAGCTTTAGTGGTGGCGAGAGATGATGCCAAAAGAGACATTGCCACGAATAACAGAGGAAGGGAGGTTCGCAGAGCTCGGTCGAGTCCATCGGTGAAGGGGATGAAGTAGCCTGTTTCATCATAGAGCTGGAACTGCTTGCGGAGTACCAGAGCTACAACAAGCAAGGGAAATGCGGCAAAAACAGTGCGATACCGCATCACTAGCTCACCAAGACTGCCGGCAATATCCACCTGCAAGGAAACATCCACCGTTGAACCGGCACTAGGGTCGGTCCAGAGTTGGAATGACACGCCGCCCGAAGTAGCCTGCTCACGAAGCGGAGATGGCATGAACGGGGCCACGCCGTGCAGATTGACATTGACCTCATCCACATTCACGAAAAATTTCGACTCGTGAGGATCGGGGATAGACTGCCGAAGCAGTGGAGCAAAGAGCTCTTCCTTGTGCTCCTTTTGATCCTTTGGCGTGTGGCGGGTGATTTTCAACCGATAATCCAACAGACTGGAATGCAGGGCTGGGATCTTCACTTCGGTGAGCATGGGCCGGTTGGCAGGCAGTCGCATTTTGAGACCGGCGCTCAATAGACTGCCAAGTCCAACCTTGGCCCGAATCATGGCGTCCGAGCTGTCCGAGAACTCCGCGACCAAAAAGCCCTGCGTAGGCACATTGGCCTTGTCCACCACGGCCACAAATTGATGCTCGGCAAGACCCTCCAGATCATATTGGAGGTAGGAGAACGGCGCAACGCGGTCATAGGCCAGCTTCGATGTGCGAGTGGAAGCAGGCAAATGAATAACATCCTCCGCAGCACTCTTACAAGCCAGGCGAGTCGAGCCCACTGTGCCACCCGAGAAGTCCAGATTCATCGAAAAGACAGCCGATCGGCCGTTGTTGAGAGGGAACACGCTGCAAAACAATACTTCCACGTTGCCCTGACTGCTCAGCGTCTGGTCCGTGAGAAGAGTAAACTTCTTTCCGGAGACGCCTTGTGGCGGGATCGGCAGCAGGCGTACATCTGGGCCATGTCTCTCGCCCAATTGGCGGAGAATGAGCCGTTGACCCTGAGCCAAAATTGTATTTGCGTTGTCTTCGAGTGTCAAGAGAGTATTCGGCTCCTTCTGTGCCAGGGTTCTCTCGGCAACCGACTCCAGTCCAGTGAGGTACCACCGCTTGAGTGCTCGCATGCGCTCGGCGCGAGGCTTCGTTTGGGTTGGACGCCGCGCGTCGATGATCTCGAAGAGCGACTTGATGATCGCTTTTCTAAACTGGTCACACCACGTGATCGACAGGTGGTCCATTCCGATCCACACATCAGGAATGGAGGGCGTGAAGACTGTAAATCCGTGCGTCTCGGGAACGAGGGATGAGATACTCGTGTAGTCCGACGGCACCACGGTGTCGCGCGCACCACCCGCAATTGAGATCAGCGTCACATGCCACAGCGGGTTGTTGTTGGCCCAGGTTTGTGAGTAGGCCTCGCGCCAGTAGTCGTTGATCTGCTTGTAGGTATGGACGATATCAGAGTCAAAGGAGACAGGCGGCTTGGCGTGCGGCGCGGACATGGTGATGATCGAGTTGACCGAGTTGGCCTGGTAGTTGGCCATCGTCAGAGCCGTGCGGGCCACGATGCCACCCATGGAGTGTCCGATCAACACTACCGCGCTGGGATCTGGCAGTCCGGGGTCTCGTCGGGTCCGTCGGGAATCGTGGTAGAGGGACAGAATGTACGAGATCGCCTCGTTCACATACTCTGCCTGGTCGAGCAGCGTCTGTCCATGGAACGCAGCCATATCCTCATTGAAATCCACCATGAAGAAATCCAAGCTGCGAACACCGGCCGCATGTCGGTCCTCGTCGTGTCGAACCACATCGTAGTAGTGTCGCGACGCCTCGGCGGCCAGAGATCGGACCTGTCGGTAGCTGCCCGCATTGCCGGGAAGGAAGAGTACTGGGACACCGTTCAACTAGAAATACAAATCAGCCGGTCAGCGGATTTCTCACCTCTCAAAGAGCCAGTCGCGGCCATTGAGAGTAGTGACAGCAGCGACAGCATTGATAAGCTTACCCCAATATTATCCTGAGTATACGGATCCACGCCCTCCTCCCGATACAGAAACAAGTTGTATTTGCTCGCAAACCGTGTATGTTCCGTATCGAATTCGAGCATCCGAATAAAGGTCGGGCTCATCATCGGCACGCCGCACCCACTGCCGCCGACCTGCCGCTCCGTAAAGGATCGCATGATAGCGATCAGTAACGCGACAGCGGCAAAGGTAGTGACGGCCGTGAGGATGGAGATGGACCAGGGACTGCGCTGGCGAGCCTGGCGGGCGCGGCGGCCCTCGGGAGAGGGCGCCTCCATGGGCAGGCGCGGGGAGCCCAATGGCATGTTCTTGGAGTCGTGTGAAGAGCCGGTGGCCGGATGGGAGGACGGGGTGCGCCACAGGCTGGAGTTCCGCGAGCGCGGCGTCGAGCTGCCGTTGTCCCTGCGGAGGTCGAAGCTGGTGCCGTGCCGGGCTATCTGCGAGGACTTGTCGTGGGTGTCGGGGCCATGGTCGTCTGGGGATCGCGTCGGGGAATCGTCAGTGTCGTCCGCGACAGGGGAGCCAGACGAGCGTCTGTGCATTGGAGGAGGCGGAGTCGGGACTCATCCAGCACTCTTCGATCTTGGCGTTGGCCACGCAGGACCCAATAGAGCTGGCGAGGGAGAGAGGGGTGGAAGGGTGGAATGCAAGAGAAAGGGAGGAGGTTCGAAGTGGACGGGGCGGCTGGTCGGACTTGGCGGCAAAAAAAGTAGTGCCTGTCCGTCCCTGTCTGGTCCTGTCCCTGGTCTTGTTCCTGGTCCCTGAGGGTGGAGCAGGACCACAATAAGCACGAATTATCTTGAAAGGGTCTGGATGATCAGTGCAGCGATTATTATTCTCAGGTTGGTAGTGCTGTACAGTACATTCGAATTCTGCATTTGGGGAAGTCCAGCACAGTCGACGCATTTGGCATAAGGCTTGGCGTGGAAGCGGCCGGCACTCAATTATTGATTCTATAGATAGTAGCTAGTATACACGGGACAAATCCGTCATCAAATTCATCAAATCCATCCATCCATCCATCCATTTATCCATTCATTCATCCATCCATCCATTCATCCCATGTTGTTTCACCCCGAATTTTCTGTTAAAAAGTTAATGCCAACACCTGACACAGACTTACGCGGCCAACCCCTTCGCAGGCAGCTGCAATCCATGTCGGAGGGACCTGCAGGACGCGTACGAAAATTCAGGCCTCCTTACCCGGCCACATTAATACATCCAGGGTGCAAAGTACTCTCCGTCTCATTTCTCCTCACCCCAAGTGCATCGCCACCTGATAGTCGCAGAGCGGTATCACCATGGCGCCGGCAAATGGCGTGACGCGGGCGCTTAGCGCAGCGCACCAACCAAGTAGAGATCGCCGTAGACCTCAGTGCTAGTACCCGACCCTAAGATGTAATGAATTAGGGTGGTTAGGGCATGGATGTTTGCCGTCGTACGACAGGGTTCTAGGCGAAATGCGGGGTCAGCGTATAAAAGCAGTGAGACAGCCCCATCCACTTCCAAAATCCAGCCTTACTTCACTACCACTGACTAGTAATGACTGACAGGTGGGACCCCTTTCCTTTCCTTTCATACAAGATCGACATGAAGATACCCTTCAACCCTTGGACGAACTGTTAGTTCGGAATGACCCATAACTTTAAGCAGACTCAGACCGTGATTTTTTGGCTTGTGGTGGCTGCGTGTTTGCTGTGGATCGAGCTAACGCAGTGCCTTGATTTAGGACCGAGACACCCTATCCCCGCGATGTGGCGAATACGAATGGCGGCGCGATCGTGGAGAGGTAATACAGTCAGACGAGACTTGAATAAATTAGTCCTTTACGGGGTTGTGGTGATTGCTTGTGCTCTTCAAAATATCAAATGTCATGGAATTCTCATCAAACAGCGTAGCTACCTTAAGCTAAAAAGCTGGTAGTCAAATCATATCCACCCGTATCGGGTATTAAGCAACTTAGATCCATCGTATAACCATCGCCAAGCATTCACCTACTCATGTCGTGTCGCTGTCGCCTTCTCAAAATCACCATCATCACGATCCATTCCCCGGTGAGCCGCAACCTCAGCCAAATCAGCATCATGCTCCGCATCAAAGTTACGACCCAGTCGCTCCGGACCCGCCAGGGTAATCAAGATAGTATAAGCAAAGACACACCCCATAAAGATGCAAATGACTTTACCATACTCGTAGCGATGAGCCGCTTCCTCGGTCGGCGGGAGCGGGAAGCGCTCGCCGATAGTCGACTCGATGGTCGAACTGGCCGACGAAACGAGGTTGCCGAGCTGGTAGGCTGTTCCGACTGCAAAGGTACGGATGGGTCCCGGGGAGAGCTCCATCAGGTGGATGGGAATGACCCCCCAGGCACCTTGGACCATGAATTGTTCGAAGAAGGCTGCAGCAATGACGGAGTGGGTTTGGATGAAGGTGTAGGGGTAGAGGAGGGCGCCGCCCACGATGCTGATGGCGATGATGGAGAATCGTCGGCCGAAGATCTGACTTGCCCAGCCGCACAGAGTGCCACCTGTCAACGCGCCGAGGTTGGCTACGACTTGCGTGACGGTTACAGCATTTTTGGAGAAGCTGAATTCGTTCTCCAGCATTGTTGGGTAGAGGTCCTGGGAGCCGTGGGACTGGAGACATTGTTAGCGTTTGATACATAGCTCTTCTCAGGGTGTATACATACCATAAAGTTGAAACCAGCCATAAGCAAGACCAGGTAAATCAGCAAAAGCCAATGCCGCTTCAGCGCAACCTTGCCCTCGGACATAAACGACGCCGCAACACCACCACGCACTTCCTCTCTCGTCTCCTGTCTCCGGCGGAAAGTCTCCGTCTCCGGCAAGCAAAGCCGGAACAGAATGATAAGCACGGGCGGACAAGCAGCGAACCAGTACAACGGACGCCATCCATGAGGAGTGGTATCCACAAGCCCGCGCGCAAAAGCCGTCGCAAGCAAGTAGCCAAACGCATAGCCCTGCTGCAGCAGACCCGAGATAATACCACGCGCTTCGGAGGGACAATCCTCGAGGGCCGTGGCGGCGGCATTCCCATACAGACCGCCCATGGCGATACCGAAGAGCGCGCGGCAGGCCAGGAACTGCTTGTAGGTCTGGCAGAAACCGGCACCCAGCTCGAGGACGACGAAGAGCAGCTGATTGACGACGAATGGCCATTTGCGGCCCCAACGATCGGACGCGATTCCGAAGGTGATGGCGCCGACGGATCGGAGCATCAGGACTAGAGTGATGCCCCAGGTGATGTCGGTGACGGATTTGTCAAAGGCTTCGGCGAGTTGGGTTGTTGTCAGGGAGACGGTGAAGAAATCAAAGGCGTCCCATGTCCAGCCGATGAAGGCGACCTATACTTCTGTTAGTTTGAATGCGACTCAATCTTTTGGGGGAATCCGAGATTGGATCGGCGTATATGCATGAGGGCTGCACGTGAAAGGGAGAGACTACAGGGTAGACACATACCAAGAAGAAGAGCCATTGCTGCCGGTTCAGCAGCGTCAAAGCCTTAAAGGGGTTCGGGGCTGGTCTCATTGGCGGCACGAGTGTCGGGATGCGGGTCGCGAAGTAGCGGCCGATACTCATGTGCTCCTCGATGTCCGGCGAGTCAGAGCTGACCGGCGCCGACGACGGATTCTGCGTGTGCGCCATGTCGGAGACCAAAAGTGAGGCCGAGGACTGCGACCACTGGTAAAAGAAGAAAAGAAACGCCGCGGAGGTAAGAACGGAGCGAGGTGAGGGAAGGCAGGGAGGGAAAAAAGGGCGGAGCTGAGGCGTTGGCGGGTTTTAAGTACGAGCCCGGTCAGGACGTCCCCATGAATTTGTATCTTCCACTACTGCTAGAAAAGCGCTCACCACCACGCTTCCAACACTCGCGCTTGTTCTCGGACCCAACTAACCCCGCTTTATCTTATTCGTCTATCAGCTGGGAAGTCGGGGGCAGGCGCGAATGGTTGCCGGCTGGCCAGGGTGGATATGCCGATCTTTCACAGTTGGGGGTATAGGTCTGTCATTTCCGGATGGTCCTTCATCCTACGGGGTCGCGCAGAGCCGTATGTGTTGCGTAGTCGGCCTGGTGGCTGACCGATCCGGGGCACCGCACGGGGTTGAGTTTATGTTCGGCCTTTCATGGACGCGGCTTCAGCCCGATAACGTGGCCGCCACCCGTTGACCACTGGAGGGCAGTCACCTAGATTGGCTGCCATCGCCGTCTGTTACAGAGACCCTGATTCTTCAAACCTGATTCGGTTCCTGTTGGTTTATTTTCTCGTGCCTCCACATTCACTTCCACATAAGGTAGGGCCAAGACTCTCTCCGCATTTTCATTTTCATCTGGGGAAATCCCTCTCCAGGTCAACGACGTCAGATCGGCCAAACCCTCAAAGCACCTACTACTAGCAGTAGAGCGCAAAAGCTACTACAATTCCCAGCATTTTCTCGCTGCCAGCTCTCACCTCGCGTAGCGACTCTCGATTTGTTTGCTGCGCCCGGGCCAGACTTACTCCGTGGATCTGCCCTAAACGGAGGAGTGGGGTCCTCCAGAAAACCCCAAGCCCGAGACCCACTCCAGCCTCCGGACAACGGAGCACGATGCTTACCCTACCCTCACTCTGCCGTCGGGCTGCCATCGGCTCTATCAACCCCGGTGTAGTGCTGCCGATTAGACTATTCTTCTACCTTAGAATAAGATTCGGCACACAAACACGGCACAAATGCCGGCGCCATACCTACCCTAGGGTATGTCTAGGGTATGCTAGGGTGTTAACGAGCTTTAGTACCGCATCTACCCCACGGTGTTTGATCGGGGACTGATGACCAATGCAGGAAACCCCACGCCAACAACGTGCGTCGGCCACGAGGCTCGTTCAGGAAATAAACTTTCTCCGAGACTCGGCGGGCCGCTTGCAAAGCTTGTCCTTTCATGCGGACGGGATATGGCTCAGACATGCTTTCGGACGATGGCCGACGAGCTTGTTCGGGTCTGGGTCCTCTGTAGGAGCCGGCCCTCGGATCCTGAGGACCCTTACAGGTGGTGACTTGACTTCGGGACTTGTGGAAGTGCGGGGGTTGACCTGGGTAAATCAGCCTGTGGAGTCAACCCGTCCTCTCCAACCACAACACATGACAACAGAATAAGATCGCGATATGCGTCCAACCTTGCTCAGAGTGGAGGTCTGTAAAACCAAGCCACAGCCACAGCTCGCGATACCTGTCTCCTGAACAAAGAACAAACCTACGACAAGATCCGAGAGATGGATATCTAAACTTTCTTGGCTGCAGTGCCATGGATGCCACGGAATTGGCAAGAAAGCTTCTCGCGACGCTACCTCTCTACCATTCGCCCTCCCTATTGGATGCTGACGCCGTGCACCCATGTCTTCAAAACAACAGCACTAGTAGCTGGGGCTCGTGGTCATTCACTGGAGCTTATGGGGAATGTCAGCTCATGTGAATCGGGTTTGGGATGCGTGATTTCTTGGCTTGTGGGCCCTTTTCCTTATGACACTGGGGGATATGGTGATGTGGTCGGTGTATCTCCGTTGTCAGTACGACTCCGCGGAGGAGTGGATATTGCTGTTCCCTGACCTAGAGGTGATGCACGATCAGCGGTGTTGGCGCTTTGTGATCCTGTCCTTTCTTGTTTTCAGGGGCTGTGTTGAACTTGACGTCAGAAACCTGTTGAGAGTGATGATATCTCCGGGGAATTTGAGATTTGGGGTTCCATCCATCTTCGTCTAGTTTCCAGGATAGGAATACTGGCGATTCATACGCTCTGGCTCTGTTTATAAGAGCAAACATCGCCCTCCGGCACTCTACCATAATCAACTGAGCGGAATGAGCTCAAAGATCTCGGAAATTCAAATCTATTCCATGATGTCCTAGATACCAAATTCGGAACGATCCAGCGTGCCTCAACGAAAAAGAAAAACTCTCGAAATACTACAAAGATGCATACCCGAAAACATGCTTGTCAAACATCAATCGCCCTCAAGCCCAACAGAACCAAGCCAGCAATTCAATAGGACTGTCTATACAATAAATCAAACGAATCTCTGGGTCCGCCCAAAACCACCCAACCTCTCCTCAACCGTAACGGCAATCCCATAATTAACCACAATATTTCCCCTCTCGGGGCCAGCCAAATTCTCCTGACTACTCGCCGGACTCGAAGAGCGATACGCATTGGCCGATTGGTACGTCCCGTTTTTACCCGCAAAACTATTCAACGCAATCTCGCCTCCCCGGTGTCCTCCCGAGGGTATCCCACCACCGCGCATGTAGGAGTTGTAATCATAGTTCTTTGAGGGTGATTTGCCGTTTTTTACTACGCGGTAAAGGCCGGGACAGCAGCCAATCATTACGGCTGGATGCTCAGTTAGTATGGGTGACAGGATGGGTGGTGGAGGAGAGATACCGATCGAGGCCTCGATTGTTGCCCACAGGGCCAGCCATGAGGGCGCGGGTACACCATTTATCGTACCGCCGAGTTGGATGACGCGGATCGTGGATATTAATATGCAAATCCATCCGAAGCAGAAGAGGCCGCCAATGCTGAGTTTTTGTTTTCGTTTCATGCGGAGATTCCAGATGAGGCGGAGGGGTAGGAACATGACTATATACATGGATCGGGTTAGCCGTACTTCGTGGATATATTTATCATCGTAGTAAGGTTTCATGAACGTACTTGCTAGGTCGGTCACGATGTCCACTGCATACGCATAGTATAGACTAATTCGGGCGGCGCGGTGGTCTCGTGCGGTGGAGCATCCTCCTGCCGTGAACCAGGCGTGGAAGCTTGAGCAGGAGAGCCAGGAGGATAAGATGCAGCCGATAAGAAACTGATCATTTGTTAGAGTCAAAACCGCGGTATCAGCAGTCTGCGGGAACGTGGTTCTTACCAAAATGCAAGAAATCACAATAGCCCACCAAGCAATGAGATACGTCCTCCCAACAAGCAACCGCTTATACATCGACAAAAGCGAGAACTTGACCATCCATAAACAAAGCCATAGCGATGAAGTTGTAACGAAGAACACAATCTGCAGCTGCACCGAGTCCTCCTCGACAGTCGCATAAATTGGGATCGTTCCGGCTGACAGGGCTGCGAGTCGAAAGATGGCGGGAGCAATGTAGATGTATAGAACGCTGAGTTCCAGAAAAAAAAATACCCAACCAGCAAAAGATAGTCTTCCGCCTTCAGATCCTTTACTCTTCGAATCGATCCGATGAACCGCACCCCGACGACCAGCGAAGTCAGCACGATCAACGCAATCCCCGTTCCTTTAATCGTGTCCGGACCAAAATGTGCTTCAGACCCCATCACTGCCACTGCCAGCGGAAGCAGCTGAGACGCGGGGATAGTCCTGCAGTGAAGCGGACGATATAGAACAGCGCTGGACACTCATATTAAATGCCCTCCAACTGAAACGTCCTGACACGGCCGGCTTTTCTTCAAGTGCCCGCATCCTCCACCATCCCCGTCAAAATCCCGCCAGATCATTACGGAGAAATTCTGGCTGCAACGACAGGGATCGTGTAATCTAGCCCCAAGCAAGTAATATGGCTAGGTGCGCGGAGTGGTTTGTAGGATGGAGGATGCAGGCCCCACCTCGGGTCGGGCCAGTCATCGCCAAGTGCGGACGCCCGGCGGCTGACCCGCCGACGCCGCCAATCTAGCACGAACACGATGTAACCGTGTCCAATTGCAAAGTCAATGGTTTCCGTAAAGATTTGGGGTATGGTAGTGGGATTTTTTCCAGAGTTCCTTGAATCCTGGCTATGACAGTAGACGTTGCTTTCTGGAGTGTCTGTTGTTGTAGTGTTAGAGGGATGGGTTAGACTGCTGGGTCGCCGGTGGCGTGCCGGCGCCGAGTTCGCTTAAGGATCTGAACAGTCACCCCCTTTCTCTATTGTCGGTGCAATAGAAATTCAATTTGCACACGGGGTAATCCTAAAGTCACTACGACTGTCCCATTTTTCAAATTTTTCTCTAAGCGAGTACTATGGAGGGCAATTAGCCTCACTCCGTTGAATATTTGTTTATTCCTTGCTGACAAGGCTCCTGAGCAGCCAAGGCATCTCAAAATCAATCTGCTCAGATAGCCAGGAATTTACTACTGCCTTTCATGTACTCAGCTAGCAGACACACACTGGTGCAAGAGTTAACATCGAACATCCAGTCAGATACCACATGTACTCCTTCCCGGAAAGGAAAGACAAGAACGAGCCTTGCCTGCGAACCAATCGCAGACAAGCGTGTCAAAACAAAACATCGGCAGCTTGGCCACGCTCTTACGCGACCGGGCTGCGCCCTCGCTTACCGATAGAATGTCTCACGCGTTTAATACGACTCGAAGACGAATGCGATGCATTAATACGCCTAACTTCTCCACAATGCAGGCGGCTTTCCCAGAACGGCTTAAGCCCGGATGAGTAGATCCCGGACCATCAGTTAACTCCGGGGAAGTTAAAGAGCTCGATTCCGTCGGCTTTGCAGCTGCTTTTCTTCAGCTCTGTGCTTCCTACTGTCTCTACCGACTTGTACTACCGGAGAGCTTCGATTATGCATCTCTGGACCCTTCTTGGCGGTCTCTCCGCGCTGGGCCTTCTAACCCATGCAAGCGAGATCGAGCCGATGAATTTCAACGTGACCAGTGCACTGGAGGACCTGGGCGTGGATGTCTCGAGTATCCCTGCATTGAAGTCGTTCAATGGTATTCAAGCGCGATCGGCGGAAAAGGCCTGCGCTGCGGCGGTAAGTGGGAGGCCTGACACTTCAGCCGCAACCCAATCAGATACTCATCCGGATCTACGCAGTGCTCAGGCCTGAGCTTCCTCTACAAATCGCAAGTCTCAGGGCAGAACTCCGCGGGATACAGCAACTTCACCGACTCATTCTGGTCGGTCCAGCAAGAAGAAGTTCAGCCTCACTGTGTCTTCCGACCTACTAAGAACACCGAGGTCAGCACTGCCGTTCTGCTTTCCCGACTTACTGGCTGCGAGTTTGCTGCTCGCAGTGGTGGCCATGCTGCGTTCACGGGGGCTTCCAGCAGCCCTGGTGGTATTAGTATCTGGTTCAAGGATATGAACGAGGTTACTCTCAACGAGGACAAGTCTGTTGCTTCTATCGGGCCTGGAAATAATTGGCTTTCTGTTTACTCGGCTCTTGAGCCCTACGGACTGGCTACTGTTGGTGGACGTGCTTCCAGCATTGGTGTTGGTGGTTTCGTTCTGGGCGGTGGTATCTCCTACCACTCCAACTTGTACGGTTGGGCGTGCGACAACGTCGAGAGCTTCGAGGTAAGTCCTCTATAAGGTCATACAACTCAGAAGATTCTCATCTAATGCGAACCACTGCCAGGTTGTTGCTGCGAGCGGTTTGATTCTCACAGTCAGCGAATCCTCCCATTCGGATCTATACTGGGCCCTTCGGGGCGGTGGCAACAACTTCGGCCTCGTCACAAAATACAACCTCTACACAATCCCCGCCCCAAAAATGTACGGCGGCGCCCGAACCTTCCTGCAGACCTCTTTCAAAAGCGTCATCAATGCCTTCATCAACGTCGCCAACAATGCCTCCGTCGACCCGCACGCCCAGCAATACGTCGCCTTCCTCCAAGTCAACGGGACAAACCTCGCTTCTGCCGAACTAACCTACACAAAAGACGACTCAGATCCGCAAATATTTAAGCAATTCCGCAGTATCCCCGCCGTCTCGGACACTGCTAGCTCGAAAACCCTGGTCGAATACGTCAAATACCTCGAGACCGATAACCCGTTCCACCTCCGCGAAGTCTACTGGCCCATTGCGGTGGAGCTGGACGAGGCCTTCGCGAACTGGGTCACGCAGACGTTTTACTCCATGATCTCGCAGGTTGAAGGTGTTGCTGGGATTCAACCTGTTATCATCTACCAGGCTATTACTGATCTCATCCTGGAGAAGATGAGTCGGTTTGGTGGGAATGCGCTCGGTCTCGATAAGGCTGATGGTCCGGTTCTTCTGATGCATATTTCGACCTGGTGGAGTGATGAGGCGGATGATGAAAAGGTTTATGCGTTTGTCAATAGTTTCTGGGAGAAGGTTATTGCGCAGGCTAAGAGTGTGGGTGTTTACAATGAGTACATCTACATGAACTATGCTAGCATGTTCCAGGATCCGATTGCTGGTTATGGGGAGGCGAATAAGGCGAAGCTGAAGAGCATTGCGAAAAAGTATGATCCTCGTGGTGTCTATCAGACTCTTCAGCCGGGGTATTTCAAGCTTGAAGGTGCGCCTGTTACTGGGTCGTTCTAGGATGTGAGCGATTTTGAAAATGTATCTACAGATGTTCTAGATGACGAGATTAGATTAACATGATATGAACATTCAACCAATAGATCTCGACCAACAACCATCAGAAAAGGAACGGATCAATCATCTGACTCCTCAATCTTCTCCACCCGACAAGCAGTTCCATAAGCACAAATCTGCGAACAAGCCCCAAAACTCGCAACATCGAATCTCACCGCAACAATCGCGTTCCCACCCCGACTCTTACACTCACCCACCAACCGCTCCATCGCCTCTTCGCGGGACGTATACATCAGATTCGTAAAGAAGCGAATCTCACCCCCGACGGCTGAGCGCACGACGGCGCCGAGATCTGCGCCCCAGTTGCGGGTACGGACGGTGATGCCGTAGATTGTGCCCAGAACACTCTTGATTTTGTAGCCTGGGAGGTCGTTTGTTGTTGTTGTTGTTGTTGTTGTTGTTGTTGTTATTATGCCGTGGGTGTCGGTGAAGGGGGGAATTTCTTTGGGTTTTTTGGATCTGTCATTTTGTGTGCTGGCGTTGACTAGTATTGAGTGTGCTCGATTGTAGGGAGTATTTGTTTTGAGGGAGTCCCCTTTTAAGACTGGGCTGAACAGTCTAGCAAAAGCTTGTCGCTCGTATTTGTTGCCTTGTTTGGTCATGGACCCTGAACTCCACTCGTAGCGCAGTGCCGGGCTACCCGCGGCATTAACGAAACAACATTCCAGTGACTCGTAGTCTATCGATATCCAGGAGAATTAGCAGACGAGCACCAAACCCTTCTAGTCACATCAGATCGCCATCTCTCTCGGACATTTCTTGCAGCTGCATGCAAGTTCCCGCAGTGACGCCATCCCAAGTGTCAACTGCGGGGCATCGCATCGCTGCATCCAGTAGAATATTTTTGAACCGCCCCAATATCTCGATATGTATAGAAAAAAGACATCCATTTGGCGCACCCAGCAAGCGCTCGCACAGCACGCCCGGTTAGGAATAGCCGTCCCACCAGCCGAGTGAGACGAGCTGAGGCTGGTGGGAGGCTGTGCCGTCGATCTGAGGGCCCCTGAACCGTTGAGGCGGTGCTTCAATCTCAGCCCCGCGCCCGTATTTAATTGCGACTGCCGTGCTGACTCTGTCTTTTCTCTCCGTCAACTCTCACTCACCCCTCATATCCCTACATCTCCGATTTCATTATGTCGCAATACGGTGGTCCCCCGCCTAACCAGTACGGTGGTGGCGATTACTATGCCCAGCAGGGCCAGGGCTACCCTCAGGGCCACGGTGGTCCTCCGCCGCAGGGCTACTATCCTCCAGAGGTAAGCGCGAATCCATGCTGCATGCGCGGGCATCGCGCAATGAATATTTACTGGGACTGGACTACGCCTGATCTCTGGGATCTGTAAACACCATGCTGACAACCCCCGCAGCAACACGGCTACGGTCAACCTCCGAGTCAATACGGCCAGCCGCAGTACGGCCAGCCACCAGCTCAATATGGCCAGCAGGGCTACCCCCCTCCATACAGCGCGCAACAACCCCACGGACAATATCCCGGGCAACCTGGCTACGGCGCCCCGCCCCAAGACCGCGGCCACTCGCCCTATCCCCCGCAGCAGCAGTACCCGCCTCAAGGCGCGAATGCCTCGTACTACGGTGAAGGACCTACTCCAGGCCAGCCGGGATACGCGCCGGGTCCTGGCGGGCCAGAGGGCGAGAAGGGGCTTGGCTCTACGCTTGTCGGTGGTGCAGCTGGTGGCTTTGCGGGCCACAAGCTCGGTGGTGGGTTTATGGGGACTGCGGCGGGTGCGGCGCTCGGTGCTGTTGGTATGAACGTGGCTACGCATGAATAGTAAGTTTTTTCTCCCCGGGATTTGTGTGTAAGGGTGGCTCTGACGGTTTTCTGTGAATAGCAAGGACCACAAGAAACATAAGAAGGATAAGAAGCATAAGAAGGAGAAGAAGTACAAGCACCATAAGCGCAAGGGCTCGTCTAGCTCTAGCTCGTCGAGTTCGAGCTCCGATTGAGTTTGTGTTGGGTTTCTTTTGGAGTTTCAACGGTTACTGGTTCTGATTCTGATGGGTTCCCCGTGGTTAGGGTGCTATGCTGGCTTATGATGATCATGTTCCTCTTGACTCAGGTGGAGCTTATTCTTATACCCTACGATTGAACGGAATGATAACTCTTGCTCGTATGAAAGTCCGGTAGCACTTATTCTATTGCAAATTTATTACTCGGCTTTATTCTGGGTGCATACTTGGTTGATACTCTATACTAGTGTATTCATATAAATCGCACTAGTTCATTCCCATGGCTTGAGATTACAATATAGAGGCCTAGCTTACTTGAGACTAGGGACATACTAATACTAATGTACACAGATATTATATTGTTACACTTGACTATTATCCGTTCGTCAGCTTGATCCTGCGCCTCGGCTGCGGTGTCTGATCCCCAAAGACATCGGCCACGTCTACATCCGGATCGACATGCAGAGTCACCTTCGGCTTAGGCTTGGCACTATCCCATGTGAAAAGCCATTTTCCTGATCGCGGGTTCCATTCCTGGCGAGGCACTAAAGCAGACAGACGCCTCCATTGGCGATGCATGAATCTGGCAGTGATATTGTGTGGCCGACCATTCACAAACTGGCGGAACGTCGTACCCTTTTGCGGTCCATCTACCAGGAAATCCGATAGCTGGTGATCAGTGCTGGCAGCGGTGGATGTTGTAGAGGTTACCTGCCTCCGCTTAACCGGTTTCCAGGGAATTTCTCCCGATATCAATCCATCTAGAGTAGCCAAATCCTGTTCTGGAAGTGGTGGCCACAGGCAGCTCAGTGTATATTGATACCATTTTTTGCGGATGTTCCTCCGACGTACTGCAGGGAGGGGTTTGAACCATGCGTTTAGCTCTGGTACCTGGGGCTGAAGCTTCAGCACACGCGGTCTCAGACGAGACGTCATAATAATTCCATTATGAAGCTGGGATTTGGCGAGAGACATCACTTTCGCTGGAGCCTCCCAGCCATCCTCAAACTCGGCGGGCTGCGCGACAAGCGCCTTGACAGCCTCGGTATCCTTTGGCGTCGGAGGTTTCAAGAAATCGGCCAGCAATTCATGTCTCCGTTTTCCCACCCGACCATATGAAAGCAACAGCACTTTTTCGAGAGGAAACTGGTATCCCTCGTTCGCCCTTCGCAGTAGTGACAGTCCATGGCGGGCTGATCGAATCTTTTGGGAATCTGGTCGGCCGGGCCGATCTGACGCGCGGCGGTAGCGGTCGAGAACATAGCCACGCATGTAGTCTCGAGCGAGGGGGTCAGGGAGGTAAGTGCATTCGCGCAGCGAAGCACGAAGAAGATGCTGCCATGGGATATTGAGGGCGGTCCTCGGGGTAGTCGACGTCATTGGGACCTTGAACGGAAGAGCACAAATAAGTGTGCTCGAAACGGCGAAGACGCGAAAACCTTGGCGGAAAGCGTGTCACGGGACGGACGCGCCTTGTCTTCCCAACCCCAACCCCGCGACTTTACCTGCATTGCATTGACCGATCACGATCGTCTTTTGACACATTCCGCTGCATCTCGTTCCCGATCCTCGAGCCATCTTGTATGGTTCTCGTCTAGGCCCGTTGCGCTTTCCCTTCACAGGGTGGTTAGCCCATACGCGCCTCCTTTTGCCTCGCGTCTATCCCGGTAAGACTCCCCACTCTCCATCCGACCTTGGTCAATTTTTGCGGCATACTGATCCGACCTCCAAGATTCTACATAGGGCATGTCCTACTCGCAGAGTAGTACTGGGTCCACGAACGGGCTCAACTACAACACCTTGAAAACTGCGCAATCCCTGAACTCCACCCCTCGCGCGACGCCTCCGACGTCGAAAGGGCCGCAAATATCCTCGTTCAACATGTCCAACGGTGCTTCGCGTGGCAGCTTCGCAGGGTATGAGGGGTCCAATGAGTATGGGTCGAATATGTCGTATCAAGAGGAATACGCGCCGCAGATCTATCGGGTTCGTCGTCCCGATCAAAATCCTTGACCGACTGTCAACTGACAACCAATTAACCTAGGCCGTATATTCGAACGTTTCCGTTTATGAAATGGAGGTGAATGGAGTCGCCGTCATGAAGCGTCGGTCCGATTCCTGGTTGAATGCAACACAGATCCTCAAGGTGGCCGGTGTGGTCAAGGCACGACGGACGAAAACCCTCGAGAAAGAAATTGCGGCCGGCGAACATGAGAAGGTTCAAGGTGGATATGGAAAATACCAAGGGACATGGGTCAACTACCAAAGGGGTGTTGAGTTATGCCGAGAGTACCACGTCGAAGAAATGCTGCGGCCCTTGCTCGAGTACGATATGGGCGCTGACGGCACTGGAGCCCCTTCACAAGGAACACTAGATACACCCACCAAAGAACAGGCCATGGCTGCGCAACGGAAGCGACTTTACAGCGGTGCGGAAAATCGGAGCATGTCCCAGCCACAGCAGGGTACATTCTTCCAGAACATTTCGCGCACCGCTGCGACAGCTGTCACTGCGCTCAACAAAGCGCGATTCGATTCGCCAAGCGTCAATAGCAGACGCTCAAGCGTGATCCGCAAGCCGTCGCAGTCGCAACAGATGAGCAGTCAGGAGTCGTCCAACATCGCCTTCAGCAGCCAGCAAAGCATGTACATGTCCGATAGCGGGTTTAGCAGCTTGCAGAACCGGTATCCCACACAGGATGACAATGATGACTTCGTCGAGCCTCCGCGCAAACGTGTTCGCTCGGAGTCGCAGCATGGCCCGCCGATCGGCTTGCATCGAGAACCCTCTAACTTATCTATGCACGAACCTACCCCAACGGAACCCAACGACTCCTTCTACCAAGACATGGACCTTGCGCCACCGCCGCCCATCGACGATGGTCAGAAACGTGGTGTCGAGTCTATGATCCCTGCCTCAGATCCAGAAGGGTTCCAGAAGCAGAGGTTGATCATGACCTTGTTCCTTGATAAGCGCATCAAGGATTTCGCCAACCACCCGGCCCTCATGCAATTGAGTGGCGAAGATCTTGAGATCCCTCTGGATGAGTATCGCAACAATGCTCTCCACTGGGCTGCAATGCTTGCACGCATGCCGCTGTTAAATGCACTGATCGCGAAGGGGGCGAGTATCTCTCGTGTCAACCTTGCTGGTGAAACTGCTCTACAAAAAGCTGTGGGCACTCGCAACAATTTGGATTACCGAAGCTTCCCTCGTTTGCTCCAGGTCCTTGCACCGACGATCGACATGGTTGATTACAGTGGCCGAACCATTCTGCATCACATCGCCGTCATGGCAGCAACTGGTGGCGGTGGTCATGTCTCTGCCAAACACTACCTCGAATCGTTACTTGAGTTTATTGTCCGACACGGAGGAATCATCGCGCCTACCAATGGTGAGCAGAAACCAAACGGCAATTCTGGCAGCGATGTCATTTCCCTTGCTCGTTTTATGTCGGATATTGTCAACCTCCGTGATGATCAGGGTGACACGGCTCTTAATCTTGCTGGACGTGCGCGCTCCGTTCTTGTCCCGCAACTTTTGGAGGTCGGTGCTGATCCTTACATTCCTAATCACACTGGCCTGCGACCTGCCGACTATGGAGTGGGCGTTGACATGGTTGACGGCAACTCGCAATCGCAAAAGGGGGATACATTCATTGATCAGCTGGCGAAGTCGAAGAAGGAGATTATCGATAGTAAGTCAACCAATGCCCATGAATGCATATATCCTCAATTGACGGAAATTTCAGCCGCCACGTCCCAAGTTACCTCCTTGATTGGGGAGGCACTCGGTGGGATCGTCCGAGATTTGGCATCAAATTTGACCAAGAAGCAAGAAAAGTTCGAACATTGGCATTCAAAGATCCGCGAATCTGCCAAGGCACGCCAGATCGAGCAACAGCAGCTTGACGACCTCAAGCTCAAGTCGTCGGAGCGGGTGGAACTTGAACGACGTATCAAAAACCTCGAGCGATCTTCCGATGGTTTACTGACTACCTTGAAGAGTTCACCTGGCTTTGATCCCTCGCGCATCGTCCCTGTTGGCAATACAGACCGGGACTCAGGCGTTGACGTAGAGACATTTGATGCATTGTTCCCGGAGAATTTTGATACCTCGTCCGGATTTTCTGAACAGCAAATTGCCTTCCTGGCAACGCTTCCCGCCCCAGATTCCCTCAACCACCGACTCAAGTCCTACCAGACATTCAATGCGGGAATCATGGCGGAAGTGGACAGCTTGAAAGCGAAGAATGCGGTTCTGGGCCAAAACTACCGTCGCATGGTGATGGCGTGCACAGGTTGGTCTGCGGAGAAGGTAGATGAGGCCGCGGAGGGTTTGACACAGTGTGTCAAGGAGTTGAATGATAACCCTGTTCCTGAGGACGAGGCGATCGAGATCTTGATGCGGGATCGCGGTCAGGATTGGTAGTTCTCTACCGTCTTTTCTCATTTGAGTCATTTTCTGAGCGTTTATGCCTGCTGGCGTTGTGGGCGAATTATTTCATTTGTACGATACAAATACCCTGGTGATTTTTGACTGGTCGACTTTCATTGTATCTACTATGATCGAATCCATGTTCATTCTACGAATATATCACTACCACAGTATAGGGTGTATTCAAGTACAGTGTACTGCCTTACGTACTGCCTTACCATTAATGTACTGAAGGTGCTCAGTTGATTAACCGGTTCGCAGTAATGTGTACAGGCTAAACCCCTTGCAATTACCCGGTCTGGCGTATAGGTTCACTCCGTTCGGTCCAGCCAAGCCACATTTACGTGCCAAGGGCTTTGTACTGGTCTCATTCCCCCGCGTTCATGGTTCTGTTCGCAATGCGGAGATTTGCCTGTGGGTAAACCTCGGGCTTGGGTTGTGTATTTATACCCGGATGCCTCCAGTTAATTCCTCAGTGTTGTCTCTAGCGTACAGAACAAAGTCGAAATACGTCGAAATCATGGCCTCTGGAATTCTGCGAGTCAAAGATGACGCTGTCGTCGATGGGAATGGGCAACGAGTGGTGCTGCGAGGTGCGGCACTTGGGGGGTGGATGAAGTGAGTCGAACTATTCCCATACTGCATGTACCTGCGAGAGCTGGGATAACATTTCCCAGCATGGAAAACTTCATCACCGGATTCCCAGGCCACGAGTCTCAACACCGAGCTGCTATGAAAAAGGTTCTTGGACAGGAGAAGTACGAGTTCTTCTTCGACAAATGGTTGGAATATTTCTTCACCGAAGCGGACGCCGAGTTCTTCGCGGAGTTGGGACTCAACTGTCTTCGACTACCATTCAATTATCGCCATTTCGAAGATGATTTGAATCCACGCGTTCTGAAAGAGTCGGGATTTGAGCATTTGGATCGGGTGGTTAACCTGGTAAGTCCCCAGCGGTCCGTCTTCCCTTCGACGAGACCAAAATACTCACACAACTCATCGTGAAGTGTGCTTCGCACGGTATCTACACAATCCTCGACATGCACACCGCGCCAGGAGGCCATAATCCTGACTGGCACTCCGACAATCCGACCAGCTATGCCGCGTTCTGGGATTACAAAGATCACCAAGATCGCACGGTCTGGCTGTGGGAGCAGATTGCCGCGCGGTATAAGGAGAACTCCTGGGTCGCTGGGTACAATCCTCTCAATGAACCATGTGACCCCGAACATGTTCGACTTCCCGTGTTCTACGCTCGGATCGAGAAGGCGATTCGCGCCGTTGATCCTGATCATATTCTTTGGTTGGATGGGAATACATTCTCTATGGAGTGGAAGGGGTTTAATACCGTCTTACCTAATTGTGTCTATGCGATGCATGACTACTCAGTATGCTGAGGTTCCATACAGCCCCATAACTCAGATCTAACACTTACATTGTGAACAGTCCATGGGCTTCCCAAGCGGCGAGCGATACAAGGGGACCCCCACACAAAAAGACCGACTAGTGCGACAATACGAGCGCAAAATCCAATTCATGGCCTCACACAGAACCCCAATCTGGAACGGCGAATTCGGCCCCGTCTACGCAGCCCACGATGACGCCGACGCAGAAACCATAAACCAAGAACGATACAATCTTCTCGGCGAACAACTCCGCATCTACGAAAAGCACCGCATCAACTGGTCCATCTGGCTCTATAAAGACATCGGCATGCAGGGAATGGTCTACACGAACCCGCAAAGTAAATGGAATCAAACCATCGCGCCGTTCCTCAAGAAGAAGCGGGAATTGAGACTTGATAAGTGGGGACAGCACCCTGCGACGGAAGGCGAGGCTTTGCTGAGGCCGTTGGTCGAGTGGATTGATCGTGTTAGTCCGACGGCGAGGAATACGTATCCGACGTCTTGGAATACGGAGATGCATGTTACCCGGAATGTGTTTAATACATTTTTGGCAGCTTCTTTTGTGGAGGAGTTTGCCATGTTGTTTGAGGGGAAAGATGAGGAGGAGTTGGAGGAGTTGGCGAGAAGTTTTAGTTTCGAGGAGTGTTTACAGCGGGATGGGCTGAATCGCATTTTGAGGGAGCATGCGCGCGTGGCGCAGTGAGGGTGTTTCTTATTGCGATCGTATTGGGAATTATGATTAAACTACAAGGTTCGGTTAAAATAAAAAAAATTGGAATGTTAAAGATAAAAAAATAGATCTTGTAAATCAAGAAAAGAAAAAAGGAAATCTCCCATAGGGGGAATCGAACCCCCGGCTGCCGTGTGAAAGACGGCGATGTTAACCACTACACCATATGGGATGATTGTTGATAATGTACTGAGTAAGTATTACATAAGGGTTAATCTCTTTCTATCTTCCCGATTGGTAACTGAACATTAATTGCTGAGAAGAGGGTCCACCCTCTGCCTCATGAAGCCTGGCTCTGTAAATTTATTACTGGCTGCACTCTGTATGGCCCCGCGTGAAATTGAGATGTTACAATTCCGGCGCTTATCACCAAAGTTATGTTGATTCCATGTCCTCATATCAAGATCTGGCCGCCGTAAAGACCGTGGATATATATAGTCATTCATATGTGAAAAACATCACATTAGTTAAGGGTTTCAAGTCCTCTTTTGACCTTGATTTGAATCGAGTTTTTGAACCATCATCTTGCTCTGAAACTGCAGCGACATTCAAGAATGACCCCCAACGACTCGCCGAGTTCATGAAAAACCGAGTCCAAGGGATCGCGTGGCTTTGTCATCCATGAAAATCCTAAGGTTGCACTGCTGCAACTTACGAACCAATCTTCTCTGTGAAAATCTCGACTTGGTTTTCGTAACATGCCCACACGTTGTGGCAACTCATACCACCGGTTACTCACTTTCCCGGTCGTCAATTATGCCTTATCAGATCAGCGCTAACTCTGCGGCAATTCAGGCAGATTCTTGGCTACCAAAGGTCCTGTCTCGATCTAGATTCTGCAGGTTTTTCGATTACCGCCAAGAGCGCGATTTAACCTGCAGATTTCGTGACATATTGATCACAGTGGCCAATAAACTAAATCCCTGCCAAGATTGGTCTGAAAGACTGCAGATTGTGTAGTGTTCTGCATACCGGACTTTCCTCTGAGGAAGGATCCACTCTACTGCAGCTCAATACCGTTCGTGGTATCTTCACCGGAGACACATTCCAGGTTAGTTATGTTTACTGAGGTCTTCTCGGAAACTCTGTGACGTAGCTACTGAAAACCCTCGACTGCATATTCATGTAACCCACAGCCAGACACCATTTTCCAAGCAATGAGCAGCTGACAAAAGTGTCCGAAATGGCATTCTTGCTTCACAGTTCTGTCAACATTTTTCAGTCATACCTGGTAGGATCCTAGACTCAGAATGGCGTGAACTATGCAGCGCAGTGGGCGTAGCCTTTGCATAACTATGGAAAGCGATTATATTATCAGCTATACCGTGGCCCGTGTACGACACGCTTCCACGCTAGATAAGCACAGTCACGGGACACCCCTAAAACCGACCATGTCGAAGGGATGAATAACACTGGCAGTGTCCCAGAAACAGAGACCAACACGAGCTGGCAGCTACAGTGAAAGCAGAAAACCCGAAAGACCTGCATATCTGGTATCGCCTGCAATCGTTGCAGAAGATGTCGCATGCCGAGACTGGCACTAATGCATAGTCTCAAATCTACTTATCGCCTAAAGGTCCTCGTTCAACCTCGGAAGATATCGCATCAAAGTCAATCTCGGGCACTGACCAGCCAGCACGTTTTATCTCCCTCGGTTAGGAGATTGCACACCCAAGGTACACGTGAACGAAGATTAGCTTTCGCACCAACGCCGGTTCAGCGCCCAAAAACAAGACCACACTGAGGTCACCAGGACACAAGCGATGCCAAGGGCCGGAGTATTTGGACTCCGCTCGCACTCCGCTCGAGCTCCGCTGGCGCAAATCGGTTCTACGCGATCGTCATGCCCCGGCGCGCAAGTTCGAGCCCAACCTCCTTGGCCAAGGCCAGAGCAGATCACCCGTTATCGTGGTGGATTTATCGGGATCCATACGATTTGGAAGACGATAATCACCCTCCGGCCCCACTCGAGCTCTCCTTATGCCCCGCTACTCGCCAGCCAGGACGATCAGGGGCGTTCTCTCGGATAGAGCCTTATAGGGTGTCAGCCTGACGGCCAGACATATCCCCTGGGAACCGCGGAACTGGTTCGCGTGTCGCCCTGGACAACGGTGGATTTTAGAGTGACTTCGATCCTCACTTCATATCAATTGGTGTCAATTTATTCAGCGAATTAGCTTTTGCCAAGAAAGCCCTGAAATGGCGGAGCGAGATTTTGAGATCTTGTACTTGCCACAACCTAGAAGCCAAGGAAGCTCTTCGTGCGTTTCCCTGGTTATTCTACATATTCATGCCTTGTGCCGGCCGCTTCAATAGCCTTGGTTTGGCCTTGCGCCAAGTGTGCTTGCAGACATGGGGCTTTCCCTGGCGATGGATCCGTTATGATCTATATGCGATCATTGAAGATGACGCCTTAATCTCAATATGCTGACTTGCTCGTCTGGTGAATCAGTGAGTACTTTGTTAAGGGGAAGGGGCTCAGAAGCTATTCAACAGCGACCCAGCAAGCATTTTGGGGCCGAGGGGCTGTGTAGATCCGCCGAGGACGTGGCCCATGCGTTTTATTGAGACACAGCACATTTATCGGCCGTGGCGTTGCTATAGCATTTAGGCAGAATCATTGTGGAAAATTTCAATTGCTTTGCATTTGATTTGGTTCTGTAGCAACGGCTGGTTTGATTTATCATCTAGTTGATTGCCCAGCTTTATTTTGTATAGCCACCATGATGCAGTCAATTAATCTGATGAGAATTTTGGTGATAGTCTCAAATGCCTGCGACCTGAACGTTCCCCTTAACCCAGGAGGGCTCATTTCTATTCCGGGAATATGCGAAAGGAGAAATGGTATCCTAGGACACGAGCCAAAGAGCCCAGAGAACTAGAGAGCACCATAGCCACTACCTGATATCGTTTCGCATTGGGCAGAAAGGTCACAGAGCCGACCTAAAGACCCATTGTCATAGTATGACAAAATTCGGCGTAGGTGAAGAAATCAACCTTCCACTTCTAGCCAGCGGCCGCAAACGAAGACGCACGAAGCAAGTTCGACACGGTACGCCGGTGAAGGAAGTTGCAAGATCGAAACAAGACAGAAGCCATGTGAAGCAGATCCTGACTAAGAAGATGTCTCCCAAACGGACGGGACAGAAAACGTGGGTGGACACTTCGTTTTGAGAGAGCGATGGTGGCTGCTATTCTGGCAGCCCGGCAAGGAGACTGAAAACAAGGAGAAGTGAGTGGATCCCCTTTCGAGAAAACCTTCCCGGGTGCTTTTCCCCTTTGAGCACTTCATGAAGTCAATAGACCTGGATCCTTATTCCTCTTCACACATCATCAAGCCCTTTCCCCTCCCGTCAACCCGTGAACAGAAGAATCCAGGCCCAACGCTGACCCAAGTGGAGATATCGGGTGCTGATTCCATTTGACGACCTCGATCCACCAATCCTCGTCTGCAATTGTATGCACGAGGGCGCTGAGGAGGGTTGCAATCGGCTAGCCGAGTCGGGATGTCCGTCGGCCGGTTCACGACAGCCAAGAAGCCGGTCCTAAATTGCATCTCGGCGGGTTTTTCGGTCGACCTGAAAATTGGAGACTTGGATGTTGCCAACACCAAACGACCAAACAAACCCGAGCTAAGAGCCAAGAACGAATATCATCAGCCCTATTATAAGGCAAATGCGAGCAAGGTTCTACCCGAGCAGAAAAATTCCGACCCTCGATGGCGACAGCGCAAATGAACACTGACCAAGATCCTGACGGCCGATCGGTGCAAGACAAGACACTCGCGCGTCACGGGCAATAGCCAGTCAAGAGCAGCTCCGCCATGTGGTCTAGACGGCTTCGTGCATCGTTCTAGCACGCATAGTGGAGGTCCATGGTCCTCTGCGTGAGGCCTCGAGCAGACGATGCAGCCATGGACCCAATGCACCCCTGTCGCTGGCGCCAAAGGGGCGTGGTGGGTCTGCGATCGACGGGCGTGGATCGGCGGCAGGAATTAGTCGTCAGTAGAAGCCGTTCGATTGTCGATCATGCCTATCTAGCGCGAACCGAGGGCGCATTCTTGTCCCTTCCAGATCCACCGATGATGCCGGGGCTTGAGGCACTGGAGGTGCATTGGTCACATTATTTTGCGGGTACAGCCTCGCACGCTTATCAGCGCCCTTGCAATGCTTTGCCTGCTGTCATTGGGCTATGGAACCCCGAGTCCCTTTTCCTGCCTGGGCCAGCAAGGGCTGACAGGACTTTCCCCTATACAGAGAGGCACCAATACAAATCGGAAAATAGCACAAAATGGATTCCCCTTTTGGTACGCCGTCTACGTAAGTCACTGGCGTATGAATCGAATTGCTGCCCCCTGAAACATGCCCCCAGCAGGTAGTGGGCAAGCTTGGCGTTGCTTGACAGCCCGAGATAGTCTCGGATGGAGAGGACAACGCCGACAACCCGTCCGATGCTGCTTTCGAGACCATGTGCGAGATACTTGTTCTGCCAAGAGCTCACATGGGTGAACTAATTGGCAACTGGTTTTCTACGACGTTGTTATCATGCATGTCCATGTCTGCAGGACACCGGGAATTCTTAGGAGGCAGTAAGCTCCCGAGCTGTTTCATGGCACTGCAGCGGAAAGATTGTCGTAAGGCAAGCCCTGTGAGCCCTATTGGCGTGCCGCTCGTTGTATGCATACGCAGATCCTTCCATAGTCACTACGTGGGATACGCGTATACAGACCCCGGAAGAATCCCCCCGAGTGGGTATGGAATTTGACTACAAAGTTTGTATGTCAGGGCGACGGATGTTTCATATGAGATCTATTCCAAATGTCTCGAAGTTACTAGGATCTATAGCGCTCAATTGTGTCTGAGTACGGGCGTTGTAAGCGCTCGAGGCTGAGAAGGAACGGCATTCGAGAAAAGAAAACACTAGTACTCATATTATATGGTGTGGCCATGACAGCCGGATGCATACTACTAGTAGGCATCTAGGCCGGACTTTCTCTGCTGATCACGCCCCATCTATCGTCGAGGGAGCGGCGTCCGGTTTACCATCTTCGTCCGATCCTTGCTACTTTCTCCGGTCCAACTGCCAAGGGGATGGGGGATGGGTGGTCCCCTTGGCTGAATCCACAGTGGAGCACATGGTCTTGACTTCCAGACGCATAGACCTGGGTAAGTGTATTTTCAGACGTGAGCTATCAGGGGCATTAGACTGACGTAGGAATACAAAAGGGTCCACGACATGCCAATCCTCGACAGCAGACAAAGCGTTTATTTTCCGACTTGACAAGTCTGGGGCAAGAAGACCAGCCCTTTCCACACCCGTTTGGCCAGCTTGTTTGCGTGCTCCGAGTTATGCTCTCCCGGACCCAGTGTTTTATTCTCGATTCGTTCCGACTCCACGATGCCTTCGCCCAAATCTCCGGACTCCCTGAAGGAGCTTCGGGTCACTGAGTACTCCGTGAACTCCAGCACCAATTCCAGCACAAACTCCAGCCCTACCTTGTCACCCCAAGATGAGAAGCGACTTCCTACACCTTCGTCCGACTCGATCAACCTGGAAGGAAAAACTACATCTCTACCACCCTACCATGTCTTCTCCCGATCTCGCAAATTGCAAATGGTGTGCATAGTTTCGCTCGCCGCCATCTTCTCTCCGCTATCCTCCAATATCTACTTCCCAGCACTCGGCGAGATTTCCAGAGTAAGTAATCATGCCAAAAAAGTTTGACTCGGACAGCATCTCACTATCTTTCGTCTAGGAATTGGACATCTCCATGTCCCTCGCTACCCTCACCGTTACCGTATACATGATCGTCCAAGGCTTGGCACCCAGTTTTTGGGGCTCCTTCTCCGATGTCCTTGGCCGGCGCTCAATTTTCATGGGAACTTTCATCGTCTACATGATTGCCAACATTGCCTTGGGCGTGTCGACCAATTACGGAGAGTTGATGGCGTTCCGTGCCGTGCAAGCTGCCGGGAGCGCGGCTACCATTTCAATTGGTATGTCACCCCGCCTCCTTTACATTCCAATGTCGTACACATACTGACAACCACGACAGGTGCCGGAGTGATTGGTGACATCACCACATCGGCTGAGCGAGGAAGCTTGGTCGGAATCTTTGGTGGAGGTAAGTTGGCGTTTATGTGCGTCACGGTTAAGTTGGGCCGGTCTAACAGGGAGTAGTTCGCATGCTTGGTCAAGGTGTTGGTCCGGTGTTTGGCGGTATTCTATCCCAGTACCTGGGGTTTAGATCCATATTCTGGTTCTTGACTATTGTTTCCGGACTGAGTCTTCTCTCCATCCTTTTCTTCCTTCCCGAGACTCTTCGTACCATTGCCGGTAATGGCACCGTCCCCCTGCACGGTGTCTACAAGCCCTTCATATACTACTTCACCGGCCAGCGGGATGCGAAGCCGGATTCTGTCCCGTCAGAGCCAAAGAAGAAAGTAACTGTTAAGACTGTATTTGCTCCACTTGGATTCCTCGGAGAAAAAGACGTCTTTATCACCTTGTTCTTTGGCGCCATTGTTTACACTGTTTGGTCGATGGTGACATCCTCTACTTCAGACTTGTTCGAGTCTAGATATGGCCTCAACTCGTTAGAAGTCGGCTTGACCTTCCTCGGAAATGGTGAGTTGTCCATACCCAAATTCTTCTCACATCAATCTAATCTCAATCAGGCTGCGGATGCATGTCCGGCTCCTACACCATCGGCTATCTAATGGATTTCAACCACAAACGGACAGAGCGCGAATATTGCATGCACAAAAACCTTCCCCTCGAGACGCGCATCACAACCAAGACCCACCCCGACTTCCCCATCGAATACGCCCGCATGCGCAACACCTGGTGGATCACCGCGCTTTTCATCGTCTGCACAGCTGCCTATGGATTTTCGCTCCACACCCACCTCGCCCTTCCCATTATCCTCCAATACATCATCGCATACTGCGCTACCGCCATCTTCACAATCAACAGTGCCTTGGTTATCGACCTTTACCCGGGTGCGAGTGCCAGTGCGACTGCCGTCAACAACCTGATCCGGTGCTTGATCGGTGCCGCGGGCGTGGCTGTTGTCCAACCCATTATCGATGCCATCACTGCCGAGTATACATTTCTCTTGCTTGCGGGTATCACCCTCCACATGGTCCCGCTTATCCTCATCGAGATGCGTTGGGGTGCTGGATGGCGCCTTGAGCGGAACAAGCGACTCAAGAGGAAGGAACAGGCTGTTTAAGGCATACCAAAAGAAATAGCATCGCTGAACCAGCATAACTGCGGGGAAAATCACAAACATATTTCGCATCGGCGAACAAAATACCCCTGGCAAAAAGCTGATCTCTGCGACGCGCCAGGCTCTCTACGATTTGATGAACGGTGTTTCAGCATTTTTGCATATGAACCCTGTGTTTGGCTTTTTCAATTTCTATACCTACATATTATTTCTGTGACTTACTTTTTTGGACTGCTTGATGTACATAGAGTGGTTTAAATTGGCTTGAGAAAGAATACTACTGCTTATTAATTTTCGCAGAATAACACGAGACTTCGAGAAATTGAGTAGGAAAAAGAAAAATAATGGCTTTTTAAAACTTTAGACTTTTGGAATTCTCATTGCCGAATGCACTCTCCTTTCATGGTTGTAAGTGCAGTGCCAGTAGACAAATCACGTGTTATCTCATATTTCTGCCTTGATGCCTCGCCGCCTTGCTGCCTCCCGTCGCTATACAGCCATCCCGCGCGATCATCCGTCCTACACCTCCGTCAATCATCGCAGCCATGGAGTTTCTACGAAGTCTTTACAAGAACGACGTTGACTTCAAAGCTCTCGCGCTACAGTCAAAGGAGCTTGCGAAATAGTGTGTCGACTGCCTTGCTTGGAACTCACTTTGAAGACTCGAACTAATGAGTTCATCACCAGTGTGAACTCAAATGGCCAGCTGGATTTCAATGACCCGGATGCTGTCCGGTGAGTCTTTAATCAACCTAGAGGATTTTGATTGTTGGATTGGCGACTGACTTTGTGGCAGACAGTTGACGACCTCTCTGCTCGAGCAGGACTTTGGTTTGAAGGTGGAATTGCCTACAGACCGACTTTGCCCACCAGTATGTTTGAAATTAGTGGGAAATTGGAGCATAGACTGATGAGTAAATCAATAGGTCCCGAACAGGTATGCAGATGCCCAATGACTTTATCGAAGGGAGTCTAACCTTCCCAGATTGAACTACATCATCTGGCTGCATGATCTCGTCGATTCGAGTGCAGGAACTATCCACGGTGGATACGATCCGAAAAGTGAAGTCGTGGGACTTGACATGTAAGTAAAGCATGACTTCTATTCAAGAACTAGTCAGCTGATTATTCGCAGCGGAACTGGATGCTGTAGCATCTATCCTTTGCTCGGCTGCAAAGCGCGACCTGGCTGGAAATTTGTCGCAACCGGTAAGACCTCTGCGGCCCTATCCGACTGAAGCCAGCTCTAATTTTTGTCCAGATATCGACGAGAACAATGTAAGCACTGCCCAGAAAAATGTCAAACTCAATCATCTCGAATCACGGATTCGTGTGATAAAAACAGATACCAAAGATCTACTCTTCCCACTGGAAAAGATCGAGAAGGAAAGGTAAATACATGTCAGTACTTGAATGCGCAAAATTAATTACTGATTACCCAAGCCTTGACTTCACAATGTGCAATCCCCCCTTCTACACATCACATGAAGAAATGGTCCAATCCGCCGAAGGCAAACAACAGAAACCCTCTTCAGTTTGCACAGGCACAGACGTGGAAATGGTCACTTCAGGCGGCGAAATTGCATTCGTCACCAAGATGATTGAAGAGAGTCTGCATCTCCGAACGCGGATCCAGTGGTATACATCAATGCTGGGAAAATTCAGCAGCGTGCCCGTGCTCGTTGAAAAGCTCATCAAGCACGGGAACCACAATTACGCTGTCACTGAATTCGTGCAAGGTAGTAAAACGAAGCGCTGGGCTATCGCCTGGTCGTGGGGAGATCATCGACCTGCTATGGTGAGTGATTTTCCTATTCATTTCAGAATGAAGTGTCTTATGGCTAATATCTTGCAGACCGCGGCTAGGGGAATCCCCGGCTTCCCCAAGCAATTGCTTCCATTTCCTGCCGACTACACCTTCACATTACCATCGGAGATTTCAATCGACAGCGCCGTTGCCTCAATAAATGCTGAGCTGGGCTCGCTGCGCTGGTACTGGAGTTGGGACAAAAGCCTCAGTGCTGGCGTCGGCTTTGCTGCGGAGAATGTTTGGTCGAGACAGGCACGACGTAAGATGAAGTTGGCTGGTCAAGAGGGCTCCTATGTAAATTTGGATGCTGTCCCCGAAGATGTTGCTTTGGGTGTTCGGATCCAGGCAAAGCTTGTTCGGGGTCAGTCCGAGACTTCGAGCACGAACGAGGTGCCTGTTTTGATCAGCTGGATCCAGGGCACGGATAGTGTGTTGTTTGAGAGTTTCTGTGGAATGCTGAAGCGGAAGATCGATGCAAGCAAGCCTCAGAATTCTGAGAAATAGCCTAAAGAGTCGCAGAGTTACTCTTTTCTACAGTTACCCAGCACGGATGACTTCTTATTAGGACTTGAAGAACTTCAGTATAAAAAAATTCAAGGACATTGTTTCATGAACTCATGAACCCATAACGACAAGTCTAATGCATCAACGCTATTTTCCAAAGTAGTATATACTCAGTTGCCAGTGACCTCATTTTGCAACTCCTTCAACCTCATCCATCCATCAGAGTCCACCCAGAAGTCCTTGCCTTTGCCCAGGATTCCTCTAATAGCACTCCGAGCCTTAAACCGCCAGTCCGGAGCAACCATTTCCGTCTCCCCATCAGCCCCCTCTTGACCTTCACGATCCATTGGACCGTACTTCGCATAACCATCACGAACAAGCCTCTCAGTAGCGCGGACAACCTCCAACCAGGGCTTCTCATCACCCATCTGGAAAGCGCCCTGCGCAGAAGCGGCGACAGCAGCTCGCCACGCCTTTTCCTGGACTTCAAGAGCCCGGCCGGGTCGGTGGCGGAACATCTCGACTCGGGAGACGAGGAGCCAGAGGGCGGAGGAGTGTGTGATGAGAGGGACGACGTTGTCATCAATAAGAGAGAGGATTTGGCCCGGGATTGTACCAGTTCGGACGACGGGGCCGGAGTCTGATTCGATGAGGAGAGACTCGTAATCGAAAGCTGTGATCAAGAAGTCGACGAGGACAGCCAGAATAGGTCCATCAATGCACTTTTCGCCCTTCTTTGAGCCGAGGAGTTCGATGATGCGCTTCTGAGCGGTGATGACGTCGCGGAATGGTGTTGAGGGAGGTGGGATTGATGCTGCGACTGTGAGGACATTGTCCCAGATTCGGGCATCGGTGTTCTTGAGTTGAGCGGCGCGCTGGAGGGCAGCGAGAGCCTCGCGCTTCCGCTTGTAGGGGTCGGACTCGATCTTGGTTTCTTCACCGGTGCTTTCATCGATCGTAATCTCGAACTTCTGCTCTTCCTCTGGCATGCGCATAATGGACGCTGCCAGGTTACTGTAGGCTTCTCCGTCGGTGTCGTCTAGTTGCACGCAACGGGTGAAAGAATCAACGGCTTCCTGCCATTTCTGGAGTTCGAGCTGGACACAGCCAAAAGCAAACCAGGAGCCGTGGTTGAGACGGTTAATGTGCAAGCTCTTGCGGTAGGCATCCTCCGCCTTTTCCAATTCTGGCGGTGTAAGGGCAAGGTAGTGTCGTGCCAGAGATCGTTGAGCGCGAGCATATCTCTGGCCAGAAACATCCCAAGCACGCTCATAGAACTTTTCATCCTTATCGATATCTCCAAGAATACAAAAGAGACGAGGTGCGTCCGCAGGCAAAGGTGACCGCTCGGGGCCTTCGAACTGCTCATTCTCGTCGTCTTCATCCTGGCCAGTGGCCTCGTACAATTGACGACGCACCATAGCCTTAGCCTTCTCCTCTCGCTCAGTTGCAGCATAGCAGAGAGCTGCCTCAGCCCACATCTGGAGTCTCTCGTAGATATCAAGAGCTGTGCGCAGACCACCCAGCTCGACCCAGCGCTTAGCCAGCTCAGCCTCCAACTTCCAGCGAGTCGAGAAGTTCATGAGCCAGACGTATTCCAGACGGCTAGCGGCCGGGGCCGACTCGGACTTTTCAGGACGCGGCAGGAAAGTAGTGGGCTCAGAAGATGGTTGTTGGGCCGCCGAGTCATCGGTAGCTGTATCAGCGATAACCTGGTCAACAAGCGCCTGCATTTGCAGGACGGACCGTTCAACTGTACGGGCACGATATCCTTCCACACGACTGCGGACAAGAAGTGCCTCAGTATAGATTTGCCAGTTGGAGCTTCCACCCTCCAGCACCCGAGTTGCATAGGGCTGTGTTTCCTCGCGAGTCAATCCGTTCTCTGGTGCCGTGTTCGTGATTGCAGAGGCCATCGCCAGCAGAATGGCAGAGTCAACCGGGTTCAAAATCGGTTGGTCATTAGGGTCGACGGACTGAAGCGCCGTGGGAAGTTCATTTTGAACCGTACCCGACTTCTTATCGGCAAACGAAATAGCTTCCAGAAGGGTATCATCGTTCAAATCCAACTTCTTGGGGCCAGAGGCCTCGGCATTCTTAGATGTTTCCCCAGCACTCTTAGCAATAACCACAAGCTGACTGGTATCGCGTTCCTGGAACTTGGTGCGCTTTCCCATTTGTCCTGTCAAGGCGAACTCGAAATTCCGAGCCTTGCAAGCCTGATCAAGATCCGCCCGTGCCTTGCCATCAAATCCGTGGTAAGTATTGATAATTGCGCGCTCCAGCAAGAAGTGGCTCTGTTCGTCAGGATTGAGTTCCGACTTGGTCAACTCGTCCGCATCCTTATAAATCACATCCTGCAATGTGCTCGTAACTTCCGACAGCATCTTCTGGTGGAGGAAGTTGACGCGCATGCGAGCAGTCTTAGTTGCGACTGCACCCCGAAGACCTGCATCAGAAAGCAGAGCCTTTGCAACAGCGAACAGCTCGGGGTTCGGCGTGAGCTTGTATGCAGCTTCTCCATCAACAGACCATTCCCTGACAATCTTGTTTCGAACAGCGCGCAGGGTAGGAACATCGGCTCGGAGGGCAGCGGGGAGGACAGTATCGGCCGAGTTGAATTCGAGGGGAGGACCGGTGACATTCGCCTGCAGGAAGCTGAACAGAGCAGCTAAACCGATGTGTAGGATCTGCGATTGTGTTTGTTCGGAGGTCAGACCTTCGCATGGGGTCTGCAGGGCGGTGCGGGCTTGGTCGGCGACGAAAGTGGTATAGGAAGTTTCATCGCGGGCGACCTTAGCAATGGTGTCGCTGTAGGAGGCATTGTGGCCCAGGAGCTTCTTTGCGAGGGGCAGCTCGAGTATCGGCACGATGTTTTCGGAGGTCAGGCGGACAGGGTCATATTGATCTTTGAGAGGTGCCTCGAAGGCGCTGTCGAGCGTCGAGGGAAGCGTAGACTCGGCCATATTGAACCGGGGGTGACGAATCGTTCGTTCCAAAGTGAATCCGTCGCAACTCTCCGCGGGGCCTTCACATCAAAAGTGCGAATCGTCTTGTTGCCCCGCGATCTTTTCGATTTTTCTTTATCGATAGTGTGTGTCGAAAGAAAGTGCGTGGTAATAGTAAAATGTGGTACAAATCGGACTAGATAGTAGTATTGCCACGCCCGTCCCCCTCCTGAGGAATCCTATATCAGTGGAGATCGAGATACGCGTGTTGCTGTTTTACGAAATGACCGATACCCAGATATGGTGCATACTACGACAAGTCTTTGCACAGTCTCTAGCCAGGTCTCTATAGGAACTAACTTCCATAATAAGCGTCGAAGTTGTGACATGGAGTCCTCTATGCTTGATTTGGAGTATACATACTCCATAAGGCAGTGGGCGTATATTTAGAAATTCTTCCTCTTTCCAGCAATTGAATTAAACTACCAATCAAGTAACAGGATGATGAGTAAATTTTCCTCGTTGGGATGATACGAAATAAGCTGTGCTTTTGTGGGTAAACCGGTTGCATCATAAAACGTGGCACCGCAAGCGGAATATATATTCCACCTTTGCCCCTCACTCTTATACGAATTGACAGAAACTGCGTGGGTCATCTGAGAAAATTTGAAGTCAAACCCCGTCTCGGGATTCAATTAAAAGCCTCTAAGTAGCCCTTTTAAATTCAGACACTGTTCAACTTAGCGACATCGCCATTTCAAGAACCAAGGTCAAGCCCAGACGACCTCAAAATGTCGCACCTGCAATACTACAACTATGAAGGCGTTGGCCAGAGAAACCAAAAAAACTTCAGATATAGTCAAGCCGTCCGCATTGGCGACCGCATCGAATGCGCAGGACAAGGTGAATTGGCTTATCCCCATCACTGCCTGGATCGCGCTCACATTAGCTCCTGCAGGGGGCTGGGACCCGAAAACCGGCGTCTTTTACAAAGAGATCAACGAGCAGATTGATCAGGCCTTTTCAAATGTCGAATTGAACCTGAAGGATGCAGGTGGAAAGGGCTGGGAGCAGGTATTCCGGGTGAACTCGTACCATGTCCCGATCAATGACGAGGCTCTGGCGGCCATGGTGCGCAACTTCAAGCGCTGGATGCCCAATCACCAGCCGATTTGGACTTGTGTCGGGGTGACTAGACTCGGAGAAGATGATATGCGGGTCGAGATTGAGGTGGTGGCTCATGATCCTTGAGATGTTTGTATTAGGGTATAAGATGATGTATTCGTGGATGCCGACAAAGATGGCCACGACCCGTGCGCCACTTGCCGATGATTTCAAAGCGATGAATTCATAGATGAATTAATGGCGAAAATAAGTTTGTAGCCGCGGGAGATTGTTCTCAACGACGACCTCTGGCGCCCTTTCCGCCTCGACCACCACGGCCGCCTCTGCCCGAGCGTTCCCTCGGAGCACTTTTCATAGAATGAAGATCTGACTTGCTCAGGTTCAAAGTACCCCCGAGAACTTACCGATAGAAGAGCCTCCCACGCCGCGCTCTCTTCGTCCGTTGTTGTTCGACTTCGTAACTTTAGAGGGTCGCTCAAGAATAATGCCGTTCTCCTTAGCTTCGCGTCGGCGCTTTTCGTCCTTGGATGCAGCCTTGGCGTTGATGCCTCGTCGGTGTGCGTCGGGCATTTTCTGCTTGTAAAGCGACGTCTTCGCCCCAAGCTCTTGCATGCGCAAGTCCAGAGCCTTCAATCGGTTCTTTCCGGTAGGTGCAAGGTCGTCTGCGGATTCAAGTAGATGTGATTCTTTAAGCAGTCGTTGTAGGGCAAGGTCGTGCTTGAGATTATCGGCATCAGCGGCGGCTTCTTCCTCTTCCTCTTTTGGGTTTAATTTCGCACTTGTCTTTGGCGTAAGATCGAAGGTGGGTTTCCCGTCCTGCGAATTTCATATTAGAGAGACACTCTGGAGTAACCGAGAGGGCTATACTTACCAGGAACGCTTTCCGCGCCAACTTATCCATCATCTCATCTCCAGCGGTGCTGGCGTCCCGGTGTTCAACAACCTCCACCCTGTTTTCGTCCTCGTCTTCTTCTGAGACACCGTCCCACTCCTCTCCTGAGAAATCGCTGCCCTCTTCGTCGTCTTCATCGTCCTCCGACTCGGACTCATCGACAGGTTTTACAGGAGCTACCTCTATCGGCTCGAACTGCGCCTCAAAGTATTTGCGAAAGATGTCCTGGGCATTATCTGCTGGCGGAGGGCTCGCCTCTTCGGACTTTTTCGATCGCGAGACAACGGCTGTCTCTCTCTTGCGTTTTCCGGCCATATCGACTATGATTTCAGTGCTTTAATCGAACGAGGAGCTGATGTCAACACGTCAGTGATCGCCGAAGTTTTTTTTGGACCAAGCTCAAAGTCACGTGCAGCGCGATAAGCAGGATAAGCCCCTCGGCGAGCCGGCGGGATTCAGATGAGAAGCAGCAACTGAAGGTCTGTCGCAAGCTCAGTTTTTTACGCAGAATGACAAAATTCAGACCGTGCATTGACCTGCACTCGGGGCAGGTCAAGCAGATTGTGGGAGGCACCCTCAGCAATGTCGCCGAAGATCTGAAGACCAACTACGTCTCCAAACTCCCCGCAAGCCACTACTCGGGGCTCTACCAGAAGCACAACTTGCGCGGCGGTCATGTGGTGAAGCTGGGACCAGGAAATGACGAGGCAGCCCAGGAGGCTGTGCGGACATGGCCCAATGGGTTGCAAGTTGCTGGAGGCATCACCGATAAGAATGCACAGTACTGGATTGACCAGGGCGCCGAGAAGGTGAGTAGTCCTCGCCGAGTTAGGATTCTTTGGTTACATTGTGATCAGAGGAGTTCATTTTCAAGCACTTTTATTTGATCATCTGTTGTCATTCGTCATGATCGTCAATGATGAGGCTAATCAGGTTCAATGGAATGCCGGACAATAGGTGATCATCACTTCATTCCTCTTCCCTTCAGGCAAATTCTCCCTCGAGCGGCTCCAATCGGTTCTGGCGGCACTGGGCGGTGACAAGTCCAAGCTGGTATTGGACCTGAGCTGCCGTCGAAAGGACAACACCTGGTTCGTCGCGATGGACCGCTGGCAAACCATTACGGAGATGGAGATCAATCAAGGTATGGGACCCTGAGCTCACCATTCACAACGAGCACAGACTAAACTAAATCTCTTACAGAATCCATCTCACTTCTGGAACCCTACTGCTCTGAATTCTTGATCCATGCTGCGGACGTGGAGGGTCTTCAGCAGGGCGTCGATGAGGAATTGGTCTCGAAACTCGCTGACTGGTGTACTATTCCCATTACATACGCCGGTGGTGCGCGCAGTCTCCAGGACCTCGAAAAGGTCCATGTGAGCAGCAAGGGCAAGGTAGACCTGACCATTGGCAGTGCCTTGGATATCTTCGGTGGCTCCGGAGTGACGTTTGACGAATGTATTGAGTGGAACAAGACGCATTGAAAAAACGACCAGGACGAAAAAAATAGACTCTACCGACGAATGAATGATACAAAAGACTGTAAATACCATGCATCTGAACTTCTTCTCCATGTGTTGTGTCCGTAGCCGGCTTGGAAGCATTGCGGTCCAGATGTTGATCGCCAAATGGTGCCGTGGTGGCCGAAAGCGGCTTAGGGGCTGGACTCCGCCCGCCAACCTCCGTCTTCACTCCTGCCATCGCTTCGATCGCCTCCCCATCCTCTTCCCCACGGCCTCGCTCTCACCAATTCGGTGTCTGCGGCTCATAGACCCTCACCAACTCTTCTCGATTCTCATTCTTCTCCGCCTCCCCTAGTCGCACCACCGCCAAGATGAAGCCCGTCGTGTCTGCCTTGAACGCTTGGTCCTGGTACGTTACTCGCCCCAACACTGCGCTGCTTATGGAATTAATTCTAACGGTCTTCCCCCTCGAACAGCGTCGTCATCTCTCTCTTTGCCATCGTCATTCTCTCAGTTCTCGGCTCGCTATTCGGAGTACGTTTATCTCGCCCCCGTCAAGACCAACCCCAGCTTGCGTCCCATCGTTACGCCGTTCGGCCTGCAGATCTGTCAGAATGACATGCTAACTGTCCATTCCAGAGCAACAACCACGCATACACCGGCACTGAAGGAGAACCTGAAGATGGAGCCGCCGTCGCCGCCTCGATTTACACTGCCGTGATAATCTACGCTGTACGTCACCCGCCATCCGAGCCCCGAATTGCATCAGAGAGACGAGTCGCAGTGTCGCTAACACAGTTACTTTATCATATAGGGTTTCTTCGTTTTCTGCGGATTCCAAGCCTACCTGCATCTGCGAGGCAGCAGGGGCGGCGCCATATCACTCCATTAAATCTCACCCAAATCACAACCAAAATACCCCCCTACAATATCTCGTTCGGTGTCTCTGACGGTTTCTTCTGTTGATTTACAATCATTGGGTCTCATATATTTCGGTCTATCTTTGGGTGAACATGGTTACTCTGGTCCGAGGGAGCGGGGAAGTTCTGAAACGGATCGGCGGGTGCAACGGAGCTGGCCTTTAATGCGAGACCCAAATTGCCTCGCATTACGACCGTTAGGCTTTGGAGCCCGTCGGTACGACACGGGAGAAGTGGTCGATCTTTTTGTGATGGGCGAGGAGGTTTTGCTGGGCAGGTCTCGCGGATCCTTCACCCACACTCGAGAAAGATCGGCCATCCCCTCCGCGATGTGTACATAGATCACTCGGATTTGCGGCTACGTCCTCGTTATGCTTTCTTAGCTATTTGACTGTACGCTGATATCGATCAAGCATAGACATTTCATCATTGTTCGTTATTGACTGTTATCACTTTTTGGATGTGCTCAACACCCCAACGCCTGTAGATGCAGAATCAATCGTTGATATGTACCGCCCTCGGTGTCCGTATGTAGCTCCCAATTACTCCTCGGCCTCCCACGGGTCCAACACTTTGGACATGTAGGGCCCATCCAACGTGTACCCAAGACGAGCATAGTAGTTTCGCACACCAACACCAGAGATAACGCTTATCTTCGTGCTGCCGTGCTCCTCCCGCGCGATCCGCTCAGCCTCCTCCATCAGCAATGTACCGAAGCCACGGTGCTGGAACTTGCGGTCATCACGGCCGTGGAGCGGCACGGCGGATCCGTAGACATGAAGCTCGCGGACAATACTGGTTTGTTGGCCAGTGAATTCGGGTCGGAAGGTGTGGGTGTCACTGCACTTGCGCAGACGAAGCAGACCAATTAGGATATCCTGCTTGGGGTCCTCGTAGGCCAGGAATGTCTCCCAGCCTCCATTGGCAGTGTAATCGCGACGGACAAGCTCGACCTGCGAAGGGCGAATCTTGTTCTTCACCTCGTTGATGCCGACTTCACGAGTACGGACGTCACGGCAGGTGGTTCCAAAATCCTTCATACGCGCCAGAGCCAGTTCGCGCAAGTTACCATTCTCAACACCGGAGGTGACCAGCGGCATGGGAATATCACGTTGGACACGGTAGATGCGAGTCCATGGGGGAATCAATGCCAGAATGCGGGCCACCAAGTCGACCAGCGCATTAGGCGTGTAGTTCTTGTAGCGACCAGTCCGCCACAACTCGTAGAGACCCGTACCACGAATTACAAGGGTAGGATAGATTTTGAGACCGTCTGTACGGAAGGCAGGGTTCTCGAAGTATTCCTGGAACTGGAACAGATCACGTTCCATGCCAACGTTCGGCAAGTCGGGCATCATGTGGCTGACAACCTTGAAGCCGGCATCCTTGGCCAACTTGAAGGTCTCCGCCACGGCGGCAACGGTGTGGCCGCGGTTCGTGTCTCGTGCGACATCCTCATACAAGCTCTGTACGCCGATTTCCAGCCGGGTACAACCATAGCGCAGCATATCACTCAAATGCGTATCCAAGCAGTAATCGGGCCGAGTCTCGATGGTAATTCCGACACACTTGACGTTGCTCATCTCACCAGCCAGCACAGCCTCGTCCACATTGTCTGTTTGATAGCCGCTGAGCGCATTGTGGAGTTGCGAAATGAACGATTCCCGATAATCCTTCGCCAACGACATGAACGTTCCACCCATGATAATGTATTCAACCTTGTCCACGCTGTGACCAAGAGATTTGATTTGGTCTACACGTCCTCGGGCCTGCTCAAATGGATCGTAGCGAGCGCGGATCGCACGCATGGACGTCGGCTCGTATCCGGTATAGGATTGTGTGGAGTACTCGAAGTCGGAGTCTGGACCACCGGGGCAGTAGACACAGATATTTCCAGTGTATGCGATGTGAGGACAACGGTGAGGCTTGCACATAACAGCGACGACGGCGATACCAGAAGCGCTTCCTGCATTTTTTCAAAAAGATCAGTTCGCGCTCTCTTCAGCTCAGAGATGGGAAGATGACATACGGATGGGCTTCGCAATCAGTTTCGGCAGAATGTACTTCTTATAGTGCTCTGGAACAGCCGCGATGATGGCTGTCAGTGGCGGCTGGCTGGCCAGATGGTGCTTCTTTGCGATATTGCCCCGCAGCTTGTTGAGGTTGATATCTCGCTTTGGCTTCGAAGAGTCCTTAGACGCCTCATATTCCTGGACGAGCGCATTGGCGACCTCAGAGCATGCTCGCATGAAGCGCTCATTCTCCGGCACGCTCTTTGCGTTCTTCTTGGCCGCGTTCTTCGGCGGCGCGGTCATGGTCATGGTCGCCATGGCGGGCGAAGGTCACCGCGGAGGGCGGGTTCTAAAAAAAAAAAAAAAAACAGCGCCGGACGAGAGACGAGTCCGAATGTACCTCAGAACACCCTTTAGGAGCTCTCGACGTCGAGGTGGTGGGGGTGCTGGCGATTAGATAGAAAAAAAGATGGTGGCCGAGGCAGCCGAAGTCAACTCGGGTCCGCTTAAGTAAAGGTTTGTCCCGAACGAAAACTCCCGGGCGCGCATCCCGAATCCTTGCTCCAACTCTCCCCCGAGTCAACCTCTTCTTCTTCACTCCTCTCCCCTCCATCCTTCAATCCTTTTCTTGCAGTCATGCAGGCCTTCCGCCGTAACGCCTTTTCGGCCGCCCGTAATGTCGCTGGCCAGCAGCGCCGCGCATATGCTCAGGCCAACTCGCCTTATGCTCAGACCGTGAACAACCTGCGGATCAACAAGGACACCCGGGTTCTCTTCCAGGGTTTCACCGGCAAGCAGGGAACGTAAGTCGTGAACCCTCGGATGCGAACCAGACTTGACGCGCCAGGTGCTGACGTGTAGTTCCTGAACAGTTTCCACGCCGAGCAGGCCATCGCCTACGGTACACTTTTTCTCCTATCGCGATCGCAAGAAGACAGCTCACACAGTTCCAGGCACCAACGTCGTCGGTGGTACCAACCCCAAGAAGGCCGGCACTCTGCACCTTGAGCGTCCCGTCTTCGCCAACGTCGAGGAGGCTCGCAAGGAGACCGGTGCTAGTGCTTCCGCCATCTTCGTCCCGTATGAACCCGCCCATTTATCGAACCTGAAGACGAGATTAATTAACGAGACTATAGCCCCCCTCTCGCCGCTGCCGGTATTGAGGAGGCCATCGCCGCTGAGATGCCCCTGGTTGTCTGGTAAGTGTCGCGTTCTGAAGCTCGAAAAAAGTACACGCAACTAATTATTTTTTTTTCGCGACAAAGCATTACCGAGGGTATCCCCCAGCACGGTACATCACGAATCGACCCCAGAAACGTGCGAAATAACACAAACTAATTGATTACCCACAGACATGGTCCGCATCACCGACATCCTGAAGACCCAGAACAAGACCCGTCTGGTCGGCCCGAACTGCCCCGGTATCATCGCTCCCGTAAGTGCCAACACGTCCCGACCCGAATCCCGAAATGATATCCAAATACTCATAGTTAATGTCACTCTAGGGTCAATGCAAGATCGGTATCATGCCGGGTTTCATCCACAAGCGCGGTCGCGTCGGTATCGTCTCCCGTTCCGGTACCCTGACCTACGAGGCCGTCAACCAGACCACCCAGGCCGGCCTCGGCCAGTCGCTGGTCGTCGGTATCGGTGGTGACCCCTTCTCCGGCACCAACTTCATCGACTGTCTGAAGATCTTCCTCGAGGACCCCGAGACCGACGGTATCATCATGATCGGTGAGATCGGTGGTTCCGCCGAGGAGGACGCCGCCGAGTTCTTCAAGGCCAACAACATCCACAACAAGCCCGCCGTCTCCTTCATTGCCGGTATCTCCGCTCCCCCCGGCCGCCGCATGGGTCACGCCGGTGCCATCGTCTCCGGTGGCAAGGGTGGTGCCGACTCCAAGATCTCCGCCCTCCAGGACGCCGGCGTCGTTGTCGAGCGCAGCCCTGCTGCTCTTGGCAAGGCCCTGCTTGCTGAGTTCGTCAAGCGCGACCTTGTTTAGACTGTCAACGCTGGAGAGTGCGTGTGAAGCTTTCATGCCCCTTGGTTATACCTGGTTCTTTTGCTGGAAAAGTAAAGGCTGGGGACGCCTGAGGTATATCTACCACCATTTATACGATGGGGTTCTGCGGTTCATCTCATCTATGCCGCTCCTGTATTCTTTTCTCCTTTGTGTTAGAGACCCTTTGAAGTAATTAGTTTCGTGTAACTTTTACTTTGATATTGTGCTTTCTGGAAATCTGTAGCGGTACACTTATGCTCACAGCTTCGATGGAATTGATATTCCTTAGTGTCCGTCAGAACGATATTACTTTGTCATTGACGTTCTCCGGCTGGAATCCAGTCTAGCTTTTCCGTAAGGTAATTCTTGTTAAATTGCTGCCACGCCTCTTAAAAAGCCGCCGATATGAGGTGAGGTCTTGAATCCATATGGTGATCCATCAAGGTTGATTGAAGTATATGAGACGTATTAAAACCCCAGTGTTATTCCACGTAGGTTGCCCCAAAAACCGTAATACTTCACAACTTTAGAAGTATTAGATTAATTATAAACTCTCCTTAAAGCCTTAACAACCTCTTCAGCCCCAATAACATCCGCAAACTCCCCCTCCAAACTCGCAACCGAGACCCTATGCACCGTCTCCGCATCAAAACCCCCCTTCCCAAACGTCGCCGTCGCATCGGCAACCAAAACAATCCTCCCCTTGTCAACCCTCACATCCTCAACATGGGACCCATCCTCCCCAATCAGCACAGGACCCTGGTCAACATCTCGATCCACAACCCCCAGATTAGCCGCCATGCGCACAGTCGTCGAAACACAATGATCCGTCGTCAACCCGGCCACAATAATCTGGCGGAAACCTCTTTCGCGCAAATGCGCCTCAAGCTTCGTCCCGATGAATGACGAGTTCACCGTTTTCCAGAACACGGGCTCCGAGCCATCCGAGGCTGGGACCGCAAAGTCCAGCGGCCGGATACCCCGTCCCGGATGCGCGGGGTGCAGAGGTGATCCGGGCGTCACGGATGAGTGGAAGATGTGGATCACTTCCAGTGGGATCTGGGATACTTCGCGCGCGGCGCGGAAGGCGGATAGGAGGGCTTGGATGTTGACTTCGTAGAGCGGGTTGGAGCGGCTGTTGCCCCAGTGGGATTGGGTTGCTGGGTCTGAGAAACCGGACTGGTTGTCGATTAGGAGGAGGGCGGTTGGGTGGCTGAGGTCAAGGGGGCCTGTCATATTGGAGGGGCCTGAGTGTGATGTGTCGTGTCGGTGTTTGGAGAAGAGGTGTGGTTTTTGCATTTTATATGCGGGTCGGCGAGTGAGTCACGCTGCTCTGCCCGGTTGACGTAGGAGCCGATGACTGGGATTTGACAACGTAATTTCTAACTGGGAAGATGAATGGGAGTATTGTAGAATTAGTGGTCCCCTGTTCGGGTGATATTGGTTATTGCTTAGGCCAAATGAGACTATCTGCGCCATGACATCACAAGACCAACAGCTACATTGTATTGTACCCTCGAACATACTCGTATAGATATGAACCGCAATCTATAGATGCTATTTTAGCTTAGAAAAGCACCGTACTAGAAAATATCTTATCCCAATTTCAAAGAATTAATTCCTCTAAATCCTTAATCCCATCCTCCAACTCGGGTACCTTCTTCCCAATGCCATGTCGCTTCCTCCACTTACTGTCCTTTTTGAGCTTTGTACGGTGCCTCCGCCGCCGGGCATAATTAACCGGCGACTCACCCTCGATGAAAATCAAGATATCATACAGAAACGTCCCCGTCAAGCCCCCACCTATAGTAGCCACCCAGCAGCCCCAGAACCACCACCCTCCATGCTCCGTAAAGGTTATACTTCCATACCCAGCCATGAGAGCAACAAGACGACGTCCGAAGTCACGCACGGGGTTGAGGCAACTAAAGAAAAAGTTAGCACCCAGACCATAATTTTGCGTCGAATGGTAAGAGCTGCACGTACCCCCCTCCCCGGGTATTAAACCCCAAACAAATACAAAGCACATAAACAACCAACCCAATAACGAAAGAATGCATACCCGCCCCAGGCGGCGCATTCCCATCATCAACCCACGCAAATATAACACAAAGCAGCAGCGCACCAGCAACGAACTCGGTAAAAAACGCTATCGCAGAGCTCACATGATGCAGTGGCCCTGTATACAAGCCCAAACCAGCCGAGCCCGGCTCGACCGTCGGCGCAAACGCAACAATAGAATCCCGATGCAAGATATACGCCAAAACCGCAGCCGTGATGGCACCGAGAATCTGCGCTGCAATATAATAGAGACAGCAGCGGCCGGGGAAGTCGCGGAAGATCCAGAGCGCGATGGATATACCTGGGTTCAGGTGTGCACCTGAAACGCCGCCGGCGATGTAGATTCCAATCATGATGCCTAGTTCCCAGGACCAGTTTTGAGAGAGCCGGGCTCCGGCTTGGGTGCCGCCTGTTGATATTGAGAGGGTGCCGGTTAGACCGATGAATACTGCGACTGTTGTCTGTGATTGAAATAGTGTTAGGATTGGCTGTTGTGTTTTAGGAGGTGGTGGAGACATACTGCAAGCCATTCCGCTAGTGGCTCTTTCATGTAATGCCGGAATTTCACCCACGTATTCAAGAACTCCTCCTCCTGAGCCGGCACGTCTGTACTCCCATCTTGCGGCTCCTTGATTTCAGTCTCAATCGGTCGGGGCATACCATCCGGCTGCGGCGCATATATTACATGTTCCCTAGGTGTTTCCATACTGCGCCGCAGAGGCATAGCTCAGCCCCTGCTATCCCTGCTGAACACTACCAGCTCCAGAGCGCGTAGACGATAGACCAGGCGTAGTCCCAATTTCCGGCGCGGGCTCAGACTCCCCGTGCTGATTTGGTTGATACGCTTTCTGCGCACTGCTATCACCGCGGCGCATGCCTAGCCGAACGACCCTCGGCAAGGGCTTTGCTAGACCCAGATGGGTTTTTCATTGTTCTTGCCATATCGGGGGTTGAGACCTTGGTACTCTGGGTCCATGTAGACTTTCCCTGGTTGGGCGATGCCGAGTCCTGCTAGCGAGTGGGAAGGCCATTGGCTGATGCTGTTGCCTTGCTGGCTGATGGTTTTGTTTTGTAGGGACGGTATTTGGTATGTGCTTGCTTTTTCGGTTGGTTGGTGGAAGAAGGCGGGTCTTTGGGTGGAGGGTGTTGAGGGTTTTGTCGTGAGTGTCGCGAGGTTTTTCTGAAGGTGTCGGGTTTGGGTTGGGGGGTTTGTCGGTTTGTCGTTTATGCAGGGAGGGCTGAGTTTCACTGAGAGTATTCTGTTGGTATGAGGGGCCCAGCGTCTCAACCGAGGAAGTTGAGTCTGGGCGTATGTCGCTCTTCAATCGGGTTCAGCGTTGGTGGGGAAGTATTTTGTGGCCTTCGCTGTTCCCTCCCGCCATAATAATTTATCCCAGTGACTTGCACTTCAAAAAGAAATGAAATTTCCAAATGAAACAGACTGAAAGAAGTCTCGAGGTCTCAAGACGACTTTTAAATCTTCCGGATCGACTCCATCAACCTGACGATGGTTCGTCCGGGGACATGGGAGGCAAATTCGAAATTCCATATCTACCTATAGCAGCTCGCGATCGGTCAGATCTATTGCCCGATTATGAATTCCAGGGTATCAGACGGCCCCCGCAAAGCTGGGAGTAGACTGTGGTGGACTCGCAAATCAGGGCTGTGTTCGATCCCGCTGTTGACATCAAGTTGATGCCCGGGCCAAATTGGTTTTCAAGCCTGATGATCGCCACAGTATCATATCGGCATGCTGGGCCGAAATCACGCAGGTGCCATGGGTTAGTACCGATCACATTTTTCAAGAGAAAAGAGCTTGTTTGACATGACACATCTTGGTACGTGGGTCATTCACTAGCTGGTGGGATTCCCGCCAATCATGGTGTTGCAACTATGTTATCTCGACCCACGAATCAGCACCTGATGCCAAGAAGAGAGTTTCGTCTTTTCTAGATTTTTCTTTGTTTAATTTTTAGAAATGCGATGGAATTTCATATTTCTTAAAAGCTCGTTGAATTTACTCTGCACAAATCGGACAAAGGAGCCGTGGGCTATAGCCGCTAAGATTCCACCCTACTAGGCTTTCCTCAATCTGTCTCCTTCCTAATTCCAAATAGAAGAAACCCTCTTCATATCAACCTTCACATCCTCCACTCCTCCACCGTTCGAAAAAAGCCTCGCAAATGTCGCGCTCCTATCCGGAAATATCTGCGCCGTAAGTGTAGTTTCTCCCTGTCCTCCAAAAACCTCAACACTAGACCAATCCACCAGAATCCGAAGATGCACCGTCCCATCGTAAGACGGCGCCAGCGGCGCATGGTAGATACTCGCAAAGGTACCGTCGAATGAGGACTCGCCGGAGTTCCGCCGGTCAACGAATATCATCTGGCTGGTGAAGTTGTATCCGATCTTCGTTTGCTCTTTGAAATCTGGGGTTGCTTGGACGATGATTCCAAAGTCGGTTGCGTTTGATGCGGAGAAACTCAGCTCGATGTCGAGGGTTTTACCCACAGAGCCGAGGTCTTGAGTTCCCTCTTCGAAGAACTTCCATGATGAAGAGTGATCCTTCCCTTCGATGGACTGGATCTGGGCATGTGGGCGCTGGATTAGAGTCGGTTTCCCTCCAATCGTCTTCAACGATAGCTGTCGCGGCGTAGACATTGCACTGCGCCAAGGGTACGTGGGTATCTTCTCGCCATACTGCCAATTATTCATCCAGCCAACAGCCATGCGCTCATCGAGCCCATTATAGCTAGCCGCAGCATAAAAATCTGGTCCCCAGTCCATCCAATTCGCGGACTTATTTCCCTCATAAACACTATCCTCATCCGGCACGAAAGTCGTTCCATCAAAGTCACCAATAAAGTACTGCGTCCCCGATCCCACGGTCCCAGGCGGACCACCGGGATTCAGTCCCATGACCATGACCCATTTCGTGGAGGAGTCGAGGTCAAGCGGAAAGAGGTTGGGGCATTCCCAGACGCCGCCGACGGCATTGAAGGGGCCAAAGAAACTTGCGTGGGACCAGTCTTTTAGGTTGTCCGAGGTCCAGAGGGCTAGTTTGTGGATTCCTGCGAGGGTGCTGACCATTATCCATTTTCTTGTCTCGGCGTGCCAGAAGACGAAGGGGTCGCGGAAGTTTTGGTATTCCTCCTCGTAGGGGCTGGGTGGGTTGTGGATTACGGGGTTGCCGGCGTCGTATGTTGTCCAGGTCGTGCCGTCGTCTAGGCTGTAGGCGAGGGATTGGGATTGTTGATTGGTTTTTACTTCTTTGCCGCTTGGGAGAGTCTGGGCGATTGGGTACTTTTCAACAAATAAAAGTTAGATAATTGGATCTGCAACCCAGGGAAAAGAAGTAATATCCTTACGTAGGAAGTATACAGCGCCACCAGGGGAGTCTTCCCACCAGCACCAAAGCCACTGGTATTCTGCTCGTCCGCCACAGCACTACCTGTGAAGAACATCTCCGTCACATTGTCGGGGAAACCTCGGGCAAGCAGGGCGACAGGTTGTTCTTGCCAATGCGTTAGGTCGTCACTCGTCGCATGTCCCCAGGACATATTTCCCCACTCGATGCCGCCGGGGTTATATTGGAAGTAGAGATGATAATTTCCATTGTGATAGATTAGTCCGGCTGGGTCATTCATCCAGTTCTTTGTCGGTGAGAAGTGGAATTGCGGGCGGTAGGGTTGTGTATAGTTTATTGCGAATGTGGGGCTGGCGAGGAGGCCCAGGGATAGGGCTTTTAGAGTGACCATTGTGATATGAAGAGAATCTCTGAGATTGAGATTAAATTGAAAGAATTGTGTAGAGATTTCAGGAAGCCATTTGAGCAGGGCATATTTATACCCCTCGTTTCTACAGTCACTCCCCGTGGGGAAATGAATACCCACATCGCACCCCTCGTTTCTTCGGAGAAATATAAACTCTGTTCCACTGCGCTATCCAATGCTCCAAACATGCACCAGCTCGGTGTCAAGATCGCAGTAATTCGGGAGAAAATTTCGGGCACGGGGTATCTTCGGCTGCCTCATTCCCAAGCCAATTTCTCCTGCGGTTTCTTCTTCGGTCGCACCTGCGGGTCTCGAGTGCTTTCTTCCGTCCTGTCTTCTGTATCTTCAGTAGCCGAGCTGTCGTCCTTGACATTTGTAAACACGGCCTGGCCGTAATTACTCGGTGCTTTGCGGTTGCAGGGGATACCGGATTGCTCCTGGTCGATGATGTTTGTGCACTGGAACACCTCGTCCTGCAAGGTTGTGCCATACAGCGGCAGGTCGAGGGTACTGTTCACCGAGTCGAGCTCCACATTCTCGAATTTGATTCCGGGGCAGGGGTGTACGTCCGAGCAGTAGATTGAGCTGCCGATATTGTACCGAGAGGTTCCCTTGATGTTCGAGTATGTGATGTCTGAAATGGCCATCTTGGACGTATTGCAGTTCTGCCCGTTCTCGGTGTAGATGCATTGCGAGATCTGGATGGGTAAGGCGGTATTTTCCACTTCGAAGTTGCGAAATTGCACGTTCTTGACATAGCCACTGCCTCCGCCGCCGCCGTTGCCATTCGAACTGTGGCCCTCTGGAATTCCCTGCCAGGTCTTGATCAGGGCTGCTTCCATGCAGTTGTAGCAGCGGACGTCCTCGAATGTGATGTCCTCGACATAATCCGGCATATCTTCATATTGTCCGACCGACCCAATTGCCATACCGAAGTTCCAGTGGCAGGTGACGTTGCGAACGAGCAGGTTCGTAGTATTTCCCTTCACTGCGATACAGTCGTCCTGGTTCTGGACAACCCAGTTCTCCACGAGCAGGTCCCTGCTATTCCATGAGTCATAGCCATCGGTATTCACCGTCCCCCACTCATCATCACTCGTCGCATTGACGTAGAAATTGGTGAGAGAAACATTCTGACTCGCCCAGACGAACGTCGCCCAGAACTGGGGTTGGATGATAGACAAGCCGTCCACATGCAAGTTCTTCGAGTCGTAAAATGTGATACTAATCGGACGACCGGGCTGGTTGGACTGGTTTCGGTTCTGCGTATACCACGTTTGCCCATTCCCATTGTACCAGCCACCTTCCTCAGCGCGGAATGTGACATTTTCACCACCGAACAACCAGGCCGTCGACTGTTTCTGAAACACGACAGAATATGAATTCGCGAGCCAGTAGTCGACGTCGGTAGAGAAGCGCAGCTCTCCCCGCAATGAGACATCGCAATTCTCCAGGCCGGTGGTATTCATCACGGAATTGACGTTGAAGACATGGCCCTTTTCAAAAATGACCTTGCCATTCTTCCCGCACCGCTCAAAGGCCTCATGGATGGAAGGCGCATCATCGACCGCTTCACCATCATGTGTAAGCGACTCCGGAAATATAATACAGGTATCTCGCTCGTGCACAACAAAGCCAGCAGCAAGAGAGGCAAGCGCCAGGGAGGGAAATAACCGCATCGCAACAAAAACCCCTTGGAAAGGAGGTGAGCCGAAGAGAAGAGAAAGAGAGAACGTGGTGAAGGAGCAGCGAGTGTAGGGTCGCGGAGTCTATAAGCCGCTCCCCTGATTTCTGGATCGCCCCTTGGGATTTCCTCTTTTCTTGGAGATTCGGGGAGGAAACAAAAGCAAGGCGCACATTTCCCCGCATCAGTCTGAGTGACAGGGATCAGGTGATGGGCGCCCAATCATCACGATGGTTGGGGCTACGATCTTGGCTCGAGCCCAGTTTGCGATGCGTGCCTGTCCCTGAGACGATGGAACCCTGCGCTTGATGCCAGGGGTGATCTGAACACGCACTGGCGCTTGGATCGATCCGATGATGTCTCGAGGCCTCGTGAGCGACGCCGCAATTTATCTATGTCATCTGCTGAGCATCACCATACACACGGGAGGAGATGTAACAGGGATCGATTTACCATCGTCTATTTTGCTGGACATGTTGAGCTGGTGCATTTGTGCAGGTGTGGTGGTAAGTGTAGGAATGAGGAATGCCGAGAAATTCGCCGGGATGCACGGTCTCACGCGATGATACACCGCGGCGGCACCCGCCATGCATCAATGCGAGGTGGGCCTCGGGGTAGATATGTCCGAAGATTCGGTTTCCAGATGGAGAATTAATATTGTTTATCCCGTCGTGCTCCAGCTGTACAATACACTCTACGCTAGTGTAGTGTTGCTACAACGAACAAAGGCCTCTCCGGAGATCACTAGAAGAATGAAACATTCCAGCTGCAGGGGCCCGGTATCTTAAGCCTTTTCTGTAAGATAGAATCGTACTTCAAAATATTTAGCAGCGAATTTGAATATCAATGACATCTATTATCTATCTCAATTTTGTATTAATCATATGGCAGTGGTAACCTCAAGCAAATCGAAGAGATATCACAAGATCGCAATACATCAGCGCGTCTTCTTCTCCTCGGGACGCGAGAACCGACGCGTCCGACTGCGCAACATCTCTGCACGCTCTTCCAGAGTCATATTGACCTGGTCGCCGATGGGGATAAGACACTTTGCCAGATGGAGATAGTTCTTACGGAGCAGGTTGACAGTGATGAAGATATAATCCACATTTCGGAAGACGAGCGCTCGCTCCTTTGCGTACTGCTCCTTTTGCTTGATGAATGCCACCGGGTGGTCGCGCCAGTGGCGGCGGGGATTCAGGTGGTGGGATGTATGATATCCGTCGTTGAATGAGAAGCGGTTGCTCTGTTATTTGTTAATTTCGTCCCCGAAGCTACTCCTTGACAGTTTAGACCTACCGGAACATCGATCAGAGTGATGCTGGAGAGGTAATCCGAGTCGGGATCCGCTTGATCCACAAAGGCGTGCTGTCCCCAGTTTCCGACCATCAGTCCGCACCGCATTACCGTGAGCGGGAGGATCAGTACGAAGAGGGTGGCGCGGGCGTTGACGTAGTTGTACAACAGGTAGATGGTGGCGTAGTTGCTGAGTTCCCAGAAGGCCGCTCTGGCAGCATACTTGGCCTGTCCTTTTCGCCAGAAGTAGAGAGGAAGCTCGAGCCAGACGAAGAAGAAGAAGCGGCCGACGTAGCAGGCGAAGTCGAAAGCGCTGTCGCGGTCGTAGAACATTGTCGTGCTGAGATCGTTTGCACCGTTGCCTTCGACGTGGTGGTGCTTGATGTGGTGATAGAAGTAGGAGTTCCATGTATGGCCCAGCATCGGGTCCAGCAGATAGGGGAAGAGAGTGTCGAACAGCCAGTACTTGGGCGCGAGGACTCCATTCATGTGGATATGCTGATGCTTCATTAGGGTGAAGGCGCCGCAACAGAGGAGTTGCATGGCCCAGTGCAGGATGCCATGGATCCAGGTGAAATGGTAGTAGAGATAGAAGGCACTCGGAACAAGCGTGGTGAAATACAGGATCAGATGGGTCAACATGACCACGTCCGTCCGATACCGAACAACGCCTTGGGCCCAGTTGATGTACGGCTGCAGGACATATTGCTGGATGGGCGCCGGCAGCTTGGCCAGGTCGGGCGTGTCCCAGAGTTGGAAGACAGTCGGGTCAAAGGCCGGATGCGAGGCATCGTTCATGCCCTGGAGCTTCTCAATGGTCTCCCCGAGCGTCAGCCGCGGCTCTGTGGAGGTGGTGGTCTCGCCTGGTGAGCGTTAATGGGGGTGCATCGCAGGCACAGGTCGCGGTGACGGGCATGGCCTACCCTTTGCAGCCGGGTCGTCGATGACTGCATCAATCACCAGGCGATCCGCGGTGGTGAGCTGGGGATCCACGTAGGTTGAGGGATCCATTTTGGGCGACTACCGGGGTCTTCGCAGGGAATCGGCGCCGATGCAGCCGGGATTTACGTCGATCACAAGTCCGAAACACGCGGGACCATGGGGACTCCTGCGTCGGGAAGGGCGATCAGGGATGTGATAATGCAAGAACTCGAAAATGGGCAGCGCAGTCCCGTATACTTAGGACTCCATCAGATGCGACGTCGTCAGGGGAAGAGTTTTCGGGGGAAGAGTGGGTCCGTCGACATGACATTGCCTTGAAGATAGTACTGTACTTTTTTTAGTAGGGCATTCATGTCGTGAAAAACACACAGCATGGTCTCGACATTTTAAACTAATATACACTAAGGCGTTCCATATACATCAACGTCCGCTTCTGTTTGCATCCGGGCGCAATCGCGCAGTTAATGTGTTACACCGAATCCAGGGGGACTCCACGGTCGCAGCTCTAGTTCGACCCGGAAAACAGCTCCCGCCTGAGAGCCCCACGTAAATAAACAGCATCCCGGCTCGATTCTTTTTTATTTTTTCTACGAAGGTAATGTATTTTTAAAATAGCAGATATCTTTTTAGTTTATGACATCCATCTGGGATCTACGCTCGACTAAATACTCCGGATCCCCCAGCAAATGCGTTGTTAGAGCGGAGCTAAATGCACCTGGCTCGGCCAAGCAACTAGCCCAACCCGCAGCTGATCAACATCTCGGGTTCCGCGTCCATCGGCCTACCCTACACTAGTGTAGTCTGCTGTTCCTTGGATCGGTTGATTTGTTGCAGTCGATCAATTCTCATGAGATCAAATAATGCCATTGGTTGGGATCTCCGATTCATTAATGTGACATTTGTTATTTGAAGTTGATCTGTGCACTGCCAGTACATACACTATGGATCACAATACCTAAGGTATGGTATAATAAGATCACTAACTGCAGAAATCTACAAAACTTACGGGCTTGGACAAAAGTAAGCATCGACAAGAATACATCTGATAATATCATATGATCGAATATGCGATTTCCACGTTCCCTGGTGATAGGTTGGAGGCCTGAAGATCCACTCGGGATTCATAGAAATCCACCCTCACCGAAAGTCGGATTTCCGCAGTTCAGGGGGATCAAAGAATTGACTTTGCAGGTTTGTTGAGTACTACCAAATGAACCTGAGGACTTGAGCGGGGATTTTTAAGACGAAATCCCTATGTCAGTTATGAACAGGAGAAGCCAGAAATAAAGAATCTCGAACCTGCCGAGTCATGTAATGGCGCCCAAAATAAACAGCAATAGAATGCACTCGAGTCAACCAAGATGATTTCTACACTAGTGCAAGGCCGGCAAGCTTTAGCCACCAAAATCCTACCCAATAGATCACACCCAGGCTGCATCTATGTTCCAGCAGTCAGCAGCCCTGACATCATATTCACACCCCCCTCAAAACACCACTACCAATTGCTCAATCCGGCGTAGCAAGTGTCTCCCAAGGACATTCCCACAGCGCACTCAAATCCATTGGACATTTCCTGCACTAGCCACTAGCATTACCCTACCTCACAACCTGTAGGTACGTGCAAAGCAAGGCATGTCTCAGATCCTCCGCTGCCGAGTCCCGCAGCTCGTCCGTCGTAACCCGTTGCGGGGGGATCTGCATCTCGAATCCCCTGAGTGGCGAACGAGGATTCTCAACGAGCTCCTCTCTGTACCTGGAGGCACGTTGCTTCTGTCGCTTATGCCTCAGATCCTTGGAACACACGCCGCACGATACCTCCTGCAGGTAAACATTGGGCCGCCAAGCTGATATTCCGTCGCGCAAACACTCTGTACATGGTTCAGCCATCTCACATCCACAATTCACGAGCGATCGGAGCTCTCGGGCCAATTCATGCGTTCATAGGTACCCTTGTAGCGGGATTGCGTGCGCCCGTGAGTGATTTATATAGATATCCACCATGGGCGAAGCGTATAAATAAACCTTCCTCCCGCCCTGCACCACCACCATTTCAACTCCCTACACTTCCACCTTCTCCAACAACCACCCCATCTTCCACAACTACTCCAGTGTCTCACATCCAGAATGAAGTTCCTCAGCACCCTTGCCCTCCTCGTCGCGACCGCAACCGCCACCCCGGTCGCGCGCTCCACCAAAGAATTCCACCTAAAGACCAGCGGCGCCCAAAACGAAGCCCACAATGACCTCTACCTGCAAACCTACCACACAGGTGCGGGCCTGAACGACGCTGTCTTCACCAAGGGCAGCGACAAGGCCAGCCCCGTCTACTTTAACGGCACCCAGGCCCTGGTCGACCTGCAGTCCGAGTTCCCCTGGGGCATTGTCGCGACCGGCGACACCAACTACGCCGGTAAGTACCACGGTTCCCGCCCCGACCTCGAGATGTATGCGCTAATTACGTTCGATGGGTTAGCTTGGGAGCCTGTTGAGATTAATGCTGGTGGTGGTAGTAATGGGTTTGCCATCAAGGAGGGGAAGTTTGTTTGGTCGGAGCAGAATGGGTTTGGGGGGTGGTTGGGTATGTTTTTTTCCCCTTGAATTGCCCTGACGAGATTGATGCTAATGCTGATGGTTTCTAGCTTGCGATTGGTACCATGGTGTGCCGCAGCTGTTCTATCTGAACCGCTTTTACAACGCTACTATCCCCTCCAACTGCGACAAGGTGGATCTTAAGCCTGTTGCTGTCTAAAGCCAACACTCGAAAACCATGCGACCTTGATGAATTAGGGAGGTGGTGTGTACATGATCTAATGCTAATAGAATCCGGAGTGAGATTCGGCCGTCTCCACGTACAACGCTTTTATTTAGTGCGAATACAATTTTGATCAAAAAGCCAGTGCTATGCATTTCATTCGGTCACTCGACCGATCATCGCTTTTCATATATCCATATCACATATCATCAAAAAGAAAATCACGTAGCCGCGATCCCAGAACCAGTCGAGGGCGTATTTTCATAATACCTCCGATCCATACCAGCCTGCAACCTCGCCTCCTCATTAAATGGACCCCGAATTGCACCCCGGAAATGCTTCGACACATTAGCCCGGAACACCTGCACCGGATCCGTCCCCTCCTGATCGCAAATCCAAGTCAACCACCGATGGCCCGTCGTAACATGCGTAATCTCATCATTATGAATAACCTCCAAAGCCCCCACGCTCTCGACATCGCCCGCGACGCGGAACTTCTGAATAGTCATCGGATTAACATCCAACCCGCGCGCCTCATGCACCAGCGCAATAATACTAATCCGGGACCGCAGGTCGTGCGCCGTTTCCAACGCCGACTGCCACAGACTATGGTGCACTGGCAGGGCACCGAAGTACGAGCCCATTTCCTCGATGCGTGTGCGGAGCAGCGAGAAGTGCTTTGCTTCGTCGCTGGCGACTTTCAGCCAGTCGTGGAAGAAGGCGCGGGGGAGTTGTTTGGATGTAGTGGTTTGGAAGGTTGCGAAGCGTACGCAGATGTCGATTGCGAGGTCGATGGCCCAGAGTTCGATGTTGGCTAGGGCGTGGAGCATTGCAATTCGGCTTTTAAGTGTACCACCTTTGCCGGTTCGTGGCATCGCGCCTGGTTCGACTTCGACCATTTTTTCGCGAGGTGGTTGATTTGGTGCGGGCAGTTTGCCGCGGCCTAGGCCCATGGGCTTGGAACTTGCTTCGCGGGCTGTGAAGATCGTGAAGAGGTGGGTTGTGAGTTCGATTTTGTGTTCTGGGTTTGCGGTGTTGAGGATGTGCACTGCCCAGTCACAGAATGTCGCTTTTTCATCCAGATAGTGTGCGGGTCCTAGGTCGTGCGGGATAAATGCAGGTTGTGGCTGCTGTTTCTCACTGGCAGGCTTCTCTGTTGAGTTGACCGGCTTGTCTGAAGGACACGCGTGCTTCAGTTTGACCTTCTCGCTCACAGGCTCGATCCTGCCGAGGGAGACACTCCCGCCATCCTCAACGGGGAAATTAAGCACCACTGATCCATCCCGAACATCCACAGGAAAAGTACAGGCCTTGATGCCGACGCTCGATTCACCCGTCTCTACATTGAAATCGTAGGCGTGCCACGGGCACGACACGACGTAAGCTGAATCCTCGATGTCCACGCTGGAATCAGCCATTGGACCGCCAGCATGTGGGCACTCAGCTTCCATGGAGAAATACGACCATCCTTGCGCCTCGTTGGGTTTCGAACATGATGGGTCGATGGCCGGCAGACGGAAAAGCACCAAGCGTTTCCCCGTGGAGAGATGGATCACGTAGCGTGCCTGCACGAAGTCCGATAGCGGACCGCAGTTGATGAGCATGTTGATACTTGTGGCTGCGGATCCAGTGGTGTGGCTGAAGTAGCCATGAGGATCTGATGGTGCCATCAAATTCTCATGTGATCACGTGACTGATCCACCGAGTGGACTGAAGATGAGTAGCAACGTCCATGACTGTCGATGTTCGCAAAAGTATGGAAATAATCGTTCGTGATGCCTTACCTTTTTTCATGGCATTGATATCTGTACTAATTCATACCGAGTCTCCTCGAAAGAGAACGACGACACGTACGAAGGCATCGCCCCACACCGTTGCTCCCTAACGCGTTTCGATAACTTCATTTTTTCCATTCCCAGATAAGCTAAAGCGAACATAATTTTCGATCGCCTCTATGATGTATGCGAGATCAAGGACGTCTGATTTTTTTATTTTTTTTATTACGTTTTTTTCAGGGACAGAACGGTGCTGAATGTTTCTAGAATTGAAGGAGCGGTTACATCGACTCTATTTACAGCTAGAACTTACCTCTGTACTACCTACAGGAGGCTAACATAGAATGATTAATTTCGCACAAATAAGCCTCGAGCCCCGTCGGGTGATTATCTATCAGATGCAGCCTCAGTGTCATCCGTGCATCTGGCCCGGCCAGCTTGACGGTCTCATGTAGTGTACTGTCCCGAAGGGGTAATTGCATGTGAATCGACAACCTTTTTTGGGATATGTACCCAAACACCAATCTCCTCTCTAAGCACCACCAGCCGTCCGGCTGACATTTAGTACAAGGCTGTGATGCAAGTACGTGCAGCTACGTCGAAACCCTTTATGTTTCTGCTGCAGTTTATGGCACGGGAAAGGTTTTGGTCATGGAGGATCCGCGATCGCAAGAGCTGAAGGGCCCACTCTCTGAAAACTGGTCAATAGAGGCTCCATGGGTGTGGACCATACAGCTCGCAAGTGGCCTTGCCTGCCTTAGGCGATATGGATCGTCGATATCAACCCGCGTACAGACTAGTTGGCGAATTGAAGCTTTTTGATGGTGGTTGCACGATGCACGGTTATGCGTGATTCCGGCTGACTATCCAGTCCTGGCCCTAGTTATGCCCTAGTACAGTAAGATGTACATGTACATACCCTAGGGTAGGCTAGGATGGTTAGTAATGCGAGCCGAGGGGCCGGTGCCCCTTTTAAGGCTGGCAAAGTTTGCGGGGGAGCGGAATACCCGAGGTCGGCCACAGTCTACTTGGCACAAAATATGTATGCCCTAGGATAGTGTAGCCTACACTACTGTAGGGTAAAGCAGAGCAGAGTCAGCAGTGTTAGTACTGCGGATATGCATGCGCTGTCGCTGAGGTGATCACTCCAGCGGTGGCGGGCGAACTGAAAGATCTGCTGGCACACTAACTGTATAGGCCGAGATCGGGTCGCGTCGAGTGGGTCGGCAGATGTAGAGTCGTATACAGCTATTCTGGGGCTCGTGAGTCAAAAAGGCCGGCCGTCCAAATCTTTTCCTCTCTTTCTTTGCGTCTCCCTCTCTTCCTCCTCTGTGCGCGGTGCTGCTTGGAATTGCGTGGTACATTGGAGTTCCGACCAGACCTTCCTGCTAAGTCCCAGTCTGCCCCCGGACATACTGCGCATTTCCATCCCTGCATTCCGCGGTGATCAGCGCTCGCCGACAGCCCCATTGTGTTTTTCCCCTCGTCTTCACCTGCGTCCCCTCCTTGGCAACCTCGTCCCCCTTCCCGCCTCGAGATTTTCGCGGTCACATCCAATCATGGGCCTTCCAGGTGAGTCTCCCGATCTGAGATCGAGCTCCCCCGCAAATTCCCTGCGCGCATGCGCTTCCCTTTGCATGGCTTTGCGGGGAGCTGCGAACCTTGACCTGAGGTCTGTTGCTAACTGCGTGCGCGCCCTAGACGTCAAATCCGAGGGCGATGGCCACAGTCCGGTCCTCAGCCAGGAGAACTACAACTCCGATTCGGACCTTCCTCCCCTCGTCAACACCACCGAGCGCCGGCTCATGGCCAAGATTGACTGGCATGTCTTGCCGTCAATCTGTATCCTTTACCTGCTGGCTTTCCTGGACCGGTAAGTCGCGCGCGCCATGCTGTGGTTTGCGACAATGTTGTGCTAATGGCGGCGTCGCATAGTGTGAATATCAGTAATGCGGCTATTCTGGGATTGACCAAGGAATTGGATCTCGAGACCGGCAACAAGTACAACACTGCATTGACTATATTCTTCGTGCCGTATATTATTTGCGAAATTCCATCGAACATCCTGCTGAAAAAGTTCAAGCCTCATGTTTGGCGTATGTCTCCCGCGCTCTATTTCGGATGAAGCAGTAATTGAACTAACTCCGCTTTTAGTGACCTTTTGCATGTTCATGTTTGGAATTGTTATGCTTTGCCAGGGATTCGTTTCGAACTGGGGTGGACTGATGACCACCCGATTCTTCCTGGGTGTCTTCGAGTCGGGCATGTTCCCCGGATGTGAGTCGCCCTCTTCCCAATGCAGTGTTACCCGAACAATTGCGCTAATAGACCTTCTTATTTACAGGCTTCTACCTGCTGGGTATGTGGTACACTCGAACCGAGGCCCAGAAGCGCTTCAGTTTCTTCTTCAGCTCGACGACACTGGCAGGCGCATTTGGTGGCCTGCTCGCATACGGCCTTGGACAGATGGAGGGAATTCGCGGGTACCTGGGCTGGCGCTGGGTTTTCATCATTGAGGGCGTGATTACCTCCGTCGCTGCGATGATCCTGTTCTTCTTCATGTCGGATTTCCCCGAGGAGGTCTCTTGGCTGACCGAGGAGGAGCGTGCTTTTGTTCGCGCGAAGCTGGCTAGAGACGTCGGCAAGTCTGCTCATCATGCTAAGCTGGGAATGAAGGAGGTTCTGGCTGTATTCAAGGACTGTAAGTGCAGCTTCTGCCCGAGTTTGGTATTCTGTTCCGAATGCGCTAACAATTCCTGCAGGGAAGGTCATTGTTGGTGGCTTCATGTACTTCGGTTTGATTGTTCCGGCATACGGTTGGTTGCCCTCGTCCAATTCTTCGATATCATTACATGCTGACTTTCTCAGGATACGCCTACTTCGCTCCTACCATTATCAAGAGCTTTGGTTATGACTGTACGTACAAGACTCTCCACTGTTGCGATATCATTACTAACACTTGCTCGCAGCGGTCAAAACCCAGCTCTACTCCATCCCGCCATGGGCTGTGGCTTTTGGTTTCTCGATGGTGATCGCATACTTCTCCGATCGTCTGCGCCATCGATTTGTCTTCACTCTCATCCCGATCGCGGCAGCCGTGGCTGGATTTGGCATGCTCTTGGGCATCCATGACCGCTACCACGTCGAGTATGGTGCACTGTTTCTGGTCACCTCCGGCTGCTACAGCGCCATGCCCGTCATTGTCTGCTGGTTCGCCATGAACCTTGGTGGTCACCACCGACGAAGCGTGGGTACTGCCTGGCAGGTCGGATTTGGCAACATTGGCGGTATCATTTCCACCTTTGCGTTTGCTACGGACAACAAGACCTTTACGACGGGATACGCTATTTGTGTCGGATTCTGCGGGTTGACCGTGATCTCGATCTTCGTCTACGTTGCGGCTCTATGGCTTGACAACAAGAAGAAGGACGAGCAACTTGCCGCTGTGGACCCGAATGCGATTTCGGACTCGGAGGAGGAGATGCTAGGTGACCTGGCACCCAATTATAAGTACACCTACTAGAGCAAAGCTCGGAGGAAGGGAACGCAGCTTGACCAAGTACCACTTGCTGCGGTTCCATGGACACTTTTAATGGATTGCTGAACTCATTTTCCGTTTTTGGACGGCATCGATGACTTAACGCTCAAACACTTGAGGATATGAACATATGTACTAGGGCTTGGACTCAGCTGGGCCACTTTAATATCAAAACCTACGAACATAATGCATCGACAAAAATAAAATCTCTCACCAATTCCATTAATAATTTGACGAGCGATGGGATATTGAGCGTATGTGCTGCCCGTCGTGAACCCTAGTTTTCCAAGCACTTCCATCCGTCACGTGTCGTATACATCATGGCTGCCCAAAGCGGCTAGCGGCCCTCGCTTAGCGAATCTGTCGCCCACTTCAAATACACGGGCCGCTGCACTTTCGTCTTTCCTTCAACCATCTCTCCTCATCCTCAAAGAAGTGTGAGTCGCCACCCCTAATGGATCCAAGGATCCAAGGACCAAGCTCGAACTTTGGGACATGATTGCTGACTTACCCCTCCAGTTTCGAACCCTCTTCGAAGATGAGAGCTAAGTGGAGAAAGAAGCGCGTTCGCCGTCTCAAGCGCAAGAGAAGAAAGATGCGCGCCAGATCGTGAGTTCCTCCTGCATTATGCAGCAATTGAGTTGCATATCTCGAAAAAAAAAGAAATCGATTGACTAACTCTGTTCTAGCAAATAAACTACTCGCCCCTCACCATCTCAGCTCCCATGTCGAGCTCATGTTTGAACGCTGAACACGACAACTGATGAATCGATGATACGACTTCTTTCTCGTTTTTTATCGTGCCACGTCTCTCGCTATCGAGTTGCTTGCCCGGACATGGTTTCCGCCGCCCCCAGACGAAGCCACAGATCGGTCGATGGAATCCGCTGTTCAAACACTATCCGTTCCTCTCACTCTTTCAATCCCTTCGGATTCATTGAACGTCGATCGATCTGTCGCCAGGCAATGTTATTTTCTCGGAGAGACTCCTGTGTTCAGGAAGAGGGTTGGAGGACCCGTCTTATTCCTACTGGATCTGAACTGGTCGTTGAGCCTGGCATTGCGGTGACTGGTCAATTTTACCCAATTTCTAGTCCTGGCAATTCGTTTCGCCAGGTCTAGGGCCATGGAGAGGTTCTTTACGAGAGTTTAAAATACCAAAATATTTGCACAAGCATCACTTTTCCATTTTTGTAGCTTTTCGTTGGTCACGGTTTGACGAAGACTATCAGTATTATTTCCGTATTCTCGTAAGAATATAAGAAAAGATATTTGAGGCTATCGCTATGCTCACTGCATATTGTTATCGCCTTATGAGACTTTATGACGCCAATTTTGTTTGTGCGGAACCCTTCACCGCCTGCCCCATAATCGCCGCTAGGGAATTTTTCTGCCGACAACTTTTGACATCGATTCCACTGAGATACCTCGAGCTGCATTCAAAGTCACTGCGGTCTCTACGGCCTCTTTGCACAATGCCCATCGATAAGACCGAAAAGAAGCGCAAGCGCGCTTCCGATATCAATGGTCGCCCCAGCAAAAAACCCGCCTTGGAGCTGCAAGCTCTTCCCCCGCTGAAAGCTAGTGTCGTCGAGGATAAGAGCGAGCTGGCGCCGGTTATTGGTGAGTGCTAGTTACCAGAAGAGAATTGAAATTCGATTTGCTAATGCTGAACTCTCTGCAGCTACTACCCCAGGTGTTCAGAATACCAAGTCTCTTCGTTGGGACCCGTATATCAAGTCCCGTGGAAATGTCTCCAAGTCCGCCGCAATCGCTCGCAATCCTGGCATTGTATCCTCGGAGATGCTGTTACAATCTTCCCAGCATCAAAAGATGGATTTCATTGGTCGCGAGGGAACTGGTGAGGATGCGGACTCTCAGTTGAAGCACTACGTTGCCGTCGTGGACCCCGAGCAAAAGACCTGGCAGCTCATCGAAGCCCGGCGAGTCACCCTCCGCGGCGCTGTGCGCGCACGCAAGGCTGAGGAAGACTCGGAATCCGAAGATGAGATGGTATGTCCCGTATACTCTGTCGATGGTCAGTCGGTTGGCCAAACTAACAACTACACTAGAACAACATGCGGACGCAACGCGAGGCCCTCACCAACGAATTCGGTACCAAGCAATCCCGCAAAATGGTGCAATCCAGGGCCGAGAATGCCCAGCTGTCAAGCGCGCCTGCTGGATCCGTCACCGAGGCCGGTGCCGCCCTCATGTCATCCATGCCGGCCGACGTCCTGTCCGGCACAGCCAAAGCCACCGAATTACAGGCCGAAGTCCAAGCAGCCAAACCCCTACCTACTCCCAACCTTACTGCTGCCCATCCCAACGACGTCTACCCTATCGAAAACCTGGTTCCCGGCGGCCACTCTACTCTGCGCCAGTTGACCGGCGTCAGCGAGTGGAAGGAGCAAGTGGAAGCCGGCGTTGCAGTCGTGACTGTTTCACGATACGTCTCGAACCGCGTCGTGGCAGTCGTCAAATCCGAAAACCAAACCCAACTGCAAATCCTCCGCTTCATCCAGCTCCTGCTCGAATTCGCCCGCTCCCTCAAGGGCGCTGGCCGGCAAGCCTCCTCCGGCCCCAACAGCAAGCGTCTGCCACCCCGTGAACTCCTCCGCAAGATCCTCTCCAACACCACCGGCGCCACCCCCAGCGAGGGAGAAGAGTCGACCTCCGAGCTCCTCCCCGAAAACATCGTCGATGCCGTGCGCCGCCGCTTCGCCTCCGACGGCAGCACCCTCACTAAGCACGACATCACCCTCCTCCACACCACCATCTGCGCCTTGTCACTGCACATCCCCCTACGCCCGCGCAAGACGGCGGCTCCAGCTCCCTGGGCGGCAACTTCCCCAACGAACTCGCAACTGACCCCTCCGATCTCCGCGATGACCTGCGCCTCGATTCGGCCACCATGCAGCAGTACTTCCGCGAGCTGGGCTGCCGCATCGAGAGGCCTTCTCGGAAGGAGTATAAGAAATGGAATGTCAAGGGTGGTCAGGCTGAAGCGAATTTGCGCCGTGTTGCTCGCTTGCGCATTCCGCTTGAATTCCCTAAGGTTAAGCGTGGTGGTCGGGCTTAGACGTGTTGCTTTTTCGTTGTTTGTAGCGGTTTGCCTGGCCTATGGCGGGTGCGAGATGGTTGTATTATGCCATTTGTGATATATCCGGCGTTCGATTGGTTCTTCAAAATGTTTATATATGAATGGATTTGTTGCATATTCTTATGTCCATGGATGTGATACCGAGTGATTTTGTCCTTTGCCAAAATTTCGTTGCCGTCGTAAGCTTTATCTAGGTGCCAATATAGAAAGACCACATTGTTGCTTGGTTGAAGTGGTTGAGGTAGGGTTTGATGGCGAAATTGGCACCATAATAGCTGGCCATAGATTTTATTGAGTATCTAAAACATGACAAGAGACGAGGATGTGGTTTTTGGCAAAGAGTGTGTCACATCACATGGTTACGGTAATCTCGGCGCCTGAAAGACCAGCAAAAAGGATGAGTTAAAGTGTAGCAGCAATAGTGTACTAATAGATACTCAGCTCCGCAGCTGCGAATGACTTCGCTGATTGCATCCTTGAGCCTGCGGTCATCAGATTGGGGCTTGATTTTGCCAAAAATGCTGGATATTCCCGATTCAAATGGCTTGACAGTTTCATGAACTTAGTATATGCCGTGATACACTCATCAACATCCATCGCCAATCGGCCCAGCATAATTGCGATCAATCTGCATTGGTTAGCCATTGCTTTTAGAAGACAGACTGGATCAATTTATCCATTGTGCTGCGGCAATCAGGTCAAACACCTCGCAAGGCTTCTTTGCTGGTGCACCATCGGGGCGTGCATGGTTCAGTCCATCCATCAACCTTTTCAGGATGTATAGCGTCGACAACCCGCGCACGCCGCCGCCATTGAGGGACCTAAGGCCAGGGGGCGTCAACACACTTTCATCTGGCTTTCCAAAAAAAGTCATTTAATTCCTAATCTATTCTCGTCTCTACCCAGGCTTTGGAATACGTAGCGATTTCATTTGGTGAGGGTTTTCTGGTCAGCGGTACGCTAGCGCGGTACCTAGGTAGATTGCAGTAGATCGATCGGCTCATGTATCAAACGATTCGAAAATTTACAGTATCGAACAGCACATTTACTACTGCATCAAAACAAATAGCATGGACAGAGAATGTTGATACATAACAACGGCTTCATTTCAAACGTTCATTTTATTGGCCGCCATATTTAGAAGGCTAACACGGGGTCTAGATCTCATTTTTCTGGGCATACTCTAACAGTATACTGTGTGTTAGTGGCTTTGATAGAGAATTACTTAGTCGGCTTACCCCTCATATGGTAGTGGCTGACGGAGAGGATATTGGATGTAACCCGAGAAGAAAAATTGATGCCATCATAATCTCTCAATTTATTTTACACTAAACATTAATGGACTAATACACAGAGAATCTACTAAGCCCCAACGAGTTCGCTTGAACATTATAACATAAGATAGCTTTACTCACAGTGTAATACAGTACTATAAACTAGCGATCTCAGTCTACCCCAGTTGCATTCAAAGATAATGGAGCTCGAGTATAACAGCTCAATCTCATGACTAGACTAGTGTATCACCACTAATGAATATCAGCACCACAAGCCCATACCAGGAATCATCACTCACCACCTAGTATACTCCATACGCTCCTCAAATACAAGTCATAGAAGGAGTCCCAGCGCCACAAATACAAGTCGTCTTCCCCTCCCCATGGAAACAAAGACATCCATTCTGGAGCGCAGTACTAGACTCCGTATCATACGCAACGCCAGAACAGCTATCGCCCGAGCAGCAGTCACTCAGGAACGACTGTGCAATGCCCAGCACGTCATTTCCATTGGGACTTCCACCGTTGGGAATGAACTCGATAGTGCAGGAGCCCGAGGTCCAGAGCTTGTTGGAGTTGTCGTCGAGGGTTGAGCCGTCTGTTGGGATTTGTCCGGATGCTCGACGCAGTCGCTGCTTGGGGCTGGGAAGCAGGATTTGCAGGAGGTTTCTTCCGCGGCTAGGGTGCTGGCGAGGAAGAGGGGGAGGAGAGAGGAGTTTCATGTTTGATTTGTTTGGATGGAAGTTTGGAATGGTTTCCATGGATGAGATGAGATGTGTGTTGGGCTAGGAGAGATAGGTGCTTTTATAAATTTCTGGAGTTGCCTTAGGACTGTCCAGGGCTATCCCATTGATGCTAGATGCATCTGAGTGAGACCGAGGGATTTATAGAAGTGATAGGCTTCAATTGGAAGTGATTATCGTCTTCAGGAATGATCATCAGTGGGGACTGCTAGGTTTTACTCTCGGCCCCAAGCCGACCAGGTGAGATCGAGGAAACACCCAGAGATGATGTTTGAAGAAACATGCTGAATTTCTTTACACCAGGACATGAAAGAAATAACCACCAGCGTGGCATCCTGTAAAAGTGACGACTGATAAGATACCTGACTGGACTGAGATTTTGATGAACTTGCCATCAAGGAATCCATCCCATATTTGAGATTGCAATTTCGAGGAATGTACAGTTCCTGACCAAACCCAAAAGATTGTTCTAAAAGCGTGAACACAATATCATTCCTGAGCAGAATATTGCTGAAACCAATACAGATCAGTGTCAGCATAGTCGGCAATGAAAATGCCTCGAGCTCGGTTAGTCTCTCACAACGAATCAGCACTCAAGCACTCATTGACCAAATTTGAAGTGCCCGGACTAGTTTGTACCTGCACTGTCAGACATATCTTTTGGGCAAGGGCTTACGAACGGCCGAATAAGATCTCCATGTTGCTTGAGCCAGCCCCAGGTTGACGAACCCCCACACGACAGGCACATAAGGCCTTGCAAGGATCAGCCAAGTAGTTGCAAAGTTAAGCCTCTAGGCCAGTGTAGTTGCGGACGACCTTCCCGGACCTGCTTATGGGCTGACTCACGGCGTATTTTCCCGGTAGCTCAGGAGACCTTCTGACTCTATCCGGCCCCCACGTAAGCTTCAAGCGTGTATGAAAGAACCTGGGGATTGCGCAGCCAATCACCAGAATCAATTCTCTTTTCAAGTGAAGAGTTGTCCAGTTTCCACTGAATGTACGATAAAATGACCCCAAGGGGAGGAAATATGAAGATAAACAAATGGTATATAGTCATTGCTCGTAACATTAAATCTAATCTATAACTCAAACAACCCAGACACAGAAACAAATTTAAGCATTCTCAGACCGGAGCTGACTCTGCCTCCTCTCAGTATGCTTCTCCCGATCCGCAGCAAGCTGCTGCGCAAACTTGCTCTTCGCCCGAATCTCCGGACCCTTCCAATAAAACACATAAAGCGGAATAAGCACCAAGAAACCCACACATCCCAAAATGGTACTCGCCCACTGGAGATGGTACTTCTGCCCGATATTCGAGTACATTGGCGTAGCATACATGGTCGCGATACCAGCGAGGAAATCACGCGCAAATCCATTGCCTCCAGTCGCGGACGCAGAATACGGTCCGTAGGCCGCGACCATGTAGTCGATTGTTGCCATGTAGATTGCGTAGTTGGCCATGGCAATTAGACAGGCGAAGATGCACGGGGCGATCCAGGGGATTGGAGGGCCCATGGAGGTCCAGGCGAAGCCTAGGAGGCCAATTGGTTCCAGGGGTGCGATGAAGAGGAGGAGGAGCAGACGGCGCTCGGCGTAGCGGCTGGCTGCGCCTTCTTTTTGCGGAGTTGCATTTGGCGGTAGACGTCGGGGAGGAAGATGAAGTAGGCGATTAGGTAGCCGACGAGGATTGAGCAGAATGTTAGGCCGATGCAGAGGGTGTTCATGTTCCATTGTTCGAAGACGAGGGTGAAGGATTCAGTGAAGACGAAGATTAGGGCGTCGGAGAAACCGGATAGGAGCGAGAGGAAGAGGACGATTGGTTCACGGAGGAACATTTCGAATGGTCGGCGCCAGAGGGCGAGGAATTCGTGGACGTCTAGGCGGGGGCTCTTTAGTTCGTTTGGTCCATAGACTTCTTCCTCGCCGGCCTTGCGACGGCGCTTCGCTTCTTTGTCAACAAGAATTGAGGCGCGGGTCTCAGGGACTAAGAAGAAATGCAGTGCTTGGGTGAATCCGCCGACAATCAACTGGATCCAGAAGACCCATTCCCAGGTAAGCCACTGGCCGATGAAACCGCCAAAAACAGGACCGATTGTTGAGCCTCCCACAGAAGAAAGCACCACATATGCCACGGCGAAGCCCTGGTTATCCGGTTCCCACATATCGGCCGTCATACCGAGAGTGACTGAGCCACCGGCCGAACTGAGACCACCCAGTACACGACAGACGACAATCGTACCGAAATTAGGCGCCAAAGCGCAGGGGATCTGCCAGATGTTCACCAGGAACAGAGAGAGCTGCATGATAGGCCAGCGACCGAATTCCTCAGACCAAGGAGCCCACAGCTCACATCCGAATGCGTATGCGACGAGGAAAACACACTGGCCCACTCTCGCAGCCTGTTCGCTGATATGGAATTCCTCCGTCAGGCCTGTTACGGCGTTGGCGTAGACGCCTGTGTTGAAATTCATGGACATCTGCACCATGAAGATCACGGAGATGATGGTCCATTTCTTGTACCAGGGGAAGCAGAAACCGAGTTTATCGTAGCAGTCGTCTTCGGTGAGTTTGCGTTCACCGGACTTTTCGATTTGGGGGCCGTGGCTGTTGCTCGAGGTTTCTGAGTCGGAGGCATGTTCGGCGTGGGCGTCGTCTCCCCGTGCGGATTTCTTTCCCGTTTGTTTTGTGGCAGGGTTATGTATTTTTGGCTCTTCCTCCTGCTTCTCGGAGAGTGGGGGATAGTTGGGAGCAGCCATGTGGCAAGATAGTGTGATCAATTGGCTATATCAAATAACGAAGAAACATGTACAATATTGCGGAGGGTGGAGTATGGAGTATGGAGTATGGAGTCGGGTATAAAGTGGACTCGGGGGTGTTAGACCATGGGGAAAATGGATGGGGGAAAATCTCAGAACACCACAGCACACCGCGACGCCCAAGACAGATTTATATTCATCTCGACGATGAGAGTGGAACCTGGATCAGTGCGTACACCTTCGCGTGTATCCTGGCACATGGCCAGAACAGGACAGGGCGTGGCCCATCGGCCGTCCTCCGTGGGCCGAGACGACCGTTGCAATCCGAGAACATCATGAGATTCGTTAGTGAGAGCGCTGCGGCGCAGGAACCGTCTCCACCTTTCATAACGTGAATGGACGGAGGTTGCAGGGAAAGGATTTAACAGGGCGGCAAAACCTGTTCTTGTCTCCGCCTCCGCGCCGGCCGGGGTCGGGTTGCCGACATCGACGTCATTTTGGCCCGAACTACGTCAATTCATAGAGAGGCTTTCTCCACTGCTTCGTTACTCCGAACAGCGGTGCGTCTGCTCGCCAATGGCTTTGTATGTGTGTAACGGGGGCGGGTCACGAAAAGAGAAGGTCAGTGCAATGTTGTCATAGTTCAGTTGTCGCTTTATCAGGCCAATCGTTCTTTTCAGAAATTGGCTCCAGGCGCCAATTACATCGGGATTGTGATCCGACCACGCTGGGTGTTTCTTCCGTGGTTCTGAATGTCTTTGGTTCGATTTATGCGAAGCACAAGCATTCGTGAACGCTGGCCAGATCCTGCTTTAGAGTTTGTTCATCAGAGGCGCCGTTTGAATACCATGGTTGAGCTGAAAGCCGAAGATTACCCATTGGGGACGGAGATAATGGCGCCCGAGAGTTGCTCATGTGCGAATACACTACTACTGTAGTGCACAGTCCGGGTGTTATGATGGTGGGTGGTGTGCTTTCAGACCCACGTATCGTGGTTCGTTACATCTCGGTACAAACCGGTTGAACCCGCTGGCAGACGTGTGATCAGCCATATTACCCTACCGGTGTACTTACCAGTATATCCAGAGGAATCTGATTAGTCTATGGAAATCGGCTCTTATTTGCTTGGTAATGATATTCAGGGCCCATGCCATGTCCCCAGATGTACCGCTTAAGTGTTCCCCGGCAATTGTCATTGTACCGCTTCTCGCAAGTTACTGTGGTCGGGAAAGGTAAGAATGTTAGCGTGATACTTCTGTCCTTGAACGCCGTGAATTTCCTCTACAACCGCCTTCCTAATTAGCACTAGACTAGTACCCTACTATTTCAAGGTCCCCTCTCTCTTCTACCTCCTTACTTACGCACCTACTTACCCAACTAGCCAACTTATTATGCAGTCCCCCCAGATGAACCACCGGAAGGAACCTCAGACAGACCCACAGACACCTAGGGCCAGCTCTCGTTGGGCGTCTCGTGATCAACGTCTTGAAGCGCGTACACTACGCGCTCAGAATCAAACGTACGCGCACATTGCTGCCCAGACAGGGCTTACCCAACGCCAGGTCCAGATAGCCTGTTCTGAGAGGCCTACGCCACGTAAACCTCGTGCCCAACGTCGCAAGCTATCTGAGGAGCAGCTTGATGAAGTAATTGAGTTTATTACTTCCTCAAAGGAAACACGACGGATGCCTTTTGAGATGGTTATTAAAGAACTACATCTTCCAGTTTGCAAGGCGACCTTACGAAAGGCCTTAGCAAGGCGAGGATATCATCGATGTAAGGCACTCCGAAAGCCTCCATTATCTGAACGTACACGAGTCCTTCGTCTAACCTGGGCTTTGGAGCACGTCAATTGGACCCGTGAGCAATGGAAAAAGGTACTCTGGACCGATGAGACCTGGGTCACATCAATTTATCATCAACGGATCTATGTGACGCGTAAAGCTGGTGAGGAATATGAGGATACCTGTGTCCGTGAGCGGGTGTCTCACGCACCTGGTTGGATGTTTTGGGGATCATTTTACGGGAATGAGAAAGGACCTTGCCTATTTTGGGTGAAAGAATGGGGTTCAATCAATAGCGGTTCATATACAGCGCGAATTATACCCCTAATCCATGGGATGGTCACTATGTGTCGTGATTCAGGTACACACCTAATCGTGATGCAAGATGGGGCGCCCTCACATCGAAATCTTCTAACGATTGAGGAACTACATGAACGTGGCATTTTCCCTATTGATTGGCCACCCTATTCGCCTGATCTTAATCCAATGGAGCAGCTTTGGGACTATATGAAAGATTGGATTGGAGGTCGATATCTCATAGCTCAGGATCGCAAGCTTTCCTATGATCAACTGCGTGAGGCGGTTAGGGCTGCATGGGACGCAATCCCTACTTCCTTCCTAGATGAGCAGATTGATCTGATGCAGGCGCGCTGCCAGGCTGTGATTGATGCGCAGGGAGGGCATACCCCCTATTAACTACTATGTTAGTTTTATGTATTGTAGTGGTTTCATTACAGTTTGCTGTATTAAAAAAAGCGGCATTATTTTAGTCATCAATAGAAGTGGAAGTACCACGCTAACATTCTTACCTATCCCGACCACAGTAAATTATCTATGCAGAAAATAAAAGCTTCGAAACATCCCGATTATATTCCCAACTTTTTTCATGACGAGAAAGCCTTGAAACCCTACTAGTAGTCCAAGCAACCTCAGTCAGATACTCACATTAATAGTAGATACAGAAGTGTCAAGCCATCCCACCCCGAAACTTGTTTCAAGCCACAATGATGTCTGGCGCATTATATAGCAACAAACCACTTCGAGTCTCGCCTGCATTCTCCACAACAGGACACAATCGAATACAACATGAAGCTTAAGACTCCACCCAGAATCCGGATACTCCAGGATCCACAGGATCCACAGTGCAGGCTAAAGCCACCGCCAAGGCGAATGCTTGTATGACTTACTTCAAATTAAGAGTATATATCTCGAAAGACTTATTGAGGGCGGGTTGGTTGAATACAGTTGTCGTATGCTGTGGTAGAATAAACATTGTGAAATGGATGGAAGGTCCGTCTGATCAGCGAAATACCACAGATTGTCCCCCAATAGGTATCTCCATGCTCCACATTCATGATCTGGACTGCCTCGTTCATTTCACCACTTGAATTTTCGCTTGACACTTCCAGCTACCGTAAACCCGCTATTCCGGGAGTATATTTGCTGAGCATCTCATAATCGCAGAGAACCGACTATGCCGGGCCAAAGGAATCCATGGATACTTACCGATGCAGTCACACCAGCACGTCGCAAGCTCTACAAACAGCATTAGTGATACTACGACTGAAACTTACACCTTAGGAAGAGAACAGGTTGTCCCCGAATTTGATATGCATTGACTCGATCCAACCACCAACTGTGCAGACAAACTTTACCAATCGTCAAGACCATCCTACACTCAAGCCCAATGCCAGAGTAGAATCAGAGCCCGGGCGAGAAGTGGGCAATGACCAAGACCAGATATAAACCGGGGAACCAAAAAAAAAAAAGGTGCGGGGTATGACCATGAAAAACATGGAATGTCATATGGTAGAATATGCAGGTTAGATGACTTATACAAATCCATTGGAAGTACAAACCACAACCTATGCAAAAGAATGGGCGGGATATGTGAAGAAAGAAAGTCACACATTATCTACCGAGTCCCAACGGGACGAAGTCATTCCCTTCCAGGAACTCACGCCGCAGCACCAACAGGGGTCGACGCAAGAGGCGAGTTACCGAGCGGAGTACCGGTTTTCATCTTCGGCAGGGTCTTCGCAAGCGCCTCGATCTCGGCTTCAGCCGAGTCCAATTCGCGGGTAATGGCACACTCGAGGGACTCAGATGCGGCGAGGCCGAGCTGGGATTCTTCCCAGATGGGCTGGTTGGCAGCCTCGGCGCCTTCAACGCCCACACCGACGAAGCCGCCCATTCTTTCCCAGTCGCTGGCGCGCTTTAGGCCGAGGTCGTCCCAGACGGATTGCACGGCTTGGACAAGGTGGTCGCGCAGGGGCTTGACGTGGCCCGGGGTCGGGGTGATGCGCAGACGTTCCTCGCCGCGGGGGACGGTGGGGTAGTTGATGGCTTGGACGTAGATGCCGTGTTCCTCGAGCAGCTTGTCGGAGGCTTGTTTGGCGAGCTCGGCGTCTCCGACCAGCAAGGGCACGATGTGCGATGGGTTCGGGATGACGGGAATGTCAAGGTCCTTCAGGGCCGATTTGACGGCGCGGGTGTGCAGTTGCTGCAGGACGCGGTCACGCGGTTGCTGGGCCTGGTATTGGATGGCCGTGTCGGCGCCGGCCATGGTTGCTGGGGGCAGGGAGGTGGTAAAGATGAAGCCGGGGGCCAGCGAGCGGATGGTGTCAACGAGTGCGGATGAGCCGGCGATGTAGCCGCCGACGCAGCCGTAGGCTTTGCCCAGAGTACCGGTGATGATATCGACGCGGTCCATGACGGTGCCCTTGGTGCTCTTGGGCGAGGCGGTGTCCTGCGAGGCATAGACGTCGTAGTCGAGGTGCTCGGCAACACCGGCACCGTGCGGACCATACATTCCGACGGCGTGGACCTCGTCCAGGAAAGTGATGGCGCCGTACTTATCGGCAAGATCGCAGATCTTCTCAATGGGTGCAATCGATCCGCACATACTGTAAACAGATTCGAAGGCGATGATCTTCGGCACGTTCAGAGGAAGAGATGCCAGCTTGGCTTCCAAGTCCTCCAGATCATTATGCTTGAAAACCATCTTCGCCGCACCAGAGTGACGGATACCCTGGATCATGGACGCGTGGTTCAAACTATCAGACAGGATCACACAGTTAGGCATCTTGCTACCGAGAGTCGCGAGAGTTGCATCGTTGGCGACGAAACACGAGCTAAATACCAGTGCAGACTCCTTGCCATGCAGCTTCGCCAGAGTATCCTCCAGGTGAACAGCATGCTGGTTGTGGCCCGAAATGTTACGGGTGCCACCAGCGCCAGCACCGTAAGTATCGAGGGTGCGGTGCATGGACTCGAGGACCTGCGGGTTCCGGCCCATACCGAGATAGTCGTTGGAGCACCAGACAGTCACGCGTTCCTCGGCTGAGGCCGTGTGGGCACGGGGGAACTCCTTGGCGAGACGGTTAATGTTGTTGAAGTAGCGGTACGACTTGTCCTTGTGCTTCTTCTCCAACTCGCCATTGTAGAATGCATTATAATCGAATCGGGAAGAGGAGGCCGGAGTTTCGGAGCGGGTACCGCGGACCGCGGCATTGGCGGCGGGGGCAGAGCGAAGGTGAGCGAGGTTGGGGTGGGCTAGCGGATCAATTAGGATATATTCGATCGAGAAGTTCGCGGCTTTTCGTTATGCATACCTTGCTCGTTCTTCTTGTAGGTTGCGGGGGCGGCACTGGCGGGGTGGCCGCCGGTCGTGTGCAATGCGCGCTTGCCAGTCGGAGCCTGGAACGGCTTGACGGTCGACACGCCAGCAGCAGACGAGGTAAAACGCTTGGTTCCACCCAGACGGGCACTCTGCACAGCTAGAGCCTTGCTCATGACGGGGCAGCGGCGGGCCAGAACCTGGAGATTGGACATAGTGCCGCCGCCGGTGCTAGGACGGGTGGCCGTCGAGAGGGTGCGCAGGGTGGTGGGAGAGGTGCGCTTGAGGAAGGGGCACATGGCCCGGGACTGCTGAAGCATGGCTTCCATAGTGGACTGAATTGGAGCCAAAACAAGAGGACAATGTTCGGTGTAGAAAGGAAAGGGGAGAATTGCAGGAGTTGAAAATCAATCCGGAGGGCGGGGGGACATGACTCAGCTGGATTACAAACGGCGGCGTGTGGTTGGCGGGTGAGACTCGGAAGATCCTTCCCGATCGGGTAAACGGGCTGCCATGCGCGTTAGTCATCACCTTTTTACTCTGCTGGCCCGAGGTTAACGCGGTGGCGGAACTCTACGCGCATCGCGGGGACCGCATTCCGGCTGGTCAAACACGAGGATCGAATGCCTTGTTGCCTAGATGGGACGCGGTGCGGGGAATGTTACCGTTTCCAACGGAAAATGCATAAATCTCACAGTCGTGAAGCCGTTCTGACTCGGCTCTGTCTCTGCATTTACTCGGCCCCGGCACATGCGGCGAGTGGCGTGTGCTCCAGGAAAACGGCATCCGCGGCGGGTCGTACATAGATTTGATCCATGTGCCAGGGGCTGAATTTTCCGATCCACTATTGATAATGAGATGGATATTTTGAAATACGGCACTCCCTTCAATAAATACCAATTGTAACCCCATCACATATGATGAGTGTAGTGACATGATATGTCACTTCCATCCGATGTTGCGGAGATGTGTATGTCGGGGACGGCCGACCTGGTCAAAGTACCAAGTGGCGTCGAATTTTTTATAGTTCAGCTGACCGCACTACATTTTTAGTTAGCGATTTTCCAAACGGTGCTAATCTATGGATCAATTAGCGCACGAACATAAACAATATCAATTTGAAAGTGATCTTACGACAGATCTATCGCAACCGAATGGTACACCGCTGTCTTACCTTAACATTACTCACATAAAAAGTTCACTCACCCAAACACTCACCTACACCGGGGCAGGGTACGTAGCGCTTCAAAGTCACCTCTCCTAGCAAACAAAGCACACCCGAAAAGCAGCACCCGCCGTAAGAAACCCCTCTTGAGGAAACTAGAGCGATGTTTAGTACAGTCGCACTTTTTACTGACCCAATAAACAAAAAAGTATTGTATGATAATACACTGCAGCACAAACCTGCCTGCCCTATTTGAGAAAAGAAAAAACCTCAAAACTCATAAAAAAGACCATCAACGGATGAGAACATGAGGTTCAAAACGAAAATCGGAGAAACAAAATTTTCCATCGGAAATTATCAAACGCCGTCACCCATTTGCAGTTGCACTTATTAGAAACAAACCACCTCCGCATCTGCATCGATTCACCAAGGTGCCAAGGCACTAAGGCACTGGAGGCTAATCGAGACCGCCATCCCCGTCGATCAGACGGAGACGTTCCTTCATCGTCTTCGCCCGCTTAGAGGTGCCCTTTCCCGGACCGCGGCCCCGGCCGCGTTTGGCCGGGGTTCCGGCGACGGGGGTATCCTCGGACATGGGGGTAGCGGTGCCGGAGGGTTTAGCGCTTTGGTCGTCGAAGTTGCCTTCGCCTGTAATAAGTGTTAGCAATTGGTTTCGATATTATGACAGAAAGAGTGGGGACTGACCTTCATGATACATGTCTTCAAGCGTAAGATCACGCTTCCGCTTTTGCGCAGCAGCCTTCTTGGTCTTGGCGGCATTCATCTGTTCGCCACGCTCAATAGCCTCGCGCTCCCTCTTCTCCAGCAGCTCGGCTTCATCGTCATCGGCCAGCCACATCGCGATATCCTTGGTGCGGTTCTCGCGAGGCGCGCGGGTATTGAAGTCGACGCCGCCGGAGGCGCCTCCGGTAATGACGACGCGCTGCACCTCTTCCTTTTGCAGGGCACGCTTGCGGATGCGCTCTTCGATCGTGCCGCGGGTGATGAGGCGGTAGACGGTGACTTGGCGTGTTTGACCGAGACGGTGAGCACGGTCCATGGCCTGGGAATCGATGGTAGGATTCCAGTCCGAGTCGTAGAAGATGACGGTGTCGGCGGCTGTCAGGTTGATACCCAGACCACCGGCACGGGTGGAAAGCAAGAAAACAAAGATGTCCGGGTTTGATTGGAAATCGGCGACTGTGTCTCGACGGTCTTCGAGCTTGGTGCTTCCGTCCAGTCGGCAGTACTTGTAGTTGCGGTAGGTGAGGTACTCTTCCATCAAGTCGATCATGCGTGTCATCTGGAAGTACAGCAAAACACGGTGACCGCCCGGCTTGAGTTCGCGTAGAAGTTCGTCCAGCTTGGCCAGTTTGCCGGAGTCCGTAACGAAGCGACGCATGGAGGGGACCTCGATGTTGGTGTAGCGTCCCTTGAGGGAGAGCGGCGCCGGCAGAAGAGGTTGGTGAGAGTATGGCTCAGGGTCAATCTTCTTCTCCAGAATCTGCTCATCGACCTGCCGGTCGGGAACACCGTACAAAGCCTGTCGGATATTGGCATTGAACAAATCCCGCTCGGTTTCGCGTCGCGCTTGCATACCCGAGGCAGAAACAATGATAGGCGGCGCGGACGCTTTGGGAACAGCAGAGGGCTCAATGAGGTTGAGACCCTGGTCCTCGAATGCAGCGCGAGAGACGTTCATGAGGTTGCGCATCCGGCCCTCGCTGGCAATCTCTCGAAGGGCCTGTCGATCATTGCGGTCCACAATGTTCAACATGGAGTGCGGCAACACCGAGTTTCCCAAAGGTCCGTTCTCGGAATCAGAATCGTAGCTGACATTCAGGCGGGAGAGTCGATTAGGTCGATCGCCCTGGCGAAGGGCACGCTCGAAGGGACCAAGACGAGACAACTCGCTAGCCTCCCCAGCAGACGTATCCACAAAGCGTAAGAATGAGAATGCTCCATTTTCACGAGAACTCTTCTGGATGTTCTCCGGTGTCCAGATGTTCATCATATGAGTCAGGTATTTACCCCGGAAACCGGCACGGTCATTACCAGGTCCGGGCATATCAATGCGGGCCTCAGGACCACACAGCATACGCGGCAAATCGTACTCGATGCAGTTTTTGGTCGAGTAGCGCATATCAACAAAGTATCCCTCACGAACGAAAGAGGCGCACTCCGCAAATGATGCGGCGGAGAAGGGAGACTTGGTCTCAGCACGCTCAAACAGATCAGGATGATTGCAGACCTTTCGGAATTGCATGACCAAGTTCATCAAAGTAGTGCTATCACTGTCGTCTCCGATGGCAGCTTTCTCGATAATATCGATGATACTGACTCGGTTCCGCAGATTGGCATAGATGGCACGCTGGCGGTAGGTCAGGTCACAGAAGATGTCCTTCTCGACCTTGTCGCCAAGCTCCTGTTGGACATTCTTCTTGACACGGCGAAGCATGAAAGGCTTCAGAATCATGTGTAGACGCTTCAGCTGATCCTCGTTGAGCTTGGTGTTACTCTGAGCGTGGGACTCAATGTCCTTGGAGAACCACTCGCTGAACTCATCGTGAGAATCGAACAAAGTAGGCATGATGAAGTGCAGCAAAGCCCACAATTCCTGCATGTTGTTCTGGATAGGTGTACCGGTCAACAGAAGACGGTTACGGCAGGAGAAGCCGAGCAGGTTCTTCCATCGAGAACTCTGTGAGGATTTAATGGCCTGAGCCTCGTCCAGAATCATGTACTGCCACTTGACCTTCTGGAAGTATTGGGCGTCAAGGACAACCAGTTGATATGATGTCACCAGCACATGGAACTCCGAGTCCCGGGTGTAGGTGATATGCTTGCGATCCCAGAACTTACGAAGAATCTTTCGATCCTTGGCATTACCCCAGTACGGCAGGACCTTGAGATTCGGCACGAACTTGGCAATTTCCTGCTGCCAGTTGTGCAAAGTCGAAGCGGGCGCGATAACCAGGAACGGTCCCCAGATGTTATGGAACTCGGCCAGGTAGGCCATGACGGAGATGGACTGGATGGTTTTACCGAGACCCATCTCATCGGCCAAGATACCGTTGATACCCTGCTCGTACAAGTTGACCAGCCAATTAAGACCCTTCAGCTGGTACTCCTTCAACTTAGCCGTCAACATGGTGGGCTGCGAAATCTCGATATCACCCAGACTGGTAGGGTTCTGGAAGTTGAGCTCTCCCTCGTCAAAGGCAGCCATGTTATCACCATCCTGCTGCTCTTGGTTGAAGGCACGGGCCCGGTCCTGAGCTTGCTGGACGGCACTCTGGGCGTTGGCCATGGCGGCCTGCTGGAGAGCCGTTTCGTCGTCCGCATCAAAGTCGAGGTCTTCAAAGTTGGTAACCTTGGCATTGAGATCAGCCACACTGTTGGGCATATTGACCGTGTGTGCGCCCTCCTTGCCGGGCTGGATCGTCTCGTCGGAGCCCGTGACTCCATCTCCACCGGCCTCGGCTTCCGCCGTCTTGATCTTTCGACCAATGAAGTGAGAGTACAGCTCGGTCTGGGAAATAAGGAAGTTGAGCTTGCGCTTCTGTCGGTTCGATTCGCGCTCGGCTTCGGCCTTTTTGGCCGACTCCAGCTCCTGTCTCTCTGCCATCCGGCGCAAGTCACGCTCCTCACGTTCGTTGCGTTTCCAAAAGGACATCATCTCACGCATGGTACGTTTGGCGCGAGCCTGCGTGTCCTTGGTGCTCTTGTTGGTCCGCTCCTGCCATTTGCGGGACTGTTTACTGGCCAGCTGGGCTGTCTTGCGCAGGTTCTCCTGGCGGGTGGACAATGACACGGTCTTGATACGGTAGACCTTGGGGATGTCCTTTCGAGCGATGTCGCGCCAAATCTGCTCGTAGATTTGGTTGTAGCCCTTGCTGTCATAGTGCAGCTGGACGGGAGTGCTCTCCTTGGAGCGACCGCCCTTGCGGGCAGGAGTGTAGTACATGGAGTCGTCGTCGTAGCCGTTCAGATACGCAGCCTCGGCCGCGTCCTTCTCGGCCTGCTTCTGTTCCTTGGACTTCTTGGGGCGAGTGGTAGGCCCACCGCGTCCAGAGCGACGGCGGGACGGGGAACCGCGGCCAATGGAGAAGGAACTGGTCGTACCGCCCTCGAGATTGGGAGCCAGAGGAGTGACCTCGCCCAGCTCGTCCTGCGCGTTGCCGCCCTCCAGGGCACGCTTGGTGGACTTGATTTTCTTGTGGGCTCTCTCGGCCTCACGGAGGAACTTGGCCTTCTCTGCCGAGTCCGCAGCGTTGTCCGCTTTGCGTTCGGCTTCGGCCTTCTTTTGCATCTCCAAGCGCACCGTGTTCTCGCGGCGACGCTTGCGTTGCATGTCCTTCTTGCGCTCTTTCTCGTCCTGAATCTCTTTTTGCTGCACCTCGGCGACGACAGCAGGTTCGTTGACTGCTCGGAAACGCTCGTTGCCAAGGATGGATTGTTTCTCGAAAGCTCGACCGAGCTCGACCAGGAAGTGACCGCGGCGGCGCTGTAAATAAGTTAGTCGAAACTATCTTGCTACGAGTGGGAAAAATAATTACCTTGCGTCGAATTCGTTCAGCAGTATTGCTCTCTCGAGCTCTCTTGCGACTCTTTTCTTGATAACGTTGAAATTCGTCCTCGAAGCCAGGTCCCTCCAGGTCGCTTTTATCGCCAGCTTCAATTTCAGCCATCGCCTTATTCACTGATTCCGCATCCACACCCGGCGGGAGGGGCTTGCGCTGCGGTGCGCGGTGGATGGTGTCCGCATGATCGGACCGAGCGATTCCGTTGGGAGTGAATGGCTCCCGCTGAATCGTTTTTTCTTGCGGCATCTTGTCGGCTTTATGATAAAATGTCCCTGGGGTAGGCCCCGCATCACGATTACGGTAGTCCGATTGCGACGGCGTTTGCGCAGATGCAGCTGGGGTGGATGGCTGTGATGACGGTTTTCGTGCGGGCTGGTCTTCCGAAGGTCCGGACAGAATGCTTGCAAAGGACATGGGATCGGCCGCTCGGGCAGGCTTGAAAATTCGAAATCGGGTCAGAAAATCTGGAGGTAATGTGAACTTGGGTTTTTTAGCGGGACTCACCATTGCTTTTGGAGTTTCCGTCCGCGAATCGCTAGGAGGAGGGGAACGCCGAGGCTCTTGAGCTGTAGCGCTCCCATACCCGGCCCCGTTGCCTCGAACGTGATACGGAGATTCCGATTCACGAGCCGGTGACTGCGAGTGACCCTCTGGCCGGCCCGATGGGTGTCCATGCGGCGTAGAGGGGCCGTAGGGCGAGGCGCCATTGCCGGGCAAGATGGAGCTTGAGAAGGGACGAGGCGGCGGCAGAGACGAGGTGCCGCTGGCCGAATGGCCTTGATACTGCGACGATGACTCTGGATGGGACGGGTGCGCTGGCGGCGCAGCGCCGTTCACGGGTGGCGGAAGCGAGCCGGGCATCGGGGAGGACGCGTGGGAGAAACGAGGACTGCGCGAAACGGAGGCAGGAGGGAAAGCCGGGGGCGTCTGGGGAGGATGCGGCGGATACTGCTGCTGACCCGGTTGTTGCGGCTGGTCATTGTTCGGATAGAAGGGGCGGTTCTTGCTCGGCGACGACTCGTAGGACGGGTAGCGTTGCTGCTGAGTCGGGGACTGGGCGTTGTACGGCGGAGCGCCTGTCATGATGGCCGCGTCCCCCTGCGCCGGGCAAGCGCGGCAAGGACTCTTGGAGCGAGAAGGATGGAAAGGAGATGGAATTGGGCAGAGAGCACGTCAGCGACGGCGGGTAGTGCCCATGGACGGGTGTCAAGGGGGGTTCGGAGGTCTAGTGCGGACGCGACGTCAGCGAGGGTTTTGGGAGGGGGTTGTGGTAGAGGTACGAATGGCGGGCAGCAGGATGGAGCTGATGACCGGTGGAGGCGTGGAAGGGGAGATGGACGGACCTGGTGGAAGGATGGATTCGTTTGGTGGTGGGAAGTTGCAGGAAGGAGGATCTTTGTGGCCGAGCAAGCAGAGAATGCGCGGCCGGGGCTAGGCGAGGATGCAGGGAGGACGAGTTGGCGATGGCGATGAAAGACCGGGTGGGGCTGCCGTTCTTTTTTACTTTCCTTGTGGCTGTGGTCCTTGGGCGGAGGTGGAGGAGGGATGGGGAAAGGATGATGATGGCGTCGGAGAGGGGAAGGGCGCGAAGGGATTAAGGGGAGCTGCTGGTCGAGGTTGAATGCTTCGTCGGCGCGGCGGAGGAGTCCCCAGCCGGCATCGGGGCTACGCTGGATCGAGGCCGCTGGGCTTCTTTATTCTCATGTCTACAGCGTTTGCTCTTATTCTGCTTATCTAGGATTCTTTGGGTCCGCCGATGGCTCCGTTGCTGGTGGCGGGTGCTGTCTCAGTGCGAAGCATACAAATAACCCCGGTGGAGGTGCAGCACGGACGCGCCGACTGTCAGCCTCGATCGGGTGCGATGCGACAAGGAGTACGAGAATTCAGAGACGCCATGAAACAACCACACACAAAAATGAGGCATTAAACTCCCAACACGATCGCCATCCGGTTGCTGAGTTTCCAGCAGCTCCGAAGATTTCGTCGCGGCCGATCCCGTACTTCCGCCTCCCGCCTCCCGCCTGCTCAGTATACTCCTAGCACACTATAGTACTGTGTATAGCCAGCTACTGCCAGACAATGCTAGCAACGGTAGTAGCAACAGCATGGCGCCCTCTCAAATTGAGTAGAAAAGTCAGTCTCATCTCCAGCACCCTCTCTAGAATCTTCGCCCTCAGTACTTCTGCGGCCCATGCGACGAGGCCCAGCTGACCGGGGCAGAATCACCCGAGAGCAGATCCTTAGAAACACCAGCTGCGAGCACCGCTTTCACAGACGCAGTAGCCCCTCGTTTGCACAATCCCCACTGTCACTGACCCAGCGTCGATCAGCCGCAATTCCCGCAAGGTGCGCAGTACCTGTCTGGCCCCAAGCCAGACCATAACGAGAATCACTCCTAATATAGTAACTATCTTGGGGTAATCATATTGACGACCACCACCAGAAACCCATCGAACCCGGGGAATTGAACGCCCGTTCGCATAAAGCTGCGAGGATGGGCTGATTGCGGAGTCGAATCTGAGGGGAACATTCGAGCTCGATGTGGAGAGACGATGGTGACGTCCTCAACTCCAGCTCTCACCCGTCACAGATTTCGTCGCCATTGTGCGCGCACTCCGCCGGAATATCCCAGATAGTCAGTTTGCTGCTGCTGCCAGCAGCTGCCGGACAATTTCTGGGGATTTCCCAGTCTGATATCGCAGCCTGGCCATTCACTGTAGAGATCTTCGTGGGGGTGCGGTACCATGCATGTCTGTTTCAGGGCCTGGCTCCAGAGACACGCCTCTGCACGTCAGTCCTGGATGATGACAGCTCATTGCTGCGATTGTGGATGGGGCCAAAGGTGGCGGGGTCGAGGGATTCGATGACGGTCGTGAGATGGGCTAGAGGTGGTATGCTGGTAGAAGTACCTCCCGACCTTGCTGGTGCTGGGACAGCCAGAGACCCCGGGAAATCATTGTGAAGCGTAGCTGTCAACAGTCAATGAATAGCATCAGTAATCAGCCATCAGTATGACACAGAGAAAATCGCCGTGGATCAGGAACCGGACAGGCCGGATCGAAGGTGAAAGCAGGAAGGCGGCGGCGGGTGGCCATCATCGGCTGGTGGTACCACCGCCAATCCGGCAGGCACGACGACCTTCAAGGCGGCCGTACGTTACTCTCCTGCCTGTTCTTTAGATTGTCCCTCCTCTTCCCAATTCCTCTCCACCTCTTCTTCACTCCATCCCTACCCCTTCCTGGTCCATCTCCATCTACTCCATCCATCTACAACTACACCTACATCTATCTACAAGCATATCTCCACCATGGCGCACTCCATCCCTAAGATGCAGTGGGCACAAGTCGTCGAAAAGAAAGGCGGCCCGCCAATCTACAAGCAAATCCCTGTGCCGACGCCAGGCCCCGACGAAGTCCTCGTGAAAGTCAAGTACACCGGCGTCTGCCACACCGACTTGCACGCCATGAAGGGCGACTGGCCGCTCCCACTAAAGCTCCCTCTGGTCGGCGGCCACGAGGGCGCAGGCATCGTCGTGGCCAAGGGCGACTTGGCCCAGGGCATTGAGATCGGCGACCATGCCGGTATCAAGTGGCTGAACAGTTCGTGCCTGACATGTGAGTTCTGCAAGACGGCCGATGAGCCGCTCTGCACGGAGGCTCAGCTCTCGGGTTACACCGTCGACGGCACGTTCCAGCAGTATGTGATTGGCAAGGCGGCGCATGTGACCAAGCTGCCTGACAACGTTGCTCTTGATGCTATTGCGCCTATTCTTTGCGCGGGTATCACTGTCTACAAGGGGTTGAAGGAGTCGGGTGCTCGTCCCGGACAGACTGTGGCTATTGTTGGGGCGGGTGGTGGTCTTGGTTCGTTGGCGCAACAGTATGCGAAGGCGATGGGACTGCGGGTTATTGCGATTGATGGCGGGGATGAGAAGCGTGCTATGTGTGAGAAGCTTGGCTCTGAGGTATACTTGCATCTGTATCTGCATCTTACTTGATAAGTGCTAATATTTTATAGGTCTACGTCGACTTCACCAAGTCTAAGGATCTGGTTGCGGATGTCAAGGCCGCCACGCCTGAAGGACTAGGCGCGCACGCTGTCCTTCTCCTCGCCGTCTCCGAGAAGCCGTTCCAGCAGGCTGTCGCGTATGCTCGTTCCCGTGGATCCATTGTCGCCATTGGCCTCCCCGCCAATGCCTTCCTCAAGGCTCCTGTTTTCGAAACCGTCGTCAAGATGATCAACATCAAGGGCAGCTATGTCGGTAACCGCCAGGACGGTGTCGAGGCCGTCGACTTCTTCGCCCGCGGCTTGATCAACGCCCCGTTCAAGACTGCTCCTCTGGAGGACCTTCCCAAGATCTTTGAACTGATGGGTAATGAGCGCTCCATATACTGCCTGAAAAATGCTAACAGATTTCACAGAGCATGGCAAGATTGCTGGTCGCTACGTCCTTGAGATCCCGGAGTAAATGCACCATCTTACATGGCCGTAGAGCCTAGTTCAAAGCGAGCACGACTGAAAATGATGTGCATGATGCTGGTCGATACATTATCCTGAACATTCGATAAGAAATGAAATCAACCTCCACTTGAGCAGACCCAAAACGTAGAATAGCGGCGAGCATGGTATCTATACTACAGTAGCTTGGCAGTCTACGCATTCCTACAGGAAAACACCAGCATGGAGCAAAGCCCAGAAATTTACTGGTGGTAATTCTCTAACTAAAAAGCTTGGCTTTCACATAACTGAATCACATAAAGACTCAGGCCTAGATCCCAAGGCGTTCGAGCACTATACAGCAAGTACGAGTTCCTCCTAAACATGCATGTGCCAGTCATAAATAGCATCAAGCCCAGATTTCGTATTCAGCTAAAATGTCTTGGGTAGCAATACAATAGTGTAACAAGGCAGGAGTGTCACAATTCAAAGATAATATTCAAAGAAACAAGATTCTGACACAATCACTGAGAATCCTCAACCTTCTTCCCCTCATCCTCCGGCGAAACAGTCGTCTGTGGCCCTTTAAACGTCTTCCTCGCATGAAGCGCATAATAGAGCAGTGCCCCAAGCCAGAGTGCCCCATTAATGACAACCGTATAATTCATGTTTTTTACTAGAACAGTCCACGGTCAGCACATCCTCTCGGGAAACCTCACAATTCTCGGAAACCATTTAGCTAGTAAGGAAACAATTTGAACTCACCTGAAGGCCGAGGCCCCTCAGTCGGAATCATACACAAAACAATCGCAAAAGCCATATAAACGACCGCAACCCACGCAATAGGTTTCGAGAGGTAGCGGCCAGTATAAAACTCGCCCGGCACGAACTTCTGCTCGCCCCAGAGGAGACGCGCTAGGATGGGGGTTAGCCAGGCGAGGTCGTTGCCTGCGACGGCGAGGGAGAAAAGGGCGTTTGAGGCGGCATTGTCGATTAAGCAGAGGAGGCCAATGATCGCGGTGACAGTTACTACGCCGCAGACCATTCGCACTGGTTGGTAGCGCATTAGACTGTGTTGGCTTACTTTCCGGAAGTAGGATGACAAAGGCAGGGCGCCGTCACGGGAGAAGGCCCAGCTTTGGCGGGAGGCGGCTAGCACCTGCTGAGGGTTAGATTTAATTTTCATGGGTTTGAATGGAGAGTGGCATGGACGAACGATGCTTAGTCCCATGAAGAATTGAACGATTGCGTTAACGGCCATGAATCCGAGGGCGCCATTTTTGCCGAGGGCATCGTAGTAGATCTGGCAACAATAAGCATCAAACCCAACTAAAAAAAAAAAAAAAAAAAGAAGAAGAAGAAGAAGAAGAAACAAACCTGAGCCATTGGCTGCCCAAACCTCGAACCAAGCACCCCCTCGATATCCGTACTCATACTCGCCGCAATAACAGTCAAACACAACCACCCGAGCACCCCACAAAGCCCCGACGAAGAAACAATCCCCAACGGCACAGCCCGCGTTGCATGCGTCGCCTCCTCACTCATATGCACACACGAGTCGAATGCACCAATCGTCCAGATGGGTGATAACCACGCCATAATGAAGCCCCAGCCCGTCGGCCAGGAGGTGAGGTTCTCGACGTGCCCGAAGACGTACGAGCCTGAGTTGACAGGCGGGTTGTTCTGTGCTTTCCCAATCGGCAGCGCGATGACGGTTGCGATTACCAGTGCGATATTCAGAAAGATGCAGGCGGATTGGATCTTTGGCATTACCCGCGCGAAGAAGATTGCTATGAACCCGTGTGCGAAGACGGTTGCGGCATATGTGCCGTAGATTACGGGGCGTGTTGCAGACCAGGTGCCGTCGCGCGTTATGGAGATCATTGAGAGGAGCATGTTTGCAAAGCCGTCTGTTTTCATTTAGAGTGGGTTTAACAGTTAGATGGGGTTTGTGGGGGCAATGTACAGTCGATTGAGCAGATACCGCCGATTAACCCGATGGTATTGCTATATCCCACAACGAAACTGAGCGGGTTCTTCCATTTCTCTGCGGCGTAGTAGTGTGTCCAAAAGTAAAGGCCGCCGGCCGTGGGCATTGCGGAAGCCATATCAGCCTAGAAAAAGAAACAATTAGCATCTCAACAGAGTCAAGGAAGCTGAAGTTGGGTGTTGTACATACCATCGCCAAACTAACAATGAAAATGAAACAACTCGCCGCCAACCAGCCCCAAACCATCCCCACAGGCCCAGCCGGCATGGAAAAAGACAGTGTCGACGCGATGGAGGGTAGTAGGCCCATGATACTGAATGCCACGGCGAAGATTTGGATTGTCGAGTAATGGCGTCGTAGTTCCTGCTTGTAGCCCAGTGTTGCTGGTTCGGTTAGCTCAAGCACTCACTATGAGTATTGGAAGAGACGGGGTGAATGGACGAACCCAAGAGTTCCATGTCGCCTGCCTCGGCTGGAGCATCGTGCTCGACGGCCGATGGCGGCTTTTCATCGCGTGAGAGCGATTTCACCACATCTGCCATGGTGGCTGCAGTGGATAGTGGGTGAGATTCGGGGATTCAGAATTCTGGGGGCAATTGTCGTGGATTGATTAACATATGCCCAGCACAGAGGTGAGAGAGGCAATGAGGCCCGTGACCGTATATCTGAGCGGTATAAGCGGGCAAGATCACAATTCAGCAGACCTCTACCCTAAGTCCACATATGTCTATCCGAATTATAGAAAGAAAGAAGTCAACAAACTCTTCTGACAATGTGGAATATCTGCCTGATTTATCCAACAGCCCGTCAACCCCTCAGACGGGCTGGGGCCCAATCAGACTCGTCATATCCTCCTCATTCGGCACCGATAAGTGCCACCGCTAAGTATCGAGGATCCAGGCTCGGGGTGGAAAGTGTCCGGCGAGACAGATGCGGGGATAGCCTTTTAGTGGCTGCGACAGGCAGAGCACAGAGGGAGGACAGGGCATGTCAATCATGGCTGTTTTGGTTGAAGCGGGGAATTGCCCGCTGGTCGAGCCTATCGGTTGAGTCGCGGGCGGATTGCCCAAAGGGAGGGGAGGGATTCCGCGATAACAATATGGAGATAGGAGTGTCTCGGGCTTCCTGGGGTTGGTCTGGTTGGTGCTGATAAGGAGATCGTAAATTCCGTTATTATCGCTGGTTATCGCGAAGATCGACTCAGTAGTAAGTTTTCGTGGTTTTCTCGTCTTTGCATCCGTTTTGGGTAATTTGGTTTGGGACGGCGCCCGAAGCTCGGCCTATTGTCAAAGCTTGTGATGGGTCTACCCCGGATTCACGGGTGGAGTCGCGTGCTTGGTGATCTTTTGGGCTGGGTTGCTGATGGTCGATCTAGCCCCAATTCTCCTTACTCTTATTGCCCTCGTTGCTGCAACATCTACAGAAGGTCTTAGTGGCCAAAGCTCTCCCGGTTATCAAAACAGTCGCCCAGACAGCCACCTGAGTGGTTAGCTGGACAGTCATCTGAACAGTTACCTAATATCACCATTCCTACTGATACGGTCGATGAAGTTTCAATCACTGACACACTGTACAGTCTTCAGTTCAAGTCAGGCTGCAGCCCGTATCGTGATTATAAAAAATAACCCCGATTTCCACATCTTCATCAGCTTCCCACGTCGTCATGAAACTGTGAACGTTGTTTTTTGAACCTATTTGGTCAGAGACACTAAAGAAACCACACGATGACATGAATCTACTCTATAATGCGAAAGCGCATTCAAGTCCGGCATCGTTCAGCTGCTGGAAAAGTGTCCGACCTTGTCGAATTGTATCTCTTTGATACAACAGGGAAGGAATGCCTAACATGCAAAGCGAAGATATCTTCGAGGCGCGGGGCGGGCAAATTCCAGTCAAATAAAGGGACATTCCACGGAGTTGTTTCCAGGGCGCAATGGGAACGACCTCCTGCCTTTCAAGATAGATACCTTACGCAGAGCGGTTGATCTGGGGCCCAGTTTGTAGTTTGATGCACCCCACACCTGCTTCGTGAGGCTTTGGGCCTTGCCGTGTACTCGAGCAGTTGCCCTCCAATTGGAACCCATTCGTCCCATCCACTTCTTGGATTGAGATTCGAATTGTTTTGGTATTCTCAATCGCACGATGGAGGACCATACCAAAGCCAAGAACAGCCAATGTGCTGGTTACCCAAAAGAGGCAAGCAGGGTAGTCCGCTCAAACTCCAACTCCACCACGAGCACTCGAACGCCAGTGATCCGCCTGGTGTCGCTGAGATCAGGACGTCACAATACCACATCCATCATCACACGAAATCGGAACGACTTCAGCAAGGTCGATTGGCTAGCCTGATTCCCAGGAAGCGAAAGCTCACAGAGCTGGATCCTTCCACACAGTCATCAAAACCTCCTGCAAAAGAACAAGTACAAACTTCAATCACCTCCTTTTCCCCCTATCCTCTCTTACATTACGATCTATCAACGCCCAAGCCCGCTTCGGTCCAAGAAGCTAACCGGATTATATCCTCTCCTGTTGCAGAAACCAGCCAACCAGCAACCTCTTATCACTGAGGCGAATTTGCTCAATAGCGATAGCTTCTGACTCGCATTTTTTATCTTTATTATATTCTAGTAATAGCGCTTTTATCTTGCTCGTGTAGAGCAAGATATATGAATTTCCCGAGGAACTTTTTATAGTGACACTGCATTGTATGTGGTTCAGCTTGAGATGCATGCTCCCTGCTGTTATCACGTTGTTCTAGACTCGTACAGCAATACCTAGCTCATCCAGCTCACAATTGCCCATCTAGTTGAATTTACCCGCACAGCAGGAAATGTAAAGGACAACACAAAAGCACCGCCACTGGTAGTGACACATCGGGGGGAGAGAATGCCACAAAATCTTGTTACGATAAGTGCAAGTTCCCAACGTTCAAACAAGGCTAATATACATTCATATTGTAAAACACAGATAAAACCATGCGAAGAGATGCGTATCCAGTGTATAAGGTCATCATCACACAGCCCCAGGTCCGGGACCCTTATGGTTCGATTGATCAAGCAGAAGTTTCGGCTTGATATAATCCTCATCGAGCTGCCTAAACCACGCGGCGTGGTCGCCCGAGGCACCGCCTTGCCACAGATCCCGAAGGGCGTCACGGGCACTGAGGGTTGGCTCACGGCGGGCTGGGGAAACACTTGCGGAGGGGCCTGGGTTCGGCGAGGGGGTGTGCGTTCCTGTGGGGGTTGGGTGTGACGGGGAGCGGCGGAGACGAGATGAGCTGCTTGCTGCGGGTGGCAGGTCGTCGTCTGAGCCGGCGTCTAGGTCTAGGTCGAACTCGTCTGGATGCGCGACTGTTGTCGATTGGTTCTTGCCTGCGGGCGGGAGGCCGAATTCGTCGTCGCTGCCGTTGATGCTGGGGCTATGGCCGTCTACGTTGGCGCCACCGTTTAGCAGAGTTGCTGTGGATGAACGGTCGCGTCGCGATTGTGCGTCCTTTTGGCTGTATGCGGCTGAGTACATCCGCGTGTGGCCGTGAGGCGGGCTAGGTCGCTGGTTGTTGCCAGACGAGTAGCTGTCTGCACGCTGGCCGAGTCCCGCTCGCGAGGATCCACCGAGGCCATCGAGAGGGATGGTGGAGTCGGCGCGAGGGGTGTAGCCCAGTGCTGTGTCGGAGCGTTTGTAGTAGGTACCTCCGTGGGTGACCTCGATATCGAATTCGTCGTCAGAGTCAATTTCTTCAACGACGCCGGTACGGATGCCCATAATCTCGAGCATGCGTGCTGTGGTGCCACCAAAAATGATGACTGTCAACACGACAACGACGAGGACGGTAGCACGCAGCGCAGGCGCATTGACGCCAGTCAGACCGGCCGCCAATGCAACACCGACAGCACCACGCAGACCAGCCCAGAAGAGCATGGCCTGGTAGGCAAAGGGCAGTTCATCGGCGACTTCAACTCCACGGCGGCGAGCTTTGTAGCGGATGAACCAGTTGATGGCCTTTGAGAGCGGGAAAACGGCCAGGTAGCGAGCAAGGCAGATTCCAAAGACTGCCACGAGGATGAAGAGGGGGTTGAATTGCAGGTTGGACTCGACAAAAAGATCCAGTCCCAGGTAGATAAAGATGAAGTTCTCGGAGAGCTGCGCCATGACCTGGAAAAGGTATTTGGTGGTCAACTGCGTGCGGCGCGACATGTTGTAGTATGCATAGTGCTTCAGAGTAATGCCGCAGAACAAGAGGGAGACAATGCCTAGAAAGATATTAGCTTTGAAACTACTGCATATAGGTCAAAACACTCACCTGACAAATGCACGCCGTTGGAGAAGAAATAACTAGCATAGGCAATCAAGACAATGAGACAGCTCTCAATCTTCGGCATGCGGCGGACCAAAGTATACTTGAGACCCAACGCCGTAACAATGCCCACGACGATACCGACCAACATACTGCCGAAGAAAACGAGCAAGAAAAGTCCCGAAGCCTCAAACAGGTTGAGAAAAGTCAAGGAGCCGGCCTCGCTCTCGGCATACTTCTGTGCCGTCTCGAAAAGGACAATAGCAATAGCATCGTTCAGGATCGACTCGCCAAAAATGACCGTATAGAGCTTCGGCTCGACCTTGTAGAGATTGAAAATGGCGAGAATCGTCACTGGATCAGTAGCGGAGAGCGTCGCGCCAACGGAAATAGCCTCCACGAAAGAGATATTCAGTCCGTCTAGCGGGATGCGCGTCCACAGATACAAAACCAAACCCAACACGATGGCCGAGATGAACGTTCCGGCGAAAGCGAATGTGAGGATTGTGCCGATATGGCGGAAAAAATTCGCTTGATGTAATTCATACCCGGAAGCGAGGATAATCGGAGGAAGAAGGAGGTTAAAGAAGAATTGGTAGTCGAAGGCGACGCTATCTTGGAGGTTGGATTTGGGCGTGAGTCGGATGATCAGACCGACGAACATGCCTGGCAGTAAAGGGTCAGAATGATCCATTTGATAGATATCCAGGAACAATGGGAATTTGCCTGCGTCCGCAATGGCTTTTCACATACCCGCAAAGATGGAGAGCACGGTCTCGTGCACAGCTTGGATCTTCTTCTGCTGCAGGATGTAGCTCGTGAAGAGGGCGAACATCAGTAGCATGATCATGATGAACAGTGCCCAGGAACTGGTAATCTCCTTCGAGCCCGCTTCCGGCGCATCTGTATCCCACCGCCATATGTTAGTTCGCCACGTCGGGAGAGCCTCCAAAAGAGAGGGAGGGGGTTGGCTGGTGAACGCGTACCATCGGGATCAGTGTCTTCCGCCGCTCGCCCTGGAACAAGAACAAGAACGTTAGAATCTATCTCAGACCAAAGAAGCCAGCGCCTGACTCCGAGTGTGCACATACTTAACAGGGCGAAGGCGGCATCGCCCATCAGTTGACTGGCCATCGCGACTCGATCAGGGACCTTCGAGGGCGGGTGTTGACACCTGGCAAGTAACTCCGGCGCAAAGAAGCCAGGACCAGGCGCGCATAATCCGGTAGCCAGAATTCAGCGAGGAAGGAGGGCCGATGCTGGGGTTGGAAGACTTTTGAGGTTCTTGGAGTTGCATCCGCGGACTTCGCTGGAGGGACAGATCGGCTGGATGCGGTCTGGTATACGAGCGAACGGGACAGATACGAGAGGGTCCAGCTTGTGAGGGGCAGCGGGCCATTTGGGCGGGAAATAGTAAGGTTGAATGGCGTATTGGGACGGTATTGTTTGCGTAATTCTGTTATCTGACACGTGGGCACAGCCTGGCCGCGCAACTGCCAAGACGCGGGCTGGCCTGCGATTAAGGGGCGATCGTCATGCATGCCATACTCTCCTGCCTCTAAGTATAGTGTTGCAGAACTCATTGATGCGATCAGATTTCTACATAACTCATCCAAATGGTATTTTACTATGTTGTTGTGTCATATCGCAGTCCTTACATCTAATCTCCAAACGAGGCAGGCCTGGTCTGACCCACCTCACCTTGTACTACATCATCGGTCTGCCCTTGCAGGATATCCTGGGGCCGAAATGAAACCCAATGAAGATCACCGGGAAAGAAGAAAATTCAAGTTGGTTCTGCAAGAAACCGAGATTACCGTGCAGAATCAATGTGCGCCCTCGGCGAGCTTCTTGGTCAACCATGCCGCACCGAGCGCAGCACATCCGCCGAACCGGAGAACCCATCCCACGCTATCATCCCACGGCTCTCCCCTAGGCTTCTGGGCAGCTTTGAAAATCGCACTGCAGATGAGACTGGAGAAAATCTGTGGGAATGAAATTGCCACATTATGTAGACCCAAGATGATGCCGGCTTGTGCATTGTTTTGCTCTTCTGGCGCAGGCTTCGACTGGCCGTTTTCGAGGTCATGGTCGTATCCACCAGTGGTTTCGTGGTGATCGTCATGGTCGTCTTCTGCATCTTCAACAGAGACAGGAGCGTAGGAATTGGATCCACCATTGTGAGAAGTAGAGCTCTGGCCTGCTGGAGGTACTCTTGTCCGACGCAGATTCAATCGTCGAGCGACGTCAATTCGAGCCACTTCAGCAGAGATAAGGGCAAATGGCACCCACAGAGCCACGGCCCAGCAGATTCCAACAAAGCCAATCACGATCGAGCCAGCTGGATAGTAAGAGATGAATATCGTGCTGAACATGCACAGCGCGAAAAAAATATGAGAAGAGAGCCAGACGCGTCGAAGCGTCAATCCCGGTATTTGAAGGCGTGATAGCCACCTCGGCCCTCCGTTCGAGCCGCTGTCCTTACCCGGACCAGCGTCAAGTAGTGGCTCCGCCACCATACCCGAAGGCATAGCCGAAAACGACATTCGTCGCGACTGAACAGGCTCCTCATCTTCCTCTCCATGCGCAGGATCTTCAGAGCTGTGAGACGGACCGCCCACCGAAGATTCAGACACCTGCCCATAAGTAGGCACTACAAATAGCGGAAGGATGATGTTGGCAAGAAAAGAGATGACAGCATAGATGAGCAATGCAAATGTTCCAGTGCGCGTCGCATCCTCCCACGCCTTGTCGATTTGATCCTTAGGCATATCCGGGTGATCCGCAAAGATCGGATTCACATAGAGCTGACCAATATACGTCGTTGAGTAAAACAAGAACGGGAACCAGCCCACCCACGCAGCGACCTGTACTTTACAGACCTGCGCAATTTGCGGCGGCAGGTCACGGATTGATTTGAAGACCTGTCGAAAGAAGGAAATGAGACCGAGACCATCTGTTGCGGGCGGCCCTTCGAGTCGTGGATCCCGCTCCTTGATATAGACGCAGCTAGCTGCCAATGTGATGGTGAGAGAAATCGACGCAATCACGCAGAGGACCTTGAATTGCGTATTCCCCAGGAAGGGCAGGACTTTTGGTAGATCCATGTAGCCAAAAATGTAGCCTAGGATGTTTCCGACGCCTGTCAATCGACTCGCCCAGGCATTTGCGAGTTCCTGTTGGTGGGCGGGACAATTATCCACGATGAATGCTCGGATCCCGGCTTGTACTGTAGAGATGGATTAGCACGACAAGCAAGCAATTGCGAAATCAGGAACAGAACAATACCAGTATTGACGGCGAAATCAAGCCCATACATCACGATGGTCGCAACGATAATAATCATTGTTTTCGTACCATTTGATTCTCGATCGACGCCGAAGATGGATAAGAATCCACCAACGATCTCCCGTACCCATGCCAGAGCTAGTAAGCACACGATCGTTGCGGCACCGCCGATAATCATGAATGGCTTCCGCTTTCCCCATGGTATCCGGCAATTGTCACTGCGGATGCCCACGTAGGGTTGTACCAGCGTTCCCGTCAGGGGTCCGGCGATCCAAACAAAGGCGAGGAGCGATTTGCTCATGCCCAGGGACAAAAGGTAGGGCTGTGAGGATAACCCAGTCAGTAATCCTGCATAGGTCTTTCAAAGAATGCCAAGAAGGCTGATGTTCGACCATTTGATTCGGGGTTGCTTACCGATCCATTAGAGAGTTCCACGGACCAGACTATCTGGAGTCTATATTTGGATTGAGTCAGCAACATGCCAGATTCAAGATGCAGCGAAAAGACAAGGAACAAGGACTTAACTCACCCTCCAATCGAAATCGTCAGTAAAAAGAGATACCAAGCGCTCTTCGACGACTCATGATGATCAACCTCCTCCCTCACAAACTCCACTCGCTCTTCCACATCCACATGCCTCGCCTCCTCCATGAGAGGCGATGTCTCGTCCTTGATTGTACCGCTATTTCCCATAGAACTCCAACTCGCTTCAAATAATCCAGTGTATGGTTTGTTGATGCCGTCAAGTCCGGGGGTGATATGAGATAAAGATGGAAGCGACCCACTACAATCGCGGGGAAGGACAACGCTAAGGTACAGGGGGTACCTTGGGTATACCCTGAGTCACACGGGATAGTACTTGGAGGAATGTGCAAAATCTCAGAATATACAAGGCGGCCTTGAGCGCCTTTGAAGACGAACTTGAGGTTTCAGCAGCGATCGGGCACTGCTGACCAGCTCGACAGGGGTGTTTCTTGTGACGCTCGACAAATCATCAATTGGCGTTACGGGGAGGTGTCCGGGTCATGAGGCCTGGGTCGGGACTGCGGGCATTATGTGGCACTGGACGAGAGAGATGGAAATGGTGTCGAGGCTGCGCCCTGGCTTGAATATTGTGTCTTATTGATAGGAGGTGTGAGGCGTTCAGGCGATCGCTGGCGTTCAGCAGTAGGCGACGTCAGCACACGTGACGATCACGTATTCGGAATCGGCGGCATGATCAATCGACAGCTTCGCGGAGGCGACAGTGACCCCAGACGGGTTTCTAGACATCTGCTTTTTCTTTCTTTCTACTAGTCTACTGACATGGCTTTTGGTTTTTGACGATTTTGTATTCAAGTCAATTCGTTAAGTAGTCTATAATTTACCCAGCCGCGTGAACGGCATCCAAAACCGCCTTCTTCTGAGAAGATACCCGATATTCCAGAAAAAGCGACATACCATGGTCCAGATCTCCTTGGTATGTATGTGACCCTATGTGCCCGTACCAGCCAGACAGATTCGTGACCGCGCCTGATTCGGCACCAAGGACGGCGAAACCATAATACAAGATGCTGTACCTTAACCCAAAGCACAGCCGTGAATCCCAACATAAGCAGGGGGGAAAAAAAAATCAGAACAATCCATGCGAAAGCACTGAGCGCAACGCAAACTATCGCGAGCGTGATTCAAGGACAGAACACTTTGACACAAGACAAAATCTCGAAATGTAAACAAAGTGAAGAAAATTACAAGACAGTAGAGCCGAAGCCAAAGTGCCAGCAAACCACAAACATGAAACGGCGCTAAGCAGAAACTCCCCACAGACCAGCCTCTCACATCTGCTGCTGGAGCATCTGAGGAGCGATCATGTGGGACGCAACCATGTTCGGCATGGCAGATGGAATACTCATTGTGGTAGCCATCGTAGTCATCGGCGGCATGTTGACCATGTGTTCGGGATGCGCGGGCGGAGACGAGTCTTCGCCTTGAGAATCAAAGTCGTTGGCGTCATTCTCTATGTCCTCCTCAGCTGTCAAGGCAGGTTGGCCATCGTGCTGGGCTTCGTGGATACGACGGTGTCTGATGGTGAAAGTTAGCAACGGGAATCGAAAAAGCCACAAGGGCGTGAAGAAGGGCCGGTGTAAGCTTACTGTGCGAGGTTGTCGGAACGCGAAAAGGCTTTGCTGCAGTAGGGGCAGGGGTATGGTCGCTCCTGAGTATGGGTCCTCACGTGCCTACGCGCCCATGTTAGTACCGGCGGCAATTTGAAACATTGTCACATTATGACAGGATGCAGACTGCAGATCCCACATTCAGGGTGGGGGAGACTGCAGGATGCAAAAACAGAATTGATGGCTTACCTCTTAAGGTGTTCTAATCTCTTGAAGAGTCTGCCACAGGATGGGATTGGGCATGAGTGAGACTTTTGAGGGTACGGTCCCAGCTCCATCATGGTCGCACTTCGAGCCCGACGGGCAGGACCAGGGCCTGCCCGATCCGACCGACTAGTGCTGTTTTGAACCGTAGTCTCCAGTGCGGCGCTGGTGGGGAGCGCTGCCAAGTTGTCCGCTTGGTTGCTCAGTGGCACTTGGTGCTGATCAACGGTCTCCTCCAAGTTCTGCAGCGGGGTCCCGTGACGCGAGATCTCCTGAAGCAGGTCCTTTTGCGGGAGCATCGAAGGGTAGGCCCGAGAGTACTCATGAGCGACCTCTTCCCCCTCAGCCACCGGAGCCACGGAGCTCGAAACCGATCGACGGAGGTCACTGGGTCGGTGAGCAGCATAAGTGGGCGGTTGCGGAGCCGGGGTACCATGAGCAGAGCCGTTGGCAGTCCCCGGCATGCTTGAAGCACCCGGAGTGACGGACGGACGGCGCCTGCGCTGCTTGTAGGTCGGGGAGCCCTCGATAACGGAGTACGCGTTGGACGAGAAAGACCGCGAAGCAGACGGGTAGTGACCACTGGCGAAGTTCGACGGAGGCAGCTGCATCATGGGATTGTACGAGGGCGCATTCGACAGGTCCGGAATCGCAGTGTACAAGCCGGTGTCCTCGTTCGCGATGTACGCAGGCTCAGCACTGAGTCCGACCGAGTGCTGCGGGGGAGTCACCGGTTCAAAGGATAGGCCGCGGTTGCTGTAATCCTCGTACTGCGAAGAGACAAAGGAGGGCGCGGGCGAGTACTCGTAGAAGTTCGGCATGGACGAATGGCGCTGGTGGATGCGGGCGACAGGCATTCCGTTGCGATCGTAGTGGATGGGGCCGTAATCCTGCTCACGCTTAATGATACCTTGGACTAGGTTGTTCGTCAGGGGCACTTGTGGCGCGCTGTACATCGTCGGGTGGCCCGATTCGTCCTGGAGCAGCGGGATCGCTGGGGGAGCCATCTGGGGAGGAGGCATTGCGTCAACGGTCCGAACCACGGGGGAACTGGGCTGGCCATATGTCGTACTTGCGTGGGCAGCGAAGGAGGAAGAATTCGCTTGTTGCGCCTTTGTCAACTGCTCGTAGAGGGACTGGGATGAGTCGAATTCGAACGACATTGCGGGCTCGCTGACGGCAACTGTGGTCGCTTCCTGGCCCATCTTCTCACGCTTCAGGTCTCGTTCGAGCGCATCTAGGAAGAGTCGATCGTGGGGCACGCTGTACCAGTAGAACACTTTCTGCTTCTTCTGGGTGCGAATGCAGTTGTTTTTGTACAGGAAATCTAGGAATGCGCTCTTGGGTTCTTCGAGAGTGGCATCGGTGCCGGCCTTGAGATTCCGCAGATCGGAGAAGATGCCCTCCTCGAACTTCTTAGAGTTCTTCACGGGACGACCAAACGCCTGGAATCGGAAAGCAAGACAGCGCACGATGTCGGTACCCGAAATGTGGAATAGGTTGCTCCTACAGGTCATTTACATGTTAGCTTCGGCCTCTTCGGCCTCTTCGCTGCGAAGATCGGCAATTGTTCGGCTCGCTACTAACCAGAGAACACAGGAAACATAGTCGCCCGTGGGGAGGAGAAAACGGCGAATGAGCTGGTCCGGTTGCCAGTCGACGGGAGCCGACAAAAGGAAATATTTCACTGCGCTGCTGGTTAATATTGATCCTGCAGATCCGACTCAGTAGGCGGCGTACGGTTATCCACTTGCTGCAACGCGACTTGCGCATCATGCGGCAGGCTCTGCTGCGCTTCCTGTGATAGCATGAAAGTTTCCGGTTTCTGCGGAGGAGGCATCGGAGCCCCCGGTTGAGGATACATGGTTTCCACGCGCTATTCTGGGGATTTTTTTATTAGTAGTCGGTCGGGAAGAGGCAGCTAGATAAGAGCTGTTTGCAAACAAAGAAAGACCGGAGGCATAAGACAAGGGCGAGGTCATCGGGATCCTGACTCTGCCTGAGACACTTCGAAGAGACCACAGCAAACTCACCAACTGATTTCGATCGCAAATAGGGATCAGATTAGACGAAAGCGCGCAACGAGTCGTACAAACAGACGAAAGCGGGATCGTGCGACTGGAATATGGTAGGAGACACTATTGGATACGGTGGACGAGCGATGGGACGCGACTACCGATTCGTGATGCGTTGAGAGTGAAGAGGAGCCAGCCTCGTGTGCTTTTTTCCGAACGCAACAAAGAGAAAGACAAGAAAGAGAGTTGTCAGAGATTGTGGACCAGCCGGCAGCCTCTGTGGAATTCGCACAGCGGAAAGAAGAAACGAAGGTGAGAGAATTCTCGACAGAGTAGGATGAGGAGGGAAGAAGGGGAGGGGGGAGAAGATACACAACGTCAGCCTCTAAGAATAAGTGCTCGCGCTGCATAGCAGTAGGAAGCGCCCGGTGGGTATTGACCGTTGGGACGGGTAAGAAGTGTAAGTTACGGCCATCCCTTGCACCAATCTGCAGTTAATGGACACCAATACTGAGTAATCCGCCATACGTGACCATACCGTTCCCTGTACCTTCCGTACCACAAGGCCCACTGGGGCCGAAGTGGATCGCTCGCTCGGTGGACACCTCCAGTGGAAAACAATGCATGCTATTCGTTTTCGTCTCTTTGCTTGCCCAAAGAGAGATGTTCCTTGCAGCACTCAACCGGGCCTCAGTCCTCGGGCTAGCCAGCCTGATTCGATGCATCCATACGCCACCACTTAGGTGGCCAGACTGCAGGACGTCTGTGCATATGGAGGGGATCACTTCCTCGTTTCGCCGGCCAAAGTGACCAGGGTGCCGCTGCGAGGCCAACGGGAACGAGCCGGTGGAGTCCCCGACGGCCTCGCCAAGGCCTCGCGCGCAGGTCAAACTGGCGCTGGGACTTGAAGCACCCGCTGGCTGGTGTTTCAGAGTCTCAGTGGGCGCTTACATGCAGCCATTGAAACGGGATTGCCCCGTCCCACTCCCAGCACTAACCTCGCCCTCAGCCCAATCCCCGTTTCTGCTATTACTCCGATATCCCTCGACCGTGCTCCTGTGTCTAAACGGCTGTGGCTGGAGCTGATCGCTTCCGGCTATCCCGACCGTGGAGGCATCCCGGTCTAGTGCACGACACATCAGAACCGACGAGTCGAAACGGGGATCCCCGGTACACTACCAGTCATCGTGCATGCAGTTGTGCAGTGTACTCAGTAGCATGAAAGAATGGATCTTTCCCTTGGTACATTAGTCAAATGGAGGACCTTGAGGGTATAGCATGCCCCTATCGCGGACCCAAATTTCATCCGGGAAATTGATCCCTGACTCCCGGACGCCATGGTCTGGAGTGCATGCAGAACAACCCTCCCGTACAATGCCACTGCCGATTGTCTGCCGGACGAAGTACTGGCCTCCCCTGCGATTTCCTTTTCTTCTTGGACTTGACTACTCGTCCATTTCGTTTCTCCCACGCCATTCGCCACGGTGCCTGGTACCTGGTCCCTGATTCACCCGCACCGTTTTATCCGTTATGTCATATATACAGATCAGCAGTTCTAGACTGACCAGCAGGACCTGCCCGTCTGCGCGGCCGTGGTTGCGAGGCTGAAAACCAAACAAAATGCAAAAGCTTGGCAAGCAATCAGCAGCGCCAAGGTCCAGAACATTACCACACCCACATGACCTCGGCGAAACTTTTTTGCGATTATCAGCCGGGTACCTGAATTTCGCCCAAAAAAAGGAGTCGGCCCCGAGTATGGGTTTCTGCTTTTTGGTTTATCCTCGCCTCGGCCGATCTACAAGCGTACCACCCCTCTCACCCCCTCAAACTGGATCGCGCGCCCATTATATGAAGTTAAGGTTGTCGCATCATCGTGTCTCATCCTCCAACATGACGATCGCCGGACGGACTCCGGATTTTCTGCGGACCGCGCTGCTGTAGGGCTATGCGAGCATCGTGCCGAACGACATGTCTTACTCTCTTTCGCGGCAGAATGAACTAGATCGCAGTCCATTGCCTAACCAAGCAAGTCAATGGGGGGCGGGAAAGGGGGAACCTTCTCCAGACTCCTCTTCCTGAGAGACTAAGAGTGTTGGGCCGTGTGAGCAGCGCAGAAAATAGGAATAGACTCCCGATCGAGGTTTCAACTCGGTGGACATGCTCGACAACCCCCTGGGCGAACACGGCTAACAACTCGGACGGGTGGAGAGCACAGGGCAGCACACGCTTCGTGCTGGGTTTGATCGTCCCTCCTGAAACGATCTAGAAGTTCTAGCACTGAGCGTTGTCGAGAGAGAGCGTGGGGCCTGGCTTCGGTCTGCTCGTATAGAAGGTGGCTGGGATTACTGCGGAGCTTTCAACCGGCCTCAGGGTGAGGTCTGCAACACACCAGATGGGGAAACTCTCTACGTAGTACTGGCAAAACCCGATGCCAGTCGATCCCTGCAGAAAATAAACAGGGATGATCTTTCCTTGCGCAAATATCTGGGCCTGGAGAAATGATGCCGGGGCTCAAGATCCGGGCCGGGAGAAGGTTTGCCGGGCGTTTCCGTCTTGCATATGGGCATGATCTTCTGCCCTGATCTTCAGTGGGGTGACATTGGATTTGCGAAAAAGGCACGATGCTGCATAAGCGGTCTATGGACTGAGAAGTGGGCCGAATCCAGGAACGACTTGACTGTAGGGTAGTTTGTTTTTGGGGGGTTCCATGGATCACGAGGCCCGCGAGGCTAGTGGATGCTTCTAAACCACATTTTGGAATATCTCCGCTCTGCTCTTGATATACGCACCTCCATCTCTTAGTTAAAAGTATATTGATTCTTACCGCATGGTCCACCCTCTTCGTGGTGGTCCCCTCGCGCAAGGGTTCAGGTCAACAATGCCGACAAGATCTTTGGACGATAACCCCCATCGGTCAAACTTGGGATGTATTTTGTAAACAAAGTTCAGTCCGCGTGTTTCCGGTGTTTCTGTAGGTGTTCACTTTCAGACACGGTTTCCGATACAGCACCCTCCGTATCCACCAGGAACCAAACCATAGCCACTGTCCGAGCCTCATCGACTTCATTTTTCGGGTATTTTGCTCTACTTCTTACAACCGGTGGAAGCCTTGGCCTCGTGGGTTCGCATGTGGTGGGCACGTCAGCGGAACATGGACGTAAGAGATCCAAGAATAGCCGAGGGCTTGAAGCTTTGAAGATTTTTTTTTTCTTGTATTTTTTGTTCAGTTCGTCATTTGTCATTGTTATTGGTCCTTTGTTGAAGAACAATGAGGTCACTCGGTTCTTCCGAGTGGCAAAAGCTATGTACAGATCTGGGTGAATTGGTATCAGACTGAGTCAATGCTTTCCGTCCTTTTTTCCATCGTGGCTTCTTTCATGAACGGGCTCCGAGCTCGGATCTCTTTGCCCCATATCACAAAGAGAATCGGCGCCAGAGATAACCCGAACGAGATAAATGCCAGCACGGTACTAGCCCAGTTGAAGCCAAGAGTCGAATACAGACTCATGGCCGCCAGGGGTAGAAAGCCCGAGAACGTATTCTCACCGGCAACCATGATGCCGACAGCGGAGGCTGCGTACTTGCTGTAAGCGTCGACGACGTAGTCCGAGATTCCGGTCACCACAATGACGCCGCCGGCGCCGACCATGGCCAGGCCCACGGCCGGTGCGATCCAGGGGAGACTTGGATAGGACGTCCAGGCGTAAGTGAACATTCCACCCGAGAGTCCAAACATTCCACCCACGATAGCAAGATATAGTCTTGCCTCGGGGATGGGGGTGCCGGGGACTTCTGTATTTCTTGAGGCAGAGGTGAAGTATAGTTTGCCGGAGAACAGCGTTCCCACCCAGCCCAGGATCTCACCGATGACAATTGCAGCCTGGACATAGCCTGCTTGTGCGGGTGTCCAGCCATATAGTCCTGTAAAGACCTGCTCAACTGACTGTGTAAACAAATACAGGGTACCAACGGTGAACCCGGACCACAGTGTTGAGACGAAGACGACAGACTCAGTGAAGAAGAGGATAATAGGTCTCGTGGCGCTTCGAACGACAATCATCAGCATCGAATTTCCCTCGCTGTCGATTTCATGTTGCGAATATGCCCGAACTCCATCCTCCCTCAACGCCTTTGCCCGTTGTCCTAGAATCGCAGTACCGCGGCACTCCTTAAACATGAAGTAATACATGGGCAGCAGCGCGCCGCACCAGATCAGCTGCAGGTACCCGATCCATCTCCATGAGAGGTAGTGGTAGATGGGCGCTCCGATAACAGGTCCGATACTGCTTCCGGCGAGGTAGGTGACGATATACAGACTAACTGGGATATTACGCGCCTTCTCCGTCTCCCAAACATTCCCGATGACCGTGGCCGAAGTGTTTGCGAGAATCGAGACACAGCCGCCAGCAAAAAATCGAGTAACAATCAATGTGGCGAAATTCTGGGCCAGCGCCTGGGGGATGATAAAACAGAGAAACGCCACATACGTGATGAGGAAGACCCATCTGACGCCAAAGTCCTCCATCAGCGGAAGAATAAGGAGCGAGGAGACGCTGCCACCGACGGCCCAGGATGTTACTGGCCAATACGAGTGCGGGAACGAGGCATCGGAGATATTGAATTCCTCGTTGATCGCTTCATGGGCAACGGTGATAATCGTGCCATTCATCATGGTGATGAACGTCGTGAACGCCGCGACGGCCGTCAGGGTCCATTTCTGCTTGGGAGACCAGTTGTACGGGTTTCCGGGATCTTTGTCTCCGTCCCAGGACACGACCGTGATATCGCTGGCTGAGGTATGGTGTTCTTGTGCGGATGTTAGCTTGCGACCGCAATCATCTCCGGAATGCAGGTGGTTCATACCGAGCGCCTGATCGTCGTGGCCGGAGACATCGCCACGTGCAAAGACCATAATTCTCCGACGCCTCGCGGGAAGCGTGTCGAACTCCAGAAATCGCTCTTTCCCTCTGGGATGGTCCTTGACATCCCCTCCGACTGGTGTAATCAAATCCTGTGGCTATGGCTGCTACGACCTGCCGAGTGCGGAGATGCCCAGAATGACCTTACTCTTCCGGTCTTGGTAATGTCGCCGCCGAGAGATGTATAGATGCCGCCGAGAACACCAAGACACACGCCAAGCAGATCGCTGGAGTCAAGCAGAGACAAGCCTCCTCAGCTTAAATACCCGTGAAGCAAACGAAAGAATTTTTTCCTTTCGGTGCAGCCCATGTGCCGCCGCAACAAGAAGTCGGTCCCAATGGGAGCGAATCCACCCTCTCCAGATAATGACTCGTTTCGGACTAGTGCGGATGGACCCCAAAAGACTCTTTAGGTCAGCGACGTCCGCTGGTTCGTCGGGGCTGTCGGACTAGTCGATCATGGCGATTGCTTTTAGGGAATTCGATTTGCTAAATGATTAGTGAGGCGTGCAACCCCGCGTATGCCTCGTGCGAGATCGTGATCTTGCAGGATCGTATCTATCGCGGTGCGTATATTGTAGCCGCGTGGCACCAATTGAGTCAGCAATGAATAATAGAATACGGATCACTGGCCTCGGACCCTGCCGAGGTGCGACTTGTGTACGGCACGAAATTCTAGACCTGACGAGTTTTGATCTCTGTCTTAATGGCTGCGGGTCGGGAATAGGTTGCTAGATAGGGATAGTTTATTGTCCTCCGCTGGTACGACAAGAGAATCCGAACCTCCAAGCTTATCTATACACAGATGTATATCAATTTATTCACAGCACAGCATCACATTGTCGACTTCGTGTGATGTTAATACGGACGCCGCAGGCTGTTTGGTCGGTCTGGATTGAACAAATCGAGAGAATGATCTCTCTAGAAAGTTGACGATACGCTCATCGCGAAAATCATTTCCCAATGGTACCTTGGGGCTTTTTCAAGAATGCAGCAAGCAGGATGTACCATCAGAAAAATCTTTCTTTCTTATTTTTGATACCTTATTCCTGGCGTTTTCCGATTTTCCAGCACATCTCGCCAAGATGATATGTTCCCGCCATTTTCTAGGGATTATATTGTCTCTGCTGGCCTTGTTTTTGCTGTTTCTGTACTTGTTTGCCGGTGGCACTCGACATTTTCTACCGAATGTGACTATTTTAAAGGTTTGTTGTCATACCAAACTTGGGGATCATTTGTTGTCCCGCTAAGTTATCTTCTAGATCAACACATCGCACTTATCTTCAGAAAATGTCCCCGGCTTCTTCAACATATATCTGATGTCCTATTGCTACGGCTTCGAAAAACAATTCGTGGTCGACGAAACCACAAACGTAACGACAATACAGAGCACAATCACCACATGCTCAGATCTCGATCCTTTGTCACTCTTTGATCCCGGCCAAGCCATCTCAGCGTAATCGGAAAAGATAAAGATCTTTCAGAACTAGACTGGACTAGTCATGTGAGCGATGACTTCGTCGCTCTTGCTCCAACAAATCACATTATGGCCATTTTCTTCATACTGGGTACATGTACTGTCGCGTTATCGGTTCTTCTCCGTCTGGGCAGAGTTCGCTATGATAAACGACCTAGGGGGTCTTCCATCCCCTTGGTACTGCCGAACCACCGCCAAGCTATGCAAGCAGACCAAAACCAAACTCCTCTTCGGATTTACCTCCTTCCAGGTTACAGCTAGGAATCTTCATAGTAAGCTATTAGACATAGACTTCATGTATACTCTGCGCTAACCCATTGACAAAGATGCTAGCACCCTTTTCCTACTCGCTGCTTCCGTCATTGCGAACATGATCTCCACACAATTCGTTTCTCTACTCTCAAAGAGCGGAAGTCCCAGTATCTCGGCTAACGTCCAAAGCAACTTCCTGGGGTTGGCATGGACTGCTGTCGCTATTCAGACTTTGCTTACAAGCGATGCAATCTTCGCACTTATACGCTACCGAGCTCGACATTGTCACTGCGATTGGGAAGAATTGTCGACAGCCCCGGCGACTGAAAATTAAAGGTTTTTTTCCCGGGTATGACTGGCAGGAAGTTTGTGGGATTGCTGTTGGATAAATTATACGATGCTGGGCTTGGCATTTGAATTCTGTGACTTTTGGAATTTGTTAATTTTTAGATGCCGATTCAATTATTGGCTATTGTGTTTTTGGGCTGCGCATACGGAAAAGCGACCGACTATGAGCTTAACGGCATCAACCGCATTTGGATATAGAATGAGAACAATGAATGAACGGGGGAAAAGCTTGATATCATATTTCTGAAATGCATCATAGCACCGCGTCGCCCCAAGAGGTTAATGCAAGATGACCAAAGATCCTTGATCTGTTAAGCTCAATAACCATACTGGTGCTTGTTGTTGAGATCGGCTACGACGAAGCACTGAATATTGAATGAGGGCCTGCTAGACAAATCCACCTTAATGGGATTGACAGAACTTGACTTGACTGTATCAAACTGTCTACATGCGATTCGGGGGGTATTTATCCCTGAACGGGCGGCAAGCCCCTGACAGTAGTAAACCCCTCATAATCAGTCTCGATCGGTATTCTTCCATAAAGATCCCCTGAATGTAGAATATAATGGCGGCAAGAGCGCTTGAAGTGCATATCAAGCTCAGTGCCTCCGGTTTCCCTGGACACGCATGCCGACAGAAGTTGGGAATGAGGCATCAATTCGGTGCCTTATCCTGGAACCTCAACTCTTGTCACATCCATGAATATATATAATGAAGTAAATTTGGCTATTTCCCGAAGAAGATTCCAAGGAAAGTAAAACACAGGTTATTAGACCGGGCATGAGTTTACCTAGCGATTGAACTCTTTGGCATTGGCCTCGATATCCAAACCAACAATTCCGGAACCGATCTTGGAAGCTGCGCATGTACGGCTGCGCCACACCGCATCAGGGCAGTGCCACAAATGAAGCCCCAACTCATGTGACTCATGTAGTCAGCCTCTCACGCTACAGGCGCTTATTTTGAAGATCTTCTTGATTCTGCGTCGGGTGTGTCTCTTTCTGCAAAAAATAAATATTCAGCTGGGTACCAGCTCCAACCGTGCCGACCACTTTTCACGTGTTGACAATCAAGTGTTGACAAATTTGGGAAGCACTCGTGTGACACTATCTCCTCACGTGCACCATGCCACCTGACTCGACGCGTCTCTTAACTGGTTTCAGTGATTCGATTACGCGTGAGCATTTTGCTGACTCTACTATTGGCACGGTACCTAACGAAGATGGAGTCAACTGGAAATGAAGTCTGCCCGCAGACGCAGCCAGAGATCGATATCTCCATATTTTCATACGGTCATGCAAACGGCCCTCTTGGTTACGAGGAGGCAATAAAGAAGCACACACTTCTAGCATATAATATCCGACACCTACCAAATCCACCTCGCAATCTGCGAATTTGCTCGACGGGACTATCGCGACGGCTCCAGAAAGAATTTCTTAATAATGATGCTGTGCAATCAATGCTAGGAATAGTGGAGAGGGATGTTTTGGATACAATCGAAGGGAAAATCCAAGGGGGTGAAAAGTCGAATCTATCTGTCGTTGTGACAGTATGCTGCGAGGAAGGTCGGCATAGAAGTGTCGCGTTTGTCGAAGAGTTGGCTCGACGCCTCGCATCATTCAAGGACGGAGATAACTCGGATATTTCGTGGAGGATGTGTTCCCAGGTGACACATCGAGATATTGAAAATTCTCAATCGCCAACGCTAGATCTACCTGCACCGACGACTCGAAAGATGCAGACAAAAGATCGCCAGAAGGGTAGACGAGGAAAGGCTCGCGAAATGGCAAGTGTTATTGACAGTTGATAAGCCAAAGAATACAATTTAGCCCTTTTAAACTTTATTTTCCGAACTACTTTTCAAGGTTGTTAAACTCCACCCCCTTCGTCTCAGACCACACTCATCGTGACATCTCCTAGATACACAATAAGTGCCCTGTTCAAGCATGGATGGTGCGAACCTCGGTGGTATCACCTTGATATATCACCTCGACCATGGTCTTGTCAATTTAAAGCTGGATTCTACCAACTGCCGTGCTCCTTGCCCAGCAACCTACCAGACCATCTACCCGATAACATAGGGGATCGGGTTTCTGGTTAGCTACCCTGGAAACTGATGCATCAAAGTCCAGGGAAGATAGGAAATCCTGGCCCACAGAGTAGAAATTATATGCGTTTTCTATTCATGCGGTCTGGGAATAGACACTAGAAAGGTTATGGAGGCAGCGTGGTCAAGATAAAAAGGATGTGGTTGTATGAGTTCCCCCTTTTAATCCCTATCGAGAGGTAGAGGTAACTTGGGACTCTCCTAGAGATGCGCACTGGGAGCAGAGTCCCCAGGCATCAAGGTTGACTGACTGGACGTGGAAGCTTCCCTAGGACTTACATTGAACTTGACGCCTGCCGCAACTTCCTACTTTCCCATTGTTTACACTACCAGTGAGATTCCACGAGTGTCCATCTGCGCCCACTCAGCTGTCGGTGCTCTTTTGTTGAACGTGGCCAACCCAAGATGTCAACGGCTGCAGGAAAAGCAGCAACCAACCCAAACCTTTCAAGGCAGCCGTCGACTATCCCCAGGTAAACATCCTCCCCACTTAGGTACTGAACTCGATCCACGCAACAAACTTCATCACTCTCAAGTCTGTCTCTACACTTACCGCCGTACTTCTACTCTTCGCTTCAGCGATCGCGATCACCATGTCACGAAACACGCAGAGCGAAGCGACTCGAAAGCGCAAGAGGACTCGTACTGGAGACGAAGTCGTCGTCGCCGTCGAAATACCCAACACTCCATACCAGCAAACCCCGACCCGAGCTACCCTCAGCCCCAGCCCTTCGACTCCCTCCCCGCTGCGAACTATTCGCAACGGCTCATCGTCGCCACCTCCCTCACCCATTTCTTCGTTCCTCCAAAACAATACCGAGTCTACGAAGACTACAGGAGTCCCCACCAAGAAGCAGTACCATCCTGTCCCAACGGACTTCCCCCGGGGTCCCGATCTAGCTCTCACTGTTAACCAGCTTCGGCAAGCCTTCTACTTCTCGCCCGAAGACCGACACGACATCGACCCAGAAGGAAAGATCTGGCACCGCAATCACGGTGCCATCCTTCGACGCAAGTGGGATGAACATATCTTCGAGAGATCGAGTGAGGTGGACCCCGAGCTCGAGGGAACACCATATGGCTTGCCGGTGTGGGTGATGCGGAGCAATCTGGGTGCCAACTGGATTGATCGCGCGATGGAATTCGAAAACCCAATGGAGTCGGATCCTGAGAGCTCGCTTGCCCCAGACGACTCTTTTGAGTCGTTGCTCCTTGCTCCGAGTGGCTCTGCCCCAACGGAGACTCAGAAGATGTTCCGTAGCGTCCCAGCCGACTTTCCTCGCGGCCACAACTTGGAACTCACGCCCGATGAATTGCGCAAGGAATCTACTTAGCTCCGAAGGATAGGCAAATGATCGACCCCGACGCGAATTTCTGGTCACGAGGTAGTCATGGGGCTCTCAAAAGCAAGTGGTGGAATAGTCTCCTTCAATCACCGGGCGAAGTGAACTCCAGCAGCGACAAGACAGTTCTCAAAGTGCCAAGATGGGTTATGCAGAGCAACATCGGCTCTAGAGCGACGGAACGTGCGATGCGTTCACGGAATATTGTTGATTCTAAGCCAAGCGTAACAGTCAAAATCAGACCAACCGTTATTCTTGTGCCAGCAAACTTCCCGCGAGGCACGAATCTGAGATTGACCCATGACGAACTTGGGAAGGCATTCTATTTTTCGCCAAAGGACCGACACGAGATCGATTCAGACAGTGTATACTGGGGAGGAGGTGGCAGGGCACATCTCAAATGCAAATGGTGGAAGCTTCTCTTCGAACAAACGGATGAGTTGGAGCGAGAACCAAGAACGCAGGATAAGTTTCCTGAGTGGGTGATCCGCAGCAACCTTGGAGGTAAATAGAGAAATATAAGAGAGCGATTTATAAAACTCGAAGGATTTAATTCTAAGGAATCACAGCATCATGTGCCGAACCCAAATAACCCCCCCCCCCCCCCCCTCCCGGGGGGCTCCGAAGCCATTCCACTCGGTTCCGCCCAGTTTCCCTTGCGGACACGATTTGAGTTTGACCCCAGCCGAGCTTGGGCAAGCATTCCATTTCTCGCCAAAAAACCGTCATTTAATTGATCTTGACCACTTATTTTTGGGGTCGAGGTCCTAAGGCTCATCTCAAAACAGAGTAGTGGGAGTATCTTTTTCAAAGATCCAATGAACCGCAGCTCGAAGCTGGAATGTTGTATGCTTGCCAAACTGGGTAGAAAGTAGATTGGAAATGCGTTGAACTTCGAGAATCCCTTTAAATATGACAGTCTTGGAAGAGAAAGGAAAAGTGGATGCCTGTCCCCGATGACTGAAAGCCAACATGGTCAGTTTCAGTCCTCGCCAAATTAAGAAGACTCTTACTCCGACGAAGAAGAGAATGAGGATGAAGAGGATACCTGCTATTCTCTGATCGCAATTCAGAGACATCATAGCGAGTGGATACTTCAGGGGAGAAAATAAAGCTGCAGGCCCAATGTGTATCATGCGGATATCTAGTGCGGAAGGAGATATTACTACGAGTGTCGACTGCTGTTCGTCATTTAAGGCTTACGTTCTTCGGTAGGATTGTTTCTGTGTTCAATGGATCCATTCGAGATTTAAAAGCGAATGAATCTGTTGTCACACTAAGAATCTCCGGGAAGTTCTTCCAACACTTGTTAGATTCTAGGCACGTTGCCTTCTGATTAGGACTCGATCACGATACCGCATGGGCGCACTTTCAGACACCTATTTTCATTTCAGTAATCTATACCTCTCTCAATCATCAAATCGGTCTTATGAAAGGTCACCTTATATAAATAACTACCCATCATCTGGTACAGTCGATGGGACATGGATTATTTTCGTATTTCTAGTGTTTCTTTTGTCGTTGTTGGATCAGCCATAAATTGGAAAGAACACTTGAGAAGGCATTAAAACATTGAATGGGCGGAAACACTATAGGAAATATTGTGAGCTCTGCCCGTTACCTAATTTATAACTTCCTTCCGTATGGCTGTATCTTGGGTGGCATGTTCTCAGCTGCGTTCACATTAACCGCTGCCGGCAGCTACTAGTAGGCACTAATGAGGAATGAATAAGCAAGCGAATACCTGTGTAACAATAGACGCAAGTCCAGAACCAAGTTCTATTTCCAGGACGGCCGGAAATGGACAGTAGGGGTTTGGTCACTACCCGCCTCTAAAATAGTGTTTATATCATAGGTTCGCCACCACGAATACCTTCCCATGTCCATGGGGCGATCCCCCGCACCTAGCCATAAAGAGTCGAAGCCTTTCTCTCGATACTCCCCAAAATACACAAATTCTCTCATAACATCACAAACGCACAGAATTTTGCGCTGTACAAATTTTCACCTCAATCACCCTTGAACAACCCACGAATCTGTCCAAAATGGTCGGCACAACTGTCGATAATAATCCGCTTGATCCCACCTCCGTTCAAAAGCGCACATCGATCGACGGGAACGATGGGACTGAACAGAAGGATTCCTCCGGGCGAAGAATGAGTGATTTGGAGGTTATCATCCAACGAAGCCAGAATGTCGCACCGTATGTCTACAGATACCAGAGCAATTTATTGGCCCCCTCCAGCTTTCTGACGTTGCTTTCATAGCTCCTCCCAATCTATCTGTGCTGAGCTCGCCCACGAGCATGCTGTTGAAGACCTTCACAAGGTCACCGATCATATGTCGGAGGAGAATAACCCAGCTAAAGGTACGACACTTCCCCCACAGGATGCAAATACTCAAGCTGTGAATGAGCTAACAGAATTGCGGAAAGGGCCTTTCTTTCCCCAGATCTATCCCCAGCACACCACCGAGCCAGACCTGGAAGACTAAATTGGAATGATCATTTCGGCGAGGTCCACTTCTATCTGCTGGGCTTGTGGAGCAGACTATTGTGAAATATTTTGATGTATACTGAAATTTTCGGGCTTGTATATCAGAAACTACAAAATATAGCGTGTTTGAAATGAAATTTGTCACGAAGACTGCGATCGCGCGGCGCGGGTGGTGATGTCACCGTGATGCTTCACCCCGCATGAACTTTGTCCCCGGGATTGACATCATCGGGCCACACCTTAATACGTAAAGTTTAAATCTATCATTATGTACTAAATGTTTTCAAGATCTGCCCCGAACCTTTCAGAGAAGACGGATCCCGTGGCATGGTAGATTGGCCGCACGTTGCCTATTCGATCTCGTGGTCCTTGATGGCTGCAGGTTAGCTGCTGCCAGGGGAAAGACATTCTTCGAAAACGGGCGGGTTGTTCGTACCGTGATTGCAGCTGTGATTTTGGCGTGTAAAGGAAGAAGGGGTGAAGGCCAGAAGAGGTGTGAACGGCAAGAGAAACGGAAGGCGAGATATCATCACGGAAGATGGGAGAGAGAGGGACAGGACAGGCGCAGTCAATTTATATCCGTAGAGACACGCGAAAAAACTGAGCGCCCAGAGGGAGGGCAAAACGGGGGCGCTGAAAGTAAGGAAGTGAGAACACGACTATATCCCTTGTGATCGCTATCCTGAGGAATGAACACACCACCTGCTCTCTGCAAGTGAGTGTCATTCTGCCTCGGCCCCGCATTCCAACGTGGCCCAATCCACCTGGGCATCTCGCAGCCTCGAGCCAACTTCCCTTCTCAATGGTTTCGTACCCGAACCCGTTGTGCCTAGCTGAGCGGCGTGAATGCTGTTCTATCATCCCCTTCTTTGCAACCATTTCCCTCCCCACTAATAATCATGGTCCACTGATACGTACTTACAAATTCATCAGCATTCGAATAAATCTCAGTATAATTTTATAAATCTAGATATTCGATCTATTGAGAACGAGAGTTAACATCATACACCTTCTTTCCCCGGAACCAAGTCTGTGCTACGCTCGCCTCGAGCAGCGTTTCCGGCATCCACTGCATATCCACCACCAAGAAGTCCGCACTCAACCCAGCCTTGAGACTTCCCGTCCACGAATCCGCGAACCGCGCATACGCCGCCCCCGTCGTCGCAGCAGTTGCAGCCTCTGCTAGGCTCAAACCGAAATGCGGGTTCACAGTGTTGGTGGTCTCGGGCTCAAGGGCGGAGCGTCTTGTGGTGGCATTATACAGGTTGGGGAAGGGAAAATGGCGTGCAGTGGGAGCGTCCGTTCCAATTGCGAGAGGAGCGCCACCGTCTAGGAACTCCTTGTATGCAAAAGCTCGCTTGCACCGGTCAGGACCGACCAGGCCTGGCCATGCCTTGAAGAGGGATGGGTCAGAATGAACAGGTTGAACAGAGGCGGTGATACCGAGTTGACCCAAACGCTTTGCGTCTTCTGAGGTCGATAATTCGAGATGTTCGATTCGGTGTCGTCGGCCTGGTGTTCCGACATCCGAGAGGACGTTGATTGCTTGGTTTATGGCCCTGTCTCCGATGGCATGGATCGCACACTGCAACTCTGAGTTGTCGGCGCGCTGTACAACTTCTTTCAACATATCTGCTGGCCAGATGGGCTCCACTGGATCGGATTTGCCAGTATATGGCTGCATGAGGGCTGCGGTGCAGCCGTCAACGACGCCGTCGCAAATCAGCTTGATTCCAACAACAGTGAAGCTTGGATCGGTATACTGCTTCTTCAGCTCGATTGCCCTGTCCACATATGTGAAGTTTGCTTTTTGATCATCTGAGAATGGGACAAGCCAGTGGGCCGCAATATGGAAAGGGACAGGCTTGTAACGGCGATATTTATCGAGCAGTTGCCATGTATCTTCATCCATGGCCATGTCTACAACCCCGGTATAGCCAGCCGCAGTATAAGAAGACACGGCGATATCCAAGGCCTTGAGATTATCTTCGGTGGAGTAAAGGCTCTCCACGTACGGCCAAGCGAGGTTTATCAAAGCAGATTCATCGAGAAGGCCAGAAGCTTTTCCATTCTCATCACGATGAATAGTACCACCCGGAAGGTCCGGGGCAGTGTGAGCCTTCATCTCGTCCAGAGCAGCCGAGTTGCACCACATCGAGTGCAGATCAAAGGCGTCAATGAAAATTGGTCGTGGATCGAGATCGTCCAGCATACTTGCAAGAGCGATGCCTTTGGTAGAAGACTGAATCCATCCTCGACACAAGATTCGAGGCGAAGATGGGTTTGCCGTGGCATATGATTTGATGGCGTCTCGGATTTGCTCGAGAGACGTGCATTCAATCAGATTGACTTTGCGCAAAGAATGGCCGTACTGCAGAATGTGTACATGGGCGTCGATAAAGCCCGGGATCACGACACGATTTTCCAGGTCCACAACTGTGGCATCGCTAGGAATCTCGATTCCGCCCAGAGATCCAACGTGAGAAATCTGGCCATTTTTGACAATCATGCCATCGGCAAACTCGCCGCCATTCTGAGCTAGCGCGGGCGCAAAGATGCGACCGTTGCGAAAGACAGAAGCCATATTCAAGATGGAGTTTTGGTCGATGAACCTTGTCAAGAATAAACGTCCACTTGGTACCTTGTCAGCTATTTAATGAAAGACGTGGGGTAATCGGAAGCGATTGAGATCCCGACTGTCTCTAGAAGTTTCCCTAAACGGCTTCTGACAGTGCCTTATAGGAAGATGAATTGGAGAAATGGGGAAATTTGGAGAAGATGTTATAGCTGTTGCAGTTTGAACACGAGGTGAGGAGGAAAGCAGTTGCGACGGGGTGTCACAATGGCGATATTGAAGGCGAAGGCGGAGGCTATGCTGGCTGATTGGTTGGGCGATGGGGCAGCTGAGGGGCGGCGCAATTTGACGCCATTGGCCAGATCCAACCACGAGGGCGAAAGTGTGGGGCCGGCGATTGACACGCGAAACCATGAACATCAATCCCCGCGATTTCATGGTTGCCTATCGCGGCCGAGCTGGGTCAGAGAGGGCTCGGTAAACGTGCTACCGAAGCATGTTTCATCGTCCGAGCTGGTTGAATTACAAGGACATGTACAGACCCCTGGATGGTGAGTTATCGAAACGAACTTTCCTTCGGTCCTCTACAGATTATAGATGACTCTAAACACTTCGGGTTAGCAAAGCTTAGGAGACTGAGGGCCACTCCTCGGCATTGATAAGAAAGCCACATGGATATCTACGACTACCGTACACAGGGCCAAAATGAATTATGTAAATCCCGTTACCCCGGCCTCCCCGACTATCAGAAGGCTATATCCCCGCATTGGATCCCAGGTGCTCAAGCGATGATAACCTTGAATCAAGTCGAATCGATTATTGGCCATTGCTCCAAACTTCCCCTTGTGAAATAGCGCACTCCACCTCTGACTCTTAGATTGACGTTGAATGGTTGCAGATCGTCAGCCTCCAGCCGATGATGATAAGGCAGCGTCAACCCATCCTCCTGGTCGGTATTGAGTATACTGGCATATAATAGTTGGTCCCAAGTCCACTCATGCATGCACATCCCTTACTACCCAACATACAAAACTTTCTCTTTCGCTTTACTGTGGCTGTGGTATAGCAATGTCACCGCACAGCCAGAATATCGATCCGGCATGGCCGCCAGGGACAGTTCGCTTGGAGGGTGAGTATTTGAATGCCTTTTTTATCTCGGCTCGGCCTGTCGACTAATGAAGCCCCCTATCAGATCTCAGCGCAGGGGCAGAAGTCATCCTAGAACCCAAGCCTAGCAAAGATCCAAACGACCCCTTAGTGAGTGCATTGCAATGTAATGCTTGACAAATATCCTAGTTCTGACTTCCCAATTACCTTAGAACTGGCCAAGATGGAGGAAACACCTCAACTTCGGACTCGCCTCATACTACGTTATCATGGTCATGGCATTGTAAGAACCCAGAATCGCCCCTTGCCAACACCCAGCTAATATTTCAGGGTCAACGTCGCCACCGTTACCTGGGGCCCACTGAACATCGAACTCGGCTTCAGCTACGCCCTCCTAAACGATAGTTACGCAGCAGGCTGTGGCTCTCTGGCCATAGGCGGAGTAATTCTAATACCCTTTGCTCTCAAATTTGGCCGACGACCAGTCTACATCCTCAGCACAGCAATCCAGTGCGGAATCAGCATCTGGTCTGCAAAGATGCAGAATGTTGCAGACCTGATGTTGGTCAATATTCTCAGCTGTATCGTCGGTGCTCTGTCTGAAGTGATGGTCCAAATGACTGTGGCGGATATTTACTTCGTCCACGAGCGAGGCCTGATGAATACTATCTATTACTGGTTCATGACTGTGGGGACATCTCTTGCACCACTGGCGGGGGGCTTCATTACTCTGTCGCAGGGCTGGCGGTGGGTATGGTGGTGGATGGCTATTCTTTTCGGCGCGGGACTTCTTGCTTTCATATTCCTTTACGAGGAAACGATGTTCGATGTTGAGCTTATTGACGGTGTACAAGTCGTTGATAAAGCATCAGCGAAATTATCTACCAAGGGAGATCTGGAGGCATCAGCCGAGAAAGAAGTCGAAGCTGCGAAAGCTGAGACGACAGCACACGAGCATTTCCAGATCGACTACTCAATCTCTCAAAAGAGCTATTGGAAAAGGCTGGCGCTGTGGTCCAACTCACCGATTTCCATTGGTCAACTAGCCAAACACAGCTACCGCCCATTCCTCATCATGTTCTCCATCCCGGCTGTCTTCTTCATGGCGATCGAGTACGGAGTCATGACCGCCTGCACGACCGTTCCAGTCACGACCCTTTCCTCCGTTATGACACTCCCGCCCTACAATTTCGGATCAGCTCAGATCGGTCTCATGGGGATCCCGCCGTTCATCGGAACCTGCCTGGCGACCATCATCTGTGGCCCTCTGAGCGATTCCACTGCCCTATACCTTACGAAGAAAAACCAAGGAATCTTCGAGCCAGAGATGCGTCTTTGGATGTGCCTGGCATTTACACCACTTGTTCCTGCCGGCCTCTTTATGTTTGGCATTGGGTTGAATAATGGATCCCACTGGCTGTTGCCTGCGTTCGGTCTTGGGGTTAGCGCATTCGGAGTTGTTCCCGCCAGTAGTGCTGCGCTCACATATCTGACCGATGCATATATAGATGTAAGTTCTTCCTTTTGTTGCCTTTAGAAGAGCAAACTAACTCGAATCGCAGATTATCGCCGACTCGGTGATTGCACTTACTTTCATCCGAAACGTCATCTCAACGAGTTTTGTCTTTGCGCTTCAACCTTGGGTGGACCGCGTAGGCTTGAACTGGTTCTATATCACGTTCGGGCTTATAACTATGGTCATCATGATGGGGAATTTGGTTTTTATCTATTTTGGGAAGTCGTTCCGAGCCAATATGGCTGATCGGTATCGTCATTTTGGTGCTCAAGTATTGGTGGCTCTTTGAAAAGCTTGATGAATATGATGGTAATTTATAGCTCGCGAATAACTTCATGTCACGTATCTGGGAGCTCTCATTTCAACTCAACTCAAGCAGCAAAATTATTCCTGTACATTTCCAGGCCCGCTACGCTTAAACCTCTCCACTGATAAATTGTCATGCACTCGGGGGGCAGGAGAGAGTCCAGTAGACTTTCTATACTTCTCTCCAATTTGGAGACCCATCCAATGGAATTAGATCGGCAAAATGAGCCAACCAGGATGGAATTAGTCATTTAGGTTACAATGATGCTACTCTTCCGGGAGGAGCGGGCATACGATTCCTACTACGAAATGCCAGCTGAAAGCGGGGAAGCGGATACGAAGAATATTTAGTTCCAAGCTTCCGCATTATACAATGTGAAGATCTCCAATCTATTTTCTTCCTTCGTTTCAGAGAACATTTAGAACAATATGGTTGTTCACAAGGTTGCTATCATTCAACTCTATCCCAAGGTACGTCCCTATCGTCTTGAATAGCCAGAACTTCCATGAATGACTCATCTAATCATTGAGTGTATAAAAAGCCAAATGAAATAGAAAATAACCATCAAAGAGCGATATCGTTCATCAAAGATGCCGCCGCGAAAGGTGCACATCTCGCCGTGCTTCCGGAATATCACCTTTCCGATTTCTTTCCCAGCCACGACCCAGCAATCAGACAACAATGCGCACAGTGGAAGAAATACCTAGACGCATACTGTAGCCTCGCCAAGGAATGCAACATCTGCGTCGTACCTGGCTCCCTCGGCGAGCTCCATGAAGACAACACACTCGTCAATGCAGCCTACTTCATCGACAACATGGGTACCGTCCGAGGGAAATACGAGAAGAAAAACCTCTGGCACCCCGAACGGCCTTTTGTGAAGGGCTCCAAAAACGACACTCGACATCTAGCCTTCGACACGCCACTGGGAAAAGTCGGCATGCTCATCTGCTGGGACTTGGCATTCCCGGAGGCCTTCCGAGAGCTGATTATCCAAGGCGCTAAAATCATTATTGTTCCAGCTTTCTGGAAGTACAGCGATGCCTCCGAGGCGGGGCTAAAGCGGAACCCCAGGTCTGAGGGCGATTTTCTCGATGCGGCTGTTGTTAGTCGTGCGTTTGAAAATACCTGTGCTATTGTTTTTTGCAATGTTGCTGGTCCTGCGGGTGAGGGCTTTGCTGGCCTTTCTCAAGTCGCTATGCCGTTTGTTGGGCAAATGGAGAAGTTTGAAAATAGTGATGAGGGGGTCAAGTATGCGGATCTGGATATGGATATCCTTGATGAGGCTGAGAGAGCTTATAAAGTTCGTGAGGACATTACTTCTCCAGACTGGCACTATAGCTATCGGCGGTGATGGTGCCAAGCTTATTATGTTTTGGTTAGGTAGCATTCTGGGGACCCTCCCAAATCCGACTACCTGTTTCTTGTATCTCAGGTGAGCAAAACTTTATCTCTCACCGTCTCTTCGTTTTTGTCGTAGTACCAAGTCGTTCTTGCGATGTGATCTCAGAAAGCAAGGAATATGTACTTCGCCAAACGATATCAAAATTTTCTGCAATTGACCTGTGCAAAAACTGCCCCGGGGCAAGCTAGTTCAGTGTCTGGTTGAGTAGTAGCAGTATGTTGGGAGGTATGGTTCAGTGCCCAGGAGGTGGCAGGGTCTGCGATGTCGATGGACCTGCTGCGCCCGGATTTAGGGTTGGGTCCCAAAACAGTCGCTGGCTAGGGTTTCCCGTCATCAGGTGGTCATGTAAAAGTATCATCACCGCCTTGGAGTACATGTCTTTTATATGTCTGGGATGATTGGTATGTATTTCATGCAAAACATCGCGGTCGGCGGCTTGCTTCAGCCTAGTATCCGCCAAGCGATTCGAGTGAATACTGTGGGGCGTCGCAGGCAGTCAAGAAGCCCACAAGACAGAATCTGAGCCAGCAATGAGAACCAGCTTCCAGCAGAGGACAAAATGCCAAGAAGAGTGCGAGAAAACTCCAGAACAGCAGGGTCGACCAAGCCTTCTCGCGCGCGTCTGCAAGCCAGATCAGCTCTTTTGTTTGGGAAGCATCGATAGATCGGCACCCCGGAAAATGATGTCATTGGCACGATCGAGAGACCCCAATCGTAAAGAACCCCCCAGAAATGCAGGTGGTGACAATGCAGTCTCTCAGAAATTGAAACAAAGACAAAGCGTGGGCAAGCGAGTGGCGGCGCAAAGCCGACATTCCCGCGACGCTTCCCAGTTTCGGACGAGCCATCATTCAACGCCGACCACGCCACAAAATTGGGGGTGAAGAAAGAAGGGTCTAGTCCACGGCGCTATTGACTGCGAGCCCAGGCACTGCGCGTTGAGAGGAAAGGCTTGGTTCTGTTTTAGACCGTGGCGTTTCATCAGGCAGGAGTCTCACCAGGGGCGCAGCAACAGCCAGCGAGACTCGCGCAGGAGAGTCCGAGCCGGAAGGCGTTTGACCGGACGAGCAACCTCGTGGCTAGCGTGCTTTTTTTTTACTTGTTAGAAGCGAGATTTGGGGGGCGGATGTATTACTATTGGCTCGGAGACTGGCACTAACAGCTTTAGCGTGCAGAAATAGTGCGAAAATGGATATTTCGGGCAGCGCCCGGTCTCCACTTCGGCCCTGGGAGAAATGCGAAAACATGGGCAAGCTGCCAGAGCCTCAGCACTGCGTTGTTCTGGGCGACAGGGTCTCGGCAGGCCGCCTTGACAGATATATAATGTGTCGGAACCCCCGTGGTGATTGTTCTGCACTCACTTCTGTCCTAATTATTTCTCCCGTCCGATCTATACACCCTCTCTTCAGACACCACTAGCACAATGCAGTACGCCACCCTCGCTGCTCTCTTTTTCGCCTCGGCGGCAGTTGCTGCCCCGGCTCCTGAGCCTACCGCTACCTCTACCTCGGACTCCTACGATGACTACGATGATTACTCCGATTCCTACGGTCTTGGCGGCGAGGTCCCCAGCTCCATCAGCTCCATCGTCATGGCCATCGAGTCTGCCGTGCCCACCGAGTGGCTCATGAGCATGTACACCCACTCCGGCTTCGCCAATGCCGAGGCCAGCCGCATCGCCAACGGCGACTTCCCCGACTGGGTCAGCGACGTGCCCGAGGTCGCCCAGACCTACTTCGAGGAGGAGCTCCAGGGTGAGGCCTCCACCTACCTCAGCTACATCGCCACCGCGACCGACGACCTGTTCGCGACTGCCACCGACGATGCTTCGTCCTCTGCAACCGATATTGTCGGTTCCGGCTTGCGGTCCATCGCTACCTCTCTCGTAGTCCAGACCACCATCGGCAGCTCTTCCTCCCACTCCGCTGCCTCTACCACCGAGGCTTCCACCTCCGGCAGCGCTTCGGGCTCCGCTTCCCCCACCAGTGAGGCCACCTCGACCTCCACTGCTGGAGCTCCTGCTGCCACTGGCGGTATTGCCATGAGCCTTGCTGGTGCAGCCGGTGTTCTGGGCCTTGCCCTTGCCCTCTAGATGGGTTCAGTCATCCATGTCTGTTTTATGAAAGGAGCCGACTCGCATTTTTCCATGTGTCGAACGATAAACGGATCTTCGCAATAGCATCATCATAATTGTATAATATAAATACTTTCAAACCACTCGTGTGAACATTCATAACCGAACTAAGCGAGGATACCTTTGTAAACAAACCGTAGTTCATCTGATAGAATTGGGGATCCACAATTCCACCCAGTGCCGATCACAGCCCCAACGACTCAAAGAGATTCTTCCGGTGGAGTCAGAGGCGATCTGCTTGCGTTGGCGGTAGAAAGGTATACAGAGCTAATAGATGGCCACGTGGATCGCGGCGACTGTCATAAAGACCGATGTCACCCCGCAGGTCGTGATGAAGTCGTTGATAAACCACGTCCAGATCCAAGCGATTGCACTTTCAGCGCTGAAACAGCTACCACTATCTCAACAGAAAGCTAGAAATGAATACAGAAATTAGCGATTGAAGATCCGACTGTGTATCATTTAACACGGATATACTCACTCTCTGATGACAATCCAAAGCATGCATAATTCATCCCAAGTGTAGTTCTCATCTGACTTCCAACAGAAGAAATACCCGCCCCAACAACAGGCATAGCCCAGTGCACCTGGTGCTCATACGAGAGACCAAACCAAAGCACCTCAAAGAAAGCGAAGAAAGCAGCGAGAAATCAAGTAGGCAGGCGTATCTCGGGCCCCCGGATTCCCTTATTTTTTTCGCGAAGAAATTCGCAACCCAGTCTCCACCCGGTCTAGAAAATATACCCCGAACAGAGATCCAACGAAAGGCGATAGGAAGAACAATCCTTACGCATTGGAGTTGTACCCATAAGGCGCCACCGCAAATAGCTGTGCGACTATTGCGCCTAGATTGACGTTCCAGCTAAGAGCCAGCCCCTATATGAAACAGGACCAGACAACCGTTGGGTAAGCCAGTAATACGAAGGGACGCAGAAAGACATACAGAATATTAACATCTGTATCATCCCAGCTTCAGAATCTCAGCTCCTCCAGTTGTGCTTTCCGGGGAATGGAATTAGGCTGCTCTTCGAACACAACGTGCTCAGTCTCATCGTCAGAGGCACCAGGTTCTCCCGTAATACAAATCTTTGGCCGTTGAACCGTGAATTTTGTCTCTGGCATGAAGAAAGTCAGATTCGCCCCGATGAAGATCGCCATGATCCGAAACCCCTAGTTCGTCCCAAGACTGCACGATGAAGCCTGAGAAAATTGGGCTGAGCTAATTACCTCCAAGCGCAGCTAGCCCGTAAATGGCAACCAGCTCAACACGATTATGGAGAAATAACATATCTATGGTTGTGGACGGAACGACCGACTCGATGGGCGCCTCAAATGTGCCTTGGAACGCTCGACCGACGATGAAAATCGTGTAGTTCTCCGTCGACGCGAGTGCTACTCAGATACAAGCAATACCCATGAGCAAGGTCGATTGCTAGATAGACAGGTCAGCGACCGTATTTGACGGCAAAGGGCATCCAGGCGCAGTTCCATATCCCTTGGTTGATGAGCGTGGCTCCGTTTGCGTAGGTTAGTTGCTGGAGAGTCTTGTCGAAGGTGCCGGATAGTTGAATCATTCCTATAAGCTGCGTAAGTCTATCACCAGAAATCGGGTCTGAAATACATGTGGGTATACCGGCAGCCATGATCGGACCGTTATGGCGTCCATGAGCGCGAACCAGCAGCCGTTTAAGGTGAGGCTATCTTCATTGTCGACCATCACAGTGGATCATTTGGATCGATATAGACGCCTGTGGCACGAGAAAGACCCTGGAGTCGCCATCTGAGTGATGCTTTAGTCGGTGCAGCGCATGGCTGTGTCGTGAGATGTCGTCGTAGAGTATCTCTGTGCCGGGCGTTGTATATGCCTGTGATGCAGGCTCGTCTGGCAACTCTTTAACCATTTCGGCGCCGTTCAGAATACCTAAAGTAACAGAATTGATTACAGGTGGCCAATTCAGGGGTGGCTAGAAATTCATGTTCGATTTGCGACCGATTGGTCGTAAATAAAGTCAAGGTTCAGCCCCCTGCAGCTGCCGGAGAAATTCTGGCCACAGTGCAATCAAGTTACATTGCGTCGCCTCAATTTCGATCAAATGAACTTATTTCATTGAGCTGTATAGAAATGTGGCAGCACCTTGGCAGTGGGTGGAAATTGCTGCGTATGGTGGGCTGAAAGGAGCAAGGATTTCTTGACTGCATGGAGGTTGAAGAGACCGTTTCATGCGGTGATGCATGAATGATCTTCATTTCCACCAACCCCGCTTAATCAACTGCAGGCCATCTCAGCCTTGTCTACTCGAGCCTCTACATCTTGAATACTCTACAGTTCATCTAGGCAAGTAATGTATTTTCAATACCTCCCGCAAGAACCGCATCAAGGCTCGTCTTGTTTACTCGCGTGAAGCTTGGCTTACCTCGGGGCATGCATAGTTTTTCTGGACCCATTGGCTGAATTGTTTGATGCTTGGAAGCGCTCCAGGCTTTAAATGCCCAAGAAAGAGCTATACAATGATCGAGGCCATGTCGCAATGCACTTATGCCTGATGAATCGGCGGAAAGGACATTGTCAAGTGGGCTGATTGATCGCACTCGCTTGATTCGACGCCTCGTTGGCATCTCCGCTGTTTGGCTTGTTTGATGTCCGTCGCAGGCTTCTGACTCTCGAGGTGTCGACATTTTCCCGACGCTGTGGAAATGGGGCATGGGGCCGTCAGAAAGCTTTCGAAATACACTTCCACGCTATAGTTACCCTACCCTACGCTCAACGAGGCATCTAGAATACGGTCTGTCGTTTCCGTCACGGAAAGCCTCAACACTGCAGGAGTATTCAATATCACCGAAGAAGGCTGCCGAGGATTACTCGAGGATTTGAAGAATCCAGTCAAGTGCGAGGACGTCAGAATGGCGATCGAGAGAGCGAGAACGATTCGATAATTCAACAATTGCCCGCTTTCTCATATTCGTCGGTCTATCCTGCATACAAATTCGACGAAGTCTGATATTAGCTATTTCCTACACGACGAACAGTACAATGGAAGCAACCCCCTACTTGCCGCACAAGATATCCTATGCCTATCGCGCTTTCAGCTCGTTTCATGACAAGTGCGCGCGGTTACTATCGACGCATCAATTCGAGATGGTTTCTGCGAATGTGAAGCAGTCGTGTCTTGCCTCGAAGATTGACCGTGGTGGACTTCTTGCTCAACTCGAACAGCATATCCTCATTGAAACTACTGACTGGTGCTCGCTAGATTTAGCTCCAGGCTTTCCCGCCACCTCCTTGGCAAAACAGTAGAATCATGAAGGACCGCAATGAGGTGATATGGACCCGAATCCAGACATCACAACGACCGGCTTTCTATACAAGAAATGCAACCTTGTTCTGGCCATGAGGTTAAATCCACGCCTCGCGAGAAATCCGTCTTTAACCGGCTGTCACCTTCCCTCGACTGCACACCCCACGCAAAGCACGTCTTCGGGCCCAATCCATACTCGGCAAACAAGCGGTATTGACCGAACGCTAACAAGCATCTGGCAAAGCCTTGACTGTTTAGCAGCATTGGCAGGCGGGTAGGGCCTGTCGTTATTGGTTCCGCCCTGGATGTGCGGGCCGCGGTGGGGGCAAGCAGAAGTGGGTTCCCTGCGCTTCCAACATTTTTCTCCTCCTTCGACAGCACGCCATCTTGCTCATGGATGAGCAAATATTCAAGACTGTATCTGAACAAAATAAAGTATAGATAGATTCCAGATCGATGTATACCGATCGAAATTTGAAACCGTCAATTTCCATACTTCGGAGAGCTGTTTGGAGCTCCTAGATTCCTCCTAGCACACTATGGCCGAGTCAACGCCGGTATCGGTACTTCCCCAGGAGCCGCCGACTAAGCGCGTTTGGTATCGTACGACGCTTTACAATGCGTTCATCATTGGAGGTGTGGGCTTTATGGCCCCGGGTCTATGGAATGCCATGAACTCGTTGGGTGCTGGAGGAGCTGAAACGCCCTATCTTGTTAATGCAGCGAATGCACTTGTTTTCGGACTGAGTGAGTTATACCAGCATCAGGCCCCGAGATATTCAACTAAAAAAAGGACCTAGTGGGTATTCTGTGCTTGTTTGGTGGTCCGATCGCCAATCGTATAGGAATGAACTGGACTCTGCTGCTGGGCGCCGTTGGATATCCGGTTTATTCGTGAGTCAAGATTGACCTCAGAGAAAATTCGCCGGTATAAACTAACACAATTTTCAGTGCGGCTTTGTATACAAACAACCGATACGTGAGATCAACCGCTAAGATTCAGCTGTATGACGATCTCTTCTGACATCAGTATACAGGGGAACGAATGGTTTGTACTCGTTGGAGCAGTCGCATGTGGTCTCTCGTGAGTTACGCCATCCTTATTTATGCTGGTAAAGAAACTTGCTGACTGGGACGAATCAGTGCTGGTCTTTTCTGGGCCTCCGAAGGCGCCGTGGCACTCGGCTATCCCGAGCCCGCGAAAAGAGGACAATACATGAAGTGAGTCACAATGCCATTTGGAAATCATTTATTTATTATACTAACAACTCATAGCATTTGGCTCTGGTTCCGAACTGGTGGACCCATGCTGGGCAGCGCCATCGTTCTTGGTCTTAACCAGTAAGGAAGAAATCAAAAACCCAAGAAAAGACCGATACTGATATCATCATAGCTCCGCGGTATCGAAGAGCAAGGGCAAAGTTGGATCGGGTATGTCAATTCCATCCTTTTTTTCCCGCGATTTCTATTGAAGATGTTAATTGTTGATGTGAAACAGAAACTTATCTCATTTTCGTTGCCTTGCAATGTCTTGCCGTTCCTCTAGCCATCTTTCTTACTCGGCCAGAAAAGGTTCAACGCAGTGACGGAAGCAAAGTCAAAATCGTCTTGCAAGACTCATGGGGAGCTGAAATGAAGGAATTGTGGAGGCTTTCTCGTCGCAAGGATGTGAGTTTATTGCATCTCGGTTTTACGATCACGTGCTGATCTACTTCTTTCAGATCATGCTTCTTCTTCCCGTATTTTGGGCATCGTATTTCAATCAGTATGAAGGAAGTAAGTATTTTGATATTATACGTCTAACCTTTCTGGCTTCTAACCTAGCTCTGCAGATTTCGAGACTTATTACTTTGGTGTTCGGGCACGAGCTTTGATAGGCTTCGTTAGTACGTGATCTGCGAGCTCCCTTCTATTGGGAGCAGGATTAATATTTTGCAGGTTACCTTGGAACACTAGTTTCCTCTTGGATCATTAGTCGATTTCTCGACTACAAGAAGCTTCCCGTGAAGAGCCGAATCACATACAGGTATGTATGCCCTCTCAATCTCGGTTTAGAGGCGCAGTTCCCTGATTATAATCCAGCTTTTTCTACGTGATCATTCTCCACATTATCGCCTGGGTCTATGGATGGGTCGTTCAAGAGATGTACACAGCCAACCCGCCCTCGCTAGACTGGTCGGACAAGGGTTATACTCGAGGACTGTTTGTGGTCATTCTTTGGGGTACGAATTTTCTGCGCTATTCCATCATTGGGTATATATCTAACTAGTGTGCCCAGAATTCTCTCGACAAGCCCTGCAGAACTGGCTTTATTATCTCCTCGCCACAAAGACCGATAACATTTCTGAGCTTTGTAAGTCACCTCTGTGCAGTCCGCTCTGGAAACCCAACTGACTTGATTAAGCCCGTCTATCTGGAATTCTTCGCGGCCAAGAAAGCTTCTCCCAAGCAATCTCGTTTGGGTTGAACACCAAGGAGTGGTATGGAGGAAGAGTTCCGCTCGCCGTGAACACTATTCTTTTGGGTAAGCAATGAATTCTCAAAGATGCCGAGCTGTTTATCTTTGCTCGTGTTCTTCCCAGAACTAGAAGCTGACTGAGTCCAAATAGGTCTTGCGGTGCTGCCTACTTGGTTAGTAGTCAAGGATCACCAGCCTATTGAGCACGAAAGCGGTGATGAATTCGAGAAACAGGGTGGCGGCGATGAGGAATACTCAATTCAGAATATCGGAAAGGAAGGCCTTGTCGTTGGAGAGACGACGGTGGCTAAATAGAGTCATCTGCGAGACCTAAGTTGGATTATTCCAACAAAACTGGGCTGCATTCAACCAAAAAATAAAAAAAAAAATAAAAAAAAAATTGAAATAAAATTATCACTCAGCATGAATCAACGCTGCAAGAAGAACTCAAAACAAGTCACATCATGTGATATAGACTTAATAATAATGATATACCTTTATGCTTCGTCTATCCCATTATATTATAATCTTAAAAAATTGGGATGAATAGTCTAGATATCGAATTTAATCCTGACACTATGATATCATGATCTTTCCCCTCCCCCCAGATAACTATCATATTGTAGAAGTTCCTCTTAGTTAATCTTCCCTTTCTCCAAGAATCACATATAACAATTCGCAGTCATGTAATCTAGCTACGATCGCCCAGTGCCATATGGTTTCCAAGCGCTGCACCTTGCTTGCATCGAGCCGCGACCGTCTATGCAAACAGCCCTTTAAAGAGATATCTCGAATCCAGAGACACCTGCGTCATAGGTAACACCATTAACCGTTCCATTGAGCGATCCTATCCAGCGACCATAGCTGGGCTTCGCCAAGGTAGCAAGGTTGGGGTGAGCTGCGCCTCCAAAAGGCAGAGTTCAGGCACATCGACGGTGATATTGAATCCGTCGGGGAGAAGGAGTCGGACATAGGGGGGAAGGTCGCGTTGTCACCGGTTGGGCGGACCTTCATGTTACCACACAGCAACCAGAATCTGTTCCTGGTAGGCGACGTAGCCAGTGGCTTATTCGTTGTAGTTGGGATCGAGGGCATCGAGCCAGACGAGGGGATAAGGCCCCATGCGAGCGTGGCCTCAATGCCAGCTGCCGAAGTTTTCCATAAAAGTCGGTGGGCGCCCCAGTCCTGACACGTTAGTTTCTTTATTTCGGGGCAAAGGAGAAATACATGTCTTGCGCACCTTGTCGTGGTATCCTACGAAGCTCAACTCGGAGCCATACACGGTCAGGTTCACAGTGGATTCAGCATCAAGGGTGAAACTAGCCCAGCCGACGCCGCGAAGCAGGGAAACGTTGCCGCGCTTGGGGCTACAAGGATAGATGCGGCGGGGCGATCTGCCGAAGCCGCCAGTCAGCACTCTACCCATCCTTCACATCACATCACCTCACGTTTCACACTAACCGAATGCATATAGAAAGACCCATTGTATCCCAAATCCTCAGCATCAATAGTCAGGACATAGTCCTGAAGATCCGGGCTGCCAGCCCAGGAGATACCGGCGTCGTTCCACAGACGACTGGGCGCGTCCCCATTCGTGGACACAATTGCGTTTTCTGCGAACAGGAAGTCACTGAAGCCAGTATCATTGGTAAGAGTACAAGATATCTGGCTGAAGTCCATGTTCGTGAAGTTCTCGGTGACGGCGAAACAGAAACAGTTCGCCTCGAGGAAGAAAACAACGGCAAGAGACGACACGCTGTCGGTGTCAATGGCGTCAAAATACCACCATTGGTACGAGGAGTGTTTACGCCCTGGATCTTAGGGCCGTCGAAGAAGCTGTTGCAGGGGGTGAATCGGCCGTCCGCGTGGCCATCTTAGGGCGTGGTTTGATACGTTTGGATGTCCTGAATACGCGTTCATTCCTGGGCGCGTTCTTTTTTTGCCTCGAAGCCTAATACAGGCAAGTATTTTGCGTCAGCCTTTCGTCGACTTCTTCCCCTGGTGAGCAACATCAATGGATTTGAGCCTCGACCTTCTTTTTAGTCATCTTTTCCTCCATTCTACCTCCTTCCAGGCCTGAACCTCACGACCATTGGACTGCAAATGGCACAGAATACGCCATCTAACTCTGCGCGGCTTCATTCAGAGCCCGCATTAGGTTCCAGTGGTCGTTCGAGCTTCGCGATGTGTGTTACGCACAGGTCTTGAGTGGCATTTTGTCATTTTTAGGCGAGTTTGAGAGACATTATCGCGATCTGAACAGCTGACGAATTGACGCAGAAGTCGATTTCCTCTGTTAGCCGACAGGCGGTTGTTAGATGCTCCTAGAAGGCGTCCCACTGCCACTAGACTTTCAAATAAGACTTACATGAGAGGAAGGTCCCTTAGTAGTACGGCGGCTTATCATAGTGGGTCCGCTTCTGCCGCGGCGTTGCGTTGACCGCGGGGAAGTTGCCTCCTTGGCCTCGTCACTCTCACAGCAGCAAACAATTACGGGAAGAAACCAAGGCAATATAGTGTCCATTGAGCTAGGACTGCTTGAAGGAATCAGCCTATCGATTTTTGTGGGGCAGTTTGGCCATTTCATTGAAAGGTTCTGGGCATTATCGGAAATGTCAAATCTCCGCGGCCTTTCTCATGCACCCCAGCACGGCGGGACCAACACTCGCAACGAAAAGCAACATGAACGACCATACAGATCACATGTCCGTCCAGCATGTCTTGCGTGTCGGCGGCGCAAATCAAGGTGTAAGGCCGAGGTTGATGCTGGGACTTGCTTGATGTGCCGTGTACACGGCACTGAATGCACCTTCCCTGCTGAGAAAAGACGCAAATCGCGAAGGACGCCCCGCCATGAAATCTCTCAATCAAACATCAGCATCACGAAAAAGCCAATAGCTCATACGCCGCCGGTTCCGATCCCCTCGGGCACCGCCGAACAACCGCAAGCTTTTGCTGGGCCACCTCGAATCTTCGAACCTGATACACCCGCACAGCCCATATATTCAGACTGGACTCCAAGCAATGCTGTGGTCGACACTCCTCTGTCACTAGAGGCCGAAAAGGACAACCCGCATATCTTGGGACCGACAGTGATGAATGATAGCCATGTTCTCGCAGACTACCTGTCCAGCGTACCTGGCGGCCCAGGCATGCGAACGATCCGTCCAGTGGAACCCGGAAGCTCATCATCGCCGATCATCTTCACGAAGGTGCAGAAACGACCGGTCGGCATGGTCTTGAACTCGAATCCAGCCTTGGAGAAGCTGCAAGTGATAGAGAAGCTCGTTGAGCCTTGGGCACTCAACCTCGTCAACATGTGAGTGTGGACGCTTGTCTTTTCGATATCGTGCACTAACCAAGCTGAGTTCCAGTTATTTCGAAAAGGTCAATTCATGCTTTCCAATCTTGGACAGGTCTACATTTCAACAGAGGTACACGCAAGCCAAAGGCTGTATCTCACCAGCACTCCTGGCCTGTCTCTACGCGCACACGCTAGCCTTCTGGCGCTACGATCCGCAGCTATCTCACACCCGCTGTCCCGACACAAGATACATATGGAATATGGCCAGCGATACGATATACTCCGAGCTGCACATTTCTCCTGGAATCTCTACCATTACCGCCATACTTCTCAACATTGGTGGTCGGCCGACAACTTCGATGGTGGGAAACGGCATTCAGCTGGGGTCAGCAGTATCGCTCTGCCATTCTTTGGGATTGAATCGAAATCCGATGTCGTGGGATATCCCCCAAACCGAAAAGTATTTACGCATCAAGATCTGGTGGTGCGTTGTGATTCATGACCGCTGGTAGGTTAACGTCTTCGGCACACAAAATGCGCTCAAAACAACCATAACTGACAGTGTTAATTTAGGCTGAGTCTTGCTTATGGCACTCCTCCCCACATCCGAAGATCGCAGTACGATGTTCCCGTTCCAACACCTGAATATCTACAAGATACTGAAGGAGGCTCGGCTACTCCTGAATTATTCATTGCGCTCGTCACCCTCACCGAGGTACTCGATAGTTGCCTAGAGCATGTCTACAGCATCAGCATGGAAGGTCCTGCCGTGAACCTTGAGCTGCAATTAAATAAATGGTTCGAGGAATTAACAGGAGATCTCCGAAAGCTCATTCTACGCGGCGCACGACTACAAATTCATGGGGCCTCAAACTTACGCCTATCCTATCTCTCAGTGAGACTCCTTCTGCAACGGATTAGTCTCGATCGTGTGAGGCAGAAACACGAAGTTAGCCCGGAAGATTTAGCAAATCGCACAATAGACGCCCGAAGAACAGCCGAAGAAATTGTGGACCTAGTTCGGGAACTCCAAGAATTCGAATTGGGAGACTTTTGGCTTCCGGTTGCCGCTTTTACATTTTCCTCGACTGTTACGTTCTTGATTCGCTGTGCCATAGAGACAGAGCGAGGTCCAGTGGGGTTCTCGGAAAGTTCTTCTCTTCGAATGGCGAGTGAATTCTTGTCTGCGCTCCGATCGCATCAGCAAAACTACGAGTGGGATCTTGCTAATATCTGCCTCGCCCAGCACGCCGAGGTAGTTGAAAATTTGCTAGCAACAAATACAGCAGAGGGCGGTTCAACTGATGAAAATATTGATATTGACGGCTCATTTACGCTGGACACAACTTTCATGGACACAATACTCCCGAGCATCTGGGATACATTTCAGAATATATAGATCCTTCAAAATGGCGCCGACACAAATCTCAAACAGACTCAGTCACCTCAAATCATCTCAATGGAAGAGTGCCGGGAGTTGATTCAAATGCCCGTTCCAAAATTTCCAGTCCCTCCCGCAGCTCTTCTTCGCGAATGGTAATCGGCGGTGCAATGCGGAAAGTACCACCAAAGCTTTTATGGCTGCTGAGATTCGCCCAGAGCCCTAGTGCATACGCACGGTCACCAATTTCACGACCCAGGTCTATCGCCGGGGCCTTCGTGACACAATCTTCCACAATTTCCACTCCAGCCATGAGTCCACGACCACGAACATCGCCGATGCATCCATGCTTCTCTTTCAATCTATGTAGACCATCGTGGAGCACCTTGCCCATAGCACGAGAATGCTCCACCAGCCCATCACGAACAACAATCTCAAGCACCTTATCCCCAACCGCAGCCGGCAACGGATCATTTACATGCGTCGTATAGAAGCAATAATCACGCTCCATGCACACCCGATCAATCTCCGCGCTGGTTACAACAGCACTCAAGGGTAGACCATTACCAAGAGTCTTGCTAAGCGTCAGGATATCAGGAACGACATCCTCATGCGCGATTGCCATAATATCGCCGCATCGCCCGACACCCGTCTGCGCCTCGTCGACAATCAAAAGCATACCGCGCTTTTCGCATTGCTTTTTCAACGCGGCCAGATACCCGGGCGGAAGGACATGCATTCCTGCCGATGACTGGATGCATTCTACGATACAAGCGGCCAGGGACCCGCAGGATTGCATGTCGATCATTTGCCAGCCATACTCGAGCTCAGCTTCCCAGTCGTAAGATCCATCCAGTCGGCGGAATATAGAGCGATATGCATTTGGCGCGGGAAGCATCATCATCCCCGGTAGCAGAGGACCCTGGCCCTTCCGACCGAAGTGATATTGTGTCCCCAGAGCTTGGGCAGTCATCCCATGCCAGCTGGCGCCTAGGCCGACGACTTCGAATTTGCCTGTGTACACCTTGGCCATCTTTATGGCGGCTTCGTTGCTTTCGCCGCCAGTTGAGAGGAAGAATGCCTTGTCAAGACCTGGTGGAAGGAGGTTGCATAGCCTTTCGCCGAGACTGATTACTGGCGGGGATACCATGCCTGAGAAGAGATGGTCTAGTGAGGCTGCATGGTCTGCGATGGTTTTGACGATTTCTGAGTGTCCGTGCCCTAATAAGCAAGACATTTGGCCCGAGGTCCAGTCCAGCACTCTGTGTCCTGAAGCAGTGTAGACGTATAAGCCTTTGCTTCCAACGACCACATCGTTGCTGAATTTTGTGCCGTAGTTGGCAAGGAATTTTTTCGTATTTTCTTGCAGTTCTTTCTCGTTCCTGCCTGAGTATAGAGAAGGTGCCTCGGAGTTCGTTGAGGGTGGCATGTAGGCGACTTCGTTTGTGGTGATTCCTGGGGCCATGGTGGTTTAATAAATGTCTGACTATTCTTGCTCTAAATGTAGATGCGACCGTGGCTATTTAATACCATTACAGACCCGAGTGTTTGGCCTGCAGCATCATCGTGGTAATGTTTGCCGCGGGGCCCGCGGGCCACGGACATTGAAAAGAACGCGGAGTTTCAAAGCTCAACAAGTAAATTCTACAAAACTTCAAAAATATCTGGTTCTGAATGATATAATGTTTCTTTCTCTATCAACGTATTGGACTTTCAATAAGGAGAACAGATGCTCAATAATTGGTCGCAGTAGAACATTATCGGCTTGGAAATGCTCCATCCATCGCAGGTGGCAGCGCGATGTCTGTTGTCCGAAATGCTCTAAAGATACTGTAATTTAGTCTTATTCGATTCTATTCTTATCATCGTCCATGCTCAGCCCCGCTTTGGGCATCAAAGCAACTGAGGCCCTGCTCGATGAGGCTGAAGCTTGGCTCTGAGATAATGGCTATCTCATATATACAGGATAATGTCTGGCAACTTTTGGGTTTCCCTCTCCGTTTTAGTGCTCACCCCTCGCCGCTTTTTGATCACTAAGTAGCTTGGCCCGCGCACTAAGCATTACACCATTCAACAATCTTGCTCACTGATCCCCTCAGAGGCACACTGATTGGTTCATTGAGCCAGATATCGGCGGCCTGATTTACTCTCTGAGCCTAACCTGGACACACTGATTCGCTCACTGAGTCCGACCTAAGCCCAGAGATGAGCGGCCAACCTCAGCTCACCTTAATAAACTGCAACACGCTAGGCCCCTTTCACGTGCAACATTTACTCTCTAGCTAGCACCCATTGATCCATTAACAAAACACTGGCATCTTCAAAGTGACCTGTGATCCTGGTGATCTAGTTACTTCGCGGTGGCAAATTGTAATAGGACCTGCTTAATTGACCAATAGTTTGTCATTTGGCTACTCCCAGGAACGCTTTGATTATGGACCCCGAATTTTTCTAATTAGACACTAGACTACTACAGAGGCTACCCCGACAGGTTGTACCTCCTTCAAGGCCTATCACGGCCATGTAGTTAGGCCATCATAGAGTGACCTATTCAGGATCTGGAGAGAAGTTTTACGCTACTAGGAGCGAGCGGATCAGAAGGCTCCCATGAGCATATAATATCATGTTTTCTGGTGTCCAATTAGAATTCTTCTAAAAGCTATTGATTTACAATATTGCATAACACTCGACAAGCTTGTTCCTGGGAAGCTGGTTATGTTGTCCTAGGATCAAATCAGGCCACATTATGATCCTTCTAAGTGATCAGGAAGTTACATCAAAATCTATCGGGCTAGGGAACAAGCTAAATTCCTAGGAACTCAAGCCCATCATTCGCCTCCATGGCAGACCACAAAATCTGCGAGTATAAGGCCGCTGGATCTGTCGGTTATCGGTATCTCCATAGCCCAGGAGGTCTGGAGCAATTACGCCATAGCTTGCCTTCTGCAGTGCAATGATTTGGTGCCGCCAGTCGAAGCAGGATGACGGATATCCGTGGAGAAGAAGAAAGGTTGGCTTCAACGGTGATAGCGGGGCCACAGAAACATAGCCGTAGGTAGTTCCGTCAGACAAGGTGGCTTTCTTAATAGAAGCCATGGTATGATTTCATATAAGGCTTTCGTGCAACTACAACTGTTGAGAGAACTCCGTTTGCCTGATGGTCTCACAAGGCATCAGCGCTCCTAGTTTCTCCTTTTTCCCACAACACCCGTTTTCTGTTTTCCCTTCTATATCTCTCTGAATAGCTTCAGCCAGTACAGAGATTTCACTCCTTCCATCTACCAACGTAGATGCTCTTCGTTCTTCCAGCTATCAAAACCGTCAAGCCTCAACATCTGAGCAACATAAAAAGACACACTCACCGCTTCTAGTGACAGTGCTTGAACCTACAGCCTTAGGGGTCGGCACAAATAACGAATATCACCAAATGCCTAGTAATAAATTCAGGGGCTAAATCAGTCGATTCTCGCAGGGTGGTTCACACGAGACGTCGAATTCATCCAGGCCACAGACGAGGACACAGTGGGTACATCAATTGATATCGTACAAGACTCAGGCCGCCACAGCACCCTCAGTAGTGCCATTAGAGTAATCCACTGTTGACGGCCGGCGCTTGTCATTGCCGCCCTTGATCCGGCGGTAACCAAACATCTGACCAACCTCCCTCCAGAAGCCGACAGGGGGATCGGTGAAGCTAGCCTCGTAGGCATCAATCAAGGGTCGCTCCCAAACCAGATCCGCCTCGTGGGGCTTGACGACCTTGGTCTTCTTGATTAGCTTCCAGATCAGGTAGAGCGGCGGGATCACAATCTGCATAGTGTAGTTGGACCACCAGGTCTTCAGCGACCATGGCTTGTAGGCCGGGTAGCCGTATAGGATGGTGACGAGGATCATCCACACGAATGCCACCCAGGCGCACCAGGGCTGGAAGCGGGCGAAGTACGCGAAGGTACTACGGTCCACACCTTGTGCCTTGCAAGCACGGTGGAAGAAGATGTAGGTCAGGGTGATGACGACGTAGTTGATGAGACCTAGATGTTGGAGTTAGCAATGCTTGATTTGAAGTGTAGATAGATCTCGAAGAACGTACCTCCAGCAGTCACAAGACTGGCGAACCAGGTGATGACGATAGATGAGCTGTTGCCCACCTGCAGGAAGGATAGCATGGGGAAGATCATCACAACGAGGAAGCAGTAGATTGGGACACCTTTGCGTGTCGTGTAGGTGAGGAATCTAGGCGCCCGGCCTTCCAAAGCAAGACCGTACAGGGTACGGATAGAACAGTAGCAGTAGGTGTTGCCGGCGGAGAAGATAGAAGTCAACAGAAGACTATGCGGACAGGAAGGGTTAGCGAGAGGTGACAATGTTTCTTAAGTTTCACCACTTACGCGTTGACGATTGAAGGGAAGATCGTGATGCCGAGATTGCCCATGCCGATGACATAGGGCGAAGCGGCCGCCCCGGCGCCGGAGGAGGTACCGTTCTCGAGGGCAACCAACTTCGGGTCACGAGCGGAGCAAACAATGCCCACAGCCAGGGAGCCGCCAATGAAGAAGATGCCAAACCGAGCGTAGACAGTCTTGAAAGCGTTCTTGATGTAGGTACGGGGACGCTTAGCTTCCGCAGCGACCATTGAAATGTACTCAGGCCCGACGACGGTAAAAGCCGCGGACCAGAGAGCTCCCAGGAATCCTTCAAAACGACCTAGGGCGCCGGTGTCGAGGTACTCCATAAAGGCGCCTGGGTTGTTCCAGTATGTGAAACCATATGCGTGGTGCTGAGGGTTACCACCGACCATGGTAACAAAGGTGAAGAAGAACAGAGAGAAGATCAGAATGACCTTTCCACCGGAAAGCCAGAACTCGGCTTCACCGTACGTACTAACCATCAGAACGTTAAGAAACCTAGATAAGAGACTTTAGCAAATATGGAAAATGCAATACATGCCAAAGATATCGTAGAGACTATAGGTGCCTAGGAGGCCGAGGGCATAGTTTTGAGGAAGTGGATTCTTACGCATAGCAGCAAATGACTCCAGCACAGATTCCAGCAATTGGGCCGGGCTCTGCAATGGCGGGACTCCAGAATGAGATCACGAGAGTGAAGGCCGAAATCTCGAAAGGAATCAAGAGGGCTTCGTAGAAGCTATTTGCGAATGTTAGACTAGATCAGTTGAAAAGAAGTTGCAAGAGGGCGAGCACGAACAAAAAGTTCCATCCAACCATAAAACCAAGGGCATCGTCAACCCATTTACCAGCAAGACGGATGAAACCACCGCTGACCGGGAACGCGGTAGTCATCTCGGCGAGACAGTTGTTCACCATAGCCAGGAAGAGACACTGAACAGTGTACGCGATGAACAAGCTGCCGGGTCCACCATTGTACAGACCACTACCGATACTCACGAAGAGGGCAGTTCCGATAGAACCACCAATGGCGATGAGTTGGATCTGACGATTGTCCAGGTGACGCTGAAGGTTATCAGCATTGTCAGCCAACATACCCTGCTGGACATCTTGATGAGGTTCGGCGGGCTTGAGTCCAAGGGTGTCCAGCACACCATGGCCCTTGTGGTACTCGTGGTCCTTGTCACTTGTGAACTCCATGTCGGTAAGTGTTGGATGAAACTGGTAAGCAAAAATTCTTGGTACAACGAGGTTTCTGGAAGGCCGAAAACGAGGCTAGAGTAAACAGCCGGGAATGGTCAAGATGTGTCGTAACCTATGGGCTTTGGTGCACGGGCTGTGTGCAGGGTCACACAGGGGAGCTGGATCCAGGCCTTGCTCTTGAGCGCAGTTGGGTCGAACAGAGTGATAAATCGCGATTTAAACTGCTTTTTCTGCCTTGGAAGGGCGAGGGGAGTAGACGTTTGCAATAAGAAGGAAATGAACGCTGTTCGAAGCGGGTAAGGTGAACATTTATCCCCCGGAGAGTCTGAGAGCCGTGGGAGACCGAACACCTTTAGACTTCAGAGAAAGGTTAAATTCAAATTGCGATTTGGCCAGGACATGAGATACTAAAAAGGCGAGACGGAGAGGCGAAGATGGCTTACACCTAGACTCAATTCGGGCGTCCCACGATGGGGTCAACACGGGGTTATGTAGTAACTTTACTGGAACCTTTACTGGAAACTTTACTGAGTCTCGGGGATTACTGCACTCCGGGCCCCAAGATTTCCAGCCTCATTCGCAATCTGCGGTATCAGGGACCCGAAATCCTCCTTAACGGCGAGTCCGAATAATGTCAATGAGTTTAGCCTCGTGAATGAAGATAATACCCCAAGCGTGACACCATACAGGTAGACTTGGCGAACTCTAAAAGGTTCCAAGCCACGTTTTAGGTCACTGGGGGCTTTACTACGATTGGTTGAAGCCGCTTCCAAGGTTCCCATCTGAACGCCATGGCAGCCACGGATGGTGGCGCTTCACTCGGTCCGGTGCGGGGTGCGGGGAGAGGCCCGATCACGGGATTTGGCAGTTAGGGAACTCTAGACAGCTCACTCGTGATGGATTGACTGAAAGTAGACGAAAAACACTCAGAGAAGGACCACGAACTCCATTTTTCATCTAAGTTCATTAGCTTGCTCAATTTGTATGGGTATTCTCGCAATCGCCTTGACCAAAACACACTGAGAATCTCTTTTCCAGCCCCACTGCCAAGGCCTTAGCGCAGATCATCCATTGAGCGTATCACACTCAGCTGAGGACGACTGTAAAAGCACTCGATACCTACGAAACGCTTCCGTCAACAATTTTCATATGCTCTTTTCATAGGAAGACTCGGAGACTGATGGAATGCATGTTCGTAAGATCCACGATTGGAGGGCCAATAGTAACTACCTTAGTAGCAGATATAGATAAAGAGCACATCTAAACCCTTCACTCGTCTTTCGCACCAAGTTCCTAAACTTCTTTACAGATTGAAGGCTACTTATTTGAAGACCTCCCCTACCCTAGACGCATAGGATGCCCAATCTAAAATAGATTGACGAGTCGCAACGAGCTAGATATCCGCGAATCGTTACATCCTTCTCGCGACCAAGATCTTCCGCTGAGGAATTCGGAAGTCGACAGAGACATAGCAAACTTTGTCTCTTATCAGCTCAAGAACGACGAGAAACTCCAGAGGTGGAAAGCGCACCACGATGAGTTTGAGGCAAAATTGACAACAAGTGCACAAGGAGTGTAAGCACAGCAAGAAGTCATGGTTTACTCCGTTATGACTAAAACGGTTTCTAGGTTCAGATATGTCGAGTGTCAGTTCAAAGCCATAAGACGGGTCCGCAACCAGGTCCAGCTTGGCAAATGTCTAAACACATTGCCCCGCGACCTCGATGAGACATACGAGCGAATCTTGTGCAACATCGACGAAGAATATGTCGAGGACGTGCGGCGGGTTTTGACTCTGCTTTGCTTCTCCACCCGACCGCTCACGGCTAATGAGCTCATCGACGCACACGCTGTTGATCTCAATGAGTCGCAGCTTGATCGTGACGGCCGTTCGTACGAGCAAGATGACCTTATCGACATTTGCCTCGGTCTTATCGAGATCGCAGCCCCGGAGGAAGACAACAGACAGAACACCTTGACTGTTCGGATAGCGCATTTCTCAGTTCAGGAGTATCTTCAGTCAGACCGCATCTTGCAACAAAGCTCAAGAATATTCGCTATGCGAACTGCGCCTGCGAATACGGAAATAGCCCAGATATGCCTGGTCTACCTCCTGGAGCCAACTCATTAGATAAGTCAAAGCTCACTGAGTTCCCGTTTGCTCATTTCGCGGCTATGCATTGGTTTCATCATTATTCAATCTCATCAAGCGAAGCGAAGCCCGCAATTGAACAACTAGCGTCGAAGCTTTTCAAGGACGATATGAAGGCATTCGTGACATGGATACGGTTACATGACATGGACCGTCCGTGGGATATGAGTGTGGGTTATAATCGTCTTGTTACGGATATGGCTTTGCCTCTATACTACGCAGCATTATTAGGATTAGAATCCGTCCTGAACAGTATCTTAGCAATTGCCACCAGGGACAGAGGTTCATCGGAAACAGTGAATATCAATTCTCGAGGTGGGCGGTACGGCAATGCCCTCCAGGCCGCAGCAGATAAAGGTCATGAGAAGTTGGTGCAGACGCTGTTGGATCGAGGTGCCGACATAAAGGCCCAGGGTGGAGTATATGGCAATGCACTTCAGGCAGCATCAGAGGGAGGGCATAAGAAGATTGTGCAGATGCTGCTGGATCGAGGGACCGACGTCAACGCCCAGGGTGGATACTATGGCAATGATCTCCAGGCCGCATCACACGGAGGCCTTGAAAATGTGGTGCAGATGCTGTTGGATCGTGGTGCCGACGTCAACACCCAGGGTGGAGAGCATGGCAATGCACTCCTGGCCGCAGCAGATGGAGGCCATAAAAAGCAAGTGCAGATGCTGCTAGATCGAGGCGCCGACGTCAACGCCGATCGTCAGTTATGACCAGTATGAGACCTCCCCAGTGGCATAGCCTCAGTTGCTTTCTAGAGGATCAGGACTTGCCGCATATTTCCTAAACACTAGTCTTGGAGTATTCCGCTCAGCTACATTACAGTTGCTCTTGCTCTATTCAAGCAGTGTGGTTCCTGGAGCGTGCTGGTTACTTGCAAGGCCCGCAGCTTTCAAGGTGGGTCACCAAGAAACAAAGCTCCCAGGAACGGAGACAGGAAAGTCACGTGCATTTCCTAATACGCCAGCATCCCCCAGAGCTTGAGCAAAAAACATTTCGCCCGCTCACTGAGCAAAGGGGTGAGCAAGGGTGAGCAGAAGATGTGAACATTTGGCTGAAGATGTCCTCCGTCACCACCCCAGACACTTTCCTCACCTTGTCCTTCAAACTCCCCTCCTAAATGGCGCCGAGACTTCCTCCCTCAAAGCTTGAAATGATCCGTCATATGATCCTCAGCAACTCACTGACTACGTCGCAGATGGCTGAAGCTGCTGAATGTAGCAAGCGTTCCATCATCAACATCAGCAACAACATTCGCCGGTTCGGAAATGTCAGAGCACCACCAACTCGTGTCGGCCGACGACGAAGCATAACTCCTCCGATGATACAGGCCCTGTGTGACCATTTACTCGAAAAGCCTGGGTTGTATGTGGACGAGATGGTCATCTTTTTGTGGGACGAGTTTCGTGTGCAGGTGACCAATTCGAGCCTTAAGCGGGCTCTTGCTTCCGTCGGCTGGTCGAAAAGGTTGCTCGACAGAGAGCAAAGGAACAGAATGCTGATTTGCGAGACTTCTACCTACATAATATATCGGACTTCAAATCATATCACCTGGTCTACGTGGACGAGTCTGGATGTGATAAGCGGATCGGGTTCAGGCGAACTGGGTGGTCTCCTTTAGGAGTGACGCCATTGCAGATATTGTTACGGGCCGTTCGAAAGAAACACATTCATTCGGTGCCTACTTACGAGAATCTCGAAGATGAAGAAGGAAAGAGAAAGAAAGAAAGTCCGCCAGAAAAAGAGGGGTTAAGTCCCCAGCAAACGCGTTGTGCAAACGACCAATATTATGCCTCAGGCATCCTTCCACGAGACGAGGCTATTCCCAGGGTCATCCGTCACATTGCCCCTCTCTTTAAAAGGACCTGGCCCACCAGGTCGTCGTATCACGCTGACCTATCGTCATCGGGATGGTCCGGTTCGAATCGGTCGTTCAATGCTGCTTCTGCTCAGACATTCAGGCGCTTTGGGGGTCCTGGGAGATCAGGATATCGGCGGTGGAACTCCATCAGTTTCTCGGGTGCATTCTTGAAGTTGCTGGCGGGATACCAGTTGTCGTCTTCGTTGCCGACCCATTTTGCTTTGTACTGGAGCTTCCGGTAGTGTAGCCGAACAGCAATAATCTCCTCGACTTCCCATTCAATGTCACCGTTCACTTCCACTGGTGGTGTAGGGTCGACAACTTGGCCTGGCAATGGCTCCATCCGAGTGGCTTTACGTAGTTTTTCAGGTGCAAATATTGGGTGCACCCGGATAGAGTCTGGTAGGTCGAGTCGATACGAATGGCCAATCTTTTCAACAATCCTGTAGGGGCCACTTGCTTGATTTGCGAGCTTTCGTCCTGGTTGATCTGTTCGCCAGTTCCTCATTGTGACATAAACTAGGTCTCCCACTCCAAAGTCCTCTTCATGTCGATGCCGGTTCGCTTGTTGTTGTTGGCGGCTTTGTGCTCGAGTTGCTCGCTGTTGGGTTTCTTCCCATATATCTTGGAGACGGCTCGTGTAAACGCGCGCCTCCTGTGCTTGTGGATCAAGGGATTCACGTAAGCGTGGCGATACCTGGCTCAGCCAATCGCACTCTGCTGGTGTTTTCCAATCAAAGGAAACGTGTGGTTCGTACCCTCGTTCAACGAAGGATGGTGAGACTCCTGTTGTTTCTTGTGGCAATGCGGCTGCAGCAAAGTCGACCATCGGAAGGTATTCGGACCAGTTATCCTGATAATGATTCGCAAAGGGTCTCAATCTCTGCGCCATGTACTGATTCGCAATTTCACTCTGCCCATCTGTCTGGGGGTGATACGCTGTCGATAGTCTTCTCTCAATACCAAGGTTTCAACAGAATTCTTTCCAGAATTCTGACACGAATTGGCCACCCCGGTCTGACACAATCGATTCTGGTAGGCCTACCCATCGATACACATTATCAATGAATAATCGTGCTGTGGCTTTTGCGTCGGTCGCCTTGTGGCATGGCACTGAGATCGGTCGCTTCGTCAGACGATCCACAAACACGCATACAGCGTCAAACCCGTGTCGATCCTTTGGAAATGAGCGAAAATCCATTGTGATGTGCTGCCAAGGTCGACCTGGGATTGGGAGTGGTTGCAAGAGGCCTGGAGCTCTATCTCGCCACGTCTTCATGCGCTTGCAGATCTGACAATTGTTGACATATCGCTTCACATCATCTGGGAGGTTCTGCCAATAGTACCGCGCAGAAACCATGCGTTTCGTTCTCTCCTGTCCGGGATGTGCTATAGATGGTTGACGGTGGATCTCATCCAGCAGACGCGCACGAAGATCACCATCATCCGGTACCACTAATCTTCCACCTCGCAATAGTAGATCACCTTCCATCTTCCACTTTCCATCGTCCCCGTGCTTGGCCAGCTCACGGAGCTCCTGTAGGCTTAGATGTGTGCGGTTTGCGTTAAGGATTCGGTCAATAATCGGTGATACACTGATTGGTGCAATGTTTACTGATGCCGAGGATCCACATTGATTGGGGGCATCTGAATCCACATCGTCAGGGTGTACGCCATATTCGAGGACCTCTCTCGGCAACATGATCTGCTCCTGTGGTCCACGTTCAGTTGGTCGATCCTTTCGTGATAAAGCATCTGCAACTACATTCCCTTTGCCTTGGTGGTACCGAATCAAGAAATGGTAGCGTGAGAGGAATTCACACCAACGGGCCTGGCGTGCATTCAACTTCTTGCCTGTCATGAAACACTGTAGAGATTGGTGATCTGTCCAAATTTCGAATCGGTCTCCCCGCTGTAATCCTTCAAGCTCGGCGCGCCACTCATTGAGAGATCTAACAATTGCTAGCATCTCCTTATCATGCGTATCGTAAGGCTGTTCTGTAGGGTCCATTGTTTTTGAGAAAAATGCCACTGGGTGCCAACAGTCGTCAGATCCCATCTGTGAAAGTACCGCGCCCACGCAACCATCAGACGCGTCAGTTTCAATCTTTGTTAAGGCATGTGGATTATAGTGAATCAACACTGGCGTTGTCAGCAGCCTGCGTTTTAGCTCGTTGAAGGCCTCTCCACATGTGGGATCCCATTTGAAAGGCACCTCCTTCCTCGTCAGTCGATGTAATGACTTCGCGATTTTGCTGTAATTTTTGATGAATCGGCGGTAGAAGTTGCACATTCCTAAGAATGATTGCACACACCGGACAGTTTTCGGTGTTTCCCATGCTTCAATAACGTCGATCTTTGCAGGATCAACGCGGATACCCTCCGTACCCACGATGAACCCTAGGAACTTCGTCTGCTTTGTGTGGAATTCGCATTTATGAATAGTAACCTGTAATTCTGCAGCTCGCAGTCGCTCCAAGACCCTTTTGACATGCTCCTTGTGTTGCTTTAGGTCGCCATCGGTATAAACCAGGATATCGTCAATAAAAGCAGTACAGAAATCATCAAGGTAGTCACCCAGTGCGTGATTGATATATCGCTGAAATGTTGCTGGTCCATTTGTCAGTCCGAAGGGCATCACCTTATTGTGCATCACCCGCCTTTGTCCTTACCTAGAGACATAAATACCGCGTTTCTCAATAGCGCTATTCAATATCTATATCTTCACCATCTGCATCAGCGCCCTCTTTCCCCCTATGTATGAGTGATGCTTGAAAAGAAGGGGGTTGATGGGGTAGTTGTGCACCCTCTAACCCTGCCAGTTCCGCCATTCTGATTGAACATCACGGTGGTTTTAGGAAATTGGATAATCACCGGTTAAAAGGAGAAGCACCGATTGCTGGTCTGCTTTAGCCGAACAGGTCAAGGGCATGCCTTGGCGTCAGAACCCACCTTGTGGCTGGTTCGTGGGCTACAGAGCTCACTTTCATGTTTTATCGAACATTTTGATGCCCTGTTTTCAATTGATGGGGTGAAACTTCATCGACGGTACAAGAGCGGTGGTATCAGGTGCCTTTTCAGATGACTGTTCAGCTGACCGTTCAGCAGACTTTCAGAAGACTGTTTGGGCGACTTTTGTGTTGGCTGTTGAAGTATGTAGGGCGGTCTGGTTAAGGCATAGATCTATATCATTCAGCGATCAAGCCCTATTGAAATTGGAAAGTGAGCTCTGGCCGCTATAACCCTCCGTAGTTTGCGCGATCGTGGAAATTTAACTTATTTGACAAATACTCTCCCTGATACAAGTCCGTTAATCAGATCTTTGTGAATAAGATCAAATTACGCAGAAATTGCGATGCAAAACAGCGAAATGTATATAGCAAATATAGACATAATCATAAGCACGACCTAGTCTAACTATAGAAAGACACGGCGCCCGGTGATCTACAATCACAGATGCAGAAAAAGGGTATTGACAGGAAAACATGACGAAGAAGATAATTATAGAGATCATTGGTCCTCAGCCTGGGTCTCTGTCGGCTTCTCATCTTCCGTTGCCTTGCCCCAGGCGCGCTCAAACGCGGAGTCCGCAATCTCCTTAGACTCCTGTGTCTGTTCCTGGACTAGGGTGGGAGTTTCAAAGAGGGTGGATGCTTCTTTCATTTCCTTCTCGTCATTGTCGACGAGGACAGGGACACTTTGGGAAGTCTCGGTCACTTCAGTATCAAGCTCCTTGTCCACCATGACAGCCCCGAAAGACGATGATCCCGACCCGAACTCAGGCGGCTCCTCTGCCTCGGGAGCCACGTCTTTGCGGTTAGCGCCGAGCAGCTCGAGGTCGAAGTTAGAGCTGTAGATCACCGCCGAGAAAGCCTCTAGCTCGCGCACGTTCTGCTCCATCGGAGTGAGATACTCGTTCGGTGCGTGGGTACCGTTGCCAATGATGTGGGCTTGGCGAGCCATGACAGCAAGGAGGTTGGCGAGCTTTGTCTTGCGCTCCGAGGAGGGCGGAATGACGGTTGCGATAGAGTCGAATGATTGCGGGGCGGTCTCGGGAACAGTAGCAGATGTCTTGAAGGCCTCGTTGGCGCACTTCTGGTCGACAAGGGTAGAGAAGCCTTCGTTGTTGAGAAGGGTCAGAACGAAGGAGAAGGATGGCGAGTCGATCAGGTCGGCTGTTTCATCGAGGAGATGGCGCAGCTTGGATGCGGTCTGCGAGGAAGATGGGTCGGCCACGCCCTCCACGCCGGATTCCTGCAATACAGTCTTTTCCTCCTCTGGTGGGGGAAGCAGGCAAGAAAGCCACTTAGTAGATCTGTCGCGTCATGTTCATTAGCTAATGCCGGCATGCTATAAAATCCCAGAGTTGCTCACCGTCGTTCCTCTTCCGTGTGACCCTCCACCTTCTTCCGGATCTGAAGGGTCAGCTCCGACAGCTTGGTCAGGCTAATATCTTCGCGCGGGTTCAGAGGACCGAAAACCTCCTCCACGGCGGGCTGGACACGAGCCATCAGCTCCTTCCATCCGCGGTGAAGTAGCCACCAGCTGAACGCGAGGTATCGTCGGTTGGTTTCAAAGTCATCGCCCAGAGTCTGTGTGAGTTCATCATCGTGGTCTTCAAGGCTGATAGTCGAGTCGGAGGGAGGTTTGGCAAGGGAAATGACGCTGGACAGGTAGTTGCGGCGGCCAAGGAGGTTCAGTTGGATGCGGGTGAAGATGGTGAGCAGCGAGAGGGTGTAGATCAGGGTGAAGGACCGGGTAATCGCTGGAAACTTGTTAGCATGCCGGTCTTCATCCCAGGTCCAGTGCAGACGTACATGTAATCTTGACCTCGTTCCACAGCTGCGTCTTGTTCCGCTTTGGCCGTGGCTGTCCATCCAACTCCGCCTCTACTTGACTAGCATGCACGTAGCCTTCGCTCTGGAAGCTTGCAAAACTCTTCCGGTCATCCTCGGGTAAGCTAGGCGAGACGGAGCTCATGTCTGAGCCCGTGCCTTCCCCGGCGCTGATACGAGCCAGCCTCTCAGCCCGCTTCTGCTGCAGCTCTTTGGTGAGCTCCTCGACAGGAAGCGCCTCGATAACATTCTCTGTGGCAGTCGGTAATAGGGCAAGGACGGTATAGGTACAATCGGTCTGGTTTTGTTCGAATCGGCGACGCAGGCTGTTATCATGATGGTGAGCAGATGTCTGGGGAAGGGATCAAGCCCAGTAGGAGCTCGCGTGCGAGTCTACAGGAGCAACCGAGGTAGGCTTTATGGTCGATCAAACCATTGAAGGCAGAAGAGCTTACTTTTCTCTGGCAATCCGATCGCTGCTCATGCGCTCGCGCGCCTCGGAAATCTTGGAGAGCAGGTATTGTCCGGCCAGGTACCCAGCTCCCAGCACGCCGGCTCCTATCGCAAGGCCTTTGCGATTGCGCTGGAACCAGCGCCTCGTGGCACCGATCATGTTGTGGTAGATAGAAATGGGTGTCCGGATGGCTGGTGATGCAGGACCAGAGCCAGACCATGTGCGATGGAGAAGACTTGAGGCAGGTGAGGTTCGGTCGCAGATCGCCTGGGAGTCGGCCTCGGCTAGACTGGCTGGGGTAGGCGAATGTGAACTAGCCTCGCAATTCCACGCAAATATACGCAAAACCCATTGAAATCTAGCAATAAGAAGCTGCTTCTATTAACTCTCTCTATATCTATTCCAGGTACCAAACAGCCCGCCCAGTCGCATGCACGCCCAGTAGCATGCCCGCGCAAATCGCCGGATTCGGCGCTACCGGCCATCCCGCATGAATGGCAACTCGCTGTCCAACAGCCCAGCTGGCCCTCATTTCCTCACAGAACCCAGTTGCATGATTTTCTGTCAGCTTTAGAGAACATCTCCCTTTGACTACCTCCCTTCTCGCCTCCTGCCTATTCCTTTTGGGGCCCCGGCCAATGATAAGCCGATAAGCGTCATCGACCACGGCGCCGCCCGATGGCCGATAGAAACCGCCCCGAACGCATCGGCATCATCATCACTCCACCCTTCCTCCATGTCCACCTCCCCGCTTCACTCCAGTCGCTCCCTTCACACCGTGACGGACGCCCTCTGTCACCCTCCCCAAACCACTCATAACCCCCCAACACACACCGTCCGGTCTTGCGCTGGGTCGGTCCGCAGCTGGCGGGGATGGAGCCCCGCAAAACCCCTCCGGAGTACTTCCTGGAGATCTTTGCCGACACCACCACCGTGCGCGATGTCCTCAAAGGTACGAGACTCGTTCTGCGAGAGCGATTTGCTTCGGAGGGTTCTAATTTGTCCAGGCGTTCTAAACCTCATCTTCTTCCACCGCTACTTCCCTTCCATCCGGCCCGTTACCTTCGACGTCCTGGACTTTACCCTCCCCGCAATCAATGACGCAGATCTTGAGACGCTCATCGAGTCCCGTGTGAGCGCCCTTGTTCGCCAACACCTCTCCTCTGCTGCGGGGGCGCAGGACGGGAATGGGGGTGGTGGGGGCGGGGGTGTCCGAGGTCGCATTGCCGTGGAGTTCTATGAGAAGAAGCGGCGGCGTTCGGGCATGTGGTTTGGTGGGCTTGCTGGAAAGGGCGAGGAGGAGGTTTGCTGGGAGATCTGGACGTTGGATGTTACCATTGCGACGCCACGGACTGAGTCTGGTAAGTTGGTCCTTACGGTGCCTCTGCTACTCCATGGGAGGGATTGGGATGTCTCGACATGTGCTTGGTCTCATGATATTACTTGGTATATTTCAAGAAATTTTTCAGGGGCTGTCATATGCGGATATTTCCCATTCAGCGATCTACCCTCCGAGCTAGGCTGCTATGATATGAAATATACTAACAATCTCACAGAACGAGCCAAAGTCCGTAAGGCCATGGGAAATATGCTCCAGAAAGCCGCGCTCAAGATCCTGAATGTCGTCAACAGAGACAAAGATCACATCCCACCCATCACAACCAGCGACTCAAATCCTTTCCCCTATCGAATCGTCGTCAATCCCCGAACGGACGGTTGGGGAGCCATGCGCCGCCTGTACTGATCCCGCTCAACATTGAGTCATCAATTTACTCATGACAGAAATGACACATCTCGCCTCAATCCGACAAGCTACCTCATGAAGCATTACTCAGAAAAATGACCGGATGGACGGATTAAGGCGTGCCTTACGAATTTCCTTTGTACTTTTGTCAACTACCCTCATTAAGAACACGCGGAAAGGAGTTCGGTGTTGCGTTTCGTGTTGTTTCAAGGATGGGTCGACTCTATATAATTTCATACGTTACATTATTTTCATCGGGTGGTCTGATTGTTGGAGTTTCTCAACTCATTTTACAGTAGTACCTCTGACGGAGTGTTGGCCCATGCTCCCGTCTAGGGACAAGGAGTACCAAAGCACTACGTTTGGCGCAAATATGACATATGATGCACCGAGTTTGGATGCATATGACTTAGAAGTGAAGTGTCCAAGAAGCAAGTAGGTACGGGGCTATGTTCCTGATTTATGAAACAATCGGCAAAAGCCAAAAATGCGACCTTTCTCTGCCCTGGCCAACGACAGCATACCCCTTCCACCGAAAACACAAAGCAATCACCATTCATTCCAAGACCTGATGAAACGATTTCATAGGTTCTCATCGCTTCCTTCAAACCATTCCTCTCTATTGTTATCTCGCAAGGAGATGGCGTTCATGTGCATTTGAGGACTAGCCTCAAACGCGCTTCGTTAAAGTACCGACGGGCGTGGAAATATCATAGACAATCAACTCCACAGCACGTTTTCAAGCTCTGATCGTGCAAGACACCAGCTCTACCCTTGCGAATAAAGGCTGTGGTCTGCTTCAGAAGCAGCCATTTACTGGGACTTGGCAGCAGCCTCGGCCTGAGCACGGAGGTTGGCGGAGGTGCCAGTGCTGGAGAAGAAGCGGCCAGCGACGGGCTGGAGGAAGGAGTGGAAGACGATTTGAGCACCACTGTTGGTCGGTGGGTTAGACTTGGACCGCGGCTTGTCTATTGAATAGGTCGAAACTCACTTGGTCTGGGGCAGGGCCATCCAGAGGATCAGGACGAACTTGAAGATGTAGTAGAAGGCTGCGATAAGATTAGAATGTCTGTCCCGAGCTTTGCGGATAGATTTCACATACGGAACCAGTAGGCGGCGCTGATGGCGCTCTCAATAACGGTCAGGAAGGCGAAGACAACCCAGTACTATAGCGAATTGGGTTAGCGGATTTGGGTCCTATTGCGCGAGAAATGTGTCACGTGGAGCTGATAAGGACAGCTCCTCGTGATCGCATTGCCGTGTGCCAGGCAGAGCTGCCAACGACGGGATCGGGTCGGGGTCATGGGAACATACAGTCAACCACTAGAGAAGAACAAATATTAGCTAAATGATCATAGATATGTGCCGTACAGTTGAAGGAAACTCACCTGGGTGTCATCCGCGGTACCCGACGAAAAGAGGGCCTGGAGGGAGTAGTAGCCGGGGAGGAGGAAACCGGCAAAGTTGACGAGGAACTCGCCAGCGATGTTGAAGAAAACGAGGAAGAAGTACACGCCGACAAGGCCCAGGATGGCGTAAACCTTGGGGACATTGGTCTGGCGCTCGAGGTTGTTGAGGACCGGGTACTTGGAGAGCTATCGTGCGAAAGTCAGCATTTGCCCCAAGCTTAACGTGGGACCAGGATTGAGAGTCTAGGATCGAGCAGGGAAGCGTCGCCTCTGCTGAAACAAGCTCTACCCTCGTCCGCCGCAGTTCGTCGCAACATGTGCGGGCGGCAAACGGACGGGTGGCCGAGGGATGCAGCTGGCGAGGCTCGCACGATCCCACACAATCGGACGGGTACGCACCTCCTTGTCGAGCTGAGCGACGGCGTGCTGGGCACGTTCCTGGAAAGAGGCCATGTTGCGAGATGGGCTGGTGAAATTTTTTTTGGAAATCGCTTCGATGTGGAGGCGAGAGGAAGACGGTGGATCGAGGGATGGATGAGAATGCAACCGGTCGAGCTGGCGCTTCTGGCCTCAGCCCGTGCGAAGTCACGTGATTACATGACGTACTCGGGAATCAGCTGTGCCATGTGAAGGCGACGGTGTGACTTGATCTGGAGATAGTATCCATGTGCTCAAGTTCAATGTCATGTTCCAAGGTGATTCAGGTTCTTTTATCGAAGCACTTGTTCAGGAGAGTGTTGGGACGATTCCACCTACAGTATGCAGTGTGCTGTCATCTACCCAGCAGGTACGTCGGCCACCACGACCCGCAGCAACAAAGTACGCCCATGCTCTGCAGCCTCGGAGGTACATTGCACATAGTATTCTGCGAGATTACCCCAGTCGCTTATCTTTCGAGAGCAACGTGGACAATGTGGCCGGACCCGGCACGTCCCGTTTGGAGATGACGTAGCAGGCTCGGGCAGCGCAGGTCCGATGAACATCCCCTGGATATTACATGTAGAATTACAATGGAGCGACGATTTCGAATATGTGCAGCAGATTCGGGGCAAGTCGAATAAGCAAGGTGTCGCGTGATCCTTGCTCCTGAGATATCATCCAAGCTGCGTCCACTCTGAATCTCTGCTAGTCTCCACCTTATGCCCCTCGCGCGATTACACATCTTGACTGGACGATGCGTTACATGCCCTATGTCTGATCAGAAGTACTAGGTAGTAGTCGGGATGGATGCGGGAGAGTCGACTCTACATATCATTTCATGAGCATCTATTGATGTGTCCCCTTCTGTTGTGTTATGGGTTTACCTGACTAGCCGACAAAGTACCTTGCTCACAGGGTATTTTCTATTCGCAGCAATGTACTGGGAGCAGTTTTATATTCGCTAAGAGACCTTTGAATGTCTCTATATCGCTGCGATAAACACTGCCGATATCGCCGATCATTTCCTGCCCGGCAATGGCATTCTAGAAGGCCGCGTCTGGATTCGGTAAACGGTGCTCCGGCTGTTCTGGGGCATTTATTGTACCTCACATGACCGTGACATTGTATACATCGAATCGAAACATTGCTTTTTCGTGCCCGTGTAGTTTGTTCCGGCCGATCAAACATGTCATAGGTGAATTCGGCTAAATCCAGGATTCTGCTGCATTTGTTTTCTCCTCAGCCCCCAGCAGCTCCTCCTGAGTAATATCACTTCCATCGTACCTTCATCTACATCTATAGATAGTATGGGTCAATGTCCGAGTACGAACCATTGGACAAGTGCTAATGTGCAATACAATACCATTCCACTGCGTGCGAACCCGGATTCTTCAGCATGCACGGTTCTATCATCGGTGGAGTCGTCTGGGATTGAGTGCGGGAGCGAACTCCCGAAAAAATGGAACTCACCGCCGGGTGGGAGACGACAGGGCTATCCATTACAGATACGTCTTACTAGCCCAGGGCCTACATTCATAAATGATTATGTACTCATGGTCCCATATTTGTAGATATGATCCTATAGGAACTCGTCGCTGCTGAGTATTTGAGTTTTTCCCCTGCCTTTCTCCCACCTGCAGAAACCGCCCTAGTCGGCCCGCACAAATACGCCCCAGACCATTCCATTCCATCCCTCTTGCGGATTTCTCTTCTCTCAACCCAGTCCTCGCCCTTTGCTGGACACGGCCTCACGCAACTTGAACACTTGTGAACACCACAAATCCTCAAAACGATTCCTGCGGGGCCCTCGGTCCGTGCGTCCCCCCGTCGATTGGCCGACCGATGTGACCGATTCCACCTCCTTGAACTCCCCCATCGGCCCCCATCACTGTACCATCCTGCTCCAATTGAGGGGTGCCACCGCCGCAGTACACGGTGCGGTCCTGCTTCAATCGCCTCGGATATTTTTTTCACCCCCTCCCTCCCCGCGTCCGACCATTCGGACAGTCACGACCATTCCGCGCCGCGAACACCGCAAACAACGCACGCGCTCAACTCCGTCCGAATCTAGACCGTGCCATTGACCTCCACCGTCGCCCTAGTCTCCTTCCACCTCTCGTCCATCATACCACCTAATACCGCGGTGCAACGCGTGCAACTCTCTCAATGCGTCCGCAGTAAGTTTTCGCCGTTCGCTGTTGTTGTCGTTCGAGGAACAGCTGGTCCTTGACGATTTGTCTGCAGCTTCTAATGGCCGTGTCGCGAACAGACGGGAATACCACATTGTTGTTTTGGGTGCTGGAGGTGTTGGTAAGAGCTGCTTGACTGGTACACATCATTCTCCCGTGTGGACAGCTATGCTGTAACCGCACTGCATCCTGGATCCAAAGAAGCTCATGCATTGACAGCTCAATTCGTCCAAAATGTCTGGATTGAAAGCTATGACCCCACCATCGAGGACTCCTACCGCAAACAGATCGAAGTCGATGTAAGTGCTTTGGGGGTATCAATTCAACGCGCAAACACACTGACTCACATTTCCAGGGTCGGCAATGTATACTGGAAATGTAGGTGCTGGCTCAGTCACAGGGCGACTTCACAACAGCTAATCATGCCACCCAAACAGTCTCGACACGGCAGGAACAGAACAATTCAGTAAGTCCTAACCTCGACCCACACCCCCAGTACATCAACATTAACAGTCTACAGCGGCCATGAGGTACAACCACCACGTCCACCACAAGAATCGACCAAAAACACCACTAACATACACCCAGAGAACTCTACATGAAACAAGGCCAAGGTTTCCTCCTCGTCTTCTCGATCACGAGCGCCTCCTCCCTAAACGAACTCTCCGAACTTCGCGAACAAATCATCCGAATCAAAGACGACGAAAAAGTGCCCCTCGTAATAGTCGGCAACAAATCCGACCTAGAAGAAGACCGCGCTGTCCCCCGCGCCCGCGCCTTCGGCCTCTCCCAAACATGGGGTAACGCCCCCTACTACGAGACCTCCGCCCGCCGCCGCGCAAATGTAAACGAAGTCTTCGTCGACCTGTGCCGACAAATCATCCGCAAAGACCTGCAAGGCTCCGGCGGGAGCGATTCGCGGAAGCGAGAGAATCCTGCCCGAGACCGCAAGCGAGAAAATCGCTCCCAGCGCCGGAGAAGTCCTTGTGTCATTCTCTGATGACTTACGATGATTCTTTTTCTTCCCCTGCCTTACCCCAGGGTAAAGTACTACTCCTAGACTCACCGCTCACTATCCTCTTCGAGTGTGGTCGAGGATTCCGAGTCACGCTGCCTCCGCATCCACGTTTTGACGTGTCCTTATGATGTTTATCACGCTTTATGCATCTACCTTACCCCTACATCCTACATAGAACGACGCCTCGCCGCCATTCATCACGTATTATACCATTCTCCTCTTTTTGCCTTCTCATCTTTCCTACTTGATTCCATTTCTTAGCAAAGCCGCATGCGACTTTGCTCATTTCTTCACTCTCATATTAGGGTTTCAATTTTCCAGTGGCCAACAAAAAAAGTTGATAAAAGTACTCATATCTCCAAGTGATCGCTGATGTTATTTGTTGAGTGTCAATTATGTTTGCATTGCATATTTCCTAAGTGTTCTTCCCCTCCGTCCTCTCCTCGATCCAAAAGACTGCGAGAATAACATGCTTGATTCGATCAATATCCATATTTTCGTTTCTATGTCTATCCCAGCCCTTAGCGAGCCTACATCCGGAACACGCCAAACCTGGTCTGAACATCCGGCTCGGTCTTCCCGCTAACAGCAGCCGCCAGGCCAAGTCCAAGCATCTTTCTCGTCTGCGCCGGCGGGATCACACCGTCATCCCAGAGTCGAGCAGAAGAGAAGATTGCTTCAGACTCGTGGTCAATTCGAGCTTTCAATGCTGGGTCAGCGGATCGTCCGACGGCCTCCATCACGGCGGATAGCTGCTCCGAACCCATGACGCCGATTTTGGCGTTCGGCCACATGAACATCAGGCGGGGGGAGTAGGCGCGGCCACTAGATTTATTTATTAGATGTTTATTACCACCGAGCAAACACACGACGCTGAGGAGACTTACCACATGCCGTAGTTACCAGCACCAGCACTGGACCCAAACACAACCGTAAACTTGGGGACATCAGCACAAGCAACAGCCGTAACAAGCTTGGCTCCATTCTTTGCAATACCACCCTTCTCCGCATCAGCCCCAACCATGAACCCTGAAATATTCTGCAAAAAGACTAGCGGGATCCGACGTTGTGCACAGAGCTCAATGAAATGCGCGCCCTTGAGCGAAGACTCCGAGAACAAGATACCATTATTCGCGACGATTCCGACTCGGTGGCCGTGGATCCGCGCGAAGCCTGTTACCAGCGTGGTGCCATAATCCCGCTTGAACTCGGCAAATTCACTTCCATCGACGATTCGAGCAATGATCTCGTGCGCCGGGATCTGGCGGCGCAGATTTGTCCCCACGATACCGTTTAATTCGGCGGGGTCGTAAAGCGGTTCTTTCACCGTGAGCTCTTCCAGTTGTTGGGGCAATTTGGTGAGAGGGTAGTTTAGGTTCGCGACGGAGCGCCGGGCAAGGACGAGTGCGTGTGCGTCGTCGACAGCGAGATAATCCGTTACACCGGAGATGCTGGAGTGTAGCTGGCCGCCGCCTAGGTCTTCGGCTGAGACTTCTTCGCCGGTAGCGGCTTTCACGAGCGGTGGTCCGGCAAGGAAGATGGTACCCTGGTTCTCGACGATGATGGTTTCGTCACTCATGGCGGGGACGTAGGCGCCGCCGGCGGTGCAGGGGCCCATGACGACCGAGAGTTGGGGGATGCCGAGGGAACTCATGCGGGCTTGGTTGAAGAAGATACGGCCGAAGTGATCGCGGTCTGGAAAGACATCTGCCTGATGGGGAAGGTTGGCACCGCCAGAATCAACGAGGTAGATGCAAGGGAGTCTGTTCTCCTGTGCGATTGCTTGCGCGCGTAGGTGCTTCTTCACCGTGATGGGGTAGTAGGTGCCGCCCTTGACGGTGCTGTCGTTGGCGACGATCATACAGTTTACTCCTTCGACTGTGCCGATGCCAGTGATGATTCCACCAGCTGGTACGTCTTCTCCTTCGTACACCTCGTGTCCGGCGAGCGGGGACAGTTCCATGAAGGAAGTCCCTGGGTCAATGAGTGCCGACACTCGATCTCGAGGAAGCATCTTGCCTCGGGAGATGTGCTTTTCGCGAGCCTTTTCCGACCCACCTTGGGAGATCTTCGTGTGGAGGGTGCTCATCCGATCTAGGAGCTCTTGCATCTGCTGGCTGTTCTCTCGGTACTCAGGCGAAGAGGTATCGACCGCGGTGGGCAGTACGGAGAGGGCGGAGGCATGGTGCGGGTGCGTATAGCTGGCTACTGTCCTCGACTTTGTGTAAGGGAGAGTTCTGCCAGTTGGTACGGTGAAATGTCCTGGGCGGCAGCTGCGCGGTGCAACTCGCGAGCCCAAGCTCCGAAGCACGAGCGGGGATGGGGCGCGCATTGCGGGGAGAGTGGGTAGAGAAGTGGAAGATGGAAGGTTGGATCGCGGTCTTCTTTTGAAAATTCAGGAGCTCAGAGCCATATCATGACCGGCGCATGGTATTTGTGCTGAGCAGAAGTGCGGACTGAAGTTGGCGTCGACTTGAGATGTAGAGCAGCGGCTTCCCCAGATGTGCGGAGGTGCGAGGATTGCCGCATCTACCCGAGGGCGTCATCACCGCCTCCAGCAGGACAGCGATATTCGATATTTCAATTAGAGGAATTCTCAATGGAAGTTGGTAGAATAGCACAAAAGAATGTATTGAGAAATCACTCAGAACCAGTTTTACAAGATCATATCGTTCGTAACATAATCAAAATGCTATCGAATGCTCAGTGTAGCCACATCCGGATCACGGTATACATGTGGTGTCTCCGCGCCGAGGACTGCCGCCCCGTCCCCTCCGCATTCTCTCAAATAGTCCGCCCACTCTCCCTCCTCTGCAGCTCTACAGCGGGTTGATTCAAACTCTTCACAATGGCCTCTATCGCGCTTCCTTCTCTACTGCGCACGTCTGCCCGTTCGCTCGGGCGGCGGGCTATCCCCACAATCTCCCCAGGTTTCGTGCGGGGCGTGTCAACCAAGCACCCGGCCGGTTTTGCACCTCCAACGGAAGATGAGCTTCTCGAGTTGAGGGAACGGGTGCAAGATTTTACAAGTAATTCACGCAGCCCTACTAAATTTGCTCTATACTGACCCCATTCCAGGACGCGAGATCCCCGCCGAGGTTGCGCAGCGGACGGACGAGCAGAATAACTTTCCTCCGGAGATGTGGAAGAAACTTGGCGATGCTGGGTAATTGCTCCTGAAGGCTTGTGCTTTGTATCTTGCTAACGTATTTGTGTCGTGTAGTTTACTTGGTGTCACTGCGAACGAGGAGTTTGGTGGTTTGGGCATGGGCTACCAGGCGCACTGTATTGTGATGGAGGAACTCAGCCGAGCTTCAGGTATGTCCTTCCATCTTGATCAATATCTCCAGAATGGTGCTTAATCTCTGTCTCTGCAGGAAGCATTGGCCTCTCCTACGCCGCCCACTCTCAACTCTGCGTCAACCAACTTTCCCTCAATGGTTCGCCTGAGCAAAAAGCACGCTTCCTTCCAGGTCTGCTGTCTGGAGACAAGATTGGTGCTCTCGCAATGTCCGAGCACGGGGCCGGATCGGATGTCGTCAGCATGAAGACTACGGCCAAGTCGGTGGATGGTGGCTGGGTGTTGAACGGTACCAAGATGTGGATCACCAACGTAAGTGGTCGCCTTCGATCTTGCCTTTGGATCTGTTGCTCATACCGCTCTATTTAGGGACCTGATGCAGACTTCATCGTTGTGTATGCCAAAACCGAGCCCGACGCAGGCTCCAAGGGTATCACAGCCTTTGTCGTTGAGAAGGAGTTCAAGGGCTTCTCTTGTGCTCAAAAACTAGACAAGCTGGGCATGCGTGGCTCAAATACTGGCGAGCTGGTCTTCGAGGATGTCTTTGTTCCTCACGCGAACGTCCTTGGCGAGTTGAACCGCGGAGTCAAGGTGTTGATGGAAGGACTTGATTTAGAGCGCCTCGTTCTGAGCGCGGGACCTCTGGGGTAAGTAATCCTGAAATGATATCTCCTTCCAGTACTAACTTCTTCTAGTATCATGCAAGCTGCCCTCGACCTTGTCCTCCCGTACACTCACGTCCGAAAGCAATTCGGCACTCCGATCGCCCACAACCAGCTGATCCAAGGGAAGCTAGCCGATATGTACACCAAGCTCGCTGCCTCGCGGGCCTACACTTACGCTACAGCTCGAGAAGTCGACAATGGCGCGGCTGCCCCCGGTCAGCTAGTAATCCGCACCCAGGACTGCGCTGGCGCAATTCTCTACGCCGCCGAGCGCGCGACGGAATGCGCACTGGACGCTATCCAGCTCATGGGTGGAAACGGATACATCAATGAAATCTCCGCGGGACGACTCCTTCGCGACGCCAAGTTGTACGAGATTGGGGCAGGCACGAGCGAGATTCGGCGGATGGTTATTGGCCGTGCCTTTAACAAGGAGTATGCCCAGTGATTTTCGAACATTAGATACCATACAGAATGTATTATTGAAGAGAGATGGTTTGAAACCGGAAAAATTTGCATGCTTGGCGTTTATATGCAGCTTCATTGCATTCATGAAGTTTCGTAATATACGTTACTTTGGTAGAGATCATAACTCCTAAAGTAACACTTGCGAGATGTTGTAGGATCCGACAAAGCATTAGTGCATACTACTTCTTCTGACGTGTAGAACGGCGCACGGGGGCAGTCGTAGCGCCAGGCTCTGCACTTCCTCCGCTACCTCCCTTCCGCGACTCGACTCGTTTCTGCCGAGAGCGTGTCGAGTTCGCGCCTGGGTTGTCCTTGTTCAACTCATCGGCCGGCGCCTCGGCCTTTCGCTTTCGTCCCCGTTTGGCCGGTGCCGGTGCCGACGTTGGCGCCTCCTTCGGAGACTGAGTGAACTCGGGAGTCGTGTTCGACACTTCGCCAGCATCCCCATCCTGGCTCGTATTGTTGAAGGAGGCGACATCGGACATCACCTCGGAGCTGTCGACCTGGTCGTGGTCGTTCTCCTTGTTATCGTAGTCGATATCGTCGTCGCCACCAGACTCGTCGTCGGCAAACGAGAGATCATCGACAGGGTCCTCCATCTTCCTCTTTCGCAACCGCGACTTGTCAAGCGTCGGCTGAGCCGACTTGAAGATCTCGCGCCAGTTCTTGAGCAGCGCCACCTTGTCCCCAGTCCCGGGCTCGTAATAGATCGCGACATCCTGATCTTTCTCCAAACTAGGTGTTTTCCAAATAACGCCCTGGAAGGAGGTGATGTCGGGCTTGATGGAGGATTGGGGGCGCACGTCGCGGGTCTTCGATTCGGTGCCGGTCTGCGCGCGGCGCGACTTCGTGGCGGGCGCTTTGGTTGTCGCGTTGGGCTGTTTCACGGTCGGGTCATCATCGTAGTAATCGTCCGAATAGTATTCCCAGTCTGAGTAGTAATCCTGGACGTCGAACGCAGGGTCCTCATATAGCGCCGCTTCGTAATATGAGGTCTGGGCTAGTTCATCCTTAAGGGCTGGTTTAATGTTTGCTCGCATTGGACTGCGTTCACGGCAGCGGTATCACTCACGACAAAATCATGCACAAAATCTTCGTAGATCAGGTCGTCCTCAAATTCGTAGTATTCGTCGTCGTCGGACATCTTCGAATTGAACGGTTGAACGGAGAGCGGCTAGAAGGGCGAGGACGGGGGACAGGGTTTGGAGAGCAGGGGCGGAGAGAAAAGGGGGTCGGGTCAAATGCAAATTCAGCTAGAAATCATGCACATATGGCAGGTCATGCAAAGAATGGAAACAGAGCAGAACTGGTGAAGTGACGAATGTGATGAAGATCGGGCTGATCTTTCGCCGATGCACGCCTGCTAATGTAAGCCTTGGCATTTTTTTCTGCGGCTCCACATTTTCTCTATACTCAGCTGGTTCCTGTAACCCCCCTCCCGGACAAGATTACGGCTGACGTGTCTTATACTCGCGATTTTGTACTTTTGTTCATGATTACCCTGTCCCCTGAATTGCGTTTATTTCTCGTGATACTTATTTCTGAAATTTTGGTGTTTCGAGGCGTCGTCGAAATTTTTGATGGCTTCTGCGGTCATCCAGGGAACGAGGGCAGCTGAACCAGAGTTGGGATTATGCGCCTTTGGGGTTAGTCTCAGTATCAACAGGCTCATACTGACGATATATTCAGTTTCTATCAGTTGACTAGTAGTTTTGTGAGATCCCATGCTTCCATGATCAGGTTTTGTACTTTGAAGAGCATGTATATATCTCTATATATTCGGTTTTGTTGATTTTGTGTGGCATGAATGACCCGAGATAATCCATAGCTATGGATCGAAAGAAGAGGGATAAGGTAAAGACAAAGCAAAAATTCCGCTTATTCGAGAGGACCACTCGACGTTTGACTGAACTTTCGATTTTCTTTGGTTCCCACCACAATCGTTCAATTCCAAATCAATAAAGAAAGCCTTGAAAATGAGTCATTTGAAGTGGGACCCTGCTAAATTGACACTGCAGAATACCAAGTCTCATAACGATATAGTTTGGCGAGCTGATATGGCATTGGGTCAAGATGGGAATCAACTTCTTCCTCTACCTCGCGTGACTGCGGGCGCAGTTGAAGCGGCCTCCCTTGCTCTGCCAACGCTCTGACTTTATTTCTGGGTTTTCAGTCTAGCGACCTTCAACTCATTCTAGCGTTATCTTACCTGGGGAAAATATGAGAAAGTGAAAGGAAGGTTATGCTTCCAGATTTGGATCGCTTTGTCTGCTTATAATTTGTAATTTCATTTTATCTCTGAGTTCGGACGAAAATTGCAGTATTTAGCTGAAAACTACATCGTAGCTTAAATCAGACGCCATTTCCCGCGCGATGAAGCCATGAGATTAAGCGATGAATTCTTCCCACTACAACACGTACCTGATACAATATCTTTACCTTGAACAAATTTACTAGATCGAGACTCATATTTGACCTGTAGTATCATAAGTGTACAAAACGAAAGACACAAAAGACAGATACGAGGACTGATTCAATTCCATCCAGGAAACGCATTTAACATTGGTAAAACACCAAAGTTAGAGCCTGGAGAGGAACTTGAGGAGAATCTGTGATATCTGTTCTGGCTGATCCTCCAGAGAGAAATGACCAGCATCCTGGACAATCGTGAGCTCAGATCCCGGTATAGCCTCATGCAATTTGTGAGCCCAGTCTACCACCTGCCACGCATCATTGGCACCCCAGATCAACTGGACTGGAAGGTCCCCTAGCTCACCCAGACGCGGTGCCACTTCCATGGTATGTTTCGGGTCATAGTGTCGGACCTGATGCTGGAACAAGCTCGGCTGTCCGATTGGACCGGAAATGTAATTCAAGTAGTCGTCGAGGGCCGATTGCTCGAGCTTTTGTGGATTCTCAACAGCCTGAAGTAGCCACTCTCTGAAGTGAGTACGGTGGTCGTCGCTATCTGCCTTCGTAAGAGCCTCAAGACCAATCTGCATCTGTTGCTTTGTGCGCTTCGAGGGATAGCTGTCGAAGCTGACGACGTCAATGAGCGTCAGTGACAGCACCCTGTGAGGAGAGAAAACGGCAAATCTCTGAGCGATACCTCCTCCAATATCGTGGGCAATGACGTGAGTTGTATCCAAGCCCCAAAGCGACAAAAGACTTTCGAGAATCGTGACCTGGCCGGTCATGGATGTGTCGACAGAGGGATCCCATGGTCGCTCCGAGAGTCCATAGCCGAGTAGGTCAAAAACGTGGACTTTAAAGCCCGCCTCGACAAGTTTTGGGACAATGTTTCGCCAGATTATTGATGAGGAGGGCGTTCCGTGAAGGAGGACAGCGGGTTTGCCACTACCGTGCACGCCATACGCGATTCGACAGCCCTGAATAATGGTGTTTTCTGTGACTATTGGTTGAACCATGGCTATGATTTGATGAAAATGGTTCTGGAGTTGCTTTCTTGGTGAAAGAAGGACGAAGAGGGCGCGGCTGTAGTTACATAGTTATAGTTAGATGTGGATTACTAATTAGTTTTGCCATGGGAGGGGTGCGTCTAGAGACGCGATATAGTTACAAATCAACTTCATTAGTAATTCACCAATTACTAACTTCTCTAGTGGCTGCCTGACCAAAAGGTTAGGTGTACATGCACGTCAGGTAGAGAATCTCGGTTTGGTTCAGTTCCTAGATGGGATCGGACAGGTACAACACCGAAGTAATGACTTTTTGAAGATTCATGAGCGAAACCACCTCAGATGTTCCCAGCTCTTCAAATCATAGCTCCGTTTTCGTCTGGTTGCTTTTCCTCAACCGGTCAGCTTGACTCAGTTGACTGATTTAATAAAAGCACACTTTCCACTAATAATCGAATTTGTTGCGACCGGGACGAGATCCTACGATTGCACATCACGAAATTGCGAGTCCTATCCTAGCCAGGGAAATAAACGCATTCAGAAATATGGAAGTTTCATCTGAAAATTGTCAGGGGATTTCATCTGAAGTCCTCTATCTTTCACCTCAACAGGGTAATCGAATGACACGATCAATCTAGGTGGGGTGCGCCTGAGAGTCAAGCAACTCTGTTGCCAATACATTATGTTTAAAATGCGCTTGAAGCACTATGAGGGGACCTAGAGAGGTATTTAAGTTTTTATATTTTGTTTCCTCAACATATGGACTTTGATCGGGGTTGAAATTCGTATGAAAGTTCGCACGCCCCGGATCCGGTAATGCCCACGCTTATGTAGGCTTTGTGCAACAACACCGGCCTTGCGAATCAGGCTGGAATGCAAAAGCGTGGGGCACGCATGGATCGGAATGCAGTGCAACTCCGTGCGCATCCACCACGCCAAGCGGAGATCTCACCTCATTTTCTGTTGAGAAACCAAGTTTCAACACCTTTCATCTGACAGTCCTCCGAACGCTCACCCTTTCATGACGCCCCAAATGCCAGCTACATTAATCGCCAACACGCGCATCTTCGACGGCGTTTCCGTTGTCACCGAATCTGGCCATGTTCTAATCAACGCCGGTTGTATTTCCCAGATCTCACTGCGAGAGCCCTTGTCAGCACCGGAAGGATGTTCTGTGGTCGACGCGACGGGATGTACCCTTTTGCCTGGTCTGATAGATGCCCATACGCATGTTTATCAGGACGTTGGTCTCTTGGAGACGTCGATGCAATACGGTGTTACCACTGTGTTTGACATGCACAATGAGCCCGAGTGGTTTAAAAACATTAGTGCGGTAACTCGCCAGCGAAAAGATATTGCTGACGTTAAATCTTGTGGATTTGGCGCCACGATCAAGAACGGGTGGCCGGCGGCTATTGTCAAGCTGGTCTCTCGGGAGCCTAATGTAAGGCAGCTCGCAAGATCACTAGAAATTCGGCAACTGACAATTATCAGGTCGAAGAAAGAATCTCCAAGTGGCCGGATCTTGTCGACAAGCAATCTATCGACAACTTTATTGCCAGGAATCGTGCAGCTGGTGCTAGGTATGTCCTTACATCTACATATGAGCTCATCTCATCTCTAACACCATTATACTCCCTCTAGCTTTACCAAGCTGATGCAGGAAGATGGTCATACCATGACTCTTCCCTTTCCCACAAAACCCGTGCCAACTCCATCTCTGGAAATCCAGCGAGCAATCGTGGACGCATCGCACGACAAGGGCATGCTAACAGTCGCTCACGCACTGACCAACCACTCGACACTCTCAGTACTTGAAGCAGGAGTCGACGGGCTAGCCCATGCATCGATTGATCCCATCACCGAAGATGTGATCAAAGCTTTCAAGAAAAACAACGCTTTTCTCATCCCAACCCTAGCCGTGCACGCCTCATGCAGCGGCGAAGAGCAAGAATCTCGCGAAAGATTCGCGAGTAGCCTCCAGGGTCCTGAGAAGGAACACCTCCTTGGGTGTCTTTGTATTACGCGGAAAGACCTGTCCATCAAGACTGTGTATGAACAGGTCTCTACCCTCAAGGAGGCGGGAATCGACATTCTTTGGTGAGCATTCTCATATCAAGCGAAGTTTTTGTACTAAATTTTCTTCTAGTGGTACTGATACATCGACTGAGCTGCTCGGTACTCGAGCTGGGGCTTCTGTGCATCATGAGCTGTGGATGTATGTCAACCGATGCCGGTTCACTCCGCAGGAAGCTCTCTGTTCGGCGACATCGAAGGTCGCGGATCGGTTCAAGCTGTCGGATCGTGGGAAGATTGAAACAGGCCGACTGGCTGATCTGTTGCTGGTGTCTGGCAATCCTGTCGAGTCTATTGACGCGATTGGTGATATCCAGGGTGTGTGGCGAAATGGAGAAAGGTTGGCGAGGAAGTAAGCCTGGATTCAGTGCTTTAGAGCAGCTTCACACAATATAGCATCGTCATAAGCAACTTGTATTGTCAAAACCCACATTCCCTATGCTGGGATATAGTCTGGCGCGGTTTCCTAATGAACGGAAGGCGGTGTCAGCTTATGTCACCTCGGCTTCCCCCGCATCTCGCTTTGCGTCGGCTTAAGCAGCTCGCAGCTCTAGAAAGCCCGCCCTTTCTTGCCGTAACTTCCACCCCCGACCATGAATTCAGATTCTGAGTGATCCCCCAGATTTACTGGAAATACACCACCGAGCAGCTGGACACTACTCAGTAGCTGCTCTCGCTGCGCTCATACTCGCCATGACCGTCTCGTCCCTTCTCCGCATTACTCCCCGCCTCGCCCCGATCGCCGCCCGCAGAACCACCAGGGCCGCATCCTCGGCGGCGAGCAAAACAAATTCCTTGGATTCAATCCTGATTGCAAACCGAGGGGAAATTGCACTGTATACATAACCTCGAATTGTAACTTTTTGGACAAGGCATTTCGGACTGACTGTTTTAGGCGCGTTGGACGGACAGCGGCGGAGCATGGAATCCGCGTGACGACCCTCTACACCGACCCGGATAGCCGAGCACAACATGCCCTGAGCTCGCCATTTGCCTTTAATTTGGGCTCGGTGTCGGCATACCTCGACGGAGACCGTATCATTGAAATTGCGAAAAAGGAGGGCTGTCGGGGAATTCACCCCGGATATGGATTTGTGAGTTGCCGAGGTCTTGTCTAAAGCGAACATGGGAACTAACTCAGGAGTAGTTGAGCGAGAACTCTGCTTTTGCGAAGAAATGCACCGAGGCTGGAATCGTGTTTATTGGGCCTCCATGGAAGGCAATTGAGGACATGGGCGACAAGAGGTATGTGCAGAGGGTGGGAATTTTCAGAACAGTTTATTGACCGGCGGTAGTCGCTCCAAAGAGATTATGTTGGCCGCGGGTGTCCCCTGTGTCCCTGGTTACCACGGCTCGAATCAAGACCCCAAGTTCCTCGAAGCCGAAGCCGACAAGATCAAATACCCCGTCCTCATCAAGGCCATCAAGGGCGGCGGCGGCAAGGGAATGCGAATTGCCAGCTCCAAGGCCGAATTCCAAGCACAACTCGAGTCGGCCAAGTCTGAGGCTCGGAACTCGTTTGGCGACGATCATGTTCTGGTGGAGAAATACATCACAACCCCCCGTCACATTGAGGTTCAGGTCTTTGCGGATAAGCACGGCAACTCGGTTGCGTTGGGTGAACGAGACTGCAGTATTCAGAGGAGACACCAGAAGATTCTGGAGGAATCTCCGGCACCCCATCTACCAGATGCGACTCGCAAGGATCTTTGGGCCAAGGCACGATCGGCCGCTCTCGCTGTGGGCTACGAAGGTGCTGGTACTGTGGAATTCATTTTCGACAATGACACCGGCGAGTTCTACTTTATGGAGATGAATACCCGTCTCCAGGTGGAACATCCCGTCACTGAAATGGTTACTGGCCAGGACTTGGTCCACTGGCAGATTATGGTAGCGGAAGGTGCACCGCTCCCTCTGACCCAGGAAGAAGTGGAAGAGCACATTGCCCGGAGTGGTCACGGCATTGAAGCCCGAATCTATGCCGAGAATCCCGAGATGGGATTTATCCCAGACTCGGGCCGTCTTATTCACGTTCGAACACCTACTACAAGCGAAGATATCCGGATTGATGCCGGTTTTGTCGAAGGCGATGATGTCTCGGCGCACTATGACCCGATGATCTCCAAGCTGATTGTCCGGGGCGAAACCCGCGAAGAAGCTATCCGGAGACTCGGTGCTGCCCTGGAGCAGTATGAGGTTGCTGGACCCGTCACCAACATTGAATTTCTCAAGACCATCTGCCGAAGTCCTGATTTTATTGCCGGTGAGGTGGAAACTGGGTATATCGAGAAGCATCGTGAAGAGCTCTTCCCCGAAAAGAAGATTGACGAGGAGGTTCTTGCTCAAGTTGCGCTGGCGTGTCTGCACCGCGACTCTCAGGCCGCATCCCAGGCATCCGGTGGCCTTGCCGGGAGTGCGATCGGATTCGCTCCAAGCTACCAGCAGCGACAGCTATCTTTCACCGAATCCAAGGGCCCTCAGAGTGAAGTGCGGAATTTCGACGTCCGCGTGCAGCAGACAGCGGACCGCACATTTAACATCGAAGTAGGCGGCAGAGTATTCGAACAAGTTGAGAGCCGCATGGACCCAGTCTCGCACATCGTGACATCCTTTTTCCCCACACCCGCTTGGACACAACCGTCGTCCAAGACGAGGACACCGTTCGCATTCCAACAAGGCATGCAATATCGACTCACAGTGCCACGAGCTAAGTGGATGGAGAAAGCACTGGGAATGAAGGACGTCGCCAACAGTGTCCTTGCCCCGATGCCGTGCAAGGTGCTGCGCGTGGAAGTGCAGGCGGGCGATACGGTGGAGAAAGATCAGCCATTGGTGGTGATTGAGAGTATGAAGATGGAGACGGTCATTCGCAGTCCGCAGCAGGGGACGATTGCGCGCGTCGTTCATCAACAAGGAGTAAGCCATGCCCCTTTTCTTTGTGTTCTAGACTCGCCTCAGGCCAGAGGAGTCTGAGGATTTAATCTCGGGCTGTTTGCATTGGCGCCGGTCGTCCCGTTTGGGATGGCTCGCTCCCGCCTGGCCTTTGGTCCCCCCGGCCTATTAAGACTTTACACCTGCGATCTCAAATGAAGGCAGTTTACTAATGATGTTGACAGGATCAATGTAAGAGCGGGACGCCGCTGGTCGAATTCGCCGAGGAGCAATAATTTTGTTTCCAGGAAAGGCGGTTTTATGTTTTTGCTTTTGCACTATTGGAGTATCGGATATTACTAGTACAATAACAGCTATGTTAGAACCTACAACTGCACAGGTAGAGAGTAATCAGTAGCAGATCGTCTGACAGAAATCCTTATGGGTCGCAGAGGAGCTGGAGAAGTGGAGCCGATTAGCTCCACATTTGAAGATCTTCGATGTCGAGGAATAGATCCCCTGGTGTCGGTACTATTTTAGGATTATCGTTTCATCGCTATCGAGTCAATTCTGTGAATGTTTGATTCTGCATGATGACTTGTATCGGATTCGAAGAAATGAGGGGTTGCTGCTTAGTGGCAAACATGACAACAGCCCCAGTAAGACGGCGGCAAATACGGTCGGCGAAGTGATGGATCTCAAAAAAAAAAGGCACATTTTCCTAAATACCCCTAGCCCATATAATTAGCCGAGTACTATACTTCCGTATCCTGAGGCTCCCTAGAGATAGGGTAGGGAATAGCTAGCTATTCGGCACTGTCTTTGTATTCCGGTCAAGTAGATCGGCCACTTGACATCACCACCAGCTCGCCTCCAGCTGCCCCAACCACACCCTTGACGATGCTAGTGCACATCTTACTGCAACACATGTCCTATTTTGTTCCTGGCTTGCCCCGATCTGCAACTCAATTTCCCTAGGCTGCTCCATGCAACTCGCTCATTGGCAGCGCGGACTCGGAGTGATGGTATCCCTCCGCAAGTGGCGCATTCCAGCCATTCACGAGCTCCAGTGTGACAGGCTCCAGAAGCTCTAGCTTCGTTGGAATCAGAATAATACAAAAGGATGAAAAAAAAGTAAATAGCTCTGTGGCCACCCCCTCCCCCGCGAGATATTTCCCCTCCGCCTCCCGTCCTATCTTCCTTCGATTTCACTTCCACACTATCAACCTCGACCTCAACAGCTTCACACGCCGACAAACTGCAACGATGTTCTCTCGCACGGTCACCCGCACAGCCCTCCGCAGGGCTCCCCGTCCAGTAGCTCTCGCGGCAAGAGGCAGGCCAACAGGCCTATTCCTCCGCCCGCTCTCAGACACTGCAGCCCGCAACAACAAACAAGATGACCCGACAAATGACCCGAACCTCGCAGCCACCAACAAAGCCCCCGACGGCGCATCGGGCGAACATGAAGGCCAGTTCGCGCGAACCGACGAGAGCGTCCAGATCGAGTACCCGCCCGACAGCGAGATGCCCTCCCAACCGGTCGTCCAAGGCCGCGGCGGAATGCATTTCAAGCGCACCCTGGCCTCATTCTCGCTCGAGAATAAAGTCTCCATGGTAACCGGTGGTGCACGCGGATTAGGACTCGTCATGGCGCAGGGCCTAGTTGCCTCGGGCTCGCATCTGGCAATCGTTGATTTGAATAGTAAGTACACCGAATAAGTATGCAGAATAATTCCCAGCCGAACACCCACTAACACACACATAGAAGCAGAAGCAGAAGAGCAAGCCGAAAAAATCATCGAGCAATTCCGCAAAGAAAACCCGGGCCTCGAACAGTCCGTCCCACCTCCACCAACCTCATAACATCATAAAACTAATACACTCAGAATGCCCTCCGTAACAGCACACTACGCCGACGTCTCAAACCCAGACTCCGTCTCAACCGCCCTCTCCGAAGTCCTCGCAAAACACCGCCAAATCGACAACCTCGTCACATCCGCCGGTTTCACGGAGAACTTCGACGCAATCAACTACCCCTTCGACCGCATGCAGAAACTCTGGGGTGTCAACGTCGACGGAACGTACCTCTTCGCGACGGGCGTGGCAAAGCATCTCATGGAGCGGAAAGCGCCTGGAAGTATCGTGATGATCGGATCCATGTCTGGGTCCATTGTGAATGTGCCGCAGCCGCAGGCGCCGTATAATGCGGCCAAGGCGGCTGTGCGGCATCTGGCTGCTTCATTGGCGGTTGAGTGGGCGGTCCATGGGATTAGGGTTAATTGCATTTCACCGGGGTATATGTTGACTGCTTTGTGAGTTTCCGATGGAGGCCGGGTGGTGGTGAGTTGGAATTATGGCTGACGATTTACTAGGACTCGCAAGATTTTGGATGAGAATCCGCAGTTGCGTGAGCAGTGGACTTCGCTTATTCCTGTTGGGAAGATGGGAACGCCGGAGGATTTGATGGGAGCTGTGACGTTCTTGCTTAGTGATGCGTCGAAGTATGTTACTGGGGCTGATCTCAGGGTTGATGGTGGTTATACCTTGACCTAAGTCGCCCAGTATTACGTTTACTTTCATTAATTTCATCACATAAGCTTCTTCTTTCCTCCGGGTTATTCTATTGCATGAGTACGAATTATTTGGCACATCATGTGCACCTACGAACATATCGACAGCAGTACACAAGTTTTCTCCAGGGTAGCAAAAATCCGTGTTCACATGAGATATCTTTCTAAGGATTATCAGGAAGTTGGACTGAAGGCCTCGGAAGTGGTCATCAATAATGTCAACAAGAAAGGCGTGGTTCAGAACGTCAGTTTCGGAACTCCGATGGGGTCCCACCAAGGATTTCTATAAAGAGATCAAGCTCACAGCCATGCCATATTGACAAGCAATGACGTTACTGTGCATTATTAAAAAAAATGAGAAAGTTTCTGTAGATAAGTTTGTGATAGAGTATACAAGTTTTTCTGCACGGCACAACTAGTCCCGCGGAATCTTGACCTCGACAATCGATCCCGCGCCAGTCATAACATAAAGCGACTTTCCATCCTTGGAAATCTGCACCGAGGTAGGTCTCGCGAGAATAGTGCTGTTTCCACCACCAGCAATGACACTTATCTCTCCATCTAGCGTGATTCGCGCCAAGGAGTTATTCGGCTGCGCGACGTACGCGATACCGTCGGTATCAATGATGAAATCATCCCAGTCTTCGCCTGACTTGCGCGTTTCCAAGTGGGCGATGATCTGAACCGATCCAAACGTGAGACCATCGTCGCTAACAGGAATTTTGGCAAAGATGTTCCGCGCCGAGTTAGTGAAGAATACATTGTTCCCAAAGACCTTGAGGCCATTGATGCCAATTGGAATTGACGCATTTGCCGGCGCCGTCAGCGCCTCATCTTTGAAAGTGACCTGCGAGGAGCCGGTAGCCGTGTCCACGCGGAAAATTGCACCTCGTCGCGCATCCCCGATTAAAACAACATGCGGTTGAGAAGGCATTGAAGCCAAGCCATTGAGCATCACGGCCTCTGGAATCCGAGAAATCGTTTGGATAGTTGGTTTCGTGGGATTCTGACTGAAATCCACCGTGTACACCGTCTCATTGACGTAGCTGTAATGGCCTCGAACTCCTCCAATAACAGCGAATTTGTCCAAATCGATGGGCGCGATTCCGCAGAGGGCTGTGGCGCCGGGGAGGGCGGCGACTAGCTCGGCTTGCGGCGCATGTTGGAGAGGGTTGAGCTGGTAGAGTCGGCCTTTTTCGAAAGTTGTGAGGAGGAGGTTTCCATTAGGACGGGTCGCGCTGTTCTCGATGTCGATGTCGCTGGTGAAATTGAATAGTTTGGTCGTTGATTGGGCGAGGGCGTAGGTGGCCACAGGCAGGATGACCAGTGCTTGGTTGAGACGCATTGTGTTGCTGGGTTGTATCTGCGAGACTGCGGGGGTACATGCAGTTTGTTATAGATAATAATAAAGGCGCTACATGTATCGTAAGATGTATTTTGGAAATATTCCGACATTGGGTAGGTAAAGTGCTCGGAAATAAGAGGGTGATCGGCGGCTGTCAGGACGATTGTCGTGCTGATGCCGGAATGGGGAAATCAAGGCCGATACTGGTCTCGGCACTCCGGCGGAGACATCGCTGACATTTGCGTTGGTTGAGCGCACTTGTAGCCGCATTCTGTGCTCTGCTTCCTTTTGCTAGGTAATCCGAGGACTCAGTGGTCATATTAGGCGACTGATCATGTCGGTGACTAAATAATTGAGAGGCGAGACAAGATTGGGATTTGGAGCGCCCAGCCAGGGTGATCAAGATATCAAAGCCTCATCTGGCCGTTTGTCTTACCTGTGTTCTAGGTAAGCATCCAAGATATGTCAGGAGAAGAGTGTGGTATATTATATAGGAGAAAAGGTGATATGGCAGAAAGTAGTAATATCCATTTAGATACCCAGTCTTCTGCCGCCCTCATTGAGTGATCACGTGATTTCCACCAATGTTCTCCCTAATTGTGAGGAGCATGTTATTGCTCCCAGCCATCTTCAACTCGCTCGGTCAAATATATACGTCTATAGTGTGGTGAATAGCGACGTGTGTTCCTTGCAGGTTCCAAACGGCATCCGCAGATCAGATTGCACCGCAGGACTCTTGTCCGTGGGATGGAACCACTCAGCTCACTTCATGCCTAACCAGCTCCTGTTAGCAAACTGGCCCGAAATCGTTCACTCATAGAGGCTACTTCTGGACTCGCGAGCGACAGTTCGTATATAGACCGAAAAATATATACGTATATAGAAATAAATAAAAATATAATAATAATAAATAAAAAAGAAACAAAAAGACATGGACCCACGGGGAATCGAACCCCGGACCACCCCCATTCTCATTTGCCGCTTCCAATTAGGAAGGCGGTATATGCGAAGGGGGTATTATACCCCTAAACCATAGGCCCAGTTGATGAAATTTCGCACCCTGTTTGTGTCTATGAGCTAAGATGTGATCACTCACAAGATTTTATCAACAACATTTATGAAGCGCCGATTTCTTCTAGGTTTATATATGGGCAAAATTAACATGAAAGAAATGCTGCAGGCAAGACTCCTTCGTCGCCAAGCCCTTGGGGCCGATGACTATGTCGGTTCATGGACTTTCCGATCATTGGAAACTATCTTGAAGAGCCTTGTGCGCGCAGGACAGAGATTGAACGGTTTTTGTGTCGCATCATTGTCCAAGGGTGTCGTGGGAAGCTTGCGCCTTGACCCTCAAATGCGTGGCTTCGCAAATCAGACCTTTCATGGCCACATCCCGCTTACATTTTACTTACTTTACTTCTGCTCGAAGACTATACGCCTCGTGATTTCTTTGTAACAACAATGGAATTAATATTATATGATTAAATAATCGGGCTTGTGGTCTAGGGGTATGATTTTCGTTTTGCAGTGACCTATTTGGTCTATTGGAACTACGAAAGGTCCGGGGTTCAATTCCCCGCGGGTCCATCTTTTTGTTTTTGCTTCTTGAGACAGATAGACACAAGGAGTTGACAGAAACTCACCAGACACGATCCACATCATTTTTGTGCATTAAAGAGATAGATTTGGCTTTTGTCCCCGTGTTACGAAAGTGCATTTCCTTGACAAATCCGCCAAAGAAAATCATTTCAATCTGATGGGTTTGAGCTCATTATTATATATTTCACATTATCACATGATGTGCCACCATGCACGTGGTACACCTACCAGGCAGCAATCTCACAATAATGTATCAACAACTTTCACTGTATTGTTTTTCTTAATGAGAAAAACCCCGCTTAGAGTGCTGTTCCATTATAGCTTTTCATTTTCATATCCCAGCCTCACTTAACAGGGTGACTATTGCAACTTCAATCTGCCCAGATATGTCACTCTCGATCCAAGCTACGATCGCGTCGCGAATAGACGTTTCTAAGGCTGTATTCCAAGGCGTTGTACTCCATGCGGGCTTCGCTGGCGGGCATGCTGAAACGTTTCTTAAGATCGTAATGCCACGGTTCCATAGAGGAAGCGTCATGGTCGCGTCCACTTTGGTTTCATGTCACTTTGGCGACATGATAGGGTTTGAGTATTGATCTTTGCGAATATGGCCGCATTGTGGCTGTGAAATCCGCACTAGAAACTGTTTGGTGGCATACCATTATTAAAATGTTTGCAGCCTTCTTTGGATTCCCTCGTCTGTTTCAAATGAAACTTTTCTGCGCTTAGTCTTTTAGTGGGTGAAGAGATGCGTCGCTGGGCTTCGCTTGGATGTGATGTCTTTCCATCCAAGTTGAAGAACACGTGCCGATGCTTCTTTTAGTAGTATCCCTTCTTACGCACTGCTGCATATGCCAGGAACTGTTATGCGTCTGTTCGCTCTGCAAGAACTTCGACCTGGAGTCCTCTTGCTCGGCGACCTACCGGTCAGCGGTATGACCCTGGCCTTCAAAGCCTTGATCCTGATTCCGACCTCGCCAAACTCTCTCGACTCCCTCAGTCAGAACATCATATCACGCTTGAGCTTGACTGGAGTTTCACTCCAGTCAGCTTTCAGCACGACCGTTGGCCAGCAGGAACCTTGGCACTGTACGTTGTGACGGTCACAGGCATTGGTATCCATGATGCGTCTGGACGATTGGTTCTAGCTTTCTCCATCACTGAGCTGCTGGAATTCGAGAAGTTCCTCTTGCTGAGATCGCTTCTATATTTGTTTTTCGTCCCTGAAAGTCTGCATCATCACTTCGTAGGGAATTGTTCCCTTATGCGAAAGAGAGGCGCTCTGAATTTGGGGATACCAGTGCATCTTTGTAGCAGAAGAAATGAGATTGTCGTAAAAACACTCCGTGAGTTGAGGGCCGCGAGAGAAGTATTCCAAAAAGGTCTACTCTCAGTTCATCAAGTCGCAGTGGCCTTACGAGTCCGGAGAGTAGCCCTGAAGCGGTCGACTTCCCCTGACCTGCAGAGGAGTGTTCAGTTCAAGAAAGAGTTTGCAGCTTGAGTGCAAACCAAGAGTTCTGTCAATCATCAAACCTATTCCACAACCGTGGGGAAAAAATCGTAAGTCGATAGTTCCTCCTCCTCCTCCTTTCTCTGCCACCACTAGGTTGGTGGGTGAGTGAATTGAGGCATAATTGACCGAAGACACAGACGAGGACAACATACCGGATATGAATCTGTTGTTGCAGAGAAGGCGGTGGTGATGGAGGACCGGATTTGGCTTCTGCTTCGGTTTCTGGAGGTGCTACTACCTCCCCAAGAAAAGAAGTCTTTTTGTAGGGCTCGGTAATATGTCATAAATCCAGCCCTTTCTTTCCGCCTTCATCCCAGTAGATTGTTAGAGAGCCAGACATGAGGCCATACCGGCAGTCATCGTGGACTTTATTTCTCCGGGAGATGGAAACGATAAAGGTGGGCGGCTTTTACCACACCGCAGGAGGTAAGTGACACAACATGTCTAGAATTGATGACAGTGGTCAGTATTCCACTGGGAATGCCGCCATGCAACATCTTGTGTCGCGTTCCTTAAACCACAAATCACTCAGACGCGCCTTCGTGGGAAGGGATTAGAGAGAGTTCGGAGCTGCACTACCCCCCTCCCTCCCATCACCTTTGATGGAAAATTCATTCCAATCTCAAGCCACATGTAACAGCGAGTCTGCATGATGAATACACCAAAGTGGATTGTGGAGCCAGAGAATAAATGATGTTGTTGATGACGTTAGAATACCGCTACTAGATATCAGAGAAAGTTAGAGTGTCACGTTTCTCAAGCGTTCGGGTATGTTTCACGATTCTTACTCACCTTTGTACGTCGTAGCACTGTCATGAGACTCCATTAGAGCATCGTACATGGAAGTGATTCAACAGTGAATGCTCGATATAGTTGAGAGAAAGTGGAGTTTGAAGAAGGATGGATGATTCAGAAGTTGACTGTAGTGTGCGAGAGGAATGCTCCCTGTCAACCAGTTCGTCAAATCTGACTGCGTTGGACTCAGTGATGGATAGTGATTCTGTAATCAAGACAGACTCTGCAGAGCCATCTGCTTGATCATTTATTCTTTAAGAGGATCTCACGAAGCAGCCGTTCAATCGTATTTCAACGCCACAAAATACCCAGAGAACATCTAGCACACCCGTGGCTGTCAGGCCCGCCGCTGAACCACGGTACAGGTCAACGGTGATATAGATCGAACGGGTGATGTCAGCAAACCGAGATTGACGGGTTCACGACCGAAAGTAGAACGAAGAAGTCATCCCTTGTATCCAGGTCAGTGATTATCGATCACGGCTCACCTTCCTATCATACCCAGAAATCATGATGGCGCATTTCTCCCGCCTTCTCCGCAGATTCAACATTCCAGAAGGTGGGGCTTTGAGGTGGGGGCCAATGCGGGGATAGTAAGGGGCTGGGTTTCTCCAGCTTCCACGAATGCGGTCTAGACATGACGAGTCTGCGTCTGCAGAGTTCGAGCATTCCTCCTGCACCCCTCGTTCAGGATTGGACCAGACTTTCCGTCGCCGGGAAGCTGCATGAGGCCATGCCGCGTGGATTGCCAGCTCAACCGTCCGACATGAACCTGCGCCTGCTCCTTGGGTTGTGCCTGACAGAATATCCCTTCCTCGACTCCCTCTGAGTTCCTTGTATTCTCGGAAGAGTAGTCGGTAGACGATAGGGCTGGGTGTATCAGGTAATTAGGGGCGTCCCTGGTTGCAAGGGGCAGGCGAATCGGAATGCGATGATGAGGAGGCGGAGCTGGATGACTCGATTTGTCATGGGGCGAGCCTGTGAGGTCGATGCAATGGCCCACAGTGGCTGGCGATGGTCGACTCTTATAATCCTCGCACCAGTCCAGTGACGGGCCGTCCCGACTGCCCCGGCGATGTGCTGCGATCCCGGATTGGGAACCCTTTGACGCCACTCGATTGCTGGGTTGGACTGGCGAACAGGGATTGCTTGAGGCTGCGGTTCCCTGTCCGTTTCGTCATTGTGTGCTGTTTTGCGGCGCGTTGGTCTGCGTTAGCTGCTCACCGCTCATACTGCTGCTTCAACAACAATCAGTTCAGCTGAGACGGCGTTCGATTGCTCGCATTGTTCGGACTGTAAGCCTAGAGACCAACAGACCCTTTCGAGGTGCCTGCTGCTCCCGCTGGATGATCCCGTGACCTCGCACCTTCCTGATCAGTCTCGTTCCCAATCGACAGTCCTCGCTGGGTACCCTAGGGTCAGGGTGGGAAGGGAACGACGGCACTTGCCGTGAAACTTGTAGGCAGCTCTGGTGAATGCCTATGACGCTACTCCTAATAGGCGAGTTATGCACCGCCCTACCGGCAATTCACAACATTGCCGTCGCTAAGGTGTTGGTCTTCGTTCGTTTGCAATTTTTCTTCTCTATCGCTCAGCACCGTCACCAAGTCCACCCCACAACACTTCATAAACCACCAGCATTTTCGCCTGCGGTCATCTGAGCGGTAATCTGATCACTCCGGGCCGTTCGGCCACCTGTAATAAGCGGGTGGTCATAAGGCTTTACATGAAGTTTGCGCCTCACGAAGCGCCAGAGACACATCCGCAATGGAGCAGAAAGATGCTCCCAGCCTGGTGAGAATCTCTCAGGCGGTGCCGGAGATGCGGCGAGATCAGCCCGTGGACCTCCAGATGGTCCAAGATCTCTGGAGAGGTAAGTCCTAGCTTAATGATCGTAGCTAATCCCATTTAAAAAGGTAAATGGACCATGTTGACACCACTATCAGCCTTCTACGTGACCGAGCAGGCCACGCGGGACCAAGCCCATCGCCGGCTGGGATATCTCTTCTGGCGAGTTTGGAGCAGCGAGAAACTGCTGACCAGCATCAGCGTTGGCCAATTGAGCGACCTGATTGCTCGCATTGCTGCTCCCATGGGATATTTCCGACGTCGTGGCGACAACTCGCAGGTAGGCCAGCCTCACCCGTCTTGTCACCTTCCCGCCCAAAACAAAGCGCGGCACCTTCAGGCCCTCCATGTCTTGCCCTTCTTCTTCCCTCCACCGCCATACTGATTCTCACCACCACAACAGACCTCTACCAGTCCGTATCACTTCAAAGGCTCGCCGCAGTCGGTGCGGAAGTCTCAGCCCATTGAGGCCAAGGCCACTCCCCAGCCCATCTTGAAGAAGTCCAGCACTCCACAAGCAGAGTCCAACAAGTCCGCGCGTCTTCTTGTCGAAAAGCCAGACGGGGAGAGCATCGCCCGCAGCCCTTCTAACGCTCTTACTCTCGACCTTCCTAAATCCCACCCCCAGAAACTGGCTGCTCGCCAGGGTCCAAAGAAAGCGGCCCATTTCGCCGCAGGATTCCGATCTGGACGGCGTCGTCCTCTTTTCCAACGCCGCAAGTCATCGCAGACTTCGGTCCCCAAGGAAGAATCGGCAGCGCCAAAGCAGCAGAAACCCGAACCACAGCAGCCTCGTCCTCAGCCTCAACCTCAACCTCAGCATCCACCTCATCCCTACGGAGATTCTCTCTCTTTCGATCTTGTCTTCGGCGAAGATTCCGCGCTACCACTCGAAGAATCACCTCACAACACACCTCTTTACGACAAAATGGATTCTCCCGACATCGACGAAATGCTAGACCAGCTCAGCACCCTCAAGCTACCCAAGACTACACCGAGCGAGAAAGCAACGGCGACCGCCACCGCAGTCCCCGCCCCTGATCTCGACTCCGATGCCGAAACCCTCATCTCCCCGGCCCCAGAGACCGTGAGTGAAGACCCCCAGGACGAAACCCCAAAGCCAAAGGACAAGGGTAAGGGAAAACAACGAGCTGAACCCAACGACAGCGGCTACGCCAGTAGCAGCTCGTCTAGCGACGGAGTCCCCGCCGACTGGACCAGAATTCCTGGATTCGAGAACATCCCCTCCTTCAAGAACCGTTATCGAATCCCCATGCCTGAGAAAATGAAGGAAGCCTTGACGAAAGTGCTCAACGACCCCGAGCCCATCGAAAAGGTCCCGCTGCCCACACGACCCTGGTGGCAATTCGAAGACGCCTGGGGTTCCCTCCCTCGCAAGGAATATCTCGAGGACTGGATGCTGACCGACTACGACCACAACGGCCAACCATCCAACTTTCCACTCGTCGAACCAGGATTCCGCACCCGCTTTGCCGAACAAGTTCAACAACGCCCTCAGCCTCCAGCTGAGCCAGCTATTTCCCGCTCCACCAGCAACGCTAGTAACGCATCGGCTATCACGGTGGTTCCCTACAGAGAGCGCGGAAATGACCAAGCCTCCGAGCACAGAGGCCACACTCGAAACTTCTCTGGCCTGTCTTTCATGATGGACAACACGACCCCTAGCGAATTTTCTCTTGAAGAATCTGAGGAGACCCTGGCTGATCGGATTCGCCTGGAGCAGGCAGAGGCCCAGAATGCCCATGAGAATCTAAGAGACCTCACTCTGTCGTATGGGGACATCGACATTGACACTGGCCCTCAACTGCCGCCCAACAGTGTTCCGAGCGACCGGGAGAGTTTCCTGAACGATCGTTCTCCGAAGTGATTGCCAGTAATGGCAGTGTTCCGAATGATGGGAGGTTTTTCTGAAGAATTGTTTTTGAAATTATTACCAGTGATGGACTGGATTTTGAAGGGGTTTTGTGCGGTGTCTAGTCGTCCAGTAGATGGTTCCAGACACTCGCCAACGAAGTTATTGCCAGTCATGGACTGGGTTCTTGAAGGGTTTTCTTGAGTGGGTTCCTAGTTCCAAGTGGATGACCGCAGGAACCTCCCAATTTTAGCAAGAAACTCTATCTTACCAATGAAATATGCTGGAAATTTCATTTTTTGCTTGACCAAGTAGGGTAATAGTAAACGTAAGAATATTTGATCCCTAACTCCGGTCTTCTATGGCAAGTTATAGCGGTCAGTGCTCGCTTTCCTTTTTTAACTCCCAGTTCATGCCTTGTTTTCGATGGATGGGTGATCCAACACGACAGACTGAAAGTTACTGAAACCCTACTACGAAATAGTCCCATATCCATAACTCTTGCTGAAGTTTCATCGACTGTATAATATTAGGTGTGGCGACGTTACCAGGTAGGTAGGCGACTGTTTTGATGATTGTTGGTCAGATCAGGGTACAAATCTCTATAGTTCAGGCCTAAAAGGCCTATTAAAATTGGAAAGCGAGCTCTGGCCACTATAACACCCTTTGGCCTTTTGATGATAAATGTTTACTCTACAACTCGGCAATAAGTATCAAATGAAGAGTTGAATGCAGTTTAGTAAAATACTCGAACAACGCCACCAGCCATAGCCAGAACTCCGCACTCGAAACTCAAGAGAACACATACAAATTCAAGCCAGCTCAAATAGAACTCTTATCTTCCTCACGCACTCAAGTAAAAAGAGCGTCGACCCCACTCAGGCCTCAAAGGATAAACCAGCATCCTAGAACGCCTGACCCTCCTCCTTCTCAACATCCCGCACAGAACCCCCAGAAGCACGACGCCCCTTCAACCAGCGCAACAGCACAAACGAAGAAGTAGTGGCCCACATAATCAAATTGATAAGATCAACCCAAACAGCATGGCGCATGCGATTAATCTTCGACGCATCACCAAGCCCAGCATTCTTCTCATCATCTTTCTTGTCAGAAGGATAAACACCAATATACATCTTCCCAAAGATGCCAAAAAGCGTTAACCAAAGCACGCACAGGACAAACTCCCACACAAACCGCGGGAGATGCAGCGCAGGGTTACTCCCAACGTTGCTATTACCCCTCCGCAAAAGCTGTACAGCAAGATAGACCGCGGAGGTCACAGTCGCCACGAACGCCGTAATAAGCGCAAAAACCCACTTTGCGTGCCAGGTATGCTTATCCTGGTGGTCGTGTCGGACATCCTGGCCATACAATCCGATAACGGCGAGTCCGAAGGCGAATTGGAAGAAGCGGGTTGCAGAGATAAGCATGCCCATCAGCTTGGAGCCTTTGCTTTGTTCTTCCTTGTGCGATGGGAAGGTGGTTTCGGTGCCGGGCGCCATGCCTTGCGGGTAGCCGGACATTTGGTAAGGTGCGTCCTGGGGGGGAGACCATGGGTGTTCTTGCGCGGCTTTGCGCTCTTTGCGTTTTTTGTATTGGCCCCAGCCAAATTGGGCAGCTTTGCCGGCGAGGAGGAAGGCCATTTTTGGTGGTGGTGGTGGCTTGTTTAGGTTTTTGTTTGAAGGTGGGAGGCGAGCTGAGGTTGAAGAAGGAACGACTCGAGTAGATATGCGCGCTGCGCGGGTTTGGTCGTTAAATGTGTCGAAGTGAATGCGGCTAAACAATGAATGCCAGTGGCAGCCTTGATATGTATCAGACGGAGAAACAAAACAATGTTTTAGGCAAAGCCACATAAACCAAGATGCACTCGAAGAAAGAACGTGTGAATCGTATGAAAGAAAAGAGTCGAATAACCCCGGTACCAGGGGGTAAAAAGAAAAGGAGAAAAGAAAGTCGTTGCTGTGCTGTTTCATCTATCGTCAGGGCCCCAGGGAGGCTTTATAGTAGGATCTCGAGACGCCTAGAATACCATCACATCCATGGATGCAACAAAGAAATGATATGTTTCTATTTTCTTCATGCTTGCTGGAGATGAAACCAGCTCGGCGGTTGGCGCCAGGATCCACAAGTCGACATCGGCGCTGTCGCTCCTCCACAGATTCATTCTAAACAACGGAACCTGAAACGGAAAATCTGGAGCCCAATAGTTCCTGTCTATTGTTAGTGCAGGGCGGCGCTAAATGGCGTTGGCGCTGATCAACGGGGCGCGAGTTAGCGCCCGATTCACTTCGCGCGCGCCCAGGATTGCCGTTTCATCGCGGCGCCAACGATGCATGTCCAATCGATGCGTCATTCTAGTTTTATTTGACAAGAATGAAGGGGATGGAATCTGACTGGATTTTCATTGCATGACCATTACCCTAGGGTTCAAAAAAGGGCGAGTTCTTTGTCTCAACCCACCGTCTCGATTTCGGTAACTTGAAGACTAGGTCCACGGGTGGCTTTGAGCAAAACTAACATCGCCATCCCCGACTCCCCAAAGACCAGCGCGCACGTACTTCGCCGCATCCGTGCTGCCATCCTCCGCGAGTCCGTGGTATGTTTTCTTCAGATTCTTCCACTCATCGAAGTGACGGCAAAGAGCAGGCGCAATGCGGGTTTCGTTGAGAATCTCCACCAGTCTCCAGTGGCAGTCCAAGATGGCCGGGCTTGGGAGGTCCAATTCTTCCATACCGTCCTCCTCGAGTGGCAGGCGAAGTACCACGAGGCCACTGTTGGGCAAGCGTCTTCTGTCCTGTTGAAGATAGCCCTCGAAGGTAATGACCTCGTACCTGTTTTCCGTGCCCTATTGCGTATCCGGTCAGTAAAGCAGTGCGTATAGCTTGATTTGAAATACTTACTGTCGACTTGAAAGCGATCTGGTTCCGCTTGAAGGCAGCCTGGAGATTGTACCGCAAGAGAATTCCATTCAAGGGGGTGTCGATGGTTTCAGCCCGGAGACCCGCCCGTCGAAGCCGGGGAAAACAGCGATATAGAAGCTCCCAGGGACTCAGTCTGCTATCCGGGAGCCCCTAAAAACTGTTAGTGCGGCGGAGACACACCACCCTCTAGCAAGATCTTACCAATGACTTGTTCCATGCCGCAAACGAAAACGGGAGAATATGGGTAGCCAATGCAGTACAGTAGGGGATATCGATTGGGTTGTCAAGATTCATCCACGCCTCAGTGTCCATGTCGCCTGTGATAACACAGGAAAAGCTGTCACGGCGCATAACAAGATCGCGGAATTTGGACTCTTTCTTCTCTGATTGGTGCTTGAAATCCAATGGCTCCGGCGAATCCTGAGAGATCTCATATCTGGCGCGCGCAGCCACTGTTTCATCATATTAATAAATGAATCTATACCGAGGCTTCACACACCCAACACCCCTAAAGTGAGCTTACTCGGCGTCGCCAGGCCAAGGAGAAGATTTTGGAAGACCTGGTGAAGAGCGTCATCCGAAGTCGCCTCGAAAATATCCCGCGCCACATTATCTCGGCCGCCTCGAGGAAGCCATTTGAGGAAGGCCTCGAGGGAAGGTCGGAGGAGCTGGTCGTCGGTACGGTCTGCGGGCTTGTACTTTTCGATTCGTTCTTTCGCGGCGGCTAGCAGGGGTGTCCAGCTCTCGAAGTCTGGGGGGACAGACATCATCGATGGCTTTCCTGCTATTGGTCCAGATGAATTTTGTCTTCAATAAGCTGATACCTGCGTAGAGAATAGGGCTGGTGATGGTCTCGGGTAAACGGTTGAATTGTGTACATGCAGAGGATCCTGCTGGGTGAACCCTGGGTCCACCACGCCTGATGGGCGGCCCCACGCGCTTAGTCGTCGCTATTCATTTCGCGACAACGTCATTTCATGGCGCTGCATACACCAATGGACGTCTAATCGTGCTAGCGTTCTATATTTTCAACTGCTGCTGTCACTATCGGAATTATTCAATGGCGAGAGCTGATTGCTGGACTCAAGATCACACCAAAAAATACTTAGGGTATACATGAGTTCTTTGTCTAGATGACTACAAAGAAGTCAAATCCTGCGGCTTACGAATCAAAGTACCGGATCACACCTCAAATAGTGTTCGCATTCACATTGCCCTACGTGGCTATTCTGTCATGACACTTACATATCTCAAGCAAACGAACCTAACAAACCGCGCCAACCGATGATGCTGGAGAGGGGATTTTCGTGATGCAATCGTAACATAAACCGATACGCCGCACCGAAGCGCAACCAAACACGACATGAAGAGCTCACCCACCTGGCAGGGTATCGCCACACCTATTGTCAGGCAGGTCGACTCGCCCCTGCATCTGCTGCGCCTTTTACGTCTCCCGCAGTCGCAGCCAGCTTGGGGTGGTTGCCCGATGGAAGAGGAGGTTTAAGATCGGCCGGAGACACGGGATCGTGGGAGGGTATTGGGCTTGTCTCATCGTCATACTCATGTCCAAGATAGTCATCGTCAGGATGACCAGAGCCAGCAATAGAGGAGTGGTCAACGGAAGCTCGGTCGTACCCCTGCTGATAGCCCTGCTGACCCGCAGCACCCTTCGAGGCATTCTTCGGCGCCTTCTTGGTCTTACGGCCCTTCATCTTGGCCTTTTCCAACAGCCGCTTCTTCTCCGCAAGTCGCTTCCGCTCTTTCCGGTCCTTTATTTCATATTGCCTGATCAATGCCTCCGGCGGATGGCCGAAAATGTTCTCGTACTCGCAAAACTCGCAGATCCAGATCTCACTGGAGATTGGAGGGTGATTGATATTCGTGTACTGTTGCTGGATCTTGCGCTGGCGTGCGGCCATGGCATAAACGCTGCCAGGTGACCGCTTCTTCTTGCGACCCGTGGAGCCTTGCTCGCCCGGCGGCGGCTGCGTACCCGGTGGCAGATGTTGATTCATCTGGGCAGCCATGCTCGGGCTGGTCTGGGTCCCTTGGGTGGAGTGGCCACGGGGGTTTTGCGTGGTAGCGGCAAGGGGGGAGGTGGGGGAGCGATGCGGAAGAGGGAATGAATGCCGCTGCAGGGCCATCCCTTTGGAGGAGTCGGATTCGCAGGTAAAAGTGAATTGGGTCTTGGTCGGGGTAGTATTCTCTTGATCCAAGAGGCTGACATTGCCAGACTCCCGGGGCGGAGATGAAAGGGTGGCTGCATTTGCAATTGCCGCGGAAATGATACCTTGATCAGAGTCGCCTGCGAATGGAATGAGTATTCTCAAGGATACCCGGTGATATCTGGGAAGTCCAAATTGAAACTTACCGGATGGCACAGGAGACGACATCACTCCATCACGTCGACCGGGCGTTCGAGAAGTCAACCATGCTGTTTGTGCATTAGCAGACAGTGGGTTCCGCCCGGAGTTACTCCGTGTTGTACTCCGGCCCAATCTGCCTCGGCCAGAACCCGAAATCCCACTCGCCAAGGGCGACGCAGGATTTCCGCTGCCATAATACGTGCCAGTAGGCATGCCTTCCGAGGCCGTGGCGGGTCCCGGGCTGGGACTGGCCAAGCCCATACTCGCGAACTCCGGGGATAATGCCGAATGATGACCGTTCATATTTCCCGGAGTAGGGATCTTTCGCTTCTTCTTGTTGTTTGTGTTTTCAAAGGCGTCGTAGCCGTCCGGGCCGGCCGACGATTTGGGGGGCCCGTCGTTCCCAGAGTACCCCTGGGGATGTTGTGTGCTGGAAGCTGGTGATACCGAACTTCGAAATCCTGCGCTGCGACGAACAACTACAGGCCCATCCTCGTCCCCGCTTTCGAATTCCGCAGTGGTGTCAAATCCGTGGTGAGAGTCGGCTTCGGGGGTCAGTTCATGCCGGTCTGACTCGATGGACTGTTGCACGTAGACTTTCGCGTCGTTGACCGCCTCTTCTGAATCTCCGGGCACGCCGTAAAAGATCTGGGATGCCGGCGGAGTTGGCGGATAGAGGATGGTGTCGGCCGCGTCGGTGGACAGGCGAGAGCGCAGGGTCTTTTTGGGGAGCGGCCGGATAAGGCGATCGGGGTAGAGGGGGGGGGGTGTGTCAGGGGCCGAGTTGAACGTCCCGTCTAAACATTGCAGGCAACATGTCAGTAACATTACCCCAGCACATGGGTACCTCAACAGGTGATCAGGGGGCCTTGAGAGGGAAATGGTCCCATGAACCTCTAGAGGAGACAAGAACAAGACATACTTAGAGTAGAGGTCATTATGCAAAGTTCACCACTCGCCCTCGACCACTACCACTGGCACTGACAAGCAAACAAAAGGCGCCAGCCTGGTGATCTCTGGTTTGGAATTCCCCCTCCTCCGGCAACAATCGTGAGGGCGCCAGTAATCCGAATATCTCAGCGACGGTGATACCGTGGGACAGAATGAACGGTACTGTGACGGAGAAGGTGTTAGACTCGGCAAAATAAAATGATTATGAGATGAGGGGAAACTCGGGCACCACCGATCACCCAGCGGACTTGTCCATGGCTGATTCAAGCTGCCTCGGTGTTCCACAATCCCGGGAGGTGGAATATGAACATACCAACGACGACAGCGTCAATATTTAGCACAAATTAGGCACGGGATGCCTCAGGGGCAGGTCAGGGCCAAGCAACGTAGAATAAATCCACCGATGGCTCTTGCAAGAAATGCCCGAGCATGGAGATCCTCATGAGTTCTAGAGATGCGGAGGGGTTGAGCGAAGCGAAAGACCAGCGAGTCACGGGAATTCGGAACACTACCACGCTAGCCGCTTTGGGCAATCTGGGCACCCAACGAGGTATTCCGGGGTACGCCATTACGCAGCACTCGCTCCTTTCTCCCCCTGGTACCCGCGCGTATCGGATGCTCTGAAAAGCTCGTCCCTTCTAATCCCTCGCCTTTGCGTGGCACGTTTATCCTACGGGTTTCCACCGGCTGCAGGCCGAAGGCCTGGTCGCCCCACACAGAAAAGCGGTGTTCATCGGAGAAGACCCTAGGGTTGGAGCAAGGAATTTGGCGCCAATGGAGACTTTACTCAAGGCCGCGACGAGCTTTGACACATATGGAGAGGTTTCTCTACAAACTACGGTCTCCGGAGGGTGGGGTGAAATGATCTTGTCCGCCGTACCTGCATTCCCAGCCGTAAGTGACGGACGGCCCCGGTGCTTTGCGTTGGACAGCACGGATTCCGCAAGAGAAGCTCGACTCGGCAGCTCAGCTCTTCCCCGGTTACACCACCCACCGGGAACAATTCGAAGGCTAATCCCAGCATGAAGCCTGAAGCAGGAAAAGGTATCGGCCGGGGAGCCTTGTTAGACGCGTGGAGGGAACTGCGGGCAGCGCAACACATAACCCGGGTACGGCAGGGGAGACAGGCACGGGGACAGGCGCATTGTTTACAACAGTAGAAACCATTTCCAGGTGTTCTGATGGCCCAGCGCCCAATCAAGTCCTGCGCGAACTTCGAATGGTAATATCTACTAGCAGTACCTGCGGCGTCTCTGCTGGGCTGCCGAGTTCGCCGAAACCGAACAAGTCCATGAGTCTCTGCACGTCCAGGACCTGTAGATAACCAATCGCACTCATCTCGAAAAAATATAATGTCTCCGACAGTTACGACATCGCGCAGAGACTGGAATTCGCGCAATGCCATGCAAATCAAGCATTGAGCAGGTTCCCGCCCAGGGACTCGCCTCGCGTTCCTTGCGCCACACGGTCGAGTTTCGCGTCTCGGAGCAAGAAGGACAGGTTATGAAGGGCTGGAATCCAACGTGCACCGAATTTTCAAGAGTGTAGAATAAGACCGCGGTCTTGCCGGTGTGTCAAAAAGGCGGGAAGCGGGAGGAGGACGTGCAGGTCCGCGTGAGCATTGGACGAGGCAAAGAACGGATTTCTGCCGAGGGGGCAAAGGTCAGCGCAACTCACACAGTTTGAGATACAAAGTAGCCTGCAATTAAAAAGTCGGGAAAACGAAAAGTCATACCGGCCAGCAATATTGTGTGAAAGAAAGCGACAGGCCAGGGCGGGCAAAAAGGGCTCGCGCGTTGAGGAGGTCGAGAGCGGGGAAGGACGGGCGATGGATCTTTTGGAGTCCCGTTCCGGCGCTTTTCTCCTTCTCTTCCTTCTGCTGTCACCCCCGCCAATCTCCTCACTTTCCTCAGACTATGTAGTCATCGGGCTCTTCTTCGAGCCTTGTGACGCCTTGACCCAGATCTCACTGCGATTTCCAATTGTCTTGTCCTCCTTCTGCATGAAGGAGCTGTCAATCGCGCGACAGAGCTCCCTCGCAACCGGTTCTGCTCGAGGCGGTGCTCGACACCACCCGTCATTCCCTCGAGGAACTCCTTCATTATCTCAGTCGATCTGTGAAATCCTTACTGTCTAACCTTCTACCAACTTACACCTATCCGAACCGCCGCCATGTCGCCTCGTCGCTCCTCGAGGGCCCGCACCACACAGCCCTCTCCTGCCCTCCTCCAACACACCAACTCCAGCTCCTCAAACTCCACTACTCGCGAAAGAAGCACTCGCTCAAACCACAAAAACCCTTCTCCCCATGGCTCATCCGGCCATCGATCCCAGTCCGTCGACGACGCCGAACACGGCTCGAGGGTCGACCTTCCACAAACGCGCCAGCGCCAGCGCGCCCGCGAAGACGAAGATGACGAAGATCCGCCCCGAGCGGGAGACGATGAAGCGTTCGATGAAGATGAAGAGGAGGAAATCACTCGGTGTCTGTGTGGACAGCAGGACTACCCAGGCTTGCCTCACTCCCGTCGCGAAGCTCTGACCCGCGGTGTCGTCAAGTCAGAGGGTGGCCATCCACCTACAGACTCCTCTGATATGCTTTCCGATGACGTCGGGAGCATGTTCATTCAGTGTGACTCCTGCAAAGTATGGCAGCACGGTGGCTGCGTCGGGATTATGGACGAGGAGGCGAGTCCCGACGAATATTTCTGCGAAGAGTGCCGAAAGGATCTGCACAAGATCCGCGGCGAACCCAATGGGTAAGTTCCCTGAGCGAGCCTCGCAATTTCTTTTTATCGTCTTGCTTTGCATTGGGGTCTGGTTGTGTTGCGATTCTTCTGCTGGAGCTGGTCCGGCGGACGCTGGCTCTTACAGCCGAGTCAATGTCGGCTACACTCCAAGAGGGATTTCGCACAACTCGGTGATTGAGATCTTCGGAGACTCCCAACCTCCTTATCTTCGAGCCCTGCTTTACAATGGACATCTTATTGACAACCCTGCAGCTCACGCTCATCCACCTACCTCCCTGTCCAGCCGCCGTCGTCGCCCGCGCCCTCCTCTCGGGCTTCTTCACGAGATATCTCCCGACGTTCAAAGGACCCAAAATCGCGAAATAGCGAGGGTGCGTCGAATCCCAAGCGGCGATCAACTATGAATAGCCGTGATGCTGCTTACGACGAGGAGGAACAACTTCGGCGAGCAATTGAGGAGAGCAAAGAAGATACGAAGAGTATCCCCGACGACACATCTACAACCCGCCGCGGCAAGCGAAGCCGTAGTGATAGCGAAGTGTGCGTATCTCTGGCTCCCCTTTGAAATCTGTTTGGTAGCTGACATGGTACCTTCAGCAACAGAAACGGCTCGAAACGTCCGCGCACGAGTTCCCCCTCCCCCACAGCTGTGTCAAAACAGAGCAACCCCGCATCTCAGCCTCCTTCCGATGACGAGTCCAAGGCGAAGCCTGCAACAAACGGGACTCGACGACACAGAGCCACCTCTCGGGGCCAGCGCGATAAAGAACCCGCTAAGGAGACTGAAGAGGTCGAAACGGAAGCTCCAGAAGCCGCGAACCGTCGGAAAGAGAGGCCAAGCCGCCGCAAAGGAGAGGGTGAGTACCTATGAGTCTTTATCAGGCGCATTGTTTCTCATTTCTGACATGTTTTTCTAGAATCCGAACATGAACCGGGATCTCCGACGAAGCCGGTGCTGAACGAGCCTGAGCCGGTCCAACCCAGTCCGAATACTCCCACCCCCAAAGAACCAACGCCTGTTCGGCCATCAACGCGCAAGTCGGGACGCCCGACTGCCAGGCGGGGCGGCCGGGTGGGTCGCAACCAATACACCAAAGACCGCGATGCCAATGGCAATGGAACCGAGTCTCCTCGCCGGGGCCAGTCTCATGATATCGGCGGAGATTCGCCCCGAGTTGGCAACAACGGCCCCAATGGCATGCACGTTAATGGAGAAACTAGTCGACCGAGCAAGCCTCGTCACATGCACCCCCAGCGAACCACCATGAATGAGATGAAGCGACGCGTGGCCGCCATCTTGGAATTTATCTCACGAATGCAAGTCGAAATGGCCGTTGCCAGCGAGAACTCGTCCACGCCCACAGGAAATGGCGATCGTTCACAGGGCCTGCTCTTGAAGAGTATGGTCGATCAAATAGATGCCGCGATGGCATCTACCACCAGCGAAGGCGGCGAATCAGCCCCGCCCACGACAGACGGCGAAGGGGATGCCCCTATCCACGAGAAAGACTTCAAGGACCTCAGCAGCGTGGAAATGATGGACGTGCTGACCCGTCATCTCCTCAAATGGCAGCAGGAGTACGGCAAGTTTGGGGAGCGGTAGTTTCTGCCGTGTCACCGCGCTGCACGTGGTGTATGCCAACATCCCAATCCAAGCCAGGCCAATCATCAGCTGCTTCTCATAACGATACCCCCTGTTTCATCTTCTTTGCCGCCCGTTGTACATTAGGACCGCGTCTGCAGGTGTCTGCTTTCTTTGCCCCTCGTTTTTCTTCTGGATTTTCCTTTTTTTTTAAAACATACGGATCGGCGTCTTAATCATCACTGGAGAACGAGCATGGTAATGATTAATCACGCTGCTCTTACCTTCTCGGATTTCGAGTTTTCCTCTCGTGAGATATTTTTCGTTTTTTCTTGTCACAGATTTTTGCCTATGAATCTTTCGAAAGTTTCTGTTTATGCTGGGTTCTGTCTTCACTCTTGCTTCAAATGGTTTGGGTTGGCGTTTTTCTGGAAAGTCGGGCTACACATGGATTTTCCTACCAGAACTCCACCTTAGTGAGAACAATATCATTATTCCAATTCTTTGAACTTCATTTGTTATCTACTTGCATTTATATGACTGGCGGGGTACACATTGGTATATATTTGTGGATGGACGATACACCGAGGATCGTATGTCGACTGATGTTTTCTTTAGATGTTGTTGATCACAGCAGCACCTGAGACTTTCGACTGACGAATCTTGGGTAAGAAAATAATACGCGTCATAGGACAAACATATCAATCTCGCCCTGGTGGTTTGCATCATGCGATCTCCACGTGGGAACGAAACTATGAGGCTCCCTCCAGCCTCCAGCCTCCTTCGCTGCCAACCCCGGCTTTCTCACCGGGACTTATACTTCGGCTCCTATAATGTCTTTGATCGCTAGGCTCTCCACCAGAAACCCCATGTTCCCCTCTCCGCGTTTACCCCGGATTGCGGAAACATCCCCGGTCAACTGCATGTGTCTGCCGCGTGGATTGATGCCTCAGCTGCAAGAGAAGGGCCTATCGGCTGAAGGGTATAAATAGGTAGAGATGACGAACCCCGCGTTGGTCTCCACCGGGAGACCTTGGACATATCCTGAGACAGAACAAGAGTTCCAGTGCCAGTGGAAGCATCGCAAGAATGGACGATATCGCGCAAACCAAGCCTGGTACTGAGGCTGTTGAAGTTGTCAAGCCTGGACCTTTGCAACAGCTGCCGCTACCAGCAGAATTGGCTTCCAGGGGAGATGAGGAGATTGAAATGCTTGAAAAGGGATTAGTTCGCAGACTGGATAGCTGCTTGCTTCCCTCCGTGGTGATTCTATTCTTGATGAACATTCTCGATCGGTGTGTTCCATATTCCGTCCATCTGGAACTTTGAAGCTGATCTTTATTCCCAGAAACAACATCGCCAATGCGAAAATTGCTGGACTCACTGACACACTCGGAATCACGAATACCGAGTACAACACTTGCCTGATGATATTCTATGTCGGATGTGAGAATTCCTTCCATGCGAAGACATTGCTACAGGGCTAACACGTTTCAGACATCTTGACCCAGGTCCCATCCAATCTTGTCATCACGAAGGTCAAACCATCGATCTATATCGGAATAGTCACCGCAGGATGGGGAATTGTAAGCATGTGCCAGGCCTTTACGCGCACTTTTGCTGGGCTGTTCATGTCGCGCTTCGTCCTTGGAATGATAGAAGGGCCTTTTCTGCCAGGCGTGTTCTTCCTTATGTCTTGCTGGTATAAGCGGGCCGAGCTGCCTCCGCGAATTGCCCTTCTTTACGGAGCCAATATGCTGGCTAGTGCTTTTGGTGGACTGATTGCTGCGGGTATTGTAGCCCGTATGGAAGGCAAGATGGGGAGGCCTGCGTGGGTGAGTACATCTACTTAATGCATATTGAGCAAAGGATAACCCAAGTTTAAGGAATGGCTTTTCATCATCGAAGGATCTATGACGATTGCAATTGCATTCATTGTTATTGCATTCATTCCAGACTATCCAGGAACCACCAAGCGGTGGTGGATGAGTCGTGAACACCAATTGCTGGCCGTAAGTTGCGTCGCGGCTCTCGAACAGCACAATTTTCACTTGAATCCAGAGACTGATAATCGAGACTAGGACTGGCGCCTGCGCAATGAAAATGCTGGACTCGTTGATGACGATCCTGAGTCTCTCCTCTGGGGTGTCAAGCAGGCTCTCATCGATCCGAAGCTATACATGTTCATCGTCCTGCAGATGTCCCTTCTCACAGCCCAGTCCTTCAACAACTTCTTCCCTTCTATCGTCGGTACACTGGGTTACAATGATACCATCACACTGCTTCTCACAGCACCTCCATATGGCTTCGCCTTTTTCTGCTCACTGGCAATCTCTTTCCACGCGGCCCACAAACAGGAGCGAGGCTTCCACATCGCAATCCCATTGCTCTTCGCACTTCTCGGAAACTTGCTGGTAAGTCATAGCATCGAAGCCCAATCGAAGCCAAAACTTATACTAATAAAATCACAGGCAATGTTTGTCCCATCAACAGGTGGCCGCTACTTCAGCATGTTCCTTATGACAGCGGGTTCCTACTCACCCTACAATCTTTGCGTCTCCTGGCTAAGCTCAACGCTCCCACGTCCCAAGGCAAAGCGCGCGAGTGCGCTGGCAATTATGAATCTGATGGGCGCTGGAGTTGCACACTTCTACACTTCTTACATGTTTCCCGATTCTCAGCAGCCGAGGTACTATGCTGGTGGAGGCGTGATGAGTGGTGCATGTCTGGTGTGTGCACTTATGGCGTTCGGTATTAAGCGGCGCTTGAAACGACAGAATGCCGAGATTGAGAAGGCTGAGTTGGAGGAAGGCGTGCTTGCTGGTAGCTCTGCTATTGCTGGGAAAACAAGAGTTGATGGTATGGTTTCGTTCCGATACGTGCATTGAGTGTCGGGTGATTTTTGCTGCCCGCTGCGTAGGAGATAATATGATCACATAACATAATTTATCACAAAGATTGGTTTTGAGTTTGCGCTATCCCGCATACTGCGGTCAAAAACCTCCATCGAAACCCAGCCCTTGAAGCCTTTCGCAACGATCCAGGAGTTGGGGATCTCCGCGACAGGCAGATATGCACCCCGTTCTTTCTCAGAAGGGAATGGGTGTGCATGTTAGACCAAGTAAACTGCGGTGCCTCCCCTTCGACAAACCACGGGTGACTTTTGGAGAACGGAGGATCGAACCGTTCAGCATCAGAGAGCTGAATAAAGAATACTTTCTCGACAGGACAGGTGGCAATGAAACGATTGAGAGATTCGCGAAGAACTCGAGCAGAACCAGGGAAGCGACCCGACGCATCGAAAAGATCACCCCATAACTTCGTCCCTTCATGAAATGTGTCTAGACAAAGACCAAAATTCGACCGATCGACTTCATTGACATATTCCAAGGCAACTTCCCATGTCGAGCAGTGTGTTCCCCAAGATAGATACTCATACGCAATGGACATGACCGGCTGCTCCGCACTCGCAATATCAGCCAGCTGCTGGAGCTCACTGATAATCACGATCACGGCCTTGTCGCCGATAGCGTCAGGCTTGAAATTCGACGGGACTTGCAGGTAAAGCGCACGAAGGTCCCTTCGCTACCTCGATCCAACGCGTGCCTTTTTGCAATCTGTCGCTCAGAGGCGATCGGTCACCTTCGTAATTCTCGAAGGGTGCTAGAGACACAATCTCCAAGTTGTGTCTCTGGCATAAGGCGCGAATCTTCTCTGCGCCTCCGAGGATTGGAATTTTTTGAGCTTGAGAATATGCTTCCAGTTCGAAATAAACGATTTCAATGCCTTTGTATCCGACTTCTGCAGTGGCCTGGATCTTGTGGCGAGGCAATGGGAAGGGTGTTGGCCCAGCGATAAGCTGGCGATGGCCAATTTGTTCGTGAGCATCCGATGGATGTATGCGGAGGGAGAAGTGAAGCGCTCCGAAGCTTCAAGGTAGTTAGTTAAGCAGAAAGCGCTTGGGTGCTTTAGGCACCAGCCCGTTAGGGATGAACGTTCTCTCGCAGCCTCCTGCTTTCCAAAATGCTCCCGGATGTCTTTTCCTGTATCATGCTTGATTTCATAGAGCCGATCAGCTTGTTCAAGCGATAACCTCGCAGTCTCAATATAGAACTAGTAAATGAGAGGGACATAGCAAAAGTTGAAAATGGCGTAGAGCATATAATACTGCCACTGGATATTCTGGATGGCTGTAGGATGCAATCACATCAAAGCCGTCTAATCTGCACGTAAACTTCGCCGGAATTCATTCACCGGAAGTCATTCAGGCTGTGGTCGGGCCGGGATTAGGAGCGATTGAATCCGCAGAGCGGGCAGACCCCACAATCGCAGGGTAGCCTATGTGACGTACCCCATATTTTAGATTCCATCTAAATAGTTGTTCCGCATTGCGTGGGATGTCCAGGTGTTGGCTGGGAGTGGGCCGAATGCCCTGCTCGTGGCTGGATCACGTGTGTTGATCTTTCAAGTTCGGACTAGTGCAGTCCCTGGCCTCGCCATAGATTGCTTCGAGTTCCTTTCCCAAGGACCATCTCTATTCTACTACTAGTAGCAAACATGCTCGTCCTGTGGGCTAGGCAAGATTAATTAACCGATCTGGAATTGTCGAATTGTAAATAGCCGAATCATATTCCCCTCATGCTTATTTACCCCGGCCGCGAAACGTGAAACAAAAAGCCCATCCAGATACATACAACCCCAAAGCGAATCAGACATAGAGTCATTCGCTAGCAGTATGAAGAACCATCGTTAACAATGAAACACTAACACACCCTTCTCCGAATGCACATGTACGCCAACCGCAAGACACTCGAAAGCAAACAAAAACGGTAATACAGTCAGGCCCGTAGCAAAACTCCAAACGAACATGTTACACATTCCATCACCCTATTCACAGGAAGCCCTTGGTGTTGCTGGGCTTCCGCTGAGGGGTATCATTGGATCCGTAGACCGCACTTCCTCGTCGGCTACCGGCATTACTGAGGGCAGCCATGGGGGACCGACCGATTGTGCTACTCCGCGTCTTGTAGCCATCGAGCTCACGCTCGAGACGCTGAGCTTTCTCCCTCTCCTGAAGCAGCTCGCGCTCAGCCCGACGAATCTTCATCTGGGTCTCGGTATCGCCTTGATGCAGTTTATCGATATTCTGAAGGAGTCGGGCAATCTTATCCTGAGCTTTGTTCATATCCTCGGTGAGCTGAGAATTCATCTTCTCGCGTCGGTCGATCTGAGACTGGAGATCCTTCACAGTGCGATCGACGTTGCGGAGAGATCGCTGTTCGGCGCTATGCTTGTTCTCCTGGTCTTCGAGGTGGTTCTCGAGCTGTATAATATTAGTAACCGATGTTGCCATAACCTGATGCTGAAGTTCACGTACCTCCTTGATCCGCTTGTGCAAGAACCGCACATCCTGGCTACCAGAGGAATAACCCTTGGTCTCAAGGTCGACGCATCGGAGTTGAACTTCCTTCAGTTGCTTCTCCAATCCAGCCTTGTCCTTGAAAAGTTGAGCATGAGCCTCCCGCTCCGCAGTAAGCTCCTTCTGCATTTCAGTGTTCAGAGCATCGGCCCGACGCATCTTGCCAACAGCTGCAGCAGAGACATCTTCCTGTTGAGCAAGCTTGGACTTTAGCTCAAGAAGCTCGCGATCCATGCTGGCGGCATTACGCATCGAGGGGCTTTCTCCCTTAGCAAGATCCTCAAGACGCTCGCCAGCCTCAGCGAGGCGGCTCTCCAGCATTTTCTTATCCTTGAGAAGCAAGTCCCGTTCGGCGGTAACGTCTTCCACAGATGTACGAAGATCTCGAACCTGGGAAAGCAGAGAAACCACCTTAGTCTGAGCCTCGCCGTGTGCCTTGGCGGCTTCATCGCGAGAGTTAGAGAGATCCTGCATGACCATGTCGAGACGAGCCTTCTCTTTGGCCCAGGTTGAGCTATTAAGGACCTCGTTGTCCCACTTGCTGCGAAGGTCTTCGAGTTCATCACGCAGGCGGGTGTTCTCGCTACGGGCATTAAGCACGCGTTCCCGCTCCATCTCAAGCTCGCTGTTGATGGTCGAGAACTCTCTCTGGTACTTTTGCCTGGTCTGCTCCATGGAGGTCTCCTTATCTTCGATATCAATAGCTCGCTGGTTGCGGTAATCCTCCAGCTCATTCTGAAGACGCTGCTTGGACTGCAAGGCAGCCTGAAGCTCAGCCGCCTGGTCTTCCATGCGAGCCTCGAGGGATGTCGCTTGACGCTGCAAATCTTCCACGAGGGCATCCATTTCCTTACGCTCAGAAGTAATCTGCGCGCAGGTTTCCTCAGCTTCCTGGCAGCGAGACTTGGCAAAGCTCTCGGCACGAGTCGCCTTCAGGACAGTAATCTCGGCTTGTTCAATCTTGTTGAAGTACTCATCGGCGCGAGTCTTGTACAGGCTGAGGCTGGACTCCAGGTCCACAGCCCTCGACGACTCAGCATCGAGGCGAATCTGCAATTCTGAGAATTCTTGAAGAAGCTGGTTGCGGCTGATGGCATCCTGGTCTCGAATGGATTGCATCTCCTGGGTCTCAGAGCGAGCGTCACGCAACTCGACTTCCAGAGCAGCCCGGGCACGCTTGAGCTTCTCGTAGTGAGATTTGGCTTCGCCAAATTCGGCGATGGTATCGTTGTGAATCTTGAGCAAGGAGCGGCGAGACTGCTCTTGGGAGTTGATCAGATCATACAGTTCCTCGTGGGATTTGGCCTGGACGTCACGAAGCGAAAGCTCGCCAGATCGAATGCTTCGCTCCAGGGACGAGACCTTCTTGGCGGAGTCGTCAAGTTGGTCATGAAGACGGCCATTTTCGCGCTCCAGAAGATTCATGCGACGCATGGAGGGGCTCTCATCTTGCCAGATGTCCCGGGTGGGAGTAGAGCCGTGAAGCTGGCTTTGCAGATGGCGGTTCTGCATTTCAGTCATCTGAAGCTTATTCTGCAGCTCCTCAATTTCGGCAGCAGAGTCCATGCGTCTTTGATAACCAACGGTATCCACGGTTCTGTCCGAGCGGGCCGATTCATTCGGCGCTTCCCAGGCGTTCTGGCGACGGTTGGGTGTAGAGGGGTTGGAGAACCTCTTGAGAGCATTCTCGGAGTTCTTCCTGAGGTGCTGCGGTGTACGGTTGTTCGCGACCTCATTTTGATCGATCTCCTCAAGCAAAGCACGCTTTGAGGAAGAATACTTCGAGTCCAGATCCTTCATTTCATCGGCGTGGCGGCGGCGCATTTCAGCGAGCTGGCTCTCAGCACGGGCATGCTTTTCTTCTGATACCCGGAGCTTGTGTTGCACTGTATCAATGACTTGGGCCAAGTCCACTTGCTTCAAAAGGTGTGGCTGCACTGCTTCCCAGGATTGTGTAGGCTCAGAAGCCTCGGGCTCGAACACCCGGTGAAGAAGGGTCAATTGTCGATGCAGCTCTTCAATTTCTTTGTTGGCTCTATCCAGGGTTCCCTGGACTTGACGGGTATTTGACTGAGCTTGGCTCCGCAGTTGGCGTTCGTTCTCAAGGTTGCGATTGGCCTCTGCGAGCTGAAGATTGGCGGTGGAAGCGGCTTTTTCAGCATTGCGACTGGTCTTGTGTTCGCGTTGGACCTCGTGGTTCATATCCTCCAGGTTCAAAGAAAGTTTCTCTTTTTGCTTCTCGAGAGCGTTGATGGTGAGTTGCGACTCTCCGAGCTGGCGTTCAAGTTTCTTCTTCTCTTCGTCAATCCTAGCCTTCTCCTTCTGTAGGTTCGTCAGACGAAGTCTGTTGTTGTCGCTAGCCTTGGAGGTTGACCGAGCGATGTCAAGATTCTTTTGTTGTATCTTGGTGAGCAAGGACCGGTTGTCATTCTCCGAAGCCGTCAGGCGACCCTTCAGAGTCACTAACTCTCTCTCGAGTCGCTCCTTGTGTTGGTCATGGCGAATTCGGAAGTTGTCGGACTCGGAGATTGCGTGGGTGAGCTCTTGAACACGGGTAGCCAGTTCTGCACGTTCAGTCTCGATATCCTCCAGCAACTCAGTCTTATCCTGCAAATCCTTGCGGAGACTAGAGACACGCTCATCGGCTTGGCCCTTGATTTTGCGTTCAATCTCGGCCTCCGCATTTAAACGAGCGTTTTCCACAGTCGTAAACCTATCGCGAAGCTTGATCAACTCAGCCTGAAGGTCTTTGCGGGATTTCTCTGCTGCAACCCGGGCTTCGGTGGCTCGGCGGAGACTATCTTGCTGAATGTACATTTCCTTCTCGATGGTGATCTTCGAATCGTTGAGAGCTTCGTACTTGTTGTTCAGCTCAGCAAGATTATGATCGGCGAGCATCTGAACGTCGTCCCTTGACTGACGCTCGCGGCTCAGGTCTGCTTCGGCCTTGAATAGTTGATCCTTGAGGTCATAAACCTGTTTCTCGAGAAGCTTCCGACTTTCGCCAGCCTCCGCATCTTCGGATCTCTTGTCTTCAAGGAGCTGCTTGACAGCGGCGGCTTCCCGTTCCAGGTGCGCCTTCTCTGATCGCATGGCATCCCTCTCGGCTTGAACTTCGCGAAGGCGCTGCTGCATATTGTCGTGGCGAGATGAGAGAGATCTCTTCTCGGCCTCGACGGTCTGCTTTTCTTCGAAATGCTTTTTTGCGTCGTTCCGAAGCACAGTCATTTCACTTTCCTTGCGTCGCAAGAGATCCTCATAGCCAGTGGAGGTGGCTGAGAGCTCAGAAATCTGCTGGCGGATAGATCGATTCTCATCAAGAAGCTCACGATTTTGTGTCTTCGCTTTTTCCAGGTCCTTGGAAGTATTCGCAAGCTTGACATCCAGATCCTGATCGGTCTTTAACAGCTTGGCCTCGAGGTCTTGGAGCTTGCGATCCTTTAGGCTCAGGTGACTCTGCAGCATCTTGATTTCTTGACCAAGTTCCTGGATCTGACCATCCCTATCAGAGAATCGGCTCTCCGCATCGGCAAGCCTTTCGGTAAGCTCCGTCACGCGAGCCTGAAGGTCGTTCTTTTCGGCCTCCAATGTCTGGATAATTTGTCCAGCTTGCTCAAGCTGAGTGATGCGCAATTGGAGCTGTTCGTCGGTCTTTCTCTTGGCGTCGACCAATTCATCAAGCTGTTCCTCCAGGCTCTCCTGGTCCGCGATTGCCTCGGCGAGCTTTTCTGCAAGCTCGCCTTCACGGGCCTGCAATCGCTTGAAGATCTCTTCCTTGTCAAGGGCAAGTGCTCGCTCACTTTCCAAAGTCTGCTGAATCTTCTGAATCTCGATTTCGGTGCGACGCCGCTCCTCATCCAGCCTTTGACGATCAGACAGATCCTTTTTCATTTTCTCCTCGAGGGACTTGATCTTGTCGTCTCTCCTCTGAACTTCTTTAGCTGTGCGTGTGTCACCCATGAGAGGCTTCATATTCGAGAAAAGACGCCACCACGGGCTAGACTTGAGATTTAGATAGGCATGGAAGTTCTGCTGGATAATGCGGGTGGCTTCAGCGCGGAAAAGTCGCTTGTTCGCGATGCGGCGCTGAACAAATCCTCGAGCGATCGACTGAAAGCGGGTCATAATACTGCGAATGACCTGGTCTCGCTTCTCTTCCAGGTCGGCGAGAACACCCGCTCTGAAGAACACCTTGGTACGACCAACACGGTACCAGGATTTGTCCATGTTGAGTTTCTCCAGCATAGTTTGAGCCGCACTCTGTCCGTCCAGGTACCCTTTCGGCATATTTTGGCATAGCACCTCATACCGTTTTCGGAATTCAGCAAACGGAAGTCGATTCGGAAAGCCGGTGCGAGCAATACGAATACCCTCCAAGACACCGTTGCACCGAAGCTGGTCCAAAACCAATGGGGCATGAAGCATCTTCGGGCGTTTCTTGTGGTTTGGAAGGATACAGCGTACAAAGTGAGGATGCGTGGAATGCAACTGGGTCATCAGGCTGGACAGGTGCTCCTTGTGTTTTTGGGCCACGGTCCGGAACAGGCCTTTCTTGACTCGGCTTCGAGGATGATCACCTCCCGCCTCAGGATCAGCACAGTCGGCGAAGAGATTGGCCACGTGAGGTTGCGCAGAATCGGCCAACATCCGAGTGATGTTATCGTTCATGGGATCTTTATTCTTCTCTAGCCAATCATGAGTGGTGTACTCGACCTCAGCCGCATAATGCGTGAGGACGAAGCCTTGGTTGAGACGAGCAGATCTGTATTTGGGGGTCTTCCGGTCCCACAACGAGTGAAGCTTCTCGGTGAAACTCTTGTCTGTGGCTTTTGGCATGACGCAGTCCTCATCAAGGCAGGAGAAGATACCGATCGGGTTGGTCAACTCGATCAAATCGATGGTTGGCTGGAGGTCTTTGCCGAAGTCGATGAACTGCCATTCGATCTGCTCTCGAGCATATTCTTCCTGTTCCAGGACAAACATGTGATGGTTAAAGAATTGTTGGAGCTTCTCGTTGGTGTAGTTGATGCAAAGTTGTTCGAAACTATTGTTATCAAAAATCTCGAATCCGGCGATATCAAGTACACCTATGAAATAGTTGTCATCAGCCATTGAACGACCAAGCTGATTGTTGATACGAGTGACAAGATCCCCGAAGCCACGTTCATAGATACCCTTAGACAAGGCGTCCAGCGCGAGGCGTACTTGCTCAGGGGTCTGTACTTTCTCGACCAATTCTCTACCAGCTTTGACCCTTGGGTGTAGTAGGCCCTTGACGAATGGCTCCGAAGGGATGCCCAAGAGCTGACATGCTTTTTCCACGCTTGCATGTCCATCTGGCCCGAGCGCCGCCTGTTCTGCACGGGCACTCGCTTTGGCCACAGACACGTTGCCCAGGTGGAGAACGGCCGCGATGGTGCGAAGGATACACATCTGGTCTTCGTCGGAGAAGTTCATCACGTGGAATGCTTCGATCAGGGAGTTCCACTCGGCCTCATCAGAAACACCCACGATTGAGTCATTTCCATCTCTGGTGTACGAGAAATCTTCAATCTGGAGATCATTGAGCAACAATTTCTCACGAGTCGTCCGATCCGCACCTTGGAGGAGCTGGTAGAAGATGTGATAGTTTCGTTCACTGGAGTTGGGCTTGACCACTCGCGATTTCTCCAGTAAATACCAGTCAATCCATGCGCCACAAATCTGACCTGATCGTGAAAATTCAATCCTAATAAACTTTCCGAATCGTGAAGAGTTGTTGTTCCGCACCGTTTGGGCGTTACCGAATGCCTCGAGAATCGGGTTGGCACGCAGGATTTGTTGTGACAGGTTGGACAAATGTTTAGTCCCGGATCGACCGTAGGGAGTATCGGAGGTTGCGACTGCGGCGAGATATTGAATCACCTTTTTGGTGTTCTCGGTTTTACCGGCACCGGATTCACCTCTGTCCAGCAAGTTAATTGATGGGCTCGCGGGAGCGGCAGAACAATGGGCAATGAACTTACGTGACGAGAATACTTTGATTCTCTCCCTCTTCGACCAAATTTCGGAAGGCTTCATCGGCCATTGCAAATATGTGGGGACGAGTCTCCTCCCTTCCGCGACCCTTGTACATTTTCACATACTCGTTTGTGTAGATCGGCAGCGGGCAATAAGGATTGATCGTGACCAAGAACAGGCCTGAATATGTCTGCATTCCCTAGCGTCAGTACTCGTTTAATGTGCATATCTTTGGAGACAAGGTCGCTCACGTAGATTAGATCAGACTGGTATCTGGTGTGCAGGTTGTGCACCACGGAGGCTTCGTTCAAATGTGTCAACTCGGCCATGTCATCGGCCTTGTCAAATTTGGCCGGGTTGACCTTATCGACTTGGTCGGCATCGACTTCTCGTTGCTGTTTCGAGTTGTCAGCTGTCTGCAAATAATCGGGACAGTTGTCGGGGCTCATACATCTCCATCGTCACTTTGGACCAGCAGCCTCCCTCCATCTAGCTCTTCCAGAACCAATCCCCGCACGAAGGCCCTTTGAGGATCTCGTAACCAGACGTATTTGTTGCCAGAAAAGTCATTGTCACCCTCGAGTCCTCTGATTTGATCGGCGCCGCGTCGCATTTCCTCGGACTTGATAAAGCTTGGTGCGAATGTCCCAGGCGACGCATTGTTACGGCCGGAGTTGGATCGTTCGCGATTCGCAGAGGCCGGAGACAATGTTGGAGGTATTTGTGAGACCGATGAGTTGCGGAGATGCCCTCTGGCCGACTCTAGCCCTTGCGACGGCGTGATGATGGCCGATTTCGGCCTTGCTTGGGATTGCGGTGCTGGAGAGGGTGATGATCGTGCAAACGGGTTGGCCCGCTGGGGCGAGTTCTTCAGTTGAGACGGCAGCATGTCGGAAAGTTGTTCAGTAGCACATCATTCAACTCCAAAGTAGCTTCCCATAGCCGACAGAACACAGATTGACGATTAGTCGATGAGGAAGACACGGGTAGAACAAGTGAAGGAAGAACACAAAGCCGCAGAACACACGGGAGAACAGGGAAAGTGGGCAAGGAAGTCCCCGACGTGGAGTGAGGGACAATGATGGCATCAGGCGGAGAAGCAGCTGTTTGTTTACCCTGCGTTCCTCGGGCGCCCGCCGATCCCCGGTCCGTGCAGGTCACGTGCCCAGTGTCTTTTTTCGCGGCGGGACTCACCTCTGCTGTTACCCGCAACGTCGACTCTACTCCTCTTCGCGCAACTTTACTTCGGTCATCTGGGTCATCAACACTCGCTTTTGCCGTGCTCAATCTCACGGAGCAGGTGAATTTCATAACGTCCAGGGCTAAACAGCGCGACACATCCGCCACACCACCGGCGATCTAGGAGCTCGCCTACAATTCTTAACGCTAGATCACGTACTCTCCACTATGACACGCGCCTTCTAACCGTCCTCTTACACCCACTCACTCTGTCTTCAGTCGATCGATTCTCCAAAGCGAAATCGCGTTACTGTTGATCGGACTTCATCATGTCCAACAACCAACCACCCCCCTCACACTGGGGGCAAGCTGGCTACGAACAGTGGCCACCCTACCCCGGCATGATGCCTTCGAACCCGTACCTTCCCACTGCCCCTCTTCCTTCAACACCGCCTTTCCCCAACCCTAGTCACACTTTTCCTTACAACATGCGGGCTCCTGACGCGAACGCACCCGCTCCACCCCCGAGCGCTTCTGCTGGCCCAGCACTTTTTTACCAACCGGCTTTTCCTTACACAGGACATCTTGACGCATCGAACATTTCCACACCAGGATTGCCGCACTTGCCGATCCCTCCCTATGGGTATCCGCCGGTCCCAGCTCCATCTGGATCCTCGCAGCCTCTCTCCGGACCTTGGGAGATACGCTCAACAGACGCGAATCAGGCGCCGGCTTCTCGGTCGCAAACACAAGGCCCAGGCGACATCATTATGAATCGCGAAGAAGGCGAGCTCAGTGAGCATGGAGATAGGCCCACTGACACGCCCAACAAGGCTTCGGCACAGCAGTCATATTCGGCTCCGCACTGTGGCTTGGAGGAGGGTGAGACCGTCTCATCAGCAACTTCGAGCGGAAGCAGCTCACGTACATCTCCCTACACATCATTTACACGTGATCGAAAGGCTAATTCTTCTTTGAAACCCGCAGCTTACAACCCTCCTTTATCAGTCTCCGCCGATGCCGACGTGGTCCACCGTGCGATCGAGAACCAAAAACGGGACGTCCCTTTGGCTAGTTCGGAAAAGTCGGAAGAAGCATCTACCAAATCCACAGCGCAGATGAAAATCCAAGCCAAGGGCGCTTTGCTCAGCCTGGCAGCCCATGGCATTCGTTATGACGAATTGGTAGCGGAGGGTTGCAACGCTGCAATCTTGAGAACCCTCTACGCGGAGATAGGCATCAGGGTTCCCACGTCTCAAGCGGACAACGCATCCATTGAGAAAAGAGGCAAGTCAACTGCACTTCGAACGGAGAAGCCCGCAACTACGACGCTCGCCACGGCAAAGTCCTCGGGCATGCCCATCATCGCGACGACCTCTTCTGCCCCAATTGCACCTACCGCTTCGTCCTCGCACGTTACCAAATCCAGCGAAATCAAGGATTCTACGAGTCATGAGAGGGCCAATCCTGAGCTGCCAGTGAAAGACGCGTCCAAGTTGTCAGAGCCTGTGCCGGCTGCGTCTGTGCCAAGCTCGAAGAAGCCCATGGAGAGAAAAGAGGTCATTGCCAAGATGCTTGCTGCCAAGGCTGCTCAAGCATCCGAACCGAACGCCCCGTCCAAGGAAACCTCTATCTCTGCTGCGACCAAGGATTCACCGGCAGAAACAACCAAACTTCCAGTGCGGGAAATAAACAAAGCAAAAACCGAACTGGCCAGGCAAAGGATCGAAGAACTAAAGAAGAAAATGCTATTGAAGCAACGAGAACAACAACAAATCGAGGCTCAACAGCTTGGCCAGGCTTCGACCACTGCTCAACCTAACCAGCCTGCAGTTCCCGGCGTTACTTCTGCGCCCGCAGTGCAGCACCCACTTCCTGTTCGCCCTCCTTCTCCGTCTGCGGAGCCTGCCAAAATTCCAGGGTTGTCCTTGTTGGGGTCCAATCCAGACCAAACTGCACCTGCTGTTCACCCGTTGGCTTTGAATTCCGTTACTGTTAACTCAACCCCAGTATCTCGGTCAGCGCAGCGCAAAAGACTCCAGGCTTCGGACTTCGATGAACCAGTCGGTTCGCCAAAGAAACCTTTTAACAGTTCCGAGGCGCCACCCCTCACGGAAACCAAGCTCATCATTGACATTAGCGAAGATGATGAATCTCTCTACGGAGATGATCAGGGGGATGGCATGGACATCGATTCTGGCCCCGCGGTTGCTCCCATTTCTACCAGGTCGACTCTTTCGCGAAATTCTTCGGCTGTTCGCGCATCGACCTCGACCCCTCAAGAACACGATCAAGAGAGCATACGTGAGAAACAATTGGAAATCGAGGCTCTGCATCGGAAGATAGCAGAAGCCGAAGAAAGACAGAAAGCAAGACTGGCGGCCAGCGGCACCCAATCCCCTCGCACTGGTAATGACTCCAGCGTTTCGTCAAGTGCACAATCACACATACCGGATGCGCGCGAAGATGACCTTGCCGTGGACGGAAATGTTCGGCAGGAAATAAACGATCAAAATCGCACCACAACGGATGTCCACGTGGGTGACACAGTCATGAACGAAACTGAATACGAAATGTATGGACGGAGCCTGTTTGCGAATCTCCCCGACAGTGAAAAGGGTAAGTCTTTCTTCGAGCTGGAAGAAGAGCAACAAGGTTTTATCTTACACAAGTTACAGCAAAAGGGATATCGCCGTTCGCCGAGTCACATGGACCATATGATTCAAACGTACCTTCAAGGAGTGCAGCGCAGAAGAGAGGAGTACAGCATGCAGGCGAGGGCACGACAAGCACGAGCTCAGCAGCAAGCTCAGTGGGCGCTAGCAGTACGAGCTCGGGACCAAGCTCGGCAGCATCGGCAGTGACTCGATCGGCCGCTGACAACACGGAAGAAATGGCCGTCGCTATCACCGATGTACCCGCGCCTCCTGTGGCAGATTCCACTGCGAGCACCTCTGCAGCCGATATGAACAAAGCAACAGAAAGCAATATCGTAAAAAGTCCGCGAAAATCATCACCATCTCGTTCTGACTCTACCGGAAGTTCTATGGATGTATCCAGTGATGGGTATGCCGGCAGTTCAGGGCAAAACTCCCCTACCATTCTCCTACCGTCGTCCATTCAACCCACGAAACAGAGCAGTCCCATCATGAATTGTCAGAAGACTCAGATGACTATGAACCCCCAGAGCCCGATACCAGTGCTGGATCGCCTAGCTACTCGCCTCACTACACTCCCAGCGACAATCCCTCTATGAAACCCGGCCCACTTACAGCTCTGGATGAGAATCTGGGAGAATCCGTCTCTCAGTCTGTTGGTGAGCCACAGCCGGAGACATCCATGCAAGGCCCGTCAGACCCGACTGGGGTACCGCAGCATCCGACCGAATTTCTCGGCGCTTCTCGTGTACGAGCACCTCTCGTGAGAGATCTATAAGTATTAACACTAACTTCTATCCGCAGGACCAAGCATCGTCCACGGAAACAGATCGACAGTTCACCCCATACGATAGCTCTCTCAAGATGTTCAGAGCATACCGCTTCCACCCCGACTATCTGCAAAACGTTTCGGACGGCTACCGTTCGCTGACATACAGCCACAATATCGATTCAACAAGAACATTCTGTCCCTATGAATCTTCCGGCGGTGTGTGCAACGACAACACTTGTGGATTCCAACATTTCCGGGACATTACTCTCAGCGGTGCGTTAAAGATCTGAAGTCGTGTCGGCCCGTATGGTCTTCTTTCAAGCCAATTATTGCGTTCCATTTGTTTTTATTTTGCTCAAGAACTTTGCCGGCCCATCCCCCCCCCCCACCTCCCCATCACCAGACCATTACCCCTATTTAGTTCCCAATTTCCCTCAGCTAATGCCCGTTCCAAAATTTCCAACCCTTTTCCATTTTCACGCCTACTCTAAATCCCCGGTCCATATGCTGACCGCAGTACTATTAACCTCTATAGATGACAAGATCCTGGTCCAAATGGGAGCTCTCCGCGAGGGCCAAACTGAAGAAGAAAAAGAAGCCTATGTCGCCGGGTTGAAAGAAATCATCAACGGCATGCGACGTGACAAGGTGAAAGAATTCAGCACTGTGGCCAACGAGATTGCCGCATACCGTAGGCGCGTTCTCCAAGACCCATCGCGAGTCTTGCACTTGTAACTTTTTGAGGCAAACCCTCAAGGTGAGCTGGCACACAACCTCGCCAACCACCTCGACGACAGGTCTCCGTTCATGACTGCCCATCTCCCACCACACCAACCTTTTCTTTACGATACCCCCTCAACCGTCCTTCGGACGCCGAGGTGATTTCTTCTTGTCCCTCTAACACTGCTGTTTTCGCGTGCATTGCATTTACTCAGCGCGGCGTTTTCCTGCTTTTGAAAGTATCTGATCACTCACGCTCCGGGATCTTCCTGGCCTTGCAGCCGAGTGGGAAGCCATGAGTAGGGATACCATGACACCCGTCGACACTTTTGACCATCTTGGCCCGCATCGCGATGGCATTGGTGCATCTTTTCAGCTGGTCGTAACTTTGCAGTTCAATCCAACGCTTCATCGACATTTCGCAGGATTTCAGCTCTGCAGATGGATTCACTTTTTATTTCGGAGGAGCTGTATGACTATGGCGCCGATCGGCGATTTCGCAGCACATATTTTTAGGGTCCGTGTATATCACGAATACCAATCCTTTTCCATTTTCGACCAAAACTTGAATTTCATCTAGTGTAGCATCTACCGTAACATCAAAGATATAACGTAAGTATTATAATTTTTAAAAAATAGTCAATTATTTTGAAACTCAATCACAACGCAAGCCACAATATGCCCGTTGCTGCGGCTGCACCCGATCATGCACCTGACTTTCGATATATGTGATTTGATCTGATTTGCACAAAAGGTAAGTGTATGACTCAAATCCACCCGATAATTATTCGACAGTGACTGCATTTGAATCTAATTAAAATTAATGTATACGACAGTGACTCATCGATCCTTTCGAATTTCCAACAATATTTCCAGCATCCTGAACCGTGTATATCGACAACCGCCTACGATATTGAGGTGTTGTGTTTGCCCGCCAAGACCCAACGCTCCCGTCCACGGGTCACCCCGTCAAGCCCAAACAAAAATAAGAATAGAACACAAAATCGCAAACTCACCTGAAACGCAACAACGAGAATGGCAGACCCGAAATAGCAACTACGAAGAACCTAAAGCACCGTAGGAAATACTTGGCCCCCGTGCTGACGGACGTGCCAGCTGTGCTAAGTATAGAGAAGGAGAACTGGGAAGGAGAACTGGGAAGGAGAACTGGGAAGGAGGGTCCGCGGCCGATGGGCACTAGGACGAACATCGAAATCTCGATCTCGTATCTCCTCAAAGTATTAACATGCCGACCGGCCGAAAGGTCGTTTCGTCGTTTCGTCGTTTCAGTCCGTCGATAATAATAGCAAAGTCCAACATCACCGAATGGAGCAGTTGCAAGTGATGTGAGTTAACGTACCTTTGATACATGGGGGCTACTGTAGAAGGGCGAATCGAATTGGGAAATAATCGCGCGGACCTTAAGATTGCACGACCGGTGGGGGCCATTCAGCCATTGCAGATAGGCCAATCGAAAGCACAGACGTTGACTCTTCTCGCGAGGCATGCAGGCCTCAGCTCGGGGTCTGCAGACAGAGCTGAAGAAGTGGGAAAAAAAAGAACTCGAGAGCTATTCCATTCGATCCTTTCCTTAACGTAGTGGGGACATAAAAGCAAAGGCTATGAGTCAAAATCCCTCAAGGCAGACTGGATGATGTGCCGGATGACATGCGAGCGATCGAGCCAGATCGACCCGGCACCGCGAGACCTGACTGGCTACGCATTCAATAGAACTACACGCCTCATTTCTCTCCACAATCTTTGCCCCTTCTGCGAATGTAGCTTCGGAAGATTCGGGAGAGAACCCGCGGGCGCATCGCACAGCATCGCATAGTCTCGTGCCCACGCCCGAGATAATATTCCGGGCTATTGACAAGCGACGCTAAGAACTCGGGGATCGTTAGTGGACGGGCGAGGCGATGCGGTGGAGCTGGCAAGTCTTAGCCTCGTACCTACTTTAGGTACCACGCCTAGGTCCAAGGCGTGGTGCAGGGGAAGACGAGCACTAAGGGGTTCCCTGTCTCCGTGGACCTAGCACCAAGGAACTGGGATTGGATTATCTTGTCGCCGGATATTGGCCCGGGCGCAAACCCGGGACATTCGCCTGGCACAGCCTCTGTCGAATTACGAAGGAGGCAGCCCGGCCGTCGCGAGCTAGGAAAAAGTGGACAGATCGAGCTGGGTTGTGGGGAGAGTGTTGGGGGCAGGTTGGTCTTGTTGCTATTGCTGGTTTCTGCAGTCGTGGAGGTCTGGACTGGGATGATCATAATACATTTTCTGCATGTTGGCCCCCGGGCGGCTGTATCCCCTGAGTGTTGGGTAGGAGGTAGGCGCAGGCGTGGGTATGCAGAGTGGGCAAGGGTAGACACAGCTGGGGATGTACCTGAGGCCCGGTCGCACCGCTCCTTCGCGCGGGTTGTAGGGCTGGCCGCCAGCAAAACGCGACAGCAAAAGGCGGTCTTTGCAAGGACAGGAGCAACAGGCTCGCGTCCCACCCCGGGCGCATAAACCCCCCGGCTTGCAGACGCCCGGTGCTAGTCGAACTAGTGGAGGACGGGACTGGACGCGGGCGCCAGGCAGGAAGAGCCGGATGCCTAGGGTGTCCAGGCAGAGAATCCACTTTCTGCCTGGGCCGCCGGCCCATTGGCGCAGAGGGCGATCGGCAGAGATGCGTCGAGGCTCAAGTCACCTGGGCTTTGCGGCTCGGTTGGACAGGGAAGATCGGGTGCAGAGAAACCCCCGGCAGAGCGACCATTGGCTCGTCGGCCACGGAGTCACCGATACATGGCGTGGAGAAGGATGGCCCGAGTGTATGAAACCCAAAATCAGGAAGAACATGAGCAGACGAGGGAGAGCTTGGAAGGTTGGAAGTAAAGATTCAGGATAATATTTGTTTGATTTCGTCCCGATGGGGACTAGCGCAAGGCAGACCAGCTGACACACTAAACCGAAAGAGGTAATCGAACTATAAAACCTGTCCGAGCTGAGAGTCTCGTCTCTAATCTAATCGTCGCAGAGAAAAAGCAGGAGAACACAAGCAGGTAAAGACAAATATGCAGGAAAGCCACAAATGCCAAACATACACGGTAGGAGTCAAAACAGAATGTCAGAAAAGAGCGCAGTAGGAAAGAAAATACACCAGGCTATGCGGATATCCATCGCTTTGCAGAACAAGAAAACCAATCCAAATCATACATAGTAACATCAGAGCACACAGTCGTGTTCACTATAGCGGAAATGTCAGAAATAAGCACTTTTGAGTCGCAGAAGATCCGGATTAAACTCACCATTGCTTCATGGTCTTTCGCAGAAAGACAAGACGGAGAAGTGGAATTTCTCACTTCACATATGTGCAGACGGAGCAGGCCATGTGGTTGCAGTTGACACATTGTGGCTGGACGTTGTAGACCTTGGGTCCGTCGTGACATTGGCAGCAGATGTACATGTATGTCTGGCTGTATGTCTGCGTGACGCCGCCGAAAAGCGTGGTCTGGGGCGTTGGGCGCAATCGCGATAGTGGGCGCACGCCGGGTAGTTCTGGGAGGGCGACAGACATGCTCCTTGTGTCCAAGGGGAGTGTGTGCGAAGTGTCGAGGGCGACGGCCGAGGGGTACGGCGAGGTCGCGTGGCAGTGGCCGTGGTCGTGGGAGTGGGCGCGCAGGGCGTCGCTGCCAACCACCTTTTCTTCAACGCAGGCGGCGCAGCGTCGGTCACCGCAATTGATGCAGGAGTCGTAGAGGGCGGCGTTGTGAGGGCCGAATTGGCAGCCACAGCAGAACCAGAGGGTGGCCATATTTGAGGAGAATATTAAGCCGGAGGCGATGGTGTGTATATCTTGATAAGATGGTGTTTTGGACGATGGCAGCGATAGATGCGCAGGTGACTTGATCGTGGACGGTAGAAGGATCAAGACACAGGATGAATTGAGTTGGATGAGAAGATGAAGAATGAATCAGACGAACAGCACGAGACTTGCGGACGGTTATATAGACACGACGAGCAAAGACGAAACAATGCAGCAACGTCAGGCAGGCGCGGAGGCCCGTTTGGGTTTAGCATGGTAAAAGCCTCCATAGGCTGCCTCTGGGCGCCGATTTGGGAATAACGATTCACCCGGGTCTCCAGTGACATTGGGGCCATGAGAGAAACGGCCCTATCTTGCACATCATTACCGGGGTGCTGGGCCCCGCTGGGCCCCAACGAACGGTCCAGAGATGTGGCTTGTAGCCTAGGTGCTTTGCCCAGGTGGGTTTAGCACCCACCACCCCGCCCACATTGGGGCCCTCGATGGCCTGAGGAAGGTGAATCATTGCATGCCGGGTTGAAGGAGCTGTTGTGTGAAGGGGTTGAGTCAGTGGGCGTGCTCCACCGGGCGAGAGCAAGGCTGCGCGCGCACACCGTCTTGTCAGGGCGTCTGACCCGGGGGAAATGCAGCGTTTAGAGGCTTGAAGCAGCGCCCCGGCTGTGCCGAGTTACGGTCACGAACTCGGGTTCTCTTCGACGGGGATTGCCCTGATTGTGAGCTGGGTGCTGCTCATTGCTGAACTTGCCTTGTCCGGCGCCTTGGGAATCTGGATGCTTCTGACAGGCAGCGGTCGTGATGAGTCGAAATGCTGAAGAGTCATCCTGTCACCTGCGCAGGCATCGCGGCTAAGCCTACTGCTGCCTAAGTCATCGAATCCTAGGTTGGCCCTGCGATCTCCTCGTACCCCAACATTGAAGGTTTTTTTTCTCTCTGATTTTCTGATTTACTAATTTTCCTTTTTGGTGTTCCTTTCGATTTCGTTTTCTACGTGCTGCGATGACCCGTGCAACCCCCCGGCTTTGATTTCTAAGACCCCATTTCTAAGCACGCCCGCCTACCACCATTGTTTGAACAGGCATTGTTAATCCACGTTGATGTATGATCAATGGGCGTACGATGGGCATGATCCAGACATTGCTAATCAATCCTTTTACTGGAAATCTTTCGCACGGTCGCAGGCAGCTGAGGCCGGCGTGGAGCATCGGCCTGACAATGGGTTTCAGGGTGCTCTTTGTTTGTGTCTTTTGACGAGGAGGTTTATCTCCAGTTGTTTACTTAGTAAGGAATTCGGGGACTCACGATGCGATCCTTGGTTCGGCGGATTACGTCAGTAGGCGCTGGGACCACCCAGGTCCGCGATCGCGAACTCCTCCATGTCTGCCTGCCATCCCGTCGTGACCGAGGCAGAACCTTTCCTCGATGGCCGCTGCCACCACCGCGCAGAAGCGCGTCAACCTGGCGGTCTCGAGAATCATTCCGCCTGTGTTGCTCGGAGCGGTCATTTACGCGAGCTACGCGTTCACGAAACCATTATGCAGTGAGTATTCCGGTGCCTGGTCGATCGTGAATTTCTTCGATTTCAGGGTTTTTGCTGGTCCCCTGTGCCTACTGACAACCTGCTGCAGTCGATTATCTTATCCATCCGTTACCTTTCTATAACCGCAAGCCTCGAGTCGGCGCTGGCGCCGCAATTCTGGCGATCTATTACGTCCTCTTAATTCCGCTCATATCGACATACATTCGACTGCTGTATAATGTATTAGAGAACCCGGGGTTCCTGCCTCTGGGTGCAGAGCGTGTACAGGCGGATGCTGCCATGCCGGACTCGAAGCTGTCACATCAGAAGCGCGGCCGTCGGAGGAGCCACTTGAAAAAGGCACGCGATGCGGAAAAAGTTGCGCAACCGGATGCGGACCTCGAGCGGGGGATGCATAATCATGCGGGAGGAAAAGCTTTCGAATTGGACTCGTGTGGTCTGGAATCATTCTATACGAAGGACGTGTTTGTCTGCCAGGAGGACGGACGGCCGCCATATTGTTCGACGTGCTGCCAGTTCAAGACGGACCGATCGCATCACTGTCGGGAACTCGATCGCTGCGTTCGCAAGATGGATCATTTTTGTCCCTGGTAGGACTGCCTTCGAGTTGCATTTGAGAAACTAGGTTGCTAATTGATTATTACAGGGTCGGAGGCGTCGTGTCAGAGACATCATTCAAATTCTTTATCCAGTTCGTCTCCTATACGGCCATGTTCTGTACATTTGCCCTCATTGTTTCTGCATATTTCACGGCCGAGATCAAACGAGATGTAAGCGCATTAATACACCACTCCCTGATCGCATCCATCTAACACTTTTCCAGACCGGCCACGTCAACGCACATTGGTGCGTTTGTATTGGACTGTGGGTTCCCGCTGACGCCAGCTTCTATGAAATAACGTATCTAATACCTTCCCAGGAGCGGCCTATTTGGTCTCTTTACAGCCGGCATGACCCTAAGTTCCCTCCAACTGGCCTGGCTGAATCTCACCACAATCGAGAACCTCAACCGCCGGTCCGTCGTCTGGACCCTGGCCATCCGGGTCCCCGAGCATCTACTAGATCGTCTATGGGCGAGCGACTCACCCTGGGCACCCACATTCCGCATGGTCACCTACCCTCCACGACCACCTACATCCGCTCAGCCGCAAACCACCGAACACGAGACAGGCGAGCGCCACGTTTTCGCAATTCTCCATACTCAACCCGGCGAGAACCCATTCAACCTCGGCAGCCCGCTCAAGAACCTGCAGCAAGTAATGGGTAACAACATCATCGACTGGCTCCTTCCAATCAAAAACAGTCCCTGCGCCGACCATAGCAGCCAGGAAAGCGCCTTCGCTTTGGGCCCGGTGGTTACACGACTGAAACAGGAAGCCGGCCTGCTTTCATCGAAAGGAGAAGACGGACGGCGAAATTCTAAACAGGGTCGCCAAAGCGATAAACATAGAAACTGACTTGACTGCACAGTGCGCGATATCAATAGAAACCAGAATTTCAGACCCCAAACCTTATCCTCCGAGTAACTTCCAAAAATAATACTTACTGTACCCTCGGGTAGGGTATGGTTAATACAAGCAAGGAACCACGGGAACCACGTGCAACGGTCTCGCCCCCAACCCCTGATCGCCCCTGTCTCGAGTCGTACCTTGAGGGATCACTGCAGAGCCTCGTAAGCCGTGCAGATTAACATCTCCACGCGCCCCATGTGTAGGGCTAAACATCGGCAACGAGAAGACTTCTGAGGGTGTACCAATGATTTCCACATTCCACAGAACTTCCAATAATAAGCACTGGCACAGACTTATAGGGGTTCCTATTAGAAATCCACTACGGAAATCTTCGAGTGCAGTGTTACAGGTGCGGGGGCCGTTCAGCCCTACGGCCTAAAATAGAAACACGACGAAAGAAGAATGATTCGTTATGATTAGCGCTAACCGGATTGCGGTCCAGACATAGCAGAACAAATGAGCGTTATTCGGCTCCTTGTTTGCCCGAGCAGGATACTAGGGTTGTTCCGAAACTGCGCGAGGCTGTCGCGGGCTTGCCGAGCTGGTAAGTGGAGTATACTACACAGCTGAAGTGTACTAGACACCCCGCCCTGCGTATATCGGTCGAACCGGAGAGAAAAGGAATAGAAAAGAATCTCAACAATAATGAGTGAGTCAAAGAAAGAACATATCGACCCAAGGAAACAACATCAAAAGATGTCCCACAGTCCAAATCCAAACCCGCTCCATCCCAATGCTGAATACCAAACCACACAAGAACCATGGCTGAAATGCCATCAATCCCGCTCAAATGCCGCGTCCGTGGTCCTGCTGATGCCGTGTCTATACTCATATTCCTATGCTTATTCCCAAGCGCCGCGATGAAGTGATAGGAACATGAAATTAAACAGCGCAAGTACCGCAGCGATAGTGATGACAGATAGGGCAGCACTCTGGCGCCAAGGCGTTGTTGACTAGATGTCCACAACGGCAGCAGTACCAGATATCCGCGTTTGCCGCCTGTGTGGCACCAGATGTGTTTGGTCCGTGGAGGCGGGAGCGATGAATTGAGAGGATGTCGGTATTGTTGATGTTATTGTAGTCTGAAATTGGAGTTTGACTGACGGCCCCCTTGGGTTGTTCGGTGTAGACTGCGTTCGCAGCGTTCATGGGCGCGGTGATTTGCGTGGTGGTGTACATGGTGGTGCTGGGGATACTCTGAGAAGACATAGTGTAGCAATATAGAGTAATCAAGACAATAGTCGATAAGCTCAAGTCAATAAATTCTCAGAAGAGTCAATGAATTTGAAATAGACTGTATACTGGTTTCTGTCTGATCTCAAAGGAACAAAGAAAGCCCATCAAGGGCATTATATAGCACCTCAACCCTCAACACGCCTTCCAAAACCAATGACCACCTAAAGCCCTCGCCATCGCCAGGGCACAACACCCAAACCAACCCCCGCAGAACAACCAATATCAGAACACCACGAAAGCGTGGCAGTACAGTCCCAGGGCGAGGGAGGAACTTTCCCCTTTGCATTTGCACCAGTGAAGCTGAAGGAGCGATCTCCACCATCCAGAAGCCTGACCTTCACTGGTAGCAAATTAGTAGGTAGGCGCGAGAACAGTCGAGGAGGGCGATCGGCCCACCGGAGCCGGAGCCAGAGCCAGAGCCCATGCCCACGCCCCGGCACCGGCGCCTGAACAACGCATGGAACCTGGGTGCGCGAGACGCGGACAGACGCGCCTTATTTCAGTGGTTTGCCAGCGATTCGGTGTTCTAGCTGCGGTGATGTTGTTAGTGGTTGCGGTTCGGTGCGGGATGGGGCTCGGGGAAGGGCGCGGGCCGTCGTCGCGTTCCATCTGTGGATGTCTGTTCATGTGAGATCAGGTGCGGTGACTACAAGAGGAAGGCGTCATAAGGGCAGTTGAATTTCGGAGGGAGTCGGAAATAATGCAGGGCTTAGAGCCTGAAATTCGGGTTTGCCTTTGTTCCACGCATCGCGTACCCATGGCCAGGTGGAAGGAAGTTGACGGGGATCGCCGTGCCAATGATCGTCGTCTCGCTGTTGATATAGTGTTGAGCGAGGTAGCTGAGCTCGCCTGATTCATGATCCTCCGAATTCAGCTTGGGCTCTTTGGTTATTCAATCGATAACAGCTGTGTTTGTTTTCGAATTCGAGAAGTTTGATCATATGTTCTATCTGGTCGATGTTTGATTGTGATGGTCCGCCTTGCTTGCATTCCGTCATCCGGTAAAGCAACGGTGCGAATCACGTGAACCGACTGGAGCGAGCGATCTAACAGCCTGAGAATGAGACTTCGAATACCATGAAATAGGATCTGAGGACCCATCTGAGCCCGGTAATGATCATAACCGCAATGTCGATTCCATTCCGCTGAATATTTACAAATAAATCACATCGCACAAACCACTAAAATACCCAATCAATACCCCATGCACATCCACCGAAAATCCAGCCCAAGGCAAGAAAAAAGGAACCGTAAACGCCCGCAACAAAGAGATGGATAGATACTCATATAAGCGCGCCATCTCACCAATCGAGAAAGCGCAATGAGAATGCAAATGCCCAGAACCCTCAGTGGGTCTGGGTGATCATGATATAATGAGAGGAAGGGAGAAACATGGCGCGAAAAGGAGCGTCCAATAGACCCCTTGAACCAAAACAAAAACGTATATGCATGCACAAAGTGCTTCTCATGATCATGATCCCATTAGAAAAGCGGGATAGCCCGAATAAAGCTTGCCATACCAAGATAACTTGCGGCACTCAAGAAACAGTCTTCCCTCCACAATCCGGGATCTTCAGGCCGTCTTTGACCTTCCGGGCGGAATCCATGAGACCCCACTTGTCTTCCCAGTTCTGGTCTTTAGTGTTGAATTGGATTTTCCACGGTTCGTCGAAGGCTTCGAACCTATCGAAGAATTAGCAAGATTGGCATTGACCGAGAGAGGCAGGGTCAGTAAATACCAGAAGTAATCGGTTCCATTCTCCAGTGCCTGGCAAATCCAGTCAGACATGAACTTGTTCATGTTCTCGATACTAGCCACGGAACCCGGCGTATCTTTGTTGCAGACATCGCTTCCACCGCAATCCTTGCCACCACCGCTGGGCCAGCCGACCTCGGAAATGATTTGTTTCTTGTTCGTGCCCTTGGTGAGGCTCACGTCGTGATTTTGCCAGAAATCCCACGTCCAGGACGCGGCATTGTCGACATTGACACCAGCGAAGAAGGGGTGGACGTTGGACATGACGGCATCGACGGCATCGACAAGCTGGGAGTTCCAGTTGTCGCCTAGGTCCGAGGTAGCGACGGTGAAATCGATGCTGCGCTTCTTCAGCTCGCTGCGGACGTCCTTGATATAGCTGATCAGGTTCTTCTCTGCGGTTGCCTTGGTCGAGCCGGCGCGGTAGAGCGCTTCGTTGCCGACGATGACACCGTTGTAGATGGAGGTGTCTTTGGTGTCGTCTAGGATCTTGTAGAGTTGTTTTAGTTGGCGGTCGGTCGTTGTATCGTTCGAGTCGATCCAGACGCCTAGCCAAACTTTCATGTCCTTAAGTTCGAGGCGGTCGATCGCATGTAGGACCATCTCTGTCTGGTTGCAGTCGGTACCGTATAGTCGGACGTTGTTGGTAAGTTGTGACAGCACCGCCATGTCACGGGTGACATTGTTCTGCGAGGGTGGATACTTCTGGCAGAGCGGGTACTGCACGCCCCAGGGCGTGTAGTCCATGCCCGGGAAGACCTTGTGCAGCTTGTCATTGTTCATGAGACTTTTGATCTCAGAAGAATCCTTATTAAGATCGCCGTTATTCGCCGAATCAGACTCAGCGCTGCCATCACTGCGGCTCGGACCATCCGAATGCTTCGTTCCGAGCGTTCCACCCACCGCACCGCCGACAATCGCGCCGATGACGATGAATCCTAGGATGAGACCGGCGATCCAACCGCGCTTCTTGCGCGCCGACATCGACGCGCCAACTCCGCCTTTCTCCGCAGCACCAGATGCACCACCGCCTTGGCCAGCTTCAAGACCATTGCTGCCGCCGGGGACGGGTCCATAGGCAGGTTCAGGCCCTTTGTTCGCACCAAAAAAACCGAACCTCGACCCAGCAGCCGCGCCCCGGCCGCTGCTGCGGCCGCAGGCATCGCCTGGGCGCCCCGATTCCGGTTTGGCACGTACTCGTCGTCGCCATCGTCGGCGATATCATTGGGGTTAATGTCGGGGATGTTCGAGCTGTACTGCGACTGGCGCTGGTACGGGCCGTCACTGACAATGCCACCACCGTAGGGACCGGGGTATTGTTGATCGATCATACTGCGACGGGTGGCACTGGTCTCGCTGAGGCGGGTGGAGGATTGACCTGGGGTGTGCATGGCCGGTGAAGCAGCAGCGCCGCGCAGGGCCATGTTGGAGCCATAGGAGCGCTCAGGCTGGAGCGACTCTGCAGAGCCGTAGCCGGCAGGTGGGACGTAGGGATTGTCGGTGCCGGTGGTGTGGTAGCCGCGCTCAGTCGGGCCGATGAAGGCGTCGTGCTGGTCAGTATTGTGATCGTGGTCCATGTTGCGGACCGCGTCGATGCCGCTGAGGCGATCGTGGGAATTTGCGACGCCGAGGGCGATGCCGCTGATTCCGCCGCCGACGGATGCAGGGCCGAGATTGTCGACGCCTGGGGTGACGGTTGAGTTGTGTCGGTCTGGGTGGTGTGGATGGGGCGGGTTGTTGTAGGAGTCGGGGTTCATGGGGCGTGTCCGTTGGAAACGGAGGAAAGAAAGGGAGGCGCTGTGTAGAAGAAGGGAGGCCGGAAGGGGAGATCAGAATGCAGACATCGCATGTGCAGATCCACGGTTCCCGAGATGAGGGGTGTAGAGGAATGGTGGGTCGCCACAGGGACGTGTGTCAGGTTGAAAGCGAAAGCTTGTGATGAGACAAGCTGCCTAGAATAGATTGTGTATTTTGCGAGGGAAGAAGAGGATGGAATCTGCCATCAGCCGAGGGAGAGGAAGAGGGAGAGGCGAAGCGAGTGGTGAGAGCGGGAAGTCTGATCAACACGGCGTGACCGGGGAAACCGTTAGTGAGGTCTCACCCCATCTCAGTATACGTATACGAGCGATGCGACGAGGGTCGTCGAGGGCGAAGCTGGCACAGTCGAAGTCAGAATTAAAATAGTTGAATGCAATTTAGCTGTTCTATCTCGAATATCAGTCACTGCAATATAATGTGCCTGATCTGTTCCGACTGTCAAAGTAGAATGGCCCTTGGACCCTGACGGGCATGCGGGGCGAACTATTTTTGGCGATCGCATCCACGGTTCGCCTCTGTACCATTCGATTACTTTAGTAGGTACTGTTTAGTTGTCCATAAGAGCGTCTCACGTCGATTGCAATGACATTCAAATTGGAATTCATAAGCCATAACTCATAATCCATCGTTATATCTAAGCCAAGTATGCCCATCGCCCATTCCGTCCCTTGTTGGCCGTCGATCCTCCACACGGACCAACAATAAACAGACCATACGATCAGATACATCTGACAATGAGAAAATGTAAGAAACAACGACATTCCCAGTATTTATCTCAGGCTACGATCGACCCTCTGTCTCCTCCGCAGTTCTCTGCGCCGCGGACGGTCCCGTCTCCAGTCGTCGACCCGCCCGGTCGAGGAATCGTCGCTTCCCACGCCGAGTATCAAAGTGCTCTGGAATCTCCGCCGGGTCATGCCCCGCTGCAAGCATCGAGCTCCGCATTTTATTGCGGTAGGCATCCACTGATAAAAATTAGTTCGGTTTCTGGTAGGTACAGAGCGGGAGGGTGCAGAAGCGATGCAACGGTGAGACACGTCTCAGCCCCCGGCACGTGCACGTGGGCGTACCCGTCCCAGGCAAGGAGTATGCACGATCCAGCGAAATGTAGATTCTCGAGCGAAAGGGAAAGAAAGAGCAAAAAAAAAAAAAATTAAAAAATAAAGAAAGTAAGAGGAAGCATCAGACTTACACGACTGTTGCAGGAACAACATCCTACCCGCAAAAACGCGGCTCTGACTCCAACTAAGTCGATACCCCAAATCGTTTAACATGACTTCCTTCCGATGTCTGCGCCGCGAAAGCTTAGGCACATCAATGTCTCGGTCGCCGTCCAACGAGGGCGCCAGAACAGTCGTTCGTCCCACAGTCGAAGCCTCGGGATCATCCGTCTGCTCGGTGTCGTCGCGGAAGAATCGTTTAGAGGGCATCGTAGACCCCGGCGCGTCTTTCATTTGCACGGGAAAATAAGTTCGCGGGTAGACGGCGTTCTGCATGCGGTAGGAGTCGGGCAATTCGTCCATATTGACCTTGTCCAGGCCGACTTTCACGCGGACACGCGAGCCACGCTGGGGATCTTCGACTAGGATGAAGGTTCGTCGCTTTCCGCCGGGAAGTTGCCCGAAGAGGTCTTCGTTACTGGGGCTTTGCTCTTCGTCGATTTCGGGGACGTCCATGTGACTGGAGGTGGCGATGGAGCCTGGGTGGCGGCCCATGGAGCCGAGACCTGTATCTCGGAGCATGGGGGGCATGGAGGGTCCCGGTCCCAGTGTGGACGGGGGGAGGTTCGTTGCCTCCGGGAAGACTTGTGCGGGCCGGAGGTCGGCGGCGAGAGGGGCTTGTGGGAGGCGGGTTGGTTCGAGGGGACGCTGGGGTCCGTAGTCGGTTGCGCCTATAGAGTGGAAATTGAGAGAAGAGAAATTAGCCTACGCGGTATTTCGGAGGAGCGGTAAAGGTCCAAGTGGAACAAAGGCACGAGAGCAGCGCGCGGCGGTATCCAATGTAAAAAGACGACACATAGGGTATGGGAAAAAACGATGAAGACGGGTAAGAAGAGAAGGCAAGCAGACACGAAACAGAAGAGCCAATGTGCCGAATCAAGTACACGTACACCACATTCTCATACATAAGAGCCATAAGCATGCATCAGACAAGATAACTCCCACATATACACATGCTCACATACAAGAGACACAAAAGAAATAGGGCACAAGACAATGGAAAATCACCCAGTCCATCAAATCCATAACATAACACAGGAAAGAAAAGAAATAAAAAAAATAAAAATAAAAACAAGTCACTGTCCCGCCACGCGTTGCAAGAAGGGGAACACGGAAAACGGAAGCGAGAGGCATCAGATCTGGTGAAACATACCACTGACTTCCTCAATTTTCGGGCTGCCATCCGGTTGAGCATGGTGATGGTGCAGTTGCGGGGGTCCCATATTCAAGGGCCCCGAGAGGCTAGGTCGAGGTCCAGGAGCCGGCATCGAGGGCCCAGGTCCTGCACTGGGAAGGCCAGGCATGGCTGCTGTAGGGGCCATATGTGGAGGAGCTGGGGTGGCCGGGACCGATTGTCGTCGATTAACCTTCGCTTGACGGCGCACTCGTCGGCTCCGGAGTCGGGGGTCTTGGTTGCTATTGCGCCAGCTATCCACAGCCCGCTGGATGAGACCACGCTTACCGCGGAGTGATGGATTCAATTGGGCAAGGGCCCAACCGACAGCGTTGCACTCGCTCTCGTAGACGAGTCGGTTGCCTTTGTAGTTATTTTTGTCACAACAGGCGCGCGGGTAGACGCAGTTTTCTGTCTTGAAATCTTGCGGCAGCTCTTCCGTGTTGATGGACTCGACGTCGCAGCGGATAGTATACTCCATCTTGACTCGGTCTCGAGAGTATTCGAAGGCGATCCACTGGACGCCGTTGCTATCTTGTCGTACGACGAGGGGGGTCGTGGCGGGGATGGGACCAGGTGCTGCGCTAGAGCTGGTCCCCAGTGGCGAGGTGGAGTGCAAGGAGGAGCCGGGCATACTGGGGTTGGAGGTAGAGAGAGGCGGAGCGTTGAGCATTGGCCGTTGGCCAGACCCGGGCTGCGGTGTTGAATCCATCTTCATTCCTGGGCTGCTGGACAAGGCGGGGTTGGGAGGTTGAGAGGATTGGTGAGGGGACATCTGTGCCGATGTCGTCTGCGGTGGCATCATCATGGGCTGTGTGGTGAGAGGGTGCGATTGTGATGATGGATGCGTCGCATACCCCGTCGGCTGAATGGGGTTCATAGGTGAGTATGGATACCCATACATCTGGGGCGCCATTTGGGGGGATTGCGTGTAGAGAGTCCGGCCATGCGGATCATGCGGCTGTGACGCTACCGATGCCGGCGAGTTGGATTGAGGGGTGTGGTAGATGGGTGGGTAAGGTCTCTGCATTTGTGCGGTAGTGGCCATGAGATCAGGTCCTATCTCATACATCAGCAAGGCCATCAACTAAATAAATAGCACGTGCCACGGCGGTCAAGCTAGGCATCCGCAAAAGAGCATAAGAGCTGACTCGAGCTGAAGAAAAGACGCAAGTGCTTACCGCTGGAAGGATACTGCGCGGATGCAGTTGCCGGGGGATAGTTTGTTGGATGTGGGTAATAATGGGAATCTGGAGGTGGTCCGTAGGCACTGTGCTGATGCTGGATGCTAGTGCCAGCGGCGAGAGAGTGAGGCGGCGGATAGGTACTGGGAGGAATCGAGACGGTAGAGTGTGTCGGAGACGGGGGACCTCTTGGATGAGCTAGAATTGGGCGCGGATGCTGTAGTTGCGAGTGCTGTAAGCTCGGACGCCCCGAATTGCCGTGTCGAAGCTGTGGCAAACGCACATATCAGTGGACTGACACTTGGGGGAGGCCCACGGCCGAGGAGTTCGAGCATTGCAGGGTGGTACAACAACCTAAGAACGTGGGAGGACGAGAAGGACTTTGAGAACGCAGCCAGATCTTCCGAGTGACGACATAAGCGCGGGGATTTGAATTTCCACTCGCAGAGGCTCATCTGGGGGGCTGAGGGCGAGGGCTGAGGGGACGACGAGGGGTGGTTGGAGGAGAGGACACAGAATGAACAATGCCTTCAGCAGGGATGGGGTTAGGTGCGTAACAAATGGCCAGGGTAGAGCCAGGATGCGCCGGCTAGGGTCGAAGGAAACCATGGATCTGTGTAGCGCTGCACATCTGGCTTGGGACTGCGAGTGGTTCTTTTCTTCCGAAGGGACAAGGCACTCCAGCCGCGTGTTTGCCCATGTCGTTTCAAATCAAATCAACAGAGTGCGTGGCTTTCACGGTGCCTCTCCTGTTCCCTGTACCCTGATTCTCTCCTGTTTCTGCTGGGCCAATTGCTTTGCGAGGCTTGGTTGAGGGACAGCCGCCTCGGTAACGACGGCATACAGATTGGCGAATCCAATGATTCGAGGAAAATGGGTTGCGCAGATCCAGCCTCATTGCAATGGCGACTTCTCATGGTGTCGGAGTGAGTGACGTGCCCGGGCATTCAAATTGGAGGAGGCTTGTAGGGATATTGACCTCGCGCCCGTTTGGCCACATAAATGCGCCTTGACAAAAGGTTTTTGGATATTGTATGAGGCATGCTGATTCTGAGATGCGCTTCATCGAGGCTGGGTTTCAATGTCGCCGGATTGAATGGATTGAGAGGGAGTAGACGGTGTGTTATGCGCAAGTTGTGTGCGCGGAATCCCTCCGATATAAAGAAAAGAAAAAACCAGGTCCAGAAGATAGGAAATGATATTGACGAAAATAGGAAGATCTTGCGACTCAATTCTATCGGGTGCAGGAAGAAAAAATGGGCGAGTTTTGCAATGGCAATGCGAAAGCAGCGAACAGAGAATAAAAGAATACTCACGGGATCATTAACGGGTTCTTCCTTGTATTTTGACACGGGAGAACCAAGGTCCTGTACCATACCGGTCACCGACCTCCGTGGACAGGCTGGGACGGCAAATCCGTTGGCAGGAAGAGGGAATGGGTGTGGGAGGATGGGAATGGGGAAGGGAGGTTTGACAAGAAAAGAGCCGGGGGCTCGTTGACGCGCGACGGAAGAAGCGCGTGGAGATGCCCAACGTCAAATGGGGGGGTCGATCCCGCACTGAGGCTCTCGGATGCGCGACACACGGCTAGTAGCCTCTGTTCTCGACTGGGGTTCAAGGGAGAGGGAGGGTCACGGTGGGAGGGTCCAGGGTCGGTTTATTTAGCTGCACCGAGACCCATCCTGGCTTGAATCTTGCCGGGAGAGCTGCGCTGCTAAATTAATCCTACCGTCGGCGGCGGGAGTCCTAGAAGGAAATGAAAGAATTTGGAAAATAAAATAGAATAAAATAAAATATAAAATTCAAAAAGAAAAAGAGAGTAAAAAAAAGGGAAAAAAAAACCCACGGCTTGACCCAAAAAAGGCCCAAAGAAAAAAAATCCCAATGAGGGATAGAGGGAAGCTGTCGAGAGATGCGCCGTGGAAGAGTGACAAGGCCAGTGGAGGGAGGAGAGCGTGCCAGTCACTAGTGGAAACGAGTGTAATACTGACCAGGATGGATGCAGGAGGGAGATTAGCAAAGACTCGAGTCCGCTAAACATCCGAGCCTCAGGAGGGAAACTTTTTAAAATTAAATCCGGGTCATCATGTGTCGTGTAGCCGAGATGGAAGCAGATTTAAACGCCTGCGGGAGACAGAATAGAAGGGGGAGATGATGTGCAGGATGCAGGCGGAGGGAGTGCGTGGCAACTGTAGGAGCAGGATTTCTGGACAGACACCAAATACCGAATCCCCAATACCCAATACTTACATACCACAGGGCGACGACAAGGTACGTAGATTCGACCGGTGGGGAAATGGGGAAGACGGTGGGGAACATGTATTTGTTTCTTTGTAGAGCAGAGCCGATCTATACTCCGTTGGTTCCAACGGCCTGAGATATAGCGGGTCCCGAACGTGCTGTGCCCACGACTGGTTCCTCGGAGTGGGTGGAGGGATCGTGATACGTTGGGAGAGAGTCGAGGCAGGTTGGATCGCGAGAATGATTGGTGGCGATGGGGAAAGAGAGGAGGGGGGAGGAGGGGGAGTGGCGCGGAGATACAGAGCAAAAAGAATGACCCGGGTGACGTTATTCCCGCTGCACAGCTGCTGTGCTGTTGGGGAGAGTTTGGGGAGGCCGGCAGGATTCGTTCTGGTTGCGCAGGCGGTACACGAGTGGACTAGAGCAAAAGGGGCAAAGCGCCGATGGAGAGACAACAAACTTTACCTCGCAGAAGTCAGAAGTCAGAAGGGAGGTCTGCACCAGGGAGCAAACCTCCGTCGGCACCCGAGTTGCAGTGAGGGCTACATGAGGTGCTAGACTACTTGTATGTAGAAGTGATGAAGGATGTGAGGATGTAGGGCTGTAAGATTACAATCAACTTTACTACTAGTATGTACAGCAGGAGTACTCGTACCCTGCTGTACTAGACTAGGAGTGTTTGCTATATGACGTGAACGATCTAGCATGACATCGGTCTAGAGTGTCGAGATGAAGATTAGCGGCTCGGTGGAGCTCGGGGAGCACTCACTAGTACTAGCAACGTGCCCCCGAGCTAATGGTTTCAGGTACTGAGCGATTTCACGGAGTATATCGAGGATCGGCGGACCGATCGGGCTGCTTGCCAGGCCAGAGGGGTAAAACTGCCTCCCCAATAGACGTCGCCTCCTAAATAAACTCGAAACACCCTAACGGTGCCCATCACTGCGTTCGTCCCGTGTAACCTCGATCGATCCTCGGCTGTCCCACAGTACCTAGGACCGACGTAGATGACCTAGGCAATGCTGTTGTAGGCAGTGGTAGTGACGATGCGACAAGTAGAGGCACATTTAGGACTGCTAGTGAGTATGTACTGGTTGGAATGCGGAAGAGCGACTTCCTCCCGATGCGGGCCTCCTCCCATTAGCCTTCGGCTTGTGGCGGAGGCAGCAGCAAAACCACCCAAGGAGAACGACTACCACAAGCACTCAAACCACCCAACGACTCGACTCTCGAGTCAACCACATCTTCGCCATGTGAACAGGTCACCCACTTCTCCCCGACTTCCCCCCGAGTGGTGGATCGGCTGGTCCCGTCGCCACTACTCAAGCCGGCACCATCTCAAACTCCGGCGCATTCTCGACGCCCGCGACGGCTACGGCCGTACACGGAAAACCGGCTGAGGCTCAATTCGGTGGTGAAAGGGAATGCAAAAGGGAGGGGGAAGCACAAGAGCAAGACGCGATCGCGACTGCCTCGCACCGCGCCCGGGGACTGCTCGCTGCTCCATCCACGGCCCTCCACTGCCCTCCAATGGCGACCTAGTGTGTGAACTAGGTACATCGGGGGTGTGCAGGCGCCATTTCAGGCTTCCAGAAGTAGGCTAGTTCACCGGGAGGGGTGGCCATCCATCGCATCGCAATCACCGTTGGTCCGACATGGTCCAATGAGAGCCTCGCCGCGATCCTCCTTCCCCATCGCATCGTGTTGCCCACCGAGGACGAGTGACGAGTGGCAGAGGTCGGAATCGAGCTGAAGCCGGGGACTTCAGGAGCTCAGCAAAGTCGGGGCTAAACCCGCCGGTGCATGGGATGCATGGTTCCAGCATGGAAGTCGCATGGGCAGAAAAAAAATTTTATCCCTCCAGCCCCCCCCCTTTTCGAGCACAGCAAAAAAAGCAATGGAGGTGGGGAGGGGGGACCAAGGGAAACGGTGCCATTCTCGCGCGGCGCCCTCATTGGTCTTTCTTCGTGATCGATGCAGGGTGCATGGATGGATTGGATGGACTTAGGCTCGCTGCACTGCGCCGTCGCGTTAAGCCGTAGCCGTACCCGCACTCGGTCCCACCCTTCAGCTGGCCCTCGCGGTGTGGGCTTTGTTTCCTGTCGGATCTCGAGAGATGGAGATGATCGTCGAACTTCTACTGTCGGGCAGGTCTGGTCTGGCCGCGACCCACCCCAGCGGCTCCGTTGAGAGCAATTCTCCGTGGTCCGTGGAGGTATACAGATGTCGAGGAACGAAGTCTAACCTGGATCGAGTATAAGGTGGGCAGGTTTGAGCACGAGCTTGTCTCCACTCGCGCACGGCATTCCCACGCAAGGAGGACAGCTGACCGTCCATTTGTCGCTGACGGCACCTGCGCGCCGCCGTCGTACCGTTCCAGAAAGGTTTCACGGTTGGAACGGCGATCGGATGGTGGCTGCGGTTGGGCAGGGGTTGCTACTGTGCTCGATGGAGGGCGTGTGTGTACACGACGAGGGGTGGAAAGAAGACTCACCCCTGGGCGGATCCTCGCGATCCTCGATTTGCTCTGCTAAGAGTGCCACTACCGGCCCCGGATCGACTTGGACGTTGGTCCAGAGCACGCGAGGCCGGCCAACTAGGGTACGCCCGGCATTTAGACCATGCTTACCTCTAGCTGTGCCGAGGTCAGTGCCTTCCTTAGGGGGAGGGTGATACCTACCTTAGGGTAAAATAGGCCTCACCTCCTCCCATGTTGATGGCAATTCCATGCCGAGCAAAGTCAAACAGAAATGCCTCACCTAGACTCAAAACCGCCGTACCTCCGGCGCATGTCGATCGAGGATACGTCATGCGCAACAATGAAGAAAAGAACTCGGCCTGTGCGCCGTTTGGATATGGCCTTGCTCATTTCGGGACTAGTGCCAGCGCCCGAGGCGTTCTGGCCCGTGGCTGACCTACAGCGCAGGACATGAACACGCATTAATAAACGTGAGTCGGGGCTGGTTCTGAAGGCGACAGCCACAGATTGATCCTTCTACCTTTAGGGTGTTAGGGTGATTCCTCCGCGTCCGCCGTTGCTCCGATCCTCCGACCTCGACTGGTGATCTATCCAGATGGGGATCCGTCGGAGAAAACCCTCCTATCATCCCTTCTCCCCCTATATTTCAGTTTTACAGCCAGTATCTCGCAGGTATAGCCGGCCCGCGGTGCTCCGTGTTGCTTTGGTTCGGCTCTTGGGCCCTTTATGCACATCTGGTTCCCAGCGGGCCACGTTGAGAACTGGGGCCGCCCTTGCTGCGTGCAGATCGCGCTTGCGGACTGCATGTTGATGTATACACCGTGACTACACCGGTTGAGATCGACTATAGCTTTCGATCATCGTTCCTCTGCTCAATATAGTTATGGGGGTATATGTTATCAACCACTCGGGGCCATAATGCCTTGGCACACCTTGGGCAGCGGAGGAGTCATGGAGTCGGCAATCGGCAAGTGATCGCGTCCATCAGACGATGCTCGGCCCCGCCACTTCGAAGGCCTGCTTGGCGCTAGTCGAGGAAGCAAATTGTCCGTGTCTATGCGTCAGTGGAGCGTCATAATTCTGTGCTCTACAGTGCTCGCTGTTATACGTATGGACGTAACTCCAACTAATATAGGACACGACTCTTGAGGCGGGTACATCACACTGTGCTAAGTGAGGGGAGGACAGTATCTCAAGTACTATTCCTACCTTAGAGACACTAAGTAGTAGTGGTTGGTGATCTGTTGGTTCCAAGGTGACCACGGTCGCCGAACCCGCGGTACAATCACATCTGATGTACTCGCAAGCGGTTAGTTCTTTTGATATCACCACCCTAAACCTTTTAGATGTAGATGTACGCCTTCCTCGCTTAGAGCGATCTACAGCAGGCGGCACGCTAGCTAGTCCTGCAATCACTCTCGCTATTTCACAGTGTTGTTTCACAGTGGTAAACTGACCCCATTTGACACTTCTCATATAATATACTACAACCTAGGTAAAGTATTCTCAAAATAAAGTTGTCGACCCTGGTCTCGCGCACGGAAGGAGGATCTGCCCCGGGAGGCGCCAACGGTCGAGCGATTTAGGGGCACGCAGGGGCCAGGGGTACCCATCTCCGCACTCCGGATCGTAGACGGTCTGCTCCGACTCTCCCTCTCCCTATTTCCCCTACTGTACCGAGAGAGGGACTAGGCTGCACACGGCATGTCCAGGTTTCTTTGTTCATCGGCCCTGGCCGAATGAACACGCAATCCGTTTAACGGCCCCTTCTTGGCGTGCAGCCCTTTGTGCTTACTCAAGTTTGCTGTTTGTCTGCGCAGGTCGGGATGGACACATCGCAGCATTATTCGGGCCCACCCCGGATCCGAGGCAGTCGAGCCCCGAACGCGATCCGGCCCCCAACTCTCCCTGGGGGACAACCACGGTCGAGGCCAGGACAAAGAAGCTGGCAACTCACGGCGACGGGGAAATGAGCACCTGCAGACTCCGCGCCTGCGCCTGCATCTTTCCGAGTGGTGGCTGTGTTCACCGACTCTCGGAACATCTGTGTCAACCTGCGCAGGTAGCGTGTCGCGTGGCCGGAAGGGCGGTTTCAGAATGTCTCCTGCATGGCTGCAGGGTGGGGCAGGGAAGTTCGAGCGGCTGATCGCTGCAAATCCACCGATGCTATACTGCCCAGTGGGCATGCCCGATATATCTGGCAGAGTATTAACACAGGCTGGTGGCTTGGACAGTCAGTGCTAACCAGAGCCCACAGACTCCGATGGCCTTCCGATGGCCTTCCCACGGTCTCTTTCCCTCCCGGTGGTGATGGAGTGATGGGAAGGGAGACGGGGTTCCTACCGAGGTAGGCAGTTCCAGAACGCGCCCACCGGATCAGGATTAGAAATTGCGACGATCTCCGTCTTTGAGAAGGCGGACCAAACTCTGGCATATTGCGCGGCTTCGTCTAGCGTCGGCACTTGCCTGTTCTACCTATGGGCAGGGCTATATCAGTCTCCCCGTACAAGATATCCCCAAACCGCCGGTGGTTATTGTCAAAGGTACAGGGACGGGTTGGTGTTAGGGCTGGACGCATGGGGGCTGCGAACCAACAAACGCCTCGACTGGGTAACCTTCCTTAGAGCACTGTCGATCGCAAGTTCGGTGTCAAGGCAAGAACAAAGAACCTGAACTAGGGCGCGGTCGTACCCGAGTTGCCACCTTTCCCTAGGGTATAGTACAGCCCTACTAAGCTACAAAACAGGGTTGTTTATCACCCAAGACTCCGAAACGGGCTGGGGATAATCGCGCTGGAGCGGAGCACGGGGCAACTGCAATATCAAAAACAAGCCTCTTGGCTCAGATTGATCTCACCCTGGTTTCCACGAGACCATCCACTTGCCACCAGTGGGAGACGGGCGACTTCCCACCGAATCAAATCTCCAACATCGCGGCCCGTGTCCACCTTTTCACGGGTGGCCCACTTGAGAAAGACTGATCAAACAAGTCTTGCCTTCACTTCCACTCTTTACTAAAATGGTGGGTCGCCTCCATGTTTGGATGGCAACCGCCCCAATGCTCGCACAGCCATTCGATGCCCATGGCTCGTACCCGCGATTGTAACCCCGGGGCCGTAAATTCTTGTGTTTTTGGTTTTTTTTTTTTTTTTCTTCTCTATTCTTGTTCATCGTGCTAGGCGTGTCTGGTAACCCGAGTTATCGCGCATGCAGTCGTATCAACCGACTATAGGCCACTCGCCTCGGTAGGTCGACGAGAAGACGACGATCACAACCTTGATGTGATTTCTCTCGCCGGCGAAGTCTTCTTTTAGTTCCGACTAGGCTGCCCTAATTTTACTACTAGCAGAGTAGTAAGTAAAAATGATTGACATTGATTTACATAGGAAAAATGGTGACTGGCCCCGGTGGTCTTTTTGAGTCTGTGGCGATCGCGGAAATCCCGCCCATCCAACTTTTCCCACTCGCAGGGCAAACGACCACAAGATCAAGATCGATCAAACGCCTCAGCCCAACGATCAAAAACAGGTCTCAGCGGGGGCCAATGTCTCGTCTCCCACATCGCCATTCCCTGTTTCGCTCCTACGCCCTTCCTCCTTTCGACTAGTCAACCTCTTATGTATGACGCCTCCCCCTCCCTCCACGGTGATACCATCGAAGGATATCCCTTTCCCTCCGAGTCTTTGCTGGCGGAGCTGTATCTCGACTCGGAAGTCGGGAGGACCCGAAGCCAACCTGCTTGACCTTGAGCTAGTGTGCATTTATCCGTCCTGTTTCTTTCTTACGCTACCTAAGGTATGATACAGGCCCCTGCACATTCTAGATTAGGATTGGAAGATACGGCCCTGCTAGGCCGGCGCCGCATTGAATTAGCGGGGGCCATGCGGGACGGGCTGATCATTCCAAGCAGCCGAGCTGGTCTAAACGTTTTCCCTGGCAGGGGGGTGCTATCTCGGCTAGGACGGCGCGTGTCACCAGTACTGTACGAGACGTTCGGGACCAGCTCGCGTCCGAGGCCACGGTGATGGGCGGGACAAGGGCATTCCTCATTCTTGGAATGAGCAGAGTGTGACGCACGTGTTACATCTACTCCGAACAGAGGGAGGAAGCTGAGAGTATTTTAGACTTAGTTACCTGTATGTATGTAGATGGTAGATGTGACGACCGGCAGATCTCATTTGATTCACACACCACCCCGAAACACTAACACCTGCAAACATCGAAGCGCCCCATCGAACCAGCCATCCACCGAACCCACCACTGGCAAGAACCAACAGCGGAAATGTTTGCTCGCGGTTACGCTCCGCAGGTGGCGTTGATGGATGGGACGTGCACATGGATGCACCTCGTGCGAGACTCCTTCTTTGTCTATATTCGACCTAGATAGGATAATCATAATCTTGAATTTCAATTTGCTTTTTGCCCGCCTTTCCTAGCGAGAAAGGGTCACATACCTGCCTGAGATAGAGGTGTTTGCTTGCCCCCACCAACATCGCAAAGTACTTCTAACACCCTAGTACCAAGTAGGTAGAAGGACTTCATGACCATCTGAGACTAGTTGGGCTGGGATAATTGCTTCTGCATTGGCCCCTCTTGACTGCTACGGCTGCTGGAACTATTTCGAAATAAGTAAGAGGGACGTGCTGCTCCTTTGTTGTTTTTGATGGACTCGGCGATCAGGGTGAGACGGTTTAGACGCCAGGATAATTTCCGAAAAAAAAGGAATATGCGGATGTTGGGTCATTTGGTTGAGGTACGTACGGGATTAACCGGTACACTTGCTGCTACAGCACAGAAGAAGAAATGGATGTGTACACCAGAAATCAAATCAGAGGAAGATCAGATGACTCGTTGAATAATCTTGAGAAGAGTCTGAATATTCAGTAAGCAATCGATGTGCCAGATTTTCTTTTCTTTTTCCATTCCCACTTTCCTGCTTTTTGAGTGGTTCTGCAGGGTTTTGCTTTTTGCGCTGACAGCGACTCGCCTCGTTGGTCAGCGCTTCCAAATACCTGACTGAGATACAGCAGTAGTGTGTCCATTAGATGTCCCTAACAGCGTGTCTGTCAAATATCCATCACCTACATTACATGTATGAACATATGTACATCTGACTTGCGTAGGTCTATCTTGGGAAGACGATCGAATGCAGTTACTACATGTGCAGATGAGACTCCAACAAGCTGATGGTAACACAAGAGCTGAAGTGGCATCTTGCGACACTGAAACCCCTCGCAACCCCGCGGGTACACACCGGTGCAGTTGTAGCGCCGGCCACGAACAAGGCGTCGGGAGAAAAGGCCGCAGCCTCATTTCGAAGATGACGAAGATGGGAGGACTGAAAAAAAAAAAAAAAAAAAACAAAAAGGCAAAAATGGATTTATGTGCCACTTGGCTGATGCTGATGGATTGGGCTAAATCGCTCCCTTTTTCCTCGGGGGCGCTGGGCTATGCAAATGTAAATGCGAGTTTGACTATCATACAGTGACGCAGTTGGACAAAGTAGAGGGGTATCACAGGGGCGCAGGTGTGACCAGGATCATAAGGGGAAGGGAAGGGGGTTAGAGCGAAGCGGCTGGTCTGCAGGCGCTTGAGTGATCCTATCGGCAAGGCTGAGCCCGAGGCTGTCCATGTGCATCCCAGGCGGAAAGGTATTGCTTCCATCTTTTGTTTTGTTCGTACAGGGCGAGGACGAGTTGAACGTCAGCTCGTGGGCATTGGAGATGTATGCTTTATGCCGGCGCGGCGGACGGACTCATTCTCGTCCTCTCGGATTCAGGGATTGAAATTTGCGACGGGTGAGGGCGCATTGGCAGGGACGGCTTCTGCTCCAGCGCTGGGGGTGCCTCGATCTTCAACGGCGCGCCCTCGTAGTCGTCCTCGTCATCGCTCGACGATTCTTCGCCACGGCGACCATAGCGGCGGTCTTCCTCCATGCGACGACGTTTGTCTTCGATGTATTTCTTTTCATGGGCGTCTGTAATATTCTTGGTCAAAGTCTGTTCGAAAACTCCATCCCCTAGAAACATGAACCAAAACTTACCTCGGATCTCCTGTGTCTTGACAGCGTACATCTGAACCTCCTCCTTAGACAACACTCTCAAGACAATGACATAGTCGGATCGTTCTTCAAACCGCTCATTACCAGCTTCCAATGCCTCCGGATTCACTAACTTTCGATCGATCTTGGTCCATCGCGCACCAGGCGGAATACCCTTCTTGTTCGCATCCTTCAGGGGCGCTACACCTTCTCGGATAGGGTTGGGTTCCTCGGGGAAGCTCTCGCGAGGTGGCTTCAGGATACCCTTGGGTGCGGCCACCTCCGGCTCCTTCTGGACAGGCGGCTCGACAGTAATAGGCTTCCGCACATCTTCGTGGCTTCCAGACAGAGAGCCACGGGAGTCATGAGAGCGGTGGTCCTCGAGCATTTGCTGCGGACGAGAAGGTTCATGGCGGGACCAGTCGCGAGGGTGGCGTCTGGCCGAACGCTCGTCTCCGCTGCTGGTATCAGTACTACTGTGCCGGCGTCGCGGAGTAGCAGACGGTTCGTCCCGATACTTTCGCAGGTCATCATCGTCAGTGTATCCTTCTGATTCGCTGTCAGTGTGACGCTTGGAGCGTCTGCGTGATCGGCCACTGCGGTGGTGGCTGCTAGCGGTAGGCTCCAGATACATCTGCTTTGTTCTCTCGGGGCTGGTGTCATTGCCATCGTTCAAATCTCTCGTATGGTCTCGAGGTACATGCTTGGTAGATTCATAGTCGCGCTCGGGATCATGCGAGCGTCTAGGATGGCTTGCCCGAGGTCGATGGTCGTAGTCTGACATGTCCGAGTAACCGGCGCCCAGGGCGGCCGTGCCCAAACCCGTCGCTGCAAGAGCCATCTCACCACTGCCATTGTGAGGGTGAGGTCGTGGGGACCGATCATCCCGAGAATATCGCTCTCTGTCACGGTGCGACCGGCGATGACGAGACCGTCGGTGAGGATCATAGGATTCATAGCCATCGTCAGAATCGTGAGGAACTGCGACCAGGGCGCGGTCATGACCATCTCCGCGAGATCGCGATGTATCTCTGGTACGTGAAGAAGCCCGGGGGACCTCGAGACCGTGACTCGAATTGCGAGGCCGGCCTTCGCGGTCGAGTTTGTCAAAGCCCCAGCTGGTTGGAGGAGGGCCGTGAGGGCGTTCTTTGCGGGGCATGTATTGCGGATGCTCTTCCATCACATTCAAGCTGAGAGGCCGATCGACCGAGGATCTTGTGCTTGAATGACGAGGCTTGACGGGGTAGTCGCGGTCAAATTGCTCTCGTGGTGTAGTATATGAGTAGGCATCGTATTTGTCGATATCGTCGCCCTTCTTCAGCCCATCGTATGTGGGATAGCGTCGGTGGTGTCCAACCGGGGCATGGACGCGATGAGACGATCCATGATGAGATCGGTGGTGTATGCCACTGTCACGAGGATCTAGTCGGCCCGTGTCACTAGCATAGTCGGTGCCGCTATAGACCCGACGGTGACGACCGTGGTGGGATGGTTGAGCGTGAACGAGGTGGTGATGGCCCGAGTCCGAAAGATTGTCGACCCGGCCGGCCGGCGGAGCCACCGGACGAAGATGAGCGCCCGATGGAACAGCTAGGCGCACCGGGGTATCATAAAGATCCGTGGCTGATGTAGTGTTGCTTCTGCTCCGGTGTCTGGACTGCGTGGCCTGCACAGACTGCGGCTGGATGGTGTACTCGGTACGTTTCTTGGAATGACCAGCATCCCGATATTTATGCTGCCCTGTGGGCTGCACATCTACCGTCGACCGATGCCGTGGCTGATACCGGTGCGTACCATAGCCCACGTCGGACGGGTAGTGGTAGTCATCATAATAGTCGTAATGGCGTCGGGGAATGTCGTAAGGGTCGTGGACGCCCGGGAGCTGGACCATCCCGGTCGACGCCCGCGGCCCACCATGCATTTGGCTCTTTCCGCCGGTCGGCGAGAGGTTGCGGTAGTGCGCCATCACGCGTTGTGGGACTGGTGTCGTCCAGAAGCGAGGGCGTGGAACTGGGCGCTGGGGCAGGGCCGGCGCCGGCGTCGACGCCGGGATCGAGGGCGGGGGCTGCAACGACGGCATTAGGCGGGATTCCCAAGAGAAGACCGGTGCAGCAAAAGCAAATCCTGATGCGGATCCATGAATGCAAAACTTACAAGATGAGATCGGGATGAAGTATAAGTAATCCCGAACAAGCAAGATCGCGATCGGCCGGCAAGAATCGAGCTACTGCCGGTAGTCGGGAGATTGGAGGGGCCAGATGATCAACTTGACACCGGGGGTCGTTGGAAGGTGGGGGTGGCAGGTCGAGTTTTGATGCAAAATCGGCGAAGAAGAGAAGTTGTGAAACGAAAAAAGAAAAAGGGGATGAATGACGCAAAGCGCGCGGTCGAAGTGGGATGACAAAGCCCCACCCAGTTGGGCATCGACGTAATCACTGTCTACCTTAGGATAGAGTAGGGTTGTAACAAGTGGGAATTAAAGGGAAGGGATGAGAGAATTCAATTGTTGCTGGGGAACTGGGTTGTTGACAATTTGCTGTCAAGTTTGGCTCGTGTATAGATCGCGCCCATGGTCGGCGTGGAAGACCCGTGGAATGCTTCGATGACATCGCCTGAGGCTCAACCGACTCCACCACCATCCATTCTCACACGTCTAATTTGCCCGGGTTGCTCGCCCCGGGTGGCCGGGTCCCATTCGAAGTGATCGCTGCATCCTGATCCTGCTATATCCGGGCCTCTGATTCTGGCCCTCGGCGGGGTGTGCTCCGGAGAGGACTCGCGATGGCACCTTCCAAGCTCGTTCAGCCATCCGCAATGGTCGGATATTTCCCGGTGAGTTTGGAGTCTTCAATCCACCACATCGGAAAATACTTTCTAGCCGTCTGAAGATCGAGTGGAGCAGACTAAAGGGATATTCCGGCCCGCAGGTGTATCGCTGCAATTGTGAAACTCCCCCTCCAAGGTGCGCATTCTGGAATTGTTCGAGGCGACAACACACCAGCTGACCTCCATCCAACCACAAAATGCCAAAATGCGGGTAGTAGTTCGCATTGAATTCGATCCAGTCACAAACCACTCGAGTGCAGCCCGATTGGCCATTCCCGGAGTATACAATGCACGGCATCCCATCACCATCGTCCACCACGACTACCCCCACCACAATTCAAACAACAACAACATCATCTAAACTCGCACCGACCACCTCCACCTCCCAATGCAACGCTTGCAAAGACTCCTTGCCCCGAAATCCCCACCAGGAAGCGGAAGTACATCCGCGAGCACAAAAAGCCCCGTCACATCCTTGTTAACCGACCCTAGCCCTTGGAAAGGGATCCAGCCTTCCCAAGGCATATTCCACGCCCAGTGCATTCCCACCCCGGGTATGATCGCCCCATTTTGGCCCCGATCAGCCTACCAGAGCAGTTTCCAAGAGACGCATCGTGCATCATCCACGTTCCGACCAGCGTTTTGGTGCCGTTTCAATATGGCTCTCCCCATGGCGATGCCCCTTCGCCCCGCCTGCCCTCCCCCTCTCTCCCTCTTCCGGCTGCTAGGGGGAAAACGTAAGACTATTATGGACATGGATTGAGAAAGGTACGTCCCGCACACGGGAGGACCGAAGGCTTGCAGCAAACTATTTCTTAGCTTGTACCAATGTCCCTGGAGTTGGGTCCGTGAGTTGCAGGTTGCATAATTGAGAGACTCCTCGTCTACAGTGCAGGCAAGGCTTGAAGACTTGACTATTGTCACAATGATATGAGCCGTATCTGCTGGTCAGTGCTACAGAGAGGGAAAGTATGACTCGATCATCCACCATACCCAACTAGGCAGGTGCTATCACAGGTTGCATCAACCCTCCCAGAGCCACGGATATTGACCGAAGCTCAAGCTTACTTCTCTCCGTATTGTTAAGGACTAATGTCTGAAACTGTGCTTGTAATTCTATTAGATCATATTGGGGGACATAGTGTATTGAACCATTCCAAGCTTGAATCACATATATACATCAGAGGTCCATATCATTTCCGGAACGCAGTTTTTGATTTTAAAGCACCATGAGCACAACGCAGCTATACAATAAGTGAGAGAATATTCTGTTGAGGTTCCAGGATAAGGCACCGAATTGATGCCTCATTCCCAACCTCTGTCGGCATGCCTGTTCAGGGAAACCCGGGGCACTGAGCTTGATATGCGCTTCAAACGCTCTTGTGCGACATTATATTCTACATTCAGGGGATATTCATGGAAGAACACCGATTGAGACCGATAATAGGGGTTTACTACTGTCAGGGGCTTGCCGCCCGTTCAGGGATAAATACCCCCAGAATCGTATGTAGGCAGTTCAACACGATACAGTCAAGTTCTATTCCATCAAGGTCGATTCGTCTAGCAGGCCCTTATTCAATATTCAGTGCTTCATCGTATCCAATCTCAACATATTCTAGACGAATAAAGTTTGAATGAGTAGCTAATATTTTCAATTGGCGCTTTGCCCGTAGTTAACTTATAAACATTGAAACCCAACCACAACACTTAAGCAGAACCGTATTCTTGTATAATGGGCACCAGAAAACCCACAAAAAGCGAGGGACTTAAAGTAGATCTGATAAATGAGTCCATCCATCCATACTGTATCACAATATGTCGATGAGCTGTGATACACACGGTGCGGTCGATGACAAAAGCCTCGTCCTTGTGACCACATATTTAAGAACCGATCTCGACATAATGGACAATTCCGTCTGAAATATGTTTCAGTCCTTACTATTTTATATACAACATCAGACGAGTCTCTATCACTAACTGAATTTGTGCATCCCCAAAAATTGTGTTCTATATGGCGAGGTTCTCGAGCACGCCGAATTTTGCCAGTCCAGAAGAGCCGAGCGGAATGGCGAATCAGGTGGAAAAATAGATTGTCTCGTTAAAAGGAGACTGGATCTAGGAAACTGATCTTTGGTTCATCCATTGCGAGGAATTGGTATATGAAGAGAAGCACCGAGGTCGGGTGTGAACTGACCGGCAGGACTCCCGAGATTACACATAAAGTTCGGGATCGTTCGCCGTTGCCGAGAAGGCGGTTCATTGTTGGAGTGCGCGTACACAGCAGAGATCGAGATAAGATGCCGCATATATTTGAATATCATGATTTCAATGATATTATGTGTCCTGCTAAGGATTTCTCTAGATTTGCCGGATTATCATGGTATTGCACCTGCACGCCTAAGGGGGTGTACTCTAGATAAGCCTACTAGGGTAAAATTTTAGTCGAGTAATCTTCCGACTGGGTTCACTCTCAGGTAATCGCACGGAAGTCCCAGAACATGCGGGGAACACCCCTCTTAACCATTCTTTTGTGAGGGGGGAAGCTCAACATAAATAAGCGTTCCCCCCAGCGCGGCCGCGCCGGCATCCGATGCTTGACCCTATCCTCCGCGGGATCCAATTTCCTCCATTCCCTCCTCTCCCGACACTGCAACATGGTGAAAATCAACCGGCACATCCAAGTAGTGGGCTGCCACTGCGCAGGTGAAGTCTGCGATGTCATTACTGGAGGCGTGATGGACCCGACAGGATGCAAGACCATGTACGACAAGCTACTTAGTCCACTTCCAAGATAACGAAGATCAAATCCGCCAGCTTCTTCTACAGGAACCCCGAAGACGCTCCGCAATGTGTGTCGGTCTAGTCCTACCACCGACGAACCCCAAAGCGGATGCCGGGTTTATAATCATGGAGAGCGACGAATACCCGCCCATGTCTGGAGGCAACACGATCGTCACCTTTACGGTTCTACTGGAGACGGGGATGGTGAAGATGGTCGAGCCAGTTACAAGATTGACGTTGGACACACCGGCGGGGCTGGTGACAGTGGATGCAGACTGTGAGGACGGGAAAGTCAAGGCCGTTTCCTTTAACAATGTCCCCTCTTTCGTCTTCAAGCTGGACTATCAGGTCAACGTTCCCGAGTTCCCGGAGCTGGGAACTATTACGCTCGACATTGTGTGGGGAGGCATGATCTATGCTGTCGTCGACGCGACGACGATTGGACTCAAGATCAATCACAAGAATGGCCCGCTTCTTATTCGACTTGCGGAGGCGATCAAGGCGGCGCTCAGTAAGTCCGATTACATTCCCATCCACCCGGAAAATCCGGATATAAAGGGCGTCCATTCTCGAATTCACGGAACTGTTGAATGAGGAGACGATGGAAGCCACGAATACTGTTGTGGTGTCTCCGGGTCGCTTTGATCGATGCCCTTGCGGCACCGGCAGCTGCGCGAGGATGGCTATTCTTCTTGCTCGCGGCCAACTCGCGGTTGGTCAGCACTTTGTCCACCGCAGTATTATCGGTAGTACTTTTGAGTGTTATATTCGGGGAACGACTAGGATAAGAAAGCAAGAGGCTATCGAGCCGACTGTGAAGGGGAGTGCTTGGATTAACGCATTTAAGCAATGTTTTGGATCCAACCGATCCCTGGCCCAATGGGTTCCGAGTCGGTGATCAATGGCTCCTGAATGAGGAGTAAGATTGCTCCTGGTCTCCAATCTAGATGGCTGATACGTCGTGTATAATGCACAAGACGAGACGTGGATCTCCTGCCAGTTACAATTTGCATTGCCGAGCGCAGGACGATTATCTGCGTATCTAGTATCGTCGAATGATTGTTTCTGGTAATTGTACAGACGAAAATAAAGTAGCAAATATCAGGAATAAAATGCTCATAAGACTAAACTCCACCCCATGATCTGTAAATACGAGGACAACACAAAAAGCATCATCATAAGAATAAGCATAACTCCAGACCGGCTAATGCTGAATATAATCCTCACGAGTCATTCCCCTGCACCCAAAAATAAAGGCGCATCATCCAGAATGCATGCTCCTGCGCCCCGAATGGAATCAGAACCCTCGAGTCGGTCTTCTCCACATACGTCTGAATGACAGACGATTCGGTATTCTCCAAAGGCCCACCAAGAACAAAGCATGGATTGGACGGGAGCAGCATTTCCAGATGTTTGCGTTCGGCACCGGGGCAGAAGAGGAAAGTGTTGGATGTAAGGCGCTCAAATGCGACTGGGTGGTTGACGACGGTCATACCGAGCGATTCAAGGAGGGCGCGGTCTAGTTCATTGAATGCGGGGTCTTGGGCGTAGATTGGGAATGAGGTTTTACCTGTGGTTCGAGAATGGTTAGCCTTACCCAGAGCAAATATTTCCCAGCGAGGAAGGGGAGGCGACTCACCACTGGCAGATAGCACATCCTTAACACACTCCAACGCAGCAAGCTGATACATCGAAACAGCCCTCCGATCAACCCACCCATCACGAAGAAACCCACTCGGGCTCCCAAGTCCAATGCAAACAATACCATCGATAGATCCAGAGACAGCAGAATTCACCCGCGAACTCTCATCCGCGACGCGTTCATGTATTCTACCCCCCAAATGCCCCTGCAACATCTCCCACGTCTCCGAATCGACCCATCGCTCCCGATACCCTTTATACTGCGCCTCCAATTCCTCGAAAGTAAGCCGGGCCGGCGCTGAGGCGGGACCAATTATCGGTTTATCATCTTGATCTTCCGACGTGACGAGCTCGTTATCATTTCGTTTCGTGCTTCGCATTACGCGCCGCACGTTGCTGCCGCTCGTGACGTGAGTCCAGCCGTCGTTGTCTGTGACTTGGGTGCGTTTTTGCGCGGAGGAGGTACTGCGCTTTTTTCGCTGGCTGTGTGGCATGTTGCGGAGTGTCGGGAGCGTAATTGCACTCCAGAGTCCAGTTGCGCGAAGGTGTGGACGATGCGGTCATTGGCGCGGAGGGGAACTTTTTTGGTCTGATAAGGGGGTTAGTAAGCGACGATAAGGCAGGTGCTTTGAGCTTGACCTTTGGGCTGACTGTGGGGACGGGAACTAGGGGATCGGCTGGAACTACTGGAGGCAAAACTGCGTGCCATTGCGTTGAAAGTATTAAGTGGGAGCCTAGGCTAAATTGAACGACACCGGCCCAAGTGGAAGGCTGATGAGGTTCAAGTAATCATTTAGCTATTGAGAGGTTGGTTGCAGGCTGCTGGAACGTGTCGAATGTCTAAGGCTTGTGGGTAACGTACCCGTCCGACCGAAACTAAATCGCGACGGACTCATTCGCACAAGAATAATTTGATTAACCCAGGGAAATATCTTCGTCGATTTTAAAGGTACTTGATAGTTTTAGGCACGAATGGCCTATTAGAATTGCTTTTTGTCATTCATAGCAGACGAAACACACTTCAGCATCGCCGTGGTTCATCGCGAAGGTGGCCGGCTAGAACGCGTTTTCAGCTGGCTGTTCAGAGACAGAGACGGAGATTTGCGGCTAGAACAAGCGATGCCGGCTTTCATTTCGTTCTTTGGGGCCGACTTCAAATGTATATAAAGTCTTGAGATTCCTTGGGAATGGTCAGAAAATAATAATAAAAAAAATTAATAAAATTCTGATTATCTCCATATCCCTCCTTCCTCGCATTCAATCTTCGTGTTCAGTTTCCATAAACAGATCCTGACATGGCCGTCGAAGCGCTTGCTGTCATAGTGCCTTCGCACACCAACGGTACCAATGGAGTGAACGGTGTCAACCGAGTCAATGGCGATGTTGGTCACAACAACATGCCAGTCGCCCTGTTGTTAGAGGCGCTGCAACGTCTCCTGGTCGACTCAAAGACCATCGGCATGCTATCCAAGAAGTTCAGCCTCGACAACTTCATCAATAAACACGCCGTTCACAAGAAGGTGATCACCAACATTGACATCGACAAGGTCAACGTTGAAAATGAAAACGATGCCTTCCTCGACACCATGATAGACCTCAAGGTCCAGAAGGACTAATACTACCAAGAAGTCATGAACGTGCGAAAGTCGATTTCCCTCCACCTCCAGTCTGCCATTGCCGATAGCGACAAGCTGCTTCAAACCCTCACCAGCGTCACCGAAAGCCTGGCCGTTGCTGATCATGAGTGTGACCTGGCCATTAAAAAGTTTGATACGGAGAAATGCCGTAGCGAGGAACTTGAGAAGCAACTCAAGTTTTTCAACTGTGAATTAAGTCGCGCCAGTCTTCGCATGATTGAATTGGTTCGGTGCCGCGATTACAGGGCTATTGATGTCAACGTTGCAGAGCAACAGGTCGTTCTCCGAAATGAGCAGATCAAGCAGCTCGAGGTGGAAGTGGAGCGAATTCAGAACCTCGTCTTCTCTCTGGCAGCCGAATGTGCCAAGACCGTCGAAAAATACCGCCAGGCGCAACGAGAGGAATGAATGGCTCAATAGAACGCCGAGCGAGCAAGGAGCAGTGGAAGGAGGCCAAGGAGCGGATCGAGAGAGATTACACCAAGCTCTTCGAGTCACACACCGAGCTCACCGGCAAGTACACCACTCTCTTAGGCGGGCCCAAATCACCAAGGAGGTCCTCGACAGCTTCGAGAAGAAGGCCATCAAGCTCGAAGAGGAGCTCAAAATTCTCCGCAAGCAGAGCAGAACGTCCGAGGAAGAGCGCGTCAAGATCGTCGACCTGCTGAAAAAAGCTGAGAAGGACCGCCAGGGTGCTATTGATCGCGAGTAGAAGGCCATCAAGGAGCGTGAACATGCTGAGGTCGGGCGCGATCGGGCTCTGCAGGAGGAGCGAGATCCGCAGACTCGGTATAGCGAGACCAGGACCCGTTGGAATGAGCCCAAGCGCCTGTTGGAGAAGGCCAACCAGGAAATCGAAACTGTCACGGAGGAGCGCGACTTTGCCTCGAAGCGCTCTCACGTCGTCTGCCACTACGACCAGGAGAGCATGGATCAGGCACTCAACCTCATCCACCACCAGTTGCTCGGCGAGTGGAAGAAGATGTCCGTGGAGGAGATTGAAGCGGTCGGAAAGCTTCTCGAGGCAGAGAAGCACAAGTTCATTTGTCGACGGTAAGTCCAACGCCGTCCGTGAGAAGATCATCTGCCTCCAGACGGTGCTCACTCTTCTCGAAGTCGCAGCGAACCACTCTGACCGAGAGCGAGTTCTTCAAATCCGGGCAACTCTGCAGGCCAAGATCGACAGCCAGAGCGAGAAGCTCACCGAATTCCACTATGAGCAGGTCGAGTGGAACGAGGAGCGCGCAGCCATGTCGAAGGCCATCCAGGATGAGCGCCACGAGCACGCCAAGACCCTGGCCCATAATGACGAGCTGAAGGAGCAGCACGAGACCCACGGGCCATCATGCACGAGGAGATCCGAAAGCTGGAGTAGTTCGAGGAGAAGAGCAAGGCAGATTTCGAAGCGAGAATCAGCTCGGAGGAGAAGGCGACTCAGCAGAAGTTCGAGGCAGAGCTGAGAGTAGAAGGATAATGCCCAGAAGGCGCAGCAGGAGTAGCTGAAGAAGTTCAAGCGCGGCCACACCCACGAGAACGTGGCTATTCAGGACATTTTCGTGGGCGGTCTACTACTAGAAGAGCACAAGAACAGGAACGAGCACAACGAGGTTGCTTCTCACTATGGCTCTTCGGAGCCGGCTCACTTGGAGCACCTCCTCAGGGGTAAAGGGTGCTCTTCCGTCCCGATTGTTGTGGTTTACAAGCATGGCGATTATGCGCCGCGCATTATTACTACGATGAATGGTCATATCACCTTTCCCCAAGCTTTAAACCGAGGCGGCTGATCTGGAACACATTGTACGCTTCTCACAGTCCTAACCGATACTCTCTTTTGTTAGTTCCCCTGCTCTTATATACTGTATCTATTACTGTCCTTGCGAATTTCTTATAGCCCGCAAAACATTTCAAACTTGGAAAATAATTATGTGAGAAAAATGTTGTTCTAGACTATGCCTTCACCACATCAAAACCATTCTCCCAATCATCCAACGCCTTCCTAATTTCAATCGCATAGGCTGGTATACCCCCAGAGTAACACACTGGCTCATAGACCTTACCAGGGATACTACCACCCATGTAAGTCGATCTAGTCGTCGGGAAGAGCGATCGATCATTGAGCTCGACAATATGTTTCTTCCATTTACTTGCAGCCTCCACTTTCGGATTGATATACTTGACACCATTCGCCTCGATCTTGGCAATGGTATCAGCGATCCAGCGACCTTGCACTGCGACTGAAGTCGGTCCATTGCTCAGGAGAGTAGGGCCGTGCGGTCCGTAGATGTGGAACATATTCGGATAGCCGCTGACAGTCGTACCAAGGTAGGTATTTGCACCTGGGATCCAGTCTTTCTCAAGCTCAGTGCCGTCGATGCTCTTAAGCCCGAGTTGGGTCATGACGCCAGTGACGACATCCTGTCCACATTAGCATGAGCATTTGAAGGTCTTGGTGTGTTAAGTGGAACTCACAAATCCAGTTGCAACAGCAATAACATCCAACTCATGATGAGTACCGTCCTCAAGAGTGATACCCGTCTCAGTAAACTCCTTGATAGCATTGTTCTTGATGTCGACAAGATGAACCGACTCTCGGTTAAACTGCTCAAAATAAGTACTCTCGAGACACGGCCGCTTAATACCGAAATAGTGCGGCATTTCCCAAGGCGCAAGCAGATCCCTCAACTTCGGATCACCAATACGATCCCGCGTCTTCTTGGCCCAGAACTTGTAGGATTCCTTGTTTGCCTCTGCATTGAAGAGATTATCCTTGTACAGAGCGACCCAGTACCGGAAGCCGCCCTCCTTCCATACCTTCTCATAGAAGGCTTCACGTTCCTCCGGGGTATCGTCGAACGTGTTACGTTCACACCAGTCGTATAAAAATCCAGCAAAGCTCGCTTCGCGGTACCGGAAGAGCTCGGGATAGTAGGGCTTAATTCTTTCCTGCTCTTCGACCGTGAGGTCGCGCTTGCGCATCGGGACGGCGAGGTTGGGAGTTCGCTGGAAGACTTTGAGGTCGCCGGCTTCGGGACCCCAGGCCTGCGTGATCTGTACGCCTGAGGCTCCGGTACCTATGATCGCGCATCGCTTGCCTTTTACGTTGATTTTCTCTTCGGGCCAGAAGGAGGAGTGATGTATGATACCCTTGAATTTGTCCATCCCGGACCATGGCGGGATGTAGCGCTTGGCAGCCTGGAACGTTTGATCAGTAAAGAGTCAATCAGTTGTGGGGGAGATTTCATACGAAGCCTGTACCAAGGACAAGATATTTCGCCTTGGTCGTACGGCCATCAGCAGTTTCAACACGCCATTTTCCTTCCACAGTATCGAACTGAGCCCCAATCACAACGGTATTGAAAGCACAGTCCTTCTTCACCCCGATGACTTTATCAACATGATCAAAGTAGTTGCGAAGATCTTGATAGTCAGGATAGTTGTTGGGCCAGTTCCACGTTTCGTATACCTCGGGCCAAGAAAACTCGTATTCAGGAACTTCGGAGTCGACTCCTGCGCCGGGGTAGCAGTTCCATCGCCAGGTACCGCCAATATCATTTCCAGCCTCATATATGACTGTTTTGAGGCCGCGGTCACGAAGAGTCTTGAGCATGAAGATGCCAGCTGTCCTGTCAGCCGATGGAGCCAATATATGTGTGAAGATGACATACCGAACCCGGCTCCCACAATCAAAGCATCGACCTCGGGGTTCTGGGCATATGGTCCAATTGAGTCAACATGAAATTTTGAGTAGTCGGTAAGCTCGGTATTAAATTTCTTAGGCCGCGAGACCGTTTCGCCGAGACTCCCCATGTCGCATGCAGCTGCTATGGCACTCTTAAGAATTTTGATTCTAGTTCGGCATCTGGGATATCCATATTTATACCTTACCCATTGCTTGACAAGCCTGGCAATCTCTAGCCCGTCAAAAATGCCATGTCTGCACTACCATACAAGGGTTCCGTTGTTAGTGCACGTTCAAACTCATAGATCCGTCGAGGCTTTCGAAGAGCTGCTCCCATGCAGTATCCTATTGGATCCCACACTCTCGATATCAGCTGCCACTGCTACGTGTCATTATGCAGCCACTAGTCTGTTTGCCTCGGTCAATATCTGGACGCTGGGCGTGCGGAGACGGATGTAACTGCCCCCGCGCCCCGTTTGAAATCCGCAGCGGTCCCGCAAAGCGGATCCGCAGAGCTATAGACCCGCTGCGTAAGCAGAGGATTTGCCTGTCCTTTGCATGGACAATATCATGCACTAGTGATATCAAGTGATGCTGAGAAGACAAGGGTACTTGAAAAGAATGGTTATTTAGGCGATGCTCTCGACAGTACCCCGCAGTCTCACGAGTTGTAAGACCGGCTTCGAGACTCGAACCGAATCACATTTCCATCTCTTCGCCTCACTCACGTAATCATGGCCCTGGATTCGCAGATCTCGTCGCATATTTGCGGTATAATAGATAAAGCCTGTGAAGATCAACAGTCGGGTATCCCTGAAGTCACCGTTGTGGTTGTCAACAAAAATGGCGACGAGCTCTTGGCCCACTCTGCCGGTAACTGGGGCAAGGCATCCAAGGACTCCATGACTCTAGATAATATATTCTGGATAGCGTCGTGCACAAATATGTTGGTTCGTATTGCTTGTATGCAACTGGTTGAACAGGGTATTCTCAAGCTGGATGATGGGGTACCAACAGAGAACCTTTGCCCTGAACTGAGAAGCCTCAAGGTCTTGCAGCCAGATGGCAGCTGCGAAGAGAAGAAGCGTGCAATCACGCTCCGCATGCTCCTGACTCACACTGCTGGCTTTGGATATAACTTCTTCAACGAACGACTGAAGCAGTAATCATATCCGGTTTGCGTGGATGAATTCTCTTGGAATATCGAAGATATGAAGACGCCCCTTCCTTTCCAGGAGGGCGAGGGCTGGGAGTACGGTGTGAGTTGTATCTTTCCAAGACCATGTTGCAATTTTAACAGAAACAGGTCAGTTTCGACTGGGCGGGAATCGCGCTGGAACTTGCAGCAGACTTGTCGCTCAATGCCTAGCTTCAGAAACACGTCTTCCAGCCACGCGGTATCAAAGAGATGTCCATGATCCCCAGTCATGAGGTGCGGAAGAAATTGACATTTATGAATAACAGAGGGCCAGATGGCACTCTGGGGCCGCGCGACCATTCTCTCCGAGCACCTCTGATTGTCGATCTGGATAACGAGGCCGACGTCGGTCGGATCTTCAACAGTGGCGGCGCAGGCATATTTGCGAAGCCACAGGAGTACTGCAGTGAGTATCCGGAGAATTTCATCAAACGCCATCCACTGACGCTCGTCTCAGAAATCCTCGCGGTGCTGCTCAACGACGGAACATGCCCGAAAACCGGCAGCCAGCTGCTTCGTGGAGAGACCGTGAAGGAGATGTTCACGAACCAAATCCCTCAATTCCCCAGCTACAGTCGCCAAGGCATCCCCGCCGCAAAGCCGGACCTCACAAACCCCATCCCTGAGATGTATGCGGTCTCTGGAGATCCACCCCAGGGCTGGGGTCTGATGTTCATGCTGGGCAATGGTGGCGCGACGGGCCGATCGACTGGTACTGCGCACTGGGCTGGGCTTCCAAATCTGTGGTGGTGGGCGGGTCGCGAGAAGGGCGTTGCCGGGATGGTGTGTACGCAGATCTTGCCGTTCAAAGATGTGAATGTGCTTGGGTTGTGGGTGGCGGTGGAGAGCGAGGTATACAAGGCGCTGGGGGATGGTAGCAGAATTACCACATAGTGTCAACTTTCCAGGGAGTTTAAGATATGGGTTTACGTAGGATTTTCGGGCTTTTTCCTCAGAATCTACGAGGTTTTGAAGTGAACGGAAGCTCAAGCTTACAATGAACGTTTTTGGAAAACTATATTTGATTTTGGAAAATACAAAGCTTTATTTGGCTCACAGAACACGATCGAACAAACGTGATCAAGTGCATAAGGCGTGCACCAACACCCCTACAATTCCCTCTCGAGCTAATACAAAAGCACCACGTTTAAGTCAATCTGCAGCTCTTGAAACACATTTTATAGCTCGTCGCGCATCTTCAGTACATCCAGAGCGAGTAGCATCAGTTTTCGACGGTGGTCCTCCACAATCCGTTCGAGTTCTCGTACGCGCTGTTGCATGCGCTTTATCTAGGAACGAGTCAGCTTAGTTTTAAAAAGCATGGAGCTAAAACACAGTTTGAAAAGGATTAGGAAGAGGAAACACAGAATAATGGACCCGAGGGCTTGATGGTGAAACCCTGGGTCTCGTTCCACATTTGGCAGGGCGGAAGTAGGTTGTACTCACGTTGATATTGTTGTAACGGTGGGTGTGCAAGCAGGGAAAGAGAGTGGAAAATCTAAATTTGGGATGCAGCTGAGCCTGGCAAGAGGGGGTAGTGAGAAGAAATTGAAGAGAGTCGGATGTGGAAGGTGAGATGTGAAGGGCGGCATTAACTCAGTGGCGCCTGCTTGGGCGGAAGCTTTCGTTCGGCTCAAGTGCATATTTGGCAAGGAAGATACCTCAAAAACCAGAGCATTCCCAAATGCATTTTGACCTGCCCTCTTGAAGAAGTCTCGAAGCCCCGATCTCTCACTTCTGCCTCCGTTAGTAGTCGATAGCTAATCAACCGCCAACTCCCGTTGGTGAGCTCCCCCCGAATCAGCCACAACGTGCCGGCATACAACCTGTCCTGCTAGCTCACTTACGATAACCTATCGGAAGTAGGACACAAATCCTGACCAGGGTTATCCAGAGCGAGACTTATGGTTCAACAAGACATTCTTAGGGTCCATTAACTCGGCCATGTTGCACAGTCATGCGGGTTCCTGCAGTTCTCCTGTTGCGCCGTTCAAGCAGCCTCCAAGGCGTCCAGTCTCACCATGGTGATCTTCACTGCCCAATTCGTGCAAAGAATTCAGTCATAGCGGCTTATCTACTTCCCTCCGATCTACTTCGCCATTGGAGCTCCGCAGAGACTGAAATTGAAGATGATATTGCTTATGAATTTGGCCACAAAATCCAGAGCGGATTCTGGGACCATGGCCATGCTTCCAGAGGTTATTAAATGGGGGTGTTCATGGTGTTTCGAGAAAAGCCTACGATTTTCTGCGTTGTACTAGATTTGAGCTTGATTGAATGCTCTCGGGGATCCTTCAGTTAGCTAGAAAGGCTTACAGCTCACACCGGTCAGCAACGTTTTGGAGCGCGCACAAGTGTGCAATCCCTTTCCAGGCACCCCCTCAGCCGAAGAATCCCCGACAAGGCATTTACATACCTTCAGACGTGCATATGCAGCAGAATTATATGCACTGAGACTCAAATATAGGCAAGTCGAACAAGGATCCGCTCGGCAAGGCGATTTCCAGTCGTATTTTCTCCACATTTCGTCGAGCTAGTCAGCCCGAAGGCTAGAAAAGGCAAAATTGAGGCTGGTGGTCTTCCTCAATAATGCAATAATACAAGTCCGTTATTCCGCTTCGTTCCTCACCCGATCTCCATACGACTGCCAGTCCTGCATGTCGAGCAAATGATATAGGACATTACCAACTCGCCTGTTACTCAATTGCCCAGGTTAGGTGTCAGCATTCTTAGCTGCGCGGGCCACATGCAGAAGACATCACGAAGGACGGTTTTGGGGTTCTCAAATCTAGTAATCCTTTTGCAGGTATATCAACAAAAGTATCAGCAGTGAAACATTCCTTATTACGGTCTACTTGCACAAAGCCCTGTCCTCCTGAAAGACCTTAAAGCAAGTTTCTACACCAGCCGATATTGTGTGTGTTGCTGTACAGCCCGCAAGCCGCCAAGCCCGCCTTCGGGGTATCCCCAAGGGCCTATATTTTCCATCGAACATCTCCTTCACTTGAATGGAACTTCAGGTTTATTTCTTAGATAAAAACAGCGCCACGAACGACTGTTTTGAGCATTTTCAGGCCGATCTGCAAGTAGTGCAGACTTGGCAGTGTACCTGGGTGCTGGCTTGCATCTTCCGCCCTTGCGGGAGGCCTGATTTGGGTTCTTACTGGAGGGCAATTGGAGTATACAGACGACTACAGATGAACATATAAGGGGGATTGATTCTATGGGGAAAATAATCACGATCATCATCAGCTACCTGCTCAATTCTTAAAGACCACCAGCTACATAATTGCTCTTCAGAATATTCGACTTTATTTCAGTGGTGCTAATACAAATAACAGACCTGCAATGGCACTTCATGCTTCGTCAACCTGGTCAACACGGAGTGCACTGAAGGATCGGTAAGTATACTGTCACTATGAATCGGGATATCCCATAATATACATTAATAAAGATACTGATATCAACTTTTAGGGCGTTGGCAATGGCGGCGGCGACGGTGCCAAGTGCCATGTGATGAAGGGCAACACTGGCCAGGCGTACTGCCCTGTGAACTGCAACAAATACTACTGCCCTTAGAAGCCTCATATGAGGGAACTTAGGCCAACCCTCTCTGGCGATATGAGTGATTGGTTGGTGGAATACAATTCAACCTCGGGACTGTATCACCCGAGAGACGAAATTTCGGTGCAGTCAACGACTTATTGGAAGACTTTCTTACTTGCGAATGCCATTACAATGAATAAACGATATTGTCTCTTATGATCGCTTTTACCAGAAGTAGAACCGCTAATAGAGTGTTGTGGAAGGGTCGCAAGCATGAAGGGTAGAAATGGAGGGCATCTTACCTCAATTTTGCATATATTTGTAGAAATTGTAGATCAAGTTGGGCCATGCGATATCCCTGAGACAGGACCCAGGATACCACGAATGTCTAGTTTTTCTTTGGGCAGTGGCAACTGGTAGAAGACCAAGATGCGCGACTACCAAGCAACGCCCACCACCGCCCACAGCAGTTCGGTTCTTCGGGAGAACCCACGGCGATCGCTGGTCAGTGCAGTCCCGACTTCCAACATGAAACCCCCTGTGACTTGCACAGTGCTGCGACCAGCATATTCCTGCCGGGCCATCACCCATCACACTGCGCGAGACCATCTCTGACTTAAGCGCCCACCAGGGTACACCCCTCTCGCGAGCGCCCACAATTCTCAGAACGCCCGTTAGCGTCACCCCCGGCGCCTCAAGCTGCGGGCGCCCCGCCAATCACGCCGGCCAGCGGGCCTCGAAGTGATGGCACTTGCAGCAGGGCCGTGATGATCGTACTCCACTGGACCGCCGTCGGCCAGTCAGCGATCGCTTCACCTGCAGTGTCAGTCACATCCAGTGCTGTTTCCTGACTCGCCCGCGGCAACAACGATGGCTGCACGCGGTGTCGGAGCGGTACCCCTCAAAAAGACCAGCCCTCCCAACTTTCGCCTTGGCTTGGCCACGATTCGAGCTTCGTGAATGATTTGAGGCCCAGCACTCTCCCCTCCTCCTCTTGAATCCCTTCTGTCGATAGCTGTCGATAGCTGGAGAGATCGACGTTGGCCGTCGCCCTGTCCAGAAGCAATCCTGAGCTGCAGCTTCAAAAATAAAAAAATAAAAAAAGCGGGTTTGGTCTGCGTTTTGTTCGTCACGCCTTGCTGTTTCTCGTCGTTCTCGGTATAAACACATTCTACCACAGCAATGAACTCGATATCGCAATGGTCGGCCCTCATGGTCCTGCTGTGCATCACCATCGCCCACGCCCACACCGTCATCACCTACCCCGGCTACCGAGGAAATAACCTCCACACAAACGGCACTGTCGCACAAGCGAATGGCCTGGGTGTCGCGTGGGACGAGAAAAATGGATCGTACATCTACCCGTACGGCATGGAATGGATCTATCCATGTAATATTGCCATTCCAACCCTTGACTCAGACGGAGCAAGGGAAGTTTCGATCAAATGACTAACAATAGCGTCGTCTAGGCGGTGGTATGCCTCGATCCAATAACCGAACCAAGTGGCCCGTAAATGGTGGTGCAGTTGCGTTTCAACCGGGATGGTTCCCTGGCCACAAGACTGCCTTGATCTACATCAACTTGGGCCTCGGCGAGATCCCAGAGAACATGAGCCACCCCGTCGTGTCGCCCTTCCAGATCACCGGTCCGACCAATGACCCATACCCGGGCACCGTCTGCATGCCCCAGGTGCCTCTACCGGCCAACATCAGTGCGAAGATTGGAGACAAGGCTACGATCCAGCTGGTCGAGGTTGCGAAGCACGGTGCTGCTCTGTATAATGTACAGCCCATCTCTTCTCTCTCCATTTTATATGGACCCATGACTGACTTTACTTCCTTCAGTGTGTCGATATTGAGTTTGCCGACCCGCACGATCCAGAAATCGATGGCAGTGTCACCCGCGACAACTGCTTCAATTCCAGTGATATCACGTTCCAGTACATGTACACAACATCCGGCATCGGGTCCGGGGCGGCAATGATTCAGCCCCCACAGCATACTCTACTTGCATTGGTCCCCTTGTTGCTGGCGACTATTTTCGGTGGTCTTATGTAGATATGGCTGATGTCAGTTTTTCATTTGCATTTTGCGTGCGTTATTATTTACTTCGTGCATCATACCCATTCCTTTTGATTAATCCGAATATCACCAAAATTATTGAATCGGATTGTATCTTTCCATCTGCCTCTTATGCCTCCTTTTCACGAAAACTGCGGTAAGTGCCGAAGAACAGGAGATTCGAAATTATGGAACCTGATCGTGACGCATGAGATGTAAACTTGGAAGCTAAAACTTCGGACCCGATCATTTGTCTGTTGGTGAGGATGATCATGCCAACACAGGAGGCTGAGACTGTTGCCCAGTCCCACCCATCCTCTGCAGCCATGTTTGGGTGGAGGTGCAGCGCATATAACCCTGTCTTCAGACCATTGTAATTCTCGGACGATCTAAAATTCCTCCCGTTATCTCAGTTATCGATTTCAATCTTCTTTCTCTCGTGTGCGGGGCGTCTTCCTTTGCCCCGAGTGCCTGCACCGAGCATTTCGAGATGTGGAGTGAATGGCTTCAGTGCCTTTTTGACAATGGCCTGCTCCAAAAAGGCCCTTATGACATCCAGGCTCTCGATAAAGAAAAAGAGCACCTTTTCAATGGTGATGGTAGTTCTACATGGCAAGATAATACGGTTTTTTGGGTACCTCTACAGGATTATTTGCAAGAGGGCAAAATTGTTGGCGCATTTGAGAACAAGGACTTCAAACAGAGAAAATTTCCTGACTTGCTTGATCCTGTTGCACCAGGCAATTAATTGTCATCAACGGCACACCTTACTCTCATTGCTTCCTGATCTGGGATGCCGGCTGAGCCTCTCCCCCGAAGCGATCTTGGGGCACTATCGATTTCACTATTGTTTCCCAATACAGAAACCTCTTTCTCGTATACAGCAACTGGTGACTGTCCGGGTCGTTTCCATGGGAACCTTTTTCCGACACGCCTCAGAAAGTCCCACGGGCATAAAGACAAAAGTTGGTAGTTTTTAGAAGCCGATAAACGCAGATCGCTAAATCGAACCTGCGCTGAGGAAACTGGCTATGAGATAGTCAGTGAGAAAGTCTTTCTCAACTCAGGCATCAACCAGTCCTATCTAGAGCCTCAGGTATCCTGGACAAAAGGACCTTGGGACGGAAAGATTGGACGCGGTTGGCGGGGACGGGGGGACGGTCCGAGATGTGGGGTGGTTGGAGTGGAGATGATCTGCGTTTGCGCTTGGGCATTGTTAGGCGGTTGCAGAGAACAAGGATGTCATATCAAGAGGTGTTCGAGGGAAAGTAACACTGCAGTTGAGCTTTGTCGGTCTTCTGCACAGGACCGTTGGGGGCAAGTGTAGTCTCATATCTCGAGAAGGCAAAGCGTTTATAGTGCCTGAGGCAGTATCCTCCCCCCGGAAGGCGGACAGAAAACATGGCATTATGACATACATCCATGCAAAGATGAATCTAAACGAGCAAATGCTCTTCAGTGCCAAGTATAAAAAGGTCAAAATTCTTCTAGACTGTCAGCTGAAGAGTCATATATAATCACCTACAGTTATTCAATGTAATATCACCACTCTTAATTTTGTGACGCCGATGAAGCTTCAATGAATCGTCTGGATTTGAATCGTTTTCGCATTTTGTCTGTCGGCGTTTGATCAAACAACCATCAGTCGAAAACAGGGCATTCTCATGTGTGTAAATAAGGAAAGTAAGCTCTGGCCGTTACTGCCCTCCGTACTCGATGCAAGAACACTTGTAAAGAGCATTTCGATATTCACGTATGAGATTAGGTATGTATGGAATATATTGTGCAAATCCCCACGATCAGAAAACCTACTTCATGGAGGCTTAGCTGTCCAACTCTTTTATAAGGCTTATAATGGTTTGCGCAACCTCATCCGGACTCTCTTGGGGTATCCAGTGACCAACACCATCAAGCAATCGAAGTGATCGGAAATCAGAGCACACGGCACCACTAGTCATCTTGTCCAGTGCCCCTGGTTCCTGGTATATACCCCAGTCCTGCTTTCCAGAGACAAAGGCGCATGGGGGTTCAATCTTCTTCCCGGCAAAGATATCGTAGTCTCGCGTGTAACGGCCGTCAGGAGCCGTACGCACACGATACCAATTTAGGCCGCCTTGAAAGCCAGTGCGAGCATACTCGGCCACATAGACCGCCAGCTCCTCGTCGGGAAGCCACGAGTGCGACGACTTGCCCTGTGTCGGCTCGTCTGCCATATCTCTTTCCACAGCTTGGGGCATAGTTGCATCTGCTGGCATGATATAATATCCGGGCATCTGAACAACCTCTTCAGCGGACCACCCACTTAAGGGCCGGGGCTTGTTGCCTGGCCACGAACCACTTTTGAGGTGGAAGTAGCCACGTAGGAAGCGATGAAGTTCTTCCGGAGCGAGCGAGGACATATCTGGGCCTGCATTGGGCGTGGAGTAATACCACTTGTAATGTTTGCGCCCATGCCGTGCCAGGGCTTCGTGAATTCCCGACGCAGCCGCAGAGCCCTCGGCGCCACCTCCTCCGCCCTGTCCTGCAGCTTTAGCCTGGCTCTCGATACTACTCTCATTAGCAGTGTTGAACGGCAGGTCAGGGCTCCCGTTGAAAGGATGGCTCATGAGAGCTACGCTTCGGAAGAAATCCGGTCGAATGAGGGCACATGTTGATGCTGTGATGGCGCCGCAATCATGACCGGCCACGCAGTGCACCGACCGGTATCCCAATGCATGGACCAAGAGAACTATATCGCGCACCAGGGTCGTCAGGGAGAAACTTTGCAGATCGACATCATCGTAACCCCGAGTATCCCACCCCGTGGTGCGGCCGAACCCGCGCTGATCGGGGGCAACAGCGTAGAACCCAGCGGCGGCCAACTTGGGCAAGACACGGCGCCATGAGTAGGCGATTTCAGGAAACCCATGCAAGAGGACGACTAAGGGGCGATCACGAGCGGGAGTGGCGCCGGCCTCGAGAATGTGGTAGGTCAGGTCGGAGGTCGCGACGAGGCGACTAGAGACGCTCTGGGGGAGGGACAGCGAGGGCGGCGATGCATCCAGGGACATTCTGAAGCTGGGGATGATCGATCGGGCCTGTCAAATCGGGCACAATCAGTCTGGATCGTCGCAGGCACACATGGTGGCCCAGGGGAGTTTATAAAGCGGTGATTCGGGGGAAACATCAGCCTGTTGGTAAAGGTTTTGGGTTTGGGCGTGCCTGACCCGTTTCCCAAGTCATGACGCAACTTTCCTTCCTCCCGATTGCCAAACCTTCCCCCACGGCGTAACATCGCGAGAAAGGGCCGACCTCCCCTTGCCCTCCTCCTCCTCACTGGCTCCCTCTCGTTTCTCGTCCCCGTCGATCCTCGGTCGCTGTCCGGCCTTCTTTCGTTCCGCATCGCCAGGTTTTCGCGACCGTCCCGAGCTCCCCATCAGCGCGTCGACCCAGGGGACTTTTTTCTGCAGGCTTCAACCATCGCATCCGAGTCTTCCGTCCAACCTCGGATCACCCCCGGCACTGCTCTGTGCAGTGTCCGGTCGGCCGTCTGATCCTCGAATTCTCACGAGCCCACGAGGCCTTGAGCAATCATGTTCAGTCGTCGCAAAAGGAGCACCTCCAGGACCAGTCATCACCAGGTAGGTCGTCTCGGACCTTAAAGAATTGACCTTCGGCATTGGCCGCCATACACATGTTTCTTATACATGACGAGCATGGACTCGAGCAGCATGAGCAATGCGCTAACCTACGCTATCTGTCTATTCTAGCCTCTCTCCACACCCGCCTCACAATCAGCGCAGTCCGCCGCTAGCCATGCCTTCCTGAAATCCCAACCGTCCACAAACAGCTTGTCGTCGGCTGCCGCAGCTGCCGCGCTGCGGAATCTCACACCTACCCCGACGAATGTCGAAAATGTGCAGACAAAGCGGACGATCCAGCGGCGGGCCTCGACACAGTCGCAAGCCAGTCCGCAGGCAAACCGCCGCTCGGCAAGTGTCAGTGGACCGCTTCGCAGGACAAATAGCTCGAGCTCGATGACTGCGAGGACATTTCGTGAGCCCTCACCGAATCGCCCGTCGACAAGCTCCGGTGCCCCAAGCTCTTCTATGCATTCCGATGTTCCCCCGCTGCCGTCGCTGCCCAGTCAGTATGCGTCGCGAAAGCTTCCCCCGCGCCGCGCAACGAGTCTTGAACCATCAATGCGATCACCTCCATCGTCCCCGGCACGTTCGAATGTACGGGGGCAGGGGTCGGGGTCGGGGTCGGGGTCGGGGTCGGGGTCACCCGCTCACAACCGAGTCGGCAGCTTGAGCACCGTACAGGAGCTGGAACGACCAGGAAGTCGCAGCTCGGTCAATTTCTCATATCCCAGGGGGTCACGCCCGAATTCGCCTGGGCTATCTGAGAATCGGTCTGTGAGCTTAAGGGCCGCTACGTCTCGTGAAGTGTCATCTGTCAAAGTGGCTAGCGCTCAACAAGCTCTGGCTCAAATGTCAGAAAAATCGGCCAACACGAGGTCAAAACCACTAGTCGTGGATCCTGCAGAAGCGACCTCCGCGAACAAGTCGGCAGGGCCTCCGGTTGGCACTGGCATTGCGGCAGCTGCAGCTCAGGCAGTCAGCGGACAGAAGAACAGACCACGACCGGAATCTGAGCATGCAAGGGTTAAGCGGGTAGTCTCCGGGCCTCCAGCGACCAGCCCGCAGGAACGTCATGTCGATTGCTCCGTTCCATCTGCGGTTGAAATCTCCGATATCGAGCATCCCTCTTCTCGGGTAGTTCCAGACCGTTGGCCCTCGACGGTACCGGAAGAGAACGAGCCTACTGATGAAGTGGGTGTCGATACTTCCCATGCTCAGGACGCCAGTGATCGACTAAAGCATGCCTCAGTCGCATCTAAGTACACTGATTTCATAGTCACGCCCCAGATCACGCCTCAAGCAACACCACAAACCTCCCCGAAATCTGAGAAGCAACTCACACCCCAACAAGAGGCCCATTTGCGACAATCTAGCAGTCCTGGTCGTTCAGCACGCTTTGCCCGGTTGCTCTCCGTTACTGCAGCCGGCGAGCAAGTTCACGAACCTCCACCAAGGTCTATTTCTCCTGGGAAGTCAGCACTCAAGAATGCTCGTGGGAACTCTTTGTCTCCGGAAAGGAAAACAGGGGCCGTTGGACGAATTGTCGCCAGTGAACTATCAGATGGTGGGACTTCAGTCGCTTCGGACGAGGGCTCCCGAATTGGTGTAAAGAAGCGGGCTGTGAAGGTGAGCTTCGATGACGAAGCTGAAATTGTTGGTGTCGCGGCCAGTCCTCCAACCTCGCCCGATGAGTATGTTCCCGAGTCTCCGCCCAAATCGAAATCTCGGAAGAATTGGTTCAGTGTGGGCAAGAAAAAGTCGCCAGCTGCCGAATTTATTTCTGGCGACGACGACTTTGACGAGGTTATGAAGCCAAGGCCCACGCTTCCGTCTTTTGGAAGTGTCCGTGGCAATCGCAACGGTGGTCCCCTGAGGCCACCCATCCCCGATTTCAGCGACAATGAATCCAGCAGTTCTTCCGACAATGAGGCTACTATACCGGTAGCTTCCTTCTCATCAGACCATGCCATTGGAGGAGTGCTTCACAAGGCAGAAGAACCTTCACAGCTTAACGATGTCAAGTCGGTGGAGCGATTGTCAGTGGTTGGGGATTCTTCTCAGCAAGATGGCCTCTCTCAAGACCAAAAGATCGACCGCGTGGCCATTGGAGGCTTCACGGAGCAACAACCATACTCTGGTGTTGACTCCGAGTTGCCTGCTCCTTCTATTGCTGTGGAGCCAGCTACACCTCCAGTTGATGATCGTCCCAGCTTTGATGCCCAGAGAGCATCCAAGTCCTCCCTTGATCAGTACCAAGTCCCAGGTGGTTTTCCTAAGTCTGCTTCAGACCGGAGCATCAAAAGTGTCGCCGGTGCTGGCAAGAACCAGCCTGTTGTCGCCAGCGCCGTGCCTAAATTGGAGGGCGCCGTGCAATATAGTGAAAGTGACAACAGCGATAATGATAGTGTCTACAGCGATGCCCCGGAGGACATTGATGGAGATGGCTTTGGTTCTATCAATGCGATAGTCGACGAGCGGCCGATTCCTAGGTCCTCTGCGCCCATGGACCCATTGAACAAAAGCCGCGACACGACATCAAGGCTCGCCGAGCGAACCAGCGTCGTCGATACTCAGCGTCAACATGTCGCAAGCCAGCTCCTGCAGGAGGCCCGCTCAGCAACTCCACCGCAGCAATTGAACCAACACCAGGCAGAACCCTCTCCTCCAGCTTCCCCGATGAATATGCAGTCTCCATACCCTCTCCTGCCATTGAAGTCAGAGGCACGTTCGTCCCAGCAGCAGAATGGGAGTTATGTGTTAGATAACAAACCGAAAAGACCCATGTCAGTCGACGCATATGGTAGCTTCGCCGGACAAGATCCTCGCTATTCAAGCAATGCTACTGGTAGTGGGAAGGATAAGCACCGTCCTCTTTCCCTAGGCCCGGCATTCCAGATGCGAGGACCGGATCCACGCCGGACCATGTCAAGCGGCAGTGATTCCTCCAGCAGCTTCAAGCGTGCCAGTCCCTCTGCCCGGGGTGACGGTCCGCACAATATGCGCCGAACAATGAGAGCCAGTGCTATGAGTGGTCAGCTGTTGTCGCCTTCGAGCAGGACAGACTCTCCCACTGATAATCGGCCGCTATCCTCCGGTTCGGGATCCGGAAAAATGCGCAAGACACTGCGGGAGCCTGCTCCTGGAAGTGAAAAGTTTTCATTCTTTTCTACGAACAAGAAAGCACCGAGAGCAGGATTTGCCAGGCCACCTCCCAAAGCCCGTGGAACGCGATTCGCAGACTCGGATGATGAAGGCGACAATCAGCCTCAAATCTTCCAAAGTCGGTTTGCGGATTCAAGTGACGAAGAGGAGTCCGGCAGCGCATACATGCGCCCCGTCCGCGGTATCCCACGCCGCAAAGGTGCCAACGATGGAGACTCGACCGAACTAGAGGATAGTTCAGAAGAGGAACGTCGGCAGCAGGCTCCGAAGATGGTCGCCCCTTCCATTGATCCTGCCTTGCCGCGATCCCGCGACCAAAACGTTCCCCCGAATATGTCTGGCATGGCGGCCGTCGCACGACAGCGCGGGATGACCCAACGAGAGCTAGAGGAGTTTCTCATGCAACCTTCGCGTGGTCGTAAGCCATCGATACTTTCCCGGCTCGGCCTCAAAAGGTCCAAGAACCCCGACAACCGTATTCGCAAATCGGATATGGAAAGTCCCTCTCGACGGGATACGCCCCTCGAGCGCTCGCGGCTGGAACGCGACCAATTGCGCGATGAGCCTTACACCAATGGAGTGCAAACGACGGTGACTGCAACGAACCCACCGCCGCCTTCCTCGCCAAAACTGATGAAGAGGCTCACCAAACGGCAAAGCACTGGAGGGCAACCATGGCCGATCCGCTCCGAACCTCGAGCGGAGACCCCCGAACCCGTCATTGAGCAAAGTCAAAGTCTGCCCTCGTCGCCATTGCATACGCAAAAGCAGGAACCATCGGTTGATGATCATGCCGGTCGCAATGGCAGCATCATTGTCAATGGAGATGGTGCACCAGGAACGCTCGCGGCTATAAAGGAGTCTGAACCACAGCCACCGCGGAACGGCCCAGACATCAATGACGCCGGCTCCGACATCACAAGCACAACACATCCCGAAGACCAGCGTCAAGCTGCCCGGAACGTGGTGATTGCCGGCTCGGGACGCAAGAAGCGATTTCCGATGCTCCGCAAGGCATTCGGGTTACGAAAGTGATACACGAGTTCCTGCTTGAACGTGGTGTTTCTTTTTTCCACTTCACAAGAAACAGATTGAATTTTGATTCACCTTACCACGTTTAATGGTTTTCTTTTTACCTTTTCCCCTTCTTGTCAATTTTTTTTTTTTCTATTCTTCTTCACGTCTGTGGAAGAGATGCGAGATACCGCCGGTCTACATAGAGCCGAATGCGGATTTCCAAGTGGATCTAATCTTTAATGACTGATATACGCCGTCCCGATCTTGGGTTTCTCTCCCCGCCTGTTTCCACTGCTGTTCCGAACACATTCGTTTTGTCTGGGGAAGCCACCGGCCTCCCCTGTCTTTCTCTTCATTTTTCCCCATCTCTCTCTGGCATCTGGTGTTACTTGGTCATTTGATTTTGATTTTGAACTTTGGAGGTGCCCGTACGATATACACTTTGATACCCTCGTTTCTTCTCACCGTGTATAATTTCTCTCGTTTGGGGCAGTGTGGCGGGTAAAAGCAGTGGCGCTCCCAGCTCCTGTTCCCTTTTTAGACGCTGTTTTATAGATGTACTTTCAGGAGTTGGAATCAATTGAGTCAGCAACCCTTGGATAATCTTAATGACTCCAATGACAATTTCATTATTTGATCTACAAAGTACATACTGTAGTGCGCTCGAAGATGTACGCCCAGCAAGCTTGTTTTTGGTACTGTACAAGTGTACTACGATAAAGCCGCGTGTGTATCCACGAAGCCCGCAATGATGAAATGTACGCTCCACAGCCCACACGGATCGAATCCACCAGGGTGCTCGGGTGGAGCTCCCCATCGCCTCGCCGTGCAGGGGATGCAGTGGCCGGCTGCTGAGCTTACCCAGCCTCGGTAATACCGTACGCGTCTCGGTCGACGAGTCTAGACGTCTGCAGGATGCCCGATCGTGGTGTTATTGGAGTGGTTGGGCGTGATGCATCTGTTACCATCACATTACCGGTGGGGATAGACGGTGCGTTGGCGGTTCCACTGAGGGAGGGAGTGGTTCAGGTCCCTGAATACCTGATGTTCATGCTGTACCCCGTGCAGAGCAGCAGGCTGTGCAGTACCCCGTACATAAGCGGAGTACACAAAGGCAATCGGGGGCTACTTTCACGAGTGTTGTGATCGGGACACGAACCAAGAATCGACCCGGACGCGATCGGCGGAACCGGCGGGAGCCGGGGCGTTGCTATGGAGACGTTCAGCTGGGTTTGGGCCGGGGGCTGGCCAGCCATGTGAATGGGGGACGGTGTGTACGGTGCGTGTACCGCGTACCGTACGGCCAAACGTACGGTACGCTGTACGCGGAGTATGAGGCCAGGGTCGATGGCAAAGCAGATGTTGGATTAGAGTGCTCCTAGCATTCCAAGAGTGACACATTCCAGCCATCGAAGATCACTGAATATCCCATCAAGCCATTGAACAACCCATTTGAATTGTGCCTGCGCAATGGGCTCAGAGGGAGGAATGAAAGGGAAGGGAACCTCGGGAGCCGATCGCAACCACCGATCGGGCCAAGGGCGTAAACAAACAGCGCGGCCATAAATAACAGTGTCTCGCTCATCCCCCTCCCTCTTCCATTCCCTCCTCCACACATTCCTGCCACCACCTTTTACTTCCCGGTTCCCCGGTACTTTACTTCTTCATCTTCGAGTTGAAAGCTGATCTCGATCACCTTTCTTCTTCCCCTTCTCCCCGAGAAAGACTTCCCCCAGTCAAGTCTTTTCTTGTCTAGCTTTTCGAGTTGTTTCGCGACAGTTCGGAAAGCATTCGAGAAAAGACGCCGGAAAGTCAGTCAATCTGGACTTTGACGCCCGCGTCCCCATCCCCTTCAGTGTCTTCCCGTCGTCGTACCGGAGTGACGCTGTCTCTGAAACTACTCAGACGAGAGTAGAGGGAGAAGTTCAACTCGATCGCACTTCAGGCGTCGAACGGGAAGATACTCGAGCCTCCGCCCCTCTCCCCGACCCGCGTGTCTACGGAAAGGAAGAAGTCGAATTCCGCGTCAAGGAAGAAGCACCTCGCTCGCACTTCCCACCCCAGTACCAGCCTGCCCAGCAGTACCCGCAGGGCCAGCAGCAATACGACCGCAACTACTCTGCCGAGGTTGATCTGACCCGCGAACGGTACGTTTGTCTAACTCTCCAGTGGAGGGCGTTTTTTACTTGTTTACCCGCTTGTTTGGGTACAAAACACGAGCTACTGGGCGCACGGTGGAGCCTGCTTGAGCCACTATTTGTCTGGAGGCGCCGATTTTAGCCCCGGCCTAAATTACGTGTCACGAAACCGGCTCCACCACCCCCAATGAGCGGTGTCGCCTCGCCTCTTGTTTTGTTTATATGTTTACATGCACTACCCCCCGGACCCGGCTGATCTTTTTTTCCTTTTAGCTACCCCGACTACACCCAGTCTTCGGTTCGTTACCAAGAAGACCGTCCCCAAGTCTACGACAAGGTCGTCGAGAACCAGCTCGACATCACTGAGAGAGAGTACCGTCGCCGGACCTCTCCCGCCTACGAAGCCGACGTCTCTTTCGACCGTCGCTACCAGCCCGTCAACTCTTACGAGTACCAGCCGACCCAAACCGTCGACGTCTCGTACGACCGCGGCTACCAGCCCCAGCCCGCTTCCGCTTACCCCAGCGAAAGCCTTCCCCGTCGCGAAGTCGAGGTCTCCCAGCCCGCTCGCTACGCCCCTTCTTCCAACGTCCGCGTCCAGCAGACTACTGTCCGTGACTCCGTCCCCGCATCTCGCAAGATGGGTTACTACGACGACGAGGGTCAGTACCACTCCTTCCGCCGTGGCGTGGAGCGTGCTGCCGACCGCGTTCTCCACCCCTTCCACCACCATCACGACCGTGAGGAAATCGTCGCTGACGAGCGTGGTCCAGCCCGCTTCTCTGAGGGTGTTCGTGAGGAGGTCCGCGTCATTGAGCCCCGCAACCGCGGCTCCGCTGGCGAGACTGTCCCCATCCCCTGCCACTTTGTCCGCATTGGCGACATCCTGATCCTTCAGGGCCGTCCCTGCCAGGTCATCCGCATCTCGGTCTCCCCCAGACCGGCCAGCACCGTTACCTCGGTGTCGATCTGTTCACCCGTCAGCTGCAAGAGGAGTCGAGCTTCGTCTCCAACCCCTCCCCCTCGGTGGTTGTCCAGACCATGCTCGGCCCCGTCTACAAGACCTACCGCATCCTGGACCTCCGCGATGATGGCCGCCTTGTCGCTATGACCGAGACCGGTGATGTCAAGCAGGGTCTGCCTGTCATCAGCCAGGGTAGCCTCTTCAAGCGCATCCGCGATGCTTTCGCCGACGGCCGTGGCTCCGTCCGTGCCCTCGTCATCAACGACGGTGGCCGCGAGCTTGTCGTCGACTTCAAGGTCATCCACGGCTCCCGTCTGTAAATGTATTTTTCGGGGTTGTTCCCTCGCTGGCCTGAGTTTGCGTGTGTGAGCTCGGGTCCGAGGGATTGCGTCTTGATAGACACATGATAACCTTTTTATGTGATTATTACCTTTCCTTTGTTTTACGATTTCCTTTCCACGACGATTGCGAATACTTTTGCTTGGTGCGATGAAAATCTGAATGGATCATACTCTTTTTGTCTATCTTGTAGTTCCTCTTCCTCTCACCCGGTCCGCCGTGAGACGGTCTTGTACCTAGCGAATAATGTCAATGAATCCGGACTTTTTGTCGATGTCTGTCTTTTCCAACCTATACAGTAATCTAAGCTGTTTTCCTAAGTTTCAATTGATTCCATTCGGTCGCTCACACTGAGTCTTGCGAATGCGGTTCAGAAAAACATTTTATCGCATGTGTGATGGTGCTATTGAGCTTTCACAATAACTCGATACGATGTGGACAGTCGTGATGCCCAATGGCTGTCAATTTTTTGGAAGGATTTCGCCCGCCCGCCCGATATATATCCCGAGATCAAGCACTTGTTGAGATCGGCTACGACGAAGCACTGAATATTGAATGAGCGCCTGCTAGACAAATCGACCTTAATGGAATTGACAAAACTTGACTTGACTGTATCGAACTGTCTACATGCGATTCTGGGGGTATTTATCCCTGAACGGGCGGCAAGCCCCTGACAGTAGTAAATCCCTCATAATCGGTCTCGATCGGTGTTCTTCCATGAAGATCCCCTGAATGTAGAATATGATGGCGGTGAAGCGCATATCAAGCTCAGTGCCTCCGGTTTCCCTGGACAGGCATGCCGACAGAGGTTGGGAATGAGGCATCAATTCGGTGCCTTATCCCGGAACCTCAAAAGCACTCACTCACCTGTGACCCTAGACACTACATTTGCCATTGCATCATCCACCACAAATATGTAGCGTATTTTCTGAGATCGCACTTGATAGAGAATTAAATGACCATCATAATGCTATCTCAGAAAATATACCTTTTCGACTTATCCAACCCGTGCACCGTGCGCGGATGCGCAAGGTGAGCTCACAGGGCTGAAACCCCTTTAGGCGGCAGCTCCATAGATCATCGCCACGTGATCTGCCCTATAGCTTGGCGGCCCCGATAGTTGATGCCTATGATCTGGTCTGCATAGAGGTTGCAGACAGCAAACCATCAGAGGAAAGGACAGTCCACCGCCATGCGAGGCCCAAAATCCTCCTAACCCCGTTATTCCGGCTTCTCTCCACCTACCCACGGTGAATACAGCGGCATCCACGCCGCAAGCCAACCGCAACAATGCAATTCGGCAAAGCAATCGGGACAGCATGCGCATCATTCGCAATCACAAACATCGACGACGCCTTCGTGCTCGTAACATTCTTCGCAGAAGCAACCACAAGAAAGACCATCACCCCTCTCAAAATCACCATTGGACAATGTCTCGGCTTCACAATCATCATCATGATCAGTATGATCGGCTACGGCGTATCGCTCGCCCTCCCCTCCGAACCGATCGGCTTCCTGGGCCTCCTGCCAATTCTCCTGGGATGCTGGAACCTAATAAAGCTCATATTCTCGACGGACGATGAGGACGAAGACGAAGAATCTCGATTCGGGTCCCTCAAGAGCGTTTTCAAGGTCGCGCTGGTTACGCTCATGAATGGAGGCGATAATATCGGCACCTACATCCCGCTCTTCTCGCAGGCCAAGGGAACGGAAATTGCCATTTATGTGGTTGTTTATTACATCCTGCTTTTCGTTTGGTGTCTGACTGCTTATTTGGTTATGAAACAACGGCATATTCTTCGGCTGGCGCAGAAATATGCTGAGTATGTGGTGCCGTTCCTTTATATGGGACTTGGGATCTACATCGTTGTCAAGTCCGATGCCTATCCTTGGTCTATTGATCGCATCAATCGGGATATTGCCTCGTATCCCGGAAAGGTTGTTATGGGTGTTGTGACAGCGGGGCTTCTTTTGATATGTATCACTGGATTGGGGATCTTCCAGTGGAAGAGATACAAGGCTTCGAAAGTGCCTGAAGAAGCGGAGACTGGCGATGCTGAATCTGAGTCCCATGGAAACTCTTTGTTTATGACAGAAAATCCTGCCACGAGGGACTCGCAAAAAAGTACCACCCAACTTGATGTCTCTGAGGAAACGCAGAGGCCTACTGGCATTATTACCTAATTTATTAGATCTAATACTGATTTTCGAATGCATTTAGAGACTTCTGGCGAGATGTGAAATATTGATTCATATACAATGTGGTGCTAGCTCTTGACCAAGCCAGTCATTCTAGAGTTATCCATTCCTCCCTGGAATGACCCTCCGGGCCCCTCTGGGCATGAGAGCTTCTGGATGGTATTTTTTCCTTTCTCCTACAATTGATTCGATCCAGCAATGGCTTGAACGTGATGATGCAAGCACAGATGAGATAGACAGCTGGCTCCACCTCAGTCCATATGCTACGTTCAACAGAAGTCCATGTGATGTCGGCGCTGCGAATGATCATGAAAAAGTGAAATCGCATGATGGAGGTGACGAGACCTCTGGAGGGAAGATATTAGAGCTCCTTTGTACTTAAAAATTTCAACAGACATACTCACATACTACCAAGAGCCAAGGTGAAGGTCAGCTGAATCTTGGTTCGAAGCCTCGTGTGTAGTGACCATATAAGTGGAATTGGGAGAAGCAGCATAACAACATCGGTAATGATATTCGGCAAAGTTGACCAGGCCGATACGCTTTTCATGTCGAAGCATCTTTCACCAGGTATATTTGGGTTCCAATTCGCAGCAAATGGTCGGCATACAATAGAAACCAGAATGAGCTTAGCGGTAATAGACAGTGAAAGGACCCCTATCATGGCGTTGCTAATAGCGAGCAGGATGGTAGTGGCAAATAAACGGCGATAAAGCAGAAGAATAGATATCTTCGGCAGGTTGGCAGTCACGACGTAGAGGTAAGCTTGTCCTAGGCGAAATTTGCGTTCTATGACGATGAGTGATGGATTTGTCGCCTTCAGATAGGCAATGTGGTAACCAATACCAGAAATCTTCAGTTCGGCTATTGTGAATGTTACACCGTGCCTCCCAATCAGCAGGGTCCAAATGCAATTATCAGTTTCAGATCAGGGGATCATACCAATGATAACTCCGGCAAGTGCCAATTGTCCCACTAACGAGATCACAACCACGAGGTCATCCAATCCAAATTTCATCTGACTGCGATATCGAATGAAAAGTCGCAGCGTCACACAGATAATTTGAACTGGTACCAATATTGCTGTCACCACCAAGAGCCTGTTGCCGCAATATTCGACCATTCTGCCATGGCTCCGATGCAGCGGAAACTGCCAGGAGGATCATCCAGTCGTGAATTTAAATTGCGGAGCTCTGGGAGATTTGCTTATTTATTAGTTTACGATGGGTTAATAAAAGTCAAGACAAGAGGCGGTGCCACTGTCCTACCAAGTGTGGTATTCGTACAACCTTGCAGTTTTGCTCGGAAAAAGCTATACTCTGCAGCATTTTGAGACAGATTATTATTGTCATACATACGACGCAGATAGATGCCAGGATGTCCCGCGACAAGAAAGGTCCAATCGGGGAGTAAAGTGGCAAGAATGGACGTTATTTATATGAACCAGTCCTCCTCCGCGGCGTCAATGAGAATATATGATCCGTAATCCATAATCAAATGTTGCGGCACTTAGCGAAGGTCCATGTCAACACACACCTTACCCTGGTGATGTCCTGACTCCGAATAGCGATAGGCATCTTTGAGATCCTCCAGTTTGAAAACCCTCTGTTCTACAACGGGACGTAATTTCTCAGGTGCCGCCTGAATGGCCCGACACATCTCCTCCACCTGCTCTCTGTTTCCCATCCAGAGGCCTCTAGCCGTGAACAATTTCGACCAACATTCCAACAAGCTGGGCATCGGCGCATCCATGCTTCCACCCCCAACAATGCCAATGATATTAATCAAACCATCCAGCCGCACAGCAGCAACACTCTGCGTCAGGGTCGTTGGGCCAGCAACATCAACCACACAATCCACACCCTCACCACCTGTCAACTTCAGCGCAACCTCCCCCCAATTCGGCTCATCCCGATAATTGATAACATGATCGGCGCCCAGCTTTCTCAAAAACTCTTCCTTCTCCGTAGAGCTAGTCGTAGCAATAACTCTCGCCCCGACCGCCTTCGCAAATTGCAGTACAAATATACTCATCCCACCTGTTCCTTGCGTGAGAACCCAATGGCCAGGCTGAGTGCGACGTCCAGGATCGCCAAATAAAGCATTCCATGCTGTCAAACCGGCACAGCTTGAAGTTGCAGCCTTGGTGAAACTAAGGTCGTTTGGCATCGTAACCAAACCTTGCTCGTCGAAGGCTCCGATTTGTCGGAATGTACCATCGAGGGACCCGCCCAGTCCGCTTTTCATGACTCTTGCATTCATAGAGCCTGCTAGATGCCACTGATTGATGAATGTGACTACTTTGTCGCCGGGTTGGAAGCGAGTGACGTTCTTGCCGATTGCGAGGACCGTTCCTGCGCCGTCGCAGCCCGGAATGATGTTGGCTTTGATGGGGAAGGGATATTTCCCTTGCAATATCATGATGTCTCGAAACTGTAATTTGAGGTCTCAGACGATACATTTTAAAACGAGAAAAGACGGAAGCAAGATGAAGAATCAATAAGAAGAAAGAGATGCTCTTATAGTCGTAGTAGATAGAATGTAGTTGCTATAGTAGTAATGTAGTTGCTGCGGTAATGTATGGTAACAATATTGGCAAGATTGATTACTAAAAAGTTGGGGTGTCCTTAGTTACCAATTCCCGTCTGTAGTAAAAGCTGTTGTGTCCCTAGCAATTCCCAATTCGTCCCCCCTTTTTGATAATTTTGCGCTTTGCAAAGATATTAGGACGAAACTCAATTTAGAAAGTGTCTGGTAGATTAGCGTGGGTTTATCTCGTATTTGAGGTACACTGCAGGTCGCTGAACCTCTTTAGACGAGGTGATTTGACCGATTTTCAATTAGATACGTGTCCCAGTGATGCATACTAGCAGATCGAACTGTAGTATTTCAATTGTCTCCAGTCTCAGATTTCTTTCGGGCTGAGTACAATCACCGGCGCATGTCAGTGACCAATACTATTGTGATATTTGGCACAGAATACGCGGTATGGTCTGGTACTGACAACCCTGGTTAGGTCAGTCAGTACAGTGTGGAACAGGCTTACTAAGTTCCATTCGGAATACTGAATCTCCGATTCAGTACGCTAATGTATATAAGACCGTATGCCCCAGATAGTTTTCAGAACCAGACAATCCCTTCTGTTGAGTTATCACATCTGGTAGCATGTCCTACTAGGCCTGCCTCCTACGGCAGGCCCAGTGGTGTGTTGGCCGGCGGGCAACTGCTCGTTCTGATGAGCTTCGGCCAAAGCTCTTCGGAATATGCGAGCTTTGTTTACTCGCCATCAACTTCGGTCTACGTGCCCAAGTTCGATCAAGGGCCTGAACAGGAGACTGAGGGTGCCAGATAAGGAGCAGGAATGAGAATACTCTTCCACAGTTGGACTACCATGAGATGTGGGAGCCCCATTTACCCCGGAATAAGGACAGTCAACTCCTCCCGTGACGCTCGGTACACATCGAGGACGTCATGAAATCTTATTTCGAGCGGGGAAACGCCTCAGGAAGCCGCTAGGAGCGAGCAAGGCTAGTGGAAGCGTGTGTTTTGTCCCTCATTCTGAAGCCTATGACGACCTCTTGTGGAAAGAACGGCAAGTCGACACTGTTCTTGAACGCCCATTGGTAGGCGTTGGCTACTGAGATGCGGACTCAGTGAATACGAGAGGACCCCCTCAGTTGAAATCTCCTTGTCAACATGAAGTGGAAGTGCTATTTCGAGGGCATAAATAGTGCCTCGGAATCGGCTGAGAAAGAGTGTCTATGAGAACAACTCATAGTGACCATCCAGTCGGAAAGAACCATCCTATACTGAATTTTATCTTATGTCTTCAATTTTGTTCTGCGTTTCTTTGATACTGCTTCTTCAATCTTTTATTCTGTTGATCGTTCTTATACAATCCCTATGTCCAATCAAGGAGACCTTATGGAATCCGGCGAAACCACGGGTCCTACCCAGGGGACGATACCGGAGACCATTGGTACCCCAGGGGCCGTTCCGAACCCCCAATTGTCACGAGCCATATCACCTGGGACAATGCAAGCTCTGCATGCACTCCCAGCAGACATGGCGGAAGCCCAGTACGTTCAGTGGCTATCCGCTACAAACCCGACAGCCCAGGCCCAAACCATCAAGGCCTTGGCGTGGGGGATCCAGGAAGGTCAGCGCCGACAGGAGGAACAACAAAGAGCTACCGAAGCGGCAGCCAACTTTCCGAGTAACTCCTCAGGATCAGCCATCCGTGGAACAGCTAGCACAGCTGGACTCCTTCCTGGGAGAGCAGATTGGGAGACTCGGAAGGCACTCCTCAAGGACCTAGTGGGAATCCCTGAGTACTTTGGGCAATTCAAGGACGATGCGGCGCGCAAATGGATACTCGCGTGTGAGCGCCACTTCCAGGATGTGGAAGGGCTTACCGAAGTCGAGATCTCAGATACTCAGAAAATTATTGCAGCCAAATCGAATCTCCGGAAAGCTGCCGAAGACCGATGGCGGGTCATGTACGGAAGAAAATCAATTCAAGGCATGCAATGGGAAGAGTTCAAAACTTGGGTTGAAGAACAATTCAGTGAATACCTCAGTCCGGAAAAGAGGTATGCCAAATACCGAAGGATGACCCAGGGGAACCAAACTCCTTTTCATAAGTATGCAGCCGACCTACGCCAAGCGGCAGACGATCTGGAATTCAGAAATATGTCCGAAGACCTGATGATAGCGGATCTGATTCATGGTGCCAAGGCAGATCTCCAGGTCCGGTGGCATGCTTTACCAAAGCATCCTACCGAATGGAACGCCGTTGTGAAAGCCTTTGTGGGCCTGGAAGAGGGAGCTACTAGAGGACATGCTGTATCAATAACAGGTGACCCTATGGACCTCTCATACATGCAAGGTGCACCGCTAGGATCCACTTCAGGGAGGAAGAAAGAATTCAAACAGACATCAGAGAAGAAGGGTGAGCAGTCAAAGCCCAGGATTCCAAGAGGCCGTTGTTTCAATTGCGGCCTGTCTGGACATTACAAAAGAGACTGCCAAACCTCAAGGAGGAAAACGCAGAACACAATGACATCGCCGTCGGGAAAAGTGAGTGGTCGGTAAATGTGGAGGCATTGATCGACCAAATGGACAAAGCCTCTAGACAGAAGCCTCTGGAAGTACAGGATCTTCTGGATCCTGAGTACTCATCAGATTCAGAAACTGCAATTTCGGATTCTGATTCAGAGACTGTAGTGTCGGAACGAGAGCTTTTGGACGCGAGCCTCAACGTCATAGGAGACTCGCTGATCTATTTCGCAGGGACGGTAAGACAGGGAACAGCTAGACCAACCGCTGTTAAGATACTCCTTGATTCAGGAGCCTCCCACACCTTTGTGTCACAAAGGTTAGTGCGGAGAATGAGGGGAGAGATTCAGTATCAGAAAGGTGGGAGATCGCTTTCGGTACGATTACCGGACGGCGGACAGATCCCCACCCATGGATCCTTTACAGCCCTTGTAAGGATTGGAGGATGGTTCGGAAGGATCAATGTCTGGGTTCTTGATATCCCAGAACATGATATGATCCTAGGCAGAGACTTCCTTCGGAAATACGACCCGCGGCTAAGTTGGCGTACTTCGCAAATGCGGATTCGAGATGACCAAGGAAGGGAACATACGGTGCTGCCGCTGCAGGGCAGCCCGGTTGTCACGAAGGGCATAGCTTCGTTCGACTTGCTTACAGGAAAGCAAGTGAGACGCGCTCTGAGGAAGCGCATTACTCAGGCCTATCTTTTTCTTGTGCAGCCTACACAAGATGAGGCTGAGGGTTCGGAATTCAAGCTGGTCGTTCCGCACCATGACGACTCGAGAGTCAGGGAGATTCTTCTGAAGCATCAGAAGGTCTTTCCGGAAGAATTGCCGAAGGAGCTACCGCCAGAACGTGACCACGCGCATGAGGTGGATACAGGGGACGCCAACCCTGTGAATATTAATGCATATCCGCTTTCCGTGGAGAAATTGGATGAGTTGGGCCGCCAAATTGAGGATCTGATTCAGAAGGGCCTGATCCAACCGTCCGCAAGTCCATGGGGGTTCCCAGTCGTTTTTGTTCGGAAACCGGACAATAAATGGAGGATGTGTATTGATTACCGAGCACTGAACGAGGTCACTTTGAAGAATGGTTATCCCTTACCGAGGGTTCAAGAACTCCTTGATATCATCGGTAAGGCTAAATTCTTGTCAAAGATTGACCTGGCGTCGGGATATTGGCAGGTTCGTATGGAAGAATCCGCCATTCCGAAGACAGCTTTCAACACAGTCTGGGGGAAATTCGAATGGCTCGCCATGCCATTCGGGCTGTGCAATGCACCCGCCACATTCCAGACTTTGATGAATCAAACCTTACAGCCACTTCTCGGAAAGTGTGTGGTTGTGTATCTGGACGACATCTTAATCTTTTCTGAATCAATGAATGACCATTACCGACATCTTGACCAGGTCCTACAGCTATTGGAACAGCAACAATTATATGCACGACCGCAAAAGTGCATATTTGCTACCCAGCAACTAGAGTTCTGTGGTCATATCGTCGGAAATGGAACAGTTCGTACCCAACCAGAAAAGATCAAAGTCATCCAGGAATGGCCACGGCCAAGGAATGTGCACGAAGTTCGACAGTTCCTTGGTCTTGCCACATATTATCGACGGTTTATCCGAAGCTTCGCACGAATTGCAGCACCGCTACATGAGCTTCTAAAAGAAGCTGATGCTCAGCTTCGGGTAAAAAGATTTCGTCCTGTCAGATGGAACACCGCAGCAGGATTGGCTTTTCGGAATCTTAAGGAAGCCATGGTTACTGCACCGGTTCTGATGCAGCCAGACCGACTCAAACCCTTCATTATCGAGACCGATGCATCAGAATGGGCTATCGGTTTCGTACTGTATCAAGAAGGCGAGGATCAAAAGTTGCATCCAGTAGCATTTGACGGTCGAAAATTGAGTACCGCAGAACTGAATTATCCGGTCCATGAAAAGGAGCTGCTTGCAATCAAGGAAGCACTCCGACTGTGGGATCGATACATCGAGAACGGAACCACCACAAGAATCATTACAGACCATGCCAGCCTGCAATACCTCCAGACAACTAAAACATATAGCAAGCGACTGGCTAGATGGGTGGATGAATTTCAGCAGTATGACCTTAAGATTCAGTACCGAAAGGGGTCAGAAGCTGTGGTTCCAGATGCAATCAGTCGGCGGCCGGATTTCGTCGAAGACACACCAGCCAATATAGCTCAAGATCGCCCTGACTGGGTGGCTCAGTTAAACACTCTTACAGTAGGGGATTTTTCAGAACAAGACTGGCTCAAAGCCACTGAGGAATTCTTGCGTTCTGGACACCTCCCTACCAACAAGAAGCTGAGCCGATACGTCAGAAAATTTGCACCACACCTCGGCTACAGAACAGTGAAATTACCGATGAGAGCTGATGCAGACACTAACCGTCAACTGGTTTTCACACATGCTGACGGGGTGGTGGCACCATATCTTGAAATGCCCCTCCGAGAGGATTTCGTGCGCAGAATGCACGAGGAATTTGGACACTTGGGATATCCTGGTCTTCAGGGAGTAACACGGCCCCGCGCCTGGTGGCCGACAATACGAACTGACATCCAGGAAACTGTTAAGAGATGTCCAAACTGTCAGGTTGCCCAGGGATTAAACGAATCCCTGGAAAGAGAGACTGCACAGCACCTTGTGAAGGAAGGAATCCGTCCGTTTGAAAGGTGGGGGATCGATCTTGTGGGTCGCTTACCGAAGACTCCGAACGGTAACCAATGGATCATCACCGCCATTGATTACGCTACTGGTTGGACTGTGGCTCGTGCTGTACCGGATGCCACGGAAGAAACCATTGGCCAGTTCTTACACGAGGATATCTTCATTCAATACGGTGCACCACGGGAAATAATTACCGACAATGGCCGGAACCTGATTGCTAAAGCAGTGGAATATTACATCAAACTTTTGAAAGCCAAGCACCGGACCACCACCCCGTATCACCCCAGAACGAACGGGAAAGTTGAAAACTTCAACGGGATACTGGGCCGGATGCTGACAAAATACCTAATGGGTAAACCAACCCGACTGTGGGATGAATACCTACCGCAAGCTCTTTTTGCCGCAAGGGTTCATGAACATAGTGTGCTCGGTGTGAGCCCGTACTATCTGGTGTACGGAGAACATCCAAGGATTCCGAGTGACGAGAATTCGGAATGGGACGACTCAGTAGGACCTTTCCAAGATTGGGAAGATCGAGTCCGTCTGATAAATCATGCGCGGTCTAAAGCAAATGAGCTTCTGTTAAATCGAGCTATCAAAACCCAGAGAATTAGGGATGAAGCTGTGACCAAAACGAGTTTCAAACCAGGACAATGGGTATTGCTTCGGAATGAGTATCGACAGAAGCTGGATTGCCGCTGGTACGGCCCCTACCAGATCTTGAAGGCGCATCCATTGGGCACATATGCGCTGGCCGAACCAGGAGGAAGGGTCTTGAGGAATTTGATCAACGGAGCGAGGCTTATCGAAGCGCAAGTTGATAATCCAGATAGGCTGTGGACATCGTCACTAGCAAAGCGGGCTATTCAAAAAGCGGGCTACACGCTACACAAACCACAGGAAATTCGCAAGATCCTAGACAGCGAGGAGCCTACACCCCCTCATACTCAGAACTCTCCACCATCACCAGAGCTGAGTGGGAAGCACGTGAACGTTCAGGGGAACATTCAGTTTCAGTGGGGGAGGATGAGGCTATCACGGAACGTGTCATTTCGAAGAAACGAATGAAGCAGCAACGTACCGTGAGGGCTGTCAAATCTTCCGCAGCAAAAGGCCCTGCTGCAAGTAAAGAAGATACAGAAGGAGCGGAAACTCGTAAAACTAGGGCTGCTAGAAAGGTTACCGAACGACAATTGAATACTGAATTGGATTCATTTCAATACAGTACATCTGGCCGACGCCAGGAGGGCAGGAGCGCTCTGAAGATACTGAAACCCATCCGGAAATCCACGCGCCAAAGGAAGCTAACCAAAGACCGAAACCCTGACTTGATCCAGTATTAAGAAGAGACAGATTCAACCATGTCCACTACGACTCTTAGTTCTGCTCTCTCTCTGATTCCGAAAGACCACTACCTTGCCATGAGCTCTGAGTAGGTGGCTTCTGGGTTAGAAGTTGGATCCGACGTCCAATTCGGTATGCATCCCATGTCGCTCGTTGGCGAACTGAAAGCGCATCATGGTAGGCCTGGCGCAGAACACGAAGATCAGACTCCTGCCGATCCAATTGAGTGGTTGGGGACACATATAGGGGAGAATCCACAGCAGGCATGTCCTCATGCGGATTAATTGCTGGTGGAAGGTCGAAATACCAGCCTGAACGGGTCAGGGAGGTCGGAATGGCTAGAGAAGGTGATTCTACTGAAGTGCGCGGATGCTCCTGAATATTGGAACGGACTCGAACACGACGAGAACCCCTAGTTAAGCCATGGGAATGGCCTCCCGGAGTGGAACTAGCTCCATATCCTCGGAAAACACCAGAACGGGATTGACCATTGTGGCCTTGAGTAACAGGGGCAGTAGGCTGTTCCAAATGCCGGATCACTGTGCCAGAACGAGGTGGAGCGGTCTTGGCCAAAGCTTTGGTACGACCTCGTCGCTGAACCGTTGAAGGAGCAGAGCCTATAGCTGCAAGGGATTCAGAATTCTCGTACGCCCTTATCCAGAGAGGACGCATGGTACGGAAGCTGCATTTGGCTCCTCCATCCAGAAAGGCACAACACAGACAACTACCCTGGAACATCAGAGTGTTGCTGTCATCTATCGCCACACGGCAGCTCTCAAAGGAACCTTTTCCAGAGGAACAGTAGCTACACTCCTCACCCAGAGGTGCAAGCTGTCCGAAACGCTGCGCCATTGCTGCTCGGCGCTGTTGAGCGCGGTTGCAGTTTTTGAACTGTGGAATACCATCCACCACCCTCCAATCCACGTACCGAGGTTGCTCAGGCAGCTTCCTAATTACCGCTCGGTCTGCATCGGTAGTGAATGATGAAAGAAGGGGATTTCCTCTCATATCAATGCACCACTCTGCTAGTTTGGTTGTTGGAAGACCGGAATATTGGAAAAACGGAACCTGGCTTTGAAAACGCAGACGCCAACGAGGAACTGGAGAAGATGTTTCAATATTCTCCTCCTCAGGAACCGTCCGTTCTTCTTCTTCTTCTTCTTCTTCTTCCTCTTCCTCCTCTTCCTCTGCTTCTTCCTGGTGAGAGGGCAGCGTTCCGTCACGTAGGGAGCGAGGATCCCCAGAAACCGAATCTCCGCTCTGAGAACCGGCCATGATGGCGGGTTCTGGCGACCACAAGCATTCCAGTCGCTCACGGGCCGCTGACACAGCAGCTTCCTCCAGGCTGTCCGAAGCCGCTCGGGCAGCTGAGGGACTGACGATGGTGATGAGTGGTTGAATGTTTACAGACGGAGACAGAAGAGCCTTTTCACTCCTATAAGGCTAACGTCCCTTACCCACTGATTTTCCATAACACATTCCTTGATACCGTCTTTGATTCGGTGACCAAACGTTCTTTGATCTCTTTGAATCACTACTGAAAGGATTATCCTTCAATATGGATATGGAGATGATACTGGTACCGAACAAAGACGTGGAGTACCGAATCCCTGCTCTTCCCTGAACTAATTTCGGTACTCTTTGTTTGACATGCTTACTCCGGTTCTGATTACTACCCAATTGCTATCTGAGTTCCTCCCGTCTTTGATCTCGAGGGCGAGCTCGAATCTAGTGGGGGAGGATGTGATATTTGGCACAGAATACGCGGTATGGTCTGGTACTGACAACCCTGGTTAGGTCAGTCAGTACAGTGTGGAACAGGCTTACTAAGTTCCATTCGGAATACTGAATCTCCGATTCAGTACGCTAATGTATATAAGACCGTATGCCCCAGATAGTTTTCAGAACCAGACAATCCCTTCTGTTGAGTTATCACACTATGATAACCGCGCGCCAGAGTAGCGGGGTATTCATGTATGTTACCGATTATACAGGAAGATATCATCACGTGATCTAAGACACATGACGGGGTTAAAACTTCCCACTCTCCCTTCCCAAAATTGGCGAATCACAATCCGTCCCATCCTCTTCATTAGTCATCTCGACTCCTTTCTGCAACGGTATTACTGCCACTGGCGCTAAACCGTTATGGTCGGCAGGCGGTAAATTGACGCAGGACCTCAACGGCAGCTGTCGAGCTTCACTTTTGCACTCCGGACATCTCCCACGACTTTCCCTACCACGATCCGGGTCGCCGACCTGGCCAATCTTTCACAATGGTAAGTTCATCTTCCCATCGCGACAGGTTACTCAAAACCGTTTCTCCCGGAAGCGTCCAACTGGACAATTTTGGCTAATCCAATTCCCCGCGATGTATAGGCTCGCAACAGTGAAAAGGCGCAGTCTATGCTGTATCGCTTCCGGGCGCAGCAGGCTGCAGACATGGGCATCATTGATATCACTCGTACCCGTCGACCAAAAGCCATCACAAGCATTGAAGACGTCCCGACATGCGAGCGCTGGCGCGGCCAGGTCCTAAAGGAAATTTCGCGCAAGGTGTCGCGCATTCAAGAACAAAGCCTCAGCGATTTTCAGATTCGCGATCTGAACGACGAAATCAACAAGCTCATGCGAGAAAAATGGGCTTGGGAAATGCAAATTCGGAATCTCGGCGGGCCGAATTATACGCGCGGATCCGGCCGGGTCTACGATGACGAAGGGCGCGAGATACCGGGCGGCGGAAAAGGATATCGATATTTCGGTCGAGCGAGAGAGTTGCCGGGTGTCAAGGAGATGTTCGAGGCGGCCGCGCGCCGCGGAAAGGGTCCGGCGGAGGAAGACGAGGATAATGGCGCCGATCGCCAGATGATTGCGAATGGGAAGTTCGATGCTCACTATTACGGCTATCTGGATGAAGAGGATGGGACACTTCTGGAGTACGAAAGAAAGCGAGAGAAGGAACTCGAAGAGGAATTCCGTGCCCGTTCCCAGGCTCACAAAGAAGATGACCCCGAAGATGGCTGGGAGCCTCTACCGGGTCCGGACTGGCGAATTCCCACGCTTGAGGAAGTGCAAGAGGAGTTAATTGAGCGACGGCGCAAGCGGCTCCTGGAAAAGATTTCTTAGTCTCTTACTCTTGCATACGGCGATGGACTTGTGCTTTCTCTTCAGTTCTCGGCGTTACGGATGCCTTGGCGAAATATTCACATCTCAAGTATTATATTTATTCTTTATTCTTTACTTTTATTCTTATTTTTATTTTTCATTTATTCTCGTGGTACGCCGAACTGGTTGTTCAAAAGGTTGAACGGGATATATTTGATCTTTATTCGAGAGATTCTTATCTGATGTGTACAATAGATTAGTCGGTGCTGTTGTTGACATCCGATTTATTCTTTCGAGTGACCCTCTCAATCTTCAATGCCTGGGACATGCTCATATATGTCGTCTCGTCCGGATTGTCTCGTCGGCGCTGCTCCGCTTCCAGGTCATCAAGTAAAAAGCGACCCACGTCGCCCTGTCGCCATTTTTGGATGAAGTGAAGAGCCGCCGAGTCTATGATGGGCACCCCGCCTTTCCCGAGGAGCCCTGTCTTTCGCGCAAAATTGTCCAGGAGAGGCATGACCTCGTTTGTAGGTTCAGACCAACGCTGATACGCCTGCGCATCATGCAGGTTGATTTGATATAATAAATAATCCGCAAGCGTGACGGGCGAAATGACAGAATCTTTGACGCAACCGCATAGTGCTAGCTTGAGCATATTCTCCGCGTCGGGGACATATGGCATGAAGACACCCGGTGTATCCAGCACATAGGTATGCGATCCGCTTTCGCGTTCGATAATCTTCACGGGACTTGCAATCTTGCGCGTAATGCCGGGCTGGCCGCCCGTCTTCAAAGCCTTAGCCTTGCCCACGCCGTGATTTCGAAGATGATTGATCAAAGTAGATTTGCCCACATTAGGCATTCCGACCACCATCACTCGACATCCAACTAGTTTATCTGGAGCTTCGGCATCGGTTCGGAGGTGTTTGATGATTTGGGATACGTCGGCGCGAGAGGATGAGCTAGTGAAGAAAACCGCACTGTTTGAATCGAAGCTTCGTAATTTCTTTTCTGTCTGGAAAGGCAAATGTCAGTTCGGTTCATAAGCGGCAGAATTTCTCTTGGAACAGGCTGGCGCAACTCACTACTTTCTGCTCCGGAGATCTAGGAATGCTGCCCAGGTCTCTCTTAGTATAGACGATCAGTCGCCGCGTCTTTCCAAGGGCCTCTTCAAACATAGGATTGATTGAAGTGACCGGAGCACGGTAGTCACGGCATTCGACCACATAGTCAATCGATGAGAGCATGTTCTTCATCTTGCTCAGTCCGGCACGATGATGCCCCAAGAAGTAGGATCTTGGGATTGCCCCATAATTGGGAAATACTTTTCGCGGTACAAATTGCGCCATGCTCAATGTATTTCGAGGATTTAGCCAAGGTAGTTGTTGTCAGTCATTTTCGCACTCCGAGCGAGTCGCAGGCGTGTCGACGAGCAGGTTGATCTGCGCGGACAAAATATATTGCCCGACAAGAGGGGCGGTGGCAAAAGCGGTAACGTACAGAGTATACTGGGCTGTGACGCATCCCAATCTATGCATGCCCCCTCTCAATTTGTTGAGGCCCCCTCTCTTAAATAGTAAATGGGTCTCTTTCTGGCCGCAATAAATGAAAATTCGTTCTGGACACTACTCATTCTTCTCCATCCCCAAAAGACCACCATGTCTTTGATATCGGCCTTTCGCCCACCATCAACCCGCGTCACTTCAGTCCGTCACAGGTCGCGACCTCGCCGAAGAAGAAAAACAGGTCGAAGCGAGCCTGCAGACTTCGATTCAGAAGGCCATCTCAACGATACAGATGCACATTCAATCATTACGCCATCCAAGCACACACCAAAGCCTTTGCGAGTGTTGCGGGGCTCCATGGCCGCCGGTGGTCCTCTTCGTCCATTTCGCCTGGTGAAACAGGATATTGTCAATCTACGACGAAGATGGGTGTCAGACTGGATCTTGTTCAACCAGTTGATCTTTGCTAGCGCAGTTTACGTCTTCTTCACCAATCTTCTTCCCGGTATCACGTTTGCCAGTGATCTCTATGTGTTAACGGGCAAAACCTGGGGCACTATCGAGGTGGTCTTCAGTACCGGGCTGTGCGGTATTATCTTCTCGCTGTACGTCTCGAAATCGATTTTCTTTCTTGGCTGTGGCTATGCACAGGATGATTCATTGGCTTCAGGTTCTCAATCCAACCCCTCACGATTCTCGGCGTCACCGGCCCGTTTTCTGTCTTGGCAGAGAATATTTACTCACTGTGCGATGAAGTATTCCAGGTAAACTATGGATCGCTTTCTTGATGCTGTCCTTAGAGACTGATATGTATAGATTCCCTTTCTACCCTTTATGGCCTGGTCCCTGATTCACTCTGCTTGGATGCATTACCTTTTGGCTATCATCAATGCTCACGACTGGACCATGCGCTACGTGACTACCTTTGCAACAGAGATTTTCTCGCTTCTCAACAGTATCATCTACTTCCACAAGGCTATTCAAGAGCTGGAAAGGGCCCACGAGAATCTCTCTTTTGCGGCATTCCTCTACGCTGTGATTGGTGCCGTGGGCACAATGCTGCTTGCCATATTCCTTTCCACGGCCGAGAGCTGGAAACCACTATTTCATCGTTACATCCGCCTCGGACTTACAGAGTACGCAGCCGCAATTTCTATCATCATATTCATCGGCCTTCCTTATGTTGGTGAGCTGGCCCAGCTGGATAAAATGACGCTAGCTGTCAGTTCGTCATTCCGGCCAACCGCTCCTGACAGAGAGACCTTCTTCGTGGAATTCTGGAAGCTTCCGGTTGACTGGATCTTTGCATCTATGATACCTGGACTCATAATTACCATTTTGTTCTTTTTCGACCACGAAGTCAGTTCAATTATCTGTACGATCGATCGGTACGGGACTTGCAAACCAGGTGGTTTTGCGTGGGACATCGTTCTGCTGGGAACGACAACAGCTCTATGTGGCATTCTGGGGATTCCACCCGCCAATGGCCTTCTCCCCCAAGCTCCACTGCATTCAGAGTCCCTGATGCATACCGAGAAGGAAGAAAGAACCATCATTGTGGATGGCGAGGAGAAGATTGAAACCCGAGAGGTGAAACGAGCTTACGAACAACGTTGGTCTGCTTTTATACAATCCGGAGCTATCCTACTGTTTGTCAGTCCACCTTTCATGAAAGTACTTGGCTTGACACCGACCAGTGTCCTCGCAGGACTTTTTCTTTTCATGGGCGAGCAGAGTTTGTCGGTCAAGTAGGTCACCTACTGATATGACTCTCAATATCGGGACGAGTCCGCTAACTATATCGCAGCCCTATATTGTACCGTACCTTCTACCTCCTTACACCACCGTCCGAGCTTCCACCACTTCCTCAGTCCCTGCACAAAACCTCACAACCGACATCCACCGCAGAAACAACTCCTACGAGCCCGTCCTACCTACCAATTCACCTCTACACTATTCTACAGATAATCACTACCGTGATTATTTTCATCGTGACACTCACTCGCAGCGCCCCAGCCTTTCCGGTGTTAATCATTGCCCTCGTTCCGTTCCGTCTACTCGTCATGAAGCGATGGTGGCCCCGCGAGGCCCTTCGATTCGTCGATGCCTGGGCTTGTCGCGAAGGGACACCCGAGGACGACGAGGACGCCCAGGCAAAAGAAGATGAGCAGGCCGTTGAGGAAAGGTCTAGCGGAGCTCATTTTACCGGAGGTATTTTGCGACAGGGGTCTGATGGAAATACTCATGGACTGTCTTCGATTGCGGAAACCAGCACACAGTGGAACCAAGCCAGAGGCTCGAGGGCTGACCTTGCAGACCAGGAAACTTGGGGTTTGACCGATGACGAAATAAATCATGAATGGGTTGAGCTTGGGGAGCGGGTGCGCCCTGACGAAGAGCTGGGAAGGGATAGGTAAGGTGAAATCTTGATGCACACATACCAGAATTAGAATAAACCGCTCGATCTACCATCTCCGGTCATACACAGGCAGATTCATTGTCAAGGTCTTGTTTGAATTATGAAGCTAGAAAATCCTGACCCATTAAAAAAGGAACAACTGGGTATCAATTCCAGTACGCCCATCGTGCGCCGAAAGTATGTTTCAGAACAAAAAAATGCGCCGATCCCAAAGGGTATCACGCAAGAAACAGAAACGTTGCGAAAATTCCAGTACTGGGTTTGGAGTCAAGGGTTCGGAGAACTTTGGCTTTACGCTCTCCATCCCTGCACAAACTCATGAAGACGATCAATCACGACGCCGAAAATAGCATTGACGCTGTCGCCAATGAGCTGCTCGAAATGGCGGATAGCTTCCTCCTCCGACATCTCCAGGTGAAACCGCTCCTTGACCTTCAGCACAGCCTTGTCAGGCTCGACGCGGATATCGGGAATATTTGCATCCACCATAAGGCTGAAGAGGTTCAGGATCAAGTTGGCAGACTTGCGGAGTGTCGTGTACGCCGTGAAGCAGTACTGCTTGAACTGAAGATAGTGAGGAGAAGTAGTGCCACCCATGCCTTCAACCATCTCTTTGCAGAGCTTCATCATTGGCGCGAAGGGCTTGGGGTCGCGACCAAGAATGAACCCGAAGTCGGCATGGAAGAAGTGGCCATCTGGTGCAAGAAGCAGGTTCTCCAGATGGCGATCTCCGACGCCGAGGAGGTAGGTAATCACGCAGTATCCAGCGCAAGATTTGATGTACGTGTCCATCGTTTCCTTGCGAACGCCAAGAGGCTCTCTGTCGTCCGGATTATTCTCCTTCAGATACGCGAGGACGGATTTGTATTCGCTTGAAACGGCGGAGAGGGATTTCGACTCAATGAATTGCACTGCACCCGCCGTAGGGCTTGTGGCAAGGATCCGGTACGGTGTCAACTTCAGATCCAGATTTTCCTTTTGTAGAAGCCGGTCCATGAGAATGATGATTTGAATGACCAGTTGGTCCTGGCGAAGGTCGTCGCCAACCTTAAACAAAAGAGGGTACTTTTTGCCATCGGTCGTCTTGAATGTGATTTGCAGAGGGGACAGGGTCGATTTGAAGACCCTGGATTCGTCCGGGTAGCAGCCGGTGATCAAGACATCAGGATCCAAGGGCAAGGGCAACGGAGGCTCAATTTGGACCAAGTCGTTTTTTGGGTCACGAAGTGATTTCTTCAGTTTTTCAATCTTCACATCGCGAGATTCACGGGAGAAACGAATATCCTTGGCAATCTTCGAGAGAACAGTGATCATTTCGGCTTGTCGCCGAAGAGTCTTCCGATATTCAGCGTGATGCTTCTCCAGCTCTACCATGAAATAGTATTCAACACGTGCGAAGAGTCGGCGATGCGGCGAGATATTATCCGGACCTGCGTCTTCAAATTCAACCATTAGATACCAATGGAGATTGTTGCCGAGTTTGAAATTGTTGGTCGCACGAGTGATGAGGAAATTGGCCAGTGAAGAGTCATGAGCTGCCTCATCGGCGCTGCTTTCGGCATTCTCCTCATACTTCAAGGCCTGGACCAACTGGAGCAGGTAAAGAAGGAGCTCCTCGTCATCCGCCTGTCGAAGCCGGGCCACGGCATAGGAGCGCACCGCAGGATTATCAAATGTGGGGCCCAGGAGCTCCAAAGCATCATCAACGTCAATATCAGTCCATTTAGGGAGGATTTCCACTGCCTGCCGAGATTCTCCCTCGTCGTGCCAATTAACGGATTTGACGAACTTTGTAAGAGCCCGCTTTTCTCGGGTCAAATAGTACCTGAACCTCCATACAAGGTCTTTCTCTTCAGCAGTGAGATCCTGCGTTGGCTCATAAGACACGATTGTGTTCAACTCATCACGATTCTTGGGGTTCGGCTTGAGATCTCGGTCCATAATTCCCGTTCGGTAGCTGCGCATCAAGCGTCGGTGCTTGTCCTCACAAGGGTTTGAAGTCTGCCCTACTTCTGGGTCAAAAATCTTGATACAATCTGCACCATCGCCTTCTCCGATTCCAGGACCAAGCTTGACCTCCGGAACTGGCTTCAGTGTGGAGTTGGGGTGAGCCGGGAGATTCTGAGGGTCACGGTATGATGAGATAGGCGGTGGAGGATAAACATGATCGACCCAGACAATCGGGTGGTTGTACCGCGGGAACTCCACGTACAGGATAAAGTTCTCGTCGTCAATTTCCCCGTCATCAAGATTGTCATCTTCGTCTCCCCCGCTAGCCTTCTCTTCCTTTGCGGCTCGCAAAAGAATGTCTCTTTTCCGAGCAGCTTCTTCAGCTTCAATCTTGAGCTTCTCCAGTCGACGAAAGACCAACTGGTCCAGCCAATCAATTCGAGGAATCTCTCCCATTTCGTGCTTCTTGATCTGACCCTCAACCCGCTCCAGTTCCTCTTCCTCCGCCGAGAGATCGGTGGCACGACGAGTCCGTTGTTCTTGTCGCTTTGGAGGTGGTGTAAATGGTGTGCTTGTAGGCGAATAGCCATCTGCCTCCTTGTGACGGTAGATCTTGCACTTGTGCCGCCCCATCTTTAATCTGGCCTCCTCACCATCATCAAATAGCGGGATCGTTGTTCCACCGAAAGGGACATCGTGGCTCTTATCTCCTGCTAGTGGAGACAGATCCCAAATAGTGATGGCTAGTTGACAGCGACGCGCAGCATGCTTAAGTGGCATGGGCATTTGCAGCCATTCGTTCCATGTTCGGCTGGTTTTGAATGCCTTGTACGCAGTCTGCATAGGCACGCCGAGTGGCTTCGAATCTGACCATATTTGCACAGACACGAAAAGGTCGGAAACAGGGTTCTGACAAGACCCGAGATACTTCAATTCCGGATTCTTGAGAAGACGAGAATTGGGGATCGGCTTCTGCTTGCCTTCGAGAGTCCCGCTATAGCACTGTTAGTCGGTACGACACGCATTTCTTTCAATCTTTCGAGAGCACACTTACATCTTGATGCGCACAGGCAGATCGATGTCTCTGGACAGATAAAATGTGAAGCTATCCATGGTCGTGTCCCAGCTCTCCGTGCTTGGAGTTGTGGACCTCGAGGCGTTGTTGTCCGGGCGGGGAGCTAGGCCTGATGGCGGCCAGTCAGTGGGGATACTTACATTTTCTGACTCAGCCATGATAACAGCACGTGATGCAGATTTGGTCACGTGGTTTTGTTTTCACACACTTGAATACGAAAGATCTGGCGTTTACCAGTGATGTAGCTGTTTAAGATTGTTCGGGGAGCGAGAGAAGGTCTGCTCATTGTGGTACGAAATAAATGCGGCCCTAAATTTCACAGAGTCTATGAGAATAGGCTACCCCATTGAAGTGAAAGATTTAACATATGATGACTCGCTCGCCGCACTAAACTACATCATGAAACTTTTGTACCTTCGAATTTTCATATTGGAACATTCATGTAAGAAGCTTTGCTATTGATACTGCCAACTTTATATGAATTCCTAGTAACAATCTGACGCCCTGACTGCCTGAGGGCCCCACCAGCAGTCCCATCAACACGGTCACGTGCAGACACGCGCACCGGACGCGACGGGCGACGAGGATGGAATTCGACCTCTCAAACTTTCGGAATACGGTGTATCGACCAGTGAATTAAAGATATAGTCGGATTCTTCCACCAAAAGCAACCGTCCATATTCACTTCGTTTGGGCTTTCTTTGTTTTCCCCTGGCATATTAATCTGGCGCCTTTCAGCGCCAATCGACTATGGCGCCAATTCCTCTCTCCCAGCTTGACGAACCTCTTGCGCAAAGATCCCCTCCCATATCTCCCTCCTCGTCCTCTGATAAAGAAAACCCTCGACCACGAAGCGCTACAAAGCGCACTTCCATCCAGATGGCACCTCCCAGCTCCGGCAAACGCCGCCGCCTCACAGATCGGGCTGCCGACCAGTCGCAGGGGCCCGCATCCCAACGCGCCGGAGGAAACAAGTACTACGACCCTGATCAGGATCCAGAGGAGCGACGGGCGAATGTGAAGAAATACCGTGAGCTGGAGAGGGACGTCAAAGGTATGTACTATGTTTCCATATCACCCCATTTGCGCAACCATGAAGCCATGGAAGCTAGTCATCTAACAATCTTTAGACTCGCGCACCGAGTTCCTCCAGTCAGGAAATGACGGACTCCTCAAGATCGTCGAGGGAGCGAACCGCATCTTCGCCAATGTCAAGCACCCGAATGACGCTACCTTCGACTCGCGCCTCCTGGTCAATGCAGCCGACCTTTCTCACAAGAAAACCTCCCAGCTTGTTGTCGGTGACACTAGTACCGGTATCGATGTGGATGAATTCGTTTCGAAATGTATTTCCTTCATGCGACGCGGGCCCGAGTCGACCGCCCTCCCTACGGCGACACAGCAACGCCGCCGCCATCGCCGAAGCCAGAGGGACCCCAACGCGAGCGATGATGACGAAGAAGGCGATGCGATGAACTGGGACTGGCTTGGACGAGCCGCCTGCCTACCTTTCAGTGGACGTCCGGCCGTGTCGGGTTTCCTGTTGGGCCCGCTGTCTGTCGAGAAGCGCTCGCGTCAATTCAAGGAGCGCAGTCAACATGAGCGCATTGACCCCTCCAAGGCGATTCAGCCTCAGGACCTACAACAGCGGGATCTTGGAGAACAGGAGAGCTTCAACCTCACGGAGATATGCTCTGACATCAATCATCGCCTCGCAGAGACAATCACAGAGCGGGAGAAAGAGGTCGACGAGAAGCTCAATCGGTTGTCAGGGGAGCCAACGCCCGAAGTTGTGCAGAAAGTCATGGATGAGAGTGGTATCGCAGATAACGGCGGGATCCCTTTTTTCTCCTTCTGCATCAACCCCCACTCTTTTGGTCAAAGCGTCGAGAATCTGTTCTATGTCAGCTTCTTGGTTCGCGACGGCAACGCTGGAATTAGTACAGACTCTCGCGGTCTGCCGACCCTTCGTATGTTGTCCCAGCCCGATGTCTATCGCACATCATGCTAATCATTAGATGCTACAGATTCTGCCCAGCCCTATGCGCCTAGCGAAGCCGTGCGAAGGGGAATCCACAAGCATCAGGCCATTTTCCATCTGGACTTTGACAACTGGCGAGAGATCATTGATGTTTTCGGCATCAAGGAGTGCATCATCCCCCACCGCGAGGAGAAAGAGTCTACCAGCGCTACCTGGTACGGCTAGAGGGCCGTTTTCAATGCTTCCCTGAAATTGTTTATGACCGCCATGATACCCCGTGAATTAATTTTGAAGAGATCGTAAATATTGGCATTCATTTGTTTATATTTCTTCGTGTGTTTCCTGCACTAGTGGACTTTGTATTACGTAGAATTGCCTACTATGTATCGTGTAGTATATTCGGTGTTCTGCAGCCAGTTGGACGAATGGCTTGGTGGAGCTGGCCCGAGCCGTCGATAAGCCGGCCGCACGTCATCGCCGTCGCAGTTGCAAGCTCCATCGCTCCTCCCTCTTGCCCCTCCCCAATCCCTGCCGCTCTACGCTCTCTTACAGCAGCCCTCGCAACCCCTTCGCCTCTCGAGATTTGAAAATCTTTGAGCTCTCCCAGCCATTTCCGCAAAGCTCCAGTCTGTCGCTGGTAACTGAGACATTCAACGCCAGGGACAGCGCATCCGAGCTACCGAGGCTGCGCAAGAGCTCCCAAAATGCCTCAGCTCTTCCCCTTCAACCCGTCGGAGACGATGGTGATCCGCAATGTCACTCCTAATATCGTCACCATGAGTCTGCCATTTGCACGATTCGGCATCATGCGATTCGGCGGCCGAGGGACGCTAGGTGAGTCGCAAACACCCTTACAGAGCTAGAGGGCTGGCGCATGCCAGCTAAAGTCTTTTTTTGCTCTTGACTCCCCCACGATACTGTCTAAGCTCAAGCTGACCACTCCTTGCGTGGCACAGTCAAACTCTCCACGGGTTCCCTCGCCGTTATCTCCCCCGTCAGCCTCACCCCGGAAGTCCGCGCCAAAGTCGAATCGCTGGGCGGCAACGTCAAGTACATCGCTGCGCCCGATCTCCAACACCACCTGAACATCACTGCCTGGAAGAAGGCCTTTCCGCAGGCGAAAATCCTTGCGCCCGAAGGTCTCTGGGAGAAGCGCCAATCCAACCCCGAGTTCCGTGAGACGCAGTTCCAGCATGTGTTCAAGAAAGATGCGGCGCCGCCGATGATCTCGGAGGAGTGGCATGCTGAGTTTGAAACCGAGTATGTGCATGGTCACGGCTCGCGCGAGCTCGTCTTCCTGCACAAGCCTTCGCGCACGGTCATCGAGGCCGATCTGCTCTTTAATCTGCCTGCCAACGAGCAGTACTCCAAGACTGAAGATAAGGAGCCGATGAACTTTGCGACAAAACTGGTGCTCCCTCTACTCTCGAGCTCTTCTTATCCCGCTACTGGCCAGCGACGCTTTGCTTGGTATATTCTGTCATCTCACGACCGCACTGCTTTCACCGAGTCTGTTCGGCGAATTGCGCGCTGGGATTTCGATCGGCTAATCCCATGCCATGGAGATGTCATTGAGACGAGTGCCAAGTCCGTGTTTCAGAACGTGATGGCTTGGTTCCTGCGAGAGGATTCGAAGCATGTCTGAGATGCCTGCGCACCCTGCTGGGGACGAGTTTCTGAGTGATGACGATGACGTGATGATTCTTCCTAACCGCGGTCTTCATTTTTCTTCGATGTAACCTATTTCGTAGCGAGAAGGCGGGTTCTTGTGGTGTCTCGCGCTCTGGGGGTTGGAGTTGGGTGTGTTGAACTTCGTATCATTATTTTTGTAAGCTAAGAATATAACTACCTATTGACAACGACCTTCAGGGATAATCAAGAATTCCAAAATAGAAATAGAAATAGGCAGCTTCATAACCATTGCTTTTTCCTCGGAGCACCGCCCGATGCCGAGTCGCGGTGGGGAACTGACATCGCCTCAGCCACCCGAGTGTACATCTAAAAATGCTTCTGTGCAGTCGATCGTTCGTGCATGTCGAAAAGGCCACTGCGAGGAACCAATGCAGAGTCCATTGCAGACGGCACCGCTTGCCGAGATCAGAATAACGACCTGCGAGAGTGCCATCATACAATGCTAACAATGGTTTGTCCCCGCGTCATAGGGCTGAATTTGAATGGCAGGCAAGGGCACCGCGACCTTGCTCTCAGCATCCACTCCTCACGACATCCGACACCACTACCCGCTTACCACTGCCTCTGGGGCTCTCTAGTCTCCCCACCGTGCCTGGCACAGTGGATACCCTTGCAAATGGACTCATCGCACCTCTGCAGGTGGGAAGGCCTGAGCCCAGGCTGCAATGATCGTCGTGAGCCAACATCGTCAATAGCGCCAGCGATCGGCAACGGCCACGGGATCAGCCACACACGTCCAGTACATTCCTGACTGGATGATGATTAATCTACGCCGCCAGCGCATCACACGCGCGATTCGTGTGAAGCCGCGTCGAAGTCCTCGGGGAGTAGCCATCCCCGGCTAAGCCATCAGAAGACAGGGGTGGCCCAGTGAAACATGTACGACTGGCCAGAAAGGCGGGCAGAAACAAGACAATTCACCCTCCGATCATCTCCTGGGCCGGGTTTCTGACAGGACCATGCGTCAGTGAGCTCCTTGCTCCGATCGAAGAAAGCTCAAGCCACACGAACTACATCAGCGGCGGTCGGTGGGCCAAAGAAAGGTCTAGGATCCGTCTTGGAGGGAAAGACTAATCCTCTCGGTGCGTTCCCAAGGGATTCTGGCGTGAGGTTGGGCCTCGACGTAAAAGTGATGCATGGTGTCCAATGGTGTACCCACCTGTCTCGCGACTTCCCGGTGTCTTCAAAGGCATCTCGGCTGCAGATTAGCTGCTTCGAGAGAGGATCTGATGACATCAGCTGGGGGATGGAGTCTGCAGGGTGTGTCTGACTTGGTGCTTTCTGGATGCTGCCCTTTTTTCCTGCAAATTAATAATTGCATTTATTTTTGGTGTATGCTTTGTGATCGGCTGGCACATAGTGTTGTGGGCCCTTGCTTAAGAGGCGGGTCTCTCCCTCGTTCGCTCGGAATCTGCCTGCCTGTGTGACAATCACCCGACCCTTTATATACCTCCTTCTGTCCCCGCGAACTTCTGCACTTCGAGTTCAAGTTTCAAGCTTCCTGCATCAGCTCATCCAACCCCAGAGTTCTCTCATCAGTGCATTCTGCTTGCTATATTTACGGACTAGTTGAAGCCACGTTCGATATACTTCATCATGCCTGTCGTTTCGCGTCTTGCATCCATTCCCCTCCGCATTGCGGAGATCGCCTTTGCTGCGGTATGTCTATCCTCTACATGCACCTCCGCCGACATGCGACATGGTTCTAATTTCCAACGTCATAGGTCGTCGCGGGTATCATTGGCCACTACCTCCACTCGTTCAATGAGATCGAGCCCTGGCCGCAAGCTCGCTGGATCTACACCGAAGTCATCGCCGGTGTGTCCATACTATTCGGTTTGATATGGTTGATTCCCTTCTCCTCCGGCTTCTTCTCTTGGCCTCGTATGTTCCCGCAAAAGCCTCTATTCTCAAGTATACACCCTTTCTAACATGGAATCTAGTCGATGTTCTCATCTCCTTTGCCTGGTTTGCTGCCTTCGGTGTCCTTGTCGACGCTATCCACCAACTGCCCTGCGGTAGCATCTGGTCCTGGCACTTCCGTGGTAATAACATGTGTACTCGTTGGAAGGCTGCTGAGGCATTCAGCTTCCTGTCCGCTATCATCTGGCTCGTCTCTGCTCTCGTGGTGAGTACCCATTTCACCTCTCAGTCCAAACAATTCAGAATCCTAACCAATAAAACAGGGTCTGTGGTTCACTTTCCGCAAGCGTGACTCCGCCGAGGGCAGTGGCCGCCGTTGGGGCCGCAAGCGCGGCGCTGATGCCGCTTAAATATGCAAGACAATTTTACAAGCAACCGGACTCCTCAATAATCTGGATCAACACATCCATTCACGCTCCAGCGAGTTATCTGGGTGTCGCTCTTGCTTGGCGCACTTTATGCAACTTACGGTGAATCCCGGTAGTTTCATGATTACTTTTGACCTTCTCGTCGCATTCTCCTCATGATAATGGGGCAAACGAATTACGACTTACGTTGATACCCTTGGTGGAACTCATGACTTGGTGTTGGTTTTGATGTTATGTGTTATGATTGTCACTCGTTACGATAAATTTATGTATGAAAAAACAATTATATGAAAGATCTACTGATATATCAAGACATTTCCTCAGCTCGACATTTGCTGTAGACAATCTGCAGCCGACTTCATTTTCGTGAAGTCTGCCTTTCTGGAATCGATGTCAGCGCAGACCCGAGATGCAGACATGGAATTGCCTATGCAGAAATTTGTGACTTGACTGTGGTCGCACCGCTCTGAATATGCACAGCTACCCACAGGTATGCACTTACGGTGCAGCCGATACGGTGCTGCATCCAGGATATGGGACAATATGAGAGTGCGATTTCTCTAGATCTGGGAGCGCACATACGCAGAGCGGCACCGGTTTAATTATCTCACTTTCTCTGTTAGCTTCACTTTGTCCCTTCAACATGATGCTAGACGAAGATACGATCATCAGCGCCATCTTATGACCATAATACCGATCGTAGTGCCCGTCATTATAATGATCATTACCATAAATACTACCAGCATCATTATCATCATCACCATCATCATCATCATCATGGCCATGCTCACCTCAATCATCAACATCAGATCATCAGAGTTGTGTTTGTCATCAAGATCATTATCCTTTCTTGCGTCGTTGTCCTGGTCACTAGTGGACCTAACGCATCTCAAAGAGGTTTTTTTGGAGGGTACGTCAATGCCGTAGCATATAGTTTTACCAGTGCCTGCTTCAGTCCTTTTGAAGAGGTATGTAGGCCACAAGTATGAATGCTCGAGCAAGGCGTATCTCGGAACCAGACTGGAGGAAATCCAATTCCGTCAAACACAATCTGGTAAGTCTCAACATCCTTCACGGTAATCTAGCGTATAACACCATATTAGCGTCTTCAGTCTTCAAGATCAGAAGGAGTCACAACAATTGCCCACGCACATGAATAATTATATCAATTACTGTCCAGGGAACTTCCACGGGGGTAGGATCGATCGCAGCCACACAATCACCAATAGTCCTGAGCTTAGAAAGTCGTTCGACAACCCGGCCAAACACCTCACATATTTCTACCTCAGATCCTTCTCGCTTTTTGAATTTCCAGTACGCTGACAAGAACTCTTTCTGCTTCTCCTAGGCGCTGGATAACACGATTTGGAGGCCGATAGACTCTTGTTTTCGAGCTCGAATCTTCCTTCGATGTTTTTCGTCGAGTTGCTGAATTGCTTCTTAAATATCTGCCCCCAAAAAAGTCGAACAATTTATCGGCAAAGCAAGAAATTTATTCAACTCTGGATGACGCCTTCTTCTTCTCTTCCCCGTTTGTCAACTCGTATGTGTGTTCACGCTGATAATTTCTTCCCTTGCCATCGACAAGCCCCACGCTGGTGATTATTGGTGTGACGTGTCAGTGGAATCCTGGCCAACCCATGTGATCATGCATTCATACCTATGTACTATTGTTTGCTACAAGTTACCAGCATATGTAAGCATTCCTGCTCCTGTTCGGGAGCGGCTACCTGCCGCTTTGCGGGTGATCCTTGTGATAGGATAAGCGCCCGAGTTCCTCGCACAGCCCCGCCCAGGCAGCCTTGCCCTCAATCAAACCCCACTACTGTCTCCAACCCAGTATTTTGATCTGACTGCCATCGCGTGCTTATCGTTTTAATAAAGAAGCACTTCGCCCTACGACGTGATTAACACTCACAGCTCTCTAGATGGCTGCGCAGGATACCTATTGCAAGTCTTGCCCGAGGGTAAATGTTTCACGGTGGAAACAAGGTCAATTTCTCATTCTACCAAATAATTTCGAACCGAAAGCTGACATCGAACCAAAGGTCATGAATGGGAAAGCCAAGATGCGTACCTGAGTGAACTACAGGAGCCCGCTCATATATTGTCGGCCGACACACAAGTTTTCCTAATGTTTGTCAGCTCCGGACCATCTGGAACAAGGACTTGTCTAAATGCCCCCGTCGTGAAGTCTTGCAAAAGCAAATAGTATCCGGTCTTGTAAAGAATGTCGAAAAAATCTGTCCGCTATTCTCCACATGCCATCATTATGGTGGGAGGATTATGTGAGAAGCTCAAATGGCTTCTTCGGGTCTGAAACGACTCGAGAGCCAGGCACTGAGGGCCTCAGTGAGCAATCCACACTTGAGACGAAACGAAAGGGATCCTCTAATGAGAAAACTTAAAGATACATGGGCATTCTTCGAAACAAAACTTCTCGATAGGAACATGTGCTATTACTGGTGGAAATTCAACATCTTTACTCGACATACGCAAGCGACGAATCAGACCGGTATCCTCATGTTCGACACAGAGGAATTCCGACCGTTCGTCATGGAATCCGAAAATGGAAAGACACATTTCGCACATTTGAGAGACCCCCTTTGGATGTACACTCATGCTTTGGAGCGAGTCGCGCAATTCAGCGAAAAGGCTGTTTGGAACATACGCGACCAAGTACGGATGAAAGAAAAAGAAGTGAAAACAGATTATCGCCGACTCCACCACGATGTTGCGCGGCATGCGTACCATGTCTCTGAATCCCTGGATGTTACTGTGAACACCTTGGACCATATTTTGAGGTACCACGAGAGCCATATCGGGCCGAAGCGGGCAGACTCCGATCTATATGGTAAAGAAGTATCTGTCGAGGTATGGGAAGATGTGCACGCCCGGCTCGCATTTTTCCAGAGCTATTTCGCCAGCCTCCGCCATCGGTCAGTGGCAAACGAGAAGCGAGTCCACAATGAGATAGCGTTGAGTTTTAATATGGGTGCCCAGGACAATGCGGCTATCACTGTGGAGATCAGCCGAGCGACCAAAGAAGATAGCGGGACTATGAAAACCCTTTCCTTGGTCACTCTTACCTTTCTACCGCCAACTTTCATTTGCGCAGTTTTCAGCATGTCTTTTTTCAACTACGCTGACTCGGGTTGGCGAGTGTCTGAGAAAATTTGGATATATTGGGCGTTTGCTATCCCTACGACGCTCGTGTGTGTTCTGATATGGTACGGGTGGACCAAGATATTTCCAGGGGACAGCAATGAGCAGGGCATTGAACGGCGACCAACGATTAGACTATCTGATATGCCCTAGAGATGGGCATTCTATTGTGGACTGAGTTGTTTGCGCTAGTTATAAAAGAAGCCATCATCTTTCATCTGTTCAAATGTCGAGACTCGAGACCGAAGTAGCTCCGGCGGGAATATGCTAAAAATGATGGCATGTCATATTCTCACTGAATCAATGGAAGTGCTACCGCCGCACGCCTCCCAATTCAGTTGATTAATTTCCTAAATCCTATTTGTCAAGTTGGCGACTAGGAGCCTCTAGTAGTGTCAACGGCAGAATGCTAAGATGGGCGGTAACGCATCTTCCTGCATCTCCTTCCGGGTACTTTAGACGAGTCCAACCAGCTCCAGCGGCGACAAGAGACGGACCAACAAGATCAGCGCAAGCACAAATTGAAACAGCACTTGAAACATCCACAATGGCAGGTTCAGCAATACTCGTCGATCATCACGCCAGATGACTAAGGCGCCAATCTGGATCCGCCCATACATTTAGCAGCTTGGCAAGATGGACCCTCCTGAAAGGTCCACGTCTCCTCGAGACACATTTTCGACCTCGAAAATCCGTGTCCAAATATGCAGTCGCATGTGGCTGCCGGCGACCAAGGGGGCAACTCCCCACTACTCGCACATCCGACTACCAGCCTGACTGCCGCACAAGAGACGCGATATACAGACGCAGAGCCCCAGCGCGGCGCGCGCGAGCCTCGTTTTAGCGGCGACTCCATTGGGGCCGACATAGAGCTGGGCAATGTCCCATTGCTGCCGGACGACTTCGACCAGCGCCGTGACTCGCAGGATTCGCTGTCGGATTTGGATTACCAGCAGCAGGACCTGCCAAGTACTCGTACTCGTCGCGACCCGGAGTTTGATTGTTCGAGCTCCTGGCTATTTCTTCAGTGGCTCCGCGGGCCGGTGCCGCCGCATATCTACCACATTGAGCCGTCATTCCCGAAATGGCAGGCTGCGCCGGCGCGTCTGGTTGATCGCTGGGTGAAACCAAGAGCCGCCAAGATCGCTTTGTTGGTCGCCGCGGTCGTGGTTTGGATCGCCGTGTTCTTCTCGCTCGTCAAGGCTTCGATTGCGGACCAGGAAGTGCTGGGATATGGCCAACCGGTCAAGCTTTCGTGCCACGCGCGCTTGTGGTACGTCAATCACACCTTAACGTCCGGCCTCAATTAAATTCTCCGGTATTAACAACTCCCCAAAAGGAGCAACGCCACAGACTGCGGGTTGAATGGAGACCTGTGCCGTCCATTTGATGATCAGTCGTTTGCGTTTCGCTGCCCATCTGGTTGTTCTGCTGCCATTCTCCTTGAACCCTATAATGTAGGCGCCGAGGAATATAACTACCGACCTTTGGTCATCGGTGGCAAGGCTTTCCGGAACAACGGCCCCATGAGCGGACACTATCGTGGCGACTCGTCAATCTGCGCGTCGGCCCTGCATGCAGGAGTCATCGATGACGCGACAGGCGGGTGCGGCATCCTGCATCGCACGGGTCTGCAGGATAAGTTCGTGAATGTATCGAAGCACGGCATCGACAGTATCGATTTCCAATCGAATTTCCCCATGTCCTTCAAGGTGACCCGGCAGGCGACTTCATCGGGGTCGAGTGACGCCAAGCTTGTCGAATGCTCCGACATTCGCTGGTCCCTGTTTGCATTCACACTGGTTGTGACTGTTATCCTTTCGATGACAGTCACATCTGCACCAGCCTTCTACGCCTCGATGTTCTTCATAGTGTGGTTCCAGGTGGCCATGGCCTCCGACCCACCGACATCCGGCTATTACGGCCTGATCTCCATGGGAGTAGGTCGATTTCTCCCAGGCGCATTCGTAGGATTCGTCCTTTACTACTTCTGCATCTGGCGCACACTCAAGAATCTCGATGCCCACATCGACAAAACAGTTCTCTGGCTAGGCGGCTGCTGGGTCGGCGCGCTCAATACCGACACCTTTGACCGCATTCCCATTTCTCGTCTGACACCCCACGACCTCGAACAACAGCCCGGCGCTATCCCGGCCCTTATAATTATCGTCGGCCTATTAGTAGGCATTACCTTCCTCCAAGCCTTCGGCTTCCGCCGCGAAGGCCGCTTCTTCCCGATGCTGCGCGTCTACGCAGCTCTCGTCTTGGGCGTCCTCATCCTCGTCGCCGTGCCGAAAATGAACCTTCGCATCCACCACTACATTCTCTCCCTCCTCCTGATTCCTGGAACAACCCTTCAAACCCGTCCTAGTCTTCTCTTCCAGGGTATCCTAGTGGGGCTTTTCATCAACGGGATTGCCCGATGGGGCTTCGACTCGATCCTCCAAACGCCTGCAGCCCTCCTTGACGGTGGCAAGATGGGAACAATCCCTCCAAAAGTCGACCCGCCTCAAATCCCAGACCTGAACCACGTGGTATTCAATTTCCCTGAACTTCCTCCCAACGTCGATGGTCTTGGTGTCATCATCAATGACGTCTTGCGCTACCAGGAGTTCAGGCCCAAGGATAGTCATACTGTACCCCCGCTGGACTGGAAGCGTGAACATATCGCTCAAGAAGAATATTTCCGGTTTGGCTATGTTCACACTAACGCTTTGGGCGGTGTTTGGTATGAGGACTTTTCGGAGGCTGCGACCTGGCGGGCTACGGGTCAGTATGTCATTCCGGGGTACAATTATACAATGTCAGCATCTACCGATGAGTAGGGTGCTCGCTTGGGTAAATATTGCGTTTTGGTTAGACAAGATTGTAGCATAGCACACGGGGATTGGCACATAAAATTAGAAATTCACATTGTTTGACTGCTTACTATCTCTGGGGAGGTTTGCAGATACACTGAATGCATGCGGGCATGGATCATAAGAGACAAATCATCCCAGCCCTCGGACAGATAAGTCCTCTCATTCAACCCATGTAATCACCACGGTAGCGCCCAGTAACAGTAAAAGTACTATCAGAGCTACATGTTCTCCCCCTCAGCATAAAAGCTCCCACCACAAGTCCCCAGAACTAACCCCAATAAATTCTTCACTGGAGTCCACAGCTCCGGAGTACTTCGTCCCATCAGGACCAAACGCCGCGCACAGCTTGGGGTTACCGCTAAAAGCGGACTCGCACCCAAAGGTCCAGGTGCCGGACCAGCAGTCGGAAGTCATGGTGAACTTTCGCTGTTCTGACATGCAGGAGGCGTAGCCGTCGGGGTCGTCGGTGCTCCATAGTTTGTGGCCGCTAGTATCTTTGATACTGAAGCCGGTGAAGTAGCCGCTTCCTGCATTTTGGATGTTGTGGTACGAGGAGGTTGAGTAGATGAGGTTCAGGTTACTTGTTGCGAGGGCCGTTGTGGCTGCGCAGAGGATGAGGAGGGGTTTGGTGAACTTCTTGGATGGTTTTGAGGAGCCCTGATGGCTCTGGAGGTAAAATGAGTCAGACGGAGAGTATTTAGGATGAGTAGAAAATCAGACGATCTTACTGAGTCTGTGTTCTTTTTGTATAAATAATTCTTAGAAAGTCTCCGACGGCGATGGGGTATTTATACCCTTCTCCTGCTTCTCTCTGCAAGGGGATATGATACACCAAGCATTAAACAAGAACAAGCAACGTAAGCGGAAAGCTTGGTGCTAGTGCTAAGCAGTAAAGCTATGCACATCTTCAACAAGCTGGTCTATTTTGAGCGAGCTAGGTCCACATTGATATCAAAACTTGATCCACTCGCACACGCGGCCAAGGGCCAACAACTGTCAGAAAAGTGAATTTCTTCTGGATTCTTCACCACTAGTTATTTGACCCTCAATAAACTTATTTCGGCTTATTTCGACTCATTTCGGCCCTTGTAAGCTTGATTTATGCCATCTTGTCCTTGTAGAAGAAATGGGATGCTTTACCATTCTGGTTTTAGCCCCTTAGTATGGACACTGGACCAAGTAACCCTCCCCTATTTAGTATCCGAGAAGGAAAATAGCTCAGTAATGAAGTATCAATTTTCTCTGAGGGAGCAAAACTTCATTCGAATGCCTATAAGAATCATATGTGAAAGCCTATCATTTTTGCGGGAACATAGCACGGGGCTTTAATGCTAAAACTTCCTAGTTCTAGATCCACCAAAAACTCACTTCCCCGCTGGACAGCGACCATCCTATCCATGGACGCCATATTTTCGTCAGCATCAAAAACCATTAACCATGAGTTGTGGAGCTTTTCCTAGGTTGTGGGTTGTTAAAAATGAGATATCCGCAGGTGACACTCCGCGACACCTACAGTCTCCTAAATCGTCCTAGCTAATGGTATCCAGAAGATACTATTATCAATTGTACGCCTCAAATAGGCAGCTCGGGGTTTTAAGATATCTCGAGTAATCAGCTCCGAAGCAATTCCAGATGTTGCCGATCTCTACCGAATCTGGAAAGTGTGCATGATTCGTTGAATCTGATGAGCCGCCTCTTCCTGACGTCGAGTATAGAATGCGATATCATACAATTCTGGATGTTTCCCTATATAACATGAATTGTCGGAACAGGCGCAGCATAGTAAGATGAATGACAGTTGATTCATGTGCATGTATGCCGACTCGGATATTCTCTTCCCAGAGTCAAATTGAACACATAAGAGGATAATGTTCAATTCCATCCCAGCACACAAACCGAGAGCAATATAGCACACGCTACAAAATGCAGCTGAATGAAATATATCCGAAAATGAACAACCCGCAAATTTTTACATTCCAAGAGCCGCCAAAGCCAAACGCCAGCCCGTAGATGCAATGAATAACTGAAATAAAAGTGAGGCGAAATAAAGAGCTCCAGGGGAGCTATGATAATCAATCCTTTGAGTGTTTATGGCATTTCACTTGGACGATTTCTTGTTTGCCGTCTTCCTCGATGACAAATGCGGTCAATTTACCGCCTTTGACACATCCAGAGTCAAGACCCTTCGTGTATGTACGGATCTTGAGGGAGGTCTTGGCGTCGTGTCCGTAAATAACGGTCATCAGCTCCGAGCGAGGGTCGTCACTTGTTGCCTTGAGGCTCTTCTCGAGGATGGTCTGGTGTTTATCATACAACTTTTTGTAATTAGCATCACCCAATGTTGCATTAAGGTCGGTTGAGCTCACCTTGGCCCAGTTCAGACCCTCGCTCGATGCACTTGGTACATGTGTGTCCATATCAATGGTTCGCATGGTCATCACGAGCGAGGGATCCTGCTTCTCAAGCTCGACACCTGGTACAACACCACCGTGGACAACAACCACTTGGCCCATACCGGGTACCTGACCAACATCCAGGATCACCGGACAGTTATAAAGCCAATTTGCCTGCTCCTCGCTCAAGGTGCGAGCCAGCGCACGCTCGTTTAACTGCCTCTCTGAATAAAGGTTCTTGCCAATATCCTCCTCCTCGAGGAACGTCTTCGTCGCAATCATTTCGTTTCGCAGAAGCAGGATTCGGTCTTCGTGGTTCCCACGCACACACGAGGCGCCCAGCTCGCGTGCCATTTCCACAACCCCAGCGCTGTCAGGCCCCTTGTTGATAAGATCACCAGTGAAGACCAAGTGGTCGCCATTCATATTCGAAAAGGAAACTTTCTGAAGAAGCTCCGACACTGCACCAACTTGTCAGTATGTTTGCCAGGCAGGTATATCGAAGGCTTATGCTCGGGGGTATTCAAGCAACCTACATTCATCCTTGCACCCATGAACATCCCCAACAACTACCAATCGCCTCCTCTTCCCTTCGTCCAGATTCCCCACGTCGATCCGGCCACCAGGCACCAGACCAGAATCCAGTGTCCGGATCTGGATCAAATCATCAAACCGCGGCAACGAATTCGTCCCAAACCAACCTGTCTTTGTCTTCGAACTGGGGTCCAATGCCCGCAACATCCTAGCCCGCTCCTCTAACCGCGGCGAGATCACCAGACCCCAGCCGGCCCAGCCGAGCAGGAAGAGCGTCAGGTAAATGACGACGTAGCGGCGGAATCGTGGAGCCGCAATGACGGACAGGGCCATCTGCACCCAGCGAGGGTGCTTATCATCGTTCGCGAAAGTGAGAGGGTGGTAGGCTGGAGAATGAGACTGCCAGCCATTCCGAACGGAGTCGATCAGGGGCCGAGAGAGGCGGGCGAAGCGGCTGGTAGAGGAATGTCGGAGCTCGTGGTACTCGGCATCGCGGTCGTCGTGGTATGTGTCGGGGGAGGCCATTATGAGGGTGAAAGAAGGCCCAACATCGAAGGGCCCTCGTCGAGTCAAACAGGTGCACAGAGTACAGCCACCAAGGAAGAGGGGGAAGTCGGAGATGTCAGACGGTGCCCAAAGCTTGGCGGAGGCAGCGCCTTGGGGTTGCCCTTGTTTCTGTCATCAGCTGGCGACGTCGCGGGAACCAGCGACCCACTTTAATTTTTGGGATCGCCGCCGATCGACCCGCTTCAGGCCATAAGGCTATGGTATTACTTTCGAACGGTGGAACGGTTATGTTCATATTCATTTTTGATATAGGCATGGTCGTTATATATTTAAGTACACGTATCAAGTTCATCGGTACTGCTCAAGCTCCTCGGCCTCCTGTCGCCGCAGGCTCACCCGCTGCAGGACCGTCCCGTCGTACAGATCCTCAACCGTCTTGTCTCCGCGCAGCACCTCCCGTTCATGGCGGGTGGCCTCATCCTTGGTCATGCACACAAGATCCTTCAGGTCGAGCGGAAGGTGTTTTTGTCCCTCTTTCTCCATGGTTGGATCCACAACATATCCATTTGCGGGGCTCTTCCAGGGGATCAAAACGATACGGTTGTATAGGCCGCTGATAACGCTTCGTCCTCTCCACACCTCCTCGATCAAGAAGGTAATGTCTTCTTTGCTGATAGGCAGACGCAGGCCCGTCGGGTCTTGTCCAGCCACTTGTCGGTTCAGCTTCTCCATCAGACCCTGCAGGGTAGAATAGACACCGTCATACAGCTTGTCACGGCCCTTGGGGCCCATGTGATAGTCGATCGGGTAGCCTGTAACACTGCATATGACATGGTTGGCCACGGTATAGCCGAAGACCGCAGGCATGGTTCCGAGGACAGGGAGAATACGGACCCGGAAGTCGGGAAGGACACCCAGCTCGCCAACCTTGCCCTTGGCGAACTCTTCCTCGGGAAGAGGGAGGAGGCTTGCCTTTCCGGGGCCGGGCTTCTCAGTTGAGAAAACAGTCGCAATGCCAGAAGTGACACCCTTGGCCTTCAGTCTCCGCCGCGTGCTGCGGGAGAGAGGATCATCTGTGCTAGTAGAGATATCTCCAACGACGACACGAGTGGGGTCAGACTTGCAACCCGCACCCATAGACGAAATGACAGGGAGCGAGTTGGTGTGACAGTAGTGAAGAAGGTCGACTTTCGAGGTAATGTTGTCAATGCAATCCAGCACGAAATCCGGTCGACGCCCCTCTCCATCGTGTGTCAAGGTCCAAGAGCTGAGAAGAGAATCGGCTGCCTCCTTGCCAAAGAGCTCGTTGCGACAGTCGAACATTACCCACGGGGCAATCTGTTCCAATCGTCTCCGGATGCAGTGTACCTTCGATGTTCCCACGTCGGCCAATGTAGCCAGCGCATGGCGGTTGAGTGATGACAGTGTAACTTGGTCGAAATCGATGAGGCGAATCTTGGACACTCCTGAGCGAGCCAGCGCTGCGGCCGCGTGGGATCCAACACCTCCACAGCCGACAACAACGATGAAGGATGACCGGAGCTTAGCTAGTCCGTCATCGGTAAGGAAAACACGGTTCCGAGCCAGTTGTTCCAAGATCAGATCTGTCCAACGAATCGAAGTCGGTCAGCTTGAGTTCAGCGATGAGGTACGGGTTCGGGCATTCAAACCATCGTCATAGTCGCCCTGTTGCGCCCGGCGAGCTAAAGCAGCACTGCGCTCGTCGTCCTTGCTCATCGGAGCCCCATTGTCGGCCGCGCCAAAGTCGGTAAGCTTGGATCCTAATCAGTCCTCCATCCTATGCTTGACCCATATGACCTCGGTGTAGCTGCTATAATCTCACCTTCTCCGCGCGGTGCTTCTCATCGAGGACCGGAATAGAAGCCTTCAGGTCATGAACAGCTTCCTTCCGCTTGTAGGCCTGGTATCCAAAGATTGCACTCGCAACCGCAGCTCCGGACAGTACGGCAGTCGTTGCAAGCTGGTTATTGGACGAACCAGCCTGACGCTGCAGCCACGACGACATATTTCCAAATACTCCTTTCTCGCTTGGTTCCTGCTTTCCTTGCTCTCGGTCTGCGTCCCAGTCACCAGCTTCTCGAGTGCGCGGGCGGTGGGAATTGCGCTCAGGTTCGGCGAATCTAGCGTCCAAATCGTCAGAATCGAATCCATAGTCAAGATCGCCCTCATCGGGCGCCTGCCACCATTTAGGTCCTAGGGGCGCCATGGGTTTCTCGGGCAGTCTTCGCACTGGGCAGCACTCACCGTCACAGGGCCGGGCAATTGGGCCTCTAATAAAGAATGCTCATCTGCAAGCCATGCGCTCATCAGTGGAACCACGATTTCAGGATCACGTGATATACCGCGGCTTTGCTGACGCCAAACGCCAACTCCGACGCGTCTCCCATCAGCAACGCTTATGCAAGTCTGCGTAGCAGGTGAGTATACTGTACCCCGCGCAGTGAGCTGGAAAAGGTTCTTGTGGATGAGGCCTGACACGTCGAGACAGATCTGGGAGAATACCCTCTCATTCATGTCTCGATGACGATAACCCTCACTTAGAGCTTCTCACGACACATCCAGGTTTCCTGGACAGGGCGGCGACATTCATCCCTCGCAGCTTTGCCGTTGCTCAAGTGGAAGAAGACGTTATCCCATGTGGGTGACTGAGAATGAACAGAGATCTGAGAAGACTTCCTCAGCACATTCTTGTCCTAAATCACCATCTCCCCTGCAAGCTATCCTACAAATTTCCTGCAAACCCCCTTCCTTTGTTGATATCAGGCCTTTATAGGCTGCTAACCATCTAATCTAGGAGTGTCTTTGAGCATGTACATAACACATCAATCGATCGAATGCAAACCCGCAATTTTCCATCCACCATCTTCTGCATCATTCTTCCTATGGCAAAACACCCGGCCTACATCGACGACGCGGCGGAATCAATTTCTCAAGGGCGCACCAGCTCATATCGAAAGCCTGTCCAATGACGAAATCCACTAGCACACTCCGAGGCTCATTTTACTGCTCCGTGTGTACACCCCTCGGGGGTAACCGCGTCGAGCATGCTGGTGACGAGTGAAAAAAGGTAGTTTTCAATCCGAGGACATTGGCATAAAATCTTGGAATTGCTTCTCAGCACCAGAACTCAATAGCAACAAACTACTAGGTAATTTGCTCACCTGACCTCTTGTCATGTTTTTCTCACTAACTGTACCAAGTCCTATACATCAAATGAACCAAATTGCAACCCGAGCAAAAATTGAACTTTTCATTTCCCTGTGGGATGGATGCTACTCGACGTATTGAATTGTAACAGGTTCCACGCACCCTCGCTAAGAAGGCTATAATACCCCCTCTCTCCCCTCATTTCCCCTCTCGTTTCCCTTCGGCGCTTCTCTTGCTCGATGATGTTACAACTAAGCCAAATCTGATCGTGGCATTCGCCGATTTCCCTTCGCGGTCTGACGCTGGAAGCCTGTGATGCATACGAGAGCATAACTGAGAGCATTTCCCTCCAACTTCTGCGTCATTGTTTGTCTTTTTTGGTTCCACTATTGTTGATTGAAGAAGATATCGGAAAATCTCAACCTTTTCTTTAGGATGCTCTTATACTGCAATGGAGTAGTGCTCTCTACTCCTGCAGCCACCGACGACAAGCTTTCACCATCAGCCTTGGAAACCCCTATGACTGCTACGGATCGAAAATCAAGTCCATGTGCTTACGACTTACAGCGAAATGCGACGCTCACATCCTCGGGTTTTTTGTCATACAGTGGATTTACCAGGAGACCCTTTTGTTTTTCACGGAATGAATTTCTATCGAAAGCTCAAAACGCCATTTCGTTGCATCAATCCATGAACCATGCGGGTATCATCAGCTCGTCAAAGAGCAAGAACGCCGACCGCTGAACACTATGCTAAAGTAAATAAACAAGGATACGAGTCACCCAACCCACCAGGCCTGATGGGAACTCCACTCAGGATTATGAAGTCAAATTCACAGACGTCGTCGTACCGATCTTGGAGATCTCCAAGTCAAGCGAAGCCAAGACGATCGTACTATTGTGAGAACGAATATCAATCGCAGAAGCATACATGCACCGCCATCCGCCACAGTTCGCATGGAACACCATCTTCGTCCCATCCTTTGAAAGTGTAGCGCCACCGGGCGCCTCGAGGCCGAAATCAGTCGTTTGAAGGAGAGGGCGATCAACACGGGTATATGGACCTTTAACAGACTTCGCATGGGCGTATTTGACGTTATACCCCAGCGACGTGAAGCAGTGCGAGGAGAAGGCGAGGTAATATGTCCCATCGTCGGTGCGGATGATATCCGGGGCTTCGATGAGCGGGCCATCTGAGTCGTCGATATCAAGGATGATCTTGGGCTCGCCGACTTTCGTGAAGCCGTTTGACTCCAGTTCTTGCAGGATGAGCGGGACGGGGTGTAGTGGCTTGATGCTGTTGCCGCAATAGCCGCCGCGGCCGACGCTGTTTCCATCACCTTTGTAGACGACGTAGAGCTTGCCGTCTGCGTCTTTGAATGGGGAGGGGTCGATTGCGCCGCCGTATTCGTGGGGGCAGGCCAGGGATTCGTTTAGAGGGATGTAGGGGCCCATGGGATCGGTGCTGGTGGAGACTGCGGCTCCGATGCAGTGGTGTCGGTCGAAGTTTTTGGTTTGTCCTGAGTAGTAGAGAACAAATTTGCCATCATCCTGTGAAGGTGTTAGCATGGTCATTTTTGTGGTATTGAGGGAGTTGCAGCTTACGCGCTGGATCACGTCTGGGGCCCAGTGGTTGACCTCCTTCTCCCAGTTGCCGATGGTTGGCATTGCATCATAGTCATGGTGCAGAGTCCAGTTCACGAAGTTGGTGGACGTAGCCACTGGGATGTGGATCGTGTTCGGGTCGTGTTTCTTGGGGTTCGTTCCAAACGCATACCATGTGCCGTTATGTTCGATGAGTCCCGGGTCGGGGAAATTGTGAATGCCGAAGACAGGATGGTTCTCCTTCATGTGGTAGCTGGGATCCTCATGTTTGGAATTGTAAAGGTTGTACACATCTCCCATGTCCTGGTTCATGTCTCTTGTATAGACGATTGGAAGCGCGATGATGACTGCGATAAGCCCCAGTCCCAGGAATACCAGTGAGCTGAGGATGCCAATATCTCGTCGTGTCCATGGTCGCGCGAGAAGGCCCTTCTTCTCTGATGCGGCGTCGTTTGCCTCCAGCTGTTTCGGCTCGACTGTGGCCTGGCTCCCTTCAGTGTCGGAGAGTTGATTGTCAGGTTGGGCGCTGACGGCAGCTGGCGAGCTTGGCTCACTCGGACGCCCAGGTGAGAAGAAATTCCTCATCGCGGCGCACGAAGTAATGTGAATGATTTCTCGGGTCTTTGCTTAGGCAGGAACCTGAGCTCAATTTGAATAGAGAGCTCTGACGGCTATAAATAACCGTGGGGAACAAGGTAGGTCGATCGAAGGTATGGGCTGTGGATGGACAAGACTCTGCCGATTCAAAGAGGGAAAGTGTACAAAGCAAATGCAAGGCTGTCCATCGCACGCCGTTCCCCTCTGGGTCTACTTTGGCTGATCTTGGGGCCGAAAATTAAGCTACGAGTGAGCGAGCGAGCGAGCGGACGGGTTTATTTATACGACCAGCTACGGGAGTGCCGAGTGCGATGGGGCAGCTAATGCGAGGGCAAAATGATGTGAAACGGGGATTACTGGGCCGACGCGAGTGTGGATTGGCTGTCGGAAGTTAAGGCAGAAACTATCGCGACAGCTGTAAGGTTTTACTGGAGCCGTGGGAAGGATGCAGGGCAATCCAGACCCTGAAGGGAACGAAAAAGAAAAGAGGGGGTGCCATTGTTCGTGGGCGAGGCGCAGGCATCCCAAATCACACAAGCGTTGATTCGGATGAGACCATGAACCTAAACCGAGAGAGGAAAACACCCGAGACGGTTCACTGCCAGTGGCGGTGGGAGGAAAATCTTGGGGGAATCTTTGGGTGCCGCGGCCGCAGAGCCCGATAGATCACTGCATTTCTGATCGCTGGACCCTCCTCGCCCCCATTTCTCATGAGGCTAACAGCGCAAGGGCGAGAATTCGAGTCCATCCGCATGCCAAGCTTTTGAGAGCGGCCAGCGAGGAGATGCAGTAGCCAATGGACACTGCGCGAGGGTCAGCCAATTGTCCCTCTTTTGCGGGTTGTGGTTTAGCGTGGGCCTCTGTTGATCCACGCTTGGATCGCTCTCTCCTCGTTGCCGTGCTGACCGTCTCCTTTAGCGCTGTCACCTCCGAGTGGCAAAATATTCCTGATAAAGGAATCGTCCACATGAGAATGCGCGACTAGAGCTGGCAGCTTCTGATGGTTGCCATCTCGTCCGCGCGACTCTTCGTCCGGCAGCCCGGCGGTATGGGATCATGTTTCGGGTCTCATAGCAGTGTGGAGAATACAGCCGTTCCACGGCAGTAGGCAAGTCGGATCAAACAGGCAGCACAATTGAATCAATAGTTTCTCCGTTGAGATTTTCATGGATTGATAGGGGTGCCCAGGTCAATTCTGAAAAGTCGGATGAAAATAGGCCTCAATGTGAGACACGCGACAGAAAGCATGCCGGCGTGGCCACCCACGCTGTCCGCTGCGCCCACGTGGGGTTCACCCGCCGAGTCCAGTACATACACTATACGATAGTCTTCATTGCACCGTGCCAAGTTCGGATTGTTGTAGACGCGGAATTGTTCAACCGAGGCAGAGGCGCAGTCAAGGCTATGCTGTTCCTCAATTGGAATAACACCCGTTGGACAGAAGACCATTACAAAAGCTGCTCCGCGACATTAACTAGTGTAGTAGATGATATCTAGTGATGCAAATATGTCTTTTAATTATTAGTATATTCACGACATCGGAAGTCGGTGGATGACAGTGGGATCTGGACAATGACCATAACTCAATGCAAATTCTGCCCTCCATCCTGCGATTACAATTGTGATTATAACACTACATCCAACGGAACAATGTGAAGAATTCGACACGTGACTCGATACACACGCGATATACGGGTTTTATGTCTACCTTTATGACAACCACCAAGTGCCGAGTCCACTGCAGCCAATCTTTGTGACTTGACTGCGGAGCTTGAATATGTGATATATCTAGTCAAAAATTGTAGTTGTTCCCACCACCAATAATGTTTGTTTGATCCTCTCAATATTGTGTATCACCCAACCACCAAAAATGATTTATAAGTTTCTATGAAGCCATATTAGATGCTCTAGGGGATGTAGAAGCCAGGCATTGAGATACCTGGGAAGATCCCCGCGCCTAGGTAGGTCTGGTTTACCACCCGACCTCCTCCACTTCCACTGCCCAGATCAGATGTAAGCAGAGCTTGGCTGGCTTGGCGTTCCTGGATCGGCATAGAATCGAACAAGTGGCTTAAGCTTGTCTAGAAGAATGGCCGAAAACGAGAGACAGCTAAGCCAATCTCTTGAAGCTTCAACCCCATCGACACAGCTTCAGATTGGTTCGACCTGTATCTCCTGAACGGCCATCACACCGGCTAGTGGCTGGACGACGCATGCCGAGCTCTTGTCACACGGGACGGTTCGCAGGGATTCGCCTACTCCAAACTTCAGGGCCTCCTGTTCATGACATTGCTCAGGATCTCCATCAAGGAGTCTGGGGTCTTGAAACATGACACCGTGGTCTCTCCTGGAGATGAAAAGTGCAAGACAGCGGAGATAGTTGTTTCGAATCCGCAGAACAGACGATCCATGCCTGAAGGGGCACCCTATCGTCACTGACGACGCAGTTATTCGGCGCCGAACACGGTAGCAAACGCCTTCTTGAATGGAGGACCGAGAGAGATACGGTGGGATGATTTTCTGCAAATTGCACAATAATCGTCTCTCAAGAAACCTCTGAACCTGAACGACGCGTCTCAGCTCTGGTCACAGTGCATGTTGAGCCTCGTATCTATCGCCGGGTTGAGTACGATCGTCGCCCGCGATCGCGTAATTGCGGGGAGCAACTATATGTCAAACAACTGATAATGTCAAGCTGTACCTAGGTAGTTGGAATGGGCTATCTCCATGATGGAACGGGAGGGCATCATCGTTATATGCGTTCTGTATAAAAGAAAGAGAAGCACGCTGCGCAAAACACCGCGCGGACATCGAGTGCCAGGCCACGTGAGCCGGCTCCACCCAACGGCTTGTAGATGCGCCTTGTTGCTGGTGGCATACGCAATCCTTCCTCCACCTTTAAATCTGGTGCCTCGCTCTTATTTGAGGTGGCCCTTGGGTTCATTTCTCTTCTCATCCCCAGATCCCACCGCTCTCGTCTCCAGGCTCGGCCCGAAGTTCCTGACCCGCACGCCGGTGCCTCCTGTTTCTGCCAGCGGTACCGCCGACCGGCACCGGGAGTCGCATTCTGAGTTACGCACCTGGCACAAGCAACAGCCCTAAGCAAAATACCGCGATGTCAAATTCCCGATCGCTTGGATCTTAATTTTCGACGCACGCACGCGATTCTTGCCACGGCAACGCCAATTGCCCTTCGAATCCCCGAGCCTCCTGAACCCATCGAGCTTCGTGCCTCCTGTCAACCACGTCCCCGGAGCACCTGGATCGCCGGTGCGCGTGGCCGTCGAGAACCCTGAGGAGGAATAGGGATTCGACCCCCGGTTGCACCGACATCCGCTGCCCACCATGCCGACGTTCCGCAAGTCCGTGTTCGCCGCCATCTGTCTGATCGCCTTCGTCTACCTCCTCCGATCGACCCGACCATCCGACATCCCCGGTGCGCCTGGATATAAACCTGTACCGGACATCTTCACAGAAGAACAAAACGCGCTACGGAATCCGAGGAGAAACGGCAAATCAAGCCTGCAACAACCGCTCGCTCCGCCGCCGACGGCCCCGTTACGCGAACGCTTGCGCTTCCAATTCCCCTACAACCTCGAGACCCAATTCCCCGCATATATCTGGCAGACATGGAAATACGCCCCATCATCAAAATACTTCGATGCCGATCTTCGCGACATGGAGGCATCATGGACGGAGATGCACCCATACTTCATGCACCAGGTTATTGGCGATGATACCCAGCGCCACTTAATCGAGTACTTGTACGGTTCAGTGCCGGATGTCTTCGAGGCCTACGATTCCTTGCCGCTGGCGGTGATGAAGGCAGATTTCTTCCGGTATCTTGTGCTCCTTGCGCGGGGTGGAATCTACAGCGACATTGATACTCGAGCTCTCAAGCCTGCTCATTTCTGGCTACCCGAGGACCTCGATCGCAAGACTATCGGTTTCATGGTCGGCATTGAAGCTGACCCCGATCGACCGGATTGGCATGATTGGTACACGCGCCGCATCCAATTCTGCCAATGGACTATTGTTGCCAAGCCGGGCCATCCGATTTTGCGCGATATGGTCGCGTACATTACGGAGGAAGCGCTGCGCATGAAGAGAGCTGGTATCCTTAAAGTGGGCAAGATGGATAGGACGGTCATGGAGTTTACCGGTCCAGGAGCCTGGACTGATGCTGTGTTCCGCTATTTCAATGATCCGGACTATTTCAATATCTTGCCTGGGGACAAGAATGTCGCTTATGAAGATTTCAGTGGTCAAACTACGCATCGCAAGGTTGGTGACGTGGTTGTTCTGCCCATTACGAGCTTCAGTCCTGGTGTTGGACAGATGGGTGCAGGTGATACCGATCACCCGATGGCCTTTGTGAAGCACATGTTCGATGGTAGGTCATTTCTGCTCTACTCAGTACGTATAAATACCATATTGACATTGCTCTTTCCAGGAACATGGAAGACGGACCCATCATTATAATAGAAGCTTTCGACATACCTCTTCAATCTTCTCGACCACGTTTCCCACAAGCGTGCCATAATCAGCTTCAACAGGCAATATACCTACCTTGCTCGGCGTTTAAGCAGTGGAATTTTGCCACCCTGTTGGTAAAAAGGCCGCGAGATCTTAGACATCTCGCCCTCTAGTCCTCTTTCTTCTCTCTGTGGCCCACCATGCCATTAATTCTTTTTGGCCATACGGCTGCGAGCAGCCTTCGGATACGTCCCAGGAATGGACAAGTTATTCTTCATGATGAGCGCGTCCATGTTTCATGATCCTAGTACATATGATTCCCAGACCCGTCTTGTGATATAAATTACCGCTTTTGCTCCTAGCTGTTCATTCACAGGTGCTGCCTTCCAATATTTAGACTAGAAAACAAGAGAGAATACGTCTCGATGACATAGTACTTTTGAAAACACACTTCAGTTTTAGATCGTCAATTCATACATCTCGCGAATACATTGTACTAGTAGTTATTACCCTGAGGTGTGGCACATAATATGAACTGAACTGGACCTTATCGTCTCCGCGGTCCAAAAATCTGAAGTATATACTAGTCGACTTGTGCATTGTCAGCACAGTCTGGACAGAATGACAAAGCCCCGCCAATTTAGATCTGTGTAATTTGTGTCTTCAAGCAACAACCTTTTTGACACGAATCTGTCCAATTAGGCTTAATTTAGAACATTAGGCCGAACGAGTTGATATATCGTTCCACCAATGTTATCTAGTATTGTTAGAAAGTTATATTCCAAATGAAGATGACAGGGGGTTGACACTTACCAAATTAGTCTGTCGAAGCTACTGGGTAGGGAGCGCTGAAATCAAGACAGCAACTTGAATTCCCTGACTAGAAGGAGAAAAGGAAGTATCAAATGAGACTCCACTGGAGTATTGGGTATTGAGCAGAAGCGGGGTATTTGGAAAGATGGTAGGCGAAAGCTGACCTTCTGGCCGAAAGGTTGATCGTGGGTCACAGAACTGCAAAGACTTTGGTGGGTGGAGGCCATGGATGAGAGAGAGCATACGCAAAAGTCGGCTAGGAGGATGCGGAACTTTGCCGTGTTCCCTCAAACTGACTGCGATGGTCTGGGCCCGCGTCAAAATAGAGAAGGTTGTTGAAACAAAGGTATGCGCAAAGCAACAAAAAGAAAACCTCATTTAGAAATCGCTGAAAAGAGGCTCGTATTTCTTTTTGAGGTCATCGGTGTAGATGTTTTGATTTCGATTGTCAGAGTCAGGGTATTCTTCGAAGTTTCCAGTATCCGCGGGATGTGAAACTCGAGGGATGATCGGGCCTTTAACTCGATGGTAGAAAAGATCGTCCCAGGCAATACCCTGGAAGAACGGGTGAGCCTTCACACGGGCTGAGCCACCGGAAATGTAGCCTAGTCGCTCCGTTGGATTCGTTTTGCAGAGCAAAGAGACGATGTTTTGGGCCGCAGGGGGCATATTGGGCGGGAAGCGAAGACGACCCTCGACAATCTGTTCGTAAATGCGGATGGGACTTTGATCCCAAAATGGAGGTTGTCCAACAAGGAATTCGTATATCAGAATCCCAAGAGCCCACCAATCAACCGCGAGTCCGTGACCGCTATTGTGAATGACCTCGGGGGCCAGATATTCAGGAGTACCGCAAAGCGTATACGTCTCGCGGTTGTGCACTTGCTTGGCAAACCCGAAGTCCACAAGCTTGATATGGCCGTTTGCGTCGAGTAGGATATTCTCCGGCTTGAGGTCACGATAAGCCACCCCCTGCACGTCATGCAGGTATTCAATTGTCATGGTGATTTCGGCCGCATAGAATCTCGACGTGTCTTCGTTAAATCGTCGCGCGCGTCGAAGATAACTAAAGATTTCGCCCCCCGGGCAGAAATCCAACTGGGAATGATTAGTTCACTATACATATCCAAGACCACGATTGTGTAGGAGAAACCGATATTGGTAAGGGTTCTACCAAACGTACCAGCATATACAAATTCTGTTCGTCCGAGAAAGATGCGACGAGGGTCGTGATGAAAGGGTGGCCGACCACTGCGGCAAGGGTTTTGCGTTCGTTGCGCACATGCTCGACCTGCTTCAGTTTGATCACTGTTTTCGAAGGCCGTCAGCTCAAGCCCACAGGCAGTGTCGCGACAAAGTCCGTGCTTACCATCTGCTTTGCGCAAGATCTTCATCGCATAAACCTTGTTTTTATCTGTCGATTCCTTCAATCTTGCGAGGCTGACTCGAGCGAACGTGCCTAAATGCGACCAAAAGGCAAACTGTCAGCATGCAGTCGAATATTGCGGCTCGGGGGTTTCTAACCAGTGCCCAAAGTTTTGATGAGGGTGAAGTCGCTGACATGCAGGCTTCGCGACGAGATCGACAGCTGCTTCTCCTCTTGACGTTCGGTGACGAGGAATGGGTTTGCGGAGCGATGCGACGTAGAGCGGACGGACTGAACGAGGTGCTTATCCTTCTCGTGGATCTCATGGGACCGCATGTCGATGTTTCGCGAGGCGATAGGACTGCCTTGCACCTCTGGGGCAGAGGGTTGAACTGTACCGGTCGCCATTGCAGTGGCAGAGCATAGAGCCTCCCGCGGCGAAGGCGAGCGGGTAAAAGGTATAGGAGCCCACCCGGTTAGCGCGCCACCAGTCGCGTCGGCTTCCCAGCTCGATCCGGGGGCTTTTATCAAACCAGAACAGGGAGCATTTGCCGGTCGAGATCCCCTGGAGTAAACGCGGGGGGTTCGTAGAAATCGCGGGGCAAGAGAGTTGGCTAAGGAGAGTTCTGCCAGCTCTGACGTATTCCCATGGGGGCGGGGCTGGACGGATAGGGAACTACGGTGATAAATCGGAATCTTGGGCTGACGGTCTCGTCGCCATTTGGTATTCGACCCGGATCTATATGCGAGCATGTGCTCCCCTATAATACATCCCGAAAGAAAAATAAATATAACAATACTAGACTCCTTGCGATTCCGAAGACAGCCAGCCCGGATCTGGATCTGGACCTGGGATCTGGATCCTTCGGGCCTCTTGAGCGCAGGGCCCTCTCTTTGCCAGTACGTTGGGGCGACGAAACGCAACCCGGTCCAATTTGGTCGCAGGAAATATGCGTGATGCGTGCGAGGAAAAGAAGCGATCACATAGAAGCAAGCACTGGTGAAAATGGACAGCGCGCGCGTTCAAGACTTTGAGTTCAAGATCAGGCCAACAATCAAACTAGTCGACGAGTTAGCACAGGACCTCCGAATGCGCCCTTTCTCCCTCTGATTCTCTTCACTCTTTAAGACATACCCGTAAAGACCAAGAACTTCACCGAAAATCAGGATCAGGATCATGCCGACGTAAACACGGGATTGTTGCATATAAGCTCGCACACCCTGGTAAGAAAGGCATCCGTTAGCATTGCACACCCTCGATAGAGTATGCGCAACCGGGAAGTATTTACCGCATCGCCGACAATTCCAATAGTATAACCAGCTGCAATACCGGTCAGGCCGACCGACAGCCCAGCACCGAGGTGCATGAACGAACTATATCCACTTCCGTCAGTCTCTAGTCTTCACTTCCGGAGTTGTAAACCATACGTGTACAAGCTCAGATTCGATGTCGGGTTCAGTGCTTGCGAAATGAGGACGGCGACCACGAGACCATAAACCGCGATAATACCGGACATGACGACGGGAATGAGAGACTGCAGGGATCGGATCGGTCAGCTTGTGCTGCATCGGAATCACCGAACACTGTTTGGACTTGCCTTCATAATCAGGTCGGACCGAAAGGTGCCGACACCTGAAATACCAATGCCTGACTTGGCTGTGCCGTAAGCTGCTCCTGCCGCTGTGAAGCTGTCAGCTGCGTGTCCTGATCAACCCCCAACTAACTAGTGCAGTGTATTGAGCCACATACATCCGAAGACCATCTTCAAGGCAAATCGTTAGCATTCTGTCGGTCAGGGTCAAGTATCGTAGTTACTCACTGCAGCGGCAATGCCGGCCTATGAACGGGTGGTGTTGTTAGTATAGCTGCACCGTTGGGACTGGAGCTTCACGAGGCCACTCACAAAGGAGAAGAACGGGGCAAACTTGGGCGCAAGCTCGCTGTCCGCCATGATGGATATTCGTTCGGGATCTGGGAAATCACAAAAGGTCGAGAGTCAGGGTGAGCGCTGGGGGGACGGCCGAGAGCGAAGAACGTCTGGATGGGCAGGTCGGCCTTTCCAACGGGATCTCCCTGGGTGTTGCAGAGGGTCACTTGGCCCGCCGTAGCGCATTGCCGCGCTTCCCCTAGGTGACCATACCATTACACACTGGCCGCCCGCCCGGAGGTGCCGTGCCCCGTCGCGTGCCGTGGGACCTGGTACTGGTAATACGGAATTACCGGGCAGAACCACTTCTCGCCTCATCGTCTCCTGGCCCCCCCCAGTCTATCGCTGCATTTTCAACATTCACCTCTACCTTTCCCCCCACCACCAGCCGCCCCTCTCCTCTCCCCCCTCGCCATCTTTTTCTTCTTTGGGCATAGGAAGATGCTGAGGGTATGAAATTCCAAGGAGCCCTGATTTCGCTGCGCTCACGGCTCCTGGCGCTCTTCGACTTTTGAATCCCGCCAAACCCCCCAGCTGTTAATCTGGAGGGGAGCTATGACATATTGAAGACCGACTCTGCATGAAGACCGGCTCTTTACTCTTCTCACTAGGCTCTCGTCCCCTGTGGGATTGCCACTTTCGTTCTACTCTCTGATTTTCATCACCCACGATCCGGAAGAACTCTTGCGACGCCCTGAACGCTCTCTACGATCGACCCCGGATACCCCCCTCACTTTTTTTCATCCGATTCACCCCGCAGCATAAACGCCTTTACATTCCGACCTTAATCTGAAACCCGTTCGTCGATCGATCGCTGGTGTGGTAAACATGGCGGATTTGGGGGGTCAGCGTAACCGGAACTACCGGCCCTATGGCCCTGCCTCGTCCACGCAACGAGATGCCGCATACAACGATATTTTCGGGGCCGCGCCCCCGCCGGGTCGCTCGCAGACCATGAACTCGCAGACTCCGCAGTTCACGCAGGGCCGCGCTCACACAATGTCGTCGCACGTGGCGCAGCCTCAATTCCAGAGGGCGCCGCCGCCGCCGCCAACACGCCAAATGCCGAATGGATATGGACCACCGCCATCTGCGCCGCCAAACGGATACCCTCCGCCGCCGCCTACAAATCAGTACCAAGCATACAACCCAGGCACCGGGGCCGCGACAATGTCTTCGCAGCCGCAACAACCGCGACCGTACCCGGGAGCGGGGGGACGCTTCGCCTATCCCCGACCCCAACGCTTGGATTCTAGACCTGGTCCGCCGCCCCAGTATCCGGATCCGCGGGATCTGGGTCGACCAATGCCTCCTCCCGCCTTGAACTCCGATGCGACTCGATCTCGATCGATGGCGAGACTCAATGGACCGTCCTACCCAGTGCCTGCCCCACCTAGCAATTTCAACCACACCTCCGCGGCCGCTTCACGTCGCGAGCCATACTCGGTTGGCACGACAATGACCCAATTGGGTCGAACCGTTCCAGAAAGGCATGCCAATGAACGAGCCATGTCGATGACCACCTATTCCGCGACAGAACATCCTCAAATTTCTCAAACCGGAAGAGCCATTCCGTCACGGCGCCCACCGTCTGGAGGAAGCCATGACCCGGTGCCGCCCCCCACAGCAACGCTTCGAGACCATGCCAGCACATGTCGCAACGGTTGCCGATAACTACGTGAAGCCTCGTCCACCGAGTGATGCGTCTACTCGATCTCGCACCATGTCTATGGCGTCAACTGTGATGGCGGACCGTGCAATGAGTGTCCAGAGCCAGGCAACGCAAAGTTCCAATGGTCAAACGACACTTGTTTCCAACAATTCGCGTCGGAACCGGTTACCTGTTGTCTACCCAGCTCTCCTTTCTCGTGTTGCTGATGTGTTCCGGGAGAAGGTGTCGCTTGGCGAGCGGCAGAAGAACGGTCTCTCCTACCAGAACTCTTTCTCTGGTACGGATGCTGTTGATCTGATTGCCACAATCATCAGGACGAATGACCGCAACCTCGCTCTTCTGTTGGGACGTGCATTGGATGCCCAGAAATTCTTCCACGACGTTACCTATGATCACCGTCTTCGAGATGCCCCCGGCGAGGTTTACCAGTTCAAGGAAACTATGGGAGAGGACACACCAGGATCGGAAGTGAACGGAGTTTTCACTCTCTTAACTGAATGTTACTCTCCTACCTGCACGCGGGATAGTCTTTGCTACTCCATTGCCTGCCCACGACGATTAGAACAGCAGGCAAGGCTCAACCTGAAGCCTCAGCCAGTTCTGGGAACTGCAGGCACCAAGGGTGCCTTACATATTGACGACGATGAAGACAATGATAACCAAAAGCTGTGGATCAACATGGTTCCCAAGGAAATTTCTGACACCGTCGCCGACAACGAGAAGAAGCGACAGGAGATCATTTTTGAGATCATGTATACTGAGCGTGACTTCGTTAAGGATCTGGAATACTTGCGAGACTTTTGGATGCGCCCACTGCGTGCCGCTGGCCCCAACACCCACTCTCCTATTCCAGAGCACCGACGGGAGAAGTTTATCCGAACTGTGTTTGGTAACTGCTTGGAGGTGCTGAAAGTCAACGGCGGCCTATGTGAGGCTTTGAACACCCGCCAGAAAGAGAGCCATGTCGTCAAGACTGTTGGCGATATCTTCCTGACGCACGTGCCTCGCTTCGACCCTTTCATCAAGTATGGTGCGAACCAGCTTTACGGAAAATACGAGTTCGAAAAAGAGAAGTCGTCCAATCCTGGCTTTGCCAAATTTGTCGAGGATACAGAACGCCTCAAGGAGTCCCGCAAACTGGAACTGAACGGTTACCTCACTAAGCCGACAACTCGACTTGCCCGATACCCGCTTCTTCTTGGATCGGTCCTGAAGTATACCGCGGACGACAGTCCCGACAAAGAAGACATTCCGAAGGCAATTGCATTGATTAAGAGTTTTTTGTCTCGTGTCAACACTGAGAGTGGAAAGGCCGAGAATCACTTTAACTTGGTACAGCTGAATGCCTCATTGAAGTTCAACCCAGGAGACTACGTGGACCTCAAGCTCACTGAGGAGAACCGACAAATGCTCACGAAGATGGCTTTCAAGAAGACCACGGCTGAAAGTTCGGAGGTGACGGCATATCTCTTTGACCATGCAGTACTTCTCGTTCGTATCAAGGTGGTGAACAAACGTGAGGAGTACCGAGTGTACAAGAAGCCGATTCCCCTGGAGCTCTTGGTGATTGCGCAAATGGATGAAGTGATCCCTCGAGTGGGAATAGCGAAGCGACCCTCTTCCAGTCTTTTGTCCAACAAAGCTGCTCCCAACCCTCCTCCTGCCAAGGATGGCCAGTTACCGATTACTTTCCGTCATCTTGGTAAGGGTGGTTATGAGCAAACTCTTTATGCCACTTCACCAACTCAGCGGAGAAAGTTCATTGAGATGGTAGAGGAACAACAAAGGAAGCTTTGGGAACGCAACAGCAACTTTTATAACAAGACGGTTCTTAGTGAGAACTTCTTCTCTTCTGTTAATCGCGTGAATTGCTGCGTTCCCGTCGATGGTGGGCGGAAGTTGGTCTACGGAACCGATAGCGGCATTTATCTGTCCGAGCGCTGGCCCAAGGACAAGTCGGCCAAGCCCAAGAAGGTTCTGGAGGCCAGTCAAGTCACTCAAATTGATACTTTGGAGGAGTACCAATTGCTTCTGGTCTTGGCAAACAAGACGCTCTCATCTTACCCTATGGATGCCCTGGAGCTGGGAGAGGATAACAAGAATGCACTTGCCAAGCGCCCCAAGAAGATTCAAGGACATGCCAATTTCTTCAAGGCAGGCATTGGTCTTGGCAGACATCTTGTATGCTCAGTTAAAACTTCTGCTTTGTCCAGCACCATCAAGGTTTACGAGCCGATGGACAACCTGGCAAAGGGCAAGAAGAAATCTGCTGTGAGCAAGATGTTCCAGAGCGGCCAAGACACCCTCAAGCCGTTCAAGGAATACTACATCCCGGCCGAATCTTCCTCGATCCATTTCTTGCGGTCTACCCTGTGTGTTGGTTGTGCTCGTGGTTTCGAGGTTGTCAGTCTTGAAACCACCGAGACACAGTCTCTCTTGGATCAGGCAGATACATCTCTTGATTTCGTTGCTCGCAAGGAGAACGTTAAGCCTATTCACATCGAGCGCATGAACGGAGAGTTTCTTTTGAACTACAGCGACTTCTCATTCTTTGTTAATCGCAATGGATGGCGTGCTCGACCGGACTGGAGGATTTCGTGGGAGGGCAACCCGAACGCATTTGCGCTATCTTATCCTTACATTCTGGCATTCGAACCCAATTTCGTCGAGATTCGTCACGTCGAGACCAGCGAATTGATCCACATTATGACCGGAAGGAACATTCGCATGCTGCATTCCTCCACTCGCGAGGTAAGTTATCACGCCCGACCGCCAACTCGAGTATATATTGACAGTGCTCCTCCTCAGATCATCTATGCCTATGAGGATGAATCAGGCGAGGACGTGGTTGCTAGTCTGGATTTCTGGCACAAGCCCCAACAGTACATCTAATTCACACCAAGTGCATGACAATGTGCAACTGAAACCACCCTCCCTCCGTCTTGACACTTCTTCCTTGAGGCCATGAGATCCTCCCACCCGCTACGTTGAGCGGTTATTGAATCAGAGCAAAGGGGCCTGTGAAGAGGGAGTAAAGCAAAAGAGGATCCAATTTCGCATCCTCCTGCTTCCCTACTTCACACGGATTTGCCCACCTCTCCATGCTCTTTCGGTCGCTCGAATCTCACTACCGACTCCTCGAGCTCGCTCCATCGACTTCGTCTCTACCACTCCGCCCAACCCCCATCTGCCTTATCGAAGTCCAAAAGACCATCTCCACACCCCCTGGAGATTCATTTCTTGTCTCGTTTCTGTGTACAATGAAGCGCAAATACCACTTCTTGCGTATCACCTTCGTCGTTATTTTGCGCTGCACCCCCGCTTTTCTTGTTGCATTTTTCTTCTTTCTTCCCCGATTTCTTCTTCGTTTTCTTAAAATTTTATTCCACTTTCTGTGTTTCCCCTCATGGCCTGCGAAGTGATGACCATGTCCTTTTTACAATATGTTCTTAGCTTTTTCACATCTCCTTCCTGTACTGTTGATCTTGAAGTATTCCCTACTTTCAATGCCATTGATGTGGAATGCTGTGCTCTGTGCGTTGGTAGAACTTTTGTAGAGGTTAGTCACTAGAGAATAGTGTATCACATGTGCACCGATTAGTGTAATGTAATGCCGAGTTCAAATCCAGTGGACGCTTAGTGTGTTATTTGAAATTTGATCCATATGATGCCACAGGTGCTATCCCCAGGGTTTCCTAGCTACCACAGGGCCTTGATGGCACATCACGCAATGCATCTGGTAATAAACCCATAGAAAAATCGTGGATACTATTGTAGTGTTACAATAACAATAAATTGTGATGTGAATCTGCCACTTAAATATATGAAATGGGTAGGAAGCCTTGGAACCTCTTGAACATTGTCAGATTGCTATTGTGAGATATATTTTCCCAAAGAGGGTCGATACTCGACTGAACATCCACCTGCATGATATGTATAAAAATCAAAATGATACGGAGTGACATCTCGAAATTGCCATTTGTATTATTATACTTAAAAGAGTGAAAACTATCACATTTACTACAACCTTCCTGGACTCTATTGTCAGCGTAACGTGGGACAGAAATCTATTACATGGAAACACCAATGACTAATACCTAATCTACGAGTCCAGTCCAAAAAGAGACCAAAGTACTTTTTTTTCCTCATTGATTCGGACTAGGAAGACCACGGGAAAAAGGGGATAAAGAGTGAGATAGACCCACAAACACAAAACACAAAGAGAAAAGGGAATCTTGCTGCGCTGCGGACTTTGGACAAGGTACCAGAATGAGAAATCAGTGTGAAGGGATAGAAAAGACCCGAGGACAGCAGGGAGTGGACAGTAAATGGGGTAGTAGACAGTATGCAGGAAATCGAAAGTGGTCCTCGGGCCCCAAAGCAAATTAACGGAATAATCAGCAGAAGAATGTGCTTGTGCCCGTGTTTCCAAGTTCCTCGGGCAAACCTGAACGGTTCAATAGGATGGAATGGCGGTCCATGAGCTTGATATCAAATGACAGAGACAAGGGGTAACATCGCATGAACGGAGCCGAGGGGAGGCTGCATCGATCGCAAGATCATCCCAGCGAGAACGAAATGCTTTTTGTTTCAATTGGAGACAAGGAACAGTGGTTGTGCCCATCGTCGAAACCGGAGCGTTGCATTCTATGTTGGGATCTTGACCATCTCCGCAGAGACACCAGGAAGCAATGGAAAAGAAGAAAAAAAGAAAATAAAAAGCTATTAACGTGAATAAACAGTCAATATTATCCCCATAAACAGAAACCAACTTTGTGCCTTGAAGTCCATGATGTTGGCACAAACGGTATCACATTGCGAACCGGCGCCTCGCTGAATGAGCCGCATCTCGACAGGGTATCTAAGCCTCTCCAGTGGCTTCGCTGACATTGCCCTGGCTGGCCTCGCGTGCCATGCGAGCCTCGATCTCTCTGAGTTGGCTCTCGCGAGCCAGCAGCTCTTGCCGCTTCTCGGCAATTTCGCGCTGCACCTTGAGTTCGATCTCGCGCAGCTTTTCCTCCTCGCGGCGGAGTTGCTCCTCCTTGAGGCGGACAGATTGAGAGGCGAGGTCCTCGGGGTTCATGGTGGAGTCTTGAGCACTATTGATGATTGTTAGCATGATCACTTATCACTAATAATGGGTTCAACATCGAAACGAGTGTCAACATACGGAGTGGCACCGTCCACGCTCTTGCTGAGCTTCTCGGTACGGTAGTTCTCGTAGAGGAAGTCGTGGGTGATCTCCTTCAGATCGGCGAGGTGGCTGTGGAGTAGAGCACTGCGGATGGCCAGGAAGTCGGAGTGTCGTGGGTTCTCGACCTCGACCACACCCCATGGGTACTGACGGGCGCGCACTTTCTTGTTATCAATTTCGACAAAGTCCTCGGAGCCAACAATGGCGAAGGGCATCAATCCACGGAGCTCGGCGTTCTCCTCGACGGTGTCCTCATCGTCCTCCTCGATATCGTAGGGGAAGTTGTAAACGGGAATGCGGTAATGCTCGATATCCTCCATGATCAACTTCTTCGACTCGGCCAATTCTGCGGGGGTAAGGGAGTCGGCCTTTCCAATAACGGGGATGACGTTCACACGCGGCGACAGGCGCTTCATCAGTTCAATATCGAGTTCGCGGAGGCCGTGGCCCGTGGGTGTGATGAAATAAAGGAGCACGTGGACACGGTTGTCTCTGAAGCGGGGGTTACGCTTAATTCGGGACTCCTCTGCGAGGATATCATCGTATTGGCGCTCGAGATAGCCGACGATCTCGCCGAAGCTATAGAGGTTGTTAGCGGGGGAGGGGTTTCATCAAGACAGGGGATAACCTGGTTTCAGGGGACATGCCTGGCCTCATTGTCAATCTGGTCACCAAAACCGGGGGTATCGACGATAGTCAGGGAGATACGGGTGCCCTCCTCGTCCAACTCGAGCTCTGTGATAGCGCGCTGGTCAGCATTCGAAGATATGGATGTGTGCGCGGCGGGACTCGACTCACCAACGGTGACGGGCTTGATGCGCACACCCTCCTCCTCGTGGGCGTGCTCGGGGTCATCAGCGTCCTTGCCCTCCAACACTTGTTTGCCACAGAGGGTGTTCACGAAGGTTGTGCGTCCTGAGCGAAAGCGAAGTTAGCGGACAATTGGGCGAAGGACACGTTCGGGGGGTTGTCAGAGAGAGAATCGTACCGGTTCCGCTGGCACCACAGACCATCAGGCAAAACTGGATACCCTTCTTGACATTCTTCTTGCGACGGATCTTGATCTGCCCACAAGGGGACAGAAGTTAGCTCGGTGAACTTTTTTTTTCTTTGGTTGAAGTATGGGGCAGCAGCTGGCCGGGAGGGAATAAAAGGGGAAACATACCGCGTTAAGAGCCGACGACATGGTGGGCTAAAGAGAAAGGAGCGAGATGGAAAGCAGAAAGAAGAGAAGATTCCAATGCAAGGCACCGACAAAGAAGAAGTTGAAGGTGAAACTCTCCTGAGGATCCTCGACTGGAGAGAGTAGGGGGGCGGAGGAAAGACATCGTTCCTCGTCGTGTTTCCCCTTTCCCTAGCCCGCGGGCCAATCACGGGACGCCCTCCTCTCCAGCTCTACAGCGACTCGAATATGGGTTTTCGATCGATCCACCGGCAATCGAGGGCAATTATCATATTCAGTTGAACCTTAGAATTATTTCGAGTCATTCTATCTGCTCTGTCACCATTGTTCTTCGACTCCGCGCATACAAATTGCTGCTGGCTGGCACTCAGGGGTTGCAGGCGCGGTGGGTCACTGCTGTCCACCGGAGGCAGTTATGTAAGCATATGTTGCTGCCTGAGGCCGCAAGAGCTCCCCGGCCGCCCGCATTTGCCAATCGGCCTGATTTGGCGGCTTATCGCCGATCGACGGGCAACTGGGGGAGAGCTCCAACCAAGCACTCCGCCGTTGCGGTGCACGCCATCGTCCCTCGCATCCTCTCCCCCGCGCGGCCCCTGCCCGTGAACTAGGACAGTACGACTCGGATCTTACAATCTACGACGTCGCATTCAACTAAATTCTACTCGCGATCCCGGTTTCCGAATCACGTCATGCGTTGCGACTATGAACACCCGCCAGGTTATCGATGAGTCCGTGGGGCCCTATTCCCTGTCGGCAGCGTTCAACAATGACACTAGCTGCTTCTCGGTTGGCTTGGAGGGAGGATTTTGTGGTAAGCAAATATTGCATCGTCGACAATATGATTTCGCAACTTGTTTTGGGATCTCGAATCGGAGAGCCGAGACTCACATCTATATCGAGCAGTGTTCAACTCGAATCCGTGTGAGCTGAAGGTCTCGAGAGGTAAGTTTTCACCGGACTTCCTCATTCGAAAAGAAAAGAACCAATACTAATTGGATCTATGAGTTGTCCGGCAGACTTCAATGCAGGCATCGGCGTCGTGGAAATGCTCGGCCAGTCGAACTACCTGGGCATCGTCGGTGGAGGACGGAACCCCAAGTTTCCCCAGAACAAGGTACGCTCCATCGTTGCCATAGCCTAGAAGCTCATATAATTGACGTCCAGCTTCTTCAGCTGGTCATCTGGGACGATGCAAAGCAGAAAGCCGCCATCACGCTCGAATTCCGCACATCCGTCCTTGGAGTTCGCCTCTCCAAGTCCAGAATCGTTGCCGCACTATTGAACAGTATTCACGTCTTTGCCTTCTCTACGCCGCCAAAGAAGCTTTCGGTTTACGAGACAACGGATAATCCGCTCGGCCTGGCTTGTCTGGGCAAGAAGCTGCTCGCCTTCCCTGGAAGATCCCCGGGACAGGTGCAGCTGATCGAACTGGAAACAGGGAATATTAGTATCATCCCGGCTCATAGCTCCCCACTACGGGCGATGGCTCTGAGTCCCGATGGAGAGCTACTGGCTACAGCGAGCGAAGCTGTACGTTGATGGAGTCGTTCATGTTGTTAGGCAATGTCCAGCTAATATCGAGCAGGGAACTTTGATTCGCGTATTCTCTACCGGCAACTGTACGAAACTAGCGGAACTGCGCCGCGGCGTAGACCATGCGGTCATCTTCTCCCTTTCATTCTCCCCTTCCGACACCTGCTTAGCAGTCACCTCCGACAAATCGACTCTTCATGTTTTCGATGTACCCCACCCGCATCATACCGCTCGCCGTAGTCAATCCCCCGCTTCGGCAACCGAGGAAACCACAAATCAGAAATGGGGCTTCCTTGGAAAACTCCCTTTGCTTCCACGTGTATTCTCGGATGTGTACTCATTTGCTAATGCGCATTTCGAGATGGGCGACGAGGCTACACCGGGATCCCCCGGTGTCCAGTCATTCAGCTCTTCGTTGGGTCGACCACCAAGGGGAGTCATTGGCTGGCTGGATGAACACACAATCCTGGTGATAGGCTCTGGTAGGGAAGGGCGCTGGGAGAAGTTTCTGATTCGCGATGGCGATGATGGGAAGCGATACTGCATGCGCGAGGGCTGGAAACGATATCTCGGGGGATGATGCAAGGACTCGGCCAGTCCATGGAAAAAAGGGGAGTACATGAACTAGAATACCTGCTCGGAGATAAGGAACAGCCAGAATAGTATGAGCCACAATGGTGGCCAGTCTTGGCGAAAAGAACAAGTTGCCAGCAATCAATCCTTCAACCAGGACCCAATGAAATGTAATGGGTATGCCCATGCAGGCAAGCGACGTAGGGCTTGAGTAGAGCTTTCAGCGGCGGCGCTCGTGCCTGTCTCGATCGTTTCGATGCCTGCGAGATGCGGGAGAGCGAGACCGTTCAGGTGTCCGATGTCTATCTCTTCGAGGTCTGTCTTCCCGTTCCGTGGAGCGGCGGCGAGATCTCTTCTCTCTGTCGGGCGAACGATCATCCCTGTGTCTGCGTTCGCGGGAGCGAGAGCGATGGCGGCGATGGTGTCTGCCCGAACGTTCTCTGCTGTCGTCCCGTCGTCTAGAGGATCTCTTCTTCTCGCTCTCGTACCTTGCGATAGCTTGCGCCACTTCCTCTTTCTTTTCGTCAATGAGGAACTCCTTCATTGGGTCTTCATCGTCGTGGTTGACAATCAGCTCTTGCAGCTCCTTCTCCTCCTTTAACAACGGACGCGGCGGCTCTTCTCTCTCCTTGTCTTCAATTCTTGGCCTCCTGCGACTGTGCCGAGCCTCATCGTCTTCCTTGCTGTTGTCGATTGCCGCATCGCCCATGAGCCGAGCAACATTATCGCCCTCCTCTTCATCGTCGCGCCGCTTGTACCGTGTATGGTCGACTCGTAGCATTCGCCCCATGACTGTTGTACCGCCCAGATTGTCCACGGCCAGGTCTGTGCTGCGCTGGTCTTCATATTTCAGAAACGCGAAACCCCGGCTCTTGCCCGTTTCCTTGTCACGGACTAGGTTGACGTGGACCGGTTCACCATACTGAGAAAAGATTGTAACGATATCTCCCTCGGACAGGTCAAACGGCAGACCGCCTATGTAAATATATGCGGTGTCTCGGTAGTCTGCGTGCCATGATGCTTCCGGAGGCCTAGACGACGCGCAAGGCGTGTGAGCTCGCAATTTCGTAGAAACGGGGATCAAACAAAAAGCAAAATCGCATGGGAAGCTGCAACTTACACTGCATTTTCCAGCTCGCGCTTGTTGAGCGCCTGGACGCTCTTTATGGAGTTCATGGTTGTGCAGAAAAGAAAGAAAGTTGGGAAGAGGCGGGTTCCACTCGGAGCATCGGCGGAACCGTAAAATCGCCAATTGTTTACTCGACCCCGAAACCCCCTGCTCCCCCATCCTCCGTGACGTCGTTGTTCTGCGCCCAACGATCAGTTTGTTCGACGCGAAAAGGCGTCTTGTCTGCTGCTGCTCAAAGCGAGACAGCTACTCGGCGATCTACCCACCGTCCCGCTTTCTCCAGATTCCCCTGACCGCGCCGCGCGCCTGGCTTCTTTCACCTCCCCCTCCGCCCCCGACACGGACTTGACATTCCTTTCTGCTCTGCGCCGCCCCGGTCGGTCCTCGCTACGTTCTGATCCGGTGCTTGGAATGGTGCAGGCCCCTTCATGGTGGGACTAGACCAGACGATGTCTTCGTCCAGTCCAACTCGCGGCTCCAAAGCGCCTGGTGCCAACAGTCGGCCCTCGAGCAAGGATGGCTCAAAGAAAAACATTTGGTCGTCACTGCTCGACGGTGTCGCCAATGGAAAGCGCTTGCCTGAGAAGAATCTGCTGATCTTAGGTTCGTGGTTGACCCAATTGCGACGTCCATGCTATCGCTTCAGCTGGACGTCCCACTTGGTCGATGGTAACAGCAGACTGATTATTGAGTTATAGGTGGCACTCCGGAAAGCCAGAGAGAATTCCTTGAGACATTCTCCGCAGATACCTCCGCCGACCCCAGCCTAGTGAACGAGAAGCGAAAGGCGAAGATGCCTCCGATCGCCAACCAGTTTGGCCTGGGGTACACATATCGCGACGTGCTCGACGCCGACCAAGAAGATACGCTGGCGCGTGTCTCAGCCTACCTGATGTCCGAACCCTCTCCTTCATTTGCTCCGCTCCTCAAACCGCTCCTGACCCCTCAATCCGTGCCTGAAACTCTGGTCGTCATTCTAATGGACTGGTCCGACCCCTGGACTTGGATCCGGCGACTACGAGAATGGGTTCGCCTCTTGCGCTCTGTGCTTGTTTCTCTCGACGACGATACGAAGCTTGTGATGGAAGAGACCATGACCGAGTGGCGGGATCGCAAGAGAGGCATGGACGCTAGCTCTGCGGCGACCGGAGGCTTGCCAAACTCCGGTGGTCCTGTCACAATTCCGTTGGGACCTGGCGAATGGGATGAAGGACTTGGAATCCCGATGTGTGTTGTTTGTCAAGGAGTATGTTTCACCGGGACTAAAGCTTCTTTCCTTGGGCAGTGTTTGCTAATCCAAGCTCACCACAGGCGGACAAAATCGAGAAGCTGGAGAAAGACCACGGTTGGCACGAAGAGCAATTCGATTTCATCCTTCAGTTCATGCGAACAATTCTGCTTAAACGTGAGTTCCTCTTCAAGGCCCCCATTATGACCTGAGTGAGGCTTTGGCTGACCACCTATAGACGGCGCATCGCTCATTTACACTACACCTTTCCTCGCCAATTCTCTTCAGAGCCTGATTCACTCCTCACTTGGTGTCCACTCTCTTCTGAAACGACAGTCATTAAAACACAACGTGATCGACCGCGATAAGATCCTAGTACCGGCCAACTGGGACTCATGGGGCAAGATCCGCATTATTCGCGAAGGTTTCGATATGGAGGGAGTATCGACCGCCTGGTCTATTGAGATTCAGGATGCACCCGAGCCGCTCAACCAATTCGCCGATACTGCCCCTCAAGATGAGAACGTAGAGCCTGACGATGGCACGAGTGCCGTCACAGTGTTCGAGCAAACCATTCAAGACCCGAAGCGTGATATCACGATTACCCATCCGAGCAGCACCCCTAGCGGTACTAAGATCGAGGTCGAAACATCCGACACACAAAGCTTCCTGTCCAAGCAGGTTGAAGTCCTCGAACAGCTCAAAGCAGAGGACGAGAAAGACCGCTCTAGCCAGGAAACCCCTCAGCTAGAGATGTCCCCCATGGACGACCAGGGCAAGGTCAACGAGCACATTGGACCTGTCCAATTCAATATGGGAGGTATTCAAGTGGACGCGGACGACATGCTCAAGAAGCTTAGGGTAAGTTCAGACGACCGCTCATGGGCCTCGATTTTATCTAACATTTCCAAAGGACCGCGAGGCCAGTCGGACTCAACGAAAAGAGGGACTCCCCACAAACCCAGGCGATGAGAAAGCTCACAACCAAGCCCTGGCACAATTCTTCGCCGGTCTCGTAAAGAAACCGGGCAGCAGCCCCCGTGGCAGCCCATCTGCCTAATCACCTCACAAACCCCTTTCGTTTCTCTTTTCTTACAACACTTCCTCTGCCTGCGCTGTATTTTAGTTTTGTGAGCGTACATATTGTGGAGGGGGTGATCTTGCCAGTCTGATGACAGCTTTGTTTCTTTGATATAGGAGATGGAGGGGGACTATGCAAACTTGTGCATAACTGTTTTTCTCTCAGAGGATCTTGATGGCTTTGCGGGGTGTTAGATAATGATACCAATACGAAATCCTTTTTCGAGTATATGCCTGGATGTCTTGATCTCCGCCTCGGACCGAAATTTGAAAGCTGCTGGGCTATATTGATGGCGCTATTCTACTGCTATGGTGATATAATCACATCGTTGGCTTCATCTCACATCAAACGCATTCTCAGAAAAAGCGGAACAAGCGTCATGAAAAGGAACTATCATCGCTTGATGAAAATAGTGTGTTTTGACCTTAAGGTAATAACCAAAATAATTACACATTCGATAGGCACGTCGAATATTGTGAACTCTCACATACAATTGTTCACCAGTTCTCCCACACAGCATCAGGCATCACCTTCCGCATAATCCCCCAGTGCTCCAAAGCACCACGATCCTGGTACTTGTGCAGTCGGCCAACCTCCTTCGCAATGAGAACCGATCTTCCCCCTTGGGAATAGTGGAAAACAGAGCAGGGCTCAGCTCGTGCTTCGGGACAAGGTAGCTCTGGCGCGATCGGCTCCGCAGGTAATCCGATGGCACAGCATCGCGGAATTCAAGAGGGCTGCTGGAGCTCTTCTTGCAGAAAAGGACCATGTTGGTGAAGTTCGGGTTTGCGTCATCCTGGGCGGCTGGCTGTTCGCGGAAAATGCGGCAAGAGGAGAAGACGGCTTGGATGGTGCGGACAATGAGGCCTGTGGGGTAGAGTTCCAGGTCACCGGCGTAGTTCTGACATGAGATTATTAGTTCTGATTTTTCTGGGTGCGGGGTTTAGGGAATAGAATTTACAATAGCGATGGCACCGTCCTCCTTCAGCAGTGATCTCAGGTCCTTCAGAAATTCGACGGTGAAAAGTTCCGCGGGCTCAGCACCGCCAGTGAAAACATCGTGGACGATGAAGTCGTACTGAGGAGCGGGTGTCGACTTGAGGGAGCGTTCGACGAACTTGGTTGCGTCCTCGATAGCGACATTGTGGTTAGACGGGAGGTTGAAGTACTTGGCGGCAAATTTGTGCACAACAGGGTCAATTTCAACAATGGTTGTGTCAATGCCGTGCTTCATCAGAGCGGCCGGGGTAGTGCCAATTCCAAGACCGCTAATTCCTGTCAGTATATCGATCTAGCATGCCCATCTTTATCAAGCTCTCAACTTACATGACCAAAGCCTTGCTGTTTGCGTCCACACGAGGGTGACCGTGGTCAGGCTCGACTAAGCGGACAGCTTCAAGCATAGCAAAGATAGCATAGATGGGGTCCTCAACCTCAGGGTGGTAGCCGGGTGCTGTCTTGATCCACTGACCGCCGAGGAGACTGTGGTCGCAGCGCATGACACGGAAGCCATCGTGCTGGTTTTCCAGGATAGAGATGTATCCAGTGTATGACTCCTGTCGCTCAATGAGCGAATAGCCCTCGTGACGGATGGCAGAGTTGACACCGTTGATTCCGCCAAAGTGGACATCCGAAGTCAGAGAGAAAAGGATAGACGGAATGGCCAGAAGAAGCATCTTGGAGGGAATAACCGCAGCGTAAAGAGCCGCAATAACAAATTGAAGACCAGCGCGGGTGAAGAAAACGGTAAAACCGATCGCATAAGACAGGATGGCCTTCGCAATGTGCTCGCCAAGGGAGTAAATGGCATATGAGGCCAAAAGGGGCACATGCTCAACCACCAGGTCACCCTGGGCCTCCAGGTGTAGGGCGTACTGGATTTGCTTTCCAGCAATGGCCACAGTAAGTGTGATCAAAGGGAAGTAACCGAATAGCTCCGTGATGACAGGGCCGGCCGGGTTACCCAGCTTGGAGCTCTGTTGCATTAGGAAGTACTGCAAAGTCGGCACCCAGAAAGCCAGGACAGGAAGCATGTACGCGGCTATACGACCAACGCGCTTCATGATCTGATCTTTCAGGAACCAACCAGCACCGGCGAAGATTGCCACGCCGTAGCCGTGGAAGATGTGCGACGGAAGGGAGCCATACACCGGCGACAGCACCAGCAACATGACCGGCGAGTAAAAGGCCGCCAGAAACAGCAATACCAAGCCTGAGCCGAGCCGAGGGAGATCGACTTGCCGGATGAATTGTTCGATAGACATGATTATCAAGCTATCAGACCTTTGGAGCCAATATCAACGGCGAGGTAGCTTAAGGGCGCAGCTGGGAGGAATTGTCAGTCAAGTCCGATGTGAATCATCGGAGACATAGGCCCTCGGAAAACCCAGGGGCCTTTTCTAGGGCTCACTCGACTTACTTGTTCAGACCGACAGCATCTCAAACCGCAGAAAAAAAAGAAGCCGCGAAGTGGCAGAAACAACGCCTTTTGCCGCCGTCTTCCGCGTTCCCAACTTGCAGTTCCCCACAACTTCGCGACTCAACTTGAAACAACCGTTAGCAGAGCGCGAAGATGCCACATTTACCCAACGACACCGGGTTTACGTACCCAGGCACGCCCGACGGGAAGCGTCTTTCTGTCCAGGTCAAGAACCGTCGCAAGCGGTACCTCGACCAGCACCCAGAATACTTCTCGGCGGAGCTCGAGCTAGCCGGTGTGCTCGCTCTTTTCCCTAACTGCCCACGCACCTAACCTGTCTGTCGCATGGTGCTGCGAGATGCAGGTTGAATGCGCATGCAGCGGAGCCCTAAAAGTACTGATGCTAATTACTGTGGGATTCACCGGTTTAGACCCCTTGTTGTACGATCGCCTCATCCGCCGATTCCAGACGTCGCAGGAAAGAGAGGCCGACGGCCGCGAGAAAGGCTTCTCGGGTATCTTGCAGGCAGACTTGATGCGCTCTGAGGCGAAGATAGATGCGCTGGCACACCCGGATCCCCAAGCCATGTTCAGCTACACCCGCGGACCGGATGGGGAGATACTGGCCGAGGACCGTGACGACATCCCTACCAGCAAGGAGGACGGAGAGGAAGCTTGGAAGTGGGAGATGGGATTGCGATTTATACGGGGTGGTGACATGGATTTCGACTATAAGACCGTCGACGAAAACGAAGAGTACGATGACTTGTCGGAGGAGCAGGACAAATACTTTGCAGATGAGGAGCCGGAGTGGGTAGTCGGTGATGTCCGTGGCGAAGAGGCTAAGGCCCAACTTCAAGGCGAGACTGGCATTCAGGATTTTTGAATGGGGAGCCCGGAGGCAACAAGTCACCAGGATGACGCTTCGCGTATCATGACCTCGCCCATGAGAGGGTGATAGCGCTCAAACACCCCCGGATATGTTTGAAAACAGCGCTCTCAGCACCCGGATGAGTCTACAGATGGACTGCTGGTATAAGGGTTGGAATCTATATGAAGGGAATATGGGGCACCGAGCTGCGTCGTATTTCCCAACACGATTCTTGCCATTGCCATGACGCCACTCCTGCAAACTGCAAACTGCGACCTATGCGTATGGGACGGTCTTCTGGGATCTAGTCCTCGCACTTGCAGCTCCTGTCCCAGAGCCTACGTCACGCGGAATCCTTCGGATTGAAAACCACCCCACCGCGTGAAGCTCCCATGGCATGCCTAGCCAAGCCATTCTAGTTTCTACTAGTAGGTGACTGGGTAGATGACCAGGTGGCATCACGATCAGCACCATAGGTGAACAGGCATGGAATCAGGTAGAATAGTAGTATACGGTGCTCAAAAAAAGGCGTTGTGGAAGTGGCATCTAAAATGTCATTGGATTTGCACTCTAATTCAAAATTTAGAGAATCTTGATAAGCTTGGCTACAGTGATAGATGATTTAATAGTATGATCTGTTCACGTGTGACATCCTAAGCTCTTTCCTCTCCCTGGCGGTGCTCCGCCTCTTCTCGCGCCTGTCTCTCTTCAAGCTGACGACGAAGCTCGGCGATTGTATCTTCCATCCCTATTGGAAAGCATTATTCGTTATCTAATCGAACTATGTAAATTGGGAGTTGACGCCGTCCTGGGGTCCGCCACCTGGCGCGGCAATGGACCGTCAAGGGAGAAAGCGCGTCTGGATGTTCACCGCTTACTCACCCCGAGGGTCGAGTCTATTGATGCCTCAAACATGAACACTCCTTGGCCTACGGTGCTGACTTTCGGCGTCACTGTTTCTAAAATATTTGCCGACTCAATGGTACCTAGACTGGTCTCGTCAGTACACAGATAAATTCGGTCCTACTTTTAAATTTCCAGCAAGTACAGTCACCATAGCAAGATTCTTATCTCAATTGTATCACTCACGAGACAACACTTTTCCTCCAAAGAAAACTAAGACGAGAAAGAGAAGGTGATCTGGCGGTTTTATGGCCTATCCAGGCTGTAGTCCTCTATAGTACCTCCGACCAATGAGCGCTGGTAGCAAGATGCCATTTTTGGCATCCTCACAGAATGGGAAAATTGGATGTAGGGTGAGTAGAGGGTGAGTAGAAGGTGACGGAAACCGCAATGACTCTCAATAAATTCAGGGCTAGCAGGTGAAGAACGACGGAAAGGAAGGGACCGATACGCCGCCCGTTACAAGGGGCGCGACTGGGCACGGTGTGAAACGGGGTTTCCTGGGTGATACTTGCCTAGTATGCTGAGTCTTCAAGCGGTCCGCAACTGTACCGTTGCGACGCCACGCCTTACTGCGGTTTCGGGTCTTTAGGATGCCTGCAAAGGTGCGCCAGTCGAGTGTGCCAAGTAGGCCAGTCCGAAGAGCTCCCTTCTTGTAGAATGTTTGGCTTGGTCGAACAGTGAAGATATAATCAAAGGTATATCAAAATAACAATGTAAGATTGATCGAGAAAAAACTAGGTGCATGTGCGTGAATGGGTGTCTTTTATACATCAAGCCCTTCTTATCGTTTATTGAAAGAAATTGTTTTGGATGAATAGCTCTGAAGAAAAATTACGAGCAGGCGGGAGCAGGGACTATTTATGTATTGAAGCCCAAGGCCTGAGGTGGCATCAATACCTGACAAAGCCATCGATTTATTTTTATACAATGGGCTACAAAGAAATGCTAGTGAAGAGACACTTATGACGTACCTAATCATCGAGCAGTCTGAATAGGGCGGGGCTGATCCCTGACTAGCCATGAGTGCTCCGGGAGTATTCCGGGAGCAAATGATTAGAGTGGGTTGATTTCGATCATGTGATAATTTGATGACTACGATATTGGTAAAATGAACGCTTAGGATGACGTCGAATATAGCCATTTCGGCGCTCATTTTACAGTCACATAGTGTTGTGGTGTAAGGATGATTCCGCATCACAATGTGATCCTTCAGTTGCCACCGCTGGGTGGATATGTCGTGCTGATGTATTTATGCTTCGTTCAAAAACTCCTCAAGCACTGGCGAGTAGCTCGATGGCCTGTTCTCGGAGCTTAAATTTCTGAATCTTGCCGCTAGCAGTCTTAGGGAATGTGTCCGAGGGACCGAGGAAGAAGACATATCTGGGAACTAGAGCAAATTAGTACCCAAAAAACTTCGTGTTTTATAGGGACACTTACCCAGATGGTTGCTAAGCTCCCCACGCACCCACTGCTGTATTTCTTCGACAGTAACCTGCTTGATGCCTTGCTCTGGGGCGACGAACGCGGCGACCACTTCTCCATATCGTTCGTCTGGTACACCGACGACAGAAACATCGGCGACACCAGAATGGGCCAGGAGACAATTTTCGATCTCCAGGGGATGGATGTTTTCTCCACCCCGGATAATTAGGTCTTTGATGCGGCCAGTGATCGTGATATAGCCGTCCTCTGTAATAGACGCTTCATCTCCGGTCTGTAATGAAAGATGTTAGATCTCGCATGGGTTTTAGGACACCAAGAGCAACTCACATGCATCCACATCTTCCCGGATGCGTCTGGAATCATCACTTCGGCGGTTCGTTTGGGATCTCCCCAGTACTCCTTCATCAGAAGGTAACCACTGACCGCGAGCTCACCACGAGTCTCAATAGGAAGGACCTGGGACTTATTTTCTGGATTTACGACCTTAGCCTCCACATGTGGCATCAATCGTCCGACAGTGCTGATTCTCTTGTCGATCGGATCATCCGTAGTCGTCATAGCAGACACAGGGCTTGTCTCCGTCATGCCGTAGCAAATTGTCAGCTCGGTCAGGTTCAGGATCCGGTGTAGCTTCTTCATCAATTCAGCGGGAATGCTGCTTCCAGCTGCAATGCCTGTACGTAGGTGTTGGAAGCCATTTTCTGAGACTTCTCCCGAGGCGATGAGCCCAAGTTCTTCGAGGAACATAGTGGGGACACCGTAGAGTGCAGTGCACCTCTCTTCTTGTACGGATTGGAGTGCTGCGCGAGCATTGAATGACTCACTCGGGAAAACGAGCGCCGATCCATGCGTTGCTGTTGCCATGAAGCCCAAGATAGAGCCGAAGCAATGAAACATTGGAGGTGGGCAGCAGATCACATCGTTTGGTGTAAGCAGCATACGATCGCCGATCTGAGAACCATTGTTCAGAATAGAATGGTGGCTCAGGCAAGCTGCCTTTGGCATAGCAGTTGTTCCGGATGTGAATTGGATATTGACGATATCCTGTGGAGAGAGATTTTGTTCGGGCAGGGGACGGCCGTCTCCGGGTAGCTGGGACATGACGGAGGAGAAGGGTGTGAGACTTTTGTAAGAAGAAATGTCTACACGACCACCGGAATTGTTGACCAGTATAACTTGCTCGAGGGATGGGATGAGGGCCGATTGGAGTCTCGAGCTGGAGAGATCTTCGACCATATGCTTCAGGAGAGCGATATTGCTGCGGGGCTCCTTGCGAGGTAGGTTGGACTCGGCGCTGATGATGAGATGACTGGATTCGAGGTGGCTCAAGGCAGAGACAACCTGCGTCGAATTAAATGACGGGTTAAGTGGAACCTGCGTCTGTGTCAGAGAAAAACGATGTCTTTCAGGGATCGTAGTGGGGTTGCTATACCAGGATCGCCCCGAGCTTGAACAGTGCATATGTTGCCTGAGATCAGTGAGTCTGCTGCCTGATTCAGGACCACGGAGTCAATATGCAACATACCACTGCGTATTCCATCGAGTTTCCGAGCATCACGCCTACTCTTTCACCCTTTCTCACGCCAACCGACTCCAAGCCCCGAGCAAGTGCGTTACTTCTGGCATCAAGGGAGGCATAGGTTACTCGATCGTTCTGGTGTTTCGAGATAACACTGCGCGTATTTGCTAGTCAGCATTGCAAGATTAAGGAAGCAGGTTCCTCAAGTGGCAGTATTACTGACGCTGTTCGATCTCCATGTTGGGCCACGATTTTCGCAAAGTGATCGCCGACGGTTGACTGAAGCAAGGGCGGCTATCCAAGACGCATTCTTGTCAGCTACAGTCTTCCATTTCGTTCGTTGAGAGATGCGTCGGAAGCTTCAGCAGAGCAACTTACATCCAATGGACCACGCACGTAGCTCTCGGTCAGTACAGTTCGCTTATGCAAGTGGACAGACTGCAGCTGTCGTCCAGCGCGAAGGCTGCCGAAGATCCCCCCGCAAAGTCGCATGGTACCGAGCAAATTTCCGATGTCAATCTGCGGTCACGACAGCTGCATGGCTATTTTCCGAGATAATTGAGAAGTAGTCCTCGGATAGAGAGCAAAGACACCTGGGGACTCCAAGTGTCGCGAAGTGGAAGATCGCATGCTGCGGGCGGAAGCTTCCCCGCACGGTTGCGGCTGCGGGTTTGAGCTGGTCCGAGGTTCCTGCGTGGAGTCAGGCCGTATCACATTCACTACGAATACTTCATGTTATCATAGTGTACGAACGAGACTGAGTATATGTAGAAAACATATGGATATACCTTGAGAAGCTTATGCGTCTTTAATTATTGAGCCTAGCTACCCTTACACATGTGAGAACTCGTATCACCTCTTGGAAACACAGTTCTTACTACCACATAGGCATTTTCTTCCAGCACCTTGCCAGTATCCCCTGCCATAGTTAATGAGGACCTCGTCAAAAGCATTGATCTTTTGGTCCACCTTGAATGCTATATTGGCACGACCTCCTGCGAGAAATGAACCGGCGTGCGTATTCTCTTCACAGTGGTGGTTAGCAAAACGAGTCCAGTTGCCAAATCGTTCGGGGTTAATGTTGGCCTTGTAATCTTGCAATCTGCGAGTACGACCTGGCGGGCAGAATGTGCCGGCGAAGCTCCAGTAGCCTTCGCGATGAGAGGTAGGAAACAACTCCCCGACAAAATTGCCAATCCAGGTGTCTGGCTGAAGGTTAGTCAAAGTTCGTGTACCAATGCCCTTGCCTGGATACTCCCTGAGTTCAACCAGATCACCAGCTAAAAAGACTGGCTGACAATTGCATCTCTCAAGGCTTCCGCAAAGAGCGCAGGGGCCCCATTTTGGCTCACGAAGCAGGGGATAGGTATCAGCATCTCTCAGTCGGAGGTATTTGCCTTCCGGGAAATTCTTTGCATTGTGAAAACTCTCTGAAATATTGGCTTGAACATGCCCTTCGAAGGTAGCCAGCCGAAGATAGCCATCCTGGGTCTGCACCACTTGATGGGGGTGGAAGACCGCGGTATTGATCTCTGGAGCTAGCGCCTCTTGCAAATGTGGCCACTCTCTGTCACTAGCTTTAGTTAGCAGGGGCCCACGCCATTCCAAACCTCGAGTGCATGCAAAGACCTCAACACTGCGTTCTTCAGCTTTGACGAGCTCCAATACCTTGTCCCAGATTTCATCGGTCTCAGTCTCAAAAAGTCTGCGAAATGCTTCTGCGTGAGCACAAATAGTGTAAATTTTCCAAGAGAGTATATCAAGTGCCTGGATGTGTCGGCTCGCGTTGGCGGGGTTCGACTCACATTCAACCAATGCCATAAAGGTCTGATCGATGAACGCTTGAGTAGAGTTTTTCATTATCTCATAGTATTGCCAATCTATTCCTTCGGGTTTACCTTGGACAATCAAGGGCATTTGACAGGCAGCATTGAGATCCCAAAATATTGCACTGATGATCTCATTGCAACGATCGACGAGATCCATCTGCTGGAGATTCGGTTGGCTGTGCTTTGCAACGGGCTGACCCTCCATTTCGGCTTGTACAGGACGCTTGGACATCGTTTTCAATCTTTTGCGATGAGAAGCGAAAGGGCAACATAGTCGTTAGGCAAGAGGCTCTCGTTGTGAACTCGTTGGTATCTTTTTGAATGTCTGAAGATGACTGCCTCGACCGATGAAGGTCTGAGGATGGATTCTGGTCGCTTTATATTTCTCCACACCTCGAGCTGAGTAAAAGTGAAACGAGTGATGGATCAGGATAATGATTTCATCCTGCACAAGGGATCCATTGATGAGTAAGGACGAACAAAAGCCTTGAAATAGCGCCATTGTTCAAGAGCTGGACTAAAGCGTCCACTCAGCACAACAAAGAGCAGCTTTATCACAAAGGCAGCCAATAGCTTAATAGGTAATTCCTCGTTTGAGGTTTATCATCCTTTTGAAAATCGCCGTTTGAATGGTATTGTTGGCGACTTGACCAGAGGTCCAGCCGTGTTGCCCGCGCTGCCGATGAGGAATATGCCTGCCGCAACCTATTAGCATGATGTGTGTGCGTTTGGGGAATGTATGTGAGACAGATATGGTGATATCTTCTCTTAGTCGACCATGCTGTTGCGATTGATGGGCCATGGCTTTGGAAATATACGTTCCTAGATGTTTCGCATAGTTGACGTCAACTGTGAAGGGCGGGTAAAGCTGCTGCGAGATTCAAGATATAGAATAAGCAGATGTGATCATAGTAATATATCAATGGCAAGTTCAAAATCAGATGCGGCAAGATTCCCCTGGCCGACCTGTTTGGTGTACTAGCTTAGTAGTACCTACCAAATAAGCGGGGCAATAGCCCGCGGGAAGCCAAAGAAAGGGAAAGCGGTATCAGAAGCGGTGGGGCTTGGCGTCATGTGGTGGGGAAGCATGCGGTTGCGGTAATCCGCTCTCCACGCGCTTTGTTTCTGGACCTGAACCTCGCTCCGCAACGTGCATGCTCGACAATTGATCGCCCTCTCCGACTCAGCCAGGTAGTCCTCGAGTCTGCCATCATGGCTTCCGAACCGCCGGAGGACGCGATCGACAATTTTGTCAGCTTCACCAGCACGACCCGCGAACAAGCGATTGGCTTTCTCAAGGTCAGTACTGCTCTGTTTTCCTGTCCCCGTTGCTAGTATGATGATTGACTCATACAATATGATAGGCACACAGCCTCGATTCACAACGAGCCATTAACGCGTATTTCGAAGACCCTACAGGTCCCCACCCAAAGGTGATTGAAACTCCGAAAGACCTCACATTAGGCAAGAGCCCAGACAAAGGAATGGACATTGACAGGCCTTTACTACAACAGACACCTGGCTTCTACAATGACAATAGTGGGACTCGTTGGTATCTCATGCCCTCTTATTTGACTTACGAAGCTAACGGAGCTCGTTACAGCGATCGGATTCGGCCAGCAAGACCATACCCCAAGCGTACCACCTACGGCTCCTCCTTCTCGCCCCCCTTCTCGAACTAACATGATCGATGCGACGCAGCCTCCGGGTTATGATAATGCCACTGCACAACCTGCGCAGAGAAACATCGGTGAGCTACGTCACACATCCGAGGACTGGTGGAATTGGTGGGTGGACAAAGTACCCCGTGCTGACACACACCCGTCGTATGGCGAAGGCAAATCAGTTTCGGGCAATAATATGTCCTTGGCTCAGCGCGAGGAACAAGATCTGCAGCAGGCTGTCGCCATGTCGCTCAATCAGGGCATGGGACAACAGGAGACCGGAGTTACGAACAAACAAGCGCAATCCGGTTCAACGACGCGTGACGATTACGACTCGGGCGCATGGGCCATGACCCTTTTCAACGCTACCTCGCAAGAAGTCATGACGGGCCCTGACCCCGAAGATCGAAAGAGAGTTATGGACCAGCCTGCCTTCATCCGGCCCACAAACAACAATCTCTACCTCGGCGGATTGCTCACTATCCTCCACGGGATCCCTCTTGCGCGGGAGGCTTTCATGCTCAGAAAAAAGGTTCTTTTTGATTATGGACAAGACTCACAGTGGTGGAATGGACAACCGATCAATTTACCGAAAATTGTGACCGTTCACGACGGGCATAGTGCGGACAATGACTGGGACGACATCATCTATGAAACTCAGCGACTGATGGCATTCCTGGACTCTACGGAACGCGCCTATGGTAGCAGCGATGCGCTCGCAAACCTCAAGGCTCTCAACGACGGCTCATCCGATTCGGAGGAAGTCATCTCTCGGTTCCTAGAGTCCTGGCATCGTGCAGCACTCCGAGCGGATCCTGAAAATCCACTGTCGACAATTTTCATGTCTCACGCCTACAAACGGACTCCATTCGACGGAATGGAAGGCGACGAACCAATTGAAAAAGATATGTTTGTTTTCGGGCCCCAGGTCGAGCAAGAGCACGGTCAGACTCTTTATGATGTTCTAGACACTGCGATGTGGAGTGATCAGCCCGGCCAGGAACTTGATGATGTATGGCTTGAGCACGTCGGAGAAATTCTCGTTATGAAACTGGATTCCTTCGAGAACTCTAAGTCCTTGAATGTTGAAGCTCCAGTCGTTTTCTACCCGGACCGCTATCTGAGCAGTTGCAGAGAAATCGCGCTCGATTTCCGGGCCAGGAGACTGGAAGTCATGGCAGAGATCCAGGACCTTGAGAAGCAAATCAGTACTTGGACCTGGCCGCGAAAGCCCTGTGGAAATCTTACGGTGAAGGAGCTCTTCGAGCAAACTGCCGAGGCTGTACCTGTGGTGATGAGAGGTCACGTTGCGAGGAATGACCCCTCATGGACTACAGAGAGAAAGGAGAAACTTGTGCGTGACCTGAAATACAGGGCGGGAAAGGTGCAGTCCAAATTGGATGGTAAGGACCTGACATACAAATAATAGAGAGAGGATGGTTTGGCTAACGTGATTAGGTCTTGAAACCAAGAAACAGGAAGTGCTGGAGAAAATGCGCAGCTATTCGAAATTCCTCACGGAGCCCAGCGACTCTCCCAACAGCCCACCAACTCACAAGTACACTCTGCGTGGTGTTTGCACCCAGCCACACGTCACCTACATCTTGAAGCGCAACGAGACGACAAGCTCCGGCGATGCGATGAAGGTTGATGAAGGTAGTAACGGTCAAGAGCAATGGTGGCGAATTAGCTACTCTGCAGAAGATGGCCAGACTCGCCAGGCAGAAAAGCCAGGCTCGAAGGGCAAGCAGCCGGCCTCGCGAAACGGCGATTTCATGGGATACACTGTTCGCAGAGTGGAAGAGAGTGAAGCCCTCGACGCCGCTCGAGAGGAATGGAGAACAGTTCTTCTTGTGTATGCCAGTGAAAGCGCGATGGGTGCCAAGGCCGGCCCGGCACCGATGCAGCTCCAGGTAAGCAAAGCCTATGTTCTTGAGATGATTTCATTGAAGCTAATATCTACCAAACAGGGCTTCGTCAGAAAGGACAATGCAGAATTCACTACCGAATGCGAGCAAAGTACCGCTAATGCTGGCGACACTCACATGTCCGATTCTTCGGGCAAGGATAACAGCATGAGCACCCAGTATCCCTCCTCTCAAGAGCGCGACCGTGATCGAAACGTGAATGTCTTCGACTACGAGGTTTCCGACTTTGACAGCGAGCGCGGATCGGGCAAAGAGATGCAAGAGAAGTCTCAGACCAGTCTTCTGAGTGCCAGCAAGAACAAGGCTTCTCGTGAGGCTACAGTCTCTCGAGCCTTGGATGATGATTCGGTGTGGAATTCAGGGGATGAAGACCAGGAGATGGTGGACCATGTCGAGGATGCGAAGTCTTGATCGACCGGGTTAAGACTATAAATCATGAATGATGAATCTAGAGCCAAGTGACAACATCACCGAATACCATAAAATACCCAACATCATGGGTCACTACCTTATTTCTTCCAACCTTGTAGAAATTTGAAGCTATAGACCTATTACTAAGTACCCGAGGACGATAACTCGTTACACAGAAGTTCTGTACGTTGAGGTAGTGCTATAGACCGTCTCCACATTTGCCGTGTTTGCACTTCCAAGCTATCCGCCTTTCATCAACACGCCCGCCGAGCTCAACATCCCACGTCTAATCCCACCCCCAATCCCTCAGAAGAAAAGCACAATGTCAGTCGAGAGCGACGCGGTGGCCGGTGCCACGATCGAGCTCCTCGAGGCTCGCCTGCATCGCCTCTCATACCTCCTGACCGGCGGATCGGACTGGACGGGGGTGCCAACCACACCGCATAAGCCCGCCTCGCACGACGAAACAGTGTCGCGTCGAATGGCCCGGCTCGTGAAGGAGCTTGAAAATCTCAGCAGAGCGGTCCCGGCTGTCCGAGATGTGATTAAGCTACGTAAGTTGTCCAGTCTCGTCGTTGTTTACGGGTGAGCAAGCGCTCTCGTTGCCAATATTGTCCAAGAACATGGACTCCAATGGAGTTAACACACACTCCTCTTCAATTCCACATCCAACGAGGAGATAAATACAATATAAGCTAACGACACCCGAAAGATGACAACAACAAAGACCTTTTCCACCCCACCGATCCAGCCTGCATTCCCGAAGGTCTCACTCACAAAACCCTCGCCTCCATCGTCCTCTCCTACGCGACCGCCTTCCCCGAAACCGCCTCCCGACTGACCTCACTCAATGACCTCCCCATCCCTGACGCGCAGAGTTCAGCGGCGCTCATCGAGCTGCAGCCGCAGCTTGACCGGCTTGCGGCGACACAGGCCGAACAGGCGGGCGCAATCTCGGAACTGAGGGTTCGTTCGGCACGTGTTTTGCAGCGGTGGTATGAGATTGGGCTTGTTGGGAGTGGGGAGTGTTGGGCTGAGTGGGAGGGGCGATTGGAGGGAGTAGAGAGGGAGGTTAGGAGGCGGGAAGTTTTTAAGGAGAGGAGGGAGAATGAGATTTGAGTCTTTGCTCTGCTCTGCTTTGATTGAGTGTCTGGTTGGGTCTGTTTATGATATCCTCTGTGTTTGGCGTTCATGTTTATATTCCCTGTGTCATATTATACCTTGAAGAGTATGGTGTTAGTGGGTTAGTGGTGAATACCGATGACCTCAATCCACGCGGTTGATATAATCCATTCTTTGATCAGCGTAGTCTCTAGGGCGGAGGCCACCAGTGAAGAATTTTACATAGGTATTGTTCTCCGGCCCATCGTCGTAGCAGGAATTTTATCCTTGTTTTTATGCTGGAAGGACGAGCTGAGCAACGGACAGCGCCGTCGGGCATCCGATCACATACCGGTGCCATCTGCAATGAGGGCTGTCGCTTCCGACAACCTCGGACGAGGCCGATCGGAATGGAGAACGGAGCGCAGGACACGAGACGTATCGGGCATTCCAGTGAGATCAGCTGGAATGCTGCGACGTCTACCCCGGATTGTTGGTGAACTGTGTGGGCTGACAGTTCGGAGTCCGCTGGGCTGGTTGAGAACGATAGGAGTCAGTGATATGAATATCGGGTCCCTTGATATAGCCATAGTCTAAAATAGTGATGGCCGCTATAAATATAAGCAATTACATACATATACCTCGGCCAACACGGCCAGTGCATGGACTATTGAACGACCAACACGAGGCCTGATGGGGCGCAGAAGAAGCAAACGACGCCAGTGTAAGCGATCCGATCGGAGTGGGGCGTGGGGATGGCATGTTCATTCAGCATGCACTAACAGTTTGTAGTGCTATGTAAAAATGATGGAGTGGATTCGCATGGAGTATACAATGTATACTCAGAGTCTTGAGCGATTGATTGTTCCCTATAACACTATACAAGTGTAATTCTTTGATCTCTTTGTCTCTCCTGCAGTGCTGACGATGTAACCCGCGCGTCGTCTGCAAAGCGGAGCCACTTACTAAGGCGTTATTTATAGAAACCGCTTTCACCTCATTCCAGGACGTGCCTGACCCTGAGATGATCGTGAATACCCTACGGTAGTTAACAAAGGGATACTTAGATATGTAAAATAGGGCTCATCAAACATGAACCCTGACACTCCACTGCGCAACGGCTTGCCATTCCGGCCAGGCCCGGGTGGAATCGGTGGAGGCCTCATTTCCCGGATTCCACTTTGGTCTCGATTCCAGGGGCGCGTCTGTGTGTTTGGGGCGGCCCACTGCCACTGCCACTGCCACGGCCACTTCATCTCTTCTCCTTCTCGCATCCCCCCAATTCACCATCCACTCGTTAATCCTTCCGTTCTCCAGCCTGGTGCTGTGTCTTCGCCCTCTCGGCCCTCTGCTTACCTTCACTTTCTTTGACGCCCTTTTTTCGGTTCCCGACAGTCGACTTGCGTTCCTGTCCGGTTCCGCCCCTTGGTGAATTATTGAAACCCACGTCTGTCTCACAAGAAAAAGGTACGAACCACTGGAAACACCAGCACTTAACCTTTTTTTTCTCTCCTGGAAAGTTCCTGTGCTTGTGCCGGTACCTGCCTTCTGCGCTTCCCCCATCGTCGCTTCCATCGTGGGCCTGTCCAATCTCGCTGGTGCCTGACGACCCTCATTTTCGACCCCACGCGACCGTCCCTCGATCATTGTACTGACTAGGCGCAGTCTCATCGCTCTCTCACCCATCCCCAACCCTGCCAGACTCGAGACACCTGGCATTCATCGGCAGCCACAACATTTACCGAAAATCTCGTGTACCACTCGATTGAGCAATTCGCCGATCCCGTGGAAACCTTCATTCAGCGAAATCGACCGCCCCTCATCGATTCCGCATCCCTTCCTTGACACTCTGTGTATAGCGGCACCCTCTGCGCACACTCCACCAATTGAAGAGAACCGAGCCCCTACGGCAATCCGTTCAAAATGCCCAACTTCCGCCCCAGCAACATCCTCGGCGACCCGTTCGCGCTCGCGACCCTCTCCATCTCCATCCTGGCCTGGCTCATTGCCTTCATCTCCTCGATCATCGCCGACATCTCAAATGATTATCCGAACCTGGACTGGTGGGCGATCAGTTATATGTTCTGCATCAACTCGGGTCTGATTTTCGTGTTCGGCACCGACACTGGCAATGTCTACGGCGTCGCAATCGTGGGCTATCTGGCCGCCGCCCTCGTCTTGACCTCTATCAGCGCAAACAACATGGTCTACGGTTCCCAGGGCTCCGAGCAAGCCGCCGGCGCTGGTTTCATTCTTCTCTCCATGGTGATCATCATCTGGATCTTCTACTTCGGGTCCACTCCCCAGGCCTCGCACCGCGGATTCATCGACTCCTTCGCCCTGAACAAGGAACAGCCCGGCTCCTACCGTGGCAGCCGCCCCATGTCCAGCGCATTCGGTGCTCGTCCCGAGACCATGGCCACCGGCAACACCCCGCAGATGTACACCTCCGCCCAGCTGAGCGGCTTCGAGACCTCCTCCCCTGTGTCCGGATACCCCGGTGGTGCCCCCGGTGCCGAGCGTAACTCCTCGGCACGCTTCGGCGCTACCCCCAGCCCTGCTCCAGGCAATGCCACGGCTCCCGCCGTCAACCCCGACGGCAGCGAGGTGCCCCAGCCAACCGAGTACCCATACCGGGCCAAGGCCATTTACTCGTACGACGCGAACCCCGAAGACGCCAACGAGATCAGCTTCACAAAGCACGAGATCCTCGAAGTGTCCGATGTCAGCGGCCGATGGTGGCAGGCTCGAAAATCGAGCGGAGAGACCGGCATTGCGCCCTCAAACTACCTGATTCTTCTGTGATCGGATGTTTTTGTAATGCCTTCTTCTCTTTTGTGTCCCTCCGTTTGATTTTTTGAAGCTTATCGCAAAACATTGTACTCTTTGATACCCTTCGGATCCTTTCTCGACGTGTGTGTACTTTTGGTTCCTCTTAACGTGATGTCTTGATGGCCTCCTCTCTTCATTTCCATTTACTCTACTTTCCAACGCAAGTTGGCCTTCCTTCCCTCGAACTTCATCTTTCCTTGGCACGTATTCTCTGTTGATCTGGCTTGGTTTTTGTGTTAGCGGGTGGTTTTGCCCGCTTTTCTTTGCGCGTTATGGTTCAGGTGCTTTTGTATGATTCTCATGCTTAGAAATGGGTCATTGTAACGGAGTTCGTCTGGAAACTTCTGTGGCAGACTCTGTTTCTTTCTCCGCATGAAAAGCCTAGAGGTTCGGATCTGCATTTAGGCTGTTTGATCTGTCGATCTATATTTTATAGAGCTCAGTGGCAAATGTAGTCCGGTACTTCTGTCAAAGTTCTTGCACCATATCACGTACAATAGACGATGGCCACAGTACCTCCGAGTAGAGTATGGTCGGGTATGCATGTTATCCAATTTGTTCTGCTGGCTCTGTTCTAGACTAGTGTAAATTCGGGTGATTAGATGCACTTTAATCTTAAAATGGTGCTGCCTGATCTCAAAAATCGTCGAAGCAGACAACAGGTGATTCAAGGTTAGGACAAATCGAACCTGGTATTACGGAGTAATGGACTAGAGTCCTTAGGGCGATGGTCTATATGAACCGAACCAAGCAAACCTTACCTATACTAATATCTACTTCGTGGTAGGATTCATACACCACTGTGAAGCTGTTGGCGGAAAACGTTCGTTTCAGCCTTATGGAACCATGGTTCCTGGGCTGCGTTTCATGCTTCGAGCTTGGTCGATTGGGATGATTCGACCGTGCAGGGATTGAACTAGCAGATAGGTCACGTAGTACACATGGCGGGATGCGTGCCAACAACGGATACGAGGCCAATGTATACTATGTACTATGTACTACTGGCTGTCAAGCAGCAGGAATTGCAGTAAACAACGGCCATCCCGGCAGCAAAGTGTACACCGCCAACACGCCAAACCTTGCAGTGGTCCATGCAGCGTGTTTCGGCCTAGCGTGAGAATCAGCTGTCTTTGGCCAACTGCCGGGAGATCAGCAGCTGGCGGGAGCTGTCTGTGTTACCACTGGTAATTTGGACCTTCTCCTCTCCTCTGCTGCTTCACATCGTCCAGCTTCCCCCCAGCTCCGTCGACCTTCCCAAAGCACCGTGCCAGCCGTGTTGGCGTGTTGACAACGGGCTGCAGCTGCCGGTGCGGAGCTGCTAAGCATCAGACCAGCCCCATTCGGGCCAGCTGCGCAGCCCCTGTCTCGAATTTCACAAGTCTCGCCCCTCTCGCTTCTTGACCATGCTTCGCGTCTGAGCCCCGCCATCACAATGTCAGAGAGACGTCTCTCGCGTCTGCTCAAGGCCAAGCTGTTGCGGCGATCATCGACGTCCGTCCCCAAAGCGGGCAACGGGGCGGACCCGCGTGTCCACCCAACTTCATTAACCGTTCACACCTCCAACGCCAACTCCTGCCCTCCACATCCCTTCGACTCCGCCAGCGAAAAGTCTCCCTATAGCGTCGTCTCCTCCACCGCCCATTCCTCTGACGCGATCGGCCCCGGTCCCGAGTCCGAGCCCCATCCACAGGGAAACGCGCCCGTGTTCGAGTCCCAAGCCGATCTCTCGTCTCATTCCTCCACGCCTCCACCTGCCGACCAGCAGTCCCAGCATCGTCACGAGCCGGAACGATCATCCTCCACCCCACTACCGACAGAGGCCGGCTCGTCGCTGCTGCACACGCCGCTGACCGAAGACCTGCCATCCCCCCTCGAGTCTCCGCTCCCGACCCCTCGGCATTCCGACGATACGTCTTTCCAATCCGCGGTCGTCAAAGTCCGAGCATCCGCGCCCACCGAGCTCCAATTGACCCCGACCTTGAATGCCGTCATCGAGCAAACCGCACCCGAACGCCGGCCATCGTCATCTTTTCCCGCGCCCCCATCGAGCAAGCGCCCGAGCATTGCCATCCGCAGACAGTCTCTGCTGCCTGCGTCACATCAGCATTTGATCTCGGGTCTGCTAGAACAGAATCTTTTCGCTGCGCCAGGTGATCCGAATCAATTTCGCGCCCCGGTCGTGGCAGACGAGATGGTTCAACGTCGAATCTGGGTCAAGCGGCCAGGTGGCTCGGCTACCCTCGTGCCCTGCCTGGAAGACGCGGTCGTGGACGAGCTGCGTGACCAGGTGATCATGAAATACGCCAACTCATTAGGAAGGACATTTGACTCCCCAGATATCGTGATCAGGATTACCTCACGAGAGGGCTCGAGCCGGAACAGCCATCCAGAGCGTCTTCTCAGCCCTGAAGAATCTCTGGTGTCTGTGCTCGACTCATACTATCCGGGAGGTCAAACAGTGGAGGAGGCCCTGGTGATTGATGCACCAACTCGCCGGACCCCCAAACCCTCCCCACGCCACAGTGTTTATCATCACCATCACCCAGAGCCTGGCGAACATGGCGAATACTTTCCGCTTATGCCCGTCAACCCCACCAAAACCTCGACTCCTCCCTTACATCCATCAAATCCTGGCGCAAATAACCAGGCGGCGATGTCGTCCATCATGAGCACGGGCGTGCCCCCTCCACTGCATTCTCCCGGACGAAGCGGTGCATGGCATCATCGCCGGCCACCCCTTCAACGGCATACGACGAACTCGCCGACACACTTGGGACAAGCGCCCACTGTCAATGTAACAGGTACGTTCAATTCACTACGGAAATATCTTTCAAAGCACTCGCCTACTAACCCTTCGAAGAACCCGGCATATCACCCCACTCTCAACCCACTCCAGCACCGCCGCAAAGCATCCCTACACCTCCCGCGCCAGCAGCCGAATCTCCCCAAACCAAAATCCACACCCCGCCGGCACCCGTCACATCCCCACGTGCTTCCAGGAAGTCCAAGGCCGCTGCATCACCCGGTGCAGTCTTTGGGGGATTGATTGACGGCACGGTACCTCCAATCAATGTTTTGATCGTCGAAGATAATATCATCAACCAAAAGCTACTCGAAGCGTTCATGAAACGATTGAGTGTGCGATGGAAGTGTGCAGCAAACGGAGAGGAGGCCGTGCGGAAATGGCGACAAGGTGGATTCCATTTGGTACTGATGGATATCCAACTACCTGTCATGAACGGATTGGATGCTACCAAGGAGATTCGTCGGCTAGAACGACTAAACGGAATTGGAGTCTTCCCTAAGAATGCCTCTGGTCGTTCAAGTGTTTCGAGCGCCACTTCAGAGAGGAGGCCGGGTCTTCACCGGTCCGTCAGTGAGGAAGATACCTTGACGGATCTGTCTCTGTTCCGCAGCCCTGTCATTATCGTCGCTTTGACCGCTAGTAGCTTGCAAAGCGATCGACATGAGGCATTGGCTGCTGGTTGTAACGATTTCCTTACCAAGCCTATTGGCTTCCCATGGCTGTCCCAAAAGGTCACCGAATGGGGTTGCATGCAAGCACTGATCGATTTTGAGGGTTGGCGAAAATGGCGTGGATTCCTGGACTCAACCCAGTCCTCGCCTGTCAGCCTCGATAGTGGCACCAGTCCGATGCAGACGGGTGGTCGGAATGATTACCTACAGAGTACAGAACCTTCTTCTCCCTCTTTTTCAACTCGCGCCTCCAAAGCCAAGCAATCTCGCCAAGAGCTGGCTAGACCTACTCTGCCGGATGCTGCCGAGATCATGCGTGAAGACTCATGGGGCAGCGGCAGTGGTGATACCACAGATACGGGTCCAAGTTCCCAGGCGACGCCTGGAGAATCTGAGGCACAGCCTTCCTTCAACGAAGCCCCGACTTCGAACGCAGAATGAGCATTATTCAATCTATATACGATGGTGAATAATGACTTTACGCATGGCCCTTTCGATCTTTCCATATGTCTCGACTCTGTCTTTTCCATTGGATACCCCTCTAGCACCGATTTTTTTTTCTCATAACTCGACATTTTGCTTTGAAATTTAGTTTGGTAGCATTTGTGCTTTGAGGCACTGTATCCTAGCATTCATCTTCACCCCTCATCATGCATCTGTCGATGATGACATCTTATGCATTCGCCTTTGTTATCCCTTTTTAGTTCAAAGTTGCGGCATACCTACTACATGTATATACACGCAGGACATACTCACGTACACGAAAGAGATGTTTCATGCCTCGGCTTTCGTCTGCTCAATGCGGAATGTTCCAGTGTCCGATCCTTTAATTCTCGACGGGCGGGATCAGGTCCTTGCCAGGCATGTATTCCAAATAGGGTCTACGGTTCACTTTCCAGACTACTGGTTGTAGCATAAGGTGGATAATAACGATTGTGATCTTCTGGAGAACAAACTTATAAAATCAGTCAAAACCAAACTAACAGAGAAGTGGCAGTGTATATGATACTGACTCAAGCAGGCCATTTCAATGGCGTAACATCTAAAGCTCCACCACAAGCTTTGAGCAGCTAACTCCACCCTTGAGCTCATCCAGGGCCCAATTAACAGCAGCCAATCCTCCCTTTACCACCTTGATATGAGGACTAGCAACCAGCTCCTTAGCCGCAAGTCTCGCCTCAAGCCAATCCCTAAACACCCAGCGAATCCTCCCCTTCAACTCAACCGGGTCCTCAGGGTGACTGACAAACGCCGCTTCAATACCCTCAGGAAGCGTCAAGTCTTTCTTTAAGATGGGTGCAACAGCCAACTTCGCCTTCTCCCCACCACTCAGCGCAGCAAGGACATCAATAGCCAGCTGCTGATCACCGGTAGCCAGATACCCAGCTCGAACGGTAATCCCATCTTCCTTCGCAGAATTCACCATCTGGCCCAGGATATCCTCGTTCTTATAATCGAAGACCCGCGCCGCACCAAGACCCTTGATATACTCATGATGCTGCGCACCAGCCGTCGCATAGACAGTATACCCCATCAACTTCGCCTCCTGCACCGCAAATGTCCCCATACTACTCGACGCGCCCCAGACAAAAACACCCTCCTTCTGGCTCGGGGGCGAGGAAGGCGAGATTCCAGCCCAAAGCCATCCGCACCAAGATGTCAATGCCGCCATGGGAAACACACTTCCCTCAACGAAGGAGTAAGAGTCCGGAAGGACGGAGACGATGTCTTCAGAAACAATCACATATTTCTGCAAAGCGCCGTAGTCCGCCTTGCCGTTGAACCAGGAGCTAGCGAATGCCGTGACGCGCGTGCCGGGCTTGGGCGTGTCGGGACGTACGTCGGAGCCGGCTTTCGCGACGATGCCGGAGACGTCTGAGCCGAGTATGGCTGGGAACTCGCGGACGAACATGCCCAGGTCTCGCTGGAAGTGGTCCACTGGGTTGAGAGCTGCGGCATGCACTTCGATTAGGAGCTCGTTTGGTCCTAGGGTTGGGGTTTGTCGCTCGGTGATTTCGAGGGGGGTGCCCTTTTCGAGGAGGGTGGCAGCTTGGTGGGTGGACATCTTGGTTGATTGGTTTGACTTGGTGTTGTACACTGGTGTAGTTGTTTGAATTTGAGATTGACTGAGTGTCGATTCGAGTGATTGTTGAGATGATTAGCAGAGCAACAGGCTCTGTATTTTTATATTCTCTTTTCTGTTCGCGTGTATAGATGTCCTTGTACTATACGGTCGGGGTTAATGATGCAACGCGTGTATTTACGGAATCCTAAGGTACAATCATTGCTTATCTCCGTGTGGTTTGGCGGTGATTAGAGATTTTATCCGTCGGTGTTGAGTATCCGGCGGAAACCGGATTGGGGGCCGTCAGGAGTTCCCGAAGTCAAGGAGGAATTTGAGTCTAAATTCTCGTCATCGGAAGTTGGAATATGCCGCTGTGTAGTATGCTTAAGTTAGGTATGCGGGGCTCGTGACGGTTGCCAAGAACCGCAGGTAGGGCCGTATCGGGCTTAGGGTTTGTCTAATTGAGGTTGACATTGAAATATAGTGATGGGCTGAGTCAGTTCACATTTTACATTTTATTTGGGCAAGGTACATCTCAGTGCGCTCTACGTTGTTATTTCTTTGCACGTCTTGAATATTGGGCGTAGAGCGTGATATCTATGAGACTCGGCTTCACTTGATAAGTCACAGTACGTCAAGATGCCCTCGGTGATTTGACATTCGCTACTCTTTTTTCAGGAGAAGCACCATGACAGTATATGAACATTCTCCTCTTTCATCACGTTGTCAGTGATTTTCATTTCTGATCCTCTCTGTTCGAGTAGAAGGTTCATCACAAGATCTTTACTTTTCAGGTTTTCAGCAGCAGCTACCAATGCCGCCCCCCGGGTGACTTCAATTTCCACTCCTCTTTGTCCGAGTGGAATTTTCACCACACCATAACCGCACCTCTGATTCGCCGCAGCTACACAAATAATATCACTTCAAAATTTGCTCCTTGTTCAATAAGAGCTTTCATCACGGTGCCTCCACGCATTTCATTCAATGCAGTCGCCTTCAGAGCCTGATCGACTATCTGAATGCCCGGTCTTCTGTCAAGTAGAACCTTTACTCAATGAGTCCACCCCATTGATCTACCGTAGCAGCATAAAGAAGCTGTTTGGCGACTTCGATTTCATCCCTCCGTTTGTCATCCTGGGAGAGATTCGTTTCGGATACTGGTTCTCCCGGGTATACTCCTTGAGCGCCTCATCAATGAATTGAAAATTCACTCTCTTTTCTTCGAGTAGAAGCCCCATCACAGCCTTCGCGTTTCCCCGGCTCTTCATAGCGGCGTCCACTATTCTCTTGGTGATTTGATTTGCCACCTTATTCTGCTCGAGCAGGAGCTTCATCACGGCGCTTCCGCTTCCGCTTCCGCTTTGGTTCTCCATAGCGGCTAAAATAATTTACTCGGTTATTTCGAACTGCACTCCCTTTTTTCAAGAAGAATTTCTGTCACAGCGGCTGCTAATTGCCAATTTGCTGCAGCTGCCTCGAAAACCTCGTCAGTGGCTTTGGTTTTCTTCCCTCCATATTCAAGCAATCTCCTCATGACAGCATCTCCATTCTGGCAGTTTTTTGTGCGGCTATGATAATGTCCTCTGTGATTCTGACTTCTGTCCCTTGATGATCAAGTAAGAGTTTTATTATAGGGTTCTCCGAAACTCCAGTTCGCTGCAGCCGCTTTGAGAGCCTGATCAGTGATTTGGATTTCTGCTCCTCTTCGTTCAAGAAGAGTCTTCATCGCCGAAAGTCCCTTTGAGCCGTTTCCTGCGGCAGCCAGAACTACACCTGGGGTAATTCTTGTCTCGAAGCTTCTTTGATCAAAAAAATCTCTATCATGGCATGTCTTATTTCCGGGTTTGCTGCAACCTCCTCGACTACTACTTCTGTTATCTCCAATTTGGATCTTCGAAGTAGTAAGCCCACAACCTCTATAAGTGTACATTTATCACCCAGATCAGAGGTGGACGGCGTCTCAATCATTGTTGAGGAAGAGAACTGTTGAAACGGAGCCACAGATTTTGGAGACGGATTTCCATCCCCAACCTCAGATAATCAACTAGTTTTCACCAGCAGGTCCTCCTCGCAGCTGACTTGACGCATGTGTTCAGATCAGTGCTCTGCTGAATATCGAAAAATTGCCTCTTTGCCACCCATCGAAGGGGGTCCGAGAGGCAGATAACTCCTCTGGAAATCCCGAAACTGGAGTATGTGACGCATATCCTTGCAAGGAGTCGATGTGCATCCATCAGATTGATGGAGTGTCCCATCCTCCTGGGGCTACCTTTTCATCTGTCCGTTGAAGCAAAAGTTATCTTGCAGTTCGATGGATAAGATAGACACGCGATTGGTAAATGCTAACAAACAGTCCACATTCATCTCATATCCACTGCTTTCTGTGGGAGCCCTCAAGATCCAAATCAGTGCGAGAGATCATATCAGGTTGGACCTCTAAAGCAACATCGATCTCGGATACTTTCAGGGGCCGTTGCGCTGCGACGATGATATTCAGCAGGCGTCTCCCGTCTTGACGATTCTGTTGATGACATCGCCGCAAGATAATTTCGTATGCCTGCTCAACACTTTCTGGCAATTCCTTGATCTTTCGAAGCAGCTTTGATTCCATCTGGCCCAGGCAGTCTCGAAGCACCTCCATTGTAAATATAATTAGAGAAAAGTCGTGTTTCGAGTTTCTGAGAATTGGCTTTTCAGAGCTTTCCGAATCTCATCAGAGAGGCCTCTTTCTTCCACAGTTTCGTCTACCTTGACTTGCATCACCAGGCCGATCTCTTGGCTAATGTTCACCCACTCCTCTTCACCAGCTAGACGAATAGTAGGAAACCGGTTGGTAAGTCTGCCGTATCTGCGTTCAATATCACCATACGGTCGACTCATAATCAGGAACTTCACTTTCGGTCCGATTCTTGATCTTTCTGGGGAGAATGTGTAGAACCGATCGAGCTCCGCTATTAGTCGATGGCGGTCTGGCTGGCGGCATTCGTCCAAGGCGTCGATTACACAGACGACATCTTGATTTGAGGGATCGAAGATTGCGATTGTCCACAAATTCCAAAGAGCGTCGAAATCAGCCCTTAATCCACTTCCATAGTGATCTATCGCTTTGCTGGCGTGCTCGCGGAAGAGGTCTTTGCGGGCGCAAAATAGCCGATGCAGCAATGCACAGGTTGCAACCGCTCTCCTTGTTGTCTTTGAAGAAGTAGTACACCGTAGCCGACCCATCGTCGAGTAGTTTCTCATCAATCAAAACTTTTGCAAGGACGGGATTGCCACAGCCGGGTCGGCAGAAAGCCATGAGGTCGTCTTGAGAGTGTTGTTCCTCCATTTTTGGAAGGTTGAGTGCTCCATAAACCACTTGCAGGTTTCTTTGACTAGATGAGGGTTGATGTTTTTGTTAGCCTGGTAAGACGAAGTATTGAAGAAGTTGATCTTGGACTCTGCGACATAATCAGCTTGGCTGAATTTCATGGGCTTGGGAGGATTTGTACATCCGGAAAGACCATACCGGGAGGGAGATTAAACTCTGCGTTGATAGGACCGCAATTTGGACCCACCTGAATCCTAGAGTTCAGGTCGCCGAAAGTGTTGGATGACATAGCGACATGTAATACATGTACTCTCTTGCTTCAAGGGCACTCCCAGACGGTGCATGTAGTAAAGCGAGAGTAAGGTGAGGGGAGGTCCGCGCCTTGCCCTCAGATGACTTGGCTGCGAAAAGCGCCGTGCATGGCCGGCATAGGCTCATTCCAAGTGGAAATATTTATTTTTCTTCTACATTTCCTTATTGAATAAGGTCAGAGTTTCTCTCTGACTTGCCAACAGTCATGCTTTCCATTAATGCTGAAATGCTGGGGGCAGCTGAGAATCGAGGCATCTAGAACTGGTTTCTGAGTTGGGCATGGGCATGGCGATCGTGCCATTACAGCCCCCAATGCATCCTGGACTCAGCCCTGGCAGGGGCACAACAGAGCGGCGCCATATATTGCCAGATTGGGACTTGGCCCCAAATTGGGGTGGATTCCGCGTGGCTCATGCCGAACTTGAAATTACGAGTCAACCAAACAAAACACCATAACAATACAAATCGTGCAAAGAAAAAGAAAGAGAAGAGGGGTCGATGATGAGGATGTGATTTAAGGTGAATACTAGTAGGCACAGTGACATTGGCAGAGGTTTGCCATATAGTAATCTAAGGAGTGACTGTATTCGAGAGCGGTGTCACAATTGTCTTGGAAACCAATCATGCCACGTGAACCGGCGGCCCCCAAGTAAGATGACATATTAAGTTCCTCACAACTTGCGATCTTCCCTCCTCATGCTTTCCTGGGCGGGCCTGATGCTTGCAGTGGTAGGCCCGGTGGCGGGATTTGTGCCCCGCTACTGGGTACTAGACCCTGGACGGCTGAAGTCGATCGCTGAAACCTCCATATTGTCGTTAGGCTCAAGATCCGTTTCCACGCTCAACTTCAAAGCTCAATGTGACAATCCACTGCCACGCAAGTCGCCTTTGGATCGATGGAGTTGACCCGAATCGGATGCGAGACCAAAAGAAAGCCCGAGAGAAGTCTGCCACACCAAACCCGACGCGATAGACACCGAGGGTATCGCCGATCTGTGTTATCTTCACTCTCACCTAAGACTAATTTAGTCTCTGCAATGCACACGCGATTGCAGATCGCGTAAGATATTGGATAGCTCCCCTTGGCACCATAACGACCACCGCCAGCTTGTGTCTCCGCTGTCAAAACGACTTCGCGAGCCTCGGCCGCCCAAGTCCCCTATTCAACCTCTCCAGCGCAATTTCTCGGCTCTTTGGAGTTAGTGTCCTTCGTTTTCTACAATTCACCACTACGAAAAGTCACCATGCCAATCGACGCTCGAACGTGCTACTTCCCGCACGGCAACACGGCCGCGAATAGCTATCCATGCACCTCCGACGATACCACATTTTGCTGCGGCAAGGACAACATCTGTCTATCGAACGGATACTGCCTGGATACCGTTCAACCATTCGTTCTCTCGCGAGGGTCCTGCACAAGCCAAAACTGGGGCGCTGGATGTCCGACCCACTGCCGTAAGTCTGAAGAATCCTGGCCCCTGTGGGGTCGACCCAAGGGGTATACACTATACTAACGATGCGGCACTAGAGGATACCTTCGATGACAAAGGCGCGTCGATTATTAACTTGTCCTTCATCAATGGCACCTCTAAATACTGCTGTGGCACACCCGTGATCAATGGAAGCGAAATCGTGTGTCCATTCGAGAAGGACAGCTTCGAAATCGACGACGGCGAAATCCTTGCTGGACACACTGCCCTCCAGAACGTCACTTCATTATCTGCATCGTCGAATTCCTCCAACTCCTCGGGCATCTGCCCAACAGCCACTTCAAGCCCCTCCTCGAGCGGGTCACACGATGTGGCCATCGGGGCTGGACTGGGTGTTCCACTGGGACTTGTCGCGCTGGGGTCGTTGGTATGGGCATTCATGGAAAGGAGGAGAGCAAATCGACTGAGCAAGGCCATGGCTAATTCCACTGCTCCGGGCCCAAGCTTCAATGGTGCACCTGTCGCTGTCGAGGCGCCTTCTGGGAAGGCCGCTTCTAGGCCCTCGGAGCTGGATAGCCGAGGGACTGGCCACATGCCAGAGCTGGAGGCAAGGGGGTGAGGGAGAAAAAAGCGGATATCCCATTAGAAACCCGGCACATGTCTCCGAAGGTCCATGTCCATGATAATTATGCATATCCGAATTAATCATTCGCTTTTCAGCTTCATCAGCAGACGAAAGATGAGGAAACAAGAAACAACCGAGCCAAAACGATAGGAATTCTCATGATTGGAGACTCGGCGATACTACGATTGGGATACCACACGGAAACACCATGCTGGGACACAAGGATCTTCCATCCTGGGATTCCCTCATGCACGGTCTAGTCTTAATGAGAAGTAGCTCATTGCGAGCGATTCCGGCCGGCGTCTGAGCGACGTGCCTTGCATAAAGCTCCGAGTATTCCAGTTGGACCCTCGTTGCTCAAATCGCCCCTCTGGCTCGCGAACCCTGAGGGGAATTTACCGCATGTCACCCAGAGACTTAGAGACTGGAATGCACCAGTTACGACGATTTGGAGCGACCCGGGGGGGGGTGGGGGGGGCAGGCGAGACCGATGATATTTTCTCTTAAATACAGAAGAAACTCGGGAATTAAAGACTAGCTTTATCTTTCCAGCTGTCTGCCTCGTGCTTTATTCTCCTTTTGACGCGTGGATCGAAGTCGATCACGCTGATCTATCTCCCCTGATCTCTTGGCTGTGCAGATCCCCGGCACGATCAACACGCAAGTATGACCCGGTTTCTCGGATGTCGTGGCAATAGCCTCAACATTGTGGCCATTCTTGGGGTCTTGATGCCCGGGATCATGTCAGTTGGTTATAACGCGGCCTCCCTTGGTGGCGTGTTGACCCTGGCGAGTTTCGAGGGCCAGTTCCCCGCTATCGATGTGGACCATGCCCAGGATCGAGCGCACACTTCCACTATCCAAGGGACGGTGGTTGCTGTTTATGCGATTGGTGGCTTCCTGGGAACCTTTTCATGCATTTGGCTGGGAGATATTCTCGGCCGCCGGCGGACGATAATGACTGCATCGCTTGTCCAGATCTTTGGTGCTGCTCTCAATGCCAGTGCCTACTCCCTGACGCAATTGATAGTCTCAAGGGTGACTATCGGCGTCGGTACCGGTGCTATCCTGGCCACGATTCCTCTCTGGCAATCTGAGATCTCACCAGCGCACAAGCGAGGTGCGCATGTTGCCACGAAGGGAATATTCAGTGGGCTGGGATGTGCACTTGCCCTTTTTCTCGACTTTGGGATGTCTTTCATGCATGGAAGCATCACATGGCGCTTGCCATCTGCATTCCCCATGTTTTTGTCTGTCATTATCCTGAGCTTTATGGCTTGCCTGCCAGAATCCCCTCGTTGGCTAATTCGGCAGAGCAAAATCAGCGAGGCTCGGGAGATACTGGCGGCTTTGGAAGACACAAGTGCCAACAGCGATATCATTGATCGCAGAATCAATGAGGTGCAGTCATCTCTCGACCTGGCCAGCAACAAAGTGCCTCTTGGAACGGCCTATCAGGTCGGGACTCAGAGAACTTTCCATCGTGCGATGCTTGCTGTTGGAGTGATGGTGTTCCTCCAGCTGACCGGTGCAACAGTGACGACTTTCTACAGTATGTACTTGTCAAGACTCCTTCGGGGAATATCTCATTAATTTGAACCATTGCAGCTACCGCGATCTTTGAGCATGACCTCCACCTCAGCGAATCAACATCTCGACTCCTCGCTGCATCTTACCAACTCGTCGGCCCCATCGGCGGAATGGTTTCAGTCCTCACAATCGAAGGCTTTGGACGACGCAAATTGATGATGCTCAGTGCATCAGGAAATGCCATTTGCCTCCTACTCGTCGCAAGTCTCGGATCACTGACCGGAAGCATTACGTCCGCTCATGCCGCCGTTTTCTTCATTTTCCTCTTCCATTTCAGTTACATTATCGGATTCGGGGGAATCCCATACCTCTATGCGACAGAAATTGCGCCATTGCATCTACGAACGACCATCAACAGTTTCAGCATCAGCATCTCGTGGGCTCTTAGCATTTTGGTTGCTAATGTCACCCCGATTGCATTTGAAAGTATTGGACAGAAGTACTTTTTCTTCTTCGCTGCCTTCAATGCTACTATTGTGCCTTGTGTTTACTACTTGTTCCCTGAAACGTCGGGCCGCGAACTTGAGGAGATAGATGAGATCTTCACAGTCTCGAAGGGAGTTTTGGATGTTGTTCAGCGCGCTAAGGAGCTGCCGCGTCATCAGCCAAACAATGTATTGGGGCAAGAGAAGTTGAAAGCAGATATCAGCCTTTCGACGACTCCAGTGTGATGATGAGGAGGAGGTTTCATTTTGTACCCATATAGCAAACCGAATACGATTCTGAAATGACTTCGCCCGATGAGCATACGAATTGTCTGAAATTCCTTACATCAAATCGATTAACTACATGCCAGAGTAGATTGAGCTCATCTTACAGAGCTAGTCCCTATTCCTGAGACATTGATCAATCTGCTTGGCCATTTGCAAGCACTCTTCGTCGCGCATATTAGGAGTGAAAAGCTGAACAGAGCACGGGGCACCATTGAGCACCTGGAAGTTATCTGTGACTAAATTTTAGTAAAGCATCTTGAATGGCTCAGGTCAAATGGTAACCCACATTCTGGGCCAACTTGGTCATCTCTCAGTGCGAAAGTCTGCCCTGCATCTTCCTCTCCCACGTGTCCAAATGGAAGAATGCAGGATGGGAACTGCAAGGAGATCAAAGATGAGAAAATTAGCTAATACTCTGAAATGGTGGGTATAACATGAAACATACGTCGAGACAGTTCAAGAATGCTGTATACGGGGGTATTCCGAATGTGTCGTGCTGAACAGCTGTACTCTGGGCCGGGGGAGAAAGGCAAATATCCAAGTCGTGTTTCAGCCACAGTTTCCGGTAACTTTCCCGCAGGCCTGCACGGAGAGTATTGAGTGCAGCAAGCTGACCCATACGATCCAGTGAGCTCACGTCTGGTAGAGTTGACTTTGCATACTTCCTCAGCTTTTCGCCCTGTTGACCAATGTGGAGCAAAGCTGGGACTGGGGGGTCTCCGGACGCTTCGAGGTGGTTCCTAGCACCCGGGTCCAGAGAAAAGATCGCAAAAGCAATCTCATTGGCCTCCATGATTCGGCATTCCTGCGAATCCAGTGGAATGATCTGGTGACCCTGGGCCTCTAGTATGCGAGCCGCCTCCGCCAAGGTCCTCCGAACAGGGGGTGGAGGGGAAAGTTAGGGCTTTCGGGAATAACTCCGATTCTGAGTCTTTGCTTGGTGGAGACCTGTCTCCACGGAATGTCCAGGATGGTGGAATCGTACAGAGCGGGACGGCCGTCAAAGAGAGACTTGAAGAATGTCTCGATGCCATCAAGATCTTGACAAAGGGGACCCGCACAGGACAGAACAAATTTCATTCCGCTGGTAGTGCACGCTCGCATTCCTCCGTTTGGCACCCTTGCTGCACTGGGTCGAAATCCATATGTTCCACAGCATAGGGCAGGAATGCGGACAGAGCCTTGAGCCTAATTAGCACTGCATATTTTGAGCTAAAAAACTTTCATTCTTACCGCCAATGTCGGTTCCGACTCCCAGTGGTGAGCCTCGAAGAGTAATTAAGGCACCCTCGCCGCCGCTAGATCCACCGGGACCCAGCATGGTATTTCGAGGATTCAAAGTGCGCCCGAATACATTATTGTGGGAGTCTGTGGTCTACCAACAGATAATGTCAGCTGAATGCTTGAGGAAATGGAGAAACTTGAGCCCACCATCATAGTTTGGGGAACATTAGTCTTGACATAAATGACCGCTCCCAGCTTCAGTAGAAGCTGAACCAGGGGCGAGCTTTCTGATGACACCTCACCGAGGAAAGACAGCATCCCAATTGTTGCTTCGGTTCCCTTATGATGAAAATTATCTTTGATACTAATAGGAAGTCCATGTAGTGGACCAGCCAGCTGGCCCTGAGCTCGCAGACTGTCCAGGTGCTCAGCTCTCTTCTGGGCTTCATCAAACATTGTCTCTGAAAGGCAATTCACCTATTTGAGTCGCATTGCGTTAGTCAATCTCAACATCATATGAGGTAAAAAGAAAGAGACATACCAGCTGCTGCGCAACCGCAGCGCGCTTGCAATAAGCCAGTGTCACCTCCGCAGAAGTCAATGCTCCAGTTGCCAAAGCTGATAGAAGTCTTGACACAGTATAGCTCTCAGTAATCTCAAACTCGCGGTCCGTGAGAATGCCAGACTTGCGAATCACTTGCTCCTGGACAAGGTCGGTTTTGTTGTCCGCTAAAGGAGTTTGAAAGTTGGACCAAAATGCCTCGGACAATTTCCATGTCGATGGTATTTTCTCTGCACACTGTAGCTGCTTCTTGGCCACTCTTTCCTGCCAGGGGATGCTTTTGTCGGTGGACCCCATGTTGAATTGATGCGTCGAGTACTGCTAGAAGTGCGCCAGTGTCTGTTTCTAGATGTTGGTCAAGGTGTTCTTGGGGGAGGGGGGTTTCTCTCAGATATATGTCCAGACAACCCTTCTGAGGGGTAACGAGAACAGTGCCAATCGGCAGTAATCATGTTTTCTTGGAAGCTGTCTTGTCTGGCCGAATGCTACTCCTCGATGAGATAGCAAATGAGGATGGAGGCCTCGGCTAAAGTGGGGAGGAAGCCATGCGGGGTCGATTCGATGTTGAGCTTCTGTTTCGTCGGTCGGCTGGCTACCTCCGAGTGACGCCGAGATTGGCTGCTTTGACGATGGAATGAGTAGTGGCTGCATGTTTGCTCCTTCCAGAAAATCGCGGGAAGAAGTGAGGTGAAAGCGTGATGCATTTAAATAATGACACGTGACGGGGGCAAGCATCTACTGCCGTTTGACCTGGATATCTGAGACAACTTCAGGTTTCCACCAAACGTGATCACGATATCGATCAATAACCCAGCTGGCATTTCATTGCAATGCACGATGGCAAGGAACTTCCCACAGACTTCTGGGGTGGCAATTCACGTTGCTGCAGGGCATTTGGCCCCACTCGGGTTGGTCACTGTTGGGAAGACAGTTGACTCATTCTACACTTTGCAGCGACGATCAAGATGGTCAGAAACTGAACGAATAGGCGGACTTGGACAATGGTTTCCAATCGCCCGCCAAGTCAAACTCCACCTGCTCAGCCTCAACGGTCGGGTTCCGGCATTCAAAGCACAACTCCGCGCCGACCCCGTATTCCTCATCGTCCGAGCACGGATCGCGGACTACCGAATTACCAGTCCTCGTATGCCGCAAGTTAACTTGTAACAGGTAGCCATCAGCCTTCGCTGTCTCCGAATACTATCGACAAGCAAGAAAAGCTCGCACACAGCCATGTCCGGGTCTTTTTCCACTCCGACTCTGTCAACAGAGAAGACGTTCACTTTCTACAGCCAGGAGCAAGGCAATGCTTATGCCCAAGCCCGTCCAGACTATCACCCCACGCTGTATCAGACAATCATCGACCACCACCTGGACAGCAACGGCCAACTCGAGACCATCCTTGATGTCGGGTGTGGTCCTGGCAATGTCGTCCGAGCACTAAGCTCGCATTTCAACTACGCCATCGGCCTGGATCCCTCTGAAGGCATGCTAACCACGGCTCGCTCACTCGGCGGTACTACCTCTGCATCTGGACTTATTCGCTACGAAGTTTCCACGGCCGAAGACCTCGGAACAACCCTCCCACAACCAATTCTAGATGAAAGTGTCGATCTCATAACCGCAGCTAATGCTGCGCATTGGTTCGACATGTCTCTGTTTTGGGCGAGTGCCGCCCGCGTGCTGAAACCTGGAGGCAGTGTTGCGCTGTGGACTAGTGGAAGAAATCGCATTCATTCCTCGGTGCCAAATGCTGCCGCGATGCAGAGCGCCCTAGATGAGATTGAAGAGAGACATCTCAGACCGTTCTTCGAGCCGGGAAATCTACTCACACGCTCGCGTTATGTAGACCTTCCACTTCCGTGGGCCTTGGAGCAGCCCATTCCTGAGTTTGATGAGAGTGCTTTCTTCCGCAAGGATTGGGATGTCGCTGAGGACTTTTTTGCTTTCCAGCCCGAGGTCAATATGGATGTGTTCGAGAAGATTACGTCGACCGCTAGTCCAGTGACTCGTTGGCGAGAGGCTCATCCGGATGCTGTTGGTACTGAAAAGGATGTCGTGAGGATGCTCCGTAGGGTTATTGAACGTCACTTGCATGAGGCTGGAGTTGAGAAGGGAAAGGAGAAGGTCAAGGGTGCAATTCATGGTGTGATATTGATTGTGAAAAAGAAGATATAGTAACGGAAGGGCAGGATAGTGTAATTTTGATATCACAGGCGCGACCGGAAGACGACAAGATGACGGAAAACTGCCCATCACTCAATCATGGAATTTAAATGTTTTTGGGTCTGCCGGCAAATAAAAATTCTCTTCTGAAATTTTGAGGCTAAAATGACTGTCAAACAAATCTCGCATGTCATCTCCTACCCGACCCGAGCCTTATGCCATAAATGGCACTGAGGTGCGAAGTGGGTAGTTTTCTACCATTCGGAGATTTTCTCAACACCATGACACCCGAGGACGGGCCATCTTCAATTGTCAGTGGATACATGTGGAGATGGCTCAGGGAAGCTGGAGGCAAAGCGAGGATCAAAGCCATTGTGAGCTGTGGGGGCTGTAATCGGCATTGTACTCTGAAACATTCATATGAGAGCCGAGGATGCTGGATTTATGCACTTGGCGTTGGCTCCAGCCTTGTTGCCCCTGAGATTTCTACAGGATGACCAATACAATGTACGCTAAACATGATTCAATCCAGGAATTTTGAGCGATAAATCGGGACTTGTAGGGTCGCATTTTTGATCAAACACCGTACTTTACATAGAATGACATACCTTACACTCGCATGATTTTATCTCGTTTTCAAGATTTCATTAGACGTTAATATTCGTCAATACTAGTACAGCAGCTTTTTATAGGTGTTCCTTGACCATTCGATGTGACCCTTCGCCTTCATATGGATCCGCGGTCGTCGTGACCTCGAATGTACGATGAATGCCGACTTCCATTCTCCCGGGGGTCGGAGGTTCGTTGGTCAACCTTTCCTCGCTACTGTTCGGACTCGAAGGTTGCAGCCACGAATTATCCACGTCCCTCTGGCTTTCAATATTTGTAACCACAACCGCCAGTTTATCCGGTCGCAATTCGCTGTGCCCTGTTCCATCAAGGGAGTCCAGTGGCACCGGTCGTTGTCCACTGGCCCCAGCTCGGCGTGAGGTCGATGCCCTAGGGAACCCTGATGAATAGTCTCCGTCGGAGCGAGAGCCCATCATTTTGCGAAGGAGGGGTCGGAGAGTTGCGAGACTGCCGGCTGTGATTCCAAGGCCGGCTTCGATGTTCGACCAGATCGCGATTTGGTAGGTGGCATCTGTATGATGTTAGTGAGACTCTGGCAAGGTCACTGGGATCAACGTACAGAGGAACTGGTAGTCCGCGAAGGTTTGCACGAATGGCAACCTAATGATCACAGCAGAGGACGCACTGTAGTATGTTAATTGAGTGTCTCAAAAGTCAGTGGTGATAGTGACATACATGCAAGCCATACTGAGAATCCCAACGACGGCATACTTTGCTTGTCGTTTCATGTGCAAATTTCGCACGAGGAAAATTGGCAAAATGCCAACGGTGAAATCGCAAACTGCGGCAAAAACACTGTAGACATAAGTCATAATAATAATAATTTCGATACTGATGCAGTAGCCTTCGGCATCGGTGCCCAGTCGTGTCCAGAAATAGGACAGTGGCTTGCATTGCAAAAGCATTAGAAACATGAATACCAGACCAGCAATAACGGTCAGGATCATGACGATGTAAAGCGTCCAGATATGATGTCTCTTGACTGTGATTCGCATGAGGAAAATGCAAATCGAAATTTTGCAAAAAATCGAGGCGAAGCAGTAGGCGATCTCGCAGAGCCACCAATACTATTTGAGTTGTTAGCGATTGACCTTTGGCCTGAAGAAAGGTCGTAGCAGTGCATACCCTCATAGCTATTACTCGATGCTCCGCGGTTTCATGCTCGTACAATTGACCTGTACCATACCGAGTGCCACCGATCATACACGCACAAAACATGATATAGCATGCCTACTGCCATTAGTCCGTGGGTTCGTGTCAGCGCGGATCAACGTAAAAGGGTGTATTACCGCTGCAAGCACCATGGAACCATCATCCAATCCAAAGCCTTTGACGACCCATCCGCGCACATAACAGCGCAGCATCACCGTGATAACGGCTATGGGCATGAAAACGGCCGCGACCGTCCTAACGGCCAGCACCCTTTGATGCTCATCCTCGCTCATCATAGTGGGGGGCGCGACGCATGTTCGATAGAGGATGGAGCGAAAATTTGTGGGGAATATCCGACTTTAACAAGACGTCCGGCGTGCCGCCCGAGGTCACGGACTCTGGAGACAGACCGGAGATCGATATCCTCCGGCGCGTCAGGGGCGTGTCTAGCGCACCTCTAGCGCATTACAGACAGAATGTTCAGACTAGCCCTAGGCGAATGGAAAAAAGGGATCGACTCGGTGGCGCGCGGTTCAAACGGCCTGCTGGGAACTGCACACAAACTAAACCCCTTGGCCGCAATCTCGACAGCCGACGTGCAGGTGGAGATTTCTCGCGTAGAGGGCCGTCACCACTCTTCTCAGGGACTCTTGTGTGCAGCAATGGATCCGATGCGTTCCGAGGAGACGGTTCGGGCCAGAGGGAGCATTAAGAGCATTAGCTAGCTCCGACTAATGTTGTGCACTCCACTGTCGCGCGGGTCGGTCATCCCAAATTGGCAGCTGGTCCGCTAGTCGGCGAGCAGACGGCGAGCAGACAATGGCAAAATGCCGAGGCGGTTGACCTGCAACGCAGAGTTCCCACGGTCTAGAACCCAGACAATGGCTTTGTATTGTGTCTGTAGTATTCGTGTGACATCTGGTCGTTCTTTTGACAGGATATTGATAGCGCGACAGCTGCGGAACCCTGGAAAGCGTTGGTTAGTCATACGCGAACGACCTTTTGGAGACTTCGACGATCGACCGTCTACCCGTGATCGCTGGACCAAACAGTGGAAACGGACGAACCGAGCGTTGGCAACCGAAAATCAACTGGAAACATGCGGCGCTGTATGGATCCTGATTTCTATGTGGTGTTCAGAACGCGCTGTGTCTGATTTACACGCCTAAATTTGAGGGCACCTGTGGCGTACCCTAAGATATCTGAAAAATGTTTACTTTTTCTGCTGGCGGAAGAGAAATTGTCGGCATTCTACCCGTCCCGTAAGTCCGATAAGCCCGAACTGTTGACACTAGCCAATAGCATTATGGTGTAGCAGGTGCTTCTTACTTCCATCTGCTCTCGTTTGTCTCCTACCAGGCCCACACGCTAGGTGTCTCAGCAGACACATGATATGTGAGGCTGAAACAACGAAAAGAGAGGGGGAAACATAACGTAATCGGTAAGCGAGCCGCGCATGTAAGCCAGTCGCGCACCCACCCCAAAACGCGTCTATGAATTAGCACTTAATTCATTCAACCACCCACCATGCCACCAATTCGTGCCAGAGGCTCTACAAATTCAACAGAGCAAGAGGGTAGGATATTATTAGCCATCCAGGCTATTAAAAATCAAGAAATATCCTCCGTTCGCAAAGCTGCGCGCATTTATAATGTGCCTGAAACTACACTTCGCGATCGTCGTCACGGCACCACAAATCGCGCGATTTCTCGCGCAAATTCGCATAAATTAACAGAAATCGAAGAGGAATCACTTCAAAAATGGATACTCTCTTTAGATGATCGCGGAGCAGCGCCCCGGCCATCTACTGTACGCGAAACTGCGAATCTTCTTCTCGCGGCCCGCGGAACTACACCAGTTCAAACCGTCGGAGAAAAATGGGTTTATAACTTCGTAAAACGACACCCAAGCCTATCATCCCGATTCTCAAGACGTTATAATTACGAACGTGCGAAGTGCGAAGATCCAAGAATCATTAGGGAGTGGTTTGATCTTGTTCAAAAAACCATTCTTCAATACGGCATCGATCCCGACGATATTTATAACTTCGATGAGACTGGTTTCGCGATGGGATTAACAGCGACCGCGAAGGTTATCTCGAGGGCTGAATACTACGGTCGGCGATCGCTTTTACAGCCCGGAAATCGCGAGTGGGTGACTACAATCGAGTGTACGAATGCTTCAGGGTGGGCGCTCCCTCCGTGTGTGATTTTTAAAGGCAAAGTTTTGATCGAGGGTTGGTTCGATAATCTTCCGATAGACTGGAGATTCGAGGTTAGTCCGAATGGCTGGACTTCCGATGAGATCGGCCTTCGTTGGCTCGAAAAGCTCTTTATTCCGTCGACTTCTTCGCGTGTGAAGGGAAGGTATCGACTTTTGATACTCGATGGTCACGGAAGCCATTTGACTCCGAAATTCGATGAACTTTGTGAAAAAAACGATATTATACCAATCTGTATGCCTGCGCATTCGTCTCACCTTTTACAGCCACTCGATATCGGCTGTTTTGCCGTGTTAAAGCGCTCGTACGGTCGGCTAGTTGAAACGAAAATGCGGAACGGAATCAACCATATCGACAAACTTGATTTCCTCGAGGCTTATCCTTCCGCGCGAAACGAAGCCTTCCGCTCCGATACTATTATAAATAGCTTCAGAGCAGCTGGTTTGGTACCTTTTTCACCCGATCAAGTGATCTTAAAGCTTGATATTTGTCTTCGAACCCCGACCCCCCTCCGAGCCGGGATAGCGAATCAAGCCAGAATTTTACACCAAAAACCCCTTTTACCGATAAACAAGTACGTCGGCAAGCTTCATCAATCAAAGCTTTACTTCGTACGGGGTCTCGAAGTCCACCAAGCCCATCAGATCGAGCGTTAAACCAGCTTATTAAAGGCTGCCAACTTTCGATGCAGAGCGCTACTTTACTAGCGGAGGAAGTCAAAGGATTACGGGCGGAAAACGAGAAGAAGAAACAAAAACGCACTAGATCTCGCAGGCAGATGCCTTCCACTGAGGGCCTCTCGGTTTTCGAGGCCTCTGCATTAAAAATGCAGTCGCAGCAAGCAATTGAACCCGCTCCACCCCCCGGGGATGGAAGGCCTTCGGAGGGTTTACAGCCACCTACGCGGGCCCAGCGAGGATGTGGAATATGTAGGCGCCCGGGACATAGAAGGGAGACATGCCCAGATAGACCAGCAAGTTAGCTGAATTAGATTAATAGCGTTTTTGTTGAAATAAATGCATTTAAAATTAATAGGTTGCTTAAGGTGCGCGACTGGCTTACATGCGCGGCTCGCTTACCGATTACGTTAGCTGGAAAGATAGAAGGGGTCAGCAGAGAGTGAGGGCTGAACGCCTCTGGCATGGGGTACAACTCCACTATTATAGGCACAGTGTTTCCATGAGTAAAGCTGGTCATTGTTAAAATGTTTTAAATCCTCTTCTATCGGGATAATACTGTTGTTGAGGTTAACGTTCACACCGAGAAATGGAGTTGGAGTTGGCTCTGTCTGACATGCAGACCTAAATTTGAGGAATGCCACAAATCACGACCAAAATCGAGGATCAACTCCCGGGGGGAGCGAAGACGTTTTATTTGGCCTGTGCGCCAGAAACATTTTATTTTTACAGGTCTATTAGCTCTAGCTCTGCGTCTGCACAAACAAAAAACTCAGCTGCTCGGCAAACTTCCTTGACAGCCCCCAATGACCTATCCGGCGCAACAGATCCACGAGTCCATACAACGTACTCGATTCAGAGGTCTTTGGCCTGGAAGTTCGATACCCATTGACTTCAAATAGCAGAGCCTGACTATTGACTTTCAACGAGGCGAATTCCGGGAAATCAAGTTTGGAAGGAGGTTACATGCCTGGGTAGTCGAATTCCCCAGATCCGTATTCGGAATATGCATACCACACCATGGCCGCGCGGTAGAGCGCTTTGGGGACATGGATCGCGGGTTCTTTGCCCAACGGCATATTCTGTAGTTTGCGAAGAATCAAGGCCCCATGCAGAGTGCAGCGATGCGCTTTCTGGGAAGAGGACCATCGGTGAACATAATTGCGATGAGATAATGACTCCTCCATAGCCTTCTCTGCCGATCGCTAACTCCAGGCGATTGAAGTCCACCAAGAGCGACATGAAGCTTGAGTGTCAAAGCACTTCCAGGCAAAATGGATCGCTCTCCGGATTTCCTGGCTTGTATCGGAGATTTTGATCCCAAACATGAATCTCGCAGAGATGCTCTCTAACTTTGTGTAACTTTGAAACCCTTCGGTGTGCTCATTTATGAGCTGGGGATGGTCGTTTGACAGTTGCAAAACAATTTCAGGTGAGGCTCGCGGAGCCCTGCGTCTCAAAATATCCCTCCATTGCGTAGCATTTGGAGCAGTCCAGAGATCATGGCTCGCAGTCAATGGAGTTAATGTGTTGTCATGTCGCATGAGCGGATGCGTGAGAACAAGCTCGGATATCTCGGTGTCTTGTTGGTGAAGACTAAGTCAGCAACGGTATGTTTCAATGAGGTGGAGCCTCTAACCGGATCTGCTCTTCGGCCTGGGCCCAGATTCTCCATGACTCCTCCGGGGTGCGTGTCTCTAGTCGGGAGCCCAAACGGTCCGTCGCTCTCCGAAGATCGAACATTTTGTAAATACGATCCCACTATTTTCGTCATGCGATCAACGTTTTGTGTGCTGCATTATGAGTATCACTCACTGCGGTGACTGTGCCATGAAATGTCTACAATACTAATAGGTTTCTCGGTTTCTACTTTCCGAATCAGTCATAGACTTCAGTGGCCGTCTCAAGTAACCTACACATAAGAGCATAGCGAATGTTTGGCCTATGAGAGCCGCCTGCGTCATCGCCAGTGCTTCCCCTTTGCAACCAAGTAGGTATTTTTCCCACTAGACTTGTCAGCCAATGCTCCGGTGAACGTAATCGGGGTCATGTGAGCATTCAAAAGATCAGCTTACCGTCGCTAAAATAGCCTTGTTCAGTCTCTCGAAGATGATCGACCTTTGCGTTACCGCATAATTCGAACCAACGAAGAGGCTTCCAATCGAACATATGGATAAGAGGAGAAGTGAGCTCTTAGCCAAGGGTCGAAAGGTAGGAGCATGAACGATCGGGAATACTGGGTTCAAATGCGTGAAGAATAATTGTGTACAAAGATTCTGGAAAAAGTTAGCTCGAAACAGGGGAGACGCAGACAGCCAGGAACTTACTAGAAATTCAGTTGACGGCAAGGGCTCTGTCGGAACCCGCTGCTGCAGTCGTTGAGATAGGTTTTGGCGATACTGCTCATCCAACTCCACATTCTCTGCGGCAATATCTGGTGTAATTTTGCCGGTGTGAGTTCCCACGTAAGTGAACCAAAGTTCGCGAACTTGATCCTCCTTGTGTTCGTGGATCGTTTCTCTCGGGGGCTGGATCACAGTATTCGTATGCTCCTCGTTTGTGGTGTAAGCAGGCGAGTAAAAGCCAAGCGCGCTTTCAGTGACCGACAGATTCATAGCATTTAAGTCGAAGTGCTCGTCAGCTAGCCAGGTTGGTGCTTGCGAGTATTGACCAAAACTCACAGCTTCATTCGACGTGGGATCCCATATACTGTTAGACATTAATAGTGAGGTTTGCGATTGTGCATTTCCATGCGACGAGTTTGGTGTCTGGACAATATTCTCAAGCCAGCCAGGCAACCGGGCTTGTGTCTGGGAATTGGAATTATGCTGGTTCGGTAACAGCAGGCTTGCCATGGCCGCGTTATGAGGCTGAAATGCTGTAGTCTGGCTATTGTGGCTTTCACCAGAGACTGAATTGGCAGCTATTTGGTTGGTCACGTTCGGTGTATCTAAGGATGCTATAAGTAATTCAGAGAAATCTCTTTTCACCCCCGCAATGTCGTGAGATCTCATGTGTCGCAGAGGCGAGTCACTGAAGGAATATCAGAGACGAGCGGGACTTCAATCAGAGTGATCGGACTCACTGTCTTGTAAATGAATGCCCACAGACAGCGCCAACTGAAGGGCTTTTCTTTCGTGTGCGAGCGGATGTGTCGAGCCAGATGATCCTCTTTCGAAAATTTCAACGAGCACCGGGGACAAATGCGCTGTCTCCTAGCACTGCCTCGCGCCTAATGCATGGTTTTCTGAGGTAATTCGCTTTGTGTGTCAGTATTCAGACGCTGCATGCCGCGATGCTGCCGAGTATGGGGGTTTTGTGGTACTTGAGGGACCTCCCGCAGACCCAGCGTTTTCCCCACATCCCGCAGTGCCCTCGGATATACCTCGCTCGGTAGAGCCCAGAATTCGTGGCGGGGGTGTGAAGAGCGGAGGTAGCACAAAACAGAGCGTATTCGTAGTTGTCTGGGAGAGGAGGTAAGTTGAGCGGGGGCAGAAGAAGGCTAACGGAATGCCGATTTGCCATGCTCAGCCGCAAAGCAAACACATCAAAACACAGTGGTTTTCTACGAGATTTCTTTTGAACATCATAGACCATTAAGACATCTGTCAACTCTGAGAGAGGTAAAATACTGTGGATTCTCCACTGCTCTTGGTTATTCAGCATCCACCCACATTGCAATAGTAATTGTATGGTAATTCGGGTCATTCTCGGAAGAACTGTGATGTAATACGCAGTTTATAGCCCCTGGATCATTTTCAACAGATCGGAACACACAGACACACTCTCGTTAATCCATCTCATGCATCAATTGGCCGTCCCTCGATACTAGATTATACACGTATCCGACATCCTGACAACATCTTCTAATATATAGTTACGCCTCTATTCGATATATAAGTGCACCGCCGAGCTTCTAGTCATTTTGCGTAGACGCTTGCCAAAAAAGTAGATGGGGATTCCTAACATCATTGGCCCAATTATAAAGGCAAACTAAACCATCGAAGGTGCAATCAATCCCCCTTCTTGCAGCAAGTGGAGGAACCCAGTAGCTCATTGCAAAACCGAAGGTATTCTTAAGGACAGTGGCCACAACCATAATTTCCCCGGATATAGGCTTGTAGCAGTCCACGGCGTAGGCAATCGCAATAGTAGGCACACATGTCACACAGAGACCATTGAGTCCATATCCTATGATCAGGACAGTTGGCCACTCCCACTGTCTTTGGTATCCCATGTCACTAACGACAATCCCAACGACTGTCGTAAAAAGTATGGTATCAATGCCAGTAGCCGCATCTCAGCCTCACGGATTCCATTGTTGCGCCTCGTGGCTTTCATGGTTACCCAATCGGACAAGGGCCCTGATGTGGCAAGACCTGTGATACCTCCCACGGCGAAAGCGAAGTTGGATTATCCGACCCCTGCTGGACTAAAACTATACGGCGGAGCACTGAGAAAACCCGACTGTGTCAAGTTCCAGAACAGGAGATTTGCCGGTCCAGCTACATTCAGACCTGCCCAGGAGATTATCGGGAAAAGGAAAAGCTTGTCAGGCGAGACAATATCTCGAAGGAGAAATTGCTTCCAATCATCTGCTGGGACTTTCCAATGTTGAAACTGAGCCCTGGTGGGTTGACCGGTGCCCACTATCGTCGGTATGCCTTCAACACTTTAAAGGTGTTGTCTTCCCGGAGAGTCATCTGTCTTGCGCAATTTATTCGTAGATATTCTACGGTTGAGCTCCAATGTATCTGTATCGTCGACTTTTTTGGTGCGAGATTTGGTTTCGGGAAAGGTGAAGAGGTGTGTCTGGAAGTTGAAGCTGGCCATGGCTAGGGAAAGCCAGAAAAAGCTGCGCCAACCGAATCTGGGAGAACATCAACAAGGGTTAACCAACATATCTCAGATATGGAGGCTAAACGAGAGAGTCGCGCCCTCCTACCTCCCTGCAAGGTTTCCGGAGATACAGGTCCAATGAACAACCCCATTAAATTACCAATACTGGAGAGTAATCAGTTCGCATGAGCTCACAGCTGGAAAGGTTCATTACTCACAATTGACACCAGTCCACAAACCACATTCGTGGAGAAACAACATGTCAGTGACAACTTGAATCAACAGCGTTTCACTTGTCGCAGTAGCGACACCGTTAAGCACTCGAGCAGCGAGGAGGCTAGAATGGTACGTGGACAGAGCCTGCCAGGCACACGACGCAATCCCCAGTCCACAGAAGACCAGACTTGTCGGGCGCCGTCCGAAGATGTTGGAACAAGGAAATATAATGAAATTTGAGTCCCCGAGTGCCAGCACACATGCGCCAGTGAGGAGACTCAAATGGTATCATCGAGGTGGAACTCGGCCGCGAATATTGGACATCGGGCCCATTGAGAGGGCTGACTCGACGGCGACAAACAGGAACAAAAATTGGGTTGTTATGACCAGGTCTTAACTGTTTCGATGTCAGTCGCTCAAAACACATTCGAAGCATTTACTTGCTTACACTTCCAGGTTTTCGACCAGTTAAGAGGGTCGCCTGGGTCGGTCGTGGGACGTGGAACGAGATTGTCGCGGACTTTAAGAGATCATTGTCGAGAAAGGATAAGATATTTCTTACATTAGACCATCCTGGGAGGTCCTGGTTATACCTGCGTCTTCCCAGTCACACATTACCACTGTTTCTGGGACTATATCACCATCAAGTATTCCCCGATCTCCCATCATATCGAGTATTTTGTTTAGTGTCGTGGGTATACTATTTTCAAGTAAAGTGAAAAGCTAAGAGGATATGGCCTTGTCCCTGACTGATTCTTCTCAGACTTTGCCTCAGTTTGATTTCCGACGGTGTCGTATTCAGCACCCAAGCTTTGGGGATATTGGGAAATGTCTTGAGTGAATTCCAAGGGACTTAAGGGGGTTGTGAATTCATGTCCCACGCAGCGAGAAAATGCGGGGCCGGCATTCCCAGGCGTGAGTATCGCAAACATCTCCGTTGTGGTCCCGCCAGGCGGCGATGAGCTTCAAAATAAGGTCTTTGCGATAACGCATTCCAACGGACTGACAGAGACAGTTTTAGAATTTGAAGCCGAGAGCAGACTTCTGAATTTCCACGAGCTGCCAATTTTAGACACCAAGACTCACAAATTTAGTCCAATGCGATGAAGCCTCGTTGTCGTTTCTTCGTGGGCGACTTTTCCGTGATGAAAATGCTTCGATTACAATATTACTAACCATTCCTTACTTAAATTGGGCTCTCATAATCTCCTACATAAAGTATTCAAATTTTGCGAGGACACTAAAGGGTCTTAGGTGTGAGACTCTAGTGTTGATTAACTGCAATCGCCATTTTCAACTTCGATATGTGATAGTTCTATGCATACATCCAAGTGCATGATCGCAAGTACACTTGTCTGCGCTTCATCATGATATGCGAGGGCGATTTTGCGAGCACCTCGCGCACCCGACCTAATTTACTTGAAATTTTCCTTTTTATTCTCGCCATCTATCATTCGTCCGAGAAGCGAATTCCACGGGTTCCTAATATGAAAGATCAAGCAAGGGGCTGGGCGGGGGTGTTCGATCCAGTCTCGGTGCCGTCATTTGCAACAAGGATCGGGCCGCTACTTTTTAAATTTAGGTGCAAGATCAAATAAGTCGACTATATCCACAGGTAAAAGTTATTTGAGAAAGTGAAATATCAATCTCATCGTCTCCCAGATATGCTCTGCTTTTCTGTTGTATACGTATCCACCTGTGGACTGCGGCATGCTTACTACCTGTAGCCATTTCCCTTAGTCTAAATCATAGGTTCGTCGTAACACGGAAGCCTTCGTGATGTCATGCTAGGTGTTTCACACTTTAGTATAGTCTTGTACTCGGAGTCATTGAAAAAGCAACTTATGGTGATCTGTGGCGCGATTATTAATTGATAACATTTGATTTCAACCCAAACAGGAGTTGGAAAAAAGCAATGTAACGCAAGGCCACCCAGGATTCCGAAGCAACCGATAATCGCAGATCCTTGATTCAGATCCTCTTCGACAAGGCCAAGGCCTGAGCGCATATAATCAGCCTTGTAGCAGCATCGTTCTGATTTCCAGATTTTCCCCTCATTTCATGGGGCGCAATATCGACAGTTTCAGTTGCAACCTTCATCGAAATGGTGGCCGATCGTCACCCTTCTGAGCAGATCGCTCCAACCACGCCGGAAACCCCTTGCTCCAGAAATGGAGACCCCCAGAAAGTTACCTTGAAGATGTTTTTTCTTTCCCTCTGGGTTTCTTGGGCAGCAACGATTTCAAGCTTCGACAATGGTTTCGCCGGCACTGTGCTGATCATGCCCTCGTACCAAAAGGCGTTTGGTCACTGCGAGACCAAGTTCGACCCCAATACTCAAGATCAGGTCGAAATTTGTGACCTGAACACGCTCCAACAGTCTCTCATCAGCATCTCTATATTGTTCATTGCCCTCGGGTGTATCCTTTCCGGATTTTGTGGCTCTAAACTGGGCCGCAGGGGTACAATTCAAGTCGCGTGTGTCTTTTGCGTCTTTGGAGCCGCTGGTATGCTTGGCACATCTGGAAAATTCAGCAGTTACATTGTGTGTAAGTGTATCAGTGGCGTCGGTATTGGGCAATTATACGCTTCCAGTGTCGTTTACGGCTCAGAATGTGTTGTTGCAAGCAAACGAGGTCTGCTTCTTGGAATCTACAACATTGGCTTAGCCCTGGGCAACCTGATAGTAGCAGCAGTATGTGCCGGATCAGCAACACTCGGTCCGGATGATGATTGGCAGTGGAAAACGCCCATCGTTTGCCAGATTCCTCTCGCCGTGACTCTCGGGTTTGGAATGTTCATGTTCCCCGAGTCACCGCGATGGCTTTTATCGAAAGGCAAAGACGAAGCAGCTCGCGTATCATTTGCATCATTTTTGTGCCATGACCCACATTCACTTGAAGTGAAAAAGCAAATGGAGGATGTCCAGCAGCATCTCGATTTTGAAAGAAGCATTGATGCCACCACATCTTGGGTCGAGATATACCGTGGCAACAACTTACGTCGAACTGCTGTCTCTGCATTAATCTTGATCGGTCTGCCGATCACAGGTATCCAATTCGTTGCTCCCTATGCGGCCCTATTCCTCAAAGGGGTGGGAATAAACAATCCGTACCTCATAAATGCCATTATCGGACTATGTATTTTTGCCGGGGCTTTCACCGGCCCACTGGCTCTCGATTACGGAGGCAGAAGACTCTCTATGTTAGTCGGATATGGGGGCATGGCTATTTGCATGCTCATCTTCTCTTCTGTCAGCACCGGTCTTGGCCCGGACAATCCTATCGCTCAGAACGATCGTCGTTGCATTTCTTTGCATCTGGGCCTTTATATTCGGTGGACTGATCGGATCAAGTACATGGCTTGCCTCTGCGGAAATGCACAGCATTCGACTCCGCACTTATGGCCAAGCCAACACGACTTTTCTTTACGGAATCTTTGCTTTCGGGGCCGCTTTCTGGACGCCATATATGTTGAACCCAGAATACGGGAACATGGGTGTCAACGTTGGCTACTTCTACTTTGGTGTGACTGTTGGCGTTCTCTTTTTGACTTTCTTATTTGTCCCAGAAACGTCGCAATTAACACTGGAGCAAATTGATGATTATTTTGTGTCCAATACAAAGGCTTGGAGCACCTCAACAAAAAGGAACATTGCCCTGAGCGGGCCTAAATCTGCCTACGATGTTGAGCAGGTCGAAGCTTCTGCCAATTCGTCTTCCGCTATGTGAAAGAAATCTCGGGTTGTTTTGCATGTGCCTAGTTCGGTGTTTGTTGGGGTTTCTTACGATTTGTTAGATGAGAACATCGGGAATCAATCTTTCGTCTCCATTTTGAAACTTATTACAGAGCAGCGTAGTCTGCAAAAGGACTAAGCATTAGTCTCCAACGCCTTGCTCCAATGTTCGACTTCATATGTTAGGTCCCGCCAAATGTCCCGCCCTTATATCCGAGGTCCCGCCGTGGTCCAACTCCATGTTCCGGTACCATTCTTTTCGAATCATCTGTCAAATATTATTGAGAAGTGCATTGAGATAATTTGACAGGCTTGTTTTCGAAATTTGAACCTGGGAGACATCACACACTAGTACATTTCAGATGATCCATTTATCATTGCATCCCTCCCAGTATGAAGTGCAAACACTTGTTCTACTCCGCCAAAGTCCCAGGTTCGATTCCAGGACTGAGAAGCTTCTTGCTTTATCTGCACCCCCGGAGAGAGCGCCTCCTGGATTCTCGCTCTGTAAAATGCCAAGGACATTGTTTTCATGTTCAACCTGGAGAACTGCAATAATGAAATGTGGGGCGAACCCACGCCGTCTATTTTAGTTCAGTTGCTTGGCAACAAATCTCTGCTCTCTCAATAGCAATGGCGTTAATCACGGTTCAGGGAAATCATTATGGCAGTCACTAATGTTCTTTCATTTTATTAGAAAGGTGCGGTCTTTTATGATTATGTCTCAAAAAAAAAAAAAAAAAAAAAAAATTTAAAACAATAAAAAAGTTTTTCCAAAAAAGGCGCTAAGAGACATTATTTGCCGTTGCATCACGTGACTTGAATTTTCCTCCAGCACAGCAAAGCAAGCCTTCTCCTTCAAGATTTGGATAAATCCGCGAAAATTCAATCCTCATGGAGGGTCCTCAAATCGAAGATGGCGCCCAGCCATATTCATCTATGGCTGGCAAGCTGGATGCCAAACTTCTTCAGGCTCTCGATGTGATGGGCTTCACTTCCATGACGCCTGTCCAACAGCGTGTTTTAACCGAGCTTCCCAATTGGCGCAGTGATTGTCTCGTCCAGGCTAAAACTGGCACTGGAAAAACCCTCGCGTTTCTGCTTCCGGTTCTGCACTGCCTTCTGCAAGGACACGCGCCGCCAAAGGGCCAAGTCGGCATCTTAATTATTACTCCGACAAGAGAACTTGCTCAGCAAATCGCCAAGTCATGCGATCAGCTCACCTCCCAACTCGCCCAGAAACTGGAGTGCCACATTGCAGTCGGCGGGACTGCTCGCCAGTCGGCTCATTCTCGCTTCATGAAGGGATCGCCGTCCTTGCTGGTGGCAACCCCTGGACGACTCAAGGACTATCTGTCTGATGAATCCACGGCCGAAAAGCTGTCCAACATCAAAACCCTGATTCTGGATGAGGCCGACACTATGCTCGAGACCGGCTTTATTGCCGACATCAAGAAGATTCTCCAACTTATCCCTCCCAAGAGCACCGGCTGGCAAGGCATGTGTTTCTCAGCTACTGTTCCGCCCAAAGTCAAGGATGTTATTAGCATTGTCTTGAAGCAGGGCTACAGTAACATTTCAACCATCCAGAAGAACGAAACGCCAACCCACGAGAGAGTGCCTCAGTACCACGTGCTTATCCCGGGTGTTGCAGAGACCTTCAACGCGTTGGCCGCACTCCTCAACCTCGAAATCAAGAACAACGCGAAGATCATTGTCTTCGGTGTCACCGCGAACATGGTGGCTCTTTTCGCTCGCGCCTTTTCTCAGGGCCTGACTCCTTTGAAGGTGTTCGAGATCCACTCCCGGCTCAGCCAGAATGCTCGCACACGGACAACGACCCAGTTCAAAGAGGCAGATTCCGGCATCATGTTCGCTTCTGATGTTATCGGCCGCGGAATGGATTTCCCTAATGTCGACCTCGTCGTTCAGGTCGGTCTACCCCCGAATGGCGAGCAATACGTTCACCGTGTCGGTCGTACTGCCCGAGCTGGAAACGACGGTCGCGCCATCATTCTTCTCACCCAAGCCGAATCGTTCTTCATGAAAGTGAATCGCCACTTGCCTATCAAACCCCATCCTGACACAGACAAAATCAACGAAGACGCATCTGCGTGCGCTGACGCTGTGAACAATGCCATGTACGAAGTTGATGAAGAAACCAAGCAGCGCGCCTATTCTTCTTATATCGGTTTCTTTGCTGGCTCGGGTCTTCTGAAGCAGGTCCGTCTCGACAAGCCTGGTCTCGTACAACTCGCAAACGAACTCGCAGTGAAGGGTATGGCATGCCCCGAGCCTCCGCCCATGGACAAGAAGGTCATTGGCAAGATGGGTCTGAAGGGTGTTCCTGGCTTCAACTATTCAAGCGGTGGTGATCTGAGGGGAGGAAACGCTGCTCGAGCGCGGCCTCGCGAACGTTCCAAGAGCAAACACCGTGATGCGCTTAGCCCTGGAGCCGGTCGAAGAGATCAGAGAGGTGGTATCGATAAAAACCGTGAAGCTCAGAATGGGGGTGGTCGTGGAGGTGGCCGCGGCGGCCGCGGCGGCCGTCGCGGGCGTGGCGGTAAGAAGGGACCTGCATCATCATGATTATAAGATTACGACGTAGAACGGCATCAACTGGTCTTGTTGAATTCTTTGAATCAACCAGGACGAGTCCATGGGTGGCTTCTTCTTTACTTGGATGTTACTGCGATACCACTAGATCTTCTCACAATTCACTACGAACTTCCCGCGCCACCCAGCACGTCGTCTGTCGGCTACACCTCAACAAAAACCAATTAAATTTAAATTTCCAGGCACAAAGGAAATAGTGATCCATTTCGACATGAAGCCTCATGCGGAGATTATGTCTGGTTAAGTCAGGTACTATCAGTTGATGAGACCAAGTCATGTAAACCCCATGTTGGAAGTAACATCAATTCTCTTAATCAAGATTGATGGCTTTTGATATGTCAAAATTATTACAGAATCAAATATACCGGTATTTTCTCTCCTGTAGGCACGCTGCAAAAGGGGTACAATCTCCGAATGGCCCTTCTCAAGAGCGCGCTCTTCTGCCCATGCAAGTTTTTCCCATAGCTTTTCGAGTGGGATTTCTCGAGAGTCTATAGATTTGAGCATCATCTGCACCACCTTTCTGCGTCCTTTTCCTGCTTCATGTCCAAGTGAACTTGATCCAGCACCGTCAGTCGGGTCTGCGCCTGGATCGTGGTAACACATCAACGGATCTGCACCTCCGTCCAAGAGTATTTGAAAATGAAATGTTTTGCTATCTTGATCAACCCATGGCAAGGAGCACGTCAAGCATCCCTAACAGAGAATCATTTGGGCATTTGGATATGCTGCATATCAGACCCTCTTCAAAGAATAAAATTGTAAGCGCAGAGTCAGCGCAACTTAGTGCAGAATACAGGGCCGCTTCCGCCTCGCGACTACCAGGCTCAATGGGATAACCATGGCAGAGAATGCGCTCAACCATTGGCTGACCATTATCTGCTGCTTCCACGAACAATGAATCTGTTTCTCTGAAATTTGATGGAAGCTGCAAATGCGAGTACATTCGCAATGGCGTCTTCTGCAGCTAGATTTCCACTATTTCAAAACTTCCTGACCTTGCCAGGGCTGGTCCAATTCCCAAAATTCGAGCAAAGCGATCAGCACCCTTATCAAGCGGCAGCTGAAATATTTGCTCGAGCATTCGGTCCTCCTGACGACTTTGGAACTTCTCAAACACATCAATGATGCTGTCTAGAGAGGAAGCCACATGGTCGACCTCGCAGATAAATATTTCCGTTTCTTGACGGCTCTGAATAGATAATTCCCCCGAAGGGATCTTGATCGTTTGACATTGCTCCATGGTCCAATAGTAGATTGACAATATGTTTATGACCCGCTGAAAAAGCCAGTGAAAGTAAGCCACTCGTCTTATGTCTTCGGAAGAGCAACTGCCTGACTACAGCACATGGCCCCGATGAACGGCCAGGGCTATAGCCGTGAGGTTGGCCAATTGAGGGTAAATGTCGGGAAATGGGGTTTGTTTCCTAGGAAGCTTTAGTGTTTCGGAGAAGACAGTATCTGGCGAGGCAATACCTTGCTCGAGGATACGCCGCACGATTTCCTCCCATCCACAGGCAATGGTTGCTAGGGAAAGCATTGAGTTTCATAATCAGCGGACTGACGCGGAGGGAGAATGCTCTCCCAATCTGTATGCTCTAGGAGTCTTTGGGCAGTAGCCTGGTGTCCATACACTGCAGCCATAAACAGGTTATCCCAAAAAAGCCCGCAGATCCTCGTATTCTTCTAAGAGAAGACTTACCCACCCTAGTTGGCCTCTCCGTGCTACTTCATAGAAAATATGACTGTCGTTTCACTGGTCAAAGTCCATCAGAGCACCATATTTCAATGAACGACAAACGATCCCGGTGTGCTTTGTATAGACATCTTTGCCGGGATGGTCGCTGTAAGGTTCGTCCCATGGTAAAAGCTCACATTCAGCTTCTAGCAAGATCTTCACCACTGAGAGATGGCCGTTTGCTGCTGCTAGCTCGAAAGGCGTTGTGCTTATACCAGTACAAGTTTCAGCGCCTTATTCCAATTACAGGTCTACGACACATGCATCATTATATGCCGCTATTCATAACAAGCAGCCATAATTTTGTAGGAAAGAGGCATTTCTTCGCGATCGATCCAGCCTTTGGCAGCATTGGGGTCTACACGCCGGTCAGCAGCAGACGGACGACATTTTCATGTCCGCGGACACAAGCCAGAGCTATTGGCGCACACTCCTTTCCGTGGTCTTTGCCATTCTAACATGATCAACTCTGTCGTCATTGGATTCTTGGTCGTCAGGGTCGCTCGTTTCGTCGTGAAAGTCGAAGGGTATCCTATCAATACAAGCCTCGGCTTCTAGAGCGTAGTATGCTGTCGTTTCGAACCCATTCAGTGCGTCCATGCGAGAGCAGAGGATAGAATAGCAAATACGTACGTATTAGGATTCAGCTACAGAAAGAAATGTCTGCATGTTTGGAGTAGTGTATTGATATAGTAATCGTCATCGAGACACTCGGATATTCAGTAGATGAGCTCGTTTGGCAAGCCTGGAATTGACATGGCGGTGTTGATGATATCACTGAAGGTTTTACGTGCAGCAACTGCTTGGTTCAATGATGTCTCCGACTTTGCTAAGATAAAAGACAGCGGAGGATCTCCCCACCCCCCTCTTCCGGGATCGCGAGGAGTTCGTCACCTGTACAGTGATGACTTCGAATGCCAGACAACTCCCTACTGCACTCCATTGCCAGCCTTGAAGGCCAGAAGGCTGCTGTTGAGTCTTCCGATGTTTCCAGTGTGGATTTTGGAGATCGGCTATCTCACACCCATGCACACCAACCCTTCGCTTTGATCATGCACATAAATCGAAGGCCGAAATACTAACGCCGAGCAAAGTCGGCCCGAGATTCTCGATCAAGCAAGGCAGGCCGAGCTTCTCGGAGCCCAAAGTCAAGATGCGACATCACCCCGAACACGCGGCCTTCATTTCGCTCGGATCTTGAGTACTAAATAGGTCGCGATTTTTAGATATCCACTTGCCCCTGGCAGTTGAGACGCTGGAGCTTTTCGGGGTTAAAGTACGGTTCAACTTTGTCTTTCGCTCGTCAAATGATTGTAGAGTCATTAGAATTCCTCGAAGCAACTATATTCTATTCCGATAAAGAGCATTATCTCATGGGTGATCAGAATGCTAATACGGGTCAGGTAGGAAGGTCTTGATGTAGAGTACTTCAGGTACTATGTAGACTCCTCTTGTGGATTAGCTTCATCATTCAACCAGCACCCGCGTCCCCACAACCCCTAATCCACCATAGACAATCTTGCAACTTCGGAGCTTCGGGTACAGCCTTTCTTCACACGTTGACCATGCATGCAAGTCTATTTGCAACTAAACTTTGCTCCGAGAAACCGGACCACATCCCGTTCCCAAGCAATCCTACCATGTGTGCAGCCCGGGTATATAAAGCGACGATCGCCAGTCAATTGATTTCATAGATCATCATACAATCGCTCCACCCATCACCCCAATTCGATTTTCGAACCCACCTGAATCAATTTAGGCCTGCAGGATGGCCTCCTTCATCACCAAGGGCATTGCTTCGCTGGTCCTGGGCGCTGCTGTCGCTCAAGCCCAGCTATGGGACCAAGTCATTGAGACCTCATACGGTCCAGTTCAGGGTTTCCAGTACTTTAACCAGTCGACCCTCGAGAGACACTTCGATATCTCTGAATCCAATGTGACGGCATTCTTGGGTGTTCCCTTCGCTGCCGACACTGGTTACCAAAACCGGTGGAAGGCACCTCAGCCTCGCGAGCGCTGGAACAAGACTCTTCAGGCCACCGACTTTGGCCCTGCCTGCCCCAGCAAGGATGCCTCTGACATCAGTGAAGATTGTCTTAATCTCAATATTTGGACCAACGCTGGCTCCAAGGATGCGAAGCTGCCCGTGATGGTGTGGAACCAGGGTTCTGATGAGACCAGCGATAATACCTGGTGGTACGGTGGAGGCATGGCCCTGAAGGATGTTATTCTCATTACCTTCAACCGCCGTGACGATGCATTCGGTTTCCTCGCCCACCCAGAGCTCAATGCCGAGGGATATGAGGCTACTGGTCACCACACCTCCGGTAATTACGGTGTTCTGGATCAACTAGAGGTTCTCAAATGGGTGCAGATGAACATTGCCCGCTTCGGTGGTGACCCGGACCGCGTCACTGTTGCTGGACAGTCGTTTGGCTCTTCTCAGGTCTACCATGCCGTCAACAGTCCTCTTTTCAAGGGCTACTTCCACGGCGGTATCTCCGAGTCTGGCATCAGATATCCCTACGATACCCTTCTAGCCGGCCTTGCAACCTCTTACGTCAACATGTCCACCGCTATCGAGCACGGCGTGAACTACACCAACTTCCACAACGTCTCCAGCATCGCCGAACTGCGCACCTTGTCCATGGATGATCTGCTCATCGGCTCCCAGGACCGTGTTGGCAACGAGTCGATCTGGTGGGTGACCGCTCTCTCCGCGCAATACCCATTGATCTTCAAGCCCGTTCTGGACGGTTACGTGCTGCCTGAGAAATATATCGAGACCTTGATGAACGGACCAGCCAACGATGTTCCCGTTATCACTGGTAACACCAAGGATGAGTCTGGTGCCTCACCGTCAACTGACTATACCGTCGCCGAGTACGAGTACTACTGCACGCTCAAGTATGGCAATCTCTCCAGCCGATACTTCCAGCAGTACCCAGCCCACAACAACCAAACCATCGCCAACCAGGCTTGGAATGCCGCCGCTCGTGATACCTCGCTGATCGGTTCCTGGGCATACGCTACCGATTGGTACAAGGCTGCATCTGCCGATTTCTACACTTACTATTGGACCCACGCTCCTCCGGGCCAGAGCATGGGTGCGTTCCATCAGTCGGAGATCATGTACGCACTCAACGCTCTGTACGCCAATGCTGGCGACTACCCCTTCACTTCCGTAGACTATGAAATCCAGAAGAAGATGTCGGCGTACTGGGCCAACTTTGCCAAGACGCTGAATCCCAACCATGGTGGTTCCTATACCGGCAAGGGCTCGCTGCCTCACTGGAGCCCCAACAGTGCCAAAGGTACGCAGAAGGTTATGGAGCTTGGAAACTCCTTCGGAAATGTTCCCATTGCGAAGCCGGAGCAGGTGAAGCTTATCATGGATTACTTCCATCAGCAGACTCCTTATTAAGTGGGTTGATGGTGTGAAACTTGGCCCGGCAAAGCAGACAGAAGCATACTGGCACTGTGGCCGATAAGCACCGCACTCATTTGTCCGTGTTTTTATAAGAATGAAAACCTATTCTATTCTGTCTCGTTGGACCCCTACAAACGCCTCACAATTTACTTGCCACTTTCATAGGGAGTCAGCCTCCTGACCAAAACAACAGGTTGCAGGTGAAGTCCGGTCTCAGCCCTGCATGAGACCAACAAAAAAAGCAAACCCTTCAATGATTCAAACACGGACAAAAGCGTAAAGACTCTGATTCGCCACACAGCATGTGAGATTTTATCTTCATTACTTCTACGTAGGTATCACGTGGCCTATAGCATCATTCGTCAATCCAAACTCTCGTCTTCAACTGGAATGAGGCAAAACGCACCCCGCATGATCTCCCAGTACAAACCAGGCTCGATCAGCAGCAAAACGACGTAGGGGTCCACCCCCACTTCTAGAGGTACCGCAATGCAGATGTAGATCACTCGACAGGTCTGAGCGGTAGTGCAGCAAAAATGGTCTAGACGTGACGTCGTACAGAGACTCCCTGAACGGAGATGGTTGGGGCGCGGGCAGGAGTACATCTTCATGTGAGAGAGTCACTTGCCCTATCCTTCGCCTAGGCATAACTTCGCTTCCTATTGCCCAAGGCTGCGTTACAGCCTAAGCTAGCCTAGGCAAAATGAAATGGGCTTCCTAAGGAGGCTTGCACCGAAACGTCGGATTTGGTTCGAAAACAACAGTGAAGATTTCATTTCCTAATCAAACCTGTCCCTTCACCTCGTCTTCACTGTTTCTTTGGGCTGTGGGATCCTCGGATCGATTGTACTACCTATTGTTGTCCTTTGCTTTGTTCACGTCGCAAGTCTGCGTCTGCAGCTCCTGCAGCTCGACGCCACCATTCAAATATCACGAGCTCCTCTTCCTCTATTCTACATGCGCATCTCCCCCGCTCTTCTTCCTCTACTGTCTACATATAACCAGGTCAGACAGCCCTTCTAAAAATCAAGCACAAGTATTTTCAGTCCGTGTTTATTGCACAGAAACTTCGATTCGGCCATCAGGCTCGACGGCTAGTTATACTTAGAGCTATCGCAGTCGCCTTCGTCTACAAGCGCTAATTTCACTCGCCCCTCAACCTCTCTTAACTCGCGAAGATGCAATCACCAGCTGATCCCGCTGGTGAGGCTGCGATACCGGCGACGTCGAGCACAAATGTCAATAAGAACACAAATACCTGGACTCAGAGTTTCATTGCGTCCATCCGTGACCTCTTTACTCGCGAGCCAGCCTCCAAGGAGCCGGAGTCAGATGCGTTGTCTGGATGGGTTGGAATGCGAAAGGGGAAAGGGCGATGTCGGTCTGTTGGAGAGGTTCATTGATTGAAGGATTCAAATTTGAGGACGTTGTTTCATTTGTGAATATAGGGCACATGCGATATCCAACTGAGGCACGGAATACGGGACGAACTACTCAAGGTACCCTAGGGTAGTAATAAACACGAATTCGAGATATGAATAAATCCATGATGTGGTATAGATACACGGTCGACTAGAACACCGCCATACATAGTATAAGTACAAGTTACAATGGCTCTCCAAACAGGAGATACAGATCCAAACTTCGGTTACAGCCTAGATCTCCACACGGGTGGGAATCTTAACTGTTCCGCGCTTGCGATCATTAGTCGGCACACCGTAGCGGCGACCAGGGGCCCAAGGAGCACGACCATCCTTGCCCACACTCTCCTTGGTGACGACAGCATCCTTGATACGGAAGCTGAAGCGACTGCCCTGGGGCTTAACAGTCTCCTCGTTCATCGCACGACGCTGCTGGGAGCGCTGCAGGCGCTGCTTCTCAGCTTTCTCCTGGCGCTCCAGACGCTCCGCGTGGCGGTAGGCGACAGTACGGCGCTCTTCAGGGTGAGCGGCACGGTCGCGGGCCAGCTGGACTAGTTGCGGGTGCGGGATACGCACATCCGCGGGCTGGAGGACCTGGCGAGCATTATCGCCTTTGCCAACCCACTCAATAGCGCCGGGTCTTTGGATGAGGTTCTCGGCGAGATCGGAGGGGTGGGTGATCTTGTCTGAGACGTCCTTCTCCAGGGCCGGGGCACCGGAGAAGACGCGGCCGGCATCGACACGGGTGAAGGATCGTGATTCGGGCACGGGGTAGAAGATCTGAGCACCGGTGGCTGGGTGGACGGGGAGGTCGTTGATGGGCTCGTGGTAGGTTTGGCGCTCGCCGGCCGGGGCGAGAGGGGTGGTGGGAACCATTTCGTGCACGGCACGGGCGTATGGCAAGGCTAGGGATTTGCCCTGATTCGGTCAAGATGTGTTAGCCACGTCGCCGAGTCATTAAAGCAGTAGTATGAACAGTGTAGCGGGTGGGATGACAGCAAATGATTCAGTAAAAAGGGAGTTTTAACCAGTCAAGCAAAGCCTGTGTCTTCAAGACTAATCGAATTTTTTTTGTCTCATCATATCAATAGCGTCGGGGAGGTGAATGGTGAAGGTGAAGTCAAAATGGAACAAGCACAAAAATTACATACCTTTTCTCGTTGCCTCCGCTCCAGTTCTACCAATCGCACCACGGCCGCAATGCGGTTCATGTCGATACCAAGCTCGACACTAACAGCACGCGGACTCTTCTTCTTCTCAATCACCCGCACGTAAACCTCATTCCTTAATTCCTCGCTGAGAATAGACTCGCTCACGAAGTTCGGGTTATTCGGAAACGGTCGGTTATTCTGGGTGCCATCGGCCCATTTGAGATAGTTGGTCTCGCCGGGCACGTGGTGCTTAAGACCAGATCCTTGGGTAGCGAGCCATTCGAACATTTGCCGGCGAAGCTTGGTCTGTTGAGCGGCGCTGACCGAGAATTGGCGCGAGGATTGTGAGGAAGAGCATAGAGAAGGAATTGAGGAGGATTTGGAGGTGGAAGAGGAGGTGAGGTAGGGGAGGAGAGTGGACACACTCCGGCTCTGTATCCGGGGTGCCATCTTGGGGGTGTTGAGGACGACCCCGGAAAAACCGGAAATCGTAAATAAAAAGTATTAAATAGGAGGATCCAGGGTATGGATTATAATACAGCAAGTGCAGCGGCCCTCAATAGCGCAGTACTGCAATTGGTGGATGGGAATTCGCGTGGTTGGAGTGATGTTTTGTGGAAGAAACTTTCCCGCTCCGAAAAGTCGACTTGACCAATAATGTCACGTGATCAGGTCCAACATCCAACACCAACAAGCAGGCCGGGGAAGCACTAGAGAAGCTTCATGCAACAATCAATATTTCGTAGGGGTTCTTTGCTTGTCAGAACTTCTCTTCCTTTATATGGGCCTATTTTTCATGGGATCTCCATTTTATTGTCGATAATTTGTCGGTGGGCAATACATGTGATGGAATGTTATACAACCAATGTATATATTCGATGTTTGCAACAGGGCTTAGATGCACCGTTGTGAATCTGGTCACACTACACCAACCTCGATGAAGCTTCAGTACGTGTAGGGGTACACTAGGTGCATTGTACATTAGTGTAGCGCTTGAAACCTTTCATATTTTCAGTAATCTTTCATTGCTTCTGTCAATGTTGGCTCAGCCATCGATTGAAAACAGACATGGAGCATTGACATGGGCGAAAAAGGAAAGTGAGCTTTGGTCGTTGCACTATTACCATCCGTACAAGCCCTACCACAGCGTAGAATTGGTTATTTCTCGTTAAGACCTTGCATCGCGTGATTGGTTCTCGCTGTTCCAATAAAAAGTGGATTACAATATTACTGCAAGCCCCAATATTTTGAACTTGGAAGTGTTCAAGATAAATCTAGAATCACTCAAATAGATTGATACTACTCGATGTCCAATAACAACTAGACAACTCAGCCCAAGTGCAAACCAGTCCAATTTATCACGTACAAATCGAAGCAAATGTATCAGTATCAGTGCCACCAAGCAATGCGACGCAAACACAAAGTAGCACCGGTAACAAGTAGCACCAATAACAAAAGGCACCTCATATCCTCGTCGTATTCATAAGCATATCCAATGAAACCAACACACACAACCATCGGAAGAATGAAAGATGCCCAGGTAAAAAACCACAAAGAAGAGCCCGTACTTCTCCTACCGATCCCGAATGCGAGGAAAAATAAATTGAAAAGATGGTAAAATGCGCGAGATCGGAAGGGAGTCCCAAGCGCCGAAGCAAGACACCATGTGTTATTGTGCTGTGCCGTAAAGAAAACACCGTCCCAGATGAGCCGGACGCCTTTTTCTTTTTTTCTCCATTGCTAGCCCGTAAATCAAAGTCGGAATGTATGATTGGGGAAGGTAGTCAAAAATGGAAGAGTCAAAATCAATACCGAGAAAGCAAAGCGCGTGAGATCGAGGCTACAAAGAATCACTCATTCATGCCAAGAGAAATGTATGGGAAATGAATACAAATTAAGAAAGTCGGTCAAGGGATACAGGCAAGAATAGAGTGGTCGAAAAGAAGCCTCATCAAACAGCCCTGCTCACAAATCCGTTGACATAGGAAGGGCATTGCGGCAAGGCAAAGAGCAAAATCCATATCCGGTACGCGGTGAAAATGCTGCCATAAAACAGTAAATGGAAGGGGAATCTTGGTTAAATTAGAAGGCCTCTTGCGTGTACTTCAGGTGAGTTCAAGTCCAGTCTTCTCAAGCTTTTGAGATGGACCCTCTGGATCTTCGAATCCAGATGCGCGGACGAGGCGAGGAGGGATGGAAGATAAAGGGGGCGGAAGCCACAGGAAAGCAAATAAAAGCAAATAAAAACACAAAGGGTATGAGGTGGCAATGCTAAACACGAATGGTGGACAAGAAATTACGCCGTGAAAGCGCTGCACCCCGACCACATAAAGGGTAAGAAATGGTACAAATTTGATGATGACCTGCAATGCAAAATCCCTCCGAGGCAAACAAGAAAAAAAGGAACGGAAAAAGTGCGCCGGAATCCACATGCAAATAGAACAGAAACGCAACACGCAATGGGATAGCCTGAACTGGAAAAGAGTCACCAAAACAAAAAAAAAAAAAGAAAAGAAAAGAAAAGAAAGCAAAGTCCCGAATCAATACTCCCGAGATGAATGCAGCCGCCGAATGCTGATCTAACTCGCGAAAAGGAAAGGAACCACCGATGCGCCCTATACCCCAGTTCATCAAACATGCCGGTCATAATCTCAAGAAACGGAAATTGTTTGACGTCCTAACGACCCATCATGTAATCAGGGTAGAAGGAGTTGAAGCCGTTCATGTTCTGGGCTGCAGCGTTGGGAGCATTGCCTGCAGACGGCGGCGGAGGGGGCGACATCATCATCGAGTTGCCTCCATTAGTGCGAATTCCCGGACCGGTGTTGGGGTTATGGTATGCAGAGGGGTTGTTGGTCACAGCGTGAGGGTGGCCCTGACCGTGCATTGCGTTACCTCCACCGTGGCGGCCAGGCATGGGCATCTGCAGTCCCGGGGGGCGGCGAGTCCAGGGGTGGACCGCTGACGGAGGAAAACATGTGGCTATGATTGCCCATAGTGCTAGCCCCAGCGGCTCCACCGGGGCCGGAGAGAGGACCAGCTGGGTTCATGCTACCAGGCTGGCCAGAGCGGACACCGAGAGGGTTCTTCGAGAAGCTGAGGCGGATGCCAGTCTTGACGCTGTTGGAGAGCTTGTAGCCATACAGCTCATTCAGTGCTTTGCTGGCCATGGCAACTTCGTCAAATTCCACGAAACACATGGGTCCGTTTTGCTTGTTGCGGAAGCAAAGTCGTTTGTAGCCGCGCTGCTTCGAGAAGAGAGCCTTGAGCTCCTCCTCAGACGTATCCGGAGGCAGGTTACCCACGTAGAGAGTGTTGCACGGTGGGTTCAAGTCGTTGGGGTTCGCCGCGGGCAGACTGTGGCGCGGAGTGTGCTGGCTGCCATAGGGGAAACCATGGCCATGAGCGTGACCAACCGAGTTCTGGTATTGTGTCTGAGGTCCACTGACACTCATGCGTTGCTGTCGCGGATCGGCAGAAGCGTAGTTCGGCAGCGGCGGGGACGACATCGCGGAAAGAGAGAGATTGGCAAATCGACTAGTGGGGAGCTGGGGATTGGTAGATCGTCGGGGAGCCGAGACCGATGCAGAATGTCCATTCTCTGCATAGCCGATAGGATCCTTCAGCATCTCATTTGTCTCCTCGTCAGGGTCTTCATCGATCATCGATTTACCGGTCACACGGGGCAGATCGCCAACACCGTTTCCGATTGGAGACTGAGGCGAGAAAAGATTGTGCAGACGAGAGCCGGTGTCGGAGGCATTGGCAGAGGCAGGAGTACGGAATTCGCCGATGGCTTGGAGCTCGCCAGGGCTGTGTCCCTGACCGAGATGACCACCTTGCACCGATGGGTTGATCGCATTCGCTGAGAGTCTCTCCAGGCTCTGGAAAGTACCATTGAAGCGCGAAGATTGACGAGAGAGAGGGCCGTTTGATGGAACACCACCCAAAACTCCACGGGCATTGGTGTGATCGATCGTGTTGCGACGCGCGTTCGAAAGGTTCGTTCCCAGAGCGCCCGGGTACATCTCAACCACCATGGTCGCGTCGTTCTTGGAGTTCGGTTTTCCATCGAGAAGAGCCCGCGCCTCCTCGGCGGCGGGCAAAGTGTTGAAGCGCGCGATCGCGCTCAAAAAGCCATCGTCTTCGGGAAGGTCGGAGTTCACGAAATCGGCATCAACGAAATCCTTGGCAAAAAGCAGCATGCTGCGGAGCGCTTCCTTGCTGGTGTTGCGCGGGAGCTTGCGCATCAAAATCGCGCCGCTCCCGCTTGAAGTGCGCCCAAAGCCATTCAGGCCCTGGAGGTTGTTATCCGGAGCTGATCCTAGGCGCATTGCGCCGTCGTGGGGAGAGGAGAGGGGCGAAAACGGGTAGGTGAAGGTGGGGGCTAGAGAGCTGGGCGCAACTGTCGATGGGCTGTACACGTCGGTCGACATCGCATGCTGAGTTGTCGCAGTCGCCTTGGAGGGGATTTGTGTCGGCGACGAACCAGAGGACACCGATTCAGTGCGCTGGGTCGTTCCGAAAGAGCCTGGACTCGTTCGAGTGGATTGGTTCGAGCTGCCGCTCATGCCTCACAAAGGACTGGTCTGTGGCGTCGAGATTTTCCTGGTCGCGACACGAGACGGAGGGTTGCGGGCAGGCGATCCGGCGACGGAGTTGAATCGGCTTCAAATCGGGCTCGGAGCGTCGTGCGCGACTGAAAAGAGGGTGAGAATTGGACGAAGCGCGAGGCGCGGTCGCGTGGCGGAAGAACGGTGGCGACCGTGACACGGGTCTCAATCAGTTGTCGCAGGAGGATCGCTCCTCATCAGATCTGCGACGGGGCGCGCGTTGTGTCTGGAACAGAGCAGGGGTTGGGAAGAGCAATGAGAGGGCGAAGCGCGCAAGTTGGGGCAGTGAGGATGATCGATTTTACCTGCGCGGCGCCGAGGGGAGATGGAGTTGGAGGTTGGGTGATAGGAGAAAGCTGAGGAGGGGAGGAGAGGAAGAAGGGGGGAACGAAAAGAGTCCGGACTAGGAACGGTCGAGAGTCCACAGGTGCCAGATCCATGGATCTGCCCACGACGCGCCTCAACAGGGGTACGCGTACGATACAGGAGCGCCGGGCCTGGGGGAACTTGGGTCCCGCGCGGAGTTGCCCATACTGGGGGATGTACCAGTCCGCAATATGACAATACACCGTCACCAGGTTACAGAGCAGCCACCCTGAACCTGGCCGCTTGCAGAACGTGGGTGAAGTGCGTGCCCCGAGCAAGAATGCCCCCGGTTTTGCTGCGCCTTCTAGAATTTCTAAGCTGGCGTGCCGTTGACGCTGCAGGAGGTCGTGCAATTGTCTGCACGAATCTTCAATAGCTACTTGTATTATAGAGTACCCTAATAAGGTAGCAAGGTCAGTACCGGAGGACCGATCGTCTGGCTCTACTCTAAACTACGCGGTACTTAGGGTAGGCTGCATGCGCAGATACGAGTCGGCCGCAGCTCCAGGCACCGTTACAGCATTCGCGGCCTTCAGCCTCCGGCAGGGAGAAAGATCCAGAACCAGGCATGGGGTCGGCGCCGGGTGATGACATCTTCTTCAACGGACGTGCAGCAGTCGAGAATGAAATCAGGCGGCATCCATTGTTATAGGCCGGGGTTGGCGATATCAGGCATCCGGGGAGCCGAGCCGACAAGCCTTGAAGGCGCGAGGCCTTGATCGGCATGAGGTAAAGTGCGACAGGGCCGCCACGGGGTTCCTTGCACATCACCTCGTGCGCGAACCTCGCAACAAAGGGCGCGCTGGCAGGGGGTGACAGCCCAAGGGGGCAGCCGAGCGACCGTGCGCATTCCGGGTGATCTGGGGAAGTTCAAGTCCCACCTGACGGTAACCACCGTCTATCTAACTCTCCTCAGCTAGCACACCTACAGTAGCACTCCGCCATAGTCCCGCGCAGTCATGAAGGGACAAAGAAGAGCAGGATTCCCCCCTGCTCACTCGCCCATGGAATCTGCAAACTCAAAAGCGGGCGATCCTCGACGGTGGGCCAATGGCCTCCAGCGGCGGCCCAGCCGCGCCGCGGATTGGCGGGCATGAGGGAATGGCTTGGGCTTATCGAGGGCCGCCGGCGGGTGTGGTTGGGCCGTGGTGTTAATTGCACCAGAGAGCCCTGCAGTCGAGCCAGCCCAGGGGGGGCCCGATGTGGTCTAGTCGGGATGATTCATGACCGATTTCCACAGCTGAGTCAGTGACGCGCTAATGACCGCTCCAGGCACATGCCGAAGGTACAATTGTACGTGGTATCAGAGGACTATGGTTCCTATTAGTGTAGTACCTGATTGCGGTACATTCTGTCTGGATCTACCTTATCCTAATAGTCCACTACTCATATGATTACTACTAGCACATAGTAGTCATGGTGTGTTGAACGTGCTCAGTTCGCGCTATCACATAATATACATAGTCCGGTTGTCACCAGGCCTTCCCAATTAAACGCCGCTAATGCCAGAGTCGAAACAAAAGTACAGCCGTTCAGACCGCCGTGCCAGGACAGAAGTACCAGGCTCTAGGTATATTATATCCCAAGGTACCGAAGGCAGTCGATACCGCACGAGATACCAGGTCTCTCAGGAATCCTGACACCCAGAAAGCGTCTTCAGCGAAAAGAACGGTTCCATCAACATCAACATCACGCCTTGTTGTAGGTCTTGGGCTTGGGTTCCACCAAACGAGCCTATCACACTAGTCAGTCACAGAACAATATCAAGCAACGGACCTGGATTTTGAGAGCTCAGGATCAGTGCAGACAGTATTCAAATGCTCTCCGTATCGTCCTTCCGCAGCACCCAACTCACGTAGAGAGCCACTCACCAAGTTCAACAGCTTCCACACTGGGTCACTGGCCTGCGCACCAACACCCAACCAGTACTTCGCCCGCGCCTTGTCGAGAGTGATGTCCTTGTACGAGCGCGGGGCCACATTGGCGTCCGGTACATCCGTCCGGGCCGTCGGGATGGGGTTGTAGGTGCCGATGACTTCGAGGGGCTTCGCGCCGCGGGCGGACCTAGACAGACGAGTCAGTGGTGTCCAGTTCAATTGATTTTCCTTCATTGCGTCCACTCCGGTCTCATCTGATTCGCGGTAATAGCCTGATCTGCCATGTCCGGCGCAATGGGTTGAGGGCCTGGTGTTCGCACGGAAGAAGATTGTTCGGGAGGACTGGGGAGGCTCGGACGTACCGTGCTTGCGCAACAACAATGTTGTAGAAGGGTTGGTGCTTATTGCCGAAGCGGGCCAGTCGAATTCGGAGGACCATGGCGGCGGATGTGTGGTGTTTGCTTTGATCGAGACACTGTCTGGTGCTGGAGACCAAAACTCCGCAAAAGTTAAGAGGTTCGGCGGGTGGGTTTTTCCGGGATATCCCAATCAGGAATAGCGTCGTTGGGATGATGCAATGTGAGGTATATGGGACCTTGCGAACTGCCAGCTAGCTTTTCCTGTGCCCTATTCTTTTCTCACCGACCGCAAAACGGCTAGTCAAAAGACCTGAGACCTATAATTACAGTCTACGCACAAACAATAAACTCAGGCAGCTACATACGTTGTATGTTCCGTTCAGCGTTTGTGAGACGATTCCAGCTCCCCGTCATTCGTCGTTACAGCAAAGCCGCCACAATGTCATTGAAGGTTTGTTCTGACTGCTTGTTTCCAGAAACAATAAGACTAATCGAGCTTCAGGCGATCTCAGCCAAAGATGCCGCCTCTCTGGATAAAGACCTGATGGAGATCGGCGGCTGGTCTCTTGATCAGCTGATGGAGCTGGCTGGCCTGTCGGTTTCGCAAGCTGGTGAGCACTATCCCATCGCTCTGCTCAGTTAATCTGACGAAGCATATTTTAACGTTTCTAGTATGGCGTGTGCACCCTCCTTCTGCAGGAAAGAATGTGCTTGTGGTCTGCGGACCAGGCAACAATGGTACGATTTGATCCAATCGCATCAAACCCTATCTGATACCTAACATAAAATAGGCGGCGACGGTCTCGTCGCAGCACGCCACCTAGCACACTACGGCTACAACCCATCAGTTTTCTACCCAAAGCAAGGCAAAAATGAGCTCTACAGCCGGCTCCGCACACAGCTCGAAAACCTCTCAATCCCAATCATTGCCGACGGAGATGCCTTCAGTATCGCCCTGAAAGAAACCTCCCTCCTCGTCGACGCAATCTTCGGCTTCTCGTTCGGCGGACCCCTCCGCGAGCCCTTTGGAACCGTCATCTCTGAAATTGAACGCTCCAGTGTCCCTGTTCTTAGCGTTGATGCGCCCAGTTCCTGGGATATCGCGACCGGCCCGCCGGAGGAGGGACCTGGTGCGAGATTCATGCCTAGTGCATTGATTAGTCTTTCTGCGCCAAAGCCTTGCGTGAAGTTTTATTCTGGACGCCACTTTATCGGTGGTCGATTCTTGACGAAGGATATTGCGGAGAAGTATGGGCTTGATTTGCCTAAGTATCCTGGAATTGATCAGGTTATGGAGGTTGGAGTTGATGCCGATGCGAGGATCTAAGCTTGTCGATTGTAGATACGACACTGTGGGCTGAACTACGAAGGGATCAAGAGGGAAATGAAGTACGACTTGAAAAGACCTGAAGAGTTGGATATCACGTTGTCGTCGTTAAAAGGTAGTAGCGTGAATCTATCTATGCATCCCCCAGATCGCATCACCTCTCGGAATTACAGAGCCTCTCTCATCTCACCGATAATCCCCTTGACACGTGGCTCCTTTCCGGGACCAGATCCAGAAACCCGGGACAGGACTCTGTCGATCTCGTAAACCTCCTTTGCAGCACTTTTGACCTCAGTTCCCAGAGCCTTGACCAAGGTACCCACTGCGACGAGGCCACGGTATATCGCCTCAGAATCCTTTTCGTTGGCGATAATCTTAGTCAAGTCCTCGAGAAGAACAAGGGCCTTCTCAGCAGAGCCGGGAGAATTCTCTCTGCCGTCCGATGTGATGTAGACGGCAAAGTTGATGAACAGAGTCGTGACGGCAATAGTAAGGTTCCGGTTGTCAGCAGCATTCGACAGTGCGGATCTCACACCGGCTAGAATCTGATCGAAAGAGCTGATAGCCAAGTCCCGACCCGCAGTAGTCTCGAATAAATTGGCAAAGGTGCGAACGGAAAGCATTGCATTGTTCGCATTGAGGGGAGCGTCGAATATTCCACTTCCTAGCAGGACCGCAACGAGGTTGTCGCCATTGTACTCCGTGGTGGCAACGAAGGGTGCAGCGGCAGCCAGCAGGCGAAGGAGATCCAGCCCCGGAAGTCTGTTGGCAACAGGCCACGAAGTAGCAATTCTGAAGATCAGTGGAACCCCGTTCTCAAGGATCGGTGAATCGGCTAACTGCTTCCCCGATTCCAGTTGACCACAAAGGGCGGCAAGAGCGTCCACCTCGGATGAAGTTAGAGTAACTTCCTTTGGACCCTCGGAAAGAAGCTTGTCATTGATTTCCTGGAGCTTCTTTGAAATCACTTTCAGATTCGCAGACTTGATTGAGAGATAGGTCTTTTGAGGGAGAACCTGAGGTCGTGGCTCGGGAATGGGTTGCTGGGCTGCTTCATTGGCCGCATCGCCGGGTCGGTATCGTCGCTCAGTGCCCCAAGGGTCTCCGCCAGCAGGAGTGGGCTCCTCAGCCTGACCAAGGGTAGCACCTTGGGTATTCTGTGTGATGAAGCTGGCGACTTGGTCGAGATATGACATGGGCAGCTCGTTGTCCCCAATGAACTTTGTGGCTGCTTCATAGGGGTTCTGAGAGACATTGTATGGGAGTTTGAGGGGCGGCTTTCCGTCCTCAATGTCGACGTCGAATACATAATCGTAATCCTGTCCAAGATACTCTGTTTTGCGTCCACTGCTTCCTGCAGACTCGACAACTGTACCCACGGCAATCCACTCTTGCGTGGCAGACGACCAGGTGTGAGCGGTGACGCTGCCATCCGTCTCACGGATCATTTGAACTTGACCCTCCTTGGTACCTGACTTTTGCTGGAGGAATTCGGGGCCAGGGAGTTGCTCCTTGTTGATCTTACCGACTTGCTCCGCTGGGATAGCAGAGCCTTTAACGGCCTCTTCGAATTGTTGTACGGCTTCCGGGGCCGCGACACGGTCCGGACTCCTGGTGAAGACACGGGTAATCCGATCGCTAGCACCAGTAACAATATCACCATTCTCACTGCATGCTGCAACGCTCCAAACTGAGATCGCAGGGTGAGTAATGGTTTGGACACACTGGGTTCCATTCCATACACGCACAGTGCGGTCCTCGCCGGAGCTCACCAACTCTCCAGAGGGAAGTGCAGCAAGCGAGTAGACAAAGCTCTCATGTCCATGTAGAGAAGCAACAAGACGGCCCTCCAGAGTGTAAAGTCGAATGATTCCATCATTACTGGCTGATGCGAAATGTGCGCCGGTTGGGTTCGAGGGTGGGACCTTGCAAAGAGCGCGGACGACGTCATTGGAGTTCTTAACGCTTCCTCGGAGATTGCCAGAGGTGTCGAATATGCGAATCATTTGATCGGCGCAACCTGATGAATTCAGTTAGAGGCAGTCATTTAGAGGCCAGTTACCTTCTTCAATAGCTCCCAAGATCTATAGCTGGCGAACTTACCAGTGATTATGGTGTTCTTATCATAGGCCAGCACGGCCCAGACGCTTCCTCCATGTTCGCCAAGTACCTTCTCGGTTTCCCAGTGTCCAACATTCCAGAGACGAGCGGTAGAGTCCCAGCTACCACTGACAATCCAACCGCCGTCATGGGAAACATCTAATGCACAGATGTTATGACCATGGCCCAGTAGCATCGCATCTGCATTGTCACTCGCCGTCTTGCCAGGCTGTCGGGCTTCGATGATAGTATCCTGACCACCAGAGAGAGATAAACCTTCGGGAAACTCGGGTGTAGGAGGGAAGTAGGCTAAGGAGTTGATGAACGCCTGGCCGTGTGCGGTGATGGTGTAATCATATGTAGGAGGGGAGGAAGAAACAAGTTTCCAGAGCCGGACGGTACCGTCGCGCGATGCTGAGAAGACTGCATTTGGGTTGGGAAAGGCCACGGCACGAACCTATGGTCAAGAACAGAGATCAGTACATTGGACCTTGCTGTGCCATCAAGGTGCCCCAAGATGGTCGGCGGGGATCGGGATACTTACGTCGTCGCCGTGGCCCTCAAGGGACGCGGAAAGCTTGAAGTCAGGCATACATATAACCGTGACAAGTATGCGAAGGGGAAGAAAGGAAACCAAGAAGAAGGTCACGAGCAATGCAGAGCTTTGAGAGTGACCGTTGTTGTCCTTTGGTCGTTCTGGGGTCCCCGCCTGCATCATATCACGTGGGCGGTGGAGCTATGACGAACCTGCTAGAATGCGATTATTAACGGGTTTATTTCGAGATATCTGCCAGTGCAGTAGTATGTGGTATGAGTGGTGAGTTTGGTGCTATTAAAACCTAGGAAGATCTATATTTATTTGTGAGTTATGGCTATAGTGGGTGCATGTTGATTCGCAAACCTGAAGGTCTACGAAGCATTTCTTATCGAAAGAAGCTCCGATATCAAATGTCTATGGGTACTGGTGGGACGAGGCCACCCTGTAGCTATTCCAGCCTATGGTGGTCTGTCCGAGTGAGCATGCCATGCCCCATTAGGGTGTATCTGCCAGGAGAGCTATTCGGTGTGTGCCCAAGCGGAAAGGAATTGGCGGTGAACAGAACCCCTCGGCGGGGTTGAGAGGCTGTAAGGGCGTCCAAGGTTTCTCAATCATGCTCCCATCACCACGCATTGAAAATCAGGACGCAATTCGGAATTTATCAGTATGCGATAGAAGGGACATCTCCACTGTATGCGTATTGAGCAGGTATCGATGCGTACATCGTACATAACAATTAGGTTTTCGAAGGAAGCCCCAAGCCGAGGCAGCTCTAAACCAAATCAGGACTAGCGGATTACCTCAGCGTGCAGGTGACCCTCAATTCATATCGCATGGGCATCGCGATATTCTTGTGGCCTCGAGGCATTTGACAGTTGACGTGGGGTACGATCCCACGGTTCGGTCCTTCTGTACAAGATCTTGACGAATTGACGACCCTGACGAATCTCTTTTGTCCTTTGTACTTTTCCGGCTCGCTCGCACCCTCACTCGCATCCTCACTTTCTGGATTCTGCCACTTCTCCCACACGCTTCGCAGTGTTCAAAGTGGATGATTAAATCATCTCTTTAACTTGGAATAACCCTTACCAACCTACCCGCAAATACCTGCGCAAATATGGCGTCCGGTGAGCCAGCCCCAATCAAAATCAATATGCGTAATGAAACTAACTTCATCTTCAGATATCCCCAAAGTCGTTCCTCTTACCTGTCACGGGCACTCACGCCCTGTGACCCATTTGAGCTTCTCCTCCACTGTGGAAGAAGAGCTGTACTACCTCATCTCGGCATGCAAAGGTATGTGGAATGACCCTTCGATTCGCCTAGAACTGCGTGTTTCAAGAATATCAAAAGCTAACCGGTTTGTAGATAACAATCCTATGCTGCGGGATGGTATTACAGGTGACTGGTAAGCCCGACCCACTAAGGCGAGAACATTCAGTATGGAAGTTTACTAATTCTTGCTTAGGATCGGCACATTTCTTGGCCACAAAGGTGCAGTATGGCAGTCCCGACTGTCTGCCGATGCTGCTATTTCAGCTACCGCGGCAGCAGACTTCTCCGCGTAAGTTTTCCTTCCTGAATTCGAAGAGAATTTGTTTTTTACTAACTGAGATCAGCAAGGTCTGGGACACTTACACGGGTGAATGCCTCCACACTCTCCAGCACAATCACATCGTGCGCTCGATTGCTTTCCCAATCCAGGCAAGCCCCCAAGTTCTCGCCACAGGCGGGGCAGAGAAGAAGCTGCGTATCTGGGATCTCTCCCGCGGCTCCAGCGGAGGTGGTAGTGCCGGATCCTCTCCTCCCCTCCCACCCACAGGCGGCGAAGCAACAAGCTATGAGATCGGCGCCGGCGTCCACGGTGGCACCATCAAATCCATTGTCTGGAACAAGGACTACAACATCCTGACCAGCGCCGCCGAAGACCGTAAGATCCGCTGGTGGGATCTGCGCTCGCGTCATCCAATCGTCGAGTACGGCGTTGATGGAGCCATCGGCTCGTGTGAATTGAACACCCTCGCCACTCGCCCCAACGACTCCGGTATCCTGACTGTCGCCGCTGGCAAGAGCGTCTATCTTTTCGACGCGATGCAGCCAGGCCGTCTACTGAAAAAGGCTGATTTCGACTATGAGGTCGCTAGTGCCGCCGTCAATAGTGATTCGGCTCGTTTGGTTACAGGTAATGCTGGAGATACCTGGGCTCGTGTGTACGACCTCAACAACGATGAAGAACTTGGTATGTGACCCTCTGTCATTTAATTCCCCTTTTGCCTTTTTTAAACAGAGACTAACCTTTTCGTGCAGAGGTGCAAAAAGGTCACCACGGTCCTATCTGGTCCATTAGCTTCTCGCCCGACGGTAAGCTCTACGGTACTGGCAGCGAAGACGGTACCATCAAATTGTGGAAGGCCTGCCGAGAGCAATATGGACTGTGGCGTTGATCGGACACTTGAAAACAACATGAAAGCAGAAAGCAAAAGAAATCGGGCACCGGTACTCTCGCCGGATTTTTGATTACACTTCCATCTTTCCTTGCATGAATTTCTCCACAAAAGGAACAGGCACAGTCACTGCAAGATCGAGAAATCAGAGTCGCAAGGGCTAGAATTCAAGCACTTCAATCATTCTAGAGTAATACAGGTACGGAAGAAGATGAATGCAGTGTCGTCAGATCATAGATCTAGAATCCTTTCTAATTTTTGTAACGGAGCAAAAGTATTAGAGCAATCCGATATGCGAAAAGGTGACAAAAAACCCGAGGACTTCCATAAATTTCAAAGCCATAAAATCCTATTTAATCAACCCAGGGCAAATTCATAATGTTGGTAAAATTACAGGTCCATATCGCAGATCAAATTGCGGCGAATCGAGCAAAGACTACCCCAGGATTCTTACTTTACTCTTGAATGAACAAACAAAAAATATGCAGACCAGCTAGAAGTCAAGAAATGTGAGAATCATCATCATTTGCGCAGAAATAGAAGTAACATCGAGCTTACCGGTACTGAGGGTACCCTAACAAAGTTCCTTAAGGTATTCCTTTACTCGATCATGTCGATGTCATCGTCTGCAGCAGCCGGCGCGGTAGCCGCAGGAGCAGCAGCAGCAGCAGCGGTCTCGGCGGGGGCAGCCTGTTGACCGACCTGTTCGGGCTGTGCAGCAGTCTCTCCACCATTGTTTCCACCCCAGTAGTCCTCCATCTCCTGATCAAGCTCTTCCTGAGTCTTACGGGGCCGAACGTTAGAGCGGCGGCCACCGTTCTCGGCATTGCCATTGGCGTTTCGGGGGCGTCTGTCGCGTCGGCCACGGCGTGCATCGCGTGCATCGCGTCCATCGCGACGGTTGGAGGTCTGTGATCCGGGAACATATCGGTCAATGTGCTCGGGTGCGGGCTTGGAGACGTCGCTGCGACGACCGCCAGGGCTCAGGCTGCGGTCATGTCCGCGACCCCCCACACGGTCGAAGAGACTGCCGCCGCCACGTTCATCGCGGTCACCGCCGCGACGGCCGGGAATGAGACTCAGGCGGATCGGTTGGCCCTTCGCATTCGCACCGTCAAACCGTTCGATCGACTCGTGTGCGTCTTTGAGGTGCTTGTACGTGATGTACGCAACGCCTTCGGAGCGTCCAGCGCGGTCGTAAGCGACGTTGAGTTCGGTAACCGGGCCAATTCGTTCAAAAAGTTCTTCAAGTTCGCCTTCGGAAACATCGTAGTGGAGATTCTCGACGCGAACCTTGGTCAGACCCGAGCTACCGCTAAATTGTTTAAGTTGTCGTTCAATCTGCTGGGGGTTTGGCAAGGAAGCCCTTACCGGTTGGGGGATTGGCGACGGCGGGATGTACGGGAGGGAACTAATTCAAAGTCAGAAGATGTTATAAGATGGCCAATTCCAAATGAAACCTACCGTGACGTTCGTCGGCAACGTCCTTGTACTTGTCGTGAACCCAGTCGCTAGATTCTGTCAGCGGTGCATTCGAATCATGTCAAACGGGGAGGGCTGCACACAGGTTCAGGTCGAATGGCTCTTGGGCGCGTGGCTGTTGGGATCGTATTAGCACGGATTCAGCGTGCACACAGAATCGTTTCGAGTCTGGCGCGGCGTCCTCGTCGAGGCTCCGGAACCTCCCAGAGAACGGGTAACGACGGTGTGTCACAGCTTAGAGTAATTCGAGGCGGGGAATGGAATCAGCACCTGTGATTGACAGAAAAAGTCAGCGGAGAGACTCATCGTCAATGCGACGGTGGAATGCACCGTCGCCTTTGGACAGGAGCTGGTGAATATACCTTTTTGATGCCATCGCGATCACCACGACGGCGGCCTTGGCCGCGACGGCCACCGGAGGAACGACCCGTCTTGTGCTGTGTATACAAAAACCTGGGTCAGTTGGGGGAAACATCATAGAGGGACGGGCACGCTTACAGTGTCTTCTGCAATGATCTCTTCCAGGCTGCGGTCCATGGCGGCGGATGAGTGAGGTGAGAAGGGGTGAGCGGTAAAGAGAAGATGAATGAAGAAATTGAGGGCGAGCAAAAGTATCGACCGGGGGATGATTGGGTGGCGGCCGACAATCTGCGTCTGCAACGAAGGACGTGGATGGATGATGATCGCCGCCGAGGAACGCGCTCAAGAGCTGGGGCTATCACGTGACTGTTATCAAAGACCATATCGAGTGAATGGCAATAGGGTAAGTTGCCTTCCCAGATTTGGGGGTGCAACAGCTCCACGACGCAGTATGGCATAACTGAAAAATCCAGGTTCCTAAAATATTGATGGAGCTATTCCATTCTGTTCCTAGCAAATGATTGTCATGCAGACCTAGGGGAATCACATGTCTTTTGCAACAAGACACGGGCTTGGTGGATGGACTCGGCAAGGCGGAGCTACAATTTATATGATAGAACATCGCCGAGATGATTACAACTTGCTACACCAGTATCATAAGTGGCTCTCGATGAAGTCCGACACATATATTGCCACGTAGAAGCCTCCGGTTTCAACGAAAGATGGGTAGATTAAGATATTCTGATTCAATGGTATCCTGGTATCCTAGCTGTTACAAACAAGAGCACGTTGAATAGAAGATAGAAATAACAAGAAAGAGGCAGACCCCCGAACCCCAGGATGCAGGATAAATATTCAAACAGGAAAGAAGCTGCAGGCTACCCGAAGGTAGAAAATCGAGCACAAGACAGAAACACCGCCAGAAATCACAACGCCTTTCGAAGCAAGACCCTCCAGTATGACCGGCGACGCTGTGCAAAGAACAACTCAAAGTAATTTCCCCTTCAATCCATCCCATTCTTTTTGTTCTCCTCGATCATCTTCTCCATGAAGCTGATGTAGTCGAATTTGGCCAGATCGCGATCCTCGAGCATGTCGGGTCCCTCGTGCGCGGGCATGGTCTTGACCAGATGTTCGATAACTTCGTCGGGGATGAGAGAGTGTCGGAGATCGAGCTCGGTGACATAGGGCTGCATCAAAGATTAGCGCGAAAATACAGGTTAGAGGGGTTGCATGTTACGTACCTTGCCGTCGGCGACTTCCTTGAAACTCTGGAAGACTTGCTCGGCGGTGTTCTGGTCCTCCGTGACACTGACCATGAAGCGAATAAACTGCTCGAAACTCACACCCGCATTCTGGGCCAGGCGATTGGGGCCACAGGTCTCCAGGTACGTGTGGTGCATCTCCTCCTCATCATAGACTAGGCCCAGACTGGCCAGTGCCGCCGAGAATTCAAGTTCTTGGAGAGTATTCGAGGAATCTCGGTCGAAGTGGCGGAAAACGGACTCGAATTCCTCCAGTTGGATGGGGGTGAGGTTGGTCATATTTCGAGCCACCATCTGGTTATCGAGGAATGCCAGCTTCTTGGAGATGCTGGACTTGACGAGACTGAGCTCATAGGACAGTTCGTCCAGGGTGTAAGTGGTGAAATCATTTTCCTCGATGTTGGCCTCGGCGCATTGCTCGTCGAGTTCAGCGATGGTATCGAGGAAGGCGTCCAGCGGCGGAAGATTGTCATTGAGCTTCTTCACATGGTCCAGTTGATCTTCAACATCACCATCCAAACCGGAAATGGCCAAGGACAGTGTCTTCAATGTCAGAGCGAAATCGTTGGCCTTGTCAGCGAATGATCGGCGCAGGGAATTCTTGATATCGCGAATTGTCTCGTTGATCAGCTGGCTGCGTTGGTGCTCGTCTCGGGTCAGAAGCTCCCACTCCAAGTCACACGTCTCCAGGCTCAGCTCCGCAGGTGGTTCATAGGCGCGCAGTCGATACGTGCCTAGCTTCGTCTTGATATTACCAAGCAGAGCGGCTAGATCCGACTTTTCGGCAACCCATTCGCGCTTTTGGTTCCGCTTGTACATGGAGAATTGATGTGCCTGTTCCTTGACGTCCTTGTACGTTCCCTCGAACGAGGAGTTCTGCCAATGATCGCGCTGGGCACGAATTGCCTCGAGCAGCGCCTTCATCCGGCGCTCATAGCCCGACTGCATATCCCAAGCCCCATGCATGTTGTTCACGAACTTCTCCACACGGCGCCCGGCGTTCTCGACTCTCTCCAGCTGGGAAAAGGCATGGAACCAGTACGCAATGTATGTCATAAGCGAGCGCTCGTCGGGTCGAGGCACGTCGCACACATCGTCCACGTCCAGAAGGTCGGGGATACCGATCTCGTTGGAAGCAATGTCAAAAGCCAGCTTCATGTTCCCACGGTGGTCGGTCTTATCGAGGGAATCGTAGTCGATCAGATCCGGTCGGTGAATATCCAGTAGAGCGCAAAAGGCCAATCCGTCATTCCAGCTAGTAGAGAAGTCGCGCACTTCCACATCCTCATAGCATGCGGTTTTTCGCTGACACCATAATAGCAGACCCTCTTTCGCGGTCATTCCCTCCTCGTTGATATCGCTGATGGTGAATCGCAAAATGAGGGTCCAGATAAGACCCAGAATGATCTTCTGGTTACCATCGACGATGTCTTCGGCACCAATGTTGGTCATCTGGATCTTCCTGCCCTTGATAAAATCGAGACTCTTATTGACATTTTCAAATCGCTGGACGCGCAGCTTCGGCTTCGAGGCATATCGACCGAGGGACTCATTGCCGAGGATCTCGAGGAGATGGATCAGGATCACCTAAATTCAGGCAATCTGTCAGTCACACAGGTATCGCGGGAATGCGTTGTCTGCACAGGCACAGGCAGCGAGCGAAGGACGGCGGGTGAAAGTGTAAACAATGCCCTGGCCGGAGGACTTACTCCATCGGAGAGATCCGTCACCAAGTCCTCGATTGCCAGGTTCCGGGCCTTCAGCTTATCATTCAGCCTGGAAAGTGAATTAGTTAGCGGGCGCTGCGAGCATGCCTCAAGGAACCCCGCGAGGACGAGGGGCAGACAGGGGCGGGGCATACCATTTGGTGAAGGTCTTCTGCTGCACGTTAATCCACTGCTTCTCGTCGACCGTCAACATGTTCACGGCGACATTCAGGGCTGATTGCGATTTGAGCGGGGTGCAGACGTCGGGAGGAGCAAAGAATTGGGTGTTCGGGATCGACGCTTCAGGTCACGACCGGTTCGGGACTAGAGATGGCAAGGGGAAGGATGCGAGAGTAATTTCCAGCCGGGCGATCGGCCAGGGGCGGGGTGCTAGTTCTGCCAATCCCCCCAGCAACCGCGCTTTTTATAGTCTGTCACTTCTGTCAGTTCTCGATTGCTGGCCAAAGGCTTTGTCTGAGACAGCCCCTCGACATTACGTGGTCTATTTAGGGTACGATGTGACTAGATCGCCATTGTTTGGATCCGATCCCAGCGATTCGCGCTACCATGGGTGCCTCACCCCTGGCGATCGGGCGCATAGACAGTCGGGCCCTGGCCAGCGACAGGCCAATCGCGGCCAGCAGACGAGATTGGATTTCGCAATGAGATTCAATTATTATTGCGGGTTCGTCAACTTAATTAGAGTACTTAGTGGTTTATTGCTTGGCGATTGGCATTGGCGGTACCATACTTTAGCATAAGGTGATTGTGAAAGTACCACACACTACTAGTAGCACATATAGCATTGGACTGCACTTTCGCACAACTAAATACTAAAATACATACTGGCACTAATAAACTTACCCTACTCTACTACTATTCTCATTACTCACAAATTGTGTGATGGGAAATTTTTGAATGACGCGGTCTGCTAGAAGCATCGGGGGAAGCCATGAGTAATCAGATGATATCATGCGAATGGCGTGGGCCGGCAAAGAGCGGGGCGCGAGGGGACAATTTGAAGGAACTGGCAGCTCCGAGAATTCGCATTCTTCGCATTCTCCCACCTCGCCAATCCCCCCGTCACCATGCCAAACTACAGCATCACCGACCTTCTGCCCCTCCCCAACTCCGCCGAGCGCATCCCGCGCCTCGGTTTTGGCGTCTACCGCTCGCCCACCGACCAGTGCGTCCAGTCCTGCCTCAAGGCCCTCGACGTAGGGTACCGACACATCGACACTGCGCAATTCTACGCCAACGAGACCGAGGTTGGCGAGGCGGTGCGCACCTCCGGCCTGCCGCGCGACCAGGTCTTCGTCACGACCAAAATCCTCAGCCCCGCCGGCTCCGTCGAGGCGACCTACGATAAGCTGCTGGCCAGCGTGGAGAAGATCGGCGGACCGGGCGGATATGTTGATCTGTTCCTCATTCACAGCTCCAGCTCGGGTCCTTCCGGGAGGAAGCAGCTGTGGCAGGCGCTGGAGAAGCTCCACGGTGAGGGCCGGGCGAAGAGCATTGGCGTGAGTAATTTTGGGGTGAAGCACATTGAAGAGATGCGCTCCTATGCCAAGGTGTGGCCGCCGCATGTCAACCAGATTGAGGTTCGTCTTGATTCATTTCGTTGTATTTATGGTCATGTGCAAGAAAGATTGCTAACGGTTCACTCTTCAGCTCCACCCGTGGTGTCAGCAGCGGACGATCGATGAATACTGCAAGAAAAACGGCATCATCGTCGAAGCCTACTCCCCCATTGTCCGCAACAACAAAGCCCATGACCCGACTCTGGTCGACGTCGCCAAGAAATATAACAAGTCCACGCAGCAGGTCTTGATCCGTTACGCGCTGCAGAAGGAATGGGTGCCCTTGCCCAAGACCGATGACGCGGAGCGGATCGCCTCCAATGCTGATGTCTTCGACTTCGATATTAGCACAGAGGACATGGATATTTTGGATACCCTAGATCAAGGAAGTGCCGGTGCCATCGTGGAAGCTGTCGAGAACGAGTGAGTGCCACATTGCGCACGGAACTGTAAGGTCGAGCTGCTTGCGACTCGATCTGGCAGGACTCAATCACGAGCTGAGGCCTCCCATCTGGGGACAGCATCACGACATGAGAAACGCGTTGACCGACTGAAGCGTCGAGCGGGACGGATTCACGTCGTGCTTTGATGATACGATCCAGGCTAGCCGCTGTCGGATATATTGTTTGCTGACGGAATGCTCTCCCTGCGAGACGTCGAATTTCCCTAGACGATATATAGTCAGTCCCTTGATTCCCTTTTCCGTTCCATCTAGCGTCTGAATATATCCAGCAAAGTTCTTTTCCTGGCACTATGCTTGTCACCTTACCTTCATCATTGTAAAAGAGACAAATAATCGCAAGCAGCGTCCCTGCCGAAAGATCCTTCCCATTCTCGCACATCACCAACAACGACAACGACGAATCCGACCCCAGATGCCCCCAAACAAAGTCCCGCACTTTATCCAGCGACTTTCGTAGATCTCGACTCCCCAGCTTCGCAGACGCACAGCCCAGATTCAACCGCTTCGGTTTCCCCTCTACAGCAGCCGGATCCCCATTGCAATCAATAACAAGATCATATGGACCGACACCAGCCTCCTTGAGCGCATCAGACACCCCAATAAAGAGATTCGACGTCGGCCCAATAAGCGTCGCATCGTGACCCGCACCCTGCCGCGACTGACCAGCCACCAACTCCTTAATCAAGGCCGGCAATCCCTCTTCCGGTGTGGACTTGAGAATATCCTGGTTCTCCCAGAACACGGAGGGCGTCAGTCCATGCGCCCATCCCTCGCTATCATCACCCGCACCCTGGATATACCCTCCTTCCGATATCTCAGCGCCCTGCACCCGCCTGGAAGCGGAGCATAGCACGAGCAAGCAGTATGCATCGCCCTTGTACAGATCCGTCGGGTGAAAGTACGAGCGATTGGCCCAGGCAACACGAATGGGCTTGCCGAGCTGCGAACGCAGCTGTTCCAGATCCAATTTGAGGCCCTGCGTTCGTAATTAGCCTTGCTTTCCTCGTCGAGGTATGTATGTGATTTGGTGCCTAGCCTCGTCACCCTTCACCCGGGTGAAGCCCTAGGGTGAGGGTGTGGGAGGGGTCACATGATAGCTGCAACCCTGACATGTTCGAACGCGTTCATATTGGGGTACTGGCGGTGTGGAGGGCAAGGGTTAGACCGGAGGGTGTACCTTGAGGGATGAAACGAAGCTGTCGATTCGCGATTCTATTTGTGATTCTTCGGAGGCGCCGAGGTAGTTTGGCGGGAGTTGGACTGGGTGGTATTCCGTCTTTTCTGGGAAGAGGGCTCGATTTAGAACGGCGCTCCAGATCGGGACTGTTTTAGAAAGGGCGTCTGGCATTACTGTGTGGGATAGTCAGTATACCTGTGCTATTTCCGTGCATCGTGGCTGCGAGCGTTTCAGAGCGAGATGGCGTCGGCTAGGCTGCCACGTCTGGAGTTGGTACGTACATTTGCCTCGGCGGGTTGAATCGACTATAACGCATCTGTCGGGATTGATTGATTCGGTTAGTTTCGACGATTTTCATGCAGGCGGAGGTTATCAAAGGACTGGGGCGTTGAGCGGGAAATGGCAAAAAGATGACCATAATCAATCATCTGATAGCAGCCCGTCACAAACAAAATCACAAAATCAATTCAGACTAACCCTCCATTATCCCTTGCCAGCGGCAGAAGCTGCAAATTCAGCCTACGAAAGCTAAAGTCCCACTGCCCGGTGTGACCATCCGTGCTTTTGAAATATGCACTACCAGCCTTCGTCTCGGGATCAATATACCAACTGCCGCAACGCTCATTCGCGACCAGCGGCAGATCATAATGGTACGCTACCTCGCGCACAAAAGCTGCATCTGTCTCAATGGACTGGAGTCGGTTTGAGACCGAAAGCGCAGACCGACGCAGGGAGGACAGGGTCTGCGAGATGGACATTTGAGCGGACGGGAAATGGAGCGACTCCAGGGTCGGGAATGAACCCGATGATTCTCCGGACATCTTGTCGGTTTCGGCACGCCAAGAGTACTGTACGCTTTACCTTACCTAGGGTAGACTTTCCTGGGGTAGGGATGTATATGGAGGGGCACAATGCTGTCGTATTTTAGGGTCGTGCCGAGAGTGCCCCGCGCTAATGTCCGACCAGGGGGTCGTTATTGAGAATTTGGTCAGTACCGGGCGAGGTATAATGCTTGTTGGTTGTCGACAGAGAATGCAGAGGCGTTGTGAATACAGCTCGCAAAAAGATGGCCAATTCGGTCGTTGGCTGCTGTGAAAATGAGGTGCGTTTGTGATCCACCAGGTTGACTTGGCCAATCAGGGCGTGGGTGAAGTACAAGGTGGATACCCGTGAATGAATTTTAAGGTAGGGGATGGAGCTCTGCTGGGGACAGCGAGGTAGAAGCAGATGGAATGAGAAGTGGAGTTACTAGTAGTACAAAGTGGGTGTGGGTGGATTCTACGCGTTTCCATGTTTTGCCTATCCTAAGGTAGACTTCTCGCCCATGCCACAGCGTAGATGCTCTAACGGCGAGAAAACCTCTGCCTCTAATCGAAAAAAGCAAAGCAAAAGCATCCGATGATAAAACTAGTTCTGACAGAACTAGTATATGAAGAAAGTGGTCTCTCACAGATGATTGATTACCTTACGTGAGACGTTGGCTTCTGTACGTGCTTAGGCCAACTAAGAGTAATGGTAACAAGCTACTTCGAGGTTCGGCACATACTAGTAGTGTTTTTGACATCTCTGTGATGGTCTCTAGAGGTTAATCTATTCGTACTAGATTCCAGCTCTTTCGAGTAAGTTCTGATTCTAGAATAATATTAGGGCACTTCTCCGTTGAAGTAAATTGGGTCATATCAAGCCCCGCTGGCAAGTCGCAAAATCAGGGCCCAATACGAATATGACGTTCGTACAACCGTGCGGACCGAGTTCAGGCCCTGGCGATGAACACCAGACCTAATACAAAGACAAATGCACGGTCCGCGACTGCATTTTTGTCACGTTGACGTCCGTCCATACCTCACAGACCGACATAGATCATATGTGCTTTAGACTCAAATCGAGCAACAACTTAAAGGCGATCGTGAACACAGTATACTGTAGGCACAGATGGTTCACCTGTGATCCGAGAATCTGCCGAGGGACACAACTTCCTACCCAACCGGTGAGAATTCTAGTGTAACCAGGACCGGGCTTCTGCGACTTTCCACGAGAGCAAAGCCCCACGAGAGCAAAGCCCAGCGCTAAGCTCCGAATCGCCTAGTGGGCGACCTCGTCAATCTGGGCGGTTCTATTGGCGGATTCTCGGGCGGCGCTAGAAATGAAGGTACTGGTACCTTCTGGCGCATACTGCCGCCCATGACGTCGCAGGTAGCTGTACCTCGGGCTTGTCATTACCCCACCCGCACCCGCCCGGTTCCTTCCTCGACGACGCGGTCGTACAGGGTTGTGCCTGTCCTTAAAAGGCATCCCGGTTCCTCCTGTGTGTTGACGGTGCCTTACTGCCGTACCCCGCTCGCCCTTTCTCCCCCTTCCGCCTTCCCTTCCCAACGCCGCGATTTACATCCCTTGAAAAATTGGCCATTGCTCTTCCCTTCATTCAATTCTTCCCACGTCTAGATCAACAAGACTTAGAGATTCCCGGATCTTCTCTCCGCATATCCACCATGCCTAAAGTACGGTGATCCCATTACCCCTCGTCTGCAGACCCACCCGACGCTAACCGGCGACATGCAGATCACCGAGATATTTTTCGACTGCGACAACACCCTCGTCCTGTCCGAGGAGCTGGCCTTCGAGGCCTGCGCCGACCTGGCCAACGAGATCCTCGAAGCAAATGGCATTCCCGACCGCTACACCGGCGACCAGCTCATCAAGGACTTTGTCGGCCAGAACTTCCGCGGCATGATGGTCTCCCTGCAGGCCAAGTATAAATTTGAAATCGAGAAGGACGCCCTGGAGGCCTATGTCAAGAAGGAAGAGGACAAGGTCATTGCGAAGTTGGAAGCCAAGGCTAAGCCCTGTGTCGGCGCCAACGAGGTCTTGGACAAGCTCTTCGCTTCCAAGAAGTACGGTCTCGCTGTCGTTTCCTCGTCGGCGCTCCGTCGCGTGCAGGCATCTATCAAAAAGGTCGATCAGGACAAGTACTTTGATGCGGACAAGGTCTTCAGCGCCGCCACTTCGCTTCCCACGCCGACTACCAAGCCCGACCCGGCCATCTACCTGCATGCCCTGGAGAAGGTTGGCAAGACAGCGGCCGAGACGATTACGGTGGAAGACAGCAAGTCCGGTGCTCTCTCTGCTATCCGGGCTGGCATTCCCGTCATTGCATATGTTGGCAGCTATGATGGCGAGATGCGGGAGGAAATGGGTCAGCGCTTGATGGACCTCGGCGCGAAGGTCCTCATGCGAGACTGGTCTGAGTTCGAGAAATGCCTTGAGTATCTCGAGAACGCTCCCGCTGACATCCCTCAATCGAGCCTGTGATTACCCCGCGTTAAATATCCTCACACACGAATCATGTTAGCAAGCGAAGGTAGTTTGGGAGCTTTATTTGTTTTTGTTGCGTTTTTGGGACTTGTCTTGCGTTCGCCTGGCCTTGGATGCGCCTGTCTGTTTCGCATCCAACTCCTCAAACATCGAAGAGAGATGACTTCAATGTGGGAAATGAAGGGCCTTGGGAGCCCTGTTGACTACTCTAGATCAAGATGTGACCACTTTTTCTTTCTCTTTGCATTACTATTTTATTTGCATAGACAGGTTTCATAGGCAATAAGATACCGAAGTCGTCGATTATTTCAGTGAAGAGCCAAATAGATAACCCAAGATCTCGATTTTGGTAGAAATTTGCGAGCAACCAATAAGGCGTGCGTGGTTCTGATCGCCACACTGTGTAACACAGCCCTCTCCATCTTAGCGTTATCAATCACATCTATCCGCAACGCCTGCAACTCCGCTGCCTCCTCCTGAAAAATGACTCCAACTAATCACATCCCTTGCCATTTTCACATGTTTTCTTTCGTTTCTGCTATTGGGACAACGGAACAGTCGTGGGCCTTTACTAAAACAAGTTCCCCGGCCACTCCCGAGCCGTCCGGGGCAGTGTCTCGTGGAGTCCTCCATTTTCCGTTAGTCTAGAGTGCTTCTGGAATGAAACGTGGGAAAATGGCTCATTTTAAAATCCCTGGTCTCTTGGCTTAAGTGTGTGTGCTAGCCCTGAAAACGATTTATCATGTATTTCTAAGCAGATTGTGGTTGTCTTTGTCTGTGGCTTTGAGGGCTCGGCGTGGTTCGCCTTCGTGTCTAGGTAACTTAGGTTTGCGGGTAATCGAATGGAGATACTAGTATTCAACGCAATTCAAGTGTGCCTGAGAGCCATGAAGGCTCATGGTATGGTTTCATATGGTGGTTTTGTAGGCCATGTGCGTGTAAGGGAAGGGCACACTAAGAGACAGTTTCGAGCTTATTCGAAGACTGCCCTGTGAATTTGTTGGATGATTCTGTTCTTATTTCACAGCTATAAACTCTGAATAGATGAACATCGCTGGACCAATTCAGCTCCGAGAAGGGCAAACAACGCATCCATGGATACAAATTTGCTTACGATTCTATCAAACAAACTATACACTGTACCTTTGTTGTTGTTCGCAGCCTTGTTTGCCCAACTCCCCTGCCAAGCTCACCCCGATTGCCAACGGAACCTGCAGGACAAAGCACATTTCCAAATTTTCCATTACTTTGAATTGTTATGTCCTTATGGCATTTTTTTTTTTTCAAAACGACACTCAAATATGTTCGCAAAGAATGCAGAACAATGTATTTCGTGATTAGATAAGGACCCACCCCGCCTACAGCGTCGAGGCGGCATCACGCCCGCCCCTCATTCCTCCACTCTGCAACAGTTGGAGTAGTCCCCAACCCTAACGACCGCTGCGGCCCAAGGCATACCCCAGGCATACTCCAGGCACCCCAGACTTCGAGTTTAGAAACCTCGACGAGAACAATCGCCCTCGTTTCCGTCAGCTTGCATACACAGCCATACCAATCCGGCAATATGTCGACACCCACACAGGCCAAGTCCACGATCGTTTCACGAGGTCCACTGGTACGCTTCCCTCTGTTTGTTTCTGAGCTCCATTAAACTTCCCCGGCGGAGAAGGCGGTGCGCCAGCAGAAGTAAAACTTCCAGCCCCATCTGTCTCCCTCAATGTACCCAGTCGCTCATTAGATGCTCTCATTCATTGCATTATCGGACTTCTAACTTTGAAACGTCAATAGGACCCGGCCGAAGCTCGCTGGGCTCGATTGGTGAAAACCACCTACACCGATCCCCTCGGCGTTGAAAGAACGTGGGAATCGGCAGAGCGACAGGTAAGATTTGTTTCGTGCCTCATTTTTTTCGGTTGGGTCCCTCTGCATTGTGCATCGTGATTGCTGCCCCTGGCCGAAGAGTATCTGCACCGCCCCGAAAAAAGAGCAGAGCGCGAAATTCGAAATGCGAACAGCCTTGGAAGGGCTGCCTCTCTCCACTCTTATGTCCCCAAGAGTTCAGCCGCATTGTGATTTTCTCAGGTGGTTCGTCTTGCGCGGGCATCAGCTTACAGTGGATCTGGGTATGGGTTGTCATATCGTTAGGCACGCAGCGGAATGTGTGGGGACAGCACGCTGCCGTCAAGCACCGCCATCTTGGGATTGGTTGCCTCAAACCTAACACGGGGCCGTTTCAGGATCTCGCTTTTCTCTTGTGCTCTGTCTCATATGATCTATGCCAAATCAGGGCAGTGATCGGAAACGTCACTTCCGTCTTTGACTTTTCACTAACTGGATTTGCCAGACCCGCCCCGCCAATTGCGAAATCGATGGTGTAGGAATCGTCGCTATCCTGAACAAGCCGTCGGGGCCTGAGCTACTCTTGCAAAAGCAATACAGACCCCCTATTGGCAAGGTCGTCATTGAAGTTCCGGCTGGCCTTATCGATGCTGGCGAGACGCCCGAGCAATGCGCTGTGCGTGAGCTCAAAGAGGAGACCGGCTACGTCGGTGTGGCTGAGCAGACGAGCCCGGTGATGTACAATGGTTTGTGACCCAACAATTTTCCCTCCGGTGTATATGTGACGGCGTGGCTTGATCTACGACGGGATCGACTAATTGTGGACACGTCTAGACCCTGGCTTTTGCAATACCAATCTGAACATGGTTCACGTGCGTGTCGATATGACTCTATCTGAGAATCAGAACCCCAAGCCAGAGCTTGAGGAGAATGAGTTCATTGAGTGCTTCTCTGTGCCGATGGCCTCTTTGTTTGAGGAAACGAAGAGACTGGAACAGGAGGGCTATGCTATCGATGCCCGCGTCGGCACTCTTGCTGAGGGGCTGGAGCTCATGAAGAAGCTCAAGCTATGAATTTCGGTGATGAATTCAGGGGTGACTCTTTGCCAGTGGATTATGTATTCGAACAAAACAGATGAGCTGAAATATCCGAAAGTATGCCCCACAATATTTACCCCGGCCAGTTGTGAAAACAACATTGCTTAACCATATCAACCAATACACTCGAACATAATAAATTTTCACAAAGTTATTCGATGCTTAATATTTTACGAGTGTCAACGTATATGGCCCAGCTCAAATTCTGCCTTCCTGTTGCAACCCTTTGTAGAGCGCCCACGCAGCCAAAGTCTTCCCATCCCTCAACCCTTCCTTCCACAAATCCTCAAGCGGCACAACCTTTAGCGTAATCTTTTCGCCATGCTCCCGCAGTCCAGTCAGCTTTCCCTGCAGCTCCTCAATCTCCTTCCGAGGCATACGCTTCTGGCACAAGAATAACGGAATAAACTCGTCACTACCCCCAGCGGAAGGATACACCGCTTTCTGCAACGTTTCCCCATCCGATTCCTCATTAGAATGTAGAGCCATCGAGGTGAGATCAATCAACTCATCTTGTTTGACAGATAGCCCAGTCTCTTCTTCAATTTCTTTCGCGGCCCCTCCGGCAAAAGTACCGCTACCGTCAAGCATGCCAGCTGGAATCTCAGCAAACGCTAAAGATCCAGCTGGAATACGAGGCTGAATCGTGAGGATGGCCTGTTTCCCTTCTTCCTGAGAGGCAGGGATATCATTTGGTTGCAGGATGAGCTGGAACACGTAGTCAGATGTGGGTTCAGTTCAGTCAAGCACGAAGGGGAATCCCGAATAGGACATCGGTAGGAAACACGCAGACATAATAAAAAGGATAGGAAAAACAACAAGGATACAACTCACCAGCATCCCAACACTGCCCCCTCGCAAAAAGACACTCCCAGGCAACCGCTCCCCAGCACCATTCGACACATCCGCCTTCAGCTTGACAAAGCCCAGCCGGCCCCCGCCAAATCGATCAACCGACTGAATATCAATCTGACGCAGGACATACGGGTCAGAGTTGAACTCGTGCGATGGATCCCGCTGTCGCGCCAAGGACGCCTGCAATGTCGAGACCCAGGTTCTGAATGCAGGGAAAGACTGCAGGTCGTCCTGGGTGATGTCAGGCGTGGAGTTCACGCGGGCATTGAGCCCCGGCAGTGTCCATGTTGATGCCCGTGCCGACATGATGCACCCGCAAGTGGCTTTGAGTATTTGATCTGGGAATATTCCGGGACTGAGTGTCTGTCGCGCGGTTGCGTGCAGTCTTGTGTACATGGATCGGTCGAGTATGATCGTTGATCTCCGGCGGTGAAGAGGTGGCTTTTGAGATCTGCGATCGTGAAGAATAGACGTGATTGTGATTTCAGAGTCTGTGACGATTGGAATTGACGGTTTTTTTTGGATCTAATTTGGTCGTGTTATACGGCGCTGTGAGATGATTGCCAGTTGGTTGCACGGCGGTGGTTGTTGGAGTGTCGTTATTGCTCGACCCTCGGGATGACGTTGTGGTGGAGATGCGGTCTCCATCTATGAAAGCAGCCACGACTGCGAATGCACCACACAGACTGCGGGTGGAATTGATAGGAGTTGATCTGAATAATGGTATTGAATAATATGTTCTTTATGTGTATCGCTGTAAAACGTATTTTTAAAGCATTGTGGTTGATTTTCGTTTGTTTTGCTGTGGTTTACCTCATGCAGTGTGATGATCTGCTGGAATATACCTCCTCGATTTGAATGTATCCGGCTTGAACGCAACCGGCAAACACTACACTAAAAACAACTTGGAGTAACACTATACTTCAATCAAAATTTATCCTAATAGAGCATCTTTCACGATATCAAAATACCGCAAGGCTACTCCAGTGCGCATCCAACCCCGCTTCTAGCTCATCTGACCGTCCCCATGGCCCCATCACCATACCTCTTCACCCTAAACTGATTGACCCCTGACCTCAACGGCTCCTAACACTAAATGCACACTAAGATCCCGCGACAAAAGAACTAGCGGCTGGCTGGCTCTGCCCCTCGGTGCAGCCTAGTGTACCTACCGTAATGTGTGGTCGGCTCAAAAATTGAGACCGGTCGCTCCATAGCCCCAGGGCCAATGAAACATGTTATCACCAGCTCAACGCCAATGACAGCGTTATTTTATGCTTGGGGCTAAAGAATTTTAGTCCGTGCATATGCATCAGGCCCGGCCGCATGGATCATTCGAGTAAAAATCTAGAATTGCCCTGCCGAGCTAGTTTCATGTCTCGGATGCACCATGACACCCCGCTGGTGCTAGTGTCGCATTTCACCCGGGTGAAATCTACTTAGCTTCGGGACCAGCCCCCTCCCTTTGCTCCCTTTCACATCTTCCGCTGTACAGGGATCACATTCGGCCCCTATCCAGTGTCACCCATCGTTCCGCCCTGCCATTCTACATGTGAGCTGATCATGATCATCGCAATCTTGCAGGTTTCAGGATTTGACTACTACGACCTTGTCTACACTGTGTAGGGCGGGGGTGATACCGGTATTTGCGCTTTTTCACCCGGGCGCGGCCACTCCAGAAGGGTACCACCAGCTTATCCTAGCTAGGTCACCCTGAAAGTCACATACTGCTAGTCATTTCTACACTAGTGTAGGTAAAGGTGGGCTTAGTTTGATCGCACGTTCCTCGCAGGATCCATCATGATAACATCCCTGGATGCGCGTTACATCATGGCCTGGACGATGGGCGTTAATCCACGCAGGGGTATCTGTGGCTCGGGGAGTATTGTAGGGGAAGGGGCTATCAGACGAGGAACGGGCTGGTTGCCTGCTGCGAGGTGCGAACCATAGGAATTCGAGTGGTACAGCCTGCAGATACTTGGGGCAGAGCGCATATGATCGACTGCATTGTGATTATATTTTCCGATGCGTTCCAAATCCCGTTTATACTTGATGTAATACATTGGTTCATAGTAGAGTATACTCTACCTCACAGGTGCTAGGTATGAATGTGGAAATCGTGCATTGAGCTACCGTGGAGACCCACCCGCTCAACCCCTACCCGTAACACCCTGCCACGCTGTATGCAAGTATCTTTCTTGTCGCATGCGTAACCGTCGACAGGGATATACTATGAATCAAACCGATTAATTGGCGAGTTGGGCAAGCTCAGATCGGTCACTGTGATGGTAATTTATTTCCCCGGGCCAATTAATAGTGTATGTGGTAGCTGCTGTGGTACAGTGGACTACCCAACGTCTAGATCCAGGGATTTGGAGCTGTCCGCGCTCCGGACTTGGTTGGTATCACGATTCTCACAGCTAGATACTATCACATACTATGAGAAGAGGTCACCGGACAGTGACAGGATTATCGGCGTCTCGCCGTAGGCTGACGTTGGTGATGGACGCTGCGGCCTAGTTTTGACTCGACTATTTTTATTTTTATGACCCACTCCGAGCACCGAGGAATACGAATAGAAAGCATAGAATTGTAGAGTAAGAGACACCGTGCGAGCTGCTCCCCACTGGACAGTAAAGAAATTTGTCATTGTAAGAACGCTGCTATTGATTCCGAGTCATGACCAGAACCCCGGGCGTCCTGGCAGAGTCACAGACAAAGCACAGAGAACCAGGGTATCGGAAAAAGCACACCAACGTGTTCGTGCGTCTCCGAGCGTTCGCTGGCCATGTGTTCTCGCGATACTGGGATACAAGATCATCATCGGAGCTCGCTCGACCCCATGATATCGGCTATCGCGCGATTTGAGAGGGTGTCACGCTCGCGAAGCACCCAGGACACGGCTAGATCTTCCTGACGATAATGAAATCGGAAGCAGGCAGACTGGCGGGTGACTTAGGCCGCGGGCTGGACCCTAGATGCCTTGAGGACGAGGCCCAATGGCCCATTGGGTCTCCTCCATCTTGCCATTCGGATCGGCGTGGGACGTGAACTCTGGGATTTGGCGTCCTGCTGTCGAGATGATTAGTGAGCAAGTGGGACGGGAGTCACGCCCGAAGGTCCCTATTCGCCTTGTCAACCTGAATGGTTTCATGTCTGCTTAGAACAGTGAGCCTAAGGGTAAGGTACCGTTGGTGGTCAGTGCAGGAACAGTCGGTGAGAGGCATCTCGCCTCGGCAGAGCGGTGACTGCCAGATCGGTCTCCACGCAAGGGCATCAAAGAGAAATACCTCACCCAATGAAGACTGAAAGTTCAGTGTGCAAGCAGTAAAGGAAATACAGATTGTCGTAATGGGGGCTTGAGTTTGGTTTCGGTAGTCGCTGTTCTTCCTCATACATGCCCATACCCGGGCTGATGGGACCGCACCGGGTAAGGAGTAGACAGCTGCAGCGTCACTACCTGCGCGCATAAAATGCCGCGGAAAGCTGTCGAATGACCTTACCGCTGGCCCTATCCTTGATGAAATATTTCCAAGGGTTCTGCCGGGCTTCGGCGCATAAGTCACTCTGGAGCTGGGACAGGGCGCATACAAGGCAAACGGAGGGTCGATGACCTCTCAACGAGACCGTGCCTTGTGTTTCTCCTAGATTACTCCAAGGGTGCAAAGGCAGTAGCGTAGGGTAATCATTTCGCCAGCATTATTTCGCTGCAGCCTCTTTTCGGGCGGCTAAGCTGTTTCAGAAACGCGATTCTGGGGCAATTCAGGCTCTGGGAGACTGATCGGGCATTGGGGCGAGACGCCGAAAGAATCCATCACTTTTTGGACCTGGGGCAGGGCGTGAAAAATGTGATGTAAAGACTGGATGTAAAGTACGCTGCCAGTGGATAGTGTACTCTGAGGTATAGGGCTCGCGTCAGCCCAGGCGAAAGGTACAATAAGGCAACCGCAACCATTACGCTGAGTGGACCTGAACCGCACCCTGGCCGCGATAACCTGGCTCGCTTTGTACTTCTGGCAGCCTTACAGCTTGAGAGGCAGCCACCGGAACTGCTATAAAACACGCCCTCCTCAGGCTGCTCTGGGAGTGCAAAAGGAATCCTCCGGATGCTTAGCCAGCCCCTGCGGACGTGAGTTGCCCCCACAGCGCTGAATCGCCCCCTTCAGCCACCCCCATCCGCTCTACTCGCACTACCCGCCTTGCTCGCCTGATTCGCACTGCCCGTTCAGGCGATGGCGAATCGTCCTGGGCCGAGGGGGCAACAAAACAAAATCGATTGTGATCGCTAATTCTGGCACAGATGATGGCCCAGTAAAGCCAACGATGGCCGATTTGAGACCATCACCATCCCTGTCTTGCGGTAAGGAGTCGCGGCGCACCAGAACCGAGCCCCGATTCGGTAAGGCCCTCAGGACCGGCAGAGCATTCCATGAACCCAGGCAAGTTCTGTCCGGTCCGTGTTGCTGTTGCAGAACCCCCTCTAACCCGCCATTCTAGTCCTGGTCGATCGCTCCGTCGTGGTATTCCAGGTCGCCCGGAGCTGTCAATGGCCAGTCGCGGGTTTCGTCCCGCCAGCCCCCCATATTCCAGTGGCCGGCAGTCCGGCCTCATCCCCGACGATTGCACCCAGGAGACGCTCAGCAGTCGTGGCGGCCGGGTCACCAAGCCCTCGTCGCCTCGTACGAGTGTCACCCGCACAGACCGGTTTCGCCGCAAACCGTCCACGCCGCGGGGTCGCCGGACGCCGTCGACGACGCAACATCAGGTTCAAACCCAGCTGCTAAATCAAAATCAGACTCAAAGTCAGAACCAGAGCAACAGTCAGAGTCAGAGTCAGACTCGTAGTCGTCGAGCTCGCTATGAAGAGGCGGCGGAATCCGCACGCTCCGGGGAGCGAAATTATGTGCATAGCCATGGCGATCCCCGAGCAGAGCTTAAGAGATACAATTCGATGCCTAATGTGGTGCTAAGTCCGAATGGAGGTGATGACCAAGGTGGCGAAATGGAACTGGATGAACCCCCATCAAAACAGCTGAAAGTATCACCGACAGTCAAGCATCCTGCAAGTCAAGGGCAGGAACAGGAACAAGAGCAGGAGAAGGAGCAGAAAATGCTCTCTGCAGACTCCCCCGCTCCGCACAGCCAATATGCCATGGTCAAGCAGCTGGACACCAACCCTATCGGCGACGACCAATTGGCCCAGGAAGTGCGGACTATCTATCGGGGTCTGGCCATGGTCGAGCACAAGTGCATGAAAATCGACAAGGAGCAGGCTGAGTCCAAGGCGGAGCTGAGCGCCCCTCAATGGCAGGCTTTGATTTCTATACATAGCACCCTGCTTCATGAGCACCACGATTTCTTCCTAGCCTCACAACATCCAACTGCTAAGCCTGAACTCAAAATGCTTGCCGAAAAATACTCCATGCCAGCAAGGATGTGGCGGTACGGGATCCATTCGTTCTTAGAAGTGCTGCGACAACGACTGCCCGGCTCGCTGGAGTATATGCTCAATTTTATATACGTCGCCTACAGCATGGTGACTCTGTTGCTGGAGAATATCCCGGATTTTCAAGAGACCTGGATCGAGTGTCTGGGGGACTTAGCGCGGTACCGCATGGCGATTGAGGAGTCGGATATGAGGGATCGGGAAGTCTGGGCTGCCGTCTCACGATACTGGTACAATCAAGATGCCGACCTGAGTCCCGATGTGGGCCGAATTCAACATCATTTGGCCGTGCTCGCTCGCCCGGATGTTCTCGCCCAGCTCTTCTACTACACCAAGGCCTTGGTCTGCGTGCGTCCATTCCCCAATGCCCGCGAGAGCATTATCCTACTCTTCAGCGGCTTTCGCGGACAGCAGTATACTCTGGCACCAGCTTTGATTGCAACACATAGTGTGATTTTCAACAAAGGTTCGCCCACTCAGTTCGTGACTTTGGCAAATAACTACCTGGCTATTCTACGACGAGATATTCCCCGGCTGGATCGAAAAGGGCAAGAGGGCGTCTTTGTCATGTCTAGTAATTTTGCGGCAATTCTTCAGTACGGTGAACCGGAGCGCGTGATGGCAATGGAGTTCTCCCAGACACAACATACTGCCGAAACGGCATATGAGCTTGCCCTTCACTGGACCGGCAATGATAACACCGAAATGATACACAACCCTGCCGAAGTTATCTCGCAGGCACTTTCAGAGACGGCTATCCGGGGAAGTGCTCTTGCATTTCACTCTCTGTCTATATTCCTGGACTACTGGAATGATCAGAGTGCACATCCGGGTATCCACACTTCACTGGCGTTCATCTGGTGCTTAGCCATCCACCCACTCGCCATGCAGCAACTCGAACCGATGATCCCGTGGCTCAAAATAGTTCAATATTTGAACACTCAATTCCTTCCTGACACCAATCTCGAAGCTATTGCGAGAAATTCTTACCCTGAGCTGGGCGATGGTCTCCCGCGACAGTTGCCTGAAGACTTCTTCATTCGAGGCCAATCGTGGAGTCAGCTGTACTACTCGGCGACCTTTTTTGACGGAGCACCACCGGAGGAAGATAGGCCCTTCATTGAGAAGAGCGGCATGGACAGGCCAAGACGGCACCGATGTCTGTGGCTGGGAGTTCGGATATCAACGGTTTGTGCAAATATCCCGACAAGCAATGTCAATGCCTCAACAACCTAACAATTTCGCTGCAGTTCAACCGCTGGATAACATATAACTGCCTTCGCCCCGAAAAATTCGAAGCAACACAACTCGCACATGACTACGCCCCATTCGCCGCAACATGTGGCGGCCTCGACAGCAAATCTTGACTTGCATCTGCAACTCGGAACAGTCTCCCCAGGATTGACGCTGATCCATCTTCATCCGACATAGTAGACCACGACATGCTCGCAGCGTGAACAGAAAACATAATACGAAAGCGCCCAGCTGTGCTTTCTATAAAAGATATTGGTGTATCTCTTGGGGGAAACTGGCAGGAGGAACCGCTTGACTCTTATCGTAACTGGATCTGGACATTCCAAACCTACCTTGACATATGGACCGCTCGTTTCGTTATTTTCCTTACATACACGGAGTCTTTCAATATAGTCGCCACGGCTACTCGACAGATCACACGAAACAGAAATCATGAGCCACGAATGGAAGCCGCGGATGATCAGTTCCCCTCTGATCTGGATCTTTTTCTGGAAACATTACGACGGAGCCGTCCCATCTATTCAACTGGATCCCTGGTTCCTTCCTACGGACAATGCCTCTTCGGACTATCTTGTGGAAAGTCCCGGACGATCAAATCCAAATCCAGGAATTGGCTTGACCTTGCCATCGAAGTCAGACCGCGAACCTCGTGGTCCTTACCCGGCTACTTGTGGCAGTACCCATGTACTGCTACATCGGAATAGACAGTCGATGTGCTCGTTATTTGAATGGTACTTGCGAGACTCTCGGACGGAGTCGGGAACCAGAAATACTGACATGAGGAAAGGCACTGCAGTGAGAGCTGGTGAGCCAGAGGAGGTGGCGGTATGTCCTGCCCAGGAATGCCGATTCGAGTGTTTTCTTGTTACATTATTGCTTTTGTTTTGCGTTGGGTCGGCCATCTGCTTTTGAACGATATCCAACTTCGCATAGCCTCATTACTTGCCTAAAGATCGCATCTTTATGGAATTGTTGTGTCTTTGTCTAACTTAGTTCATATCAGCGGATTGCATGGCTTCCGACCGTGCTTGCACGATTTCACGAATCAAATATACCTCGACTTATGTAGCTTTGATCATTTGTAAGGTGCTGATGTAAACTTTTAGTGTACGAGCTCTTGGAGAGTGTAAGTTGCAACGGCGGCGATTGGCCGCACTTTGTCGAGTGGAGTCGGCTTGCAGATGAGTTTCGGCCCCATCTCCACCAGTCCGTTTGGGGGTACGTACAACACCACGACGATGAGATTTCTAGTATTGCAGCACTGCCTCTGCGGGAGACGTGTGCTGCGTGGTAATTTGTTTGCCTTGTCTAGACAACTCTGATTATTTGAGTAATTCTTCTATATTTCCATCATAGTTCAGTGGACGCTCACATTGAGATCGATTAGCTGTTCGACCATAGATACCCTTCCTTGCTTGGCACCTTGATGCTAGTAGCTGTCAGTAAAATCGCAATTGACTCTGAACAAATCAGAAACACCCCATTTAACAAATCCTTTATTCTCAAACACTCCCACCTCGCATTTCGTAGGGGAAATCCCCCGGGGTGACATTCCCCCGCTCCACTCGAGTTTATTTTAGGCGCGCCAAACTTGCGGCTTGCGCGTTGTCGAAAGGCCAAGCTGGCGATTATCTCCAACTGCAACCTCCCTCCTCCCCCAGACAGGGTCCGCCCAATTTCCTTTACGCAGCGTTTGCATGGCCTTTTGAGTTGTTGGCATCGCATGGCCGAGTAAATCGCCTTGTCAATTCCCCCTCGCGTCTCTTGGTTCGCACCCTCTCCCCGTCTCGCCCGCGCCCGCCTTCGCGGCGCCTCAACCGCGGTCACCCACCATGGCGGAGTCCTGGAGCGGCATTTGTCACCAGTGTGTGAGCACGGTAGCGGCTGTACCTGCGTCAATTCTGCTCGTTGCGTTTCTCTCCACGGGGCTTGGTTTGTTTGTCCTGGTGAGTCGTACCCTCCGCGCCGGTCCTGCGACAGCTGCGCAGATCGAGCTGTGTGACGCTGGCTGCCGTGCCAATTCATTGAGGACTCAACATCACTATTTTGCTCATACTGACCTATCCTTCTTGCAGTTCTACCTCTTCGTCTCCTTCGTCGCGCCAGTCCCGCGAAAGCCCCTTCCCGAAGAAAAGAAGTACAAGACCCTCTCCAAAGATGGAGCCATCACAACCCCCGAGAAGCTCCCCTGCTGGCTCGACACCCTCAAATCATTGAAAGAAACCCGCCCAACCGAAAAACACGTATCCATCGAACCAGCCGAGCTATTCATGTCCGTCGTTGTCCCCGCCTATAACGAAGAGGACCGACTCCCGGGCATGCTCGAAGAAGCGGTCAACTACCTGGAACACATGTACGGGACATTAGGCAAGTCGAACGGGGCAGACGCGGTCGAAACTCGGTCGATGCGCAAGCGGAAACCGAACGACGACTCATCGAACGGTCATGCCACGGGCTCGGCATCGGACCGAGGATGGGAAATCGTTATTGTCTCCGACGGCTCGACGGACCGCACTGAGGAGGTGGCTTTCCGCTTTGCGAAGGATCACCAGCTATCGCTCCATCCAAAGGGGAATGCGGGGCCCTGGACGCCGCAGGTCCACGAAGGCGTTCATATCCCGCCTGGCACTATTCGTGTTGTGAGCTTGACTCATAATCGGGGGAAAGGCGGTGCCGTGACGCATGGGATGCGCCATGTTCGGGGACGGTATGTAGTTTTTGCGGATGCGGACGGTGCGAGTAAGTTTGGGGATCTTGGTAAGCTGGTTACAGCTTGTCAGGAGATTGAGGATGAGGATGGTCGTGGGGTGGCTGTTGGTTCGCGGGCCCATATGGTGGGCAGCGAGGCTGTTGTCAAGGTGAGTCTCTTATTGAGTATTTGAAGCTCGGGGTCCGAGTCTGAGTTCGAAGGGCCTAATCAAGGTTGATATGCTAACATCCATCCAGCGATCCAAGTTGCGCAACTTCCTCATGCACTCCTTTCACTTGATTCTGTGGCTCATGACGCCGCCCAAGACGGCCACCGTCAAGGACACACAGTGCGGATTTAAACTCTTCTCCCGCGCCGCACTGCCCTACATCGTGCCATACATGCACTCCGAAGGCTGGATCTTCGATGTCGAGATGCTCATGCTGGCCGAGTTCGCCCAGATCCCCGTCGCCGAAGTCCCCATTGGATGGCGCGAGGTCACGGGCAGCAAGCTGAATGTCATCTATGACAGTATAGGCATGGCGTGGGGGTTGGCGGTCCTCCGGGCCGCCTGGTCTCTGGGCGTGTATAGACAGAGATGAAAACTTGAAACAGGCAGTGCAGGTCATTTACATTGTTCCACCTCTAGCATCCAAGCATATCATTATCTCGTGATTTTCTAGGCGTTTCTCGGTCAATTATCCATATAGGGCTCTTGGCTCTCCTCCTACAGGTAGCACTGTTTCAGGGCGATACCTAAAGTACATATCACAGCGGGTATACAGACATTGGACCCAATCTACCGTACTATGCAGATCGTATGTTATCAAGACCCGAGATGTCATGGGTCCTCAGGATCCCTGGTTCTGGTTCTCGGGATGCGTTCGCAAGTAGTGGAACCACTGCATCAGCCGATCTCCGACGATCGTTCTCTTCCCTCCGATCAAGGAGCATTACCACAACGGTAGAGCTACACCTAGATCTACTAGTAGGGGGGTCATTTCTCACCCCCTCATCAAGCTCATGCTCATACAGACGTCGCCATCGCACCGTGCGGGACGCCCTATAACCCAATCTGCGTCGAATAAGTTTGAATCAAGACGAACTGAATGGGTTCGGCCCGCCAGTAGAAACCATGCTTTTGCATCGATACGCGCAGGTAACGATTTCCATCTCTGCAGAACGCCGATCTTTTCGTCGCGGTGGTGGTGGAATGCAAGGTTATCCCATGAATCCACAGCATCGGGTCTCTTTCGTCCCTTTTGTTCAACCCTCCCTTTCACCCGTCTGCCCCGATCACGCACATATCTCCTTCGCGGCCCCCTCTGTTGATGTCCTGAAAATAGCAGAGTAGTGTGTGCATCATGAGGAATAGATATCCGCCCGCCTTGGCTTTCTGGTAGGTCCATCGCGACATCGTGGAGTTTCATTCTTGATTTGCAAAAAACGTGGCCGCGCATGATCGTTTACTGTTTGCTTGGTCGGTGATTTGATAGTTGCCACGATGAGCTGGCTTGTGTATAGGAATGCTGTATTCATTGTATCACTTGCGTACAGGGGCCGATCATCTGAGTTCGGGACTGACGTTTTGTTCTTGGCCGGACGTCAGCCCATGGTTCGATGGGCATTTCCCGTCGGCTTGCCGGCTCGATGGGTCAATCGTCCGAGCAAAGTAAATTTTTTTTCCTGGAAATGCCGCCATCGCCAGTTTCGACCGTCTCCGATTCAGGGCGAACTCGGCTTTTGCTGCATTAGTTTGAAAAAAGGGTCAAATCGCCAGCACGTAGATTGTCTCAGTTAGCTGGGCGTACCTGCAGAAATACTTCCGTCATTTGTATTACACGTTTGCGAATAAAAAAAGGTGTACAAAGAGCCGCCACGTTCTCCAGGAAGTCCTCCGGTTTCTCGCCACCGACTTCCGACGACGTTTTTAATTTTGAGTTCTTTCAGAAAGAAATTTATTTCACGGGCTCATCCTATACCTTTATTTTCTTTCTTTTTGCCAGCTTTGAAAATGGGACAAAAGCGAAATAACATCCCACCCAAGACCTCGTTCTTGCAATTACCGCCCGAGCTTCGTCTGAGGATCTACGAAGAAGCTCTCATCTGTCCAAATGACTATGTCGACAAGCCGATGATAGTCATTCAGGATCGCGGCAATGTCTTCACCACACGCGGCAAGTATAGAGCCATGTCAATGTGTCCGAGCTGGCAAGGTGATGATGGCACAGCACGCAAGCTGCTAGGCCTTAATCACCAGATCCACGACGAAACAGAAGACTTCCTATACTCTCAACACACATTATTCTTCCGGAACTCGTTTGATCTCGACCGAATAGGACAGTTCCTCGACACGCTGAGCCGTACAGCACGCCATCGGATTCGCAGCGTCGGATTCGAAATATTCTTCTTCGTCCATGCCGAGCCAGGTGTCCCCAAACGGACCATGAAGCAGTACGCCCGCGCTAGCAAAATCCTTGCAGAAAGACTCCCCCGATGGAAGAGTGTCTTTTTCTACCTCGATCCACGATTCTACTATCCCTCCACCCAAGCCGGAGGCGGGAAAGGCAAAGGTCCTGCTCGCGGTGTCCTCGATCTAGCGACTCGTTTCGGGGTGGTGTGCAACGATGTCACCTTCTCCCCTTTACCAGAGAGCGATCACCATCTCCTTGAGGAGGCCCAGCAAATCGTCTGGCGAAGTAGCTCGCCGGACCGGCGCGCTCCGGGCGAGAGCCGCCGATCGATGAAGTGTTCTTCACAAGATCCAAACGAAGATGATCTTGAAGGGTACTTTGCGTCGATGTCTATCCACCACCGGCCGATTCATTTGTGATCAGGACAGCGTCTTGAGACGTCATTGGTGGATCTGCGAGTGGCTTTGCCGAAGCATCTTCGTTATGCGGTATGGCACTTAGATGAGAGGATGAAGGGGGTGGGATCGGCTATTTGGAAGGAATGGTTGGGTGCGCGGACCTGCATTTGCAGAGGTGTTTGCGCGCTGCCAATGTGACGTCCGAGCGTTGGTTCTACACACCTGACTTCCACTTGCTCGTCTGCATGGCATCGACGCTAGTGCAGTGTGGTTTGAAGGGTATATTGCCTGTTTTGGTTTCTTCAGCGTTGAGAGTTTGGGAATGGACTTTTTTGCATTCTTGGGATTTGATTCAGCGGGTTGCTTTGCATGGATTGGTTATGATGATTACGCCTCTCTTCAATGACATCTCTACTACATTTATCTGGTACAGTAAAATGGCCCTGGTAGATTTTCTAAGTGGGTACTCGAGTACCGATAAAATGGTATTACTCACATGAGGAAGGGACGTTTTAAGCGCTTTGAAGTAAAAGTCCTTGAAAAGGACAAACACCCCAAGACAGCAGAATACTCTAAACCCAGATACATGTAAAATTGGACAGCAAGAGAAGATCCCTTTCCATTGGTAAGTGACCACGTAGATGATCTGGTAAGTGACCGGGTAAGAACTTGGAACCAGGTGGGGGGTAGTATGCGGCGTCCAAAGGAAGAAGAGCATGGTGGGTGTGCTGTTTAATTGATCTCCTTTGAATACCTAAGGGTACCTTGTCTGTTCTCAAAACTCCCACTCCATATGAGGTATCCAAGCACAATTAGCATAACATCGCAGCACGGACTGTTCTGCCTGTGATTTAGAGGTCGAACCCTGTTGCTCCTCAGCCATGATCAGTATGTCCGGGATCAGATTTGTGGAAAGTAATTTCGAAATCTGCCTGTACCTGATCCTTATGCCTAGTGCCAATTATAACACCTTTTTCCGCAAGATAGAAAGTATGCTATACTGGGTGTGGCGATGTGTTTATTCGACTCATGCGTCGCGTTAGGTTCGGGTGGTTGAAGCTTCCAACCATTCAAATCTCAATGACTCGCACTTCCGCAGTCAACATTGTAGCTTCGGCTAATTTTTCTTCCTGCATCCATCTAGTTACTGTAATCACTCAGCTAAATTCAATATTTGAGATGATCCAGTGAATCAATATCTGCCTGTTCCCTAGGGTAGAGCATCTGGAATGTATACAACAGGCAACCAATCTGCGCCCGCGGCCCGCCCACCTGTGACCGCCTATGACATCACGCAGCATCTACAGCTCTGAAGGGAGCTCAACCTCCTCTCCTCCAATCCTCCTCTCACAACCATCATCAACAACAATCGCAATGGCACTCCCCCTCTTCTCCCGACTCGGCCTAGGCGTCGGCCTTGGTGTCACCGCCGCAACCCTCCACCCCCTCTCGCCCTTTCGGACCGCCCCCATGCAATGCCAATACACTGCACCCTACTACCGCCCTGAGACGCAGGCCAACGTGGAGACCGGATGGGCCGTGAAGCCCGAGGACCCGATTCTTCAGAAGCAGGGAAAAACGGGCTTGGCGCAGCGCAGTGGATTCATGACGAAGGAGAATATGCGCCAGGTTAGTCTGGGTAGTGTGCTAGGTCTTGTTGCGGGGGTGGGATTGCGGGCGTTTTCGAAGGCGCTGGTTGTTCTGCTGGGAATGGGCGTCGTTCTTATTGAGGTTTGTTATTCCTCCTCGTTCTCGTTTGAGACTCGGTACACCGGCACAGTGGATTTGCGGCTGGGTTTTAACTGGGACATGTCTCTTGCTCGAGTTTAACGCTGACACGAACGGTGAGTGTAGTATGCGGCATCGAAAGGCTACAATATCCTTCCTCTGAATCGACTGCAAAGATACGTTAAGAATGTCGACTTGCGTCGGTCTATGTCTGAATACCGGCCTTTCAAGATTAGTTTCGGGATGACAATGGCTCTCGCTGCTTTCGCGCAATTTTAGGGAACAGGGCATCTGTTTGTAAATAAAAATCCTAGAAGGTTTTAAGTTCTGCGGTCTACGACACCGTGGAATGAATCCACTCATCGGTGCTACGAAGCACTTCCAATGTAAATTGGTCAATATATTTCATACAGGGGTATCATGACAGCGATCGGCTCCACAGGCTTCGGGGATCAAATAAGGTATACTCGATCTTATCCCAGCACCAGGTCCTCCAGCACACCTTCCATTTCGTCGCGAGACAGTGGTACGCCGAGGATTTCCATACCGCTGGGATCCATTCGCGAAGTGATCATTTGATGGTCGTGGAATTCCTTCAGCAAGGTGCGGAACATCATCTCGGAAGATGCAATGAACTCCTCCGTTGCCTTTTGGTACAGCAGGCGGAACTCAATGCCATTCTCTTCGCCCGCCTTACCGCCAGAACCGTCGCCGGTTCCCTCGTCGTCGGACTGGTGGCCGTCGTCCATCACAGTAATCACTTCTGTCAGCAGGAGTCGGTAGAGGTTGCGAGCATTCTCTGGAAGACTCTTCAGAACGAAGCCCACACCCTCTTTGCCACCAATGCGACGGCCCTTCCGACCAAGTAGTTCGTGGACTTCTTCCACAACGTCTGCCTCGACGGCAAAGGGGAAAAAGGTAGTACTGTCATGGAACACCAGGTTCAGATGGTCCCGTACACTGATGTCCCACATGACGGGGAAATTGGGGGTATCAGCCGTAAGAAGAAGTCGGATACGCGGTGTAGCAGCGAGACGACTGAGAAGGGCTTGGTTGGCAGCACGTCGGAGAGGCGGCGCATCGACAGAGTTGATAAGGACTGTGATGGGCGCGAGGTTCGGTCGAGCCTTTAACGCTGATTGTAAAAGTTCGAGCACCTCCGTCGGCTGCGCACCCAGCTTGGAGGGTAGTTCATCGCCCAAAATCGCAGAGGCGATGGTAGCGAAAATCGATCGAATGGAGATACCGGGTGTATAACCATTTACGATAATTATAGATGGCGGGCTCCCTGGTGCGGATCGATGATACAGCCAGTCGGCAAACTGCTGGACCAGTCTGCGCTTCGATCCGTAACCAAATAGACAGATATTGAACCCTTGCTCCAGCTCAAAGTACCACTGCGGGAATGATCGGTGGTGCAACGACAGCAAATATTCCTTCTCGTCCTTGCAAGGATCGACAAATTGACCCAATTTCTCGAAATACTCCTCATGTGTCAACAGCGGGACCTTGTTCAAGGTTGTGTTGGATGTCTTGGTCGTTCCAGCACGGTTCTGGAAGAAATAGCGCTCATGCGCCGGCAGCTCGCCTTCTGGGGTCGGAGATCGCTTATTCCTTGCTCCTTTCGGTCGACCCGCTCGGCGCTTGGGGGCTTTCGCTTCTGTCCCTGCTGGCTTCTCCGCGCCATCGGCCTCAACCGTCTCCATGACTGTGTCGCCGGCCTTGTCGACTTGCGGCTCATCATCTTGGAGAATCTCCGCCGCCAGTTGTTCCGATCCATCCCACTCGCCATCTTCATCCTGTTCGAATAAAACGCGCGCACTTTTCTTCTTCGCCGATCGATCTGCATTCTTGATGCGGGACGGAGTCGCAGCTGTCGTGGATTTGGGCTTCGTGGGCGTAGCAAAAAGTGACCGGGCTTTCGACTTCTGTGACGGCGTCCTCAATCCCGATTCCCTGAGCGGAGTTGCGGCGACACCATTTGTCTTCTTGGGTGTCGATTGGCCATTCGGCACAGGAGGCAGTTCGTAGGTGTCATCGTCGTTCGGAGGAGGGTGTTGGCCGTTAAGGGCGCCATTCGCCTGCTGGAGAGCCGTCCGTGGTCTCTTCGGGGTTGAGACGGCCGGATGCTCATTTTCCAGGCCGGAATCCGACAGCTTGCGCTTCATGGTTGGTGAGTCAGAGGACGTTTCTGGATTGAGAGGGCAATGGGGAAGGGAAGCAACACTTACTACCATCAGATCCAAGGAATGTATACAGGGACGCGACGCAAGGGGAGCCTTAGCCTTGGCTGGAGGGGGGGGCTCTTTTCGAAGGGCTGTTTCAGCGTGTCATGCACGATGCAGTGTAGTACAGAGCAGTCACGGATCTTCCCTTGAAATGCGAGAATTGACGCGGTGTCTAGACAGAAGGCAGGACAGAGATAGAGGCTCGGTGGAGTTTCCAATGATTAAACGCGCGGGTGGATTTTCTGCGGTTTCTCCGGCTCCGCTCTGCGACGAAAATGCGCTCGTCCACGAGGTATTTACCGGCCGCCTCTCGCGTTGGGATTTGTATTGGATGCGCAATTTATAGTTCCAAATCATTGCTTCTTTTCACGGTTCCTCGAATTACAAGACCTTGGTTCGGAGCAGGTCATGTGAGCGTCGCAGTAGAATCCCCTACTAGTACAACACAATAGCCATCTCCAACTCAAGCGACCGTCAATCCCAGAAGCCGATTCTTTTCTCTTTTCAAATAGGCAGCTGTACCTCAGGAAGTTTAGGCTGTTCCGTCGCGAGCTGCTGTGGGCTCACGCCGCACCATCCCGGAGACGATCAGCGCCGAGATCGGTGAGCTTTTTCTTATCGCAGCTGATTGACTCTCTACTTTCCGGAGTCATTGCGGTGCAGGGATTGTCCGCTTCCCTCCATACTCAATCCGCCTGAGCTCACCACGTCTTAGACAGACTGGTCGTCCTCCAACTACGACACATGGTTTCCAGTTCGCCCACCGCTACCATGGCGGTTAGCTCCTTTGCCCGCATGCTCAAGGGCCAAGTGCGATGCTACTCCGCACCGCTGGACATGGCCATTCCGCCCTCCAAGCAGCGCTACATCCCCACCTCCGGCACGTATCCCCAGGGCTTCCTGGTGTCCGGCACCCATGTCGGTGTCAAGGCCTCCAACACGCGTTTCCCCGATCTCGCGCTGATCGCTTCGGAGACCCCGTGCTCTGCCGCCGCCGTCTTCACCACGAACAAGTTCCAAGCCGCGCCGGTGCAGGTGAGCAGGGAAACGCTGCGCACTCGCAAGGGAGAGGGCATCCGGGCTGTCGTCATCAACTCTGGCTGCGCCAATGCTGTGACTGGAAAGGGTGGTCTGGAGGATGCTGTCCAGATGGGTCGCACAGTGGACCAGTGCAATGGTGTCGAGAATGATAGCTCGCTGGTAATGAGCACCGGTGTCATTGGACAGCGGTAAGTTGACTCTTTGAATGACAGGTGCCTGGCGAGCCTATACCAACCAATTCTTTGAACAGCCTGCCCATCAGCAAGATCATTGACCTCATTCCCACCGCATACTCTAACCTCGCCTCCTCGCACGAGGCCTGGCTCACCACCGCCCGTGCTATCTGCACCACCGATACCTTCCCCAAGCTTCTCTCGCGCGAATTCACCCTGCCTTCCTCCCCGGGCCGCACCTACCGTCTTGCCGGTATGACCAAGGGTGCTGGTATGATCCACCCCAACATGGCCACTCTACTGGGTGTTCTGTGCACCGACGCCGCCATTGAACCCGCCGCTCTGCGATCCCTCCTCAAGCACGCCGTGTCCCGCTCCTTCAACTCCATCTCCATCGACGGTGACACCAGTACTAATGACACCATCGCCGTGCTGGCCAACGGAGCGGCCGGTGGAAACACCGTGCCCGCTTCCGAGTCCAACGAGGACTACAAGGCGCTGCAGACTGTTCTGACCGACTTTGCCCAGGAGCTTTCGCAGCTCGTCGTCCGTGACGGTGAGGGCGCTACCAAGTTCGTGACTGTCCGCGTGCGCAACTCGCCCGACTACGAGTCCGCCCGCCTGATTGCTTCTACCATTGCCCGCTCTCCTCTGGTCAAGACTGCTCTCTACGGCCGGGATGCCAACTGGGGCCGTATCCTCTGCGCTGTCGGATACACTCAGGGTGTTCGTGACGGTACCGTTGTTCCTGAGCGTACCTCTGTGAGCTTCCGCCCTGTGGACGGTAGCCCTATCCTGAAGCTGCTGGTCAACGGCGAGCCCGAGACTGTAGATGAGGAGCGTGCTAGTGCCATTCTGCAGAACGAGGACCTGGAGATTGAGATCGACCTTGGTGGTGGTGAGAAGGGCGATGCTGGCCGTGGTGGTGAGGATGCAGTTTACTGGTTCTGCGATTTCAGCCACGAGTACGTGACTATCAACGGTGATTACCGCACATAGGAGTGGGCTTGTTTCTGCTGCGTTTGATGGTTTCGACACCCAAACGTCCAGCGTATAGACCTGGCGAAAGGATTTATTTCGGTTGAGCATCCATTTGTTTTCGCACTTTTTCGCGCTTCATCCTGCATGCGACGTGCCTAGGTAGTGTCTGCAAAAGCACCTGTATTTGATCAATTGTAACCAGATGGTAACAACGATTACAATCACATCAAGTCGACCATTTGGATGATGCCATTCCGTATGATGCAATGTACATCAATTATCCTGTCTTTATTATACAGTGTATCACCTTTATACTGACAAAATCATGCACCAGCGTAATTGGATGAAACGATATTCCTTTGTATACAGTAGTCTACAGAATGTTACATAGTGACCATCAAATGACGCACGGATATATATCAAGTGTGTAATCAGCATTGTTGACACGCCAGCTCAAATTAGATAGAGCACCGTAGATCAGCGCCGCACAGTGGGAATAATCGACAAGAATACACTAGGATGTTGTAACTCGGTTTGCACTATTCTTGATCTCTAAATTTACGACCTACTAGCCGGGTGCCTAGGGCTTGCTGTAGGGCTGCTATCTGATGGCCCGATTAATCTGATCTCAACACTGGAAATGTGGAGTAGCAACGATCACAAATTAGTACAATCCGAACATCGAAAACGGCGACACCTGCGACTTGACCTCTGGTACGACTACAGGTACATCCAAGGGACCAGTTTCTTGACTCTCGGGAGGCCCAGTTGGGGCAAGCGGGGGAATCCGGGGTCGCATCGGGCCCCTTTGACGTCATCCGAGTCATATGAAGAGTCCCTGAGATGCCCACGCTTTGCTTTTAATCCTCACCCCATTCGACCGACCTCGGTTCCACGATCTCCCGTTATACCTATTTTACTCGTCTCATCTCCAGACATACACCCTTCCCAACTCGCCCAGCGCAGATTCGAAGCTGCCCAACTCTGTCCCACGCAAGCCAGTCGTCGCTGGACGCGTGGTGCCTGAACAGCGAATCCCACCGACAAGCCACCTGTACCCTCCCAACGCTCCCTCAGGGACCTCGCATGAACGCGCTAGTTCCTGGAGGGTAGATGGGACTGTGTGCCCTCGGTTTGCATCGCAGTCGTTATTGACCGCCTCTCGTAAGTACTCCACTGCAGCTTTGCCGAGCTGCGATAACATGCTTCACACGGGTCCACTAACATGGGTCTGGACCGTTGCTCAGATAAGCCGGCAACCTCGTAGAAAAACCACCTGCGAGCTGAGCTGGCCCCTTTTTGCACCGAATCCGTGGTGGTGTGCTTGTAGTATATTCGTCTCCATTATTTCCCCTCCAGGATCCACACGCCCCTCCAGCGAAAACTTCCCCAGACCGCCAGGACCGGCAATTTAAGGCACCGAATTTCCCTTTGCACGGCGTGGAGGACCTCATATCCTTCGCGACAGAATCATGAAATCCTCCGCGACCGATCTGCCCGACGGCCATGGAAGCGTCTATAAGGAAGTGCGTTTCTCGCCGACTGCGACACCCCTGCGCCGTACCAAATCCGTCTCGGGAAGTACCCCCTCCGCGGCGTCAACAAATTATCAACGGGCCAAAATGTCATGCGTCCCAGAAAATGCACCTCTTGGATTAGATACTTCCTACATCGACCAATCGCGAGCTTTGATGGACAGCCAGCGGGCCAATTTCGAGAGAGAGAGGAAGCTCTTTGCCCAGGAGCGCCAATTGTGGGAGCAGGAACGAACACTGTTAAGGACAAAAATTGCGGAACTGGGATCGATGCTCAAAGGCCAAAAGAGTCAGTCGAGTTCTTCATTGTCGCATACTGCGAAGCCTGCATTCGGAATGCCTCAATACCGAGCAGCCAACGAGCCCTCCGTGCATTCAGCGCAGATTTGGGAGGGTTCAAGCCCTGGCGGCCGACCGACAAGGGTCTTCCGTGATGAAGATGTCCCAGACAACGCTCACCTGTCGCCCACTGGCCAAGGGAGTGACAGCATCCCTCCCTCCCTTGATGCAGCACTTTCACCCCAGTCACGAGCGATAGATGCGGCCGGCGCGGCCGTCAGTGTGCCAGTGCCGATCGAGAAGCTTGACAGTAGTCTCGACGGAATTACACTCAAATCCTCTGCATTGCCACCTGGGGTAGTCGCTCGAGTGATCACCCCGCCCTCCCCGTCGTCCCTGGAGACGTCTTCCCCTGCAACGGCCCCTTCGGCACCTGCAAGGCCCGACATGGAACACCGAAACAGTCTCAAGTTGAAGCTGTCAGAACTCGGCCCACCCAGTGAGAACCTCGTGAAGAATGCAGGTCACACCCCAATGGCGATCATCGAAGCCGACGTGAGCCAACGATCTACCAAGGAGGCTTCTCCCATCGAGAAGCAGGAGCAGGCGCCGGAGCCCCCGTGCGATGAGGAAGCCCCTCTGGCCCCCATGGCAACACATGTCCACCAACCAACCGAAAACAGGGCCTCCTATTTCCCCGATCTGCCGGAAGATCCGGCCCTGAAGGGGGCCCTTGGTCTCATCAATGACGAGGACCACGACAATAGTTTCCTGAGTGAACTGGATCAAAAGCTCCTTGACCAAGCCAAGCGGATTCTATCTACCTCAGCCGACTCTGGCGAGGTGGAGGAAAGCGATCCCGAGCTGTCGATGAACCAGGGAGAACAAGAACCGGAAATCAAGTTTCGGAAGTCGACCAATTTTGGTACGGCCTTCGGACTATCGAGCTGTGGTAAATTCTGAGGGGACACAGACTTCCCCACCATTGGCACTTGACTTTTTGTGATCTATTCATTCAGTCACGGTGCCCTGTGGAGTATGCATGTTACTTTTTGACTTTCACCTTCATCTTGAATTGCATCCTCTGTCCAAATTTCTGTTTTTTTATCGGCGAAGATACCTTACGATTTGACGAGATACGCTCAATTTGTTTGAATACCATAAATTATCCTCATTTTTCATTATTATTTCCTTTCATTGCAATATGATCTTACTTCCTTTCTTCTGTTTTCAATTTTGTTTCTAGGACAATGCGGCACTGGAGCAGCCCAGGCACCCACGATTCTCGTCTGATGTCTCCTGTGGTCTTTGATATTGACGTTCCTTGCGTGTGATGTGTCGACTCTGGGGCAACCAGTTGGCTGAGCCCACTCTCGCCCTACAGGCGCCTCCTGCGGAGTCCTGCGGAAGTGGGCCTCGACTCTAGGGCTCCCTGTGCCGTCCCTTGCATGGCTTCTGCAAGCTTCGACCCCGGCCTCACGTGTGGTTCGTTAATCCCCATGTTACTCACAGCGACAGCGAAGATCCGGGTCGTCCTTCCTCCAATGCACCAATGCAGGCTACAGTACAGTAGCTCGGATGGCTCGGGCATCGGTCTCGTGCATAAGCTTCCAATGCTCGCTCTAGGCCATGCACAGCCGAATTCTCGATATTGACCACGTTCGCAAATCAGAGCAACGAATGCCTCTGCACAAGACCTGATACCTCTCATCTCGCCTGTTTCTTATCATTGGCAACTGTCATACCCCTGGTACCTTGCCGATCGTCGTCCTTGTGGCGGTCGTTAAGGGAAAGCCACCAAGGGCTAGTCCGTAGCCTTGCAGCGTCTTGGTTCCTGGCTGGCCCTTGGCCCTTGGCCCTTGGTTTCTCCCCCACAATGCCCCTCGGATACTTCGAATTCTGGCCCTCTCAGAAACTACATAAAGGGCCGGTGACTTCGATTCAAGTTCTTCTTTCCATCATCCATTCGACAACAAAGTCTCGGACAGTCATTCTTTCTCTCCTCTTCACATTCTCATTCTCTCGGAGCTAGCTCCCTAAGCCTTCGCTTCAACTTCCAACGAACAATCTTTAATACGGATTACTTCCTTTCGAGCTTTTACGCTTTCAATTCACAACAACAACAACAACAACAACAACAACAACAACAACAACAACAACAACAACAACAACAACAACAACAACAACAACAACAACAACAACAACAACAACAATGCCTTCCACCTCTTTCACTGTCTCTTCGGCCCTGTGCCTTCTCCTCGCCGTTGGCCCCGCCGCCGTTCTCTCTGCACCCCAGCTGGTAAGTTTCCGAACCACATGGATCGATCTTCCTCGCTCCACAACCCACAAAGATCGACAGCTAACACCGAAAAAAATAGAACGGTCTTCCCATTCTTGGTGGTGACCACGATGCCGACACTACTCCCGCAAATGGCAACAGCGAGCACGATGCCGGAGCCGGCTTCGACGTCGCCATCCCCGGTGGCCCTGGAGTCAAGTTCGGCGCCGGAACTCACAGCGAGCACCATGGCCCCTGCGGCCCTGGCATCAACAGCGAGCATGACGCTGGTGCTGGCTACGACGTCAGTATTCCCGGGGGTCCTGGCGTCCGCTTCGGTGCCGGCACCCACGACCAGCACGAAGCCGTGCCTTGCCCTGAGATCGTTGAGGAGGTTCCTCCCCCGGCTATCACTGAGGTCCACACGGAGACCTATGTGCCCTCGTACATCCCTCCCACTTACACCACCCCCATCGTAATTCCCACCATCACCACGCCGGCCGCTTATGCTCCCCCGACCCCGGTCCCTGTCACCTCGACTCCTCTGATCCCGCACCCCGCGCCTTCGGTTACCCCCTCGCAGCCTGTGTACAACGCCGGTTCTACCATGGCCCCGAGCTCTTCGCTCATGGCCCTTGCTCTTCCTATCATTCTGGGTTTCTTCGCCTAAGTCTGGGGAACATGCAGTGATCATTGATATATGAGATCGACTACGATTGGATCCGTCGGGTTCTTCGTTGAACATGTCTTTTTTTACATTTATGTATTCTCGGTGGATTTTGTATTTTTTTCTATCTGATGTACTTGGGGCCTAATTTTTCTTCTTGCGCACACTTTTGTTACCATTTTTTGATGGGTCCATCATGTTTCGATGGATCGCATTTACACACAACCACAGATACCTGTATCTCGGCTGATACATAGGGCCATGTTTACTATTACCTTTTGAATGTTTAGGATTGGCTTGTTCTAGGTGGTTGGGAGTCCGGGCGTGCTTTCAACATTCCGCACTGTTTACAATTTACTGTTATCTCTGTCTGGAATTGGATTGAATACATTTGCATCTGCATTTACATTTATTGAATTTTCACCTCTTCAGCATTTCCAAATAAAATTGTCTGTATAATGTTGATAACTGCAGACTTTAATGAATGGCATCTTGCTTTTTGGACATTGATTTGTGATTCTTCGGTCTCTATCGGTGGAGAAGGCAATCTCCCACAGGTCTGGGCCTGGATGTGCAGAGAAATGACGCTAGGGGTCGTAGATGGTCTGAATGCAATAGTTTGGTCTGTGATGTGATGCATCACCTCGCAGAATCCATTATCAAAGGAAAACAAGCACAGACCGCTATCTCTGTATCTACCTTAGGGGAGCCTACGTTGCACTAAACGCATTCAATAGTTACGACGAAGTACCCAAGAGGCAAATCAAAATAGATTGGGTGTCAGCAAATCAACGCCGAGTCATATCGTATCATCCGTTATCACGTTTCTAGAAGCCGAGGCCCATCCTCGGCCTCACACACACAAAACCTAGCCCAGTAGGGCTCGGTCATCGAAATTTTCGCTATGAAAAAAAGGAGATGATGGGTGGCGCGGACCATCAAACTCCCATCGTGAAATCGTGCTCGATGCCCGGAGTTACGCTGGCAATGAACTTCAAGAAGACAACCAGATACTGGTCAACCCGAATGGCAGACTGTTCCTCCTCATCGGCTTGCAGAACCTCCCATTCGTCGCCGCTAGGGTGCTGTTGCTGCTCGCCCAGTGAGAGGCCCTGCGTCCCATCGACCAGGCCATCAAGACCGCCGCCGGTTTGGAGAACGCGGTTGGCTTCTTCGCGAGACTGGGTCTGCTTCAGCTTCTCACGGCGGAGCTTGAGAGCTGCGTCGGCACGGTCTAGGAGAGTCTTCATGACGGAGGCGTGGCGGCAGGGATGCACTGAAGCCATCTTCACACCGCCGTCGAACCAAGGGAAGTCTTCGAGTGTCACGGTCTTGTCCTTGTAATCCCCTACGATATCTTCCATCATAAGATGGGGCGGAAGAGGCTCGGATGGGGAGAGGTAGCCCGAAAGGTAAAGGCGGGGGGTCCGGTAGAAGTTGGCGTATGTGATATAGAGGGTGTAGGTTCGAAGCGGCCTGAGTTTGATGGTATGTTAGCATCCGAAGTAACTTCCAGAGATAGATGGGAGCAATGCAGATAGATACAAGCTCAAGGTAGATAGTACTTACTGCGTGGTGCTGGACTGCCCAGCAGGCTCGCGGATAATGGCCTCCTCATCGTCATCATCGTCTTCCATGTCGGGGATCTCCTCGTCTTCCTCCTGCTCGCCGAGATTACCAGACTCGTTGAGAGTCCGTACGTCCCGAATTCGAGCCTCCTGCTCTGCTCGATCCGCCGCAACATCACGACCACCGCCGGTCCTCAACCAGCCGTCGTCACCGTCAGCAGTACCGGCGCTTTCACCAGCGTCCCCGGACAACATGTCCCGCACAAGCTCATCTTCGTGGTCCGCATCGCCAGCAAAGTTGTCATTCAAGCGTCGGTGGCACGGAACGCCGCGGGTGACGAGGAACTGTTTCCCTTCAGGAAGGTAGGAAACACGCTTGGCAGGGCTGGAGGCGTCGGCCCAGGACCATGTTGGAAACTTGTAAACAAGGTAATCGCCTGCAAGAACGAACTCCTCGGGAGTGATTTGGCCGGTGGAACGGAAGGTGGAGGTTCGAGAGACGGGGGCCAGACGGTCGCGCCAGGTGGATATCGTTGAATGAAGGATATTCATGGTTTCGTCTGTGTGCTATGGCACAGTAGGAGCGTATTGGAGAGGACAATAGCAACCAGCGGTGATGTTGGAGATGAAGGCGGGGGCTAATCTTGATAAGCGGTGGAGCACATGATCCGCCCCGCGTGAGCTCATTGCATCGCCATTTGATCTCTACACCTTTTGCCAGAGTTGCCTCTTTTTCAGCTGATTGCGCTCTTCACCTTTGCTGAGTTCTGATTGAATCTACAGTTTTCGGCATGTTGAGGTGACTCATAGTAGGCCGGGTGACCCCAGCATTCTACTACTAGTGTTTACTAGGCCCCTCCGCAGCCAATACTCCGACTTGATGCCTAGAGTCCGTCTGTGGCTATCAACTGCCTAGACTGTGGACCGGTTCAGTTTGTGCACTGAGTCACCAGCTCTAGAAGGCTGTGAGATTCATGCTTGCAAGTTTTTCAGCTTTGATCTCTTTAGATTCACTCGCCTTCTCTCATATTTTGCCTGCGATCTATCTCCGCGTCAACCTGATCAATCACCAAAGGAATCGGCCTATTTCTCCACTGTTCTACTTCCGCGCGCATGAAGCCTTCGGTACTTCTCATGCCAACCACGAGAAATCCCAGCTCTTCTCTATCAACATCAAATACCTCCCACCATTCACCGTCAACTAACTTGAACTCTTCTTCGCGCGCTGCAAGATATATGGCCGCTACTGCCAGGGCATTTGGTTGATGTGTCACGTATAGTAGCTGGGGTGAGAATAGTGTAGCGTTAAGGTGCTCGACGGTTCGGCGGGCCACTGCGGATTTTGTCACGCCGAGTGTTTGGAGGTAGGTGAGGGCGATGGTATGGGGGAGCGCGACATGTGTGTCGAAGCTCAGGGTGCGTAGGATGACGGATTCGATGCGCATCAGGACCAATCGTGCCGATTGATAGCCACCTTCGGTGAGGATATAGCTCTCTGAGGGCGGGGGCTCCCTGGGTGCCCCGCGCGGGTTGACAAACCATAGCGGTGAGACTTCTTGTGAAAGGAGGAAGTTGTAGACATTTAGGATAGAGCGTGGTGAGGTGGGGTTGAAGGAAAGCTTGGCTGTGAGGAAGAGGGCGGCGGCTGATACATCCTGTCGAGCGAGAGGTTGATTCGAGGTTAGAAGGTATTCCAAGACTGACTGTAATTGCCGATGACATGGGGTTGTTTGCACACCTTGGCCGAATAGATTCGTAGGCTACCCCCATCTGCTCCAAGCCAGAAGCGCGTGAAAATCACGATGGCCTGCGCAATGGTATCCTGCGGCAGGTGTAGCAGGATGCCTGCGGCCTGTGTGAGCTGAGCACCGGCGCAGCGGATCGACGTTTCCAAGTCCGTCGGAACACCATCAATCGACGAGGAGGTGTTTGAGAGCTGGTCCGGAGTGGCGAGGGCATTCGACAGGTGCTTCAGGCCGGGGTTGGCGGGCGTCATGGTGGCCGGGAAGACGAAGATGTGCGAACGTGGGCACGATGACGCGAAGCTCGTGCGGAATCTTGCTGGACCGATCGGCTGTCTGACAAGGCGCAACAACCGTCGTGATCGAATGTTCCGTCAGTAAATCTGCGTGGATAAGAATTCCACCCGGCTGCCTGGGATCGCTTCGAGAATGGAGAGAAGATTCCATGGTGGAGCCGCCGTGGTGGAGCAGGAGGAGCTGGTCAGCCACCGCTATTTCATACTTCCCAGCCTCTCCGTTTGTTTGGCCGGCGCCGCGTTTCAAAAGGAAAAATAAGGGACGAGTGCAGACGGTGAAACCGACACAGTCGAGTCTATCCTCCGTTGGGTCCTGATTTTCTCGGCGATTGTGCTCAGGGGTTGTTTCGTCTTCCCCCCATCTCGACCACATACCCTAGTGTAAGGTCAAGTGCCGACTGCCTTCCTCCAGACTCTCCACTTGGCCAAGTAACACACCAGCGACGCCACAGCAACGCAGTTCGACGTGGCATTGCAATCGAGTCGGCCCTCCTGACTCTCCGAAAGGTCGAATCATCGACCTAGACTCCTTCGCTGCCATGTCGTCCCATCTCTCCTCCTCAATCTCCCTACATTCCGATGACTCCCAGGGGCCACACGAGACTGTTGCCTCGTCACCCCCGAAATCGACGATCCCTCTGACCTCTCTGGAAAACCACTTCCACAGTTTGCCCTCACACCGCCGAGCAAACACCGAGTACATCGCCCGGCCCCCTATCTTTGAAGAAGACCTCTACGATTCCACCGCGAGTGACCGCCGGTCAAAGCACAGCTTGGCCCCCTCCGCCCCCTCCTGGACCGATACATTCCCCAAAAAGAAGCTTGAGGCACGAGCAAGGATCCTGTCGGATTGGTTCCAGGGCAGATCAGATCCAGTCAATTTGGGAATCACGACACGTTCCAGCGGACAACCCGAACCAGACGACATGGAGAACGCTCGCTTCACCACCTTCCGCTCCTCACATACCCGGACCAACTCGGGCTTTTCCTTCTTTGGTCTGCGTAAACTGCCAGATGAGAAGCCTCTTCCTCCACCTCCGGCGCCCGCCGACGACGAGTTCCTGAACTTGGACATCGCCGTGGCCTTGTCTCTGCCAAACTCCGACGTCGACAACGAAGATGCCCTCGACACCCTGCGAGAGCAGGCCAGCACGGTCATCCAACAAATGCAGGAGGCCTACAAGGAAAGAACCTTTGCCATGCACCAAGCCCTCGCTGCGAAAAATGAAAAGCAAGAAGAGCTCGAGGAAACCCGGGCTCGCGCCGACAATCTTCGAATGCAATTAGACGGCATGGCAGCTAAAGTTCTGGATCAGGAGAAGGCCATGAAAGCCATGGCCGAAGAACTTGAACAGGAGCGACGCCTACGACAGCAAGAAGAGAGTCGTAGCCGCGGCCGCACGATGCGTGCGATCCCCAATGACGAAGAAATTCCATCGCTCGTACTTCAGACTCCCCACCGGGGCGGCAAACGTGCCAGCCACGGTACCCTCACCAGTGACTCTGGTTTCGAATCCGGAGATGAGAGTGTTGCCGATAGCGTCTTCTCTCACAAAGAAGGCGTGGAGTCTCCTACATCCACCCTCACCGCGCCCTCCCCCAATCTCTCGCAGGTCGTCCTCTCCACACCCACCGTTGCTCCAACCCAAACCCCCATAACCGCAATCCAAAAGAGCCTCGCCAATGTCACGAGCTCACCAACCCCAACCCGTTCGTCGGCTTACGACCGTGTAATCAAGGGTCTTGCATCGACACGTCTGGGTAGCTCTTTTGTTGGAAACAATGGGAACCCGAACCAGTGCAGCAACTGCCATGGTGTTCCAGCCTCGGAGGCCTGGAGCGTGATGGGAGTTCTCAAGGACGAGAACAGAGGACTGAAGACTCGATTGGGCGAGCTGGAATTGGTCATTGATGACTGCATTGGTCTTGTTGGTCCTTGAGCGAGGCTCGCATGACGACTTGGTTATTGAATTGATTATGTCCATTTGCAATCTCGCATAGACCTGGTGTCTCTATAGAATAGCGCGGCGGCTGTTTGTTTTTCCTATTTTTTTGCACATGATCTGTTCTACGAATGTTCCGATACTCCATAGCAGCCCGCGAGTCCCGGGCGATAATATAGGGTTCTTGATGAAATGCGTGGTGGGAGAGCTGTTCCCATAGGATATGCGTACGCTGGTAGACCCTGAGGCCGCCGGGCTGTAGTGTGGGGATAAGCTCGGGTCGCGCGACACTGGGGTACACCCTCTGGACACATACTGTACACCTCGTAAAAGGACAGCTGGGACAGTAAAATCGAAAGTCGTAGAAAGGGTCCAATCAATTGAGCTCGCCAGCATGAAACGATCGCCGCCTGCAGGTGTTGGGTTGAGTCAACGGGGGTGGTGTGCGGCGAAGACCAAGTGGCCTTAATTAGCGCGAAGCGAAAAGTGGCCAGCGAACCTCTTCTGCGACTTTCCTCCCTCATCTCCTTCCGACATCCCCGTCTTCCACCTCCCCCTCTCCTTTCTTTTCTTTCTCCCATCTCTTCCCCAGCCTTTCCACTCCTTCTGCTGGTGTCAATTCCAGCTACCTCTTTTTCTTTTTCGACGGATTGGAGGGAAGACATTCATCATGAGCGGTCGTAAGTTCATCACCCATCAAATGAGGCTACGCGATCGTCGCAACTCCAAGCGGAAGTTGCCTCGAGCTCGCCCTCAATCTGCTCGCACCTCAGACTCACCATGGCAACCAGTTCGCTTCCTTGACTTGATCAAGCCCTTCACGCCCCTCCTCCCGGAGGTGGCTGCGCCTGAGACCAAGGTGCCGTTCAACCAGAAGTTGATGTGGACGGGCGTACGTTGCTACAAAACCGCGAACCTTCTGTAACCAATCCTAATACTCCTCTCCTCTAGTTGACTCTCTTGATTTTCCTGGTCATGAGCCAGATGCCCCTTTACGGTATCGTCTCCTCCGATACCTCCGACCCCCTATACTGGCTGCGTATGATGCTGGCCAGTAACCGTGGTACTCTAATGGAGCTGGGTATCACACCGATCATCTCCTCCGGTATGGTCTTCCAGGTATGTACAATAACGCCAATTGTTACCTATGGCTACGGGACCACTCAATGCTGACCTATTCTTCTTTTCCCATAGCTCCTTGCCGGGACCCACCTCATCGATGTCAACCTGGACCTTAAGACCGACCGCGAGCTCTATCAGACCGCTCAGAAGCTGTTTGCCATCATCCTGTCCTTCGGCCAGGCCTGTGTGTACGTCCTGACAGGTCTGTATGGTCAGCCCAGCGACCTTGGAGCGGGTATCTGTGTCCTCCTGATTGTCCAGCTGGTTGTTGCCGGTCTTGTTGTCATTCTGCTGGATGAGCTTCTGCAGAAGGGGTACGGTCTGGGCAGCGGTATTTCGCTATTTATCGCTACCAACATTTGCGAGTCCATAGTCTGGAAGGCTTTTTCCCCGACCACCATCAACACCGGTCGCGGCCCCGAGTTCGAGGGTGCTATTATCGCCCTGTTCCACCTTCTTTTGACCTGGCCCGATAAGCAGCGCGCCCTGTACGAGGCCTTCTACCGCCAGAACCTGCCCAACGTTATGAACCTCCTGGCCACCCTCGTCGTCTTCGCCGCCGTCATCTACCTGCAGGGCTTCCGTGTTGAGATCCCCGTCAAGTCTGCCCGCCAGCGTGGCATGCGCGGTTCCTACCCCGTTCGCCTGTTCTACACCTCGAACATGCCCATCATGCTCCAGTCCGCTCTGTCCTCCAACATCTTCCTGATCTCCCAGATGCTGTACTCCCGCTTTTCCGACAACCTCCTTGTCAAGCTTCTCGGAGTCTGGGAGCCTCGTGAGGGCTCTGCTCAGCTGTTCGCCTCCTCCGGTATCGCCTACTACATGTCTCCCCCTCTGAACTTCAAGGAGGCTCTCCTCGACCCTATCCACACCGCTGTCTACATTGCATTCATGCTGGTTGCTTGTGCCCTCTTTTCCAAGACCTGGATTGAGGTCTCCGGCTCCGCTCCCCGTGATGTCGCCAAGCAGCTCAAGGACCAGGGTCTCGTCATGTCCGGCCACCGTGAGCAAAGCATGTACAAGGAGCTCAAGCGCGTTATTCCCACCGCCGCCGCTTTCGGTGGTGCCTGCATTGGTGCTCTGTCCGTTGCCTCTGACCTTCTCGGTGCCCTGGGCAGTGGTACTGGTATCCTGCTTGCCGTGACGTAAGTTTTTGATCGACCCCACACCCGTACAGTTAAGCATTAGTAACATGACTAATCTTGTTTATAGTATCATCTACGGCTACTTTGAGATTGCCGCCCGCGAGGGTGACATCGGTGCCGGCCTGAAGGGCCTGGTCCCCGGCAGCTAAATACTCTGCTGACCAATTTTTCACGAATAGCATGGTAAAGGGATCTCATTTGAGTCCTTTGCCTTTCTTCGTTGAGTTTTTTGTCTTTCAATTCCCGCTCTTATTTTTATTGCCTATGGCAGAATGAATGTGTGCACAGATGTCGCGGCATGGTGAGGCTCAATACCTGGTTGGGGTTGAGCTGTTGTCATGCCGGCGCTGTGAAGGGTCTGTTGCTGTCGTTGACAGTCAACAGTGGGAGGCCCTGTCAAGGGCCCTGTAACCATATTTGATAAAAACCAAATCTATTCTTATTGTTACCACATTCTCCGACTATTACCATGAAGTACTTGGAAATGGTCTATGCCATTCACCCCCTTTGTCTAATGTCTATATACAGTCGTGTATATACAACGTAGATCTCGGACTAGCTATCGGCCGGTTTAGCCAAGAATCCCGGGAGGCAGCCGTTAATCAAGCCAAGTCTCGATGGACCTACACCCGCCGGAATTGCCCTCGGTGAGTGCAATAGGCGAGGCAAAGTTTAAACAGAAGGGCGTAATTTTGCTCCTCGCCAAGCCGACAGACACATTTTTTCCCATTGAGGAAAGTGAGATCTTATGACCATGAAGACAGACATCTTTCCCAGCTATCAAGTGATCACGGGGACCCAATAATTGTTGCAAGCCACTGTTATACTGCAAATGGCAAGCGACGCCCCGTCCAGATCTCTGTCAGAGCGTGACGGTATGGTACGGTACCGTGTCTCCTCGGGTAACTCTCTGTACGGCGAGCTTAATTCGCGGCGAGGGGCAGCCCCGGCATGATTGGCCTGAGGCTACCAGCGTTGGCGGGGAAGTAATTCTCATGGAAACGCGGATTGCGGTTGACTCACTCTTCTCTTCTTAAAACCCCGTCCTCTGCAGTGTGACTCTTCAATCTTTCCGTCCTCCTCCTTTCTTTTTCTTTCACCCCAACTTCACCCCCCTCATCCATCACAATGGCCCAACAGAACGGTTCCTCCAGCAGTGACTTCACTGTCAAGGCCGGCCTTGCGCAGATGCTGAAGGGTGGCGTGATTATGGACGTGGTCAATGCTGAGCAGGTATGCTTGCGATTTTGTCTTTGATCGTTTCAATTGAACTTGCTAACACCTGTTGTGTCCTGCCTAGGCCCGCATTGCCGAAGAGGCCGGTGCTGCCGCCGTTATGGCACTTGAGCGTGTCCCCGCCGATATTCGTGTCGAGGGTGGCGTTGCGCGCATGTCTGATCCCAGCATGATCAAGGAGATCATGGAGGCCGTTACCATTCCCGTCATGGCCAAGGCCCGTATCGGCCACTTCGTTGAGTGTCAGGTACGTTGTGAACCCCACAGAATTTCCCCCTCGTGCGGGGGGCAAAAAAAAAAAAAAAATTTTTGACACCATACTAACATGTTGCCTCGCGCAGATCCTCGAGTCCATCGGCGTCGACTACATCGACGAGTCCGAAGTCCTGACCCCCGCCGACGATGTCTACCACGTCACCAAGACCCCCTTCAAGGTCCCCTTCGTCTGCGGCTGCCGCAACCTCGGCGAGGCCCTCCGCCGTATCTCCGAGGGTGCCGCCATGATCCGCACCAAGGGCGAGGCTGGCACCGGCGACGTCGTCGAGGCCGTTAAGCACATGCGCACCGTCAACGCCCAGATCAGCCGTGCCCGCGGCATTCTGCAGTCCAGCGCCGACCCCGAGCCCGAGCTGCGCGCATACGCCCGTGAGCTCGAGGCTCCCTACGAGCTCCTCCGTGAGTGCGCCGAGAAGGGTCGTCTACCCGTCGTTAACTTCGCTGCCGGTGGTGTTGCGACCCCCGCCGATGCGGCTCTCATGATGCAGCTGGGCTGCGACGGTGTCTTCGTTGGCTCCGGTATCTTCAAGTCCGGTGACCCCAAGAAGCGTGCCCGTGCCATTGTCCAGGCCACTACTCACTTCAAGGACCCCAAGGTCCTTGCTCAGGTTAGCGAGGGTCTTGGTGAGGCTATTGTCGGCATCAATGTGTCGCAGATGCCTGCTGGTGACAAGCTGGCTGGTCGCGGTTGGTAAGTTGGGTGCCTCTCATTTTGTTAATGTACATTTCTTGCCCCTTGTTCTTTACGGGTTTTTTGGGGCGAATTTCAAAATTACCTCATATATGAGCCACGAGCCGATGCCTTTTTTGCATAGATACACAAAATTAGATTCTGTCTTAATCTGATTCCTATCTCTACATATACTGTTGTAGGCACAATTGCATCGCCACGACTCCGACTGGGGGTCGTCACTTCGCAGGCTGGTCCAATCCAAACTTTTGCCCCTCCCATTCCACCCCGTCGGGCGACCCAACCGCCAGTCACGTTCTAGAATCCTCCCAAAAGCAGATATTAGTAACATAGCACTGAGTCAAATGGAGCAGCCTACCCTCAGGCACCTTGGCACCCTAAGGACCTTTGGGTACAGTGTAAGGCCACAAGCATGTATGGTAACCACACAATAGTGAACGGGTAGGGCAGATCACCGATCATCTGATAGGTTCACGCCTCCGAACCGATCGCCGAAAAACACTCTGGGGAAAGCACTGCCAGTCTCCCAGCGCGACTTGCAAGCCACGCTGCGGCGGATCCTCGCGAGTCCGCTTCTGTTACCCCCAAGCAGCATGTCCAATCGGTGCGGGATGGGCTTGGAACTGGCACCGAGTCTACCCGTCTGCGGAGCCTGCGAGTTCGGCGCCGCGCGTATGCGTATGTATTGGTACGTTATGTATTTTACGAAGTTACAGGTGGTCAATGTCTAAGCCATGCACCTGCCTGTGCTTGACTATGGCCTACCTTCCTGGCTTCAAGTTATTGGTGCCATTATGAAATATGATGCATAATACTGGCAGTTCTCTAGCATGGACCTACCATGACACCCTGCCGACACAAGAAGGACAATATTTGTCCGACGCTGTCTTCGAGTAAGCTGTATTGCCGCAATCATGCGGGAGAGCATACTAGACTACCTATGGCGCTGGCACGATCACAAAAACCAGACTTCGTCGCTTGAGAGATTAGACGATGTGTATACCGTCAAGAAAGTCCCCGAAGGAATCGATGGAACTTTTCCGATATACCGATTGCTTATCGTGTTCCCATCTGCCCAGCAACGCTATTTGGGCCATGTCGTGATAAGCAGGCAGACTTGATTTCACTATCAGTGCGTCTTGAGGACCGAAGCCTCCCAAAAAATTCAAGCCACCAGATGAACATTCACTGTGGCAATGCGGGTAAATACGAAATACAGTCTAATGAAGCGCTGCCATCTTGATGAATCCTGATAGGTTCGAATCACTGGACGATGATCTAGTACTTTTGGAATATCCAATGTTTATATTCTGGTGGATTGTTGCTGCTCAGGAACGGGCTGGTTTCTAAAGGAAGTTATGCATTAGATGAAATTTTATTCTTGTTGTTTCCTTGCAACTGTCTCCATACCAAGCACGCGTAAGCTTGAGAAATCATGGGGCAGAAAAAACTCGAAGCAGGTCCCCAACCTGACGAAGTCCAGATCTCGGACTCGGAGGAGATCCACATGAAGTTAAATTTAGCCTCATCAGTTTGATCGCACTGAGCTTCAACACTTCGGATAGCTGGGTGGGTATTGGATCCAACATTCCACTCGTACTTGCCGCGAGAGGAAGAGTCTCTCTTCTATATGGGACCATTGTCATTTCTTTCACGATCACTTGCACTGGAGTCAGTTTGGCAGAGCTGGCCAGTGTCTACCCAACAGAAGGAGGACAGTACCATCTCAGCTCCATCATTGCTCCGAAGCGACACAGCAAATGGATATCTTACTTTTGCGGGTTGCCCGGTGTTTTCTCCTGGATTGCGATTGCGGCATCGATCGGTCTGATAGTTACGGAGTTCGTCTTTTCTCTGACCATCAGCTACAACCCGGACCTGCAGACCAAACGGTGGCAATATTTCCTGCTATACCAGGCTGTGCAGTTGGTCATATTTTGCTATAATCTTTATGCCATTCATAAGACCATCTAGATTTATGATGTGACGTGTATGTGGAGCTGTGCTCTTTCGGATGTTCCTTTCTGATTTTTTTTTATTCAACGAGATAGGCTTCTTCTCGATCGCCTTGTTCATCGTTGTTTCTATTATTTGCCCAGTTCGCTCGTCTTCTCGACCCGATACCAGCCAGGTCTGGATGCGATTCATCAACAGCTCAGGAGGATGGTCAAACGGCATTAGCTTTCTGACGGAGCTATCTACTCCGTCATATATGCTGATCGGAATTGATGCGACGATGCACCTTGCTGAAGAGTGTCTGGAGCCTACTCGTATCATTCCGAAAGCTATCATGTCGACCGGTATTGCGGGTATAATCACCGTTTTTGAATTTTCTGTGGGTATGTGCTACAGCCAGTCAAATGCCAGCAGTCTGCTTGAATCTCCGATCCCGTAAGTGATGTACAGGCACGAGTTGGTATTTTCGAAGGTTCAAAGTTCCCAGGATACCGCTATATGTCCTCTGGGAAAATTCAGAGCCTTTGCAGCCTCAACCGCAACAATTGCGCCGACCGTCGAGCTTCCGGTGAAATTCATCTTGCGCACTTCCGGAGCATGCATCAGACGATTCGTCACGGTCGCTGAACCATGACGCTCCGTATTAAAGCACATTCAGCACACCGGGCGGAAGACCCGCTTCGTGGAATATCTCGCCAATATGATGGAAGCAGCGTGGGCTCATTTCTGCGCCTTTTAGGATGCACGAATTACCCGCTGCTATCGGATATAGAGTTGCGGAACGCCGAGGAGGTACGCTGCGTTCCAGGGGGGCTATTCTCAGGACGACGCCGTAGGATACTTTGTAGAGCAGGGCATTCTGTCCGTTCTCTCGTGGGTGTGGAATTTGCCACATTAGGCTCTGAGAAAGTCGTCCTGCTGCGTCTCTGAGCATTTCGGCTGCGGAGGCTGTATTGAATCGAGCGAAGCCTGCGTCTGTGCCGATCTCCTCGCGGATCGTGTCTTCGAGTTCATCGCGGCGTTTGTCAAATAGATCTGCGGATCGCAGGAGTATATCGCGGCGAAATGAGGGTTTGGTGGTAGCCCATGCTGGAAAGGCTGCTGAAGCAGCAGCTAAGGCATCATCTGCGTCTGTCGACGAGGCGCTCGAGCATTGATAGATGGTCTTCTCGGTAATGGCGCTGTGGACTGTGAAGGGATTGGTAGTGACTCGTTGGCGGCCGTTAATCCAGAGTGGAATGGCCTGGCGGAGAGTGGATGCGCCAGCAAGCTTAGACAACGTCATGGCATCGGTCCTGCATACACATCGCCTCTACCCAAAAAGAGGTTCTTCGATTGCCGGGTGCTGGCTGGCCAACGGGATCGGGGGGATATACTCATATACATCATAGTGGAGATGGTCTGTTGTAAGGGAAGTTGAGTGGGGAACGCATGGGGGTCGATCCACGGTTTCGGACTTTCCTCCCTGTTTCCTCAATTTTCGGAATCTTCACTCCACTCGAGAAGCCCCAATGCACACAGGTAGGAAGACACTAAAAATGACCTATCGCTGGTCGATATTTTCGAATTGTCATAGACCATGTCGACAATTTAGCTAGACACGTCCGTACCGCTACTATGCTATCTACTAGTTGCCACCAGTGTACAGCATACCTACTGTAATCACTTCGGTAATTATACAATCGTAGCCTATTGTAACTTAAGGTAGGCTCTTCCAGGCGACTACGATAAAGAAAGATACCATCTTCCCCGCCAATCAGCGCCAGCAGTCATTAGCGATGCCTCCTCATGCGGGGACGCCCGTGACGATTACCCGTAGAACACTCCTTTCCCAACCTCCAACCTCCTCCAAGAAACACTTCCTCCACAGGCAACATGACAATGTGACAAAATGTCATCAGCAGGGCAAGAAGCAAATGAACAGGACAGTGCATCGCAACGCAAGACCCGGGCGCCATACATCCAACGCGCCTGCATCGAATGCAAACGTCGCAAACAGCGCTGCAGCGGCCATGATCCCTGCAAGAATTGCGAGAGTCGATCGGTCCGATGCAAGTATAGCAACAATGACAGTCCGCCCATTCTGAATGAGCCGGCGACCGACTATCTTACGGCGGTCACTAGGTGAGCAATTTCAATCTGCAAATTGGACGAGGTGCACCGACTGACCCTCCGACAGCCAAGTCAAGGCGCTGAATAGCCAGGTTGAGTCCATGCAGGCCGAGATTCGGTCTCTCAAGCAGGTGACGGGCATTGAAGAGCTAGAGGAAACATCTGGCAGTGATTCTCTCAGAGACAAACGGGAGCTGTTTGAGCAGCGACAGTCCAAAAAGCGGAAGCTGCCACCTCCAGCTACCATCGCGGTTTCCCCGCCGCCAATCCAGGGCCCGCGCTACCAAGGCCTTACCAGTGCAGATTACAGTCTCAAGCTGACAAGCCTCAATCTTGCCCAGATGCAAAATCCCACGGGTGCAAAACCGTCGGATCTAGATGCCTGCTATGATCGCGGCGAAGGCAAAGAGAAATCGCCAAGTGAGACCAAGGTCTCTGAGATGGGTTCCCAGTCCTCATCCGACCAGGTTTCTGTGCAAGTCTTTACGGAAATATCCCACTCAAAAGCACGAGAGCTTGTGATATTGTACTCTGAAGTGGTGGGGTCACTGCACCCGATCGTGGATATTTCCATCGTGCTTGAATGTGTGGATGGATTGTATGCTCGACTGGAAGCAACGAAGGATAACCCGGAGAGGCAGACTGGTCGATATGATGTGATTGTGGTTCGATTGATTTTGGCTATTGCGTTGCTATCAGAGCAGAAACACAACTCGGCTTTGATTGAGAGCTGCTACGAGGGAGTGGAGCAGGAGCTCAAGTCGATTCTCTGCTCGGAGACTGTCAGTTTGCGCGGCGTGACGTTGGTATTGCTTTGGGTAAGATCACAAACTGAGCGAGCCAGACGCACTGGTATCGTGATGCTAATATCATTTGCTAGGCTATCTATCACCTCTATTCGAATCGGGTGCGAATGGCATGGAGACTGTGCGGCACTTCCGCGTCTCTCGCTATGGAGCTTGGTCTTCATCGCCCGGAAACACTACAGAAGGCATTTCCCAACGATTCAGAGCGATTCAAAGCTGTACGGGTCATGTGGAGCATCTTTATTCTCGATCACGGATGGAGTGCTGCTCTTGGCCTGCCGCGGAACTTTGATGATGCGGCTCTCGATAGCACACAGTTGGTCCCGGTAGGTCCTAGCTACATCGCATTCCCGCTTATGTACAGATTTTTGACTTGGAGTTTGTACTTGACCAGAGCGACTCTGTTTATTTACGATCGATGGCATCGTACTGTGTTATTAGCACCAAGATCGTAAATGCCACAAGCAAGGTCCCTGTCGATGCTCAGGTCTACGAGGACGAACAGTTCCAATTTCTGAACTATCAGATCGATCGCTGGCAGCTGACTGTGCTAGACGGCTTCATCACCAACCCTGCAGCCGGACACAACATGACTAGCGATCCCTTTGACTCAGTCAGTACGCTCCTTTACCTTCGCGCCAACCAACTCCGCATCCTTTTGCTGCGGCCTCTCTTTTTCGCCGAAAGTCCTGTCAAACCAGATCGGACAAAGATATCGGCTAGTCTACAGCTCGCCATACGCACCATATCCGTCATATACCATTTGAACTCGACAACCGACATCTACCGCAAACAACACCCCTTCTTCAGCCACTTCCTCATCTCCGCAACGTCTTTGATCCTCCTCATCATCACGTACCGTGGAGGTCCCGATCTCTCGACCATTGAGCCAAGCGTCTTCAACCCACAGGATATTTGTAAGTCACTCCAACGAGCCATCGAGCTGATTACAGAGTACTCCGGCATCTCGAACTACTCCCAGCAACTACACAGACGACTTCTATCGATAGTGGGACTGCTAGCGCGCCTGGATATTCTTTCGCTGGACGTTGATTCTGGCAATCCACGCGAACAGCATATCGCCCACGCACAGAAGCCCGCGCACTCCCCGATGGCTGTATATATGCCCGAATCAGCGGACTTGGGCTCGTCCTTCTATACATCGCCGCCCTTGACCTCGGCTGGGACAGGACAGTCGCAGCATCAGGAGTCTATATCTGATACGATCCCCTTCTATCAAGATGATCACCCGCAAATGGATACTTTTTTGAATGGGACTATTTGGAACGAGCTGGATAAATTGCTGGTGTCTCGTCTGCATTCGGCGGAGTCGCCTATGGATCTTGGCGATTCACGGCCCGAGTACGGTACCATGTATGACCATAGCCAGTAACACTACTGGTATTCAGGATCAAATACCACCTTTGATCAGCATAAATTATTACATATTATGTCACAGATAGCAGCAGAATTGTATTTCTGATTACCCTTAGTCGAAGGAGTTGATTCCATGCGTCTTCTGTGCGAAGATTCTGATCCCCTCATTCCGACGCGCTTGGACCCCTTCTAACCCAGAGCGTTCAAGGGATCGCCATCGAATTAGCACCAACTAATTACCCTCTTCCCCTCGCTGAGTTGATCGCCTTGCGATCCGAGTCCCAAGCAAGCCACGATGGCCAGGAAAGTGTCGACGCAGGAAATCGCACAACACGCCCAGCCGGACGATATTTGGATCGTGGTCAACGGCAAGGTCTACGACGTGACCAAATTTGCGCCGGAGCATCCTGGCGGTGCGGAAGGTATAACCCTCTCAACAATGAAACCTGGAATGTCGAAACTAATAAAAATAAGTTATTTACCAATTCGCCGGTCGCAATGCCTCACAAACATACAATAGCACACACTCCCCAGCTTTGATCAAGGACATCGACGAGTGTATCGTCGGAGACTTGGATCCAGCAACTATCACAGAAGAATGGCGCAATGGAAAAGAACCAGTCAAACCAACCTCCAACTCTGGGGAGTACCGACAGCCCGCCCTAGACGAAATAATCAACCTGGACGACTTCGAGCACGTCGCGAAGAACACCTTCACCCCCAAATCATGGGCCTACATCAGCGGTGCCGCGAACGACTGTTTCACGCGAGACGCTAACCGCGACTTTTTCCAGCGCATATGGCTTCGACCTGCTATCATGCGCGATGTGTCTACCGTCAATACCAAGTCGACTCTTTTTGGCTGTGATCTTGACATTCCAGTTTATATATCGCCTGTTGGTGCTGCGAAGACGAGTCATGAAGAAGGGGAATTACCTCTTGCCAGAGGTGCTGCTTCCTCGGGAATTGTCCATTGTATTTCTACCATGGCATCGTATTCTCTTTCTGAAATTCTGGATGAGACTCCCCAGCAGGCGTTTTACCAGCTTTATATCAATAAAGAAAGGGCCAAGACTGAGGCGCTGGTGCGACAGGCGGAGAGCACTGGTAAGGTCAAGGCACTATTTACCACAGCTGATCTACCAGTTATGTCGAAGCGCGAAGCGGACGAGCGGATCAAGCCGGAGGGAAATATTCAATGGATCAACGTGGCAAAAGATAACAAGCCGAAGAAGAGTACTGGGCTCGCGAAGGCAGCGAGCTCATTCATAGACTCCAGTCTGACATGGGATGACCTGCGCTGGCTCAGGAACACCTCGAAACTCCCGATTATACTGAAAGGTGTGCAACGGGCGGAGGACGCGCTTCTCGCGATGAAGGCTGGATTCGACGGGATAGTAATCAGCAATCACGGGGGACGAGCTGCGGATACCGCCGCACCTTCCATTCTTGTCTTACTTGAGATCCACCGGTACTGTCCCGAGGTCTTTAGGAGAATGAAAGTTCTTGTGGATGGGGGATTCCGCCGGGGCTCGGATGTTGTCAAGGCTATCTGTCTTGGGGCTTCTGCTGTGGGTTTGGGCAGGTCTTTTGCTTTTGCTCTTAATTATGGGCAGGAGGGGATTGAACATGCTGTTGGTTGTGAGTATACATTATACCCTAAATTTTGCATGTGGTGAATTGGCTAACTTCTTGTAGTGATGAAGGAGGAGATCCAAACGGCTACTCAGTTGCTTGGAATGACGGACTTGATGCGGGATGCTAGTCCAGCCTATCTTAATACGGCTGGCGTGGATCACTTGTTGCCCCCTAAATATGGCCTATCTGCGAAGGATGTTATCGGGCGACAGAACAAGCTCTAGAGATTATTTAAGATAGCAATATTTCAATATCTCGGGTCTTACTTTATCTCAAATCAAATTTGAGAAATTTGTAGTTGTCGGGGCATATCCTCCTGTCAGAACAAACTAGCGATGACCCACTGCTAGCGTCTGATGAATAACATCTCTTGCTTGGTGTACGCATTCTTGCACTGGGCTGCGGCTCCGGTGTTGTGACCGCCGAGGGCCGGCGTGTGGGATCTAGGGTGATTTCCAACTAGACTGATCAATCTACATCTATCTACATGAATCAATTGTCTTTTGCTTTGGAGCATACACACTGTCCACTTAACTGTGTACACAGTACCTAGCTGGTGATACCAACGGTAGTCACATCAATTGAGATGTCCGTGGTCCTTTTCTGGTGCCTAGTCTTGCTCCGCGGTAATATCATGGCCTCGAGCAAAAAAAATTTTTTTTTTTCCTTAAGAAAAATACTAGTAATTACTCTCAAGCTTTTCCTGGGGTTGGCTTTGGAATGGAATTCCCTTCACATTTTCGGAATACAATTCTCCATTATCGGAAGGAGTAGGCGGGAACTAGCATGTAGAATGATCAAGTCCCTGATAACGGAATGAAAGCTTCCAAGTCCACAACAAGATATCCTGGACCCAGAAATATCCCGTGTTTTGATCCCAACCTTGCTTTGAATTTTCGTATTCAGTCTGAACAAGATGTGAGCGTACCAGACCTGCAAAACTACACCCTAAGGCAGTCACTAACAATTTCATGAAGGATCTATACTGCATCAAAAGCCCTCTTCGAGGCGCTATGGCACGTAAGTAAAGCAACACATTCCTATGGAATCCAGAATCTCCACTGACTCTCATAGGCCGGGGTCGCCCATGTATTCGTGAACCTAGGCTCGGACACCCAGCCATCATGGAGGCAATTGTGCACAGTAAAACACACAAAAAGGGACAGTGTCCAGAAATCGTGACGTGCCCGCAAGAGGTATGAATCATGAATCTCGAGACTCTCCATCGCTGACTCTGTCAGATGGTCGCAGTATCCATGGCAGACGGCTTCGCTCGCCTACGGCAAACAACAAGCCGTCATCGTCCACGTCGATGTCGGAACACAAGCACTAGGCTGCGCGGTCCACAACGCATCCGCAGCGTACTGCCCTGTTCTGATCTTCGCGGGCCTCTCACCCTACACCATCGATGGTGAACTCCGTGGGTCCCGCACTGAATATGTCCACTGGTTACAGGATGCAAAATATCAGAGACGTATTGTCGATCAGTATTGTCGGTATACGGACGAGGTTCGAACGGAGAGGAATATCAAGCAAATGGTCAATCGTGCCCTGCAATTTGCAAAGAGTGACCCACCCGGTCCGATGTACCTGACTGCCGGCCGAGAGGTATTTGGAGGAGGAGATTGAGCCGTATGATATCGACCAGTCTCAGTGGGGATGCGTTGAGCCAGCGTCTCTGCATGAGAACGGGGTATTGGAGCATCGCTGAGCTGCTTGTGTTTGCAAAGAATCCGACGGTTATCGTTGGTCATACGGGTCGTAAACACACGACGCTGCCAGAACTGGTCTGCGTGTACTCGATTGTCTGGGGAGCACGCCTGCTTTCCCTTTTCGCACCCTGCTTCGTTGGGTCTGGGGATTGGGACGCACGAAATTATTCCAAAGGCAGATGTCATCCTTGTTGTCCACGCTGTTGTACCCTGGATTCCAACCCTCTGCCGACCATCGCCGGATGTGCAGATCGTTCATATCGACATCGATCCGTTGAAGAAGAATTTGTCTCTCTGTTACATCCTCGCGAAGCAGACTTTCCGTGCCGATGCGACGATTACATTCCGCCAGATCCATACCCATATCACGTCCAGTGACGTTTTCCGAAAGATCCTCGCCACCAATGAATTTCGTCGAAGAGCTACTGCGCTGAAGCAAGCCCATGCCGAGCGTCTTGCTGCACTTGCTAAAGCAGCGGAGATGCCTTCCGGTCTCGCAGCACCAGTCAATATTCATTATCTCGGTCGGGTACTCCGCGAGTCCCTGCCTTCGGATAAGATCTGGTGTCTGGAAACGGTGACCAACGCGACGCCCATAACAAACCAGCTACAAGTCGATAGGCCAGGTCACCTGGTAAAGTGTGGCGCTGGCGGTCTCGGCTGGTCTGGCGGCGCGACGCTCGAAGTCTAGATGGCAACCGATCATCTTGCTGGTGGGGTAGGGAAAGGCAAGTTCGTATGCGAGATTGTCGGAGATGGAACGTACATGTTTGGGTCGCCCGGGACAGTGTATTGGATTGCGAGGCGGTATGAGTTGGCCACGCTGACCATCGTGCTGAATAACAAGGGTGAGTCCAGATAATCCCTTCACAGAAAGATATGTCGACACTGACGATTTTGATAGGGTGGAACGCTACTCGAAATTCTCTGGAGCTGGTTCATCCCACTGGGCTTGGTTCGAAGGTGAACAACATCGACCTGAACATCTCGTTCACTCCTACTCCCGACTTTCCTGGGATTGCCAAGGCTGCTGCTGGGAACCATGTCTGGACTGGAATTGCTATAAATGCTGAAAATCTTGGGCATCTATTGCCCCAGGCTGTTGAAAGCGTTCAGAATGGGGTTTTGGCTGTCCTAGAAGTTCGTCTGGGCACTATGTGGCAGGCAAGCGAGACAACTTCACGACTCTAACTTTTCTTTATTACTTTTAGGTGATAAGAATTCATGATCCATATAACCTTATCTGCTTCTACTCCTGAAGTAGAGCTTTGCTTTGTTTCAAACATTGAAATAAGGGTGTCGAGCTTGCTCCACATGGTATCCGGATCAACTCGATATCCCCTGGGCTCATTGATTCGGAGCGGACTCGGTTTGTGTGGGACCTCAAGAGCCCCGAAGACTCTGCCAGCATGGATACAGCGCCTCCGCTCTCTCGAATTGGGAATTTCAATGACCTGGCTGGCGCAGTTATCTACCTGCTCAGTGACGCCTCCGCCTATACCAACGGGGCAGATATCGCTATTACTGGGGGGCTGCATATTGGGAGGATCGAAGCTTGATCTGGAATATTGTCATTTGATGATCATTTGATTTCTCATGGAGATACTTGATACAGCTAGAGAAATATCTGCGTACATTGATCGGTATTTTAAGACACAAATACATTGCAGCCGTTTATCGGAAGATTGTCCATCCCCTGGAACTTCACGCTGGCTAGAGAAACCTTTTCATCCATCCTTCAGTTAGCGGAAGCTCAAACACATTGCACCAATCTTTCTGGTGATTTTCAATTTCCTTCGCAATTCCTTGGAGGTATGCGAAGTCTTGACGGTGATCCCCTTCAGCGTCGGTTGGAGGGGTTGTAAGCCTTTCCACCCTGCATCCGACGATTCTCGTTCGCCATACGCATGTTGTATGTGGCGAGGAGGCAATTCCGGTTCAATTCATGAAACTTCCCGATTTGCTTCTCCCAAACCCTCAGTTCTTCGCCTTCGAGATCCTTGCCTGCCTTCTGGCGCGCGATGCGTACATCGGCTGTCTGATCGATCCGAGTCTGTGTCATGGCAATTCCCCACATGGCTTTGGCTAGTATCGCTCGAGTTTGCTCAATCCATTCACCGACTTGGTTCTCGGGCAGGTCCACAGGGAGGTAAATAACGTACTTCATTACCTGGTCCTTGATCACCGTTGGATAGTTGTCGAGCGGGTTTCTCTTCTGCTGCAAAGCCGGGCGTTTGAAAGCAGGCTGTCCATTTCGAGGGCCAGGTTGAGGACCAGCCTGGGACAGAGGAGCAGGCTGCGGAGCATTGCTTTCTTCATCCTCTTCGTTTTCTCTCTTCCGCTTCGTCTGTGTGCTCTGAGGTGCTTGTTCATTCGACGGCTGCTCGGTAGGATTGGGCTGAACGTGCTGGGCTAGAGCCTGCTGGACTGCGAATTGCTGAGGCTGGAGTTGCTGAGGCTGGAGTTGCTGAGGCTGGAGTTGCTGAGGCTGGAGTTGCTGAGCCTGGAGTTGCTGAGCCTGGAGTTGCTGAGCCTGGAGTTGCTGAGCCTGGAGTTGCTGAGCCTGGAGTTGCTGAGCCTGGAGTTGCTGACTCGGGCCCTGTAGCTGCTGGAATTGAGCCTGCTGGACCTGATCCTGCTGGACATGAGCTTGCTGGTTCTGAGCTTGCTGGTTCTGAGCTTGATGGGCCTGAATTTGCTGCCATGCCTCGATAATTGTTCCCATGAAGATGGACAGCTCGAGGAGTTCTGCAAATGCAGCTTTGTACGCGTCGCTTCCTTCATCATTGTCGATGATAGTTTCCCAGTGCTGCCACGTCTGATTGAAGTAATAGGTTCTTTCTTGGTCGTCGAGGGCATCGATCAATAAAACTTGGTCCGATCGGATCAAGTTACCAATTTGGGGATTGGGGTTATTAATGCAACCTGCCGGGTTGAAGGGTTCATCGCTAAGGATGGGTGGCGCATCCATGTTGACAGACTGAGCCAGTGGCTCAGTGATTCACAGAAATGCCTTGTAAAGTAGTGGCCGACCAGTGAATGATGAGTTGCGTGGGAATTGCGTGAGTGTTTGAGGAGGGGGTGGATAGTGGGGGTGAGATAGAATAGGAGAGATAGGAAGACCGGAGGATGTGGGCTTTGTTGTGGTTGTCAGGGACGCGGCGTGGTCTCGCCTTTGTGATGGAAAGTGCAACGGGGTGGGTGTTGTCCGGTGGCGCCGAGTTCTCTTTGTACTCGCGTTCGAGGAACAACAGGAATGATTTACTTGACTCTTAGCTTCTGGAGGGGCATTCTGACTCGTCATTTCAGTACCATGCTAATGATCTCTAAATTTACAGCTCATCTCATCGCTTCGCCCCACAAGACCCATCGCCGGACACACTCGTCTACGCGACGCAGCGCTTCTTTGTGTGCCTCAACCTCGAACCACTCGCGATGCTCTTTCCCACACTCAGCGCACTGTCCAAGATCACGGATCCTCAAATCGGCGAGCTCGAGATGAATTAGTCTTTCTACACGATGCACATGGGGGACTTTTCTGCCTGGTACCAAGGACGCCTCGGGAGCTCCAGACTGCGGCACTCGAGCCGGCGAAGAGGACGTGAACGAGGACGGTGTATAAGGATAATAACGGATCAAGGTAAGATCGTGCGAGCATTGGCGTGTCCACTCAGCAAGTCGTCGATGGACATTACTTGTTCTCCCAATCTTCAGTCTGATTGTCCCAGGCCCGGTAGATGATGGGTTAGAAGCCAATGCGTTGAGGTCTCGCGCTACACGAATAGCATCGCTGACGCTGTGCGATTGTGGCGGAGGCCGAAGAGAGCCGCTCTTCTGAGGAGTCTCAGGAAAAAGGGAAGATGCGATATCCCTTGGCACAGGAGGTCCTGCGGTCCCGTTTCCTCGCGATGATGTTGTTGGTGTTACCCAGAACATATAAATATAGCCTTCTTCATCAGCACGGGAGATCGGCTTGGCCAGCTCGGTGAGAAGGATGGACGTCGTCTGTGGAGAATGTACAGAAGGAATCCATGACAGAAGAGACTGCGTCTGCGACGACTTTCTCGAGTTTTGGACAGAAGGACGAGATGATGTCTGCAAGGTGGATGATATTTGCTGTGCAGATGACGGGATGCGGTCATTTTGTCGGCCCTGGTATGGATTCTGCGGAAACGGCGAGGGACCATGAGCTGGAAGAGTCTGCATTGGTTTCTGGACTGGGAGCGGCGGTCTAGAATCATCGTCGCTCTCTTCGTCTATGATCTCGAAGCAGCAGAAAGTCCTTTTCTTCTTCTTTTTCGGACGAGGCCGAGGCTTTTCGCTCAGTCCGGTTTGGTTGGTGCGCCGTCTCGGCGGCGGCTTTTGCGGCTGATCATTGATCTCCAGTACACCCAGTCGATCCATGAGGGTATCGATACTGGTTCTTGGTTTCTCCTGTTTCTCTGGGATAGGCGCATGATGCTGTGGAGTCGAAAAAGATGCCTGATCTTTGTGCTGCCAGCAGAACAAAGACACCGCATCTATTGTTTCATGTCGAGTCCCTTTCTTTCGAGGGATTGAGGCACCCGGTGGGCTCTGAGATGGTGCGACAGCGCGGCGACATGGCCTGCCTTGCGTGGTGATGCCTCTACATGTGGTTGCAGGATTCCGAGAATCCGAACGTGGTAGCAAAGACTCTGGTGTATTTGATATATAAGACATGCGTTGGTCTGCAACCAAGGGTGGGAACAAAGAACGTATAACCCTGGGTCGCGTAAGGCTAGAAGTATTGAAAGAAGATCCCCGGCTAAAAAGGCTCCTGAAAGGCCTGCAGGCCCGCGGTGCGGTGAGACGCAGGAATGCCCAGGCAGCCTCAGACTCCACTTGACCACGTCAGGCGCGAAAGGATGTTATTTTTAATTTCTCTGTGGTCTCCAGTCATTTGCATGTTTTGTTTGTGACCAGCACCGCCTCGTTGTGGCTGTATCGGTGGCAGAGACACATGAGCCATGCTTAGTCACTGTCAAGTGCAAATTGACCATTTCAGGTGATATTCCGCTCTTATGATATCCACATATCAACCAGCTCGCGTAGCTCAGTTGGTAGAGCGCGGCACTAGTAATGCCGAGGTCTTCAGTTCGAATCTGGACGTGAGCAATTTTCTTTTCTTTTTTTAACGTTTTTTTTTAGCTCACACTGTTCGGTCGTTTGCAAAAAGTGGTTTCCTCCTTTTTTTCTCTCCAAAGACATAGTGGGATGATTGGGGATGGCGGGTATCACAGGAGAAACCGGGTGCAGTGTGGTCCAGGCTCCCGCTTGATGCAGAGAACCAACAAATCTGATGGGTCGTATCAGGCCGATGGTTAAACGTAGCAACAAGACTCAGAGACAAGAGTGCGAAGCATCGCATAGCACTAAATTACCCTAAAATATTTACCATACGACATATATATTGCATTTTATTAGCTACTCTGAGATACTGATCGTCTATGTTCTTTGGCATTTTCTGATATGTCCGACAGTGCTTTTTGGTGACACTTTGCTCCATAGATGTAAGGTTTTCAGAAAATGATGCAACGAATCCAATACTCCATTTCCACCAAATGATCTAGAGAACTTCGTAATTTGTGTAATATGATCATGATCTCATTCTTTATTAGAGGGAGGAGCACTATTGAGTGTAATCAAAGCTCATGTTGCGACATTTCAACCAAAACGACCTAACGAGTTCCAACGTTTGCGACCGGGCACCCCTGGCAACCATAAGAGTCTCCAGGAAACGCGATTTGTCCTGCGGAGAGAAAACCGGCACCAAGTTGCCATTCGCATCGATCACCTGAGCGTCGAGTGTCTCCAACGCGGCCTCCAGGCTAGGCCGTGCCTGTCTCATCTTGTTGAAGATCGTACGTCGGAGTGCATCAGTGAGGGATGGGAGATCGGACCGTGAGCAGCGCCCAGCGAACTGTCGGATTAAGGTTTGACACAGTGGAGGAATAAATTGCTCCAGGACTCGTTCGATGTCTGCTGTCTCTTCTGGTGTGCGGCCACGGAGATCCATCAGGGTGACCCAGAAGTTCGAACCGGAGCGTATGGTCAGAGGTTCAGGTCTGCTGAGTGCATGGATTGTGAAATTCAGAAGGATAATGAAAACCGGTGGACGTTGCACTGAGGTATCACCGTTCGAAGATGGGACTGGTGTCGAAAGCGAGAACGAGAACAAAATGTGGTAGTATTTCGGGAGAAGGCGAGCAAGGAAGTCTATGCCGGCATTGGCGGTTTCCGGATCGTAGAGGTCCGGGTTTTCGAGCATGGAGGCGAACAATTGGGCCACGTGAACGATCAAGGAAATGGCTTCGTCGCGAATGTGTGCCGAGTGCGAGGCGTGGGAAGCAAGGAAAGAGGATGCAGTGGCCATAATCACATCTGTCCCAGAAATACCCAGCGGGAAGTTTTTGATGAAATCAACGGTCAATGAGGGAGGAAAGACGAAAAGCCCCGATGACTCGGTGTACCCAGCCTTGAGAATATCACAAGCCGATTCTATGATGCCACTATCTACTGGGAAATCCACAATGAGAAGACGCATTGCTTCCATAATCAGCTGCTGTACTCCAGAGCCTGGTCCAGCATTCCAGAATGATGGTGGATACGGGTTCTGCTCCTCTGCTGCGTCAAGATTGATTACTTCGTCTGATTCCGTGCGAAGGCCCTTTCCAATGCTAGCTATGCAGCCTAGAATAAGGTGACCGTGTTCGCGGGCTGCTTCATATGCCGAGCTAGCCTCTTCTCGCGCTCTTTTAGCCTCCTGAACAAAGAATCCAAAGATTCTTTCTAGTGTTTGAGCCTTCTCTTCATCGGCAGGTAACCTCTGAATGATGGCCGCAATGCCCTCGAGGACCTTCGGCATGGTCGACACAGTCGCGGTCGGCTTCGTGCGGAATTGGTCAAACTGGTCGAGGAAAACAGGGAGCTCTACGGTCAAGACACGAGCGCAGGATTTTGAAAGTGTCAAAATAGATCGCGAGGCTGCATGCGCGCATGGTTCATAGCTGAGTGACTGGAAAAGAATGTTCAATACTCCCGGAAGAAGGGAGTTGTGACGTTCAAAGTATGACTGATATTTTCCGAAAGTATCCACCAGTGTTTGGCGGGCTTTGAGGGAGATATTGGCGTGACTGTATGTGCAGAGTTGAGTAAAGGCTTCACTGCCAAAAATGGCATCTAGGCATTGATCTGCATGTCCGTTTTCATCAACTGCCTCGGAGAGCTGGGCAATACAAAACATCGCGGCTTCAAAGCCACGCCAATCTTGATTGCCGAGGTGCGTTGTTGCGCTTTCCTGGAAAACGCTCACTAGCTCTACGCCCAGGATAGGGTAGGCTGCTAGCAGGTAGTCGCAAGCTTCGTATCGAAATGCATGAAATTCACTCCGCTCATCGTCGCCCCAGTCTTCCATATCCTCAGGTGCGGGATACAAGAGTTTTTGGAACAGACCAAGCACAACTTCGGCTAATTGGCCCTTGAGAAGCTCGCCCTTGAGCTTTTCAGACTTCTCGCTATCCGAGCTGACTTCATCGGTTATACATTCCGCAATTTCATTCCAGTATTCCAAGACTCGAGGAGTTGCCGAATCGTCAATGGATGCATATCCGGGTGTTTTGAAGATGCTTTGTGCGATGGACAAGATCTGGATATTCTGGGGTTTGACCGGATCCGTGAATAGATCCAAGTGCATAAATGAAAGATAGGCCACGAGAAGATCTATGAAGGCCAAGCTCTCAGAACCTTCCTCCCCCTGGGTGACAGCAACGATGTGCCTCGTCACGATTGAATCGGAGAGGATTTGTGACAATGCCTCGATGGAGTTATCATCAAAAGACCAGCGTCGATTTTCAAAGGCTATTGTGAGAGTAGAGGCAGCATTTTCACTCAAAGTTGGTGTCCTGAGCATTTTGATAATATCTTGTCCGCATGAGATAGCGTGGCCTCGAAGACTTTCGTCGCTGGATGTGTACCGACTTGCATAAACACCCAACCAGGCCTGGGGTCGAGAAATTTGTCAGCATTGCGACGAGATCCGAGTATAAATATCGAATAAAGGGGCAATCTACCTTCCACGAGCTCATCGCTTCCTCGGCTAAAGCCACCTCTGGGGATCCTTCTCGAAGTGCAGCCTGCGAATGGGAAATCTGCTGTATTATGTATTGAACAAGCAGAAAACCATCTTCAATATTTGCTTGACACCTCTCGAGAATTGGCTTAACATCCTGCGGTTCGACCTCCAATCGCAATCCATCTTCAGCTAACGCGACCGAGAAGAACGACAATGCCAACGCTTGCTGCGTATTTAGCGCTGGTAGGACACCGTCCACGAAATTGACTGTCTGAGTCTGCTCCTCTGAGACGAATCCTCCATTGGCAAGACTTGCAGCCAGGTTCCAGATAGCCTTTGTCCAGGGAGATTTGGGGTGTCGGAAAATAGTGGTCAGGCTGGAGGCCAGTTTCCTGATCACCATTGCTTGCTCACCCTCGTTGACGATGGCAACGAAATGATTTACCAAGCGTTCCAGGATTTGCAGAATCATCGGCTCTTCGATATCACCCCTAATAGTCATGAATTAGCGATTTTGCTGGATGCTTTGACATGATAGGGATAGGCTCGCTCACCCCGATACGTTCAGCTTCACTGTGAAAGTAAGAGCACCCATGAACCTATGGTGCGCGGATCGCTCGCGAAGAAGGGAATCTGCAATTTCCCAGGCATCTTCGCCCTTTTGGAGCTGTTGCAGTCGCTTCTGAATCTCATTGATCCGGGCCGGGACGCGCTGGTTAGCTGGATCATACAGGCTGGTTACCAGCTAAGAAATGTTAGTTCCAGAGTCTAGCCGGTTGGCTCGGGGATTGTCATACCGTATGTGCTTCGTAGGCTGGATCAGCATACCCCTGGCGTGACATGATGACATCAACGTGTGTTGCGCTGATCTATCAGGCTCTCTCGCAGGAGATTGGGATGAAGTGTTGAAGAGGAAAAAGGGTTAAACAATCGGTATAGAAGGGATCACGTGGTGATAGCTGCATTTTTGCCGGTCATATTCCAGAGAATCTGCATGTGCACCGCCGCCTATTGGTGGGGTAGAGGGCGGTAGGAAAGGTCGGTCAAACGCGGGGTTTTGGGCAGCGGTGGAAATAAACATTTCCTTTACAGGAGCTGAAGTGAACTTGAACGGCTACGCACTTTGCCAAATTTTGAAGGTTTGGAATGGCTTTTACTATCTTAAAATATTTCGAATCCTGACTGTGAAAGCTCTTCTGCTAATCAAGTGTAGAGCAATATCATTGCGAAGTTCGATGGTAATTGAAAACCGATGGTTACAAACTATATACCGCCGCACCGACTGTCACAACTTACTAGTAGAGTCCTGGCAACCAGATGTACCCATAGCACCGAATAAAACGGGGGTAAACCAAATGAAATCAACATTGTATATTGTATGATCAAAACCTCAATTGTTTGAAAGAAGGAACCTTGGGGTGTGGCAGGCTGTTTCCTAGCAATACTACCTATATATGGGTATAGCCATGGCATGTGTGATCTGTCTGTTATTAACACTCGTAAGAGAATAGAAAAAGCTCGCAAAAGTTGCGGACAAGCTCATGGCCTATCTTAGCTCGAAGGCTCGCGACTGCCCCTCCGCTGCCAACCGCGATGCAAACATGACAACCGCGCGGTGGGCCGGTGGATGCGACCTAGGTTCGTCGTCCTATGAGCAACAGCCACCAGAACTCACACGACCGGCGCAATTGCAGCCACGGATTATAATTTATCTGCCCGATCCAGCTTCCTGCGCTGCGTCTCCTCTTGTTAGGCATTGGACCCTCCCGTGAGCTCGTTGTCCATGCTCTTCCCCCGGCCCATTCATCTTCCCTGGACATCCCTGCGATCGCTGCGGCCCCTCCAACCTTCACGCCTCTTCTCCATATCCCGCCCTCGATACATCATCGACATGGGGACCGTGGATACAACACAGCGGCTGTCGCAGCTGCGGCAGCTGATGCGGGATCATAACGTGGATGTCTACAGTATGCCTCGGAATAGACGCTCCCCGTGAGCTCATGCAAAGCTCGAGCTATTGCTAACTCGCGTTTCAGTTGTTCCCTCCGAGGATAGCCACCAGTCCGAATACATTGCGCCATGCGATGGCCGTCGAGGTTAGCAATCGCACGATCCCTCCCGTTCACTTCGATCCCCTCCAGTACTGACATGATACTATCCCACATTCAGAGTTCATCTCGGGTTTCTCTGGCTCTGCCGGTACTGCGATTATTTCCCTGGACAAGGCCGCTCTGTCTACCGACGGTCGCTACTTCAACCAGGCTGCCAAACAGCTCGACGCTAATTGGCAACTCCTCAAGCGCGGAGTTGAAGGAGTGCCCACATGGCAAGAGTGGTATGAATGACCTTAATGAAAACGACTCAGACGAGTGGGGATGCGGAGACTGATCGTGAAATAGGACTACGGAACATTCCCAAGGAGGCAAGGCTGTTGGTGTTGATCCTTCCCTGATCACGGCTTGTGAGCTCTCTTGCGATCCCGACTGATAGATTCGGGCGTCAAGGCTGACTTCTACTTTTCCCTACTTAGCCGGCGCGCGAAAGCTCGCAGAGACCCTTGAAAAGAATGGCTCGTCACTCATGGGTATTCAACAGAACTTGGTGGATCTGGTCTGGGGCAAGGACCGCCCGGCGCGTCCTAGTGAGGAGGTGCGCGTGCACCCTATCAAGTATGCCGGCAAGCCCTTCCAAGACAAGATTGCCGAGCTGCGCAAAGAGCTGGAGACGAAGAAGAAGGCTGGATTTGTTGTCTGTAAGTTGCTCTTGATACCCTTTGCGATTAGAAAGAGAGCTCCGAGTCGCTAACACCTGATAAATAGCTATGCTTGACGAAATCGCCTGGCTGTTCAACCTGCGCGGAAACGAGTAAGAATTGCCCCAGTTAGCCTGACACCGAATTGAAGTGACTGACCGCTACCAGTATTCCCTACAACCCTGTGTTCTTCTCCTATGCCATCATTACCCCTACCACCGCGGAGCTCTACGTTGACGATGAGAAACTCACCCCCGAGGTCAAGGCCCAACTCGGCCAAGACGTGGTCATCAAGCCCTACGATTCCATCTTTGCGGATGCCAAGGCCCTGAGCCTGGCCCGAAGCCAAGCGGCAGACGAAACGGCGGCCAAGTTCCTGCTGTCCAACAAGGCCTCGTGGGCTCTTAGCCTGAACCTCGGCGGCGAAGACCAAGTCGAAGAGACCCGTAGCCCGATCGCCGATGCCAAGGCTGTCAAGAACGAGGCCGAACTGGAGGGCATGCGTGCATGCCACATTCGCGACGGAGCCGCGCTGACCGAGTATTTCGCATGGCTGGAGAACGAGCTCGTTAACAAGAAGACCGTTCTGGACGAGGTTGATGGTGCTGACAAGCTGGAGCAGATTCGTTCCAAGCACGATCTTTTCGCCGGTCTCTCCTTCGATACCATCTCTTCTACCGGCCCCAACGGCGCTGTGATTCACTACAAACCGGAGAAGGGCAGCTGCTCCATCATCGACCCGAATGCTATCTATCTGTGTGACTCCGGCTGCCAGTACTTTGATGGAACCACCGATACCACCCGTACTCACCACTTTGGTCGTCCCGAAGAGTTTGAGAAGCGGGCTTTCACCTTGGTTCTCAAGGGGATGATTGGTATTGATACTGCAGTCTTCCCCAAGGGTACCAGCGGCTTTGCAATTGATGTCCTGGCTCGCCAGCACCTCTGGAAGGAAGGTCTTGATTTCCTCCACGGTACTGGTCATGGTGTTGGCTCTTACCTGGTAAGCTGCTTTGTGTTACGCCAACCCCCCCCCCCCCCCCGGTGACGCTTACTAAACTTCAACCAGAACGTTCACGAAGGTCCTATGGGCATCGGCACTCGTGTGCAGTACACCGAGGTCCCAATCGCTGCTGGGAACGTGATTTCAGATGGTTCGTAACTTTGACCTCCATTATCGCCTTTCACCACTGACCCAACTGCTGTAGAGCCTGGATACTACGAGGACGGCAAGTTTGGTATTCGCATCGAGAGTAAGTTCAAATTCGCTACACAACCTCTTGAACATGGACTCGTTTCTAACTGGTTGCTTGCAGATGTTGTAATGTGCCGCGAAGTCAACACTCCTCACAAGTTCGGCGACAAGCAATGGCTCGGCTTTGAACATGTTACCATGACTCCCTTGGGTCGCAACTTGATTGAACCCTCTCTCCTGAGCGACTCCGAGCTCAAGTGGGTGAATGACTACCATGCTGAGGTGTGGGATAAGACTCACCACTTCTTCAACGATGACGAGTTGACTCAGAAATGGCTTGAGCGTGAGACCCAGTCCATTTCAAAGTAAACATTGGAAGTGGTCGGAAGTACTACTAGGCATAGAGATATCCCCAATTCAAGTTCTACTCTTACAAATCACGTCCATAATTTATAACGTATGCCACCTATAAGAACGTAAGATACCACTGGCTCGAAGGCCACAAGTAAAGAAGAATTATGGCGCAAGATCGTAAATGGGCATGATTGCGCGGAACCACGTTGGCATGCGGAAGCCAAGCTCATGTGGAGCACCGACACGCCCGACTTCCCCATCCCGCCCCGGTGTCTTCAACGTTGTTCCCTCCAACACGCATTGTTTTCACCTCTCCGAATTCCTCGGCCAAGAATGGTCGCTGACCCTCCTCGAAACTCGTCGTGCGGAAACTCTATCACTTGGATTCTGTACTCCTCCACGCCCATTGCGGCCCCGGCGCCCCTTGTCGCAGCGAACGAACGTCCCGCCAGATCGGCCTAAGCACCTGGCGCGAGCGACCAGGAGCCGTTAGGAATGAGCGGCCGAAGCGGATATGGCAACGGATACGGCTACAGCGATTCGAGCCGGTACGAGCACGGCGAAAATGGATATGGGGGTAACAGTAACCTGGGAGTGAACGGATACGGCGGTCGAGGCGGTGCCAGCTCATCGGCTTCAAGTCGGGATCGCCGCCCCGGTGGCTATGGTGGATTTTATCCGGAGGCTACTCAGCAGCCGTCTTTGTCGCCAAACCGGTCCCCGGAGCGCCGGCATGACCGGTCAGAGCGAGATCGACCGCCGGCCTCGTCGCAGTCTGCATCAGCCTCGCGGTCTCGGACACGAGGCGGTGACTCGGCGAGGTCGGAAACGAGCTACCAGAGCTTTAGGGACGAGAGGCCTCGAGAGGGCCGACCTAGACAAGATCATTCGAGAGATGCTGCGCGTTATGCGGACAGTCGCAGTCGGGACCGGAACGCTCCTCCAGCCGCCATGGTCAATACTTCCGGGGAGATCCAATCGGTCGAAGGTGCATTGATTCCTGTGATTCGCATGAGATATTATCATTGCTTACTGACTTTCCTGGTACAGCGGTTCTCCAGTCAATCCAACGCGACTGGGATTTCATGACTGATGCCGAATGTATTCCCGTCCACGTTGCTCTCAGTCTGATGGACACGAGCACTTTGGGTAAGGCAGAGCGCGAGCCGGAATTCCTGAATATGTACAACCAGATCCAGCGCACTCTCAAATCAATCGTGAACGGTGAGTAATAGTCCCAAATTTGATCGGCTTTCGTACTGACGATATTTGTTGCAGAACATCACCAGGGATTCAACAGTTCGATTGGTACATACCACATGATCCAGTCCAATATTTCAAGCTCCCAAGGTCGAGTTCGCAACCTCAGACATTCTTTGGAGGAGGCCAAATCCGGGTTATTGTCAACCAAGCCAGAACTGAAAGGGCTGGCGACCTCTTCTCAAAATTACGACGATATCTTGCAATTGTTCACCCAGATCGAGGAAATTCAGTCACTCCCGGAGAAGCTCGAGTCTCGAATTTCAGACAAACGATTCCTTGCGGCTGTTGAAGTTCTTCACACTGGATCACGCTTGCTACGTCGCTCAGAACTCGAAGAGATTGGGGCTTTGTCCGATATCCGAGCCTATTTCAGTAATCAGGAGACTTCACTGACAGAAATTCTTATAGAGGAGCTGCACGATCACCTCTATCTCAAATCTCCTTATTGTTCAGACCGATGGAAGGCTCCCGTCGGTGACGGCGATACCAATTCCTCAACTTGGGCAGGTAATCGCTCTTGGGAACGACCTGTTTACAGCTTCTTAGCTAAATTTGACCCAACCACGCCAATGGTCGAAGACGCATCCCGAAACCCAGAAGCTGACACATTCTCCTACATCCAGCTGTTGATTGAAGCTCTTAATAAGATGGGCCATCTCGACACCGCTGTTGATCGAATCGAACAGCGACTCCCGGTTGAGCTATTTGCAGTGGTTGACAAGACAAATGCTGAAGTGGACAACCGGTATCCGACTCCGAACCGTACATTCTCATCTCACGACAATCAACTCAAGTCCAACCTGCCGACAGAGACCATTGAGAAACGCGGTCACGTGCTGTCTGAATTCCTATGGGCCCTTTACGCCAAGTTTGAATCGATCGCCGAGGGCCATCGGGTTGTGCATGACGTTGTTGCGGCCATTGTGGAAAGGGAAGGCCTGGCAAAGGCCGAGACCCTTGGTGGTGGATTTAAAGAATTGTGGAAGCTGCTACAGAGCGAGGTAAATGAGCCCCAGGCAAGTATCGCAATTCTATACTGATGCATTTCTCTCATAGATTCGTTCTTTGTTGCACGACTATCTCGCAACTGATGGGGATGGCTCTTTCGGATCCAGAAGTGAAGAGGCGGATGCCCGCCGAAACCTCTACGCGAGCCACCGTGATAAGAACAAAAAGATGTTCAAGCTATCTGACATTGATCAGGGCTCTGAAATGAAGGCCGAGCAGGATGAGCTGGATGAAATTCTGAAGACGTCGGTCCCGGGATTGGTTTCAAAGACGAGACAGAAGGCGGCTGCAACCGATGTCGCCCAGTCTCGACAAGGAAACTCAGGGACTGGTCACAAGATCCTCCTCGAGCCAAGCGTGTTCAACATGCGGCTTCTTCTTCCACCTTCTCTCTCCTTTATCCAACGTCTCAAAGATATTGTTCCGGTTGATTCTGATATCTCCATGAGCACGTTGACTTCTTTTCCTAGATGACTTCATGGTCAACGTTTTCCTTCCCCAATTGGATGAGACCGTGACAGACTTGTGCACACTCAGCTTTATTGCTGCTGATGCATTTACCGAGGACTCTCAGTGGACCAAGGTCTCACCACGACCTATCTTCAAGGTATGTGCATCGCCCTTCTCATGCTACTTTGGGTTGTGGCTAATAGTTCTATTTTTCAGGGAACGGTGAAATTCATGTCCATTGTGCGAGAGTTCAGCAAGATGCTTTCGAGTATCCCACACGACCAAGCATTCACACAGCTTTTGATCGACCAGATTGTCACGTACTATGACAAGTGCTGTGGATGGTACAAAGGTATGTTCATAAAGCAAATGGCGAGGCCATGTCGTACCCAAACAATGGCTAAAATTATTTGCAGCGATGGTAACGAAGGTTTCCGCTCGCAACCGCGGAGGTGAGGTCCGGCTTAAAGCTGCAGCTTCCTTTGCCGAAACTGGTGATATCCACGATATTGTGGATGAACTGTGGAAGGGAGCTGGGGAGAAGAAGCAAACGCTGATCGATACTGTGAGAATTCCCATAGATCCATCTCCACCTTAAATTATGCTAATAGGCACAGGAAATCGATCTGCTTCTCAAGCGGACAGACCAGGTTCCCTTGGAGCCATACGACATTATCTCCGACCCCAAGACGGTTGTGGCTCTATCGCTCTTGTATAATAGCATGGTGAGTGTTGTCACATCCACTGTATCCCCGACCTGTGAATACTAAGACTATTTCTACAGCAATGGCTCGGAAGCCATCTTTCGAAGATTCGGCTCGTTGTCGACTCGTCCACGGAACAGTCATCGTCACTATCCTCGAATGGGCGGCCTTCTCGAAGATGGACACTGTTTGGAGCGATGAAGCCCAAGCACGACAGCATCAATAACCCGGTCTACCTCCCGCTTAATAATGAGACCGCGGCAGCTTTTGATAAAACGTTGCAATCATTGCATGGTCTCGGGTCTACCGCACTTCTGACATTGCATGTCGACATCCGCTGCGGCATCATCCACATGCTCACGAAGACCATGTCGGGACCGAACCCTCCCACCGTTCGAAATTCCGAGCCTGCCACACCGTCCCCGAGTACCACCGAAAATTGGTGGCATATCATTATGAATCAACCAACAGCGGCCTCTCCGACAATCCTGGAGCTGAACAGCGATTTAATTGCCTTTGACACCAATATCTCTACCTACCTCGGATCCTCCGAGCACTGGTTCATTACATCCGGCCTGGCCCGGTTCATTGACCGGGTGTTTGTTGCTTGTACGAAGTACATTGGAGCTATGAACGAGAATGGTGCCTTGCGCCTGCAACTCGATGTGCTTGTTCTGCAGCAGAATCTGAAGAACATCATCATTGACCCGACTGCTGATTCATCCAGCACGATCGAAGGGGTTTCCCACGAAATTGTGGCCCTGCCCCGCAGCGCCAAATTCCTGGACTGGTTCCTGGAGGGCGCCGAGAAGGCACTAGACTACTCCAAGGACGAAAAGGATGCGTTCGCCGCCGAGGGGGATCGCGCCTTGGCAGCAGGCAACGGGGAGCCGTTCACATACGATGAATTGCGCGTGTTGGTGGATCTTTGTTTCTCAGAGGTCCTGCGTGGTCCGCGAGGTGCGGAGAGTCGCGAGGACTTCATGTCATCCAAGAAGGCCAGTGCCGATGCACTACTGCGCCTGAACGAGGTAATGTGGGATGCGCGATAGAATCGCGGTTGTTTAGTTGATCGTGTAATGTAACCCAGTTTTTTACCTGTTGATTTTCGTCTTTGATGTAGAACAGGGCCCGTCGGGGCCGCAGGTGTGGCCCCAAACTTACAACCTCACACTTCATTTCAGGATCGCACCGTCCAATAGACCAGCTTAGGTTCCCAGTAGCACCCCGCTCGTTTGATGATTCTGAATCTCGTTTGATTAAGCAGCACCCGCTAAGCCGAGCCGGGCACGGCGCGCACCGTTTTCGGATCTCCTCCGAGCCTCATCACTGGCGGCCGAGTTCCACGCGTGTTTCAAGTCTCGAGATCTCATTTCTCTAAAGCCCTGTGGCTGTAAACAATGTGCCCACCGTCAGCGCCTAAGGCGATGGCCTGGATCCATCCAATCTATACGTTGTCTTTCCTTATATCTACCCTGCTCTCCTCTTTTCTCTTCCATTCTCACCTGTCTGCGACAGTTCTGTTCTACAGTTTGGGATTCGATATCCAAACGGCCATTCCTTCCTGGTGCCATTGTGTCCGATCTTTACACAATAGCCCTTCCCTTCATTTTAATCTGGTATCTACCTACCTATATTCGTACGACAACCGCGATCGACAATGAAGTATCAAAGTCTCGCTTCAGTCGGTCTTGCCCTTCTCGGCGGCGCAGTCAACGCCTCTGCTGGCCCTCTAGCTGTGCGTGGAGACACTGGTGTGTGTCCCAAGGGCTACTCGCCGACCCTCATCACTATTTCCGTGCCCATTACGCCGACCCCGACACCGATCGCGACTGAGGAAGCTACAAGCACTCCCTCGACACCTACTCCCGTCACCGAGACGCAAACTCCTGTCGGCGATGCCGCTGCTTCGGCTTCTTCCCCGATCTCGACATCTGGGGCTCCTGTCACCGAGACTACCCAATCCATTGTCGTGACTACCACTTCATCCATTGAGACTCCCGTTGTCCACGCCGTGGCCTCGACTATCTCGTCCGCTGTCGAGGAGACGACCACCTCACAAACCACTACCGCGGCCCAGGGGGCCGCAACCTCCTCTTCTAGCTCCTCTTCATCTTCGTCTTCCTCTCCATCCTCATCAGGCGGTTCCTCCGGTGAAGCCACTTTCTACGGCGGCAATGTCGCCGGCGGCACCTGCTCTTTCTCCGGCTACACCCTGCCCAGCAGCCTCTTTGGCACTGCCCTCTCCGTGGACTCCTGGGACGATGCCTCCAAGTGCGGTGCCTGCGTTGCCGTCACCGGACCGAACGGCAAGACCATCAAGGCAATGGTGAGTTCGGACAAACCACATAACAAAGCATACGCAAGTTGCAAGGAAAGCCCCTAACATAGATAGATCGTCGACCAATGCCCTTCCTGCACAAGCGGCCACTTCGATCTCTTTCAAGACGCCTTCTCCGAGCTCTCGGCTCTATCCACCGGCGTCATCGACATCACCTGGTCCTACACCTCCTGCAACCTTGACGGTCCGCTCAAGCTGAAGAACAAGGAGGGTACGTCCGAGTACTGGTTTTCGATGCAGGTTGTCAATGCCAATGAGCCGGTAACCAAGTTGGAGGTTAGCACCGACGGTGGCAGTACTTGGCAAAGCACTACCCGTACCTACTATAACTACTTTGAGAACGACTCTGGATTTGGTAGTAGCACTGTTGATGTGCGTGTTACCGGGGAGTCGGGGAATACTGTTGTTGTGAATAGTGTGGGCTGTGACTCTGGGTCGGAGGTTACTGCTAGCAAGAACTTGTGATGTACGAGTTGAGTATATTGTCAATTACATCACGCTCTAAGATGGAGGTTGGATAGGAAAGTCGAGATTATTTACTTCTATAATTGAAATACTTTGAAATTGGGCTTGATACAACTACACCCCTTCTGCCTCAGACCACACCCGTTCCCTCGCCTTTCAGGTATATGCTAGATCTTCAGTTGGGTATCCTGGCAATTCGAGTAGAAAATGAACACTTTCCTTTCTGCTCTATTGGGGGAAAATATTCTAGTCCGAAGCCCATTCAGTAAGGTTGGCATAGCGCATCACTCTCTAGAGCAGCTAGCCAGACAGCTAATCATGTACGTGACTGAAGGTAGCTGGCCGGGTAGGTGGCTGAGTATATGAAGTTTTTAGGTTATCAAGGCCATACCTACACTTATGTACTGGATGTTGCATTTAGCGTCGAAATTGGCACCATCTTTGATCAATGTTCTTGTCCTGGATTATCTGAGCAAAGACATGACAGGGGTGTGGTCTGAGACAAAGGGGGTGTGGAAGCATCAATCTCCTTAAAATTTTCATGTTCCTGAGATACGAGATTGTGGAGTTTGTCTTCAATGGCATCGTACGAGAGCCGATCTCTGAGTGGTTCGCGATATATGCCCGTAGTTGGAAGCTCGTATGCCATTTGTCATACATATCGATTCAGAGGTAGAAAAATAGGCATCAGCTTCGAAGCTAGGTTTAAGCCTGCGGAGCCTAGCCAATACGATCAATCTATACAAGGAAATTTGACGTAGAGGATTTCAGCTTTTTTGTATTACATGCATGCTGGATAGTGCTGCCTTTGTCTTTGTCATCGCTTCGGAAGTAAAGAAGCTCCGAGTTCGCCTGGGCAGTGTCTATGTCACGCTGGAGGCCAAAGCGATCGGAATCTTCACATTGTGACAATCAACCATAGAAAAGTTCACTAATCGGGATTTTCAATAATTCAACAAAAATTCGGTCATCACACAGCTGAGCAAGTCTGATGATTCTAAGAGACCACGACCAATCTATTCCAGATTGCCCGGCAATATGCTGTGCCTAGCAAATGCGACAATGGAGAACCACTGTCGCCCAAGCGGGCAAATTGTGAGTTCACCAATGCGACGAAAAATAATCGCTCCAATCTCTGGAAAATAATTGCAAAGTCTGGCTGTCGGCCTCTACTACGGTGCTAGCATAAGACCAGCAATGCGTGGCCCTTGAATAAGAACCGGGGCGAAGACCACGTGGAAAGCAAGGTCACGGTCAGCCGAAAGCCCGAACGGCTTTCCCCGACATCCTACAGTATACGATGACCTCGACAAACCCCATTGACGACGCCAAGACCGCCAGCACCTGATTGAAGGCGATCACATCGATTAATTTCAATCCATGTGATGTTGACCCGCGTGGCATTGCATAGCCTCTGGGTACATTTTACTCACACCGCATCAGGGCCCGTCACTCAGGGTCTGCTTTGAGCACGAAACAAGCATGGAACGCGGTGGGTCGGAATGGACTTAAGCATGGTTCAACTAATCCCGGCCTTAAGGTCACCACTCGAACGGGGCCGGCCCAATATACGCCCCGAGTTGGCGTTCTCCCTGGGAAAGGGTAAGGCGCCCGCAGGCTACAACCAGGGTTTTCCCCCGGAGCTGTCCTTCTCAGGTATCGCCAACGGCTGCCCGAGCTGCACGAAACCTGTCATGTTTTTCGTCCGGGTATTCGTCCGGGTGAGTCACCGCAGGTCGCTATGGTCGCGCTGGTCTCGTGCTGGGAAGAGGATTTGAGGCTATCCCGACGCAGCCGAGTCGCTGATTGGACGGTTGTGTACTTCCACCTCGTATTTGGCGGGCGCTACGCAAAGCCCATCCAAGGCTCTTGTTTGTTCCGCTGGGTTTTCTCATTTTTTGGTCGGCATCGGCCTGTTTGACGCCGATGCCCGAGCTGTGGAAGGCGACTTTTATAAGATCATGACGATCGCGTCGTTGGAGGGTTTTTGTTCCCTTTGGTCTACCCCTGGACAACCTGAAAGATCTCGGCAACCAACCTGACCTGGCACTCATCGGTTTTTGGTTCATCGCGTTGAATCAGCCACTATGACACCCGCCAGCAGCACCACAGACGTGGGCGTCGAAAGTTCACCAGAGAAAGTCGTAAAGGATATCGAAGTGCAAGAAAACCCCCAGCCAGAATATCCTGCACTTTCAAAAGTGATCATCATTATCCTCGCCCTATATCTAGCCGTCTTCTTGGTGGCACTCGATCAGACCATCATTGGTGTCGCCATTCCCAAAATCACCGATCAATTTAAGAGCATCGCAGATATCGCGTGGTATGGCAGCGCATACTTTTTGACATCTACTGCCCTGCAACCTTCCTATGGCAGGATCTATAAGATATTCAGCGTATGCCTCACCAGCACTGACTCGCATCTTTTCATCGCTAAATGATTGTTAGGTCAAATGGGGATTCTTGGTAGCAGTTCTAATCTTCGAAATCGGTTCTCTCATCTGTGCTGTCGCACCATCAAGCACTGTCCTCATCGTCGGACGAGCCATTGCAGGCATTGGCGTCGCGGGCATCTTCTCTGGCGCCATGGTCATTATTGCCGTCACCGTCCCGCTACCAAAGAGACCTCTCGTCTTTGGTGCATTTGGTATGGTCTGGGGCATTGCCTCCATCGCCGGACCGTTGCTTGGCGGCGCATTCACAGATGGCATTACATGGAGATGGTGCTTCTATATTAACCTGCCCATCGGCGGCCTTTCCATCGCCGTTATTCTCCTGGTCCTTCGCGTGCCCAACAAGAATGAGTTCACTGGAACCTCTGTTTTGAGCAGAATCAAGCAGCTGGATCTCATCGGTGCCAGTCTGCTCATTCCAGCGATCGTTTGTCTCCTGCTTGCCCTGCAGTGGGGAGGAAACAAATACCCGTGGAACAATTCTCGCATTATCGGACTATTTGTCGGCTTCGGCCTGATGATTATTCTCTTCGTCGCCTCGCAGCTCTATCTCGGAGAAAAAGCGACGCTACCACCACATATTTTGAAGAAACGAACTGTCGCTGCGGCCTCATTGTACGCCCTGTTCTTCGGTGGCGCGTTCTTCTTGCTGGTCTACTACGTGCCCATCTACTTCCAGAGTGTCAAGGGATCTTCAGCAATGAAGTCGGGTATCCAGCTTCTGCCGCTGATGTTAGCGACCGTCGTTTCCTCCGTTGTCTTCGGTGGTTTGATCACGGCTGTCGGATACTACACACCATTCTTGATTGGCAGCACCGCAATTGCCGCGATTGGAACCGGCCTGATCACCATGTTTGATGTCGACATCTCCACCGGCAAGTGGATCGGATACCAGATTGTTGTTGGAGCGGGCGTGGGTGCAGGATTCCAAGTCCCCATGACGGCCGTTCAAACCGTCCTGGCACCGGAGGATATCCCGGTCGGCACAGCGGCCGTGATGTTCTTCCAGACTCTCGGTGGTGCTCTGTTCATTGCCGTGGGTCAATCTGTCTTCCAGAACGGATTGATCAGTGGGATCTCCAAGTACACGACTGATGTGAACCCTGTTGCCATTGTTGGCGCCGGCGCCACTGAGATGCGCAAGGTACTCGGCGACCTTGGTAAATTGGACCAGCTGGATGGCGTTATCAAAGCCTACATGAGCGGATTGAGAGACTCGTACCGCGTGAGTCTGGCGCTCATGATTGTTGCGTTTGTGGCGAGTCTCTTCGTGGAGTGGAAAAGTGTGAAAAAGGCTGGCGAGAACAAAGAGGCAGCTGTTCCGGCGCTGTGACGATATACGCACAAAATTGACTAGATCGAGGCTCATACACTCTTACAATACTGGATTGGGGCCGAAAACATTGTACAATATCATCAGATAATTAATGAATCTCCTTTCAATGTGAAGTGACCATGAGCTTGACGGATCAACCGACGACGTCGACTCGCTGAACGCCATTCTTAAGGATAACGCCGCCAACTGCAAAATCACCTACTTCCCCTACGGCGTTTACACCTTAAGGACACACTCAAGATCCCCATCGGCTCGCGCATCTTGGGCGAAGCCTGGGCGGTGATTTCTGGCGCCGGTGACGCATTCAAAGACGACTCCATCCCCAAGCCAGTCGTGCAAGTCGGTGAAGCCAACGACGAAGGCGTGATCGAGATCCAGGACATGCGATTCAGCGTCGGCGAGGTCCTTCCCGGCGCGACAATTCTGGATATTAAGGCCGCGGGCAAGAACCCCGGCGACGTGGGCTTGTGGAACACCATGGTAACTGTTGGCGGGACAACTGAGACAAGTGTCAAGGACAACTGCAACAATCAGGATACATCGAAGTGCATGGCCGCGTACATGGTGGCGCATCTGACGGAGTCATCCTCTGCCTACCTCGAGAACTTCTGGGGCTGGACTGCTGACCATAACCTCGACGGCGGATTTTCGAAGACGATTATCTCGACTGGCCGTGATGTTCTCGAAGCGACAAAGGGTACCTGGCTTACTGGTACTGGATCCGAGCATCACTGGCTATACAACTACAACTTCCACTCTGCTCAGAATGTCTATGCCGGCCTGCTACAGGCCGAAAACCCTTACATGCAGGGTGATGGTGCGACGCAGACAGCGCCTGCACCCTGGACTGCGGAATCTTCGCTCGGTGACCCCGATTTCGCTTGGTGTGACGACGGGATCAGAAGTGTCGGACTTCTCTGGCCACGAATGTTGATGGCGGGAAGGATATCCTGCTTTATAACAGTGCGGCGTGGGCGTTCTTCAATGGTGAATGGAATGGAGACTATGGTTCTCAGTGTGATGGATCTTGCCAAACGAATATGATGCGTGTGGCTAATAGTCCTGAGAACTTGGTCTGGTACTCGATTGGAACTCGTAAGGCCGATGTCATGATCTTGGATGATCAGTCCAATCCCAGCGAGTATAACCATTCATGTGGCCGGGAGGCGGTTCTCCAGGCCTACAGGCAGTTTGCTTCTTAGGCGCAAAACTGGCAATGGAACGATGAGATGCACCTGTACATGTGATAGATGTCAACTTCTCATCTGGCTAAATCAATGCAACTACTCTACCTTCCTGCAATGGACATACCTACGCTTCGGCCTTGACAACGTTCTGTTTATACAACCATGCCATCACTAAAAATATACAGGTGGAAGTGTAATAATGATATGGAATTGAAATTCCAATGAAATTGCATGATTACCGACAGCACCAGAAACCCATCCGATCCCGATTCGCCAGCCATCCCAGGTAACGATGTGAACCACAAATAAAGATAGAGAATTCAGCATAATAGCATACAAACAGCAGGAATAGACAGAGGGGTGATGATAAGAAAATAGCCATAAAGCAAAATGATTACGCCACTGTATAAAACAATTAGCAACTCCGGCGGGTATATACCTTTGGTTATAGTGTGTTCTTACCTGAGTCTGCGATGGTTAGCCAGGTTGACATAGATCACTAAAGCATGACCGTAGCGGGGCAGATAAATATGGCCAGTTCATAAAAAGCCGTGATTGATGAAAGTAAAAAGGGAAAGAATAATCGAAAATCCGACCCCTAAGAAGAAAGGACCGGGACGCGAAGAGAGGGTATGTTCAGAAAAAATTGGCCGTCGAAAAATAAAGGAATAGACGGTCGTAAAACGTGCACAGCCGAAGGTCGTCGGAGGATCGGCTTACTCCAAGTCGAAGCTCTCGAGCTCCTTGGCCTCCTCATAATCGTCAAACTCGAGGCCAGCCTCGCGGCAGCGGTTCAGCCACTTCTGTGCAATGTTGTTGCGACGGCTAACCTCGAGCTTCAACTTCTGGTTTGAGGCGCTGATCTCCGACAGGGCGTGGTTGGTAGTCAAGCTGTGTTGCTCAAACCGCTCGTCGATGTTCTTCTTTTCCTCCTGGAGCTGGCAAATGTACTCGAGGGCGCGCTGCAGGATGGCACCCTTGTTCTTGTCGCAGTTGGGGACAACACGGGCGATCTGATTGATACCCTCGTTGATGGCCTCGCGGCGGCGGCGTTCAACTGTTGAGAACATTATTTAGTATACGACGAATCATAGGGACAGATGAAAATGTAACGTACCCTCTTTGTGGTTGTTCTTGCGGATCTGGTGCCACTCCGGGGAACCGACGGTGGGCTTCGAGTTCATGCTCTGGGCCTCACGGGCAGCATACACAGCAGCAGCGGTGGAGTTGTGGTTGTGGGCGCCAGGCATCGGGCCTTGGCCCATATCATCAGGGAAGCTCAGACCCTGGGTCAAGTTGTTCGCATCGAAAGCAGAGTCAGGAGGAGGCGGGTACTTGTGTTGAGGAGTGTTGTGGGCAGCGAGGGCAGCCTTCGCGTTCGCGGTGAGAGCGTTGTCATCGGACATGCCGTTCTGGGGACCAACATGCTGCAAGATTTGCTGGTCGATGTTCAACTCAGAGCCGGTGTTGGGGAGGCCATGGTCATAGTTGAGGTTGTGGAAGTTGTGCTGGTTGTCGGGACCCATGCTGCCGTTGCTGCCGTGAGACGAGCGGTTCATGCGTTGGGCGTCGTGGCCAAGGTCTTCAGATCCCTCACGCTTGCGCTTGTGAGCACCGTCGGGGCTGTTCATGGTGGGGTCGGACATAATAGTCGCGATGGTTCTGGCCAGGCAAGAGGGTTAGTCATCGACGGGGAAACAAAGATGGGCAAAAGTGAAAACACGAAAGCGGTGTCCGATGTGGGAGAGTGTAAGTGAAGTGTGCCCGACGATGAATGTATGGGATGGTAGGTTGGACCCTTCCTCGGTAAGATCGACGGTCTCCCTTGGGGTAAACAGGGAAACGCGTGAAGCCGGGCGCGCCCACTAAGACTGGCTCTTCCCACCCGGGCCAGAGGCCCCAAGCAGTCTCCTGCCTGTGGGATATCCTTGGGCAGCTGCTCAGGGGATGCGCAGAGCTTAGGCTATCTAAGACATTGCTCAAGCTCCTCGACAAGCTCCTCAGGCCTTCGCGGCGCGGCGCGTAGACATCAGAGGCGCGTCATGGCCAACGACCGATGCGACCGGCGAGGAGGGGGAAAGGGGGGACAGGCTCATGATGGTGCGATGGCGATCGCATCGCGACAGCATCGACACGACATGAATTTTGGACATGGGGGAGGGAGCTGAAGGGGCCGATGGAGTCGTTACCTTGGATGATCTCTTTATCACCTGACAGGAAGTCACCTGCCACGGACGACAACAAGACGAGGTCACGTTGTTCGCGATATCGGAACTTCGAAATAGATGCCCCAAAAAAGAGGGGGAAAGAATATGAGGGAAGCGAAAATGGCGAGCGCGATGGACTCGGTAATGAGGTCTAAGCAGGAAATTTTTCACGCAAAAGGGATGTTCTTGAGGGTGTCGAGCGACGGCGTCGAGAGGGACTGCTCACGTGGAAGGAGGAGTGAGGTGCGCTGGGGGCGGCCGTAGCGACCAGAGGTGAAGGAATGTCACCTGACCGTCCCTCTGTTCCGCGAGCCTGGACCGCCGTCCGCCACGTCCTTTCACGTATTCTATATAATTTTGGCCCGTTGCACATCCCAATTACAGTCCGAAATAGGCGGCCTTGTGTCATTTTACTCCAATAATTTATCTCCGTTCTCTTCGGAGGCCCATCAGGAATCCTGCTCGAGTCGACATCTATTGCAGCAATCATGTGCCCGGATCCCGTGCCCCTCAGCACACTCTGCCATTCTGCCGTCTGATTGGCGGGCCTCCCGCAGCCGCAGAATCACGTGAATGCACGGGCCACCCTCCATCAGCGGCTTGGCGGCCTTCGCTGGATTTGCGCGTCGAGGTGTATATACATTCTATACTTCAGACTCCCGTCGAGTTATATCTAGAGAACAGTCATACAATTACCACTCCCGTACAACTACCAAACCCACACATCTGGACCATGAACAATATCTTCCATTCAAATGCAACAATACGCCCTCTTCCCCATCACCTCGTTGATCATGTCTTTATCACATGAGAATCCTCCTCCACCCTACTAGTAGAAAACTCGCGCTAGGGTTGCACCCGGGCAGTCTGCGATCACCCGGTCATGAGACTTTATCGATGAAATAAGGTGGACATTCTGCAGACCTCGACGATCTCCCATGCGATCACGATCATCGGGCCCGTTAGATCCCCGGGCTGTGCGGGTAGTCGGCATCGATGGATCCCGGCCAGGCCTCTCCACAGAACGAGCATGGAGAAAAAACCATTTGACCTAGAGTAAGAAATATGAAACTGATATCTGCCCAGGGGTCTTTCTAGGGCCTCCTTGGCCACCCTCAAGTTGGATGTGCCCAAAGATAAGTAGTACCCAAACCGCGTGGTCGTCGTTTCAAGACATAAATGCAAACCACAGGCAACCATACCAGACGCCTTCTCCACCCCTCATCAACGTGCCCCTCCTTACAGTACCTGAGTACGTAGAGAAATGTCTCACTCCCCGCGCGACTTGCTCCTCAATCCAAACACCATTTTCGGATCTGCCGTGGTATCCGCGAAACAGATGCCTTCTTCCCCCGCGCCCAGCAGATCCCAGCAGAGGATCTTCACATCAAAGTCGCGGCCCTCGTCGATCTCCACCGCGCCCCCAACACCTGACCCATCCGAACCCCCTCGAGGCCGCTGCGTCACAGCAATGACGGTGCTCGTCCCCGCATAACGTGCGGGTGGCTTCTCATCATCTGCCGCGGGTTCTTCCCCGGAGCGATTGGCAAAGACGATCACCACCTGCTTTCCTTTCTTGTGCTCGTGCTTGGCGGTCCCGTCTCCTTCCAGATCGGGCCCGTCCACATTCTCCGCATGTTGCATCTTCTTCTCGATCAGCGGCCAGAACCGCTGAATCCAGTAGTTCAATGTATCCAGATCCGGCTCGCCATGTAGTCCATCCAGCTCTTCCCGACTCATATGCGTCAACCACGCCATGGACAAAACGACCAGCTGCGTCTTGGAGTCGAGGACTCGGTTGGCAAATTCATATGCTGTATATGGCGCTTCGAATTTGTAGGGGTTGATATCCATGCAGATGCCAAAAGTGGCGGCGACCCGCTTCTCGGATGCATGTCGGGGGGTATCACTTGCATCTGCATGATCGGCAGTAGACACCGACCCTTGTCCCTTTTCAAACTTACCCTGAGAGGGAAAGCAGAGCTCGCGAAATCCCCGCTCCACATCCCCCTCTGCAGCCCAGGTCTCATCGGTAAAATACAGATAGCTCTTGCGGTAGTTGTGGATGACGTCGCCGTTCTCATCGACGACCACGAGCGAGTTGTAAAATCTTATGTCTTGACTCAACTCATCGTTCTCGATCTCAGGGTATCCCACGCAGACTTTGCATTGGAGGCGTTGCGCCGTTTCGCGTGCCCATGCAGCGCTGGGGCCTTTGCCGACGGGCTCAAGGAAGGGTTTTACCGCCTCTAATGAGGGGAAATTGTAACCTGAAACAGTGAGCAAAGATGTCTCAAGTCACACAAAACAATGAGAAATAGTAACAGCACGATAAAGCAGAAGCAGCCAGCCGTGCACGCAGTGCGCTTCAGCCTTTCCTTCCCCTGCACTCATCTCGAAACGTACCTGTCAAGGCCATCTCAGGCAAGACCAAAAGCTCCGGTCTCAACTGCTCCGCTCCAATCCCAATCCCTAGATCCTGTCCACCAATGGAAACGGCCTTGCCATTCTTGAGCAGCTCATTTGCGCGTCGGATGTTCCCATCCACATCACCCAGTTTCGGGGCGATTTGTAGCGTAGCAATTCTCATTTTTGCGCGTGTTGAGCTTGAAAACCCTCTTATCCTGCAAAATTCTCTGCTCCGGGATAATTCTTGTCTTGAAGACAGGTGGTTTGAGCAAATATCCAATAGCGACCTGTTTGTCGCGCGGCGTCGAAGCGCTTGTGTCCTAGGTCCGAGGCGGACGCAGCTGAGAGCTGTAGCGGCCAGAATGGCGCCGGCAGATACCACGAGGCGTCAATCTTTCTCCGAGTGAGGTGATTGAGCGATGAAATAATAGTGAGCGAGATTTGAATAGAGACTCGGACATGCGTTTCGCAGGGAGATTGTGATGCTGTAGCGCGTGGTGAAGAAGCATTGAGCAGAGTGCGGAACCTCGGATTGCTGACTGAGACAGAGGATCGCCGCTGCCCGACAACAACATCCGCGTACGCCAAGCGTGAACAAAGTATCTAGAGAGAAACTTTTTACGCGATTGAAAATGGCAAAAAGGTACTAAGATACTTGATGGACCATCAATTGAATATTTAAAATAAATGGGGTATTGACTAAATTTATGGTCGCCCTAACACCAGGTAAATGTGCAAGTGTGCGCATGATAGACGAAGATGAATGTATCCAACGGTAACCTTCAACTTCTGCCCACAAGATAGAAAAAATATTGTACAGAACCTTTGTAACTCCTGGTAAAAATGCGGACCACTTCAAAACTCCAAATAAACTTCTGCGTCATGACAAGATAAGCGCCCCCCAAACATCGTCCTTCCCCCCACCCCCCAATATCTCACTCTCTCTCCTTCTCGTCGTCCTTGCGCTCCTTCTTGCTCCCCTTATCCTTCTGTTGGTCTGCCTTGCGCTTTTTCGCGCGCGAGAAGTCCAGAGGCTTGTAGGCTAGTCCGTGGGCGCCAGTCGCGCGAATTCGGCGCTCGGAAGCAGACATGCTTCGACCCAAGCCCTCGGCGACATCCGGGGCATGCGCTACCTCGTATCCGTGAGATGCGGGAGACAGGGCAGGCGGAAGATACTGGCTAGGCTTGGAAAACTCGCTTGCCTTGTAGCGCTTCACGATATTCATGCCCTTGTTCATACGGCAGGTCAGCTTCTCGATCGGGTCACGATAAGACCGGCACATCTCGGCGCCGTACGACAGCGAACCGTACAATGGACGTTTCGGGGTTTCACTTACCGGAGTGCGGGCCTTGGGCTGCAGGTACAAAAGCGACGTCGGGTTGTAGCTGGAGCTGCTGACAGACTTGGACTTGGGTTTACCGAATTCGGGGGAGTTCCAGCGTCGAAGCTCCTCGGGCGTTGGCGGGTCGAACATGCCAGGTCGATTGCGGAAGTTCTCAGCAGCAATGCGGGCTTGAGTAGCTAAGAACTCGTGCTCGTCAATTTCAAATTCGCGCCGGGGTTTGTTCTCGGCTGCAGGTGCTTGCTTAATTCGTCGGTGGCGATCAATCACCTCCTGAGCACGTTGCAAGCAAGGGAGTTTTGGCAGCTCTTTGGCATAGTATTCAGCAACCGACCATTTCGTAACCGGAGCGGAGGACTCGCTAGAGCTCGAAGCCTCGAGAGCATTAGAGCTGGCGGTCACAGTCGACTCATCAGGGGTTCTCTTGTGAGATTGAGGGGCAGAGGGCAGCTGAAGGGGCTCTTCCTGCGATCTGTGTTTGTGGGTCAATGTTTGAGCTGGCTCGGTCAGCTTCGGAGCCGTGGTGGGCTGTGTCTTCGGTACTTTGTTTCCGTCATTGTCGATCGTGGCCACTGCCTGAGGTTGGATAGGCTCAGGTTGCTTGGGCAATGCTGGCTTTTCTCTTCCGAGCACCTGGGTTTTCTGATCCGTAGTGGGCCCCGCAGAAGCATTGACAGGCGGGAACAAGGGCTCGGGCGCCGAGAAAGCCGACGGCGCAAAAGGCGAAGGTCCGGTTGAGGCAGGTGCAAACAGACTTGGTTGAGGCAGGGGTTTCGCAGGAACCGACTTTGAAAAGTCGAAAGCCAATGCCGAAGTTGCCTGGGGGGCTGATTTTTCATTGCTTGAACCCTGTGGGGCTTCATACATCGAGGGCTTCTTGAAGCCATTGAAGCCTGCAGGCTTAACATTATCGAAAATGCTGGAAGACTCATTGCTCGAGCTGATTCCAGGTCCAATTGAAGAGGATAGCTGAAGGGGCTGAGGGGTGGTATTTGGTGCCAGGAAGCTGAAAGGATTCGCAGGAGCAGGTTGAGAAGTTGCCGGAAATACAGAAGCTGGACGGGCGGATTCAGGTGCAGCGTTCGTCGTTGCCGTGGCTGGCTCCTTTGTCTCTGTCGCCGGAAGTGGGGATTTGGCGGGTGTGAAGAGGGATGTTGCAGGTTGGGAGGATGGCTGAGTGACATTGTCAGGACCAGAGGGAGTCGAGTCCGAAGAATTGGGACCGGCGAAGAGAGAAGCGGAGGGATTAGGTGCCGGGGTCCTTTGCCCATCGGTGTTGCCCGCGTCGCTGTTCGCGAAGATGGATGTCGACTGTGGCAAAGCAGAAGGTGTGGAAGCAGGCTGACTAGCAGTCTGCGACGGCGGAGCAAAAGCAAACGGGTTCGATCCACTGGCTGTCGAGAAAAGCGACTTCGGCGCTTTGGTGGCCGACACGGCTGGTTTACCCTCGGTTTGGGTATCGGGAGTTTTCTCGGCCGGTTTGGGGGAAGTAAAGGGTGAAGCCGACGGCTGAGCGGGACCAACCGTTTGCGAGTCTTTCGTAACACCGAATGGATTAGACATAACCGGGGTGGCGAACAGTGGCTTCGGTGCTTCGGTAGCCGGTTTTGCTGCTTTGGGCTCGGTTTGGGTCTCCGGTGCAGTGCCGGCCGGCTTGAGGAAAGAGAAAGGGTTTGGAGGCTGAGCCGCAGCTGCAGCCTTCGAGTCTTTGGCCATGGCAAACGGGTTAGTCGTAGCCAGTGCCGGTGGTACAAAAGTAACGGACATACCGAATGGGTTGGTCATTGTCGAGGCCGGTGCTGCAGCAAATGGATTTGAAGCAGCGGGAGCCGGCGCGGGGGTGGGCGCGACCGAAGCTTGCGAGGGTGCGCCGAACGTTGAAGCAAACGAATTAGGAGGTTGTGCGGTTCCGAAGGGGTTTGGAATCGAGGTAGTTTCAGTTCCAGCTGTCTGATTTGGAAGTATGGAAGTCGGGGGGTTGCGAAGGATGGAAGGGTCTGATTTTGGAAGGGGTTGGATGTCGGTGCAGGCTGCTGAACTTCCTGCCAGGCAGAAATACCTTCCATGGCAGTCGTACCCTCTTCCTCAAGTCCAGTGTCCTCTGGAGTCTTACTCGGGCGTTGTGGGAGTAAAGATTGATCCACCATTCCCATTCTCGCCGCTTCGCGAATGGACATGCCTAGGATAATGGCAACCAAGCTTCTGCCCACGCGCTTGTTCTCAACGCAAGTTTCGGAATAGGCATGACCCGAGGATGGAGAAAACGCTGAGAGAAGTTTAGTAATTGGTATTGATTATGGGGTAGCGCGACAAATGTCAAGACAGGGACGAGGGAGGTGAGATGAACTTACCCACTGAGTCAATATGGCGTTGGCCCCAATTCACATATTGCCTCCCTTCTTCATCACGAGCAAATTCGAGGCCTTGTTCCTCGATAAACAAGATGGTCTCGGCATCGTCATCGAAATGCAACACCCGCGTCAGCTCATCCAGGGTCCATTCGTCGTTCTTGTGCTGCTGGGACAGCGGCATTCGACAGTAGGCCCTCCAGATGTCCCGAATGGTTGTTTGCCGGACATAGTTGAAATAGATTTCTGCAACACAGCCCATGAGATACGAGACACCGGGGGAATTGACGATGTTGAAAAACCGCTGATAGAATCCCTGAGCGACTGCGTTCGGTCGACGTGCATCGAGAGTGCCCTGAAGTTGCCACGTGTTGCAGGAAGCAGCATAGAGTTCCAAGGCCACTTGGACTGGAGGAGACCTCACTAGATAAACAGGCCACCTCTGCACACGCGCCTCGAGATCGGGCCGCTGGTCGTGGATTGAGAAAATGATGTAGTAGGCGCGGAATTCAGCCTCGTTGGGAAACATGATACGGCCTCGGTTGTCGTCATAGTAGTACATCAGGGAGAGCATGGTGTTGTTCAGCTGCTCACGCTCCTGATGACTGTCAAACGGCTCCTCGTTCGCTGGGCTCGAGAGGAGATGGAGCGCAACGATATGGAAACGGGCAATCCGCTCCAAGCAGGTCACTGCGATCTTAACATCGCTCACGTTGGTAACCTGTTGGACAGAAAAGTCATTGCGGATGGACCGAGTCCGATCCCAGACGAACTTGTGAATGAGACCCAGCGGCTCGGGTCCATCGAGAACATATCGAATGAGATAATTCGTTGACTGCAGAAGAGCCTTGGGTGTTCGAATGTCAGACGGAAGTTGCTCATCGTAGCCAGCAGCCGATCGTCGGAAACGCTTCAGCATTTTCCCCTCCATGTTTTGAAGAGCACCGGTCGACGGGTGGAGGTACTAAAAGGAAGTCAGAATTGCTTAAATCAATTAACGAAGATTTGCATACCTTTTCACTCTTATCCACCATCTTTTGCACAATCCGCTGGACCATTTCGAATTCGGGGCACATGTCTTCGCAAGTACCCACCGGGGTAATTGCTTGTTTGAGAGAAGTAGGCTGATTAGGATCAGCCATGTGGCCATCTTTGATGGCTTGCTTCCTCTGGCGGTCACGATCGAGTTTCAACTATACGAATGGTCAGTCAGTTGTCCATGTCTTGAAGTTGACCGTGAAACCATTTGAGGATGAGCTGACCTGTTCGTATCGTTCTGCATATTCTGCCATAGCAGAGCTGTCCTCCACAGGTACGGGTTGACCGGCGGCTTGCTTCCTCCTCTCCGACGAAGTCAGGTAATGTTTCTGCGCTCCTTGTTTGCCAAAATTGGTATTGTGAGCGGAAGCGGCAAATGGCGAGTTGATGTTGGCGGCTTGGCTCGGTTGGCCGAAAGTGGACCAGGGCGACTGTTTCTTTTGAAATTGGCCGAACGGTGAATTGGTGTGCGGGGGGGTATTCGCTTGCAATCCCGAGGCAGTCGACTGGTGTGCACCTGTGGTGCCTGCACCACGACCACGACTTGCGTTCGCACCTGCACCACGGCCTCGACCGCGGTATTTGGCCCCCCGAGAATTGCTTGCTCCTCTTGGAGGAAATGAAGACGTGCCGCGCGCCGAATGCGCTCCTCGACCACGACCTGTCGAGCCGGTACCGGTCTGTCCGCCTCGCTGGCCACGGCCGACGCCGCCAAACGGGTTGAACGTGGTGGCCATCTGATTCACAGTCAACCTCTTGTCAACCAGCGAATGGGAGGGCGCACCACCTCCGGCCACTTCACGTTCCTCCCAGCCTAAAATTCCTTCGGAGTACAATGCGCGATCGGGGTTTCGACAGTTGGGCTCGGATTTCGGGGTTGATTAAGGAAAATATCAAGCTGTTCGACCGAACCGTCCGCCGGAGCGGCGTCCTAATAGTTAGTGCATGTTGCATATTGTTGCTGCGCATTATATCTGCGCGTAAAAAGCCCATGCGACATAAATGAAGAATCGGCTTCAGATCGGGGAGACCGGTCGCAGATGGGTTCGCGGGGCACGAGTCACACGGGATGTTGGCGATATACCTTATCGAATAGCCGAGTTTGAGATGCTAAGGCTAGTAATGAGCCTCTGGGGTCATCAAATTCGTGGTTTCGTGAAGGGAGTCGTAAAGCGCGCGATGGGGTTGATGTTCAGGGTGGTGACGGGTGAGCAAAGGTGAAGACGGTGAGAAGATGTGGCAAAGAAGGCGGCGTTGCCCTCTCTGGGCAGTGAAAAATGGCTGCTGCGATTGTGTTTTAACGATGTGCAACACGGCAACGATTTGGAGGCGGTGATGGGTTGGGTGAGGTGGGAGATGAAGATGAATGTGATCGCGCCTGCATCCTCTCGAGCTCCTAAGACTCGGACGCGGCTCCACTATTAGCCGCGCGGAAGCGCTAGTCCCTATCCGCACGAAGGGAAGACATGATTGAGGTTCATCATCACAAGGAGGAATTTCTAATTAGAGTGTTGCATGCTCTGTTAAATTGCACGAGGACGATATCAAAGGAAGCAAGCGACTTCGTGGTATTTTCCTGGAAAAGGATCGATTGACATCATTTCGATCCACTATCTACCAGATATCGTGTTTATAAACAAAGCCCCAAAGATGCACAGGGAACAAAAAGAAGCATGTACAAAAGCTATGAGCAGAGGTAAGCAACGAGTATTAGCGAGAGTGAAGAAGGGCAAAAATATGTAAAAGGTCCCAAAATCCAAAGCGTAAAAGAGCAACCGGAAGATAAAACAACCAACAGTAAAAGCAGAACCAGAACCCAAAGTATTTTCAGGAATAAGAAGCAAAACAGCATTTTAACCCAAGTCTGCAGGCACCAACCATCTTAGCGATACCGACCTTTTTTGATTCACAGAAGAAACATCAATGAGGAACGCAGAACCAACTCCAAGAGACCAACAAGTAATAAACACCCGCGCAAAACCACCTTGTATAGAGTGCGCTTTCACATGGTATGCATGGTATGATAATCAGAGCCATTCAGTCGTTTAAGTCATCAAAACCCATTAATATCCTTCAACAAACCATCCATATCAACCCGGGACCAGCCCGACCGGTCGATTGAATCAGACAGAGTGAGAAAGAGTAACAGGAGGCAGGCCATGTGGGTGACCCAGCGAGCCAGTGCGGAAAGGCAGAGCCCGTCCAGTGGCCGGGTCCACAGGCGACTGGGCATGAGGAGACATCTCGTGCATGTGAGGCGGAGCCATTGGCATACCGTAGGGCATGGATGTATGGGGCAGCGGCTGCGAAGAGGGCGGCGCACTGTAATCCACCTTGTAGTCGACAGGACCGAAGATGTTCTGACGGAATGAAGGCGTCGACCAGGAATCATAACCAGGACCGCGGGGCTGATCCGGTGTTGAGCTTGGGAAGCCGTTCTGGGGGTAGTCAAAAACAGGGACCTCGTGAGGACTGAGCATCTCAGTCGCGATTGGAGTGCTGAGCATGCCTTGCGAGAAGGAGTCGGTGTATTGAGGCGGGGTGGCGTAGAAGTGGCGATCTTGCCGGCCTTCGAAGGTCAGAGGCTCACCAAGGGAGAAGCCTCCTGGCAAAGAGCGAGGAGGCATACCCACTGGCATGTTGTCGATAGGGGTGGTCAGAGTGGCAGGGGCCTGTTCAACAGTGGAGCTTGGGGTCAAAAGGCCCTCCTCGATCCGCTCAGCAGCATCGAAATTGGCAGGCAGGGCAGGAACATCGCCCGAGTCTTCCTCCTCGTCACCGTCACCATCCCCCTTGGGGCTGGGTCCACGATTCTCAACATAGACCAGAGTGTTACCATCAACCTCACCGCGCTCATAGCGCTCTTCCATCTTGCGGACCCGAAGAATCTCGAAGATTATTCCGATGTGCGAGGGGTGCTTCAAGCTCCGCTTTGTGTCGCCAGCGACCTCCTTAAGCTTATCAGCAGTGATGTGGTAGTGGCCAAGCTTGCGAATAATGTGAAGTAGAAGTTCAATACGGTCTAGTGCGATTAGCAAGTGGCAATCAGAGAGAGGAGAAAGAAAACATACACTCCTTGCGCAAGTGATCAGGCTCCTTGTGCATAACACCCGGGGGCCACCACTCAGGCTTAGTCTTTTCGGGGTCGCCAGTGGTACCAGGTGCAGACCCGGCAGGAGGCTTGCCGCCGTTGTATGGGTGTCGCACTTGCTTGCGAGGCTCAATGAACTTGATGAAGGCCTTGGCCACCATGCGGCAGTTCAGTTGCTGGAAGTGCTTAAGAGCACCTTCGTAGTAGTTGATGATCTTCTGAGTGTCTCCAATGCGGAGCGCGGTGGTTTCACGGCCACCAGGGGAGATGTCATCGCTGTCAGAGTCTTCAGCAGCGTGGTCCTCAGTGAAAGAGGCCGAGGCCGAAACTGGGATGTTGTCGCGGCGGCGTCGAACACGACGCGGGGATGCTGTTGAGTTGGTTAGTGTCGAGTTCTTAGGGTATAATACAAAGCAAAGCATTGCAAGGTAGGCATACGTCGGGAAATAGGCTGGCGGCCTTGAATGCGCTCGCTCTCATCAATCATATCAAGAAATCTCTCGCGAACTTCAGCAGTGAAAGTGCTGCGGTAGGAATAGTTGTCCTCCATCGAAGCGGACTCCTCAGTCTTCACCTTACCATCCTTGTCAAGGTAGATAAGGGCGTAGTGGGCGAAGGGAAGGTTCAACGGGTTGGCCGTGTGACGAGGCGGGCGGATAGCCATCATAGGCTGCGGTTGTTAGGACCAAAATCTAGATCAAAATCCAGGGCGTGTTGTGTAGTTCCTAACTCACAGGAGCCACGTCCCAGCCGGGAGGTCCTTCCATGGCGGAAGCAGAGCGCTTCATGGCGCCAGAGGAAGGATTGGGTTTGTGGTGATAGACCATGGTGAAGTGAAGATTGGACGCTCGACCGTGGTTGTGGCACGGGATGCGCAGGAAGGCACTGTTCTTGCGGGCGAATCGAGACCAGTGATTCCGTGTTGAAGTTGTATTGGAATTCTTGTAAATAGTGCGGTGTGGGGTTAAGCTTGTGCCCGAGAGCGTCAAGAGATCGGGATAGTCCTTCTTATAGAATCGAAGACACCGCTTGACAGGCCCGGAACAGCTCTAGATTGTGCTGGTGGAGCAAGTCTGTCAGTTTCCTGCTTTGCTCAGAGCGAGAGCCCGTATGGGGTCCATCCGCTTCCCAATGCGGTCACTGACAGCGTGCCGATGGCCAACGGTCGTTCTCCAGTGCGTGTGCCCCCGGCGGGGCGAACAACTGGATGACATCCCGCTGGCGGATCGCAGTCACGCTTATTGGAAACGGAACTATCCTCGAGGTGACGAGCAGGGATATACATACAGTAGTCGACGATCGAAGACGAGCGGTGGAGGCCGATGATATTCCAATGGTTCGCCTGGAATGCGAGGGAAGACTGCAGGTCGAACAGAAACCAGTTGCTGCTGGCAACCGCCGAGTGGGCGAATGCAGGAACTAGAGCAGGCGTAACGAGTTCCCCGGACGAATGCTGTAAGGTGGACGGGTGACACAGACGGGGATGGGCCGGTTGTGTAGGCAATATCTGGACCGGGTGGGTTGAAGCTTAGACTTGGACCCGTAGTATACTACTAGTTGTCGTAGTAGTAGGTCGACAACGGGTTGCGGTGGGGTCGGTTGAAGAGAATGAACCCAAGAATTGACAGACTGATGAATTGCAAGAGGGGAGGGAGGAGGTTTAAATCCTGGGCATCTACTCGAGAAAAAAGCGCAGGCCTGGGGAAGAGTGGCTATTTCAGCGGTCCAGGCGAATTGGGGTTGGGAACAAAGTACGAAGTACCTGCGAATAACGCGGTGGCCATACTGTGCCACATCGAGGAGGGATAATCCTGGGCAGGATGAACAAGCCGGGGGATCCCCGGCAGCTTCTCTCTGATCGCGCTATGCAGCATGCAGATTGGCGTAGTGCAGTTCCAGTGCTTTAGTTGCTGTTAGCGCGGGTCCAAAAGTCCCTGTCCCGATTCGGGATCCCTGTCCTACTATTTGTAGATCGCGGATTTTTGGGATTTTTTTATTTGATTTATTATCAAAAAAATCGAATTTTTTTTATTCTTTAATTAATGAATTAATTGACAGCCCCGCCTTAGCGTCGGAGCACCCCAAAACAGCGTGGCGCTGTCGATTATCGATCTGCCTATGCTGTTGTTCTCCCCACTCGTCCAAGGCGCTGTCAATTCCAAATGTCCGCGAACGATCATCTTGCCTTGACAGTGTTCGACTCGCATTGTGTGTGCTCGCTCTGGCGAAAGGGTATTGAGAGTAGATTCAACGGGGAGGTCAAAACGGTTTCGCGCCCACTTGCTCCCTTGTTGACGGCGGGTTAAACCGCGCGGATCCACGCGACCCAGGGTTTCTTTGTTTGACTGTTAGTACTGGTAATGTCGTAGTGAGTGTCGAGGTGTGACTCCTAGTCGTGAGGGGCACGGCTACCCACCAGTACCTGCCCCGAATACCTCTTGTACCTCTCGAAAGTACCGGAGGGTTAGATCTTGATGTCAAGCGTGCTGTATCAAACCGGGTCACACCAGCTGTCAGGACCGCGTTCGTCAGAGAACCGCACAGGCCTTGCGTCGGGGCCCAGCACAATGCAGATCGGCTCAGCTTCGGAGCTTCCGCTCTGTGCGCGATCATTGTGCATCTCTCTGCTTTGGGGGGTCTCGCTAGGGCCGAGGGCATCCGATTAACTCTATACTTTACCCTCAAGTCGGGTTCCCGCGGGTAAGCTACTTTCGATATCCCGCTGCCTCTTCCTCTAGCTGACAGCCCAGGTACTCGACTGCCCCTCGCCCGCTCTGACGGGACGCCAAAAAGGCCGTGCTCGATCGTCGGATCTTGGGGTGTGCTGCCCCGACACGACTAACGTACTAGTTGCAGGGGCCGCTCGGCCAATGCGAAGCCCGTCTCGGGGGTTGACACTGCTGTCTGCTGTCGGGCTATGTTTTCTACGAACCTATCAAGGTGCGGCTTGTGCGTGGCCCAACATCCTGGATCCTGGGAACTCCATCTTTCTAATTTTTTACGCCGTCCACATTGGCCCTTCACTCGTCAGGGTGTTGGTAGATCCTCCTGACAAGACCCGCGGGGTTCGTAGCGGACTTCGCGACAGGAGGGTTCGTCGACGTAATGGGTTCGTGGCTGAAGCTGGACGCCCCTGAGATCAGACCCTCTATCTTCATCAGCCTAGGCCTTCACGAAGAAAATGGGAGATACAAAAATACGTCCGAGTAAAATTAGGGCAAAAAGGTACGGCCGAAGGGCATAGCCGCGGAATGCTACCAAGCTTGACATCTGGTACTGGTATACCCTAATACCTCATACCCTAGGCTAGTAGGGCTAGCACGAATCGAGACGAGGCAGACAAAGAGGTTTTCGCCAAGGGACGTGTGTGATCACCGGGGATGGCCCTCCGGTCGCAAAATGGGTCGAGTAATTATACCCGCCGGGGTTAAGCGCCGTACTTTTCTCTGTTGTGCCCACTGGCGAACCCAGCGCCCCCCACGCTCGTATCTGACTGCTTCTCTGAAGTACCTTAGCCCCCCAACAGTAGCAGTACTACCATACTAACACTCGAGTACTAAGAGTCTGACACTAGAGACTAACACTAGATTAGTCGCCCAAGTGGATGTCGGGCCCAAAGAAAGGGAACATCGATCCAAGCTCCTGTCAGTGCGTCCATCTCCCGGGATTCGCGCCGTGACGGACTCCTGGGACCCGAGGCAACTATTTGAGTTCCCCTAAGCAACTAAGGATTAGTAGATACCCTAGGGTACAATGTAAAGCAACAGAGTAGCACAGGAAGTACTAGGCAAAGGACCATCGATGGTGGCTCCAGTAGCTCCTGAGCTACTGTACTTCAAACTCAACCAACATGCACATACAGTAGAATGGAGTCAATACTGACTTCAAATTCAGACACTGAAGAAGATCTTGCCACTGATCGAGTGCTGCGCCAGATCAAGTATGAGATGCAGCCCGGCGCAAACAATCCGCACCTGCGCATCGTTGGATCCTTCCAATTTTTAAGAGTCCCTTCATCTACCTGATATGACAATTATCGTTTCTGTCCATCTGCATCCGCGCCCCATCGGCCCTTCCCCAACACCCTCTTCCGCGCCCATTATTAGCTCGCGGCTGCGAGTTCTAGCGCCCACTATGGCCCGCCACGCTGCTGTATACGAGGCCTGCCCGCTGCCCACCATGATCGCCTGTGCCGGTGGGCGTCGTTGTTGGTGTAGCCTCCATCAAGTCCACCGCCTCCGTCCTTCTGCATCCAGAGCTTGGACACTGTCAAATTGGAAAGTGCAATCATCATATCACTCGGGCATATCGCCTAGGGTGCCCGCCAGACCAATGGCAACGACCGCACTTCTTCCTCTTTCGAGGCAGTTCGTCGTCTGCCCCGTTTCGGGCTCTTCAAGGACGGTCAGGTACTTCGTTGCTCCTCGTTCCTATTTGTCATAGCCCTCAATATTGAACCCCCCCGATGTCAACCACACTAACGGCGACGGCTTGACGCCGCGAGTCCACCCCACTGCCAGTCGCAAGGGGTTGGTTTCGGAGTCATTGTTTGCGGTCCCCGCAGACCTGCGACCGTTCTGTGCCCCGAGTGGTCAGTGGTGGAGGGCGATTGCCAATTTCTTTTTCTTTCTTTTTCTTTTTTTTTTCTTTTCTTTTTATTTTTTCTTTTGGGGGTTGTTTTTGCTTTTCCCGGTTATTTTCGCCCCCCACCATCCATCAGCAATGCGAAATCGGCCTGCCCGTTGAAATGTCATATTGGCGAGAAAAGGGGCCGCCAACGGGCAGCCGAAAAACCGACGATCATTGGAGTAGATCCAACCGCAGCGCGTCGTCCGCCTATGAAGAATATTATTAGGACAGTCGAAGTGCAGACGTGGACGGGCCTAGGCTCCCGGTCTTGGTCTCGCTCGCTCTGCCAATCATCGTCGCTGGTGTCTGCAACGCTCAGACAGTTCAGCCACAACGTGGCACAGTCTGTACAGCACGTAGTCGCAGCAGGCCATCCTCTGTCCCTCGTATGTACTTCGTATGTACTCCCTCAAGACACAATATGCACCTCCCGCATACAGGCCCGGGTCTGTGAACTTGCCGCGACTTCAGCTGGCGTCGACCACCGCCACACTTGTCCTCGAGCCTACCATCGAGCCTAGATGCCCATCGGCCATCGGGACATTAAAGTGCAGGGAGGGGCCCTGTCAAACCAAGCCCCCGGTCCTGCTGACATGCCTGATGGTGGACGATCTCGGTCCCCCTCCCCCCAAAGTCAGCCACCGCCCCAGGCGTCGTCCGGTTTGTCTCGGACCAGGGGTGAATGTCTGAATGACAAGATAGTGAGGGAGTGACAGGCTTGGCGGTCTCAGAGGTCTGGTGACTGGTGATTGAGTTGGAAGAAGAGCCGTGTTGGGCAAACGTGATGCTGGTCTTGTTCTCTGAATCTCACGCTATCTCAGTGACCAACCCAGAATGGTTTGGTCGAGACCGCCTTTGCCGCCCGATCGAGAAATCGACTGGAAGCCCGGAGATGTTCGGTCGATGGTGATGCAATCACACTGAAACTGTCATGGTGAGGCGCTGGCTTGGCCGGGGTACTGACTGTGACAGCGGACGAGCACTGAGGGGGGTGTGGGGGCGGGAGATGAGATTGTCGTTCTTGCTACGTCCCCACCCGGCTGATTGCGATGGTGGGTGTGCGATGGAGGGGATTGGATTGGATCAGAAGAGCGGATTGTCATTCCTCCTTGATCTGCAGAAGCGTCCTGTCTGTGCCCGTTGCAGTGTGCATTGAAAATGCCAGAGTGGAAACGGCGGTGCGTGATGGCGGGCTGATGCTCACCGCCGAACGAGTATAAACAACACAAAGTACCGCCCTAGACCTCACACCGTGTAGCCTCAGGATACACTTTCACAGAACAATAGACTACGGCCCCCGATTGCGTGGCCAGATGACTTCGTATCGATCGAAGGAAGGGGGCAACTCAAATCAGAGGCCTGGACAAAGGGATGGACGTCTGTTCGCAATCGAGGCCGTCGTTTCCGTGTGCATAGGGGAGCACTCGACAAAGGTACTTAGTGTACTGCTGCGAAAAAGAGTGGAGGCAACCGATCCTGAATGGAATCATCCTTAAGATAGGGGACGAGGCAGGAGGCAGACGACTAGCTCCGTCTCGTATCCTTGACGAATATCCGGATGATCGTTTGCCGTACTCTATTTGATTTCTCGGGACACGCAGACCGGACTGGCAGAGGGGCTTGTTGACTAACGCACCGGAGCATGCAGAACCGGGGCGCCGCACGCACGATCGATCAATGATGCGTAGCGATCGAGCCATGATCGGGCCGACCTCGAGCTGGACGACGCCATACAAGCCTAGGGTTGTCGCTCCGCGGGGCCCGCCGTCCTGGCGCCAGAGTGATTTGACGGGGTGGTTCATGGTCAGCTGGGCTGGTCTGGGATGGGCAATGGATATGCAGTACTTTTGCATATCCAATGAATATCTCAGATCCTCGGGAGGCGGGGTCCACTCACGAGGAAGGATAGGGTCAGAGGCGACGACGCGAAGCCTCCCCAGAAGCCACCGGCCCGCGGATTTCGGTCCGGCGACGCTAGCGCTGTCAAACCGCCCGCATGGCGCTCCACCGGAACCCAGCAAGAGGGTCCTGGCAATCATCGGGGATCGCAGGACCGCTGCTAGAATCTCGTCCGTCTTGAGACACTTGCAGGGGAGCTCAGGTTCGTCTGTTCGTCTCAGGTTTCATCAAGCGATTCTCTCATTTCCTTCCCCTCGAGCAGGACCATCGTATCCAATACGAGGATAAATGGACCACATTGGAGGCCTGGATCATCTCCAGAAGTACTGGAAACCACTAGTTTGGAGTCTGGCGGGCGAGCATGGTCCTAAAGCAGACTACGAGCGAGGAAGATTTTGCAGTGAAGCAGCCAATGCCAATGCAAAACAGGCCTCCTTTCCGCGACCGATGTCCGAGAAAGGAGAACAGCAAGACTGGAGAGGAAAAAGCAATGTGAGACTGCAGGAAATAATTCAAGCGACTCCATAGTGGCCCGGCCCGCGAACCAGTGTCGGACTTGACACGACTACTGGTACCTACATAGATGACGGGCGCTGGAGTACATCCATAGCTTAGGGTTCTACGGTATTGAGTAGTACTCACGGCCTCATAGGTAGGTACCCAACAAGCCACAGGTAGCCGACTAGGGTTCCCCATTCTTGGGGCAGCCCTACTGCAGGTGGTCCCCATTGTTCGGACGTGCAGGTATATTGAATGAAAGGATCGCAGGCGCCGCCTCGACCAGCTACTATCTCTGGCCTTGGGTCGGTATCACCTCGTAACTTGTACCTTAGTACTCTGGTATACTTTTCGACAATGGCCCCGTACGTAATGGCGGTCCTTTTGTCTTCCGGATCGAGCGAGCAGTGCGAAGGATGCGACCTTCTCCCTTGGCCTTGGCCCGTACCACCAGGTCACAGGCCCATCTTCTCGTGTATCCCGTCTAAGCGCTTTGCAGCTTGATATGCCAATGGGACGCTGGGGCTCGCCTCACGCGAACAGACGTTAATCAAATGGTGCCGTGTATTCGGGAGTAGGAAAGGGGAAGAACGCCCAGAGCCCGCCCGCGTGGAACATGACACCTGGTCCTTGCGCCAACTTTACGCCCTCTCACAAAGTACGAAATGAGCGGCCCTTTTTTGCCCTTTTGATGCCACCACTGCTGCACCATGACGCCGCTCCACTTCGCTGCTGGTGGTGGGCCTGGGCCTTGGGATCGGCCTCGCTCCGCAATGTGAACATCGCCCTTGCTTCGCTCATTCAAGAGCCCTGTGCGCCCTTGTCCACATGGACATGCTGCGCAGCGCCATGTGTGAGGACACATGGAGCGATGCTTCGTGATCGAAGGCTTCGATAGCTATAGAGCCTCGCAGGTGCCACCGACATGGACGAGTTTCTCAGAGCTAGCGGGATAGACTCGGCAGAGGCAACCGCTAACAGTCTGTCGGGATACAGCTGAGATCCTGGGAGAACCCGGTGGAGCAGGCTATGGAGGAGAACAAGCCAAACGGGGAGAAGAGAACCAGGACGCAGGATCTGCGTCCCAGTTACCTGGATACCAGCCTTAGACCCGCGCCCACCCACAGCCTCGGGGCGCCAGAGATCCCCCAGCACGGATACACCACTGATCCTCGCATCTCGTCTGGACAAAAAGTCCATTGACCGGCCAATCACCAGCCCCAATCCATCGCACAGTCCATGCTCTAGTCCTCCATGCGGCGATGGTGCAAACTCTCCCCAACGCTAAAAAGTTCCCCGTGGCGGCGTCCAATCTCTTGTCCCAAACGGACCACCTTCATCAAAAGCTTCCTCCTTCCCGGAGAGAACCCACCACGCTGGATGATGTCGCCATGCCATGCATATTTTTCGCTCCGTTCACTGCTCTAAAACCCACCATGAAGCAGGCACCATCCACTCCCAGAGCTAATCGCGCTTTCACCGCACCTGACACAATTTTCCTACTGGCAGAGCTGGAAAAGCTGGCTCAGAGATGCACTGCACTCCAGCCTTCACGCCTGCAACCACGGACAAATTGCTCGAAACAGCGGACGAGATCGTCCCTGAGATCTTCGCGCCTGGTCCCGATCGAAGGGTGCAGCCGACCTGGAGGAGAAATCGTGGCTGAAACAATGCCATTGTGCTGCCAGTTCACTTGGATCTCGTCTAGATCCTTGAATCATACAAACACTTCTTGGAAACCAATGACCGTCCCGAAATGCCCTCCATTCCTAAATTCAAAGCTGGGAGCAAGGGAAGGCAGACGGGAAGGGGCAGAGCTGGCTTCCAAGCCCATTCGTCATGGCTGTTCCCAGCCCCGACACTACGGACTCTAGTGTCCACTTGGCCGGGGAGGCCCGACCCACGCGAGCGATCGGTGGCTGGAGATGAAATGACCGGGCATTCGTGCGAACCCATTCAAAATACCCCATGGTCATGCCGAATACACTACTCAGACTGGCCCGGAAAAGATTTCCTAGCGATGCCTACTAAGGATATACAAATTCTTCAGGGATAAAAGGAACATCACCAGCCTGTTGCGTATCCACAGCGCCCACCGAGCCCCACAGAATATACTACGTGCCTTCATGACACACACCCACCGTTCGTGAAGGGCAACTCGCCCACGCGGGAGATAAAATCGCGCCTGCAGTTGAGATCGAATTCCCAATTCCCCGATGCAAGGCACTCCGGCATCCAGTAGGAAAAAGTCCCACGCCAAGGTGGAGGAACAGAGAGGAGCAAAAGAAAAGCCACAGACCCAACCTTGATTTTCGTGCCCCTCATGAGGCCTAAGCGTCGTTTTCCTGGATCTGGATCCGAAGTCCTGGTTCTCATCGCGGATCATATGCATCCGGATATGCAGCTAGAAAAGAGAGAAACCAAAAGCGGCCCCCCTCTGGTGTGAGCCCCTCCTCCCATACCTATTGTAGTGTTCTAGCGGGTGCAAGGGCAGGGTTGAGGAATGGATCCCACAGTGCTGGGATTGCAGAAATTGGAGCTTCGTACCCGGGGCTCCTGCAAGCCTTGTCCCCGTCCCTGGGCCCGAGACCCATGCAGATCATGACGGGTGCTGCTGAAGGATGTATCTGCAAACGCTGTACAACATCGAGCCTACTGGTATCTACTGTCAGGGCAATTGAGGCAGTCGATCGCGAGGGGAAATATCGTGAGGCTGGTTGGCCTGGGCCCCATGTACTGGGCTCCAGCTAATTCGCCATGAGGAGGATTCACGGACCCCCGCTGTGGCTGCGTCACGATCCTGCTTTCTGTCCTCCTCTGCAGACACAAAGAACTCTACAGAAGGAACCACTCTTTGCTCCTGCAGCTAGAGAGCAAGGTGGAGAGCACCGTCCTGTGTCGGGATTTCCGGTCCTTCATGTACAGCGAAAGTGAATTGTGCGACGTCGCACAAGCACTGTACAGGACAGCCCGCCACACAGCTACAAAATCAAGAGGGAGAGAGGGAAGAGGAGGAAAAGAGTACAGAATGCACAATGAGAAACGCCCATCTATTCGGATATGCTCGGCAGTGAGATTAGCAGAGGGGTTAGGGATTTGCGAGAGGCCGTCAACTGATCTCGCCGTCAACTGATCTCCCCCGCCGTCGCAAATACAGTGATATTTTATTCTCCAAAGCCTCGCACCGGTCCAGGATCGTTGCAGGGACCCTAGTCGTGTGTATGCAAGATCGATCTGCCATCAGATTATGATTTTGGGGACCGAACATGACAGAAGCTGATATTGTGATTTCAACCAGGATCCCAGTTTTGATCCCTGTGATTGGATCATCGGCGCACCCAGACCCATCCACCAAGATCAGTGGACGGCCTCGATGATTCCCCGAGACATTAAGCACTGACCTTCAGCCTGGTCCCCTTGCCTGGATCTTCGATAGCTGAAACGAACCTCCTGCCAGGCGATCGGGGCATGTATCCGCCAGGAAGCAGGGCTAATGGAGGCCCACCTGGTCGCACAGATGGGGTAGGATGTAGGATGTGTTTCTACCTTTCGACCCAGTACGAAGTTCTGCAGTCCATCCTCCTCAGAAATGCAGGAGAGTTGAGTTTGTGGAGGGGACTCCCAGTGGCAACCCAGGAAAACAATCCGATAAGCCCTGGAACATGCAAAACAATATGACATGCGACATTTTGGTGCCACGCGAGATCTGATATATTGACTCGTCTCTCGGGCAAGTGGAGACGAGCACCCATTCGTAATTGTCCAGACTCAGGAACAATGCAAGTAAGCCCGCCAACTGCACTTCATAATCCTGTTACGCCTGCAGCACCAGGTAACGGGAATTGATCCAGCATCCTATAGGAGATGGGTTAGAGCCATGTATGGAGATAGTCCAGAATTTGTGTCACCTAGAAGGGGATGTCCGATTGCATTCGACCAAGAACATCCGGGTGAATTCGCCGTTGGCTGGATATCGAAGTTAATTGCAACCTGCATCGCAAATGATCGTTCATCGAGGTGCTTCTCCTGGATCCCGCATAGACCATAATATCGAGCATAATGCTGTTGTATGCACATCAAAAGAAAGTACATACGGGATCGAATATGCAATTCTATGTAATCCTCGCACCACATGGAGAAGAATTCCTCTCGCAGATACGGGGATACGTGAGCCACCAGCAAGGGGTGGGCCGTTCTGCGTTTGCCACTATTGATTGCGTACAGCAACACCGATATCCCCGTAGAGCTAAAGGCTGAGCCACCCAGCATAGCCATTCTAAGCGACTACATTCATTAATATCTTGATTGAAAAATTTCCCGATTTTATCTTGAATCTAGCTACTTATCCTCGGGAAATCGAATTGCAATGAACACTGTGGGACCGTGGACGTTCTGGCGGTCAGCCCGTGTCCGACTATCTAATGGACTACGTGTAACTGCTGCAGGCGGATGTCGTCGAACTCGGCTCAGATTTCCAGCTGCAAATTTCCAGCAATTCCAAAGCATCTCTAGCAAAAAGAAGGAGATTTCAAACCACTGTGCTTGGTGATTGCTTCTATGTGTTTGAGTGCAGACGCCATGGCGGGCGGACAACTGGCAGGAGTCCTCACCGCTACACCCCAATCCCAAATATATTTAGCACCGACGAGCACTTCGACACTGCAGAGATGAAAATTTTGATATCGATATGTCACCGCCACGTTTGGACTCGGCGCTAATGCAAATAATCACATTGAAAATTGGTTCTTGGGCTCCGGAGGCAGCCATGTCATTCTGTATATGCAAACTACCCTAAGCTAACATTGCTCTGCTGTTGTTCCCCTCCGGACACCGACATTCCGAACTTTTCTAATCTCGCGTATGTGCGTGTGCATGATGCACAACCTTGGAAAAAGCTGAAACGAAGCAAAATAACACTGTACAACGACCGCAATCTCGGCCGCAAGAACAAAGGAGAGCAATAAATTGGAAAAAAAAAAAATACTAGGAGATGATGTAGAGGCCGAAAAGGGAAATATCAAAGCACTTTTTTTTCTTTGTTACCACAGACAGCGCAAACCAATCGCTCCACATCGATCGCGTTGCATTGAGGCGCAAGAAAATCGAGACACAGGAGGCAGAGCACGAACGAAGGGGCAGGAAGAGGGTTGATTTGTGTAAAAAATTACAAACTTTTGTCCATGGTGATGCAAACTTGTGCGGAGTACTGCTGTCAAAGGGGGTTTGGGAATGCGATGACTGGGGTATGTTGCATTCAAAAGATTTTTCTCCCTTCTCCATACTGGCCACATTGGCCACCACCGCCATGCACAGACAACCTGCGCCACAAACAGGGCCGCCCAGATGCAGTTGGAAATGACCAGGGCAAGCAGCGTAAAGGCATGATCCATGCAGGCGGCGTGGGATTGGACAATCAGAAACCAGACTTACCCAACGATCGGCCCGAGGGAAACCAGAGCAGGACCGGATTCCCCGAGCCACTCAAATTGCAGAGGCTTGACGCCTCTATGGGCGCAAACTTGCTGGCTGGAGGCATGCTGCCGTATGACGCGGGAACTCAGTCAGTGCTAGTTGATAGCCGATTGGCTATTACATTATTGCGAGGAGCTGGCGAGACCGTCGCCGTCCAGCAGACCTGCCTCCTTGGCGAGCTCGTAGAAGCGTCCGCCACTCTTGATCAGCTCAGCTGGAGTGTCGAATTCCGCGACCCGACCCTTATCCAGGACCACAATGCGATCGGAGTCGATGATCGTGTTGATCCGGTGCGCAATGGTGATAATAGTACGATCCTGGAAGATGCTGCTGCGCAGAGTGCGCTGGAGCAGTGCGTCTGTCTCCACGTCCACGGCCGCGGTTGCCTCGTCCAGTACCAGGATGTTGCTGGGTGTCAGCAAGGCACGGGCGAGCGAGACCAGCTGACGCTGGCCCTGGCTCAGGTTCGAGCCACCTTCTTGAACCTGGGCGTCGAGTTGACAGTCCATCGCGGCGACGTGTTCCTTGAGTTTAGCGTGGTCTACAAAAAGATGATCAGTTTCTGTACTAGATGCAAGATTAGATGGGATTAGCTTACCTAGGACGCTCCAAAGCTCAGTGTCATCGTGAACGTGGCGAGGGTCCAGGTTGTCACGCAGAGTACCCTCAAACATTGCAGGGTCCTGAGGAATAATAGCCAGACGACCACGGAGGTCGAACAGGCCGATGGTAGACACATCGAGTCCATCAATGCTAGAAGTCGAGTTAGGAAAACAGTGAAGTTGAGGGAATGTGGTAGGGAGTGTCATACCTAATATTGCCATTGGCGGCCTCGATGATTCGGAAAAGAGCCAAAGTAAGAGAACTCTTTCCAGCACCAGTCCGACCCACGACACCGATCTTCTCATGGGGCTTGATGTCGAGGTTGATATCCTTCAACACCAAGTCGAGACCCTCACGGTAACGAGTGCTGTAGTTCTTGAAGGAAACGGCCCCCTGGGCAGGCCAGCCGATGGCAGGACGACGCTTGAAGATGACCTCAGGCGCCTCGCTGGGAAGGTTGGCATACTCGAGCACTCGCTCAACGGACACAATGTTGGTCTCGACCTCGACAGTCTGGCGAACAATCCAGTTCAGGGACTGGGTGATTTGAAGGGCATAGGACATGGCCAGACCAGCCATACCCGCTGACAGACCGCTGCCAGTCGAAACAGAGACAATGGCAAGTCCCGCGGATGCCAGAATGATAACAGAACCGATGAATTCCAACCTCACCGCAAGCCAGCGGTTCGCGCTGATAGACGGGAAGTAGGCGCGCAGATTGGCATCCATGCGCCACTCGTTCTCGAGGGCAAACCGGTTCTCTTGTCGGTATGCACGAATAGTCGAGATACCACCGAGAGATTCCTGGAAATGGGCATAGATGGGACTGCGGGTGACACTGTCCAGCCGTTTCAACTCACGAGAGGTTCGCAAGTAGTACTTCTGGTAGCTGAGATAGACCCAGAGAAGGGGAATAACAAAGAACAGGAAAGCAGGTGTCGCGGTTCCAATGACAACCATGGTGAAAATAGCACGAGCAGAGTTGGCAAACAGCATATTGAAGGTACGGGCAAGGACCTCATCAACACGGTAAATATCGCTGGAGAATCTGTTCAGGATACGACCAGAAGGCGTAGTCTCGAAGAAGTTCATGGGAGAACGGAAAATGGCGAAGGCCATCCGCTCGTGGAGTTTACGCGATGCCTCAATAGAGCAGAAGATCCAAAGAATCAGATTCTGCATGATGACTAGGAGCGAAGAACCCAGTCCGAATGCGAGGTAGATACCGATGAACTTTCCAACACTGTCGTTAGAGCCATTCTCCTCGTTGTGTTCAGTCCAGCTCTTGAGCCAGAAGTTGCCAAGCACTTGAGCAGTCTGCGCAGCCACAAGGGCGAGCAGGTAGAAGGTGACTGCTCCAATATTGCTGTTTTTGGCGTATTCTCCGTAGACGCTCCACTTGACTTTACCCTGCTGTGTGCTTTCCTGGGTCTGTTTGCTCTTCAGCATATTCTCTTCGTCTCCCAACTTACGACGAGGACCCTGCCAGGTCGCAGTGCTAGCTCGGCGCAAAGTGACATGGCTAGTCTTCCGCTGAGGGCTGCGTCCACTCTTAATGGGCACAAGGGATCCTGGCTGCTCTAGCTCTTCGCTATCGGTATCCTCATCGTTTCCAATCACAGCGGTGGAATCAGAGTTACCGGGGCTGGCTAGGCCATCGTCAGATTCCTCAGAGCGCTCGTCGTCCGAGTCAGCCAGGTTTGTCTTGACAAGGTTGAAGATCTCGCCCTTCATTGCCATTAGTTGTTCGTATGTGCCCTTCTCAATGATGGTCTTGTCACGCAAAAGACCGATGAAGTCGGCCTCCTTGAGAACTGTGATAGCATTGGTGGCAAGGATCCTGGTTTTGCCGCTCAGGATACCAGAGCTGCCAAGAACCTTGTTTATGATATGGCGTCCGACATGCTGGTCGACGGCCGAGAGAACGTCGTCAAGAAGGTAGACATCCGCACGAGCGTACACTGCTCTGGCAAGAGTCAAACGTGCCTTTTGTCCTCCGGACAGGGAAATACCACGCTCTCCAACTTCAGTCTGATCTCCGTCAGGCATTATCTTGAAGTCGTCGAGAAGAGCGCAGGCTTCAACTGTGAGATCGTAGAAGTCAGGGTCCCATCGGTGACCAAAAACAATGTTCTCACGAACACTGGCGTTCATTACCCAAGGTGCCTGAGCGACATATGCGACACGGCCCCGCATAACAACTTCACCATGGTTCTTCCAGAGTTCGCCGAGAAGTGCCTGGAGTAGAGAAGACTTGCCAGAACCAACACGGCCAACAATGCAGCTCAGCTCTCCCTTGCGGGCGCTCAGGTCGATATTCTCGAGAACAGGGACTCCAGTGTAACGGTTCCAGGTCCATGAGGCATCACGAACGCGTACGGACTCGTCGCCGACGTGTTCCACGGGGTCCTGGAAAACCACAGATTCGGTTTGCAGTTCCTCTGCCGTAAAGTATTCCATCAGGCGTTTCACAGCCACGGATGATTCAATGACAGAGGTAATAACCATGGGAAGGATCGACAGAGGGAATGTGAGTAGGTTGAAGAGAGTTAAGGCAGGGAAAACGATTTCGGTCGTCAGGGGCTTGTCGCTAGTCAAGACGAAGACAGTGAAGGTCGAGCAGGAGACAAGGAACGGAGTAGATTGCCAGGTGAAGTTCGCGATGGACTGCGTCGCACCGATTTTCCGGAGCGTGTTCAGTTCAAGATCGTTTCTGATATGACTGAGCTTATTCATGAATGCTGTGTTCCAAGCATAGAGCTTGATGCTCTTGATGTTGTTCAGAATCTCGGTCATCAGACGCGTACGCGAGTCTTTGTTTTTCATCTGAGTGATCTGGAGCTTCTTCATCATGCGGGCGATGACGCCGTTAAGAGGAATCATAAGAATCATGACACCCACACCGGCGAACATACTAGGGCCCAGGAGCTGGTAGAGAGATACCATGCAGAGAGTGATCTGGAACGGAGCAGATAAGAGCTGCGTGCCAAATTGAGTCAGATCAGAAAGACGTTGCTGGTCGACAGCCATATGGTTGACAATATCTCCAGTGGTCTTCGACAAACGGCCCTCGCAAGAAAGGCGGAGTGCCTTGGAGTAGATCAGAGCAGTTAAAGACGACTTCACGCGCATTCCGGTATCGAAGGCGCGCTGGAAATACTGATGAAGACAGCTGGTCTGGCACACCGACACGACAAACATGGCCAAAGCAATGACAACACCCCTGATCACAGGCTGCGGGTCCGGAGAACGGTATGAGTCGATGAAGGCGATAAGGTAGCGCAGCAGCTGCGGCTGAACAAAAGCGAGGATATCGCTTCCCGATTTGATGATCGAACCACGAAGGTATGGTCCGCCAAAGGCCTTGAAGAGGGCAATCCACAAGGACGGCTTCTTCTTTTCGAGCTCCTGCTCCCATGCCTGGCTCAGGTCATCGAGTGTGGAACGGGTGGTATCGCGACGACGCAGATTCCACAAATCGTCCTGAGTGAGATAGTTCTGATAACCAAACTTCATCATGGGCGTCATCCAGCTGAAAGTAAGGACCGAGAAGATATCGGCATAGTTGTAGGGACATTCGTCTTCATCGCCCAGGGCGTCATAAGCGCTCTGCTTCTTCGGAACGAAATATTCCAGAACGAATTCCAGCAATCCCAGTCCCAGGCTGATGTTGACGCAGACAAAGAATAGAACCTGGTCCACATAGTCCTTGCGATCGACGAGCGAGTGGAGCTTGACGGCATTGGCGATAAGGAAAAATAGCCAGTAGAAGAGGACGACACCGTTGGGCTGGCGGCTTCGCCAATGCTCGTAGTATTGCACTGCAAAGATTACACCCTGCGAGGCCAAAGTGAGGATCGTAGACCAGAACCGGAAATCAGCAAAAAAGGTTTTCGGTTGGGTTTCGGCTTGCAAAGCGGCCTGCAGGGCAGTGACGAAAATCAACGACGCGATAACGACCTGCAAAAGAAAGATCTGTTAGCAATAGCCATCATTGATGGACGAGGCTATGGGAAAGATCGACAAACCAGCTTGGCATAAAAGTGCCAGTTCTTCGAGACGGGTTGGGGGATGCGCTTCTTCAGCAAGAGCCACAACGCACCGGCGCCAGCCAGCGCACCCCAAACGGCTGTTGCGGCCACGATCGCATCGACGAAGCATGGAGTAAGGTGAAATCCACGCGGACCGAGGGGGCCCCAGCCCTCAGCATCGCTGCAGAAGGCATGTTGGGGGCGGGGACGGAAGGCCGACTCTAGGTGCGACTGAGAGTGATTCCCCGGATGGGAGTCCCCCAGGACCACCTGGGAATTGCCATCTAACATTCTTGTTGTCATGCAACAGGACTGGTGTGTCCTTCTGGGTTGCGCAGGCAAGCAAAGAAGACGGGGACGGCGGTGTCGGGGAGCTTTGCAGTCTGCTTAGTAAAATCCGAGCTTCTGACGCTTTCCAAATTCCGCAAATCCGGGCGGCCCCACTCACTGGATTCGTCCCCACTCCGCGTTGTAACATGCGCTGGAGCTGCGCAGGCGAGAATTGCTTTTGATGTGCCCCAGAAACGGTTTCCTACGAATGAGTACTTACACACAATTACAGTTGACTAATTTAATCTAGTAATGTGTTTTCTTAGGATGTTTGTCCAGTGACTCACTGATTTACAACCGGAATACGACTTCTGAGATCACGTGATATTGACTGAACTCGGCGATAAAAGTGACCGAATGTCCGAGCGTCCATTGCGTACTGTGTCAGCACGTACGAGCCAAGATAAGTTGGAAAATTTGTGAGCAATGGATAGCCTCGAAGCTCTCAGGTATCTTGTTAGGGCTCGAGCTTGATTTAACTTCCAAATAATGGTCAAATTTGCTATATTATCCATGCATTGATGTTGCAGGGAGACGGTGCAGTTTACAAGCCGACTGGGATGGTGTGCCTTTCCTGCAGTGCTTCGAGGGCCCGTATATCTGCGAAACCAGCCCTCAGCTTTCCACCACCAGCAATGCTTAGACAAGCAGGTAGTACAAACACGTACTTTTTACCATTAGATCTATTTCCCCAGATCATCTCAGTTCTTAAAATGCTTGTCCAACGCTACTGTCCAACGAGAATCTGCGAAATTGGTGGCTGCCGCGCGACAGCGATGACGCAATGTGCCAATTAATTACGTGTGTGCATCAGTCAAAGAAAACATGGACATCTCGACCTATTACTACATCTTTATGATTTCATGTGGTCGGAATTAAAAAACAGCGCGTAAGATCGCAACGGCATTTTGCGGCTTAGAAATCGATACGCATTCTATTCTCGGTTGGGTTAGTTCATGGCCCGCAGCTTGGCCCACAGGCCGGGCCATGTAAGCCCGTTTAACACCTGTGAGCCAAAATGTACTAAATCAGCCATCAAAGATGCGATACCCCGAGGCGAACTGGTGGCCTTTCAATTTGTCGATCTCATTTCTTTGGCGTCTTCAGCTGGCGACCACACTCTCTGAATGGTAGTTAGAAATTCATCGTTAACAGCAAACCCTTTTTGCTTCAGCGTTTCGATGAACTTAAATATGCGCTTTCGGTCGGGATTTCGTGCCATTTGCATTCCGATAGTGTACAATGTCGGGACGAGGAAATTGGCTTCTAGGTCAAGATACTCGACAGATGTCTCGGCATGGTGTAACGCAGTAATGGTTTGGCCATAGCTCATTTTCAGCGGCATCACAGGCAACTCGCATGCAATGGGTAGCCACGCGGATTTGCGCGTACGCCTAGCGAATCGATGTCGGAACACCCACGAACCGAACTTGAAACGACCAACACCGCCGGTCCTCACATCGAAAACAACGGAAATAGCAAAAACTAGCAGAAATAGCGAACCGGTCGTTGCTAGTCGACCAAGGGCGACCCTACCGAACCCACAAATGTTCGGAGGATCAACCAGCGAATGGCCTGCATGGCAGATGCAGATGGAAAATAAACTGCGAGTGGATGGTACATGTTTTACCTCCCCATTGGATCAATGTGCCTATATCTATTCACGATTTGAAAAAATGGCACTAAAGAACACGACCACCTTCACGAGAGAACGACGAACAAACGGAACCCCAGAAGATTTGCTCACGTATCTTAACCGAATCTATGGGAACCCGAATGTGGAAGCGAGGGCGATTCAACTATTATACACACTCAAGCAGAAGATGAATCAGCCATTTGAAAAGTACTTACCTAGTTTCGAGCGCGAATTAGCTGATGCTGGTGCACTACAATGGCCTGATAATGACTTATGCCTCGGTTCTCTACACTATGACGATTGGAGACGATGCTCTCAGGTCATACTCTTCATCCTACGAAGTATCGTCTTCAGTGGCAAAGGCCTTGGCAGGAGTAATTGCCTCTTCATCGAGCAAAGCCACCCATACCAGCGAAGGCTCAGGCAGAGCCAGTTCATCGGCGTCCACAAGGGCCATTGCTGGTGGAGTTGTCGGAGGCTTGATTGGTGGTGCTGCTATCACCGCTACAGTCATCATTTCCTACCTTCGCAAGAAGAAACGTCAACAGAAGCCAGACGGTCTCAAGGGGATTCGTGGGAGATGGCTATGAGTCCTTTCCGGGAGACAAGACCGCTCAGCTGCGTTGGAAAAGGAGCAGCAACCAGTTCCTCCCACTGAAGTTGAAGCGAACGAGCTATCACATAGTATGGCAGAGGCGCCGGGGAGCGATACCAATACGGTGACAGACGAGATGGATTCTAAAACCTTCATTGCAGAACTGACAGTTCCTAATGAGGACGCTTCGGAACACAATTACAATCCGAAGTGACGTGACAAAGTCCGAAGCCTCTTGTCTTTCTCATCACCCCATTGGCTGCACGCACATGTCTTTTGCAGCAAGGTGCGATGTGTTTTACTTTGATCAATGTATTTGATAGTCACGATTCCCAGGCGATAGTGACGGGCTGCCCATCGTCGATTGAGAATTGCATTTCTAGCTTGTAATGTGGATCAGATAAATTATGACGCCTTTGAATATCATGTGTCTCAGCTTTCGCGTATCATCGTCGAAATACTCATCTTTCACAACACTTTCTCACGGCCGGGGGTCTTGTTTTCGCCATCCGGAAAATCGTGACCGATCGGAACGGCTATAGAATTAAGCATTCGCCGATCCGGGGTACTAATACCCGATGGTCTTGAGCGCAACCTTCTATACACCCACCATGGAAGTATCGAAGGAGACAGCAAAATCAGATGAATGGCATCTAGTTGGCCGGGTATCTTCATTCCCAGATATTGGCCTGGAGGAAAAATGCCGAGTCTTGCCTGGATGTACGATCAAAAGTATCCCCAAAACAGAAGACCCTGAGAAAAGCCGGGCGAATCGGTTATCAGATCTAGATGATCAAGTGCTTGTTTTCAAGTACAAGGGGTTCCTGCATGCCATTGACAATGTATGCCTGCAATAACTACTCGTGGTCTTCTGGTTCCAAGCTAACGTAGCTCAGCAATGCCCGCATTCCTCGTTTCCGCTTAAGCAAGGCAATGTTTTCGACATTGAAGATATTGGTGCTGGAATCCGGTGCTTTAGACATGGCTGGAAGTTTGACCTCTTCACTGGAAAGGGCGACCGTGGCCCACACAAGTTGAGTTTGTGGGATATCGATCTGCGGGATCCTTCATCTGTACCTGATGGCAGGTCCTCGAGTAATGACAAGGAAGTGTGGGTCCGAAGACACGCGCAAGTCTGACAAGGCATGCTTAATGGAGTTCCCGATAAACGTTTGACTCAGACATTTGAATAAAGCAAGTGCCGTTAATGTGTCGTAGATAGTCCGACTTTCATACCGCATCAAAATGACGCCGAATTAAGAGAATATTTGTACTCTGGCTCGCCATCCAGTGATTCCTGGAACCATACGGTCGCCATGCATGAATATGAAGAGCCTCATTTAGATGGCATGTGTAATAGCCCTATTAGTCATTCAACGTAGCTGAACTTGCACGATAAATTCTGACGCAGCCTCGTAAAACGAGGATTGACACACGATGAGTCAAAGAGGCTGTGATGTCTTGGAAGAGCGCCGCCCCACTGCGGCGCATAAAACCAGCGATGCCGCCCGGCAGTAAGACCACCGGCGTCATTGGAGGGGCTCAAGCATTCCGACATTCTGCACCTCACCAGCCATGGCTGCCAGTGATTCTCGGATCGAGGAGCTCCTCAAGAGACCTCTCTATGGTGAGCGATTCTGCAACCGCGATCTCCTTTTCTCTCGCTGACTCGCGCAGTCTATGATCTTCCGCAGGAGCTTCTCGCGACCTTGACCGCGAAAAATGCGAATGAAGCAGTCGCCGAACAGACGCCCGAATCAACACCCCAAGACCTTGAACTCGCGGCGCAGGAGTCTGCGATCGCAACTTCGACATCATGCTCCCTATGCAATGTCGCCTACCGTAATGTCGAAGAGCAGCGCAGCCATGTCCGATCCGATCAGCATCGATATAACTTGAAGGCCCAACTGCGGGGCAACACACCACTGGACGAGGCTCAATTCATCAAAGCGATCGGGGAACTTGATGAGTCTATATCCGGATCGGAATCGTCAGAGTCTGAAGAGGAAGAAGCCGAGGGGGATGCCGACACAACACTCACTGCGTTGCTGAAGCGACAGGCCAAGCTCGCCGAGCCAAACGAGGAGGCGACCACCGTGAAAGGCGGGACAGCCAAGCAGCCACTGTTCTGGCTGTCGAGCTCCGGTATCCCCTCGAACAAGTCATTGGGAGTGTACCGGGCAATCTTTTCGGACGTGGAACAGGATGAGCCGGGTCACTTGGTGGAAACACTACGGAGAAAACAATTAGCCCCCGTCAAGGCGCGAACGAACAACGCCCAGGCCCAACAAAGCCCTTCGGATTCGAGTCCCCACATGTTCATGTGCATGATTGGTGGTGGCCATTTTGCCGCTATGTTGGTATCACTCGCCCCGGAGCTTCATCGCAAGCAAGGAGGCGTTGAAGAAAGACAAGCTCGAGTGATTGCACACAAGACCTTCCACCGGTATACTACCCGACGCAAGCAGGGTGGATCTCAATCTGCCAGTGATGCATCGCGAGGTGCTGCCCATTCGGCCGGTTCTAGTCTGCGTCGCTACAATGAAGCAGCTCTAGAAAAAGACGTTCGCGATCTGCTAGCGGATTGGAAGGAGATGATTGATACCGCTGAGTTGCTGTTTGTCCGAGCTACGGGCAAGACAAACAAGAGGATTCTTTTCGAGAAATATGACAATCATGTACTCAAGCAGAATGATCCTCGGCTGAGAGGGTTCCCTTTCAACACCCGAAGAGCAACGCAGGGGGAGCTTATGCGATGCTTCAAGGAGCTGACCCGTATCAAGGTCAGTGAAATTGACGAAGCTGCACTTGCTGCCGCTGCAGCTGCCGAGGCCAAGAAGAAGGAAGATTCAAAACCATCAACGCCACGTCCGCAGCCGCAAAAGCCGAAGCTGTCCAAGGAGGAGGAAGAGGCTTTGTTGCATACCTCGCAAATTCAAGCTCTCATTCGCCGCTCCAAGGTCCCTGCCCTGATGTCCTATATCTCAAACAACTCCATTCCTTCTTCGTTCACATTCACGCCTGCCGACTCACCTCAGAACTTCCGTTGTCCGACCCCTCTCCATCTTGCCGCAAACTCGAACGCCCCTGCTGTTGTTGCCGCACTCTTGACAAAGGCCGGAGCAGATCCAACCTCTATCAACAACGAGGGACGTACCCCATTCGAATTAGCTGGTGACCGTCCGACGCGTGACGCTTTCCGTGTTTCTCGACATGGGCTGGGTGAATCGAAATGGGATTGGAATGCCGCCAAGGTCCCGTCGGCTGTGTCTAAAGCAGATGCTGATAGTCGCGCCGAGCGAGAGCGCAGGGATGCCGAGGAGGAAGAGAGTAAGCGTCGCAAGGCTGACCTGGAACGCCTTAAGAAAGAAGATGCCGAACGAGAAGCCCATCAGAGGACCAGCAAAGGTGGTCGGACGCTTGGAGCAACAGTGGAAAAGACCGCCGCAGAGAAACGCGAAGAGGAGACTCGAGGCATGACACCAGAGATGCGAATGCGATTAGAGCGAGAACGACGGGCGAGAGCTGCTGAAGAGCGCTTTCGGAGGATGCAGGGTAATTGAGCACGATTTTTATGCCTTCGTCAATCGGCGTCCAGCATTGATTAGCATAAGAAAATAGATCTGTACAGGAACAATTATGAGCAATGAAATCCAGTGATACAAACCCTTGGGAGCCGCCTGCCTTTGCTTTCATAATATCACCTTAGGGTAGTCTCGAGTCACATGCTGGGCTTGAGGCGGTCGTCGCCAGCCAAACCATTCACTGTGGCAGCCTGGCCTCCTCTTTTTCTTCCCACAACTCGCCGCCTGTTGCTTTCTGCATCGCCAACTCTCTTTCGTGTCCCCTCGTTCTCTCGAGCTTTCATTCCAGAGGCTCGAAGTAATCAACCGGTACCGAGTTCTTTCTTTTCTCTCACCTCACTTCGTCCTCCCTTCCCCCCTTATCTTTCAGCACCCTCCCTGACAGTACAATAAACTGCCGAAATGTCGCGGCGGCCCCGGTCGCGGTCGCCCTCCTCTTCCTCCCCGGTGAGGGGTGAAGGAATGGTGGTGGGCACCTTGGTTCTAAGGAACTCGGCCACCAAGCTGTTCTGCGAACAGCCAGTCTACAGCGAGACTGAGATTTTGGCTGGCCGAGACCGCCATCTATGGTACATCACGCTACCTGAAGCATCCTTGTCAGGCTTAATTCTAACAGGATTGCAGCCACATGCATGTCATCGACGTCTATGCATCGCACTGCCATTTGCGATTCTACACTGTCCTCTTCAACGAAGGGGATCCTACTGGACCAGTGCCTCCAATGGTCTATGCACAGGATGTTTCCAGAAACGGAACCAGGTGGAATGGGATTCCAATGGAGCAGGGGAGCACCGTGCTACTTGGTGACGGCGATCTGCTTGCAATCGGACCCGGGCGTTCCACCATCCAATTCCATGCACGGTACCCCTGCCCTGAGCCTCGATTTACCGAGCTTGAGAATAGTGAGATGAGGGTGAGTAAAAAGATGATCGAATCAGCAGATGAATTTGACAGGAAGTTCTGATAACGTGAATAGGAATTCGAGGATGACTATGAGGTGTCTCCACGCAGGCTGGGCGTCGGTGCCTTTGCTAACGTCCACGTGGCTATCAAAAAAGCCAGCGGCAAGCAGTTGGCTTGTAAGATTGTCCGTGTCAAGTCCTCCCATGACAAATCGCCTGCAGAATCCGGAGAAGGAAAGTTCCACCGATTCCTCGAAGTTGGCAAGCTCGGTTCCAACCAAGCTTCAGGTCAAACAACACCGGAGGAGAAAGTTCCACGCAGTCAGCGGGAATCCCAGATCCTTCTCAAACTCTCTCATGTGAATTTTCCTTGTCTCTGCCCTTTTCCGTACCAGCTGGACTAATTATCACACAGCCGAATATCGTGACCGTGCACAACGTCTTCCGATCTCCCCGAACAATGTGTGTAGAAACAGAAACAAAGAAATCATTGATGTTACGCTAACAATTCACCAGTTACATATTTTCTGAGATGATCACAGGCGGGGATCTCTATTCCTTCATCCGGTCGAAAGGGCAAAGGGGACATCTCGATGAGCTCGCCTCAGCTAAAATCACACACCAACTCCTCTTGGCCGTTGATTACTTGCACGATCAGGAAATCGTGCACAGAGACATCAAGCCGGACAACATCCTTATGGATATTGTCGGGCAGGACTATCGGGTGGTTCTGACAGACTTTGGCTTGGCAAGGGTGGCCAACTCGCCAGACAAGAGAATGTCCGCTTCGGTCGGGACCTTTGATTACGCCGCTCCGTAAGTGTCCCCCCGCCCCTCACCTCCTATAGAGAATGAGTTCTTATTTTAACATTTCGCAAGTAGGGAGATTCGACGATATTTCGATTATCACGGACGCCGCAAGCATAGTTATACAAAGGCCGTCGACATGTGGGCAGTCGGTTCTGTGACAGCAGTTCTTCTGACTGGAGAATACCCATTCAACAGCGAGAGAGAACTGATCCAAGAACAAGTCGATGATCTAGTATGCAGTATGCGCAAAGCCGAACTCAGAGTCCGGGTGATAGAATTCGTCACCAGCCTGCTCATCCTGGATGAGGTCGAGCGTATGAATGTGAAGGAGGCCCTACGACACCGCTGGCTTACCGAACCGGCCACCGAGACGAAAATCGCCGAGTGCTACGCGAATGGTACGAAACACTGGACACCGGCCCAGCGGACTGAATCCTCCTGCGTTATTCTGCGAACTGCTCCGCCAAAAAAGTCAGCAGACAAACCGCGCGATCATGTTCCCGAGACCCCAGAGCAGGTTAGTACTTACCGCAGCCAGTCTTGCCCAGAGCCCCACAAATTTATCTGACTCTCTTCCAAAGGAGCTGGAAAGTAGTCCATTCTTCACGGTTGAATATCAAGCGAAAAGAATACGAATTCCTACGAAAAGAGCCCTCGACACACCGGATACAAAGCTGCGCAATATTCTGTTCATGGCATCACAAAGCATCAGCCAGTCAGCGCATACTCTATCCTCTGGTGAGAAGACAGACGAGGTTTACGAAGAGGTGGTCAATTCAGTCACCGGCAGGAAAAAGAGATGTATCTATGGCTGGGAGGTGGATGAGCTAGCGAAATGGGTTTAGTGAGTCATGAAAGGAAGGATGATACCCCCTTCCTTACTCCGCACCAGTTAGCCTCGATGCCATGGTTTGCCATTGGTGCTTTTCTGTCTTGTTTCTTTCTTTGTTTTGTTTCCAGGTCAGTATTCTTACCCCAAGGACCTTGAATGAAACTCTAGACTTACCTTATGATGAAGCGCACCATTTATCGTAAGCTTTTTCCGAGTCAACATCGATACGGTAAAGGTTCATATATCAGAGGCTTTATGCTCTTGGTTCCGACTCCGACATTTTATTCCATGATATACCAGCAAGCCTTGGTATATCCTCGCCAAGGTATTTCTCAACCCACGGCTCTACTTGAACCGTCTTAAAGGGAAATCCAAATCCAAAATATCTTCAAGGTATTATTAGGAGGTCCTCATTCGGAGAAACATCCTATCTAGACCCATGGACAAACTGCACACCCGCGTGGTCGTTGGATTCTCGGGTGTTTAGTGAGGCAAAAAAAAAAAAAAAAAAAAAGGCTCTCCAGACATGGCCCGAGAGATTCGTGGAGTATAATCTATGGTAGGTTAGTCCGAAAGCCGGAAATGTCTCCTCTACGTCCCATGGTTTAGTTGGCTGCCTGCTATACCGAGCAGCCAGGATGAGTGTAGTGGCGTAGTAAGCGCACGCAATTGCTCGGTTCCAGGCCTGCCACTGCCAGCAGCTGACAAACAGAGCATTACACTCTCGATCGCAAGAGAAGAAAGGCCAACTCGGCACTTCCCCAGGACGATATGTCTCTTGAATCCCAAACAAATAATTGATCCCATGTCTCACCAGGTTGCCATGGTATCAAGGGAATCAATAATAATAACAATCAACGCAAGTGGCAAGATCCCCTTAAAAAGGCACATATCCTTATAGGTCCAGATGTTGACAAGGAGTCGTGAGTTTCCAGCGGAACCCCTTCTATTCTGGCGACCTTGAGAAGGATTCAGTGCCAAGGAGGGAAATCCACCTTTCCACCTACAGGAGGTTCTCATGATCAATAGATCGTTGCGAATACCCACTGTGGCAATGGAGGGTACCCTCGAAGAAAGCCCTTGGGTGCATGGTGAGCTGGAGGGGGGCGAATGTAATCCATTGGCTGTGCCTTGTTGGGCTGAGCTGAGGGCCCTGTGCTGCCTGTGTGCCTATTTGCGGGCATTACCCCTAGATGTCTAGGGTTGGGTGAGTGGCCACCAAGAAGGGCATCTCGGTTGAGGGGGTTCAGTGGAGTGTCAGTGTGTGATGGGATTGGTAGGTTCAGTTGGGAAAGGAGTGCCCTCCTGTCTCGATTGTGGATTGGTCTTCACGGTCCACTGGAATCAATGAGGTCACACATTGAAGAGTCAGGAGTGGGTCATTGGGCTGAGATGTCTTATCGAAGGTGCTTTCGAGTCCGACGGTCGTTGTCGAGGTCCGAGTGCATTCGATACTTTTCGATTATGGTTTGATTCGCCGCTTTGACGATGTGTATTGACAAACAGGTTCGTCAACTGACCGAGGTTTGGACAGACAGCCGTTGGTGTTATTGGACGAAGCTGCATGAAATCAGCGCAGATCCACAAGATGATTCCGAAGGGATATCGAAAAAAGCGCAGCCTGTGATTCCAACATCTCTGTCTAGTGAGACCCAGCAAAACTCACAGAAATCCACATTGGACCCAATTCCCTCAGCTGGTCCAGCTAAAGGAACAAAGATCAAGGCCGGTTGTCAATCAGTAGAGGCCTGACGATCACCTGTCACAGCCAAAGAATGCGATAATTCCACAACTGGAATGGAAGATAAGACATACTCCCTTTGGAACAAATCACGGCCCATTCCAAGATACAGGTGGGTCTGACAGGGTCAGAAGGTAGGAGACAAGAGTTGAAGAAGTGAAACCTTCAGCGCAGTCACCCTACAAAGGAACCTCGAAACCCTAGCTGACGCTCGTTGGAAGGGCAACGGGAGCGCCCAGCCACACCGACGCACGAAAGCTATTGAGTTTTGCGGAGAAAGATCTGCACTAGCGCCCGTTGCGGACAGGGAGATGTCTTGCATCCGACTGTGCAGGTTTCTGCAGGGATGCCGACGCCTTGGTTTGCAGGGCCGTCCAGATCGTGGGGAAGGTTGTCCTCGAGCCTCTTTTTTTTTTTTTTTTTTTTGTTGTGTACAAGTGCCAAAAGGCTAAATATCACTTGCAGCCGTTGAGAATCCATGAATATAGATCGTGGCGTCGCCGTGCCCTCATAGCTTGCGAGACTAATCTTGTCTGCACCTATCGCTTGTCGTGGTTCGCAATAGTCGCATCGGATTTGTTTATCCCTTGCATGGGACTGGGCTCTAGGTGGGGGCTGGGGCCTGGACAGTGGGACAGAGGGGCAGAGGGGCAGAGGGGTAGAAGCAGGGTAAAGGAGTGGATGGGGTTCCTTTGGCTCCAGCCACTGCGGTGAATGGGAGAAGGTTTTGTGGCCTCCTTGGTTGTGGCATAGGAACGGAGCTGAGGACGGCAGCCCTTGGAGGGAGAGGGAGAAAGATGGGATACGGTCGGGACCCACAGGCTGAAATCGAAGTGTTCAAGGACCCAGACTAAAGTGGCATGAATTACTCCATTGAAGTGGTCGATATTGTATGTGGTAGAGAACTATGTCGCGCACGGTGCAGCAGGGCCGCCAGCTGCAGTCTGCACCCCGGAAAGGTTGATAATGACACGATACCAAGGCGATGCGAGATAATGCAGAGCATAAGCTTATTTCTCACGGGCTCTTGCTGAGAAGCCGACCCTGCACGAAGCAAGGGCTATCACTTGATCACACGATGCAATATCGAAACTTTGATAGCGGCGTCAACAAGCAAACAACTTCAGCAGAGATTCGAGCCTGAACAGAGCTGTGAGTTTGTGATTAGCGTAGAATAGTCGAACATGTAAGTTGAATACGAAGTCGTAGAGTTCGAGCATTGTGGGTTGAATGTCGAGGTAGGCAGGATAGTCCAAAATGCAATCCATTGCAGACTCCGCAGGCAGAGTCCTCAATTCTGAGCAAAAGCTCAAGCCCCTCCCCCACCCTGCGCTCGCACAAACTTCCACCGTTGCCCAGGGCCACAGACTATCAAGGTTATCTGCACGAGGCATGGCTTCCTTTCTAGGAAGTATCCCATTTGGCGCAGGTCGATAGTAGATATGGTGCCTCGACACCTCAGGCGGGACCTTCTGCACGGTGGTGGCGTCGCTGATTGGCCGACGCGGTACGCGAATCCCACGCGCGCGAACACGCGTGAAAAAACGCGTGGCTGACAGACGCGCGAACTTGCAGCCTCATCAATTTGTGACAGCCTAATCTCAAAGACATTGACTGACTAGAGAAGCTGGGAATTCTTTAGGCGCCCGTATCTCCTTTGGGAGGGCTGGCATGGCAGGGCCGGGGCCCTTCAGGGCTGGTGAAGGGCGGTATGGCAGGACGAAAGGAAAGGCCGACCCTAGACAGAGCCCTAAGGTCAAAGATCTATTAAAACGCGTGTCGCCACCAATTGGGACGGGGAGCCACCCTCCACGAAAGACATTATGATCAGGCGACTGCGCAGCTATACAAGTAGCGCCTGCAGCTCTTACGGGAGAGGCACTGGACAGCCGTTCGCTGCAACCCACCTGCTGCATGTCATGGCGATTGCATCACAAGCCGGTTGCCCGGTCACCAGACTGGTGTTTGCGGCGGTGATGCAGCCATCGTGATATCGATAGCGACGATCCTCGAGAGCCGGGGCCACTTCTGTACAATGTCGGGCGCGTTGAATGGAGGCGCGTGGGAGGCGGAGCGGGTCGTCGCGGGCCCTCGACCCGATCAGGAAATGTAATTGAAAAATCGCTCGAACATGAGAGGCAAAGCAGAAAGGATAAGCTAGTGCGGGCGATCGGCGGTCGTTTCAGGGGCCGAATTGCCTCGTGCTCCCCTGGCAAAGGTTGGGTGGCCGGCGAGGGTCCCCTTGCGTGCACTCTTCTCGGGCTGCCTGTGCTCCTTCACTCGTGTTTCACTGGCAAAGAGCACGAGCGGAGCAGTGAACGAGGGGTCGCAGGACCTGCAGCCCTTTCGCGAGCTTTGCCGAGTTAGTAGTATAATAGAAAAGAGGAGACTCGTAGCCATTATCTTCAGTGTGTGAGAGAGTATACTGTCTATCATCCCGAATCGTAATCGGTTCAGTCATTCGTTGTCCCAGGCACCCCTGCTCGCTGACTTCACTCTTTCGTCCCATCTTTCAACTTTTCGGCTTTTCTTTCACTCATTCGTTCTTTGGCTCTTTGGTCTCCTCTCGCTATTTCATCCCCGCAGTCAGTATCACATCAGTGCTCAGTGCTCGTTCTCGCACGGTGCTGTGGTTGCCCGCAAAGTGGAGCCCCGGGAGATGTTCGCTTGACCGTTTGCGGCCACTTTTCTTTTATCGCCCGTCCGCCCCCCGCCAATTCTTCTCCCTAACAACCACTCGCTCAACCATAACAACCACCCGACCTCTTTCGTCGCATCCCCCCGGACCTGGTGGGATTCGAAGCGCATCTCGACGACATCAACCTCCTCTCGTTCTTTTCTCCCCAACTGCGTCGTCGCGCTTCGCAACCGCCTCCGGCGCATCCTCCCAGCGCAAATCGCGCGCACAAATCCGTTCGCGTCCAGCGCAACAACACAACCAACACAACCACACCCCAACATCCGACCATTTACAATCCTCTACACTCTTCTCTGTCACTCTGTTGCATAAAACAATCATCTGCGACAAAATGCTTCTTCCATCTGCCCTCCCATGCGATGTGCGCCGGTCGTCTCGCTTCACCCCCAGTCGCCTCTTCTCGACTCCTCCTCCTCCAGACAGAGGAAACCAAGCCGGCAACGGTCTTTTCGGCACCTGTCGTGCCCTCCAATCTTTGCTGAACGGATCGCCGGCGCCTTCGCCGCGACGCTCCGTCAAGCCGTCACGCCTCCAGAGCCCTCTGCCCATCAACCCGCCGCGTCGCTCAGCGCGATCGCGCAAAGTCGCCCGGCCTGCATCGCCGCGCCCGACTCCTCCTCCCGCTACGCTCGCTACTACACCTCCACCTCCTCCCTCTGCGCCCGCACGCGGCGCCAACAAGCGCCGGCGCTCTCTCGACTATGACGACGGCGACGTGAACATGAGCCGCGGGCACGATCGCCCATCGACCCCGAAACGCCAACGACAAGTGCCATACGAGCTGCCGCTTGGCCTCACCACGTCGGACTTTTATTCCATACGCTCTCCTCCCATCACACAATCTCCTCCCTCTCCCGCCCAGCGCCGTCTCCACGAGCGCCTCCAAGAGTTTGGTGCGCGCATCGATCCTGATGCTCCTCTTCCCTCAATTGAGGAAAGCGAGCCATCTACCTCAGAGCCCTCTGCTGAGAAATGGTCCGCCGATGAAGATCAGCGCCTTCTTGAGGTCGTCCTGGAGAAGTTCCGTCTCTCCCAAAAAGAATGGGACGATTGTGCGCGCCAGATGGGCCGCCGCAACAGCGGCGACGTCGGACGACGATGGAACTCTTTTGTCAAAGAGGGCCGCGTTGGACTTCGACGCGCTCGCCGTTGAAAATTTTTTTTTTTTTTCCTTTCTTTTCACCCGAACTCTGTATCATACGACCTCATGTCCCCAATATCCTCTTTGCTGCAAGAAACCCCCCTGTATTATCATTTCCCTTGAACCATGTTACTTGATATCTTTTTCTTTCCCGGTTTCTTCGCACAAGATTGTTCTCTCGTCTGTCATTTTCGCATCTGGTTATGTGAATATATTCCTCTTTCTTCCGTCTGACGAATGCGCTATTGTCTGAGTGCTTTAATCGGGTGGTTTTCTCGTGCACATTGATTGTCCTGCTCGCAAGTTTCGCTATTTGAGCTTTGTACTATTACCTATTGTTACTACTACTGCACTTTTACCTGAACATGATACCACTATTGTATTTTTGGCAACTATTTTCATGGTTTTGACACTTAGTGTAAACAAAAGAAATGACTCGGCTACCCCTCCGGCAGATTGTGATTGATAATCTATTGTAACGTTGCTAGTGTGGCGCCTCGGTATCTAGGTGCACGTCTATGCTACTGTGAACTCTCGGATAAAGTTCAATATTTATCAGAATGAAATCCAACACTTGCCTCGGAACTACGCCAATCCCAATAGCGTCACAGCCATGGATGCTGTCATTTAATCCAATGCAAAACATTATGCACAATTCGAATACAATCGCCAAGATTTCGGCATCGCTGCATGACGCATCTCACTGCAGCTACAACATGCAGCCATCACTTCCCCTCATCTTCACCATCCACAACGCGGCGCCGCCCAGATACAAACCAATATCTTAGCACTAGCATCCACATCCGCCTCATCCGGGTCTGCTTGAAATGCGGGGTGTTCCGTTTTGGACTAGGGTATGTTCTGGGCGTTTCCGAGGATGCAATGGCGGCCGGAATAGACTGGGGATAGAGAACTCCTCAGTGTGAGTGACTAGCCGATGATTTGCCGGTCGAAGCGGGGGAGGAATGTATGTTTTTGCTGATGGGACTTGTTGACTCCGCTTTTGATGTGTATATAACGCTGGTGCTGACAGGTGCAGTCTTAGGACACGGTGCATATAAACACTGCTTACTTACCGAGAAATATTAAAGCTTTCAGACCTGTACTAAACATCCTGAACGTCACGATGGCGCCAACAATGATGAAAGCTGCCGTCTGCAAAGAGGTATTTGACCTGTGACCCTCTAAGCCACAAGGGAATAATCTAGGTCCGGGAGTACTTGGACGAAGAACACTAACGCGTCTGTACAACGTGATGCATAGGTTGGCCAACCCCTCGTCATCGAAGAAGTCCCTGTCCCCAAACCAGAAGGCCGGCACCTCCTCGTCCGCGTCCAAGTCGCATCCCTCTGCCACTCCGACGTAAGCATCGTCACAGGCGCAGTCCTAGGCGGACCACCTGTCCCCCTGATAATCGGCCATGAAGCCATCTCCGTCGTCGAAGAGCTCGGCCCCGACGCCGCCAAATATGGCATCAAAGTCGGTGATCGGGTCGGCACGCCCCTCTGGCAAGACTGGTGTTTCGAATGCTATGAATGCAAAGAGATCGCCCCGCAATTTTGCCCCAAGATTACCATGAAGGGCGTGAATGCCCCCGGATACTTCTGCGAGTATACGACCGTGGACGCAGCGACTGCAGTGGTGATCCCGGAAAATACGCCCGCGAGTCCGGTGCAGCTTTCGCCGATTTTCTGCGCGGGGGTCACGGTTTGGGATGCGCTTAGTCGAGCTTGTTTGAAGCCGGGTGAGACGCTTGCTGTTGTCGGGGTTGGTGGGCTTGGGGAGATTGCGACCAAGTATGCGCAGGCCCTTGGAGTGAAGGTTGTTGGGATTGATGTGCGGGATGAGCAGTTGATTGGAGTTAAGGAGGGTGGGAGTGCGGATGAGATTCTGAATTCGCGCGATTTAAAGCTGACGGAGGTGAAGGAGCGCGTGCGGGAGTTGAATAAGGGACGTGGTGTTGATGCGGCGGTTGTTACGTCGGGTTCGAAGCCGGCGTATCTTACTGCTCTTAATATTCTCAGAGCTGAGGGTCGGTTGATGGCTGTTGGGATTCCTGGGGAGTATGTTCCAATTAATATGGGGCTAGTGGCTACCCAGGCTATCAAGTATGCTTTTCTTCCCTTCTCTGATGGAATGCAATCTTCTGACCTTGAATAGGATCATCGGTGCCAAAGTACCTGGCCAGATTGGCACAGCGGCTTGTTTGGATTTCTGCCATCGCAAAGGAATCTATCCTAAGGTCCACCCGAGAAAGTTCCAATTGGAGGATATCAATGAGATGATGGATCTGATGAAGGCGGGCAAGGTGGACGATGGACGGATGGCTGTTCAGTTCTTCTAGGTCTGTGTTCGATTTGGAAGGGACGGTGTGGTTTAGGGAGTCGAGGTGTTGGCGGGGTGTGTTCGATTGTTCGAGAGGAGGCGCATGAGAGAAGAGAAACTGAAGCTACTGTTACGCTGTATGAAGGCGCTTTTAGCCAACAAGCATCTACCGTTGTTCAGCCCATGTGAGATACTACTAGTATACAGCTATACAGCTCAGCTTGCTGTTGTATGGGAGCGCCCAGCTTCTGTACTCTGGCGTGCGACCTAGGTAGGTTCCGCTGTAGCCCCGTACTTATCTTAGAGCAAGCAATAATGAACTGGGCGCACTATCAATTTTGGAAGCCACTTTCCGTCGATTCTAGGCCGGCGGCGGTTGCCTTGGACCTGCGGTTGTTGACTCGAGCGCCGCGGCGGCGCTAGTCTCACTCGCCTCTCTACCATCAACAAAACCCAACACCCATCGAGATCCCCAGATCAACACACACAACCACCATGCTGGCCGATCTTCCGCCGGAGATCCAGTCGCTCGTTATCTCTTTTGTCCCCGCAAATCGTGACATTGCGGCCCTGTCGCACCAATGCCGCCAGCTCTACTCGCTTTGTGACTTGGAACTGCGCCAAAGGTTCCACCGAATCAAGGTTACCGCGAAAGATGAGGACATCGAAACGGTATTCAATCTGCTCATAGAAATCTTAAAGAAGCCTCGTCTGGGCACTTTTGTAAATCACATCGAGTGTCCCGTCCTGACGACCATCACCCACGAGTGGACGGGGACGCCTCAGCGACACCTAGCAGAAGAGGAGATGAATCTTGTCCAAAGCATGGTTCGAGAAGCGGGATTTGAGGGTCTGGAAAAAGAGCGCGTGGTCAGTATGCTTCTGCAGAAAACGGCAAAGGTAGAGACATCGAACGCTCTGGATTTTGCGGCATATCGGTAGGTCTCCATCAACCTCGTTTGAGCCGAGAAGGTGTCTAATGGTGTGAAAAGCTATTCAAAGGCCTGCGAGACATTCATTTCTCAGGCTTTCGTTACATCTCTCATGATCGTATGTCCGAACCTACAGTCCTTGGCTATTACATTGCCCTTCGCGTGCTATGACCCCATATACTGCCCGGATATTGCAATGCCACTCGACCTGTTTCTTCGCCGGATGCTATCTATCCAAATGAGCCCTGAACCGGTGCCGTACCTGCGCCAACTGCGCCACGTTTATTTCATCAACCTCGACAAAACAGGAGATGGTCGCTCTTATGTCCATCTGGAATTTGGGGGTGGTATGATGCTATTTGGCAATCTTCCGTCTATTGAATCTGCCGCGACAGATGCAGTTGAGTTACCCGACCTTGAGCCTCCACTCCCTGAAGAGTCCATCGACATCAGCAAGATCTGCATAAAGCATTCCTCTCTTAATTCCAACTATCTTGTCCGGCTTATCTTAATGCCCAGGGTTCTGAAGGAGTTTCGGTATTCTGTTGGTGGCAGGGAAAGCATTGAGGGGGGTTATCCGATGTTCAATCCCAAGGCTGTCATTAAGGCACTCTGCGGGCATAAACAAAGATTACAGACTCTTGATGTTGATGTTGAAGGTGAATGTCTCCCTTTTCAACTCAAGGAAGAGGACTGGGAAGCCGAGATGGATAGCCATGGAAGTGCGTGGGACCTTGGCGAAGACGAGGAAATGATCAAGCTGATTAAACGGGTCTGGTCGCGGAGCGGGTCACTCCAAGACTTTGTGGCTCTGAAATATTTGAGCCTGAGTATCAACTTCCTGCTGTACTTGGCCAAGGGCGTCAGTGGCGAACCCGACGAAAAGTGCGAAAAGCGCCCCCTGGTCGATTGTTTGCCGCCGAAACTCGAACATATTTGTGTCCGAGGCTACAAAAGAGGCGTAAACGAAGACCATGATGCGCAGATGGATGCTCTTGTGTCGCTCTGTGAATCGGGATTGTCTACACTGAAGACAATTGAGGGTGTGAAAAAGGTGATTCCCAATGCGGTCACGATTGAAGACATCGACGAGGATGGCGATCTACTTTGGAAGTCCAAGTACGAAAGCTCGGATTATGAGTCCTGAAGTGGTCCACGAAGATTAAGTTAACAGCTACTTCGTTCAAATCTAGCAAACGAAGCACCAAATTGAAAAGAGATATGGCATGACTTTCACTTTCAACGTAGAAAAGCCCGGCTTAACTGCTGCAAGAGACTTAGGGTAGACCCTCCGTACAGTGATGCATTATGGAAGAAGAATAAGCTCGAGTATGTACAACACCATGCAACGCCAGACACCCAGCCTGTGCTCACGAAAACAAGATCCTAGAACCGAATCTCATAGCTTCCCGCCCTCGTCATATACCGCACCCACTTCACAGAGCTGTAATTGCTTTTCTCAAAGACCTTCAAGTACCGCACCAACAAACCCGACGACGTAAACATCAGAATACTAAACGACAGACTGAGCGGCGGCCGACTCCACGCCTTCTGATGCGTCATGGAAGTAAGAGTCGCCTCCGCATTAAGCACAAACTCGCTCTGGCCCGAGAACCGCGGGATCTTCCAGACAATATTGTTATGCTCGGGCTCATACTTGGCGCGTCCCTGGCTCGTCCGCTCAGTCGTCGAGGCCGTATTCAGCGGCGTGGGAATGCGCACAATGACATTTGTCGCGAAGAGCTTCGCGCTATAATTCGCCTTAATCGCAACGCTGTACTCGACCTTCGTAGTCCCAATCTCCCGCACAATCGGATGCACCTTGAACGGCAAATTCACATTCTCCGTCGCGCGGTACCGCATCAGCTCGAACTCGCCGTCCGGCGGGACGAAAGAGATGATTCGGTCCGAGTCGAATCGGCCCAGCTTCACGCACTGGTGGAACTGGCAGTCTTCCAGTGTGACGGAGCCCGCCGCAGCGCGCGTGGCTTTCCCTGCGGCCCCGCTGAATCCGCCGCGGCTGCCATTGCCGCCAGAAGACTCGCCGTTGTCGAGGAGAAGGCGGTCGTTCAGGCCAAATTTGCACTCTGGCGTGCCGGAGAGGTAGGCGCGCATTACGATCTGGCCGTTGACATCGGCGCGAAGGACGGTGCCGGTCGCGGACATGAGCAGGTTGACGTCTTCGATTACGTCGACGAAGGCTTCATTCTTGCGGTATTTGATGTCGGAGCGGCGCCATGAGAGGGCGCCGGTGGCTTGCATGGTGATACGGCTGGAGTCGGTGGGGGAGTTGGCGATGGCGGACTTGACTCCTTCGGTGGTAATGTACATTTTCAGGGTATCGGTCTCGGTGTTTTGGGGATATCCGAAGTCGAGGATCTCTGCGAGGGTGTTAGCACTGCTGCAAATGCCCTGCCAATGCCTAGGGGTAGTTGCTCACCATCCAGCAATTCGTAGATCAAGACAAAGTTGTTCTTGACAGCTTCCTCGTCAAACTTGCCAAAGTAGCTCCGGCCCAGCACAATGAGCCGGTAGAGGAACTCGAAGACGAGGGCGGCATTGGCATTGCTCTTGGTCACGGCGACCAGGTAGATGTTCTCGTGCTTGACATGGCTGAAGGTGGTCGAGCCCAGGGTCAGGATCGGGGAGCGGACCTGCGGGTTGGAGATGACCTGGATGCGGAAGATGTCGGCGAGCCGCGGGCGGCAGTCGCTGCGAAAGGCGCGGAAGATGAGGTTCTCGCCCTTCTGGTTGAATATCAGGATGCCCGACAGCATGGTGGTGGTGGTGGTGGGCTCATGCCGGTGCGGGTTTCGCAGGTTTAAAGGAGCTTCGACGGGGATGGGGGGGTCGATCGACACCGCCCGGTGGGGATTACCAGCGGTATTGCTTAAGGGGATACAATATGCTCATATAGGAGGCTTTCTTTTTCAATTTATCTTATGGTAGAAATTATTATTTCACATAATTGTATGGGACATGATCAAAACAAGTTTGTATTTGCTGTTCAACTCCGGTATATCAACAACGCACCGGCATAAAAGTATGGACAAGACCCTGGTTCCAGGGGTAAATCCGAAAAATGACAAAAATTCAAGCCCCCCAAGCAACAGGGTAGGAGAGCGGATTAAATCGGAATAGAGATGAAGACCCATTGGAACAGTATTTACAGCGTTGGGACAAGGACAAGGAACTGGAGAAAGAAAGGAGAGAAGGATAGCGGCTGGGGTGGAAGTGGGATATCATGCAAAGACCCGAACAGGACAACGGAAATTAGAAAATGTACAGCAAAAGAAAAAAAAAAAAAAAAAAAAAAAAAGAAGAAGAAGAAGAGAAAGGAGAGGATTTTGGAGCATGCAAATGTGCAGCAGGACAAGGGTCGTAGACATGGAACCCAGGATCAATTCCCAACACCCGTACTGGGCCTGGTATTGGGGAGCGAGGGCCCTTCACTTGGGACGATGCCGACTTTGGGATCAGGGATCTGGATATCGAGCGACATGTAGGCCGTCCGGCGCAGACTCCAGATGTGCACCCCGTCCTTGTCCCCGACTTCGCGGTTCCATTTCTCCAGCCAGGACTCCACCTGCTGCAGCTCGCCTTTGATGCCGGGGGCGTTCATGTCATCCCAAACCCAGCCAGTCAAGAGGCCAATGGCCCCGTCAAACCAATTGCGCAGGCTGAACGGGTCGAATGCCTTGACAACGCCATTGTTGACTGTCGCAATCACCTTCCGGAACTCCTGCTCGGAGAGCAACGGGTCCAGGATCTCGGGGTAGAGATTGGAAAAGGTCGGAGCCAAGTCGCCCTTCACCATCCAGTCGCGGCGGATACGGATGACTCGTGTGGTGAGGTACTCGCGCGAGCCGATGGGGACGTGGGGGTTGAGGTGAGGGTAGCAGGGGTGCGCGGGACCCCAGGCCAGTTCTTCGGCGACATCTGCGGGGGCCTGGCCGGTGTTGGAGGGAATGGAGGCGATCTGGGATTGCGATCGCAGGGAGGTCTGGGACTGAGCATGTCGCGGCTGGTTGTCGCGGCGGGTGCCATCGGACGCCAGATGAACGGCCTCGGGAGGTCGCAGGTTCTCGACCTCGCGGGCCGCACTGCCGGCGAACGCTGCGGCCATTGATGTCGGGGACAACTGCTCACTGCGCCGGTGGCGTGGAGGCAGGGCGATGCTGGTGCGGCCGCTGTCGGTCTCGCCCTGACTGCGCTCGACGAGGAGACTGGACGGCGAGGGGGTCAGGCGACTTCGGCGGCGTTCGGGGACGCTCAGCAGCGGCGATTGCGGGCCCAACGGGAGGCTCTCGTTGGACTCGAAGGGCGGGAGGGTGATGGGGGTGATGCGAGGGACGTGGTTGACGGGGTTGGCGAGGCGGACGGCGGGCGGGCGACGGAGTGCAGCTGCGGAAGCCTTCCCCAGGTTCACGTTCAGGTTGGGCACCACACTCGCGCACAGGGAGGTCGAGGGCTCGGCCGCACGAGAAAGATGTGGAGGATTCCCTCGAGGAATTCCTACAGCAGAAGACAAGCGGGAGCGGTGGTCAACCTCCCTGGATCGAGCCGTGGAGGACGCCGTTTTGAAGGGACCGAGCGAACGGTGGAAAAGGAGCGTGGGATCGGCGGAGTCCGCGGGTTGCTGAGCGAGTGTTTCAACCCCGGAGACGCGATCGGATCGACCAGAAGACGGAGACGAAGAGATCGGACAGAGGAAGAGAGCCTGGGGCTGCCAGGCTCAAAAACAAGGCAAAAAATCAGATCCTCCCAGGTTGCCGTGTTTTAGTGTCCACTCCATCGACCATCCTAGGACAATTGCTATCGTATGACGAGGACAATCCAGAGCAATAGAGAGCATTCCCAAGAAGGGTGAGGGTAGACTACCCTCCAGCCTGGGGAAGAGCACTATGTATAGTTCCTGAGTTGAGCACCCTTACTACGTTGGGGTCATGGAGGAAAGAGCTTGTTTATGTACCCCATCTTCTCCCTTGTTTCACTTCTCCCGGGAATCTCCCGCCCTAACCTCGCCTTGTCTCGCTCCAAAGTTCCAAACCGAACCTGCAGACAGAGAAACTGGTACATACAACTACTGCGACTACTTAAAGTACAGCCAGAGGGAGTTGTGGCTGTCGATCCTGTCCCTCCACACTCAGCGCCTCGACGACGGACAGACCTACAGCCTGACGACGAAGCAGTCACAGAGCTCGGCAACCAACACAAAACACCACTGACACATCTAGGGGCTCGATGGATGCGCAGCTACTGCATTGCCTCTGATGTCAAGTGCTAGTCGACGCACTGGACCTACTAGCACAGGCCAGCTGTGGGGGTGCCAAACGCGCTACGCCTCTGTCCACCTGCATCCGCCATCAATATCCACCCCTTTCGCACCCGTCCCGTATATGCCATTTATCGAGTCCGCGGTTCGCGCGACACCATTTGTCCCGTGAAGACATCCCCGAATGTCGAAAAGGCAGATCTGAAATGATCTAGTGTCAGTATCCAGCAGGAAAACTACACCTCGCGCAGGACTCTGAAACCCCCATATCCAACCAGCGTGAACGGCACCCAGTAGAATGGACTACTCCAGTCCAGCTGTCCCATAATCATCTTCAGCGTAAACAACAGAAACTTGACATCCAGCACAAATTCCGCCGGACAATGTGACCCATCTTCCTCGGAGCTCGAGCTCCACTTGCTCACAATCTCATCCAGCAGAGCCTCGGCCGCTCCACAGTCAAGACAAAGAAGATCCAGCTGCGCTTGCCGCACCAACTCGGCCACAGCTACATGAGGTCTCTTTTTCAAATGCCGATAGAAAATTGTCATGAGAAGCATCGATCCAAAATCACATAATTTCCACAACGGCCCAATATATGCCTGGCACCCTGTGCTCAAGACAATATGAGAGAATCCCAGCACTTCACTCTCAAGGGTGCCCTTACCGAATCCGCTCAGACAGGCTGCAAATACGAGTAGATTCACTCAGCTGCGGATGGCAGACATGTCCACAACAGGGAACTCCTGGGCCTGTCCGGTCGAGATGGATGAAAGCAAGGGGTTGCGCGGGTTGACATATGCGTGCCGATATGCATGATCTGAGATCCGCCCTCTACGTAATCCTGGAACACCTTTCGAGAGAGCTTGGATGCCTCGATGGGCCAGGTTGCGAATAAACGCGCGATGTTCACGGTTTCGATGTCTGCCTTGTGCAGATTTACCTCCCTGTCCGCACGGGTAGACCCTGCCGGTCCCTCGGTCGGTGACTTCGCCAGAACAGAAACAGTCGGTCTTGCGGACTCGGATTTCCGTTGGGAGAGGTAGTAGAGGACCGTGAGGCTGGGAACTTAGGACACGCATGCGTGCATGACTAGAGGCTTGTCGTCAAAGATCAAAACCGAGGACGGGAAGGCCGTCAGTGGATTGGATATCGAGAAGATGACATAGGATTTGGATCGGATTGTTTCGGCAAATGGTGTCAGCAGGATGTCGGAGATTTGTCTCGATTGCTGATTCAGTGTTGCTTTGCCTTTAGTCTCGTCGTCTCCGATATACCCCGTCCTCTCTCGCATGGTTTGCATGACGATCATGACGGGCCACCGTATATCCACATTCCGGATCGGCCCTTGAATCCTATTTTGGATACCGTCTCTCAACAATGCAAAGGCGACAAATCCACGCGGTCCGAAGGAGGTTCGATCACAACAGCGTTCTCGTCGGTGCTCTTCCAGAGCATCGCAGGTTGGATGACAGAGTTGACCGTCTCGATGAAGCTTGTCACCGAAGACAAATTGCTATCTTCTTCCAAGACTCGAATTTCATCTCGCAGTTGAATGACCTCGGTCTCCTTTTCTGGAGGTGAACTCTTCAGTGCAGTGAGTGACCGCAAAAGCCGTAGTTCGTGAACAGCCTCAGAGATTGAAGCAGTCTTCGGCGCACCCGGCAATTGCTGCACCTCTTTCGCTTGTGAAAGGCGGGATTGATGGGGTCAAATTGCCGATGGCATGATAGGGTTGTATCGGGATGTCATGTCTGTAAATACGGCACGGGGAGGGGAGGGAAGGGAAGTTGAGCTTGGGCTTGAAGAGCGAGATGATGGGTTGATGGCGGGGGAACAAGAGGGGATGGAAGAGGAGTATGAGAAGAGGTGGGAACAGGCTATCAAGGTGTTTGAGAGCGCGCCGAAGCACGTCTTGCAGTGATTTCTTGGTTGGAAGGCTCTCTAGGAGCTACGTCTTCTTTACAAAGCGAGGAAGGAGTGCGTCAATCGAATTGTTCATTAGAATTATGTGCATCGAACTTTATGGTCACGTCTCCTCTATATCTATCATCCGAGCTAATGCCCGAAAAGAGAAGTCTGTAGGTGAAAAAGAGGGTATCAAAACTCAACATCTACAACTTGCGGTTCGCGGACGCCTGCATTCGCCGCATGGCCTGCCGATGCAGGTCCGTCATACTGCCTCGTTGCATTCCATCTGCGATGGCATCTCCCACCTGCGCCGCTGAGGCATCCTTCATCTGCTGTACGGATCCCCACAGATTTCTTGGCCTCTCGGGACTGGTCGATCCAAGGGGCGGAGAATTGAGCGCGAGTGGACCACGTCGTGACGAGATATCTTCTCGGACGGATTGACGCCATGCCGCCATGACGGAAGCGGATCGTCCAGAATCCGGGCCGGGTGACCGGGCTCGTTGTTCGAGGCTTTGTAGACTTGCTGCGGACGGGGACTCGATTGTTTGCCGTTGGAGCAAGGTTCGGCGTCTGGAGAGGGGCATGTCGTCTTCGTCGTGGAGTGGAGGGTTGGGGGATGCCATGGTCATGTGTTGTTCGTCGCTTTCTTCTAGAATAGAGAAGGTTGGTGAGATTCGGGTTGGTTCGCCGAGGGATTGGCGAGATGCGCTGCGGGAGGCATAGGGGTCGTAGCGAAGGGATGTTGATGAGAGTCGGTTGCGCACCATGTTCTCGCGGACGGCAAGAAGAGGTGGGGGCCCGCTCCATCGTGGTGAGTCTGTTTGTTCATTGGTGCTGTCTCGGCCGTGACTTGGAGCAGTAATGGTCAAGTATGGCGCCGAGGGACTTTGGAGACCAGCGCTATCATCATGCTCCTGGGGTGGACTCAAAGAAGCTGATGAAACATTTCGAGAGATCGGTGGTGACCTCGTCGTTTTGTCTTGCATGCTATTCCTAGTCTTTGTTCGGGGGAGGTCGGCGGCTGGGGCCATCGAGAGGCGCGATTGACGACGGCTTTGCTCCGGGCGGGTGGGAGTGTCCATGGGGCTGGATACCGCTGGGGGTGGCTGGGCGTTGAGAGGCGTTTGAAGTAGTCCTTCAACATTCACCGGAGCAGCGGCCTCTTCGCAGCCGGGGGTATCGACAGGTTGTTCATAATCAAATTCAAGCGGCTCGAGTTGCGGGACTTCGGCGTCGGACAGGTGCTTTGCCCACTCGTTAGTGCGGAATGTATGCACCACCTTGGAGGTTTGCTCGGGAATTCGTTTCACGGTCGACATGTCAAGCTTCTGTTTCACGAGTTTCTTGGTCGGCTTCGCGACAGGCTTTTCGACGATTTGCACAAGCTCCTCTGCGGGCTCATCGGACTTCTCTATGGTCTCCATGGTCTTCTCCGTGAAGGTCTGCGAGACAGGCTTGATTTCAGATTTGGTTTCTGTCGCGGTTATTTGCGGTTCAGCAGCTTCCGCCGCGTGTTCTGCGTCCTTTTCCACGGTCAAGGGCTCGTCAGGGCTGATTTGCTGGTCTTGTTTTTCATTTTTCTGTGGCGAATCGGCGGACACATGCGGTTGTTCAGTTACTTCAGTTACCGGTTGGCTTTTCTGAACGTCATGGTCTGGCTCTGGTGCCTTGGGCTCCGCCGTTTGGTCCTTAAAATTCTTGGTTGGCTCGACTGTGGGGTTTTCAACAGAAGTAGTGGTTTGATCCGGATGTTTCGAGGCGTCATCCTGGGATGAGACATGCTGATTCTCTTCGTTTTCCTGTGAAGCAACTGGAGTTTCCTCGACAATAGCCTCAGAAGCTTGAGAAGGCTGGGGACTGAGGTTCTTATCGCTCGCTTCGGCCAGGACAATTTCCCTAAGCAAATTCTTCGCAGTCGACTCACTTTGCTGCGTCGCGTTGTCTGCATCATTGTGGATACCAGATTCAATGCTATACCGGCGGGAACTCAGCGACTGAACATCATCGATAATACCGGCCACCGAGGACGTGGCATCGTCATGCTCAATGAGCGCTTCTTGAGAATGCGACTCATGGTTCGTCTTCACGTCATTTCCACTGCGCCATGATAGTCGATTTCTGAACGATCTTCCCGAGAAGCGTTTAGAGCGCGGTGTTCCAGCCTCCGAGCCGATTATAGCCCCGTTCTCGGATTCATCGTCACGCATGTTTGTGTTGACGTGGAATGCCTTTTCAGGTGGTGGAGTCGCAGGCCTGGACATGTCATCCTCACACTGTGACGCGGCTTTCGATGTGTCCTTTGTATCCGGGTGAGCATTTTCATGATCTTCTTGGCCATCGCTTTGCTGTCGTGGAACTCCATCTTCCTCATTCTCCAGAGTCTCGCGAACAACCTCCTCGACAGCATCAAGATTATTTCCAGCATCGGACGTCCCGCCATGTGCCGGGCTGGCCATCTCCTTCATTTCAAAGGAAGTGCCCTTCTCGTTGTTCGATGACTTGAAGCCGTCCGATCCTCTCCTTGAATCATCGACCACCACCGTTTCGGTCATGGAGGGTTCCTTTGCCGAGCTGCCGTTGCCATACATATGCTCCCATTCAGCGCGCTCACGCAGGTTCTTCTCCTCTAATTGTCGGCCTACTTCGGCCTCGGTCTCTTCCTTCTTCCGCTCTTCTTCTTTGCGAGAACTTTCCTCGTTGGCGCGGCGCTCTTTGATCACTTTCCACAGACGCATTTGTGCGATGACTCCGAAGACCGCCATAATAATGGTGATGGCCAGCTCGACGCGAATGTTGCGGGTGACGGGGTAGGTATTCGTTCCCAACGGGAACATGTTATCATTGAGTCCTGGGCAGGTTAGATTTCTGGTATATGAGTTGAACACCGAGAAGGGTAACTCACCCCAGATGTAGAGCCAGAACTCCTTCAAGCCAGCCCGGCTAAAACAATCGATACCAAGGACCAATGCCGTCGCGCCTGCAAAAGACGTGCACACCATCGACCCATAGGATCGAGTATAGTGGCTGAAGGACAAACAATAAAAGCCGACAGCAAAGGCAATAATAACTCCGACCTTCGCGCCGCTTTCGGTGACAAGGCCCCCAGCTTTCACGGTCATCAGCCACATGCCGATGCAGAAGCCACCAAGAAGACAACAAAGTCCTTCGGTGATTTCCTTGAATACCAGTGCCAGTCCACCGAAGACAGCCCCGGTTATAACAACAGCCACCAGGTATCCACCTTGAACCGCGTTTGTCACGGGTGGATTCATCACGTATTCAATCAAGACCTGGATGCAGATGTCATGATTAGCGATTCTGTGATGGGTCTCGAGATATCAGCAGTCACTAACCGTCACGCCCAATGCCGCGCAAAATGCTGTCGAGAAGGAAATATACAGCCTGTCGAGATTTAGCTGCTGCTATAAGATTCCAGTGGTTGGTGCGTAAAGCATACCATCGTTTCCGAATGCCAATAAGAGCCAGCGCCGCGCCAGATACCAAGAGTATAAAGCCACCCACGCCCAAGGCCGGCGAGATTTCCGGTTGAATGGGCAGACCCCCGGTATATGTTGACTTATTCGAGTTTTGAGACAATGATTCACCCGGCGAGTTGGAGGTGTCCAAAGATGGTACTGATGTTGTGACAGCCGTAGCATCGCTGTCGTCTGAGGAAATCGTGCGGGTGGTCGCGGCTGTTGTTTTCGTAGCTGACTTTGCGTCTGTCGTAGTTGCAGTGGATGTTTGAGACGAGTCATTGTTCGTTGCAGTAGTTGCGGTTTCTGTTGCTGACGCGCTGGGTTCTTCTCTATCGAGAGTCGCGACGGTCCGACGCTCGTGTTCGACGGCTGGAGCAGCCAATGCCTCCCCGCAGTAGAAGCTGAAAAGAATGAGGGCGATGCATATTGACCACCGCATATTGCTTGATCTGGCTCAACGACACGCTTTGTTATCTCGGTGGGGGTTCAGCAGCGGTTGATCGTCGTGATAGTATTATGTAGAGGTTCCGAAGGCTGATCGCATCTCCCAGTTTCCAGTTCGCGTGTATGTATATGTAATATTAAAAATGATCCTGGCTGGGGAGGAGGCCGGTATTGGATTGAATAATCGCAAATCGTATTAATAGTCTAGGCGCGGCGCGTCGTGAGCCCATCGGGCTATATGTGATGAAAATAGCAAAACAACCAAAAAAAAAAAAGCCCCGGCCCAGCCCCAGACTCCCCCTACATATTAACGGATGGCCAGGAATTCCAGAACGCGGGGCTCGCAAATGAGCCGTCATTTGAGTTTTTCGGGGGCAGGGTTGACAAGAAAAATGGACAATGGACGCCCACGCGAGTATCGACTGCGCGAGTCCGTGAGCTATCTATCCATCGACCCACCGATCGAGAGCTGTCGATCTAGCAAGGATCGGCTCCCGACGCTGCATAAGTGGCGGTCCCTCGCGACGAAAAGAAATTACGAGATCCGCCGCTTGCTTTGAAATTTGATGGGCCCCTCCTCACCCACCGGCTTAGTGCCTTGCTAATGTCGCTAGGCTGATTTTTCTGGTCCTAGTTGATCCCTCGGTGCTCTTAGCCGGCCAGTCCGCCAGGGGGCTTCGGGACAGACTGTTACTTACAAGCTTGGCCGGGCTCGCTGCTGGTCATGCCAGAGTGAGACTACACAAACAAGAAAAGCCTGCTGATCCGCTCCAAGCCTTGTAGATCTCTGGGCCAACGCGCGGAATGCGAGTCGAGCACAGCGCCAATTCCCATGACCAGTCACAATGCGGCTTCAATAGTGCCCGCCTTCTCAGGCTGGGCGGCTCGTTTAGGCGCGGATGGAAAGGTACATGTACAGGTGTATGTACTGTATGTGTCAAGTCCATGTTCACCGTCGAGGAGCTGCACGGGCGACAGCTGCAAGAAGCATGTACCGTGTACAGGAGGTATACTCGAGCGACCAAGAGCGAGGGTCTCGGAGGTATTGGCGCCATTCCAACTAGGGGTTCGCGAGTGGGGCGGTGACACTCGATGTGTTGACTGGTCCTCGAACATCGACTTGTTGTGCTGCACCTCCGGCGGCCTCTCACAACGGTGCCGGTGCCGTGCATGCATTGTTCCTAAGTGGCTCCTCTGGGTGCTGTAAGTACAATAGGCCCAATGGATCGGGTGGCTGGAGGACAAAAAATTGACTTTGTTGGCTGCCGCGGCTTGCCTGCGTTGGCGATGTTGCCAGGCAAGGAGTCGCCCATCTGAAACAGCTGCGCATCTTCATTTGCGGTGCCAGTCTTCACCCTAAGCTGCCCTAAAGCTGCCCTAAGGCACTCTAAGGCAAGTACCTCACGTTGCAATCCAATTGTGCCATCGCCGGTGAACGCTGCGTTATCGTCGAATCGCATTGGCTGCTGCCCTTCGGCACTCGCTTTGAGTGGTCCGTTTTGCATCTTGCTGGTCGATTCCATGCACTGCACCTACACGTGTGGGCCCGATCGAGGCCTTCATCTTGTTGGGAAATGCTTTTGCTTGCCAGACTGAACGGTTCTCGTCGCACTCGGTCGCTCCGTTCCCCCGAATCCACTACTGTACGCTTGATATTTTCTTTTGGCGGTGGAGTGCCCGGAGTGTAGGAGGATTTGCAATCCTCGAGCGGCTCAGGGGTAACCCTCATTGGGTTCTCATCCAGTCCCATGAGCACCAGGTCAGCAAAACCTGCTGTTTCTCGTCGTTTCCCCTTAGTCCAAACTCAAATTCGGAGAATAGAACGATTAGTGCAGCCGCCCAACGGCTGTTTGGTCCGATTGGCAAACGCACGGAATCCTGCCTAATCCCCCAGATGCCATTTCGCCCCCAAGGCTTTGTCCGAGGAACAGAATCATTCATCGGGTCAGGTCCATGTAGATCCATTATATTGTTTTGATGCATCTTCTCCGATCGCGTCGAACTTGGTCCGCTCAATGTGACCAGTATCGACAGCCGACCACCTTGGCCTCTTCACTCTGCACTTCCCCCAGTGGAATGCGCAGATGGACTTTATGCTGTCCATATTTCAGTGGCAAATGAACTTAACTGCTGAGTCGGGTTACTTGCCAGATTGGAGAAGACAATCGCCTTAGCACCATGCAGTACAATGGCGCGATTGCAACCGGTGTCGACGGTAGCGTTGTTTGTGACCCATCGAAAATGACATGCCCAATCAGAGGCAGACCCTCCGCAGATGACGGCTTGAGAACAACTGCAGCTCTTGCACGGGAAGAGTAGACGGTGGAAGTATCGGTCAATTAGCCACTCAGTGTAGACAATCCCATGGAAGATGGAGTTGACCGACTAAGATCAGCCCGCCCGTCGGCTGTGCCCAATGCGCCCCCCACAGGGCTGGCGCTGTGCCAAGAACGCCCAGATGCCGGTTGCACGTCCCCAACACATGGCCCGGAAATGTCTTCGGCCTAGATCGTCGCCGCTCGTTCTTCTATCGAGTGTCGGTCGGGAATATGCTGACACGGACACGGTATCTGGAGTGGGCAGAGAATCGAATGGCCGGAGGAAGACGTCTCCGCCGTGAGATTAGGTTCAGCTTGGCGGTAGACTGCGCCATTACGATGTTACAATGTATGAAGAGCAACAATTTCCCTCCTGAGAAGTGATAAAGGACCAAACGTGCTCTTCTTCATCAACTGATCATCGTTCATGCTTCTATACAAGATGACGGGGCTCGGCTCTAGAAAGCTTGTCGTTGCATAGGTGTCAGTGTCAGTAGTCTTTACGGGAAAGCGGAGCAATGTGATGTGGACGGTGACTTGAAGCCAGATAACCTTTTGCTTCAAGCGTAGACTCCCCGAAGGTGGTCGAGGGCATAGTTACACCATTCAAACACTAGTTATTGAATCGCGTGGTGCGTCAGGTATTGGTTCTGACATGGATCGTTTAAGTCCGGGCCTACCATGCCTGAAAGGAAGGTTGCTCTCCTTCTATACGATCTTATCAGGTATTCTTTGCCATTAGGACTCCTCTTCGTGGCCTGAACCACTCTCCTCTGGCAAGCTCTTAAATCTCCTTGAACGTGGATATAACCTTTACTAAATGTTCTAAAAAATGTTCGTGTTTTATTGAGTCCTGCGAGCCCACTGTGCTGCTATGTTAGTACACTAGCGTAGAGGAAATACCAACGGAAATAATTGACTCGACCGTTCACAATTTTTATTTGATAGTTGTACAAAATTGGCCTCTCAGTATGTTTCCTTAGATGCAGCCATGGCAGGCGAAATGGTTAAATAAGCATTGGACTATCCTTGAGTGATCTATACTACTAGGAGGCAGGCCTTTACATGTGGAGGCGTCCTAGCCATGCATTACTCCACAATATATAAATCAACGCCTCCAGGGCTGTAGCCGGGACTCCCATATCGCACAGACACCAATCGACTAAAACCAAAATAAACTCGCCCAAGCTAATACCTCAACAATTCTCGTTGAAACCCAGCACTCGACTCTACTGAGTACAATGTGGATTGTGGCAGGGCAGGGCAGTGCAGGTCGGGACTGGATCCACCCGCAGGCAATGATAAATCACAATCACGTGCCGTCCTCCCCACAGGCATAGGGGGCGTGACCGTTATCCATTGGATGCACTCCGGACAGGTAGACTTGGAATCATCAACTTCAATTCATTTCCTCCGCGTGTGGTGAGACCGCTATTTGTACGTCATCACTTGTGATGGATTCCTAACTCCCATCCGACACTCTGGCAGACACTCATTTCAAGCTCCATCCTGGAGCACCACCTATCCCGCCATGGACGACCTTAACGGGCTGAGTTGGTCCAACTCCAACGGGTCAGCCAACTCGAATGCGCCCTCTAACAAGCCGCCGCCGATGGGCTCTGGCTTCATGTTCCCGCATGCCCGACCGAATGGTTCCTCTGGCCGCTCAACCCCAATGTCCGCCACCTCGAACCGCTCCAGTTCCCCCGCGAAGCCCGCCACATCGACCGGAGACAGCTTCGCGAACCTCGTGTCTTTCAACTCCTCTGCGAACAACAAGAATCTCTCCCTCATGGAACAACAGAAGCGCATGCAGGAAGAGAAGGCGAAGAAAGAAGCTGAGAATCGCAAGCGAAACGAAGCGCAGAACCATTTCTGGGATAGTCTCGAGCAGGGCCGTACAAGCAGCCCGGCTGTACCACCGGCTTCGCAAACCAAATCGCCATCTGCCGAGGATGAAGATGATATTCTGGCCGCCTTCAATGCCGCCGCGCCAGTAGACGCTTCAACGAATTTCCCTATTCCAAGCTCCACGTCGTCTCCGCAGATCGATCCCGCTTCCCGCCAAGCCACGCCCAGTATAGGCATCACAACGCAGGATAACTCAAGCGGAGGGTTTTCCAAGACTAGCAATGGTGGTGGGATAGATGCGTTTGACGATGATGATCCATTTGGCCTCAATCAATTGAGCTCGAAGCCCGCGGCTCCACCGGCCCCTGCACAAGATGACGATGACGACTTCCTCGGGCTGCTGGGTAAGCCTGTCTCCGAACTTCCTCGACCACAATCCCCCAAGGAACCGTCACCGCCTCCCAGTCTTGATAGGGGCCAGGATGTGTCCCCTATGCCGTCAAGCGCTGAAGACCACGCCATTGCCCAGATAGTTGATATGGGATTCCCCGCGGATAAAGCCCGCCAGGCTCTCCGCACAACACGGTCTGGACTTGATGTTCCAGCAGCATGCAGCTATCTCTTGACGCAAGCACACGCAGACTCGGAGGCACGACAAAAGTCTCAAGGCCGACCACCTTCAAACGGCCCGTCTAGTGACCGAGAAAACCGTAATGGTAGTCGCAACCGGGATGGTCCGTCATGGATGTACGAAGGCAGGTCGCAAACTCCTCAGTCACGCCAGGACACCCGGAGCCCAGGGGCCGCAGAGAGGGACCCGGCTCAAATGGCTTCCCAATTCGGCAATAACCTGTTGAAGACTGCGGGTTCTTTCTGGAAAGCAGGAAGTAAGAAGTTTCAGCAGGCTGTGAATGAATTCAACGCTGAACATGATCCAAACCAGCCAAAGTGGATGAGAGATGCATCGTCGCCACGTGAAGAGCCACTGCCTCCACGACCCCCCGTCGTGTTGACGCTGGGCAACCGCAGGCTAGTGCTCCAGATATGACCGATGAGGCGCTTCTACTCGAAAGCGGGGATGCACGACCACCTCGGAAGCCCGCACGTCCCACTGCACCGGATGGAAGTGACATGCGCCAGCCGTCTCCTTCCCAGCACCTACAACAGCCTGCTGGCAATTTCCTCCAGAGATCACCCCGCCCGAGCTCTACCGAACCCAAGTCCCGCGCTTCAAGATTCGCCGCGGAGGAACAGTCAGCCCAGGCATATGTCAGCCCCGCTAGGCGCAGACGACTTCAGCCATCAGCTCCAGCTCCCGAGCCCAATGTCGAATTGTTTGATTCTGCTGCTCCGTCTCAACGCCCTAAACCGGCATCGCCTGCGCCGGCAGCTCAGCCGCCAAGATCGGCGTCTGTACCAGTTCGTCTGACAGCTCCAACGCGGTCTATACCCCAACTCTCCCCGGAAGCCCTACAATCTACGAATCGTCATCGCGAAAAAGCGGCAGAGGCATGGAAGCGTGGAGACTTTGCTGCAGCACATGAAAGCTATTCCACCGCTCTCGGCATGCTGCCTGACAAGCATCCGATCACAATCATCATTCGCAGTAACCGTGCCATGACCGGCCTGAAAGTGGGTGAGCCAAAGTCAACCATTGATGATGCCGATACAATGCTGGCCGTCATTGGCTCCTCCAAGGGTGAAGCGGAAACAATCGATCTCGGCAACGGCGATGCTCCGAAGCCAATGAGGGATTTCTACGGCAAGGCCTTAATGCGCAAAGCCGAGGCTCTTGAGCAACTTGAGCGATGGATTGATGCTGCGCAGACATGGAAGCTGGCCGTGGAGGCTGGACATGGTGGAAGCACGAGTATCCAAGGCCGCAATCGTTGCGAGAAAGCTGCAGGAATCATCAAACCACCATCCAAGCCAGCAGCACCAGCGAAAAAGAAGCCTACTCCGGCACCTAAGAAGCCCTCCGCCCTGTCAGATCTGTCTGGTGACTCGAGCTCTGGTCAGGATTCTGCCGCTGTTAGTCGTCTTCGAGAGGCTAACAAGGCTGCCGAGCGTGAGGACGACGAGAAGTTCGCTCTGTCTGAGAGTGTTGATGCGAGAATTGCAAAGTGGAGGAGTGGCAAGCAAGATAACTTGCGTGCTTTGCTCGGTAGTCTGGATACCGTTCTCTGGGCCGAATCTGGGTGGAAGAAGATCAATCTGTCAGAGCTGGTTTTGCCGAATAAGGTGAAGATCCAATATATGAAGGGTATTGCAAAGGTGCACCCCGACAAGGTATGTATCCCCAGCCGGTTTGGAGTGGGTTGCGCTTTTTTCTAATTAACGACATGTACCAGATCCCTACTACTGCCACCACTGAGCAGCGCATGATTTCCAGTGCGGTTTTTGGAACATTGAACGAGGCGTGGGACAAGTTCCGGGTTGAGAACAACCTCTGAGCTGCCTGCGGATGCCCCTGTTTTGCTTCTGTGCTTTTTGAGCCTGCTTCATGCCACAACTATTTTGGCCATGTCAGATTTAGCACCACAAAGCGTATATTAGAACATATTCCTTGCACGGCCTGAACAGGCTTGAGTGCATATGAGCTACGATCATAAAATCCATCCGCGTGTGAATCTAGTTTGCATTGAACCCCATAGAGAAAGTATATAGACTGCGTGGAATGCTTTTGCAAATGCCCTTTTTATTGATACACCGAATTATTATGCCATGATATACAGTAAGCCTCCCGGAAGCTCATCAGAGCTCTTTTGTCTCGGGGTTCGCCGCAGGTTCCACCCCGGCATCCTGTTTAGCCTGTGCCTTTTTCTCTTGTTCCTCTTTTATGCGGAGGGCCTTGAACTCTCGCTTCATCTGCTTATTGGACTTGCCTGACTGGCCCTCGGGAAGCTCTGCTATGTCAGAAAGCCACTTCTGACGACATCTTTGCTCATCCTCCTCGGTCCAGTCACGGGGCAAGATGGCAAAGACCAGATATGAAGTATGTGTTCGCAGCTCTGGTTCTGAGCGGTGGGTTAAACGGCCCATATTGTACACGGGAACAGGTGGTCCCTGGGCAGCAGCCGCAGCCGCAGCCTTTTCTTTCTCGTCGTCTTTCGCAGCCGCAAACTGCTCTTCGCCATCCATGTGGGCCAAGCGGAAGCGCTTAGCACGTTGTTCATCGGTCCGGAGCTTGTTGACGGCTTCGTCAACGGTTCTGGGGAAAACGGTGGCACCCCGGACCCCCTCAGCGTCCAGTCCGACGCGTTCCCTTTTTACGTCAATGCGGTTGTGTTGCACCTCGACCATCGAGATGTTCAACCACGACAGCTTACGCATGGTACGAATTGTCCGTTCGGCCTGCTCCAGGCAGGGAGAGAAGGTGCACAGATAAACTGTCGAATTGGGGTCCAAGGGCGACTCTCCGGATTCCGGGTTGCGTACCAAATGCTTCAGAGCTAACCAGGGCGCAGGCAAATCAAGGAAGATGGCACTGGCCTGAGGAGATCGGCCGGTCTTGGGGTCACCGAGCAAGAAACCATCTTCATAGACATCGCGATGCGTTACTTCCACCAATCCGTCCAGACCGTGATCCGTAATCTCCTCTCGTACTCGCAGAGCGCGCTGCTCGTGGAACTCGAAGCTGCACACCTTGCCTAGCCGTTGCTTCTTGGTCGCAGGCTCGCCACCAGGGTATCCATTGAAGACAGCGCGAACAGATGCGTGAGTGAATGAGCCACTTCCTGCACCAGCTTCGATGACAGTACAACCAGGGCGCGCACGTAAGCGATGAAGGATATAGCTGTAGTCCGGGGTGTAGACGACCTGGGTACGATGGGGCAGCGATAGAGTCCATGACTCAGGTGTCGGGTACGTCATGTGCAGGAAGCCACTGCTTGCAGTCACAGGCTGCTTGAAGCTAGCTGCTGTCTCCTCATCAGCTCCGGGTGTGGACTCATCAAGGTCATCCGCCTTGCGCTTGGTTGCTTTGCGACCGCGCGAGCCTGTGTCGACCTTAGAGGCGGCAATTTGGGAGCCCCATGGTTGGCCGATCATGGTGCTGTGCGGGAATGAGCCGAAACGAGTGTTGGAGACCTTTCCCTCGCTGTAGCCCTCGTTCTGATCGTCATAGGTGCGGAGGATTGTCGGCATGATCTGGTCGCGGCGCAGATGGAGGAGGGCGAGAGTGTCGGCGCCGGCGTTGACGCCCGGCGTCAGAAAGGGAGACGGCATTTTGTCCACCGAGATGCCTCGCGAGTGACTCCAGAGGAATAAGTCGGCGGTGCGTCGAGAGTGAGTCGTCGGAGCCTCCAAAGTTCGCGGTTCTCCGCAGAAAAAGTCCGTCCCGAAGAGGAAATTAGGGCATAGGGCCGCCCCTCTGGCCGCCGGGGCCAATCAGTGGGTGTTGATGCGACGAGTCATCGTGGTTCGCATGCGCAGTGCCCCGCGCCTTTCGTCCTTTCTTCCTTCTTTATGCCCCTCGCCCTCTTCTCCTCCTCTCGTTCATTTCTGGTTCCACGACGGTTTGCCTTTCGGTCCGTGTCCAGGATGACGTCTCGCCAGCAGCCGCCCTGGCAGCAGCCTCCGACCCATTCGGAGGCTCATCTCCCCCGCTGAAGGTGTGGAACTCGTTGACCAAGTCGAAGACGCCTTTCATTCCAATCGATCCTGCCGGCAAGAAGGTTACTTGGTACGCTTGCGGTCCTACGGTCTACGACGATGCGCATTTGGGTCACGCCCGCAACTATGTCAGCACCGATATAATTCGGCGCATTATGCGCGACTACTTCAAGTTCGACGTCAACTTTGTGATGAACATTACGGACGTGGATGATAAGGTACGGGAAATACATGATATCATCATATCATCTCCATTGCCATTGAATGGAAATTGAAGCTGACACGTTGTCGTCTCTGTAGATTATCCTGCGCGCGAGACAACAGCACCTGTTCAACGAGTTTGTCGGTATCAACCCTACTATTACCCCCGAGGTGATCGATACCGCCAAAAAGGCCTACTCTGCATACCTGAAGAAGAATTTGGGCGAGTTGGACCCCGCGCTGCCCCCTGCGCAGTACAAGGCTGAGGTTGAGAAGGCGTACGCAACTGTTCTGAGCGGAGGGGCCCTACCTGGTAATGAGAAGGCTGGCGATGATGAGGCCAAGGTGAAGATGCACATCAAGACCGCTTCATCGGCCGCTGAGGCCCTGAAGGATGCCGAGACTGGCGCCAGCAAGGCTGGGGATGCCGCTACGTTCGCCGAGGCTTTCTACACCAATGTGCAGGATGTTATCCTGCCTTACCTCGATGCGCTGAAGGGCGCTTCGATCGATGCCGATGACTACGGAATCTTCACCAAGCTTACGAAGAAGTACGAAGACCGTTTCTTGAATGATATGCGGGACCTGAACGTTCTTGACCCCGACGCACTGACCCGTGTTACCGAATACGGTGCCGAGATCGCCGATTTCGTCGAGCGGATCGTTAAGAACAAGTTTGGATATGTGACCGATGATGGCTCGGTTTATTTTGATATCAACGCCTTCGAGAATGCCGGTCACTCGTACGCGCGCCTGGCGCCGTGGAGTCGGTCGGATAACAAGCTGGCTGCCGAGGGAGAGGGTTCTCTGGCTAGCAAGACTACTGTGAAGCGTGGGGCTTCAGACTTCGCCCTATGGAAGTCCTCCAAGCCAGGTGAACCCAGCTGGGCTAGTTCCTGGGGCAAGGGCCGTCCCGGCTGGCACATCGAGTGCTCGGCCATGGCCTCGGCACGTCTGGGCCAGCAAATGGATATCCACTCTGGCGGTATTGATCTTGCTTTCCCGCATCACGATAACGAATTGGCCCAGAGTGAGGCGTATTGGCATGACCCTTGCAAGCATGAGCAGTGGGTCAACTACTTCCTTCACATGGGCCACCTGTCCATTGCCGGATCAAAGATGTCCAAGTCTCTGAAGAACTTCACTACTATTCGCGAGGCTCTGGATCGTAAGGATTGGACCCCGCGCAGTCTGCGTATTGTCTTCCTGCTTGGCGGTTGGAAGGAAGGCATTGAGATCACGGATGAGCTCGTGAGCACTGGTACCTCCTGGGAGGACAAGGTCAGCAACTTTTTCCTCAAGATGAAGGACCCTGCTGCTATGCAGGGTTCGGGTAGTGACACTAGCCTGGCTGCCGACCTTGAAGCTGCCAAGTCTGCTGTGGACAACCATCTCTGTGACTCTTTCAACACTGTTGGAGTTATGCAGTCCATCTCCGAGCTCATCACCAAGTATAACAGCGCGGACAAGGCCACTCTGAACCCCAAGGACGTCGAGGCCACCGCTCGCTTCGTCACTTCGATTGTTAACCTTTTTGGCCTCAACGGCAACGCTACTGTCGATAGCACTGAGATTGGATGGTCGGGCATCGACGTCCCCGAGGAAGCCAAGCCTTTCCTCTTCCCGCTTTCTACCATTCGTGATACTGTCCGCCAAGCAGCTCGCTCTAAGGAGGGCATTTCCTCCAGCCAGATCGCCGAAGCTGTCAAGCTTGAGGGTCCGCAAGACGTCTCCGAGGCTGCCAAGCCCTATGCAGAAGTCCTTACCAACTTCCGCACCAAGATCTCCTCGCTGCAGTCATCCGAGTCTGCCGGAAAGGAAGTACTGGCGCTCTGCGATCGTGTCCGCGACATTGATCTCTTCGACCTGGGCATCTACTTGGAAGATCGTGACAATCTCCCTGCCCTTGTCCGTCCCGTGACTCGCGAGATGATCCAGGCACGCGAGGAGAAGGAGGCTCGCGCTCGTCAGAAGCAGCTGGAAAAGCAAAAGCGGGAGCAGGAGGCTCTCAAGCAACTCGAAAAGGGCAAGCTGAGCCATCTTGAGATGTTCCGTACCAACGAGTACAGTGCCTGGGATGATGAGGGTCTTCCGACCCACGACGCTGCGGGCGAGGAGATCACCAAGAGCCGCGCGAAGAAGCTTCGCAAGGACTGGGAGCGCCAGAAGAAGGCGCATGAGGCATGGACGACCGCCCAGGCTAAATAAACAAAAGCATGTTGATTTCACTGGGAGAGTTGGGATTATGGGGAGAATCTTGGGCTGATTCATTTCCTATCTTGCATTCGCGGGGCGTTTCGGTATACCTTTACAGTAGATTATTTTCATCAAAAAACAGATGAATTTTCCTATTTGATTTTTGGGGGTTGAAGTGATTTTGACACCAGATGGACTAAGTTCCATTGTAGATTCATCGAGTGCTCATTTGACCTAGTAGGGTATACGGTACTGAATCGAAGCACCGAATAGGTCACCTGCTTAGTGTTCTATGAGATATCGTCCTGGGACGAAACGTGTTATTAGGTTGAGGAAGTGATAACTCGAATAGCAGTAATAAATTACTATAATCGGATTCATCCGACTCTGTTAATAACCATGAAGAGGCAGTCATTCAAATGTAATCGTCCCAGAAAATAGAGGCAACCTGTCGGATTTCATGATAATCATTTCTTGTCGGAGGAGCCAGAAGATCCGGAAGGCGGGGTATAGTTCGGATACCCCTTTCCGTTGTTATAGTAGGTGCTTCTATTCGGGCTCGAATAAGAGTAAGAACCGTCCCTGCAGAATATGAGCGCGATGTATGTTGATGTGAGATAGGAGATATGCATAGGCAGTAACGAACAAGTTGGGGTGATGGTAGGTGTTAGAGTTACGGGCACTAGGACCATAGTCACGGGCACAGTAGTGGCTACCTTGTATTGTTAGCAAAGATTCGGGAAGCATCGTTTGGATAGATTGATTGATGAGGGCATGCGGTCTTGAGGATAGGAGGTGCTGCAAATGATGGGTTTATTGTAGGCTTTGGTGACTATTTACCTGTCTGTTAGTGCCAGAGCTCCTTAAGGAATAGCTGTCAGGCATTTTTACTTGGGAGAATTGTAGTGGAGTCTTCACAAATGGCAATTTAGGTAGGTCGAGGATGAGAGGAGGAGGTAGGAGTAGGGAACTCGTACTTCCATGGTGGGGCCTGGGGCATTACTACGGAAGCCTTGGCGACGGAAAAGAATACAGATGAATCAGCTTAAATCAGCAAATATCGTAGCTAGTGCCATTGTCCTTTCTGATAGTATGTTTGAGTCAGGAGCTAAAAGGCCGATGAGCAAAATGCGCGATTCATATAGCGCTTCCGCTATGGAAGATCCGATGTTACGTTTTGAAAATAAGAACTTCCTCTAGTATCTATCCCAAAAGCACTTGGCTAGCAGTTACGAACATCCTTCATCAATGATGCAGAATTTATATCATATGTGATTATGACTCTTCGACACATCCTAAAAGTATGGACATGAAGAATACTATACTGGTCCATACGACGACCCGTCGAATCTCCCCTTCGTAGACATGACCACCTAGTCGACATATTCCGCATGCCCTGTGCTACCAGATATAGCATGCTTGGCGTTCTTCTGAATCTCTTCCTCTTCCTGGTAAGCGAACTGGGCCGGTCTCTTGGTCGAGATAGCATCTCTGTCTCCGACCACCATGAGTGGCGGGTTAGAACGATAGTACGCATCCATATCTTCTAAGGTTCGGTTTGCTAGGATAAATTAGCATTTAATGGTAGTTTTGCTAACTTATTGAACCAACTGACCTGTTTCTGGGTATAGCATGTAGATAACCGGTAGAAATACGGCATTGAGAACGGTCCACACAATCCAAAACCTCCATCCGATGCTTTGAATACCAATAGGGGTAATCTCAACAATGGCAAAGTTGGTGATCCTGTAAGATAGAAAACGCGTATTAGTATCTACCTCAGTGTGAGGTTAGAGCTACTTACCAATTAGTCGCGGTGGAAACTGCTGCACCCTTCGTTCTCATAGGTAGAGAGTTGATCTCAGTGGGGTACAGCCACGGTACACCCAGCATGCCCATTCCGAAGGCCAGGTGAAATAAAAAGAAAAAGGCGACAGACGCAGTGGCGTAAATTGTATCCTTCTGAGCCATGTAAAGGAGGATTGTAATTACCAGGAACGAAAAAAACTGACCAAAGCCAGAAAGCAACATCAACCCTCGACGTCCGACCCGTTCAACTATCGCTGCCGCGGCACACGAGAAGATGAAATATGAGGTTGCATTGCATGCCGTCAGCAGTCGTGCCATTTTGTCCGAAAGACCGACCGAGTTGATGAGTACCAGTGGCATGTAATAACTCATGATATTAATGCCTTGAAACTGCTGCATTGCCTGTGTGCCAGCACCCAGGAGCAATCGGCGAAGGGTTCTCGTATTATCGTTCTTGTTTGGACGCAGGAGGTCACACCAGCTGACGGCATTGTCGTATTCATACGTGATGCTAAACCTGATCTCATCGCGTTGGGTTATAACCAACGGGTCATCGGTAGATGTGGCCTCGACACAGGCAAGTACCTCAGTCGCCTCATTTTCGCGGGCTTGCGTCATGAGCCACCTAATATAGTGATTGTTAGAGCCATGCTCAGTTTCCTTGCTGGAGTGCTGGGTAAAAATTTGAGACTTACCGAGGGGACTCCGGCAGCCAAGGGATTGTGACGAGCAAGACAAGGATGAATATAAGCTGCAGGGAAATCGGCAATCTCCAAGCAATGGCACCCTCGCGGAATGAAAGGCCATAGTTAATCCAGTTGACAACACAATATCCACCGACATTCAACCCAAGATCTAGAATAACGAGCTTGCCTCTCCATTTGGCCTGTACAGTCTCAGCCTGCCAAATTGGTGCTGTTGCCGTGTTTATTCCGTTTCCGAGACTACGCAAATCATCAGTACAGATAGTTGATCGAGGTGGACACTTTGCATCTACTTACCCGAGCACAATTCGACCGATGATTATCTGCGTTAGGCTATACGAGGATGCTTGAAGGATAGTCCCGGCGGCCATGATGACAGTACCCAATAGAATGGATCGCTTGCGGCCCAGTCGTTCGCCTACCGTAAAAGCAAGTATGGCTCCGAAAAAACAACCGATGTCGTAGATGGCGGCGACCGTGGAGAGGACTTTGGTTTTTGAAGGCCCGGCTAGATCGTGGACTTCTAAGAAGTCAGGGGTGACTACTACACCACCTGTGGACGAGAAAGACGATTAGTATCCAGCATGTCGAGGCAGGGGAAAGAGGATACATACTGAAGACGCCTTGGTCATATCCAAAAAGCATCATGTCAGTAGCACAAGCAACCTTAAGGGGATTTCAAATCAGAATCGGCTCGGGTGAGACAGGGAATGGTAGTATGGTGAACGTACTGTGAGCCAAAAAGTAAGCCATCCTCCAGTGAGCCCGAGAAAGGGCTTCTTCGTGAATGCCATGGCCATTGACTCGAGAGAATGATAGAATGGACAGTTGATCTGATGGAAAGAGACCGTGATGACTCTGGGAGAGGCACTGAAGGGGCGATATCACCGGTCTTATATACCTTAATCTTGCCGGGCCGATATAGGTACACTGTGGTGCGCTAGGAACGTCACGCGTCGGGAACCGTACGGTCCCGACCCCAGATGGAGACGAAATGGAGAATGTTGCACGGTTTTGAGTTGTGGCGATGATTGTTATCATGGAAGTCCAGCCAGCAATTGCCAAACAAACATACCTCTTGCCGGCTTCTTCAATCTCCTTGTAGAAGATAGCTCGTTGGAATGTGCAGAAAAAGCGAGCATGAACGCATTTGCTCTGGTGTACCTTCTGTTTCTAAACCATTGGAGTACATATGACAATTTCGCCGATTCCATGTCGGTCCCCATCTCCTCGGCACTACCAAGAATTTACGGAGGACTTCCAACAGCACTGCGGAGGCACCGAATGCCCGTATGGGTCGACCCACCCGAAGCGAACGAGCTAGTGTTAAATTAAGTTTAGGCTTGACACTCGGATCCAATCAGAATCTCGGCGGACCGGGGAAATGGATGCCGATCGGACGGCGTGTTTCTTCGCGGACTAAATTTGCTCAAAGGGAACACCCCGGGTTAGCAGAACCGCCCGCCGTTGTGATGGCAAGGGTGTATGACTGGCTGACTGGGTGAGGCATTAATGGCTTTTCTGGAGATATTCCGATCATGTTTATTTCCAAGACAGAGGATTTTGTGGTAGAAGGGGCGAGAGACCAGATGTCGAGTATCGTAAAAATAGGGTTGTGTATCTAGTCCCACGCTGCGTCTTTCTGAATCGTAGCCAAACGTACATCCAACAACTCCCGTCTATCATTCGATTATACACGGTGTCGATATTTCACGACACCGACATGGAGCTACAGTGGCCGATTTTGTCCTCACTTCCCGACCACGGCCCGATCGGCCTCCCGATCAGCAAGCAACGATGGCGACGAAACCAAGTCGCCTGCGACGCATGCCATTCTCGTCGAGTTCGATGCGACATGGTCTCCCCGGCACCATGCTCCCGCTGCCAGGCCAGGGATGTTAACTGTGCTATTACGCGCACTCGGCGGAAACGCGGGCGAATCGCAAAATCCAAGCTAGCTAAGGCTAGCGGGGGGCATGATACCTCTGAGTTCTTTAACACCCCTGCAGGCTGCGCTGAGGAAATGAAGATCGAGGAGAAATGTAGTACCATCTCGCCACCGAGCTCGTCACCTATCAACCTCCTTACCCCAGATTCAGTTACACAGCAACCCTCGCCGGTATTCAACGAAATCGACGCGCTCTTGGCCTTGGAAATGGGCGACGGTTGTCAGGGAACGACTGATGCGCAACTCTTGGAAGGATTGGGCATGGGCATACCAGATGATTGGGTGTCGACGCGTGATTTTCCTGTTTTAAGCCCAGATGATGAAGCTGCTCTATCACCACTGCCAGATATTTGGACGGTGGATGGCATTGCTCCCCGAGAGGCGGGTCTGATGCCTCCACAACCACCCTCCCCGCCGAAACGCGATAAAGCTGCTTCCGAATCGACTGCGAGACCCCCTTTGAAATATCAGGTGCTGAAAACCATGATGCCCTTTCTCGAAACACATCTTTCGCCCCGACTTGTCAACGATTTGCTCGAACTATACTTCACTGGTCAGAATGTCCATTGCCAGATCTTGCACAGGCCTTCTTTTTTAAGTCAGGAGTGCTGCTCTGCGAAGCCTGCACTGTTGGCAAGTATACTCTGGCTAGCTGCCTCGAACGATGGGGTCTTTTCTTCGCTGTCGGAGCAGCGGCGGGTGTGTCAGTTTCTAAGTGACCTGACAAAGACTTTGTTGCAGCCTTCAGGCAGCGACCACGTCAGCAGCCCAGGTTGTTCAATGAAATTTGGCACACTAACGGCAGATGAGGCATTATCTCCGACAACAAATGACATTCTTGAAAGTTTGAAGGGTGATGGTGGCCTGCCAAAGCCCGCCGGAAATCTGGATGACCTTATAACCTACATCCATATTGCTTACATTCTCTCTGCTGTACAAGACACTGCAGCTCTAGCATGGTATGTCAAGTCCTGCCGGTATATGATCGAATACTAATGTTCCTATGAGAAGGTGGGAGGCGTGTTTTGCTTCAGCTAAGCAGCTCAATCTCAACCAGGAGATCCCAGACATGACCATTGCAGATCTTAGCAACCAAACTGAATATCCATGCCGTGATTTTCCGACCCGTTCTATCTTGACAGAAGTGTATCGTGAAGAGCGCAGGCGAACATGGTGGCTTCTTTACACGATGGATCGTCATCTCGCATTATGCCACAACCGTTCCGTATCCCTACTTGATAAAGAATGCCACGGCTTGCTCTTTCCACTGGATGAAGCTTCCTGGCTGAATGAAACCAACAATTCTTCTCATGACTCACAATCAGAGAGGAAAAGCGAACGACGGTGTTTTCCTGACTTCCGCTGTCACGACTCTTCCTTGTTCGGATTGTTGCTTCCGGTTATGACAATCATGGGGGATATTATTCAGCTCAATTATGGGCGGCAGCATGACAAGGAAGTGACAGTGGCGCAAGTTCTGCGACATATCGAAATATATCATGCCAGTTTAATGGATTTTACCCCGTCCACGACCTCTTTGGATTTCAACCTCGAAGCCTCCGAACCATTCGTCAACCCACAGGCTGACAAAAATGAAGCCTGGCACAGAGAAACAGTGGATGCCTACTCTTCTTACTTGGCCCATGCTCTTAAACTACTACTGTTATTGGGAAAGTGCGACTGGCCGTCCCTGATTGAAAGCAACGACTTCGGGACTTCTTCAGTTTTCGCAGACACAGTGTCTCACACAATAGAGGCAGACTTTTGGTTAAAACAGATCCTGCGATTTGACCCGGATACCAGGTTTATGCCTTCCTTCTTCGGCATTCAGCTGGTTTTGGCAGGCTTCCCGGTCCTGCTCGTCGTCGACCGTTTTCAAAAAGAGTCGGGCACCGACATTCTCAATGCAGGAGAGACCATCATACGAGCCACAGAATCATGCTTGGTCTCTAGAAGCACAGAATATGGAAAGATGTTTCGGCAAGTGATGCGCAGCGCACTTTCACAGGCCTGGGGTCGTCCTTTGAGTGGTAGCGAGATTCGGCGTCGCCGCCAAGCAATAGTTCACCTCTATCAGTGGATACGCAAGGAGAATGCTTGATCAACCAACTCCTGTATGTATCATCATTGTCAGAATTCTAGTTCCGTCTTCCAAATAATTACACCAATAGTAGTTTAGGGCAGTATAAGGTTGAGATGGTTGGTGGCTGCACTGAAACCATGTATATCTACTATCACGTGACCATACGTCATCCACAACCGTCCCGCGGATTTCTCCAACTTTTCCTTCCCCATCCAATTGACATGTTGTGACGGACGAGGGAAACAAGATTTAACTTGATCCTCGTTTCTAAAGAGCCATAAAAGATACTCTGCACATTCTAGTGCCTGTCGACCAAGAAATTTGCGACCGGCTCCCGGGTCGATCATATCGTTCCACGCCGACAGCATGTTCCCCCCACAGGCCGTCAACCTGAACATAGAGGCGCTGAGCGGAATTTGCGGGTAAGTCAATTTTGCGGAGGTTCCTTTGATATTTTCACTTGCTTTCTGTGATGTTGTGCTATCATATTTCAGGTGGTACATCGTAAAGCTCATGCATGCACCTGTCATTTATTCTCCGACTCGGCGATCATTGAATATCGGCTGACCCATTCCAGATCAATCTCCATCGCTTGCTGGGTAGTCGTTTTCTCGCCACAAATCATTGAGAATTTCCGACGTGGATCTGCCGATGGTCTTTCCCTTCTATTTCTTATTGTGTGGCTGGCTGGCGATGTATTCAACATTTTGGGCGCTGTCCTGCAGGGCGTCCTGCCGACCATGATTATCTTGGCTGTCTACTATACTCTGGCCGACATTGTTCTCTTAGGGCAATGCTTCTATTACAGAGGCTTTGACATCAGGGATGAACTTTCTCCTACGCCGCCTTCCGAGTCGGACCCGGTCGCTACTGGTGCGCTGGAAGACCAGGAAGGGGATGGCGAGACGACACCCACGGCGACTGAGCGCTCATCGCTCCTGCCCAAGACCAATGGCCACTCCAATCTCCAGCAAGCTGCTGGTGGCCAAAGCGAATATAACACCCAGAGCGGGCAGCAACCTGTTTCATCCTCCGCGCGAGAAAGGCGTCATTCTGCGAGTTCCTTCCGTGATATTCTGCACCACCACGTAGATGGAACGCATCTATCGCCAGCGACGCCATTCATCGATTCGAACGACACTTCTACTGCTGCTATCCGGCGTAGCCGTCGACGCATTACCACCCTCCAGACATGCCTCTTCAACCTCACGGCCATTTTTCTTGTTTGTGCAGCTGGGATTGTCGGCTGGTACTTTAGCCCTGGCTCTAAATCCTCTAGCTCTGAGCCAGAGCCACTCACTATGGACCCGCTTGGCCAGGTCTTTGGATACCTTTGCGCTGTCCTCTATCTGGGCTCGCGTCTGCCTCAGCTTCTGCTGAATTATCGCCGCAAGTCTACGGACGGCGTGTCCCTTCTTTTCTTCTTGTTCGCTTGCATAGGTAACCTGACTTACGTCCTCTCTATCTTCGCATACTCGCCTGTCTGTCGTGGTGTCTCTTCACTTGTCGATGGCCCGGAGACGTCTGCCCATCGTCATCACGCTCATTGTCAGCCGGGTGAAGCCGCCGCCTTGTACGGGCGATACATTCTGGTCAATATGTCCTGGCTTGTTGGAAGCGCCGGCACACTATTGTTGGACATGGCAATTTTCGTGCAGTTCTTCCTTTATCGCGACGAGAAGGATTTCGATTATGAGCATGAGGGGGAGGAGTAAATAGCAAAGAGGACCGACGATCGTCTTAAAAAGTTGCATCTGAGATGACCATATAGAAAAGGCTTTGAGGCATATCGAATCGTATATTGTCTATCGAAATAATTATGAACTTTTGAGAGTCATTGCTCAAGGTCAGCCAAAAAGGAAACAACAGCGGTAGCAAAGCACTTGGCATCATCCTGGCGCTCCTGCAGGTCAGGTCCAACTTGCTCCAGGAAGATGGCAAGCTTAGACTCCTTCCATCCCATAGTCGGCGCAGCATCCTTGCACATCTTCATCAAACCAAATGCATCCATCTCATAGTGGCCCTGGACGGTCAAGACGCGACCCGGGTTGTAAAGCCCCTGAACAGGGCAGATGGGTGTACTTCCAACATTAATCCACGGCGCAGGCAGGGAAACAGGTGGTGTATCGCTCAGCGACACGGGAGCCCCCTTCTCAACAGCCATCACACGGTCACCGTGGAACATTTGAATGCGCATGCGGCCCTCCGGAAGGTGTGAGAGCGCAGACGGGAACGATTGAATAAATTCTTTGTTGAGATCAACGGTATAGATGCCGACTTCTCTGCCGAGCGGGCACTTCTCAACGTAAACGTCGCGCACAGGGTCTTTGATATCGCGAACCAGCGCATGGGAAATGAGCTGGTGCCCAAAGCAAGTGCCCATGAGGCGAACTTGGGTGTATTGGTCGTAAACTGTCTTGATGAATTTCTCCAACACTTGCATCCAAGGAGAATGCGGCATTTCGTAGACACCGGGCGAGCCGCCGGTGATAAGGATGGCGTCAATGGGGTTCAGCACGGGATATCCATCTTGGACTTTGTGGCCGCGCATGAGGTGGAACTCCGGATAGTGGCCTCCGCGAATATCGTAAGGTGTGACGGTTATATTAATGGGATTATCGATGTCGGGGTTGGATTCGTTCAGTTGCGCTGCTGTCTCGCGCAGGACGCTGCGGAAATGCGCGCTACACAAACCGCGCGCTTCGTAGAGGCCTCGGGCTGGGATGTCAACATCCAGCACGGCGATGTGGATGTTGCGAACCATTTTGGATTTCGGTGAATGTAAAAGCTTGGGCTCACTTGGTGGTGTCTGTTTATCGAGGATGAAGAGGAACGATAGCTCAGGAAGTTGCGAAGAGGCTGGGGAAATTATACTGTCGTGGGCTCCAAGGTGCCATCGGATTCATTTAGGTAAAAGAATAAGCGTCGTAGAAGCTATTTGAAATCCGTGAATAATGAAAATCGGTGGATTGTACACGATCTTCGCAGCGAGACTCCAAGTGACCCCAACGGATCGGAATCATTAGGTAAAAGTTAGGGTTGACCGGCGACGAGCTTATTTTGAGTCCCACCCACTCGCCGCCTTTTGGTTCGCCCGGCGACGTTTACAGTGAAAATCTCGTTGCAGATCAACTCCAACTGTGCCCTCTCGACTGTCAAAGCAGAGGAAAATAAACAGATGGGCACATAAAATACCTGTGCACCGTAGCATCCCCGCAAAGTTATGACGTACGTAATAACCGTAGCCAACCTTGGGAGTATCTGACAAAACAGAAACCTTCCGGAGGTAAAGATGCTACCGCTTGCGACGTAAGCGAAAGCCAAATTCAATTACCCTATGGAATTTTCAGTTCCCCAGGTCTCTTCTGACAATGGTTGGGAAATAAATTATTGTAGAAGTAAGTCATGAGGCTCGGTGTTTCTAGAGATCCCAGGGAGGGAAGGATGGGATCGCGACTGAGAGCCGACTTCTTGGGTTGCCACAATCACGACTACTTTCGGGAAAGTAACGAGATTGAGAACATTTCAAAGCCATTCTGTACAGTGTAACTTAGACGTACGGCTTGGTAGAGAAGGATATTTGAGAAACCGTAAAGCAAGAATCGTGTTTTGATCATAAGTCCTTGGGAAAATGGCGGGAAAACCGCGAACTCCTTGAGCTAGATGCGATAGGTAAAAAAGCAAGGAAAGAAAAGAAGCAATAGGCGCAAGTGGGCTTTTTCTTAGTCCGAATCCTTATGCATCGCCATGTTCTTGCTCCCAACCTCGGACCAGTTGGTGCTGAGCGATGTGCCCTGGCTCTCAATGAAGCTCTTCATCATGGCGCGACGGGTGTCATCATCGGCGCCGGCGTACAGCTTCTTGAAGAAGCCATCCACAGCATCTCCACCGTATTCTGAGTCAACCGACTCCGCGTCGGAATTGTCGCCTGCATTGTCCGTGACCTTTTGCTTCCCCTTCGATTCGAGGGAAGAGGCAACCTTGTCCCAATCCCTGGCGCCATGACGAGATGAAGTCGGGTAAGCGGGCCCAGAGGCAGCTGGCGCTGGCGGGAGAGCAGGACGATCCGAGAACTTCGTTGTATCGGCAGACGATGATTCCAGGGCACCCCACTTTTGGCCCGGTGTTCTCTTGGTTAGAACGACTTCGATCTTTGTGCTCATGACCGAGGCCTTGGAAGTTGTCGGGTCAATAGGCCCGTAAAGAGGGTCAAGGCTGAAATCGTATTCTGATCCAGAAGGCAGAGGGAATTGCAAAGATACCTATATATGTGTTGGTTTCCGGTCTCCATGATTGGTGCTTGGTATTGGGCCTGTTACTTACGGACTGTTCCTGTAGCTCAGTTTGGACAGATTCTTTAGGAACACCTTTAATGTAAAGGGTCACAACGACGGAATCACGCGATTGATACCATTCATGGCGAATTTTGTCTGAAGGAGCCGGACCAATGGCCGGCTTCTCTGCGGTTGTTTCAGATGTTGACTTGCTAGGAGCAGAAGCAGCACTCGAGGTTGGCAGACTGTCTCGCTTCTTCGACACATTCGCTGCCGGTGTCGACTTCTCAATTCCGAGACCATTCAACTCTGCCACCAACTCTTCTTCCGTCGGAATATGGGTATCTCTAGGGTATTCTGCGACAGAAACCACAGCCCTCTGGTCGCCCTCGGCAAGTTCGCCAAGCTTGCGACGAACCTTCATCAGCCAAATTGGCGCCTCAGCATCATACCCATTCTTCTTACTTCCACCCCCCATCGCCGTCGCTAAAGTATTTTGATCCTTGGGTGCTCTCTCATCTGCCGCCTTCGACTCGACCAGTTCAAAAATAAAATTCGCATCCCCATATTGTTCAAGCTGGAAGAGGGCGATACCGCGGCGCATCTGCGCTGCGAGAATCATCTCACGCCTGCCGCGTTGAACAGCGAGTGCCAAGGCAATTTCCGCGTCGCGTAGAGCGGCGTTGGACTTGGGTCCACCATCTGCGGGCTTCACACGGGAATGGGCGATTGAGCGTTGAAGATAGTAGTTGACGGCGCGGGGTAGCTGTGTCAGGGCGCGGGTGTAGTGCTGGATCGCCAGGGGTGCGTTCGATGATTTAAGGGCCTCTTCGCCCAGTGCTGCCGCAGCGCTCATTTTGTCGGCTCGGTCGCGCAAAGGAAGTAACTGAAGCAGACGCCGAGAAGAAGAAGAAGAAGAAGAAGAAGAAGAAGAAGCGGAAGCGGAGGTGCGAACGTGAAGCAAGCAGTGAGGCTCCGCACGGGTGGTCCGAGCTCCGAGCTCCCCAGTGGGCCGAAACCGCTAGAATCCTCTACTGGTCTCAACCTCTTCGCTACTCGTTTGCTGGTGGAAGTACCCGGCCTGCAGAATCTGAAGTCTTTTTGCTTTTTAGTCTTTGTATTAAATAGCTACGTATTTTGACATTCCGTTTAAGAAATCATGATGCGAAATTATTTTCTTGAGTGTTCGCATTAGCACTACTGGCATTCCAGCGTCACAGTTTGAAAAGCCCCTCGAAACCCGATAGATGTGAATTATTATGGTATGAAGTAATAGGGTTGTTGTACATGAGATCGCTAAATTTGAGCATTTACCGGAGTTCGGCATTGCCAAACTTGCGACTGTAAAGGCCGAGGGCGCGGATGGGCCAGTAGAACTTGTAGTTGGGATAGGAGATCATGCTGCCAGAAAGTCAGTATGGGAACTTCAAAGAACGGAGAAAATTTCAACTTACCAGGACTGGTTGAAGACACCCTCAATAGACTCCTGGAGCCACTCACCATTGGCTTGCTGGCGGGACATCAGCAGCTTGATGCCCCTCTCAAGCGGCTCCTTGTGGGGATACTGTGCCTCCATCAATGCCAACAACGCCCAAGCAGTTTGGCAAACCTGCGACTTTTCATGCTGAACATAGACATGCTTTTCGCTGCTCAAATAAGATTCGCCCCAGCCACCGTCGGCTTGTTGCTTGGAAATAAGGAACTCGCAGCCCCGGTGAGAGTTCTCGCTCGTCTCGTATGTTTCGCCAATACTGGCGAGACTCTCCAAGGCAAACATGGCGGCGTAGGTGAAGCAGATTCCCCAGGAACCGTACCAGCTGCCATCAGCGCGCTGAACACGCTTGATATAGCCAACGGCCTTCTCCTTTGCGGCGCGGATTTCATCCGCGCGGTAGTCGGGGTAGAATTTGCTGAACAGCGATAGTGCCGTCACAGAGGCAGTAGTACACTCGGGGTGGTCGTAGCCGATCATGATTCCACCAAAGACCTCAGCGGCGTTGAGGCACTCGATCAGGGGAGATGCACGAGTAATCTCGTACTCTGAAAAGCCACCGGTAGGATTTTGCAGCAGAAGCAGGCAGTCAACGCTGTCCTTTAAGCGATCCAAAGAGATCATCTCGGGGAATCCGTGCATGTTCTGGAGCTGGAGGGTCGAACGCAAGCCCTCAGCTGTGCAATCACTGACGGTGTATCCCTGGACCTTGGTGCTAAATGGCCAAGCTCCTTTGCGGTGCTGACGGTAGCACTCCTCCTGACGAGGAACATTTTCTCGCAGCTGGTGGTCTTCGATGAACGCGAGTGCCTTGGTCAACATGGGCCGCCACTTGGGGTCATCGGCGAGACCAGCGACGACAACAGCCTGGGTGACGAAGGTTGTATCCCACACCTGAACACCATTGGTACCATTTGCGAGCATGCCCTCGCCCTTCATCCACATGTAGTCATTCAGCCGGTATTCATGGCGGCGAACGGTATGGCTACCAGGGCCATCATGGATGTAGCAGCAGATCATGTTCAGAGGGTTGCTGACTGGTCCAACTCCTGCATAGTCGGTGTTCTCGTCTTCCATGCAGATCAATTCCCACACCCAATCCTCAGACCGCTTGACAACGGGGCCAACTCGGAAGAGCGGATTGTAAAAACGGACCAGGATTTCATTAATGCTGTTCAAAACCCAGGTTTTAGGGTAGTAGTTATCAGCCTCGTGGATCGAATTGCGATGAGCGGCGAAGTTGATAGTGTTATATGATTGAGTATAAAGCTCCTCCCGGAGCTGCTTGGTGAAGTCATTCAGGGGCATGGACCACTTCTTGGACCAAATGTAGGACAGGGGCAAGAACACCTGTCGGATATGGATCCACCAACGCCAGGGAGCGAAAGGCACCCAGTCCGGAAGCATCCAAATTTCGGGAGGTACTGGGTTCACGGCATCCCACTCCATTACACCAAGGATGCTGAGGAAGGCCTTGGCCCAATGGGGACCATAAATGGCGCCTCCGAACTTGTGCAAAAGACCACGGGCCTTGATCATACGAGGGTCATCCTCGCTGACACCGATGATTCGGAGTACCACGTAGTTCATGGATGTGCCAAAGACTGAGCTGTGGCCTTCAATGTGAAGACCCCAACCACCATCCTCGGGGTGCTGGCGAGCAAAGAGGTAGCGCTTGATTTCCGTGGCATACTCTGGAGGGATAGGCGTGTTGGTCACGTAGTATGAGATGATAATGCTAGGCAACATAAACATAGGCCCACCGTACTCGCAAGCCCAGTTACCAGCATCGAGCTGCAGGTGAGAGAAGAAGGACAGACCATTCTCCGCGGCTTGCAGCGGTGTCTTGGCCTCAGGCAAAATGGGAAGACCCTGAAAAGGAAATGTTAAAATTGCGTTCAAAAATAGGTCTGGCAGGCACTTACAGTTGGGAGACCCAAATGGTACTTATCAGCAACAGTCTGGAGCCAAGCACTGTTTTCCTCGTCGGATTCGAGATACTTCCAGGTCTGGCGACCTTCCTCGTTCACCAGCCGCCAGCGGGAATAATCCGTTTTCAAGTCGCCATTTTCGTCAGGCTTGAGGTGGCCCTGAGCAGAGGACCTCCAAGGGGCAATGGGTGAAGGCATTACAGTTGTGGCCCCGTCAATTGCAGATGGTGCCGGGAAGTGATGGGTCGATACTGGCGGATTGCTCAGACCGCCAGGTGGATATAAACAGCTCCACCGTGCTGACTCATCAAGTCTCACGACTGCGGTGTACAACCAAGACCAGCGTGAATGCCTGCATGTGAGATCGTCCAGAGAAAATAAATGTCTGCCTAATAGCTTGAAAGTCTCATTGGGACGAATTGAAGAGGACATGAAGGTTTCGAGAAGAAGAAACGGGGAAGTGGTGGCGGACGGAGGGGCCTCAATGCCGCTGCTCTGAGAGGTGTACTTAAGACAGCATGCAGCTCATATATACAAATGTATACTTCATCTGTCAAAATCAAAGCAAACACTGTGAACCATATGAGCCATGTTAACCCGAGAAAACAACGAGGATCGAAGGCTGCAGAACGATGCACCCCGCAGTGGCCCCATTGTTCTCAAAACGCGGGGAGACCTGGTTGACTCCTCCAAAACGGCAGGTGCGGCTCGACTTCGCCAGCGACGCCTACTCGGCAACCATCCCATCCTCGACCCTCCGTCGTTCCATGTCCTCAGAATGCGCGAGTGACTCCTCGATGGCCCTCAGGCCCCTTTCCCCGCAGGCTGCCTTGCCCAACGAGGTACAAGATTCCTCGGTCCGCGTCTATGTCGAGGAGACCCTCGCCGCGCTCGTCCGCGAGCTCTCATTGTCTCCGCCCGAAGGCCAGCCGTCGGTCACCTTGCGATGCAGAGCCACACCCGCCGATTGTGTCATCAACCCAGCTAGTGGGGCTTTAGAGACGGTGCAAGGATATGACAGTTACTGCACATACTCGTGGCCAGGAAGGACTGCCTTTGAATCGTGGAAATTCAGTATGTGCTTTCCGCGGAAGCAGCGTGCAGCTCAATTCTCGGAAGACTGACGTGTATCTTGCCGGAAGCGGTCATCATTCGCATCCTGGCCGTGGTTGATCAGGCACTGCGACAAGGACAATTGATATCCAAAAGGTAAGCAAATGGTCCACTCTCTGAAATGCAGTATCACTAATCGGCTAATACGTTCCCAGAGATATATACTATATTGATCCGGCCTACTTTGGGACCCAAGAGGCGGTGAACAGTGTCATCGACGACCTTGCCTATACTATCGGGGTGAGCCGCATAGATCTGAACGTGGTCAGTCCACAAGTGTTCTACATTCAAAACAAGACGAGGGAAGGCCGACACCAGCTGACACCGTCTTGTCTCCAGGAAGCAGCAGCAAAGGGACTGATTGCCGGTTCTTTTTGCTTGATACGAGAATCTGATGTATTACTGGACGCGCGCTCTGCGTCCGAGGTGGGTTTCATAGTTCAGGTTTCACAGCTACTGAAACTAATCGTCCTAGGATACTCTCATCCCGCAGGTACAAGACGACGATGAGATAAATGTCTCAGGCACTCGCTGGATACTGATCATCGAGAAAGAGGTACGAAGCCCCAGCTCGTTGATATGTTTCAAACAAAGAGCTGATATCTGCGAATTCCGAAATAGGCGGTCTTTCATCGCCTCGTCCGAAATAGCTACCATACCACAGCCCTTGCAGGAGAGGGAATCCTGGTCACCGTAAGTAAACTTCAGAATACGCAATTTCACAGTTCGCAAACAACTGACTTGCTGAAACAGGGAAAAGGATATCCTGACATCTGCACTCGCCGCTTCCTCCACCAGCTCTTCCAGATTGCGAACAATGGAAATCAACGACCACCCCGCTTCTATGCACTCGTTGACGGAGATCCACACGGTATGGGAATTATGTCGACGTACAAATACGGCTCATTAGCGCACGTCCACGAAAACGAGCGGCTGATCGTCCCGGAATTACACTGGCTGGGGCTGAAAGTGACCGATGCGATGGCAGAAACACGAGATGGCAACGAAAGCCCCCTGCTTCCATTGACAGCAGCGGATCGTAGAAGGATTACTGCGATGCTCCGTCAAGGCCCGATATGGGCGAGTGATGGTCCGGAGCCGGAATGGCGACTTGAGCTGCAGCGCATGCTGATGTTGAATGTGAAAGTAGAAATTGAAAGTCTGTATAACGGTGACGGTGGTATTGAAGCGTGGATTGACAGTAAGATGTTTCGACAAAAGTGATTGGAACCACAGATGCATTATCACACTAGGTGCATCCATGGATGTAACGATGTTGATCGTCGATGGCAACTACCGCCGCTATTCAAACCATCAGTGGTAGAATATATATCCTAAATCGTTCACGATGATATCCACGAAAATTAATGCCTACACCTGACCAGAAGGACAAGGATAGCTAGTCTGTACAATTGTGATGAACAGAGGCTCTCAATCCACATGCTAGATACAGATAGAAGTTAGAAAACAAAAGGCTCTCGCCAGCCTAGCAATGCACGTAAGAAACGGAAAATTGTATCATAACTGAGCCCTGGACTCCGATCATCAAAGCGTATTCTTCATAGGAGGCCGATGTTAAACTTCCCCAGGGGTGAAAGATTCGCAATCACAATCCCAGGCCCTTGCGCACCTCATCCCGTACCTTCTGCTCGTACTCAGCCCGGCGTTCACGCCACATCTTCGCAGCCTCGACGTTCGCAGGACTCTCGTCGTTGGGCTCAGCAAGCATACTCATAACGGAGATGAGAATCTTCTCCACGCTCTGGATAGGCGACCAGCGCTCCGAGGCATGTTCGTAGTGGTTGGGGTCGTCACCGGGCGGGTGAAGGATAGAAATGCAGACGGTGCCATTGGGGTAGACTGTATTCGCAAGAACAAACATAGGTTAGATGCAAGTGCTTCGGGGCCGGTTTCTGCAGTGCGCAATAGCCGGGTCTTGCGACTGGGGAGCTTCGCGGGCACAATGACGTACCGTTTGGATGCCAGACCCCGCCTCCGACGAATTTCATAGTCGGTGGGCTGAGGGGGTAGTCCTTGGAGAATTTAAGCTCGGCGGCAAACACGCCACCTTCGAAGGGGGTGCCCTCGGGGCCCTGGATCAGGGCTTCCCAGTAGAACATGTCATCTTCCGACACCGGGCCTGCGGTGATGCCCTCCGGAGGGTTGGTAGAGAGGTTCTTGTATTCGTGGAAGAGGCGCTTCTGAGCAATTGAGGAGCCCATATTGCCGAATAGGAGGCGATTTATGGGATCGGTGAACTTGTGAGGGTATGAGGAGAGGTCGGGTTCTGCGCGGCGAGCGTCGGTGGGTTTGGTTCCGCGGGTGGCGAGGAGGAAATTCCGCGGTGATGGTGAGCGGATAGGGATTGCTGAGGTCGATCGAGGAGCTCGAAGCGATATCGTTGAATAAGAGGTGGGAAAGAATATGGGATGAAGGGGGGTTGGTGTAAAAGCGAAAGAATGAAAGAGAGGAAGAAAGCGGCGAAAGTTGATGGGGACTGGCGGGGTACAGACCTGCTCCCCGTTGGATCGGCGGGTCGATCCCGCCACGCACTAAATTACGGTTCGGCAGTTCTATGAGGTATCTTCAAGTTGTTTCTATTGTACAAAATTTACCAGTCTAAAACCAGTCAAAATCATCGCCGCCTCCTTCATCGCCACCGCCGTCGCTCCAAGGGTCCTCGCCAAAGCCCCATACATCTTCCTGCTGTTCATTGGAAGGCGGAGGGTTGTAGTCATGATAGAAATCGGGCTGGTCAGGCGATTGCGGTGCATCAGCCTGCTCGGGGGGAACTGGTTGCGAGCTTTGATCACCTGAGAATCCTCGTTGCATCGCCTCGTATCCAGCCATGGCTCCAGCACCTGTGGCACCCGCAGCCATGCCGTCGGCCATACCACCAGCAGCCCCCGCTCTTCCAAGAGTGCCTGCAGCGGTTTCACCAATGGCGCCAGCTTCACCGGCAGCAGCACCACCAGCAGCCCCGGTGGCTTCTCCAGCAGCAGCTCCTTCAGCGGCTCCGCCGCCCATACCGGGGAACCAGAGAGGCATGAAACCGAAGCCTCCTGATCCACTGTGTCGGCTGAAGTAGTCAAAATCGACACTGACAGCCGTGGCCAACATCACAGCGCGTTGGTCAAGGGTCATCGCTGTGGGGATATTGCCGTCAGCGGATTGAGTACCAAGCCCTGCAGAGTCCATTCTCAGGGCATATACACCGGTATCAGTAAAGAATTCACGCGCGAAGCCTGCAAAATCACGATTGACAGACCCTATCAGGCGGTTATCGGCGGAAAGTAGAGAGAAGTCCCAGGACAGGAATGGCTCGTTGACGTAGGCAAACTGGTTGAATTCGCCCTCGCCTTGTGGGGATTTCTGTGTCAGATGCAATTGTTGAGCGTTGGACAGCTCTGATCCTGCCAAGGGGAATTTCTGAGTGCCCATATCGGTCGCGGGGTTCGGTGACTGATGATAGGTGAATAGGTTGTACTTTCGTCGCAATGGTGCCCACTGCTGCTGGGCTTCACCGATGACGCGCATTTCGTCGAATCCAAGTGGCGACACGCGCGCATTGGATGATACCTCGGCCTGTACGAGCGAACCGGGTGTGGTATTGTGAAGAGCGGTTGAAGAAGAATGGCTTCTGGTAGTGGTATCGAGAGGGTCGTATACTTGGATTCGGGAATTGATCCAGGAGAAAGGACGGTGAAACTGAGACTGGTCAGTGGCGAGGAAGCTTTGCAAAAAAAAACTTACGATATCGAAAGTTTCAACTTACTCGGAGGACTTCATTCTCGTGACGATCGAATACATGCGTCACGAAGCTTCGGTGTGTCCGAAACCATTGCCGCGCCATGGCGTTGGTCATCCCCTTTTCCTGCTCTGCCATGTACCCAATATGGTTCCCTTGTGCATCCATTATTACGTATTTATTGGCTTGCTCAAATCCACTAGAGAATAACGGTTAGCCAGCTCGAAATAGACTCGAAGTTGAGACGCGATGTTCCCTCACATCATGACGTTCATCATCTCCAACTGCCGTTGAACCACGACTCCTGAGTTTGCCAGGACGCTTACAGCAGGGTGGCTCTCCTTGAGGACTCCATTTGGGTCTTCCGGGATATGGACAGGGGCGAGTAGAGTATTTTGCGCCGGATCGTAGTTGGCTCGATACGCATCTTGAGGCTGGCGCTCAGGCTGAGATTCGGCGTCTGGTACATATGGTTGCTTGGGTGTCTCAACTTGTCTTCTCGCTGGAGGGATAGGAGGGGGTCGGATTATGCTGTTGCGCGGGCCACGATGAGTCCCTCTACCTCGAAGGCTCGACAGCTGGCGCGAGGAGAAAATGACTCGCAGCGACCGTGGTCGGAGGCGAGCACTCCACATATTAGCGTTAAAAATATATTAACCTTCGCTATTTCGTGTGAATCTTCGAAGAGAGTGCCGGGAAAGGTAGGGTTGCGAGAAACGTCGAGGTGAAACAGAGATGTGAATTACGAAGGTCCGAGTCGGAAGTTCTGATGACGGCACAATGCAGGCTGGGCGGCTGCGGGGTTAACCGGAGATAGCGCAGATCGCCCTTGATCTGTCCAGCACAAAGTAATGTCCTACAAATACTTCCTGGTAGGTCAAACCTTAGAGTAGCTTGAACCATCGCAAACTTCAATGAGTTCTCCACCAAAAAAAATGAGACGAAATTGCCATTTTGCTAGGCTTACAAGCGATCAATATTCTGCTGATAACTCTCACGGACATTCTCTGCCCAGGGCCCAATGTAAGCCACACTGGTACACCTCAGGGTAAAGTTTGAAAGATCTGTGCAACTGTTCACTTTCCCCGCTTTCGACACGACTTATTGGAATATCTGCTACTAGTATTCATCCAAATTCAATCTGAGATTCTGGAACCTTGTGTCTGCCAATAATGTCCAACGCGGAGTGTTAATTGGTAGAGGTGTGTGTATATAACCATAGCAAGACTAGCAGGTATGTGGTTGACAACTCAACGAGCCTTTGGCCATGATCAACGAGTCCGTGATATCAATAAATTAAAAAAAAGATGAACGCTCGCTTTAAACAATGTCAACCTCGTCACAGAAGACCCTTCCGGGCAAGCTCGATCTTTCGAGCTGCCTCGCCGGCTTTGTATCCTCCCTTTGACACACAGATCGCACTCCCCTCTCCAAGCTCAACTTTTTCTTCAACGTCGGGGTGTGGGCAAGGGCAGTGATGCGGGAAGTGCACACAGGCGAGAGTCCCGGGGCAAAGATAGTTACTGCATTGAGCTATGTGGAAATTCGAAAGTCAGGAATTGCACTTCGAAAGAACGATCATTTTCGGATCAGATGGCGTTTGCACTTACATTGCTGCCACATTTTCTGGTATCTGCCACTGTCGCTAGGGACATTTTGAGCACCTTGTTGCTGCTGCGCTTGTTGTTGGCCGCCTCCAAACATGTGCTCGAAGAAGTTGAATTGGCCCTGGACGACAGCGACCAGCAGGCACAGAGCCCAAACTGAATGAATAAAGTTTCGCAACATCCTGAAAGAACTGGTCTGCGTGAGAAAACTCTTGAAAATGGAGACGACTCATGCAAGTGACAGTTGAGAAGTGGCCGATTGACCTCGCAGTTCTGGCCAGTTTACCCGCGGCACGTGACGCCAAGCCTCACCTCCGAGAAAAGTTTCCCCTTTGGAGCTGCCTCCTCCGCAACACTCGCCGTCAATCGCCATGTTGCAACCCAGATTGCTCACGCCCCTGCGGGCGTTGGAGCGAGCCTTTACTCCCTCAATTCTCTCCGTTCAGTACGCCTATCAACCACAGTCGCTGATGCAACGCACCCTCTCCGCATCCATCGCCCTCCCGAAACCCACGCCATCAATCTCCCGCACACTCCTCCCTTTCTCACAGGTGCGATACGCCTCGCATGCTTCTCAGGGTACTGCCAATCGACACTCTCGCGATCCCGCCGGTAAGCGTCTCGGTGCGAAGCGCACCGGCGGCGAGTACGTCGTTCCGGGATGCATCATCTTCAAGCAGCGCGGCTCGAAGTGGTTCCCCGGTGACAACTGCGCGATGGGACGCGACCACACAATCTACGCCACTCAGGCTGGCTATGTCCGTTACTACGCTGATCCTGAGCGTCACCCCGACCGTCGATACATCGGAGTTGTTTTCGAGAAGGATGGCAAGCTCCCGCACCCTCGCAATGCGCCCAGCCGCCGCAAGTTGAACATGGTTACTGTTCCCCGGATGGAGCCTGTTGCCTTCCAGTCTGACATGATTGCTTCAATTGATGAGAATGGCACCCAAGTTGGCAGCGTTGAGGCTGTCAATGCCGAGTCTGGCCCTCAGCTGCGCCCTGGTTATATGTACCGTGAGGCCAATTGGATCATTGGTCGTGCCGCGGAGAAGGCTGGTATCACCGCTATGCCCTACGACCGGAGAAACCGCTGGCTCGCATGGAGGAAGAGACAGGCCCGTGCTGAGCGCGCTGCCCAGATGAAGAGTCTGAAGGGCAAGAAGAAGTCTGCCAAGAAGGGCAAATAAGGGTGTATGATTCTTTGAACCATGAAGTCTGGGTTTCTGTAGCGATATGAGGTCTTCCTCTGGTGTTTCTCTGTATTATAGAAATGTTATCTCACAAGTCATCTCACGCATATATTTGATATCTCTACCCCCTCTTCTTATCCGGCCATTCAATCCGTATAGCGCATAGAGGAATTACATATGGTATATTTGCTTGAAGCCCGTGTTTCCCACTGACAATTGATGCAAAAATCAAAAAACCCATCCCAACTGCTGTATAGGCCATTGCAGCCAGTAGCGATGCTCCTGATCGAGATGATTGTATATGGCGCGCATTAAATGAACACTGAAACCTTGCAACCACCAAGCCCATTCCAACTCTTTCGTAATGACAGTGAAGTAGCCAAAAATAACCAGTGCCTCGGGGGTACGGTTGCGTAGCAAATTCAAGTATTCATCTGAAATTTGATAAAGCCATATGAAGACATCTGCCGTCTCTATGCTCTGAGTATCAAAAACGGCGGCAAAGGACTTAGCGAGGTCATCGAGCGCTTCTTGATAACAGCGTAACTCGTTCGGGTCTTTCACAGACTCTGTAAGCAATTGCCGCAGGTTTTCCATAAATGGCTGATTATCGGTGGACCTGACTTCCCGGGCGCGACTCTTGCGCCCTCCCAGGGTAAACATAGGCGCGAGCGGCCCGGACTTGAGAACACTGTTGACAGAGGCTATTATCGCCTTCGTACCACGCACAAGATGAAGCCATTCGAAGAAATGATCGTTGCTGAACCAGTGCTCATCGAAATTGCGCCGCATCGCACAAGTTATGATGCAGGTAATGATTGAAAAAAATGTATAGTGCAGGGCCGTTGTCTTCATTGATCTGCGGTATAGCCGCGGAGACCATTTGGAGAGCATTGTTGTGATGGTATTCTGCAGTGGCGCGGTATTGCGCTTCGAGCTCGGGCTTTATATGGCCCATGTGCAGCGCAGCAAGAGCCAGTATCCCACGAAGCACAAACTGAGATTGAGAAGTGAGCCCACACTGGGGAATCGTGATTTGCCAAACTGTTTGCAGGACTGAATGCCGCGAGATCGTGTAGCATGTTGAGGTCGAGTAATGATGTAACAATGCCATCTCGGCCATGCCCATAACTGGGGTCAGGCTTTCAAGGCTTGTTTCAAGGGCGTGACCATTGGGTGAAGGTGTCGTGTTGCTAGCCGTGGATTGAGAAGAGCCAAAACTACAATCTACCCCATGTCGAATGCAATTGTTGCATTGCGGCTTTGCTTCATCGCACTTCAATTTTCATCGAGATCCCAACTTTAGCCAGGGCTGACATGGAGTATATAGCGGGGAGGATGCTGCTTACCTTGACTTTGCGGGTCTTGCAAGACTGACATCCGTTTCGCGACTTTCTGTGTGTTCGCCTGGGCCCCATGGTTGACTTTCATGCATATTCGTTAAATTGACGAGAAAGGTCAGACGAAGAGGCTGCGCAGCGTTTCCCAAGGCCACAGCCCAGTCTTGACGCCGCCTTCGAAGACGAGGGTTGACCAGAGGCTCAAATAGCGATCAGGGAGGTGATCGGAAAATGACAAAGAAAAGGTACCTAACGGCTTAAACGTAAAATTCTGGAACCAGAGACAGGAAAACAAAGAAAGAAGGAGGTCGAAGGCCCGAAAACTCTGTAGCCTGAATTCCAAGGCAGCAATGACGTTAACCTAGGTTAGAAATAACTAACGGTCTTTCGAAAAGATTGTCAAACTTTCTGCCTCGAGGCAGTTCAAAATTCTATTATAAGATACACTTCCATATTGTACGCAAAGGCAAATATGACGCCGAATCTTCTTTTCTTATCCCAACATGCCAACTCCTCCGTCAACGTCCACAACTGCGCCATTCATATAGCTGCTCTGTTCAGAAAAAAGGAAGAGAACAGTGTTGGCAATTTCATCTGCATGACCCATTCTCTTCATTCCAACGCTTTCCGCAGTACGCTGCATTGCCTCCGCACCAGTGCGTACAGACACATTTGTCGGGGTGTCGGTGTAGCCCGGCGCGACCACATTCACGCGGATTCCTCGAGGGCCGACCTCCAAGGCCACACTCTTTGAAAAACCAATGACAGCATATTTGGCGGCGCAATATACAGAAAAGTTGGCCACTGGGTAGTTCCCGCATACAGATGATACATTGACGATGGCTGAGCCACTCTGCATATGGGGCAAGCACACTCTGCATATGTTGAATGTACCGCGGAGATTGGTGTTCATCAATTTATCCCAGTATTCATCCGAGACTGATTCGATCGGGACAGAAGTTGGGTTGATTCCAGCGCAGCTGAAAACATAGTCAATTCGGCCAAAAGCTTTGACAGTGGCTTCCATAAAACTGGCGCAGTCATGGGCAGCACTAACATCCAAGGTGTACTTGAGGTGGCTAGCCTTTATCGTGGATGATTTTTCGCATATATTTAGCACTTCCTCCAGTGCTGGCCCGTTAATATCAGCAAGGGCAAGTGTTGCGCCACATGTCGCTGCTTTGATAGCGGTCGCTTTGCCAATACCGCTGCTCGCTCCTGTGATAAGAACGACCTTGTCTGCGAAGTTCCCAGTGAATGACATTCTGTGCAGAGAGCACCTTCGGGGTATCTGTAGTAAGAATGGGAGATGATTGAAGAATTGGAGATGTATCGCGAGCGATGAAAGTTGACAAGGATATGAGAGCGGGGAAGTGTACACTCAAGACCCGCTCGACGATTGTATGCGCTCCACCTACTCCAACTTTACTACAGAAATTGGAGAAGTGAACGAACTACATAAACCGCGTGCTAAAATGAATCTGAGCAATTTTCACGTTGAAAACTGCAGAATATTCGAATCAAAGTGCGTTCGTTGGACATGAATAGTACGCTGCGTACTGATCGGGAAGTAGCCAGGCCTTGACTCTATGAGAAACAATGCAAGTTTCAAGCTTGGAATGATAATTTCATGTTCCAAATATGAAATTTCGTTATCCATCTTGACATTTCTTCATGTAACCCAAATTGGAGCTCGGTTATGAATTTCGGATGATAAAAGGATTAGATGAAAACTGGAGAAGCTAGAATCATTCTAGAACAACTCCTAATTTCAGGTGCGGCTATTTCGTGGGTGTAGAAAACGACAACCATATTTCATGCAGAGTCTCTCAATATTTCCTTATTTTAGACTGGCGCTACCTACGAGCAGCGTCCCAATGGGGATGTTGCCGAACCCGAATAAGAACCCAACCGCATCAACATTTGGCAGCGCGAGCTCGGGTTCGGGTTCGGGTTCGGATATCCCCGCTGATCGCCATTTCATCCTTTCTTTCCCCTGTGATATTCATGCTTATACCCGCAGAATGTCTGCTTTCAAGCGTGCGCAGAGATAAAATCGACAGATTCTGCCTGCCTGGAAGGCAGACGAGTTTCAAGCACAATGCTAAGCCTCAATGCTTTCGTCAATCGGTCTAATCACGACCCAGTGTCGCGATCATACATCCCAAATGTGGAGTTCCATCTGCTCACGGTTCCGAAAGACATGACCGGTTTCTTCTGCACCCGAGCGGGACGACGGTCGAACAGAGTGATCAGCGTTTCAAACACCTACTGCCGAGCAGGCCGAGCCTCTGGTAGCTACATACAGGCGGCATTGGGAGGCTGCAATCAATCGCTCACATGGAAGTTATAAAGGCTGGAGAACCGAATAACACTCATCAAATACCCGACTCGACGTGTTTGAACCACTACTTGATTTCAATTCACGATGAGACTCCTTGTCGAATTATCTCTTCTAACTCTGGTGGCTGCCAGTTCCAGCACTGGGGCCGGTTCATCAGTCACCACTCCGCTGGGAGATTTCGCGCCTACAAAGGGATCTACTTGTGCGTGCAAAAAGCTCTCTTGTGAGCTTGGCGAAGTCATCCTCCCAAGCAGCGCAACCTATGTTGTCCAAGCTGCGGAAAACTATTGGGATGTACGCGCAGATTTATCTCCTGCGTGCATTTTTCTACCTGCATCCGCAGACGAAGTGTCCAAGGCCGTCTCGATTTTTAAATCTTGCAATGCTCAATTTGCAGTGCGAGGTGGAGGTCACATGAATGTGTGTTGTCGCCTTTATTGAATACTACATTTGGTAGCATCGCTAACATCAACCCAGTACCCAGGATCGAACAATATCGATGGCGGCGTTCTTTTGGCCTTGGAGAAATTGAACAACGTTATCGTCAAAAGGGATACTATCGAAGTAGGGCCTGGACTGAACTGGTATGATGTCTATTCGGCTCTCGAGCCGTACGGTCGCGCCGCGATTGGGGGTCGCTTGAAGACGATCGGTGTTCCTGGACTTAGTCTCATCGGCGGATTCCACTATTTCAACAACAAATATGGCTATGCTATGGACAACGTTGTGAGCTACGATATTGTGCTGGGCAATGCAAGCCAAATAACAGTCAACAAGTCATCCCACCCCGATCTATTCTGGGCATTGAAGGGCGGTGCCAACAACTATGGCATTGTCACAAAATTTACGTTGCGAACGTTCGATATCCCCAAGGTCAGCACCACCATTCAGGTTTACAATGAGAGTGGGATTCCAGATTTCTTGACTGCGGTGTGTGATATGGCTATGCTTGACGACAAGGATCCCATTGCTGCCGGCATGGTTGCCACCGTGCAATATAATGCTACAACAAAAGTGGCATCCGCCTCACTTCTGGGTGTTCAGGAGGGTGTCAGCAGGCCCCCGTCTCAATTTGCCAACTTCTCTGCAATCCCTGCTACGACGAGGATCAACAATGTCACGACCATGAAGCAATGGGCGACTGATCTTGATTCTCCTAAGCAGATGTTTAGGTAAATACCTCGACTATAACACCATCGAGACCGATATCCAAGTCTGCTAATCCACTTTACTTTTTAGGGTCATGTTCTCCCACAAGACAATGAAGCCAGATGCAGATGTTCTCCACTCTATTTACAAAACTTGGAAAGACGCAGTTGATCAGATCGCCGACATTGAGGGCCTCTATCCGACATTCGTGATCAACATTGCATCTGCGAGTGCTGCCCGGGTTGCCCGGACCAATGGAGTTGGAAATGTCTGGGGACTTGAAGAAGAGTCTCATATCCGTACGTTTAAAGCATCCCATTGTTCATACATTGTCCTTTAGCTAACCTATCTCCCAGTATGGCAATTTAGTACTGGCTGGGCGTTGGCTCAGGATGACCTTCGTGTCGAGGCCTGGTCTCGTCAGCTTGCAGAGCATCTCCATGCTATCAATGTCAAGAAGGGAATAGCCTCTGAGTTCGTCTACATGGGCGACGCTGGAGAGTGGCAGGATCCATTCGCGGGATTCCCGAAAGAAAATGTTGCCCGCATGAGAGAGATCAGGTCTTCTTACGACCCTAAGGGCATCTTCTCCAGGCTCAACTGGGGTGGCTTCAAACTTGGTATTTAAGTCGTACTTCAGAGCGAAGTTGCTAGTCGGGCCGGGCCGCCTCGCGTTCCTTGGTCACTGGGATATGGATGAATGTATGGCATTGATATGATTTAGTATGCTCGGTGAGATTGGTATCAAGGTTTAAAAATAAAATATAATCAAAACATCACTCCTCAAATAGTCGACCCAGAATTAAGCTCTGACAGACGAACTCGTTTCCGACAACTCTTGCGGTGGTATTTGTGTCGGAGTTATCCAAGGTCCAGGTGGCAGACTTCTTCCGTTTCTTCCCATGTACCAAGTGAATCCTTTGCATCTTTGGCCGAGGTGCCAACATCTCCCGGGCAGCATCCTGGTCGGCATCATCGACATAAATGAAGTCCCAGGTACAAGGAAGACCGGACTCGAACTGCGAATCCATCATTGCGCGAGCCGTCTCCAAATCGGGAACACGCTCAACTCGGGAGGCGCCCAACGCAAATGTGAGAAAGACGTAAGCCTTGCGCTTTTCTTCGGCTTTGCCGCGACCCATGACGATGAGGACTGAGTTTCCGGCAAGCAGCCTTGGTCGTGTGGAGATTGTGCGAACTAGGCGTGCTTCGGATGGCGGAGTTGGGGTCATCACTCGCGATTTCGTGGCGCCATTGAGATACATAGAGTCTCCTGCAGGGAGGAGGTAGATGTCCCAATTTAGGACACGACCCTTGGCCACACAGTCCTCGATCCACCGTCCTGAAAGACAAGGTAGGTTAAGTGCTAGTGCCTGCATGTACTTCTCACGGCGCGAATGCGTGTCGGCTATCAGGCAGGCGAAACCGACATTTTCAGCCAAATCGGTGAGATGGAGTCCAGGGCGAATTCTTCGCTCCTTGGACTGGCCCTTGGTTGGAGTTGATATGGGCAGGACAGAGGAAGACTCAAAAAGTTCGGTGAAACCGTTCTCCAAGATGGACCCACCATTTTCTTTGATGAGCGTTGTAACGCGGTTCTTTGATCCGTCATCTTCCTTGTATGAAACAGCAAATGCCATGTTGGAAAAAAGACCAACGCCTTGGAAACTGCGTGAAAATCTGGCGCTCGGGGATGCGGGGAGAGACGATTTCTGAGAGGGTGTCTGAGGCACGCTTTCACGGACAGACGCAGGTTCGGGTTGGTATGTAAATGCTCGGTCCTTGAGTTGATTCCATAGGATCATATCAAAGTATATGCGGCCAACGGGGACCCTGATAATATTGTCACTGTTATTCAGGCCGCCATTGGGAAGACTCTTGCGCTGTTTCGGACCGAGAATAAGGGTTGAGTAGCCAAAAACGTCAGTTTGGGGATAAACACCACGGTCTGCAGCGTCACCCAGCTCGTCACGAGTGAGTTTATCCTCAAACCCACGGACAATGTGCGTAACCTTGGGAACACCAGGCATGTCGACTTTGACACCATCTCCGATTCGAAGTTCCAGCCTCTTCACTGCACCCCTATTAACTTCAACAGGCGGACTGTCCTCGAATTTAACAGAGTATTTAGTTGCTGAGCATCCAAGCGGTGTTCCAAAGCAAGTTCCTGGATAATAGGCTCGCTTTTGGCCCATCCATAAAGCGAGTATTTGACTGGGGGCGATCTGACGGTCGTCATAGACAGCCACGGGTAGTTGAGGCGAGGTAGGAGTGCTCGCGGGCAAATTGCCTGATGGCAACAAGTCTTCAGAGCCATTTTCCATTTCCATGAGTTCAGATGACGGGGGTGGCTCGGATGGGGTTGGTGCGGGAGGAGCTGTTGGTTCAGAAGCCGGTACCTTGACAGGAGCTTCCTCAACATCAGCTGTTTCAGGCGCTTCATTGACGGCGGCTGGTGGATCCGGCTGTTCATCCCGAGGCTGCTCATCCTGAGGCTGTTCTGGAATAGGCTGTGGGGTCCGTAGTCGGCGACCAGAACAAGCGGGTTGACGAGCTGACCTTGATCTGCGGCGAATGACTTGCTGGGGAGAGTTCTCGATTTCCCATACACTCTCATCCGTACGCCGAGAGAGCCCAGACTGCCTGCGACTGGTGGTTATAGGAACGCGAATTCCGGGCGAAGAGTGGTTTGCATATGCCTGTGCAGGACTAGAGACCTCGCGAATAGGTTCGATTGTCTTGGGAGGCTGAGTACGAGGGGTAGAAGGAATGGCAGTGTCGGGTATTGTATGAAACGTCTGTCCTAAATTTCCGCAGCGCCTTTTTCTCGGGCGAGTGGGTGACCCTTGTATCAATGCGTTGAAATCAGGGTCATTTGCGAAAAAACTCATATCGATATCGCCCATTTTGGCATTAACTTGAGGGGATGTATCCGAGGCGATGTCAGTCAATCTTCGGCGTTGTCGTCCACTCGGGCTTGACAATATCGGCGGCTTGGCTTTTATTGGCGAAGATTGTGCTCGGGTTTGAGATGGGCGCTGTTGCTGACTGAAACGAGGGCCATGGCCGGCCGGGAACATAGGAGGAAGATCATCATCATCTTCGTTCGTGGCATCGGCATTTGACTCGCCCTCCCATCTGCTTGATCCCACACGTTCGGGGCTTTGCCGCAAATGGATTGGAGTCTCCTTAATTTGAGAAGGCAGTGACGATGATTTCTCCCCCTGGCCTGATTCAGTCCTGCGATGTAATGATCCGGCAGGTTGAGGTCGGCTGAAGGAATTGCTGGAGTCGACAGTTCTACTCTGACTAGTCGAATGTCCGTTCATGTTTCTAGGATCAACATGGTCTGAAGACTGTGGAATTTGCTGGTGTTGTAGGTTTTCTTGAGGGTGCTGAGAATCCCTCATCCCCGGTCGTGAGCCAAGAGGTGAAAGCTGGTCTTGTCGGACGGGAGACGTTTGAGCGACGTGAATATGGGAGTCGATTTGCATAGGAGCAAATACTGGCTGTGGTCCCAAGATTGCATTGCCATGTTGCGGTGAAGCTTGTGGTGACTGCTGAGAGTCTTTCACCATTACTTGAGATGACCTTGCCACAAACTCGTCAGGGCGAGAGTCATCAAAAGCGCTGGGTTCTTGAGGCGCCGTGTTCGCATCATGGTCCAGTCTCAACTGACTTCCGTCTATACCAAGAGCCTGAGAGAGACGATCATGTGCGCTGTTGGTAGCAACGACTGCGTCGTGAGGACCGACATAATTTTCCTTATCTTCTTCCATAGATGAATTGGGACCAGACTCCTGCGACTGAGGAACCTGGGGAGCATGGTCCTCTTCCTGCTCCGTTTCCTCTTCGCTCCCAGCAGCTTCCATTCCGTCTTCTCTCCCAGCACCTTCCATACCGATTGCCTCGTCTTCATGTATATGGATCGAGTGGGCCGGTGATAATTCACAGGCATTACTTTCGGGGCGTTCAGGAGAATTCAGAGCAAGAAATTGTGCAGCTGTTTCCTCATCGATTTCTCGCCGACGTCTCGCCGCTTCCACGAAAGATGGTTCTTTGTAGAATTCCTGATCAATCTGATCGCCCGAGTGTAGATTTTCTTCAGATCGCGTCAACCTCCTCCCCAAAGTCTTGTTACGGTTATTTTGCGACTCCTTCAATGAAATGTAATTCAGGTTCGGTTCAGACGACTCGTGTGCTAAATGTCCGGGGAAGTTCATGAGAGGCGATGAGATGGGGTTGTGAATGCGTTGTTGAATTGGGATATTGGGGGACGGCCGGTCTGATGCCAATTCCGACTGCAGACCGTGGACCAGCGGAGAGGATGGAGCTTGTGTATTCTTGAAGGCCTGGCTGAGGCCCATCAGAAGACCGCCACTTGATCCAACATCCCCCTGTAACGGATTCCGGGAAACACTCGGGGTCTGGGAGGTGCCCGGTGTCTGGTTCTTTTTGATTGCGGTCGCCGGCGTGGCTGTCAAGAAGCGTTGTGATTCGGGGAAAAACTCGGGTTGGAGGCCATGGTCAGCAATTGGGGAGGATGGGCTCTGTCCGTAAACACTTTCGTCGTCGTTGTTCGGTGACTGGTTCCTTTCGCGTGCGCTGTCGAATTCGGCGAGAAGATCGAGATGACCACTGTCGCCTTCATGTAGAGTCATGAGCGTCGCACCATCGGCCCCATTTTGCGTACACTCCTGATACATGGATTCTCCATTTTGCCGAATAATGCTGTCATAGACCGATTGCGAGACGACCTGGGTATCCCCGGGGTCACATTCGGCAGACTCCATCTGCTCGGGCGGTGACCTTTGCAAAGGCTGTACTTCACTCGACGCAGTCGCAGGATTATGGTAGCTCATTGAGGCTTTTTCATGGTGTGTTGCGGCAGAGGGGTGGGAGGAGCGGTGCGAGAGGTCCGACTTGGCACGGTTCGACGGAGGTATGGAGGAGAACCCTTGGTAAGTCGGCGATGCGTCACCATAAGAACGACTGGCAGGAAGGTCGTAGAGACAGAGGGAATCCTTGAGAGAGGCACTGTCAATCCCTGCCTGGTCGGTTGGAAACGATTGCGATGGTTCGTGCTCCTGAAAAGACCGAGGTCAGCCCAATGAGATTCTGGAACGCCGCAGGACGTTACATACTAGTCCCAACGCGACGCGTTGCAGCTTGGCGATGTCGAGGCTATCTTGCGTCTCCATGCCTCGCGAGACAGTATTTCAGCAGACAATTATTCTTCTCGTCCGTATAAAAGGCATGTTCTGGCCTAGTACTGAGGCGGACCTTGGCAAACAAAGTCCAGGACGTCAAACTGTCGTGGCAAACGAAGTCAAAAACGCGAAACGCGTCAGTCACGTGCATCACCAGTAATATTGCCTAATTTAGCATAGCGTACCATACGATATTGGCTGTTCAATGGACGCAAATTGTAGAATTTATGTGTTCCAAGTACGACCAAATATTTAATGTAACAAAGTAAAACCCAGGACGAATTACGATGATAATGACAAATGCGATTAGGGGTATCTTAATTCACATTTAAATATACAGACTGATGAGGGGGTGTCTGAAGCCCAATCTCATACTTGATGTTGAATGCTATATTTTATGAATCAGCATTCAATATGGTGCCGAAGTCTCCCTAGTCACGAGTGCGATTAGGGATCCATCGTCGCAAAAGGAATTCCCGCACGCGGTATTGGCCTAGCAGGGTTCCAATATCCTGCGATGAATCGACCGGCGGCGGCACCTCGACATAACAGATAACGAGACTCTTCTTGACCTGGGCCTGGACACGATTGACGCAGTGCAGCCACCACCAGCTACGAGCCTGCTTGGCAGCTGCATACTCCTTCAGTTTCTCTGTCTGCGACCAGTATGAATGGGTATAGGAAGGAACAATAATGACAGCGAACTCGGCGTGAGAAAAGACTGGCCCGCGGTTGTAGAGCAAGTAGTCAGTTCCGAATTTCACACCAGACCGCACTACCCACCCAAGGGATCGAAAGTGGTGGTACACGACGTAGGATAGCATGAAAGGATCGTCCGGCTCCAACTTGGCGGAATCGTCATTGGGAGGGAAGTAGGAGTGCCGGCGGAGAAGAGGAAGTAGAGATGATGCTGGGATGGCGGAACTTTGTTCACGATCGAAGACTCGCAAAACGCCTAATCCGTAGACAAGGAAGAATGCTTCTTCATTAGAAATTTGAAGGTGCTCCTGGTTCTCAAAGATATCATCGGCATCGACGTCGTCACCATAGGTGGAACTCGAGTCCTGGAGCGGAATAGTCGAGGTCGACGTTACCTCCTTCTCTTCAGCGACAGACGAAAAGCGCACGGATTTGCCATTGGCAGACGACGACGCATCGGGGGCTGGCACAGGCTCTCCGTTTTGCGCTGTGCGTAGTCGTGCTTCGCGGGATTCGCGATACTTGGCGTCCATCGCCTTCTTGACTGAAAATTTTTCGATTGTGATTGCTGTCGCATCGGCGACACCGTCTGTCGACGGTGTTGCCCTGCCGGACTCTCGAGCAGCCGCCTCAACTTTGAGCCGTTCCTCAATGAGAAGCCTTTCCGATCTCGCTCGTTCCAGCTTCAATTCACGTCGTTCTGCCCTGCGCTTCCTGGTGACCTCCTCGCTGGATTGACCGCCGAGCAAGCCCCGTCTCTTCTTCTCGCGCTCCAACCAACTGGGCTCACTCCGGCTCAGGTTGCCTTTGCCGAAGAAGCCCCTCTCCCACAGTGCTCTGATCGCCCTCTCGTCCGTCACATGGATGGAGGAGGTCGCCGGGTCGAAGTATGCAGAGTAGATTTCTTGGCTAGGTGGAGAGATAAGGAAGGTAAGGTACGAGAGGACAGCACTAATGATTGAGACGGGGTTATGAGGAATTACAGGTGGAAGAAGAACAGGCTGAACATTGAGTGGAAAAGGAAAGCGATGAATGTGTTTGTAATTCGGTCTAGGAGGACGAGACCCCCGGGCCGGGCGAGTATTCGCTTTCTCGGGGCCGACCGCAGGGCTCGCCTTTGCTGGGCTGGTAACTTCAGCCATCTTCAAGTATTTGTTACTGAAATGAACGAAAGAATCCTGATCGAAGAGTCCAATTAGCAATCTCTTCCACGAAGCAAGTTGGTGAACATGTTGTGCTTTGATGAATTTTCTCAGATACCGTAGTAGTCAAAATAAGCATACTCATTGACAGACAGCTAGAAATCAGTGCCGTCTGCCTTGGCTTGGGTATATTTGGTCATCATTGAAGAGGGGGGCAGTGGGCGGGAGGTGGGAAGCAGAAAAAGAGATAGCTTCGAGAGCTATGGTGAAAACATACCTGTAGTGGTCACAGAGCTCTGGAGGCTTTTGGGCAACTGTGGTAACGTTAATTCATCGTCATGGGACGTTTCAGGCCGAGCAAGATGTGTGCAAGGCAACTTAGTGCGTGCGCTGGTGCATCATTCACTCAAGAAGATGATGAGGAAAAGCTGCCGAGGGCGAAAATGATTTTCGTGGTTTTAAGCGCGCTGGTGACTAAGCAGGTGGTCCGAGTGTTCGGTGTCAAAAAAATTCCAAGAATCCTCCGCACCGTCAACGCCGCACGTCTCGATCAACAGAACACCAAATACCGCCAAGTAAGTGCTCTTACCCCATTTTCTCACCAATTTCTCCTCACGAAGCTGTCATGCTGACTTTTTTGCGCGCATAGAATGCATCTTATGGTACGTTGCCACCGTTCGCGAACTCCGAATCGACCCTCGTGACAGCAATGAATTGTCTTGGGCATTTTACTGACAAGACCCCAGTACACTCTCGGTCCCGACGGCAAGCGCGTCTATACACTTAAGAAGGTCGTCGATGGCAAGGTCTCCAAGTCCGCCCACCCCGCCCGTTTTTCCCCCGATGACAAGTACTCTCGGTATGTGCCTTACCTCTCAAGTTCGATGCAGTCACAAGAGGAGTCACGGTATTGACGCTTCTTTTCTCTAGCCACCGCGTTACCTTGAAGAAGCGCTACGGTCTTCTGCTCACCCAGCAGCCCGGTATGAATATTTCCTCGCCTTACAGCTTTCGCTCGACACTAACATAATCGGTGCTGCAGAGAAATAAATTCAAAAGTTCTGCTTGGGAAAAATGGGTTGAACGGTTTCTATCCGATATGGCGCAAGGTGTTTTGTACAGTCTGCAGACAACTGGAATTGCATTTCCTTGGATTCTTTGCTACAAGCAGTGGGGTCAACATATTGTTCGGTGATTGACTCATGGCTACCAATTGAAATATTCTCATAAACGTCGTCCATATGTGGTTCTCTATATAAGTCGTACTAAATCTATGTGCAAGAAATGCCGTAGATCCATCATGACGGAAGACAATTCAATGACTTTTTGTTGCGCATGTCCCAAACTCCATCCATGTAATCCGTAATGCAAGGTCGTTCACAGCGTTTAGCGCTTTCGCGAGTTGACGTTTCGGCCAGCGCCAACCTTGGTACGTCCTCCCTGTCTGTTGCGCTCACCGGTCAGGATACCGGGCAGGTAGTCCTCGTCCATCAGGTCACGCTCCCGACGCTGGCGGCGCTCCTCTTCAGCGTTAGCGCGGACAAACTCCTTCTGATCTTCGGCGAGGACAAGATCTCGACCCCATCCACCCTTGCCACCGCCTCCCTTCCACTTGCCGTTGGCGGTACCTGCGACAGGCTTGGGGACACTGTACACATTACCACGGTTATTCCACTGCATGTTCTTCTTCAGGTGCATGGTGAATTGGCCATTGGCAGTGGTAGTGCAGGAAACACGAGTAAGAGTATCTTTACCGCAACGAGGGCAGAACTGCTTGTTCATGTCCTTGGTGGTGAGGAAGCAGGCATGGCAGCGCTTGATGAAAGTGCGCAGATGCTGGATTCTCTGCAGAGTGGTTGTCGACAGAAGGTTGAGGTTCATTTGGAGAAGAACGTTTTGGCACTAAGTTCAAGTTAGAGGTGGCCTGTAGAGACTCTTTTCAAGTGCTTACTTACTGCGAAATCAGTGGTCATGGTTGCAACCTGCATGGTTTTCGGCTCCGAGGCGGCCGATGCAGCACCACCAGCTTCGTCGCGGGCCAGCCGCTTCTTGTAGTTGGAGGGTGTGATCCATTCTCCGCCATCCGAGTCAACGGTGTCATCTTCTTCTGCGTCCTCGCCTTGAGCCTCGGCGGTATCCTCATTCACAACCTCGGTCGGGGTGGCGGTCTCGGGGGCGGTCTCGGAGGCTGCACCGTTCTCCTTGATCTTCGCCTCTGCCTTCTCAACGCTGTCGATAACGACTGCGCCTTTAACACCTTCGGTGATTGCATCCACGCCAGTGGCCTCAGAGTTTTCCTTCGACCCCTGTTCCTTGGGCTCGTCCTCTTTCACGGGCGGCTTTCCATTCACACGCTTTTGACCCGGGACGCTTCGCAGTCGCCAGTCGCCTCCATTACGTTCACATTCGATCTCATAGGCGAGGGCCAGCACTTCGATATCGTTTCGACTCAGCACAGAACGGTCACCGGTCTTTCGGGCGAATTCGCTAACAACGCTGAAGCTGTTCGGGGTGGGGGTTCGCTGCTTGAGGAAGGGCAGATAGAGGGTCTCGATACGGGCGCGGGCGTCGGGATCGCGAATTTCGCTCACCACTTTCGGGGTGGTGATAATTTCGTCGCATTGGGCGAGCAAAGTGGAAAGCGGCGGGGAATTTTTGATGATGGGGCCGGCGTCCAGCACGATTGTGTGGACGGGCTTAGCGGGCGATGAGACAGGTTCCGCCATAATGTGCGTAACTTGCAAATCGCGTGAAATGGACGGAATGCAACGATCGTAGCAAGAGAGTAGAGGGATTTTCGTGGTTTGCTTCCAAGGTGGTGCAGTGGAAAGGAAATTTCTCGGATGTTGGTCTGTGCGCTCTCTCTATCTTATCGCTTCCTTATGCCCCGCCATTCAAGTAGTTGTTCCCAGGCTTCCTCAGTTATTGGACACACAAGAGCATTGTCGAGCAACTATGAAAGTTTAATGGGAGATATTAATGAATTGGGTGTCTTTGAACAGTCATTCTTAGTTTTCATATAGTTTTCACTGTCCCATCATATTTGAAAGATTGCCGCCTGCAACATTGAGGCTGTAACATGCCAGGTCCCGATCTATTGCCCAGGCCAAGCCTGTGCGATGTGATCTATCAACTCCCCAGGATATTTAGTCACCGCTGGCCACCCCCTATTTCTAAACTTCCCCAAGCTTCAGATAAACAGCATGTTGGCACCGCTCAATTGAATCAATTCGGCCGTAGCCCTTCACAGAGGCAATTATATGGTTAAGACTCATCCAATGTTGGGACGAATGTACGTATGGCCTACCCTAAGGTAAGCTCGAACAAATAGCAAGGCCAGTCTGCCCAAAATAATATCTTCCATTCTGTTCTGATGATTTGGAATACTATCCTGTAAGGTGACATATAATATCTGGTACCTACAGCTGCACCTGCATGTATGTCATCTCAGGTGCTCAGTTACTGAGAGCAGTGTGACATCTAGGCCTCGAGTTTACAATAACTTAGTAAAGCACACGGCTGAATTAACTTATCTTGCGCTTTTGAATCTAACTATCCGCGCCGATGAGAGCTGGGCTTCATTCATCAGTGGTCAACCGTTTCGTCTTCATGGGACCTGAAGCAACTTACCGAGTGCAAATCTCCGTTTGCCAAGGTCAACCATGCAGCTTGTGCTATGGAATCTTAATTCAAGGTCGGCCACGCTAACCAATAAACCAATAAAATATCTGCCTCATCTTTTTTATTGGATTCTTTCGCTATGTGGCCGACGATACAGGCCTTTGAAGCAAAGTAAAGCCCCCCCCCCCCCTTCCCCCTCCTCTGCCTTTTGTCATAGGTCGTGAAACTGCATCAATGTGAGACAGTAATCTCTCAGGTACAAGCTGAGTATACTCCCGATCATTGCTATGTTCAACGTCAGGTGTTCATGCAATTGACTGAATTCGAAATTCGACTGGACTGGCCCACGGTAATCGAGCGTTTTTCTGCGATACCGGGCACATGTGGACAACTGCAGAGAAACGAGTCACCCGGCAGGAACTACAAACTTGGAAGTCCTCCGTACGGAGACAATTTTTGGGTTAGAAGTTCGGGTTTGCGTAGTTGATGGTTGAAAACCTCGTGTGGCTGAAGCAAAGTGATGGATCATACATAACCCTGAGCGGGAGTGGCGTCAGCTCCCTTGGGGCAAAGTTGGCCGGTCACATGGAAGGATGCCTCATTCATCCTCTTTCAACTTTTTAGCTTCTTCGTTTTGTTCTCTCTAGTGAATTTGCTTGCAAGCTTTACGGCGCCATATTTATTAACAGTATGTGCGAGATCGTATCCATGGAAGACTTACTTGTGCGTAGACAGAAGCTCTGGCTTTGGCCTCGAAGAAATAGAAAGTGGACCCGAGCTCACGAAGGAATCGTAATCCTCGATGTTGCTGGATAATTGGGTCCTGTACGCATTCATCATACGCGCAGATCTCCTTGAAAAAGTCCCGAACGGTCTTTGTACCTTGACCAATTTTAGAATCGGCCAATTGGTCGAAGCTCCATTTTCTATGACCGCCTGGTCTGTTGGGTCGGCTTCTTCCGGGAACGCTATTCCAAATAAGAGCCCAACAAGACGGAGAATTTCTGAGAGAGGGAGTCGCGAATATGGAGTCATCCCTTACGACAAAAGCTCTAGGTGGGCGAGCTTAACGATCGCTCTAGCATTGGAAATGAATTCCGCTTCACAAATTCGCTATTTACTGGTCAACTCCCCACCAAATTTCATCAAAATCCAGAATCAATTTCATAAGACGATTTGTTTTCTGATTATTCTAATCGCTCCAGGAGGAGGGGAAGAACGAGGATGCAAGCTGAAAGCTTGTTGATCGTCGGGTGATCTGCACTTTCTTTTAGATAGATCGAATCCAGCTGCATCCCGGCCCTCGGGCCCATCTGATTTCCGTCGCTCGTCTCCGGTTACATGTGCATAATGCAGCTCAGCGCCCTAGCTCCCATTGCGTAGGGCTTATAAAAGACCAATGCGGAGAGCCGGTTCTTGCCGGATCGCTTAACGTTGCCACGCGCTTTTGAGCAGCCAATGACATGAACATCCCCTTGGTGTTTACGACATCACTGATGAGGCGGAACCAGATCCCCACGGTGACAGCTGAAGCGGACTGCAAGGGTGGCTGAATTGGATGAAGCAATATGACTTGAGCACCTTACGCATTGATCTCTATGCCCGTCATGACACAGGACATTGTCGGTGCTTCTTTGGTGTGACGTGATCTCAATTGAACTCTTCTTGAAGGAGTGCATGTGAGATAGAGACGAAAAGAGTAAATTTGGTCAGGGGTATGAGTGCAAAAACTTCGTGATGCACTTTAAGCCTTCGGAGTATAACTTTCGTCCGTTTTATCTGAGGTCGTTCTTAAGTTTGAAAACCGTAGATCTCCATCCCGAAGCCGCGGTCGGATCTGATGAATATACCAATATCGGACAGCTCATTCCTCATGTGGAATAGCGTTGATCGTCCAACATGAAGGCTCGATTTGTGACTGTTAGAAAGAAGGGACGGTCCTTCTCCCTTCCCAAGTGGTGGGATGAATAAGCCCTCGACTTCGGATGAATTAAACTTCTATGAGTGTTTCAGACGGCCAACCTTAAATCTTCGGATGTCTACAAAGGAATAGAATTAGCTATAGAGATCACCAAGACATGCCACATTCCAGACAGTCAAAAAAGAAGGGAGTAACAAAGCTTCAAAACATTTTTGGTGGGAAGCACGCATGCATCGAGTACAGCTGGGGCACACCAAGGTTCCAATTCGTCGGATGTCCCTTGCGCACGACACTGCACTCGCCCTCCTTCAACCCGGGTACCTGTTTTGCACCGCTGCGACTCCACCAATCTCAGAAGGAGTAAGTCCAGGATGCACGGAGATCTGCGTCATGCTCTCTCACCTAGGGCGACAAGACTAGCGGATTTTGGCCCCGACCGTTGCGTCTGGTTGTATTGTTTATGGGCCTGCACCCGCTAGTTCCTGTCACATCGGGATGCAGGGTACGCGGTGGCTTGCGTTATATGAGGAGAACGATCCTCGGTGCCTTCCCCCTTCTTTCCCCGGACTTGGGATCTAGTGACTATTATCACTCGTTTAACATCTCGATCACTTTCCCCGATTTGTTCCTTCTGACATCAAGGGGATTTGGCTACTCTAGATTTCGCAAATTGGTCGGTCGTGCCTCTTCGTTCAACCTGCAGTCCACGAATTCACTCACGAAATCCCGGTAGTTGTCGACCATGACGCTACTCGAGTTTCACGACAATGTTTTTTCCAAGCGGGAATATGGTGATGTCTACCTATCCTCCCGAGGTACCAAAGGTTTAGTCGTGAGTGTTGTTTTCACGAGCCTAGCGACTGCCTTTGTCGTAATCCGCATCTATACTCGACTTCGATTCTTGCGAACTTTGGAAGGAAATGACTGGATGATCATCGTCGCATTGGTAAGGCGCCTCGACGGGTCATGGTCTGTATTGAAATGACGTACTCACATTTTACGCCCATTATCTAGATTAATTCCTTCGTTTTCATGGGACTCGATATTGTTGAAGCTACTAGCGGAATGGGAATGCATCTCAAGGACATTCCGCCTGATATTTTCGAGAGGCAGATGAAGGTAAGACGAATACACTTAACATTTCCATTCTTCCTTCTAATATGTTACACCCTACAGGCATTCTGGCTCACGATCCCATTTTACAATGCCGCCGTCCTTTGCGCCAAAGCCTCGATCCTAATGCAATATTGGCGTGTATTCCCTACGCAACGCATGCGTGTCGTCTGTTGGATCATGATCATAATCTTAGCAAGCTACGGCACTTGGGCCGTCGTCAGTGCATTCCTGAACTGTGTTCCCGTCGCTAAGTTCTGGAATGATTCTATCGACGGTTTCTGCTTGAACAAGCCTGGGCTGTGGTTCTCGAATGCTAGTATGCATATCACCACTGATCTGGTTATTCTCATCATTCCTATTCCAGCTTTGATAGCAATCGACATTCCCAGGAAGCAAAAGATGGCTCTGATTATCATATTCGCTCTGGGTGGATTGTAAGTGAGCGCCAATATTCGAGGATTTATGACGGGTAGGCTAACTTGCTTCATCTAGCGTTTGCATCACTAGTATTGTTCGTCTGATCAGCTTGAAACAGATCTCTGACTCTACAGATCCTACCTGTATGTACTCATCTTCATCACTGGGCTGAGGATTGAAACTAATCAATACCGAGATGACAACGTGGGCGCCGCTTCCTGGTCTGCTATCGAATGCAATACAGGCATCATCTGCGCTTGTCTGCCAACCTTGAAGCCTCTCATCTCCAAATTGATCCCAGGCTTGATTTCAACTTTGAGCGGGAACCGCTACGGTACCGGCCAGTCAACCACTCGCCGAGGAACCTGGAATGACGAATCCACCATTGGTGCGCCTGGTGAAGACCCCGAATACGGTGCCGGGGATCCTAAGCGCATCCTCTCACTTGCTCCGAGCGGCGGCCTCAAATATGGAGGAGCGGCTGTGGCAAGAGACGAGAAGCTTCATGTCATGGACTCGGCTGCTGTTACGGAGCTTGCCGAGATGAACAATCACCGCACTCAGTCGAATGATTCCATGCCTTCACTGAAATAAACGCCTCAAATCTGTCCCGCCAAATCAATCTAAAGGTAGTCTTCGCGGGTGTCTTGGATTCTAAGGGGGTCAGTGAAATATTCGGATCTAGGAACAGGTCCCGCCACGGCTGTTCATTCTTTTCGGTTTGGCGAGAACACCCTCACTCCCTTTCTTGTCATCTAGTTAATGTTTTCTTTTCTCGACCCCAAATATTAAGACGGATATATAGCTCGAATAGATAGAATGAATAGTGTTCCTGAGTTGAAAAAGTTTCACTTCTTGTTAAAAGCAATTAGACTTGATCTCTACTTCAACGCTGAAGTTTGGAGATTCCAAATGTTGGTGCATCAGAATGGAAGTAAATTTCACGCGCTTTAATAATTCTAGCTTTCTAGCTTGCTTGCTATGCTATACAAAATACCGAGACCCCGCCAGGTATGGCTTATGAGGAAAGATCTATACCCGAAATTCGCCTTGAAAACCGATTTAGATATCAGCAAATTGCTTATCCACTTCCTCGAAGTAGTCGAAGAAACCCTTGAAGAGCTTGACACCCAGACCAGGATCCAGGCTACCGGTGGTCGCACGAATGCTATGCATGCTTAGCTGGGGGATACCGCAGTCAATAGCGCGCATACCAATGCGGGCACTAGTCATGGGGCCAATTGTGCCACCACTGCGCGAATCGTTCCGAATTTGGAATACCTGCAGGGTGGAACCACAGCGAGCGGCAACGGTCTTCAGGATGCCACAGCTAACGCTATCGGTAGTCATATGGCCGTTGGAATCGGCAGAGATGGCCACACCGATGTTCAAGCGAGGGGAGTGGTTTTCCAGATACACATTCAGGAAGTTGGGGTTCACGGCGTGGATGACATCTGAGGAGACCAGGAAGCTATTGGCGACGGTCTGTGAGAGAAGGTTGGGGCCGTAGTTATCCTTGGCAAAGGCCTCTGTAATACGCTCAATGATGCTGCTCATGAAGTTTGAGCGAGCGCCCTGGCGCAGCAGACTGCCAATTTCCTCATCATCGAACATGCCAATCATCTTCACAGTTCCAGTAGAGGTGGTATCCTCAGAGGCAATAAGGGCTTCTTGAGCGGCGTAGCAGCAAAGCTTGTCGTCAATGCGACCCGCAAAGATGAGGTCCTTATCCAATCCACCAAGCTGGGCAGGCTGTGTATCGAACAACTCCAACTCCCACTCAAGGATTGAGCTGTAATCCGTCACACCAATCTCCTTGGAGATAATCTTGACCAGCTTCTCGGGCTGGGTTGCGGCAAATGTTCCAGCTGGGATATCAGAACTCTCGGTTGTTGGCTTTTCAAACAGATCCGAGTTATCGACACCGGTGATGGGCACCATTTGGGTCTCCTTGTTAAACGGGCCGCTCGCCGGAGCACCGAAGTGCTGGGCAAGGGTGGGGATGCGCGCGATCGGCCAGTCCAGCTTGACCAGCTTGTTCTCGACCTTGCCGGTGTGCGGGTCGCGGATCAGAACACGACCACCAATACCAAGATCACGATCCCACCAGGTAGGTCCCAGGCCACTGGCGTATGGAGCAACACCGAGCTGCTGGAAGCCTGCCTTCACAGGAAGCTTCGAGACGGGCTTCAGCTTCGCTGTCAGGGCATCCACATGACCAGCCACAATGGCCACACCATTTCCACTCTCATATTCCTTGCCGATGTTGAAAGCGATCAGCGAGCTGCCGTTCCGACTAGTATAGAACTTGCCGCCCTGCTTGAGCTCGTCGTTCCACACCGCCCGTTCGGAGAGGTACTTGTAGCCGTGCTGCTCAAGCTGCTTGCCAAAGGAGCTGACAGCGTGGAAGATGGTCGGGTTGGAGGTCATGAACTCGCAGTAGGGCCTAGAGTAATCCTCGGGGCGAATGGGCGCATCGGTCGTCGTGGGTGCCGGAGCTGGGGCTGGGGCTGGAGCTGGTGGAGCTCGAGCTTGAGGAATGTGGTTATCCTCGGGCAGCTGCGCATACATGTGCGCCGCCCAAGGGCGATCGAGTCCGGAGGCGTGTCGCCGAGTCATGATGAGGGATTTTATAAGGTCGGGAGTATACTGGAGTGAGTAAGTTGGAGATGGGAGGAGTCATGAGGGGAAGAGCGGAGCCGAGGACGAGTTGGAGCGGAGGCTGGGGGCCCCTTGCTTATCGCCGGGCCCGGCGTTGAACGATAACGGGCTCTCTCGCGTGATCACAAACAGAACCTGCACGCATAACTTGAATGTGAGACTGCTTGTATATCTGTTGGCAGAATGGGGGTACTTCATAACATGATGTATTAAGGCGAGTCATTCTGATTCAAGTTATTTCCGCCGTTAGAAAAACCATGACGCGGCACTTGCTAAATCAGTACTGGAAATATATATCGGCCACTACAGTACCTGCAGTGCCAAGGCTTCAGAGTAGATCACGATCGGTCAAAGTGTTGAGTTTTCAGCAGTCTTCAATGCCGCTGAGGCCATGAGGGCTACTATGCCATCCTCCCTGAGTCGCTCTAGCCTTATACGGTAACGCGGAGCTTCGGGAAGTGTGCTATGCACACTTCCACTCAGGGGTTATCTTAGATTATCAGACATCTTCAATATTACTTCATTGCTGGCTTAAGCGATTCCCTCCAGATCCTATCCCTCATCTCAACACAAAGCATCTACGAGCTCATTCGCCAAATATTGAATTCGAGGCTCAGGTGCTGAACACTCTAGTGATCATTTCAACAAAACACTAGTGTACTGGTCCAGGTCTGACCTTGAAAATCTACAGTAATATTCACATTAGTCTTTGGAGTTCATGGTCGCTTGGTAGGTTACTCAAATAGGGAGAACCCGAAGCATTACTTTAAGTATACGTGGAGATGACTCCTGCCTATGTAGTTTCATAATAGCGACAGACAGATCAAGCTTATGATATTTTCACGCGGAGTCTGAATCAAGACAATGTATCCATTGGCAAAATCTGGGACCGGAGAGATAGAGATCCATGGATAGCTTCCAAGATTAAAGCTAGCAACAGCACAGGATCTCAATATTGGAAAGACAATCAAACGAAACAAGTTGCAAGAAGCGCAAGATTTCCAGGTCGAATCGCGCAATTATCATTCCAGGGCTGCTGGCTGAAATTGATCCATGATTGATCAATGATCGTCTCAAGGGTACAGCGAGCTGTGCCCACCTCAGCCAAGGTGATTGCCTTCTATACCACCAACATTTTCCGGGACAGATTGGTTAATAGACGAGAAAAGAGAAAGGCGCTTAGCTTCGGAGGATATCCTCTGAGCAAATCCACTCAAGCTGGTCGGCAACCTAATGCCGACAAGGGATAAGGATCGCCTAGGGCGGCTGGTTTCAAGCACCCACAGAGGCCAGAAGAGGCAAAATGAGCCGTTCATCAAGATGACCCATCGGGTCATCCATGCACCCCAAGCTGATGGACACGCCCTACGCTGTATCTGACAAGCGGGACCGGACATACAGCTGGTCCCAGCGCCGTACAAGCTCTGTCGTTATGGTCTCATGCACCATCACTGTTCAGACCCCATTCTCGAACATCGATCACCAAATTTGCATCTACATGAAGCAGGTCCTGTCCCAGCACCAAGATGCATTCGAACCTCTCAACCTTGCTCACTGGACCGCCCGAGTCCAACAGGCATGTACAACGCTAGAAACCAGCCGAGCCTGCTGGAAAGAAACGGAATGGACCACCGAAACAGTGGGGCACTGAGTTGCCACCAAGCGATGTCCGCAGTTAACATTCGTATGACGACAGAAAGCCCACTGGAGATGCCGCGATCCGCCTCCCGCAAGGAAAGCTCCCATAAGCGGGTTTAAGTAGCGGGTAGAATTTTGTTGCGACTCCGTGTGCCCCAGTCCCAAACTGCCTAAAAGGACTCGGGTTTGCGAGGGGTCCGACTTTCGGCCCTCGTTCGGCATGCGGTGAGCAGCAGGAGGCAGGGAACAGCCACTGATTGATAAGAGTTTTCCAGTGTGGGGGCGTTGAAGCACCTAGGGAGTTTGTACGCACGAACCACCAATGATGGGCAGCAATTAAGCAGGCAAAAGGTGGTCCGTGTCTCCAGCGCAGAATATTTGCCTCGCAGCATCATCGATCCGTAGGAGAAGTGGATCGCCGCCGTCCGGGTTGCCCAACGCAGCAGGGGGACGGCTAGCGCCATCAGATAAGATCCTCCCGACAGCGGCGTTAGGGCTGCGAGGAATCCAGAGTTCCCAGCAGATCCATGCCCTTCACTGCTGGCTACTGGGCCCTGGAAAAGACCTCTTGCGTTGCAGGCCTGTCTGATTGGTGCGAGCGCCGATTCTGCTAGGTAATAGACGGGCGTAGGTCCGAAAAGGGGGGCTTGGCCATCCACGGTTAAAGGATTAGTTACCCTGTTTGAGGCCCGCCGCAAGTGGGATTCGTTCTCTGTTTTTGGGCGCCAGGCTCGCCTGCCATTCTTCAGTGATCAGCAATAGTTACCGGGATAGCTGAGGGCTGGCACCCTCCTCGATCACTGTTGTTGCTAGACATGAGAAATGATAGACGCGGTTGGCGAAGGAAAATTTCATTGCGGCCGCCCAGCTGTAGCCTATACCTCGAGAAAAGGGCCATTGCACCCGAGTAACCTTACCCTAGGGCATGAAGCCAGCCAGTGTCGACCGACGAAAAGGCGTCAGCCCACTCGTCGGTCGAGCTTGCCGGCCTCCACACCTCTTACACGGATCTGATAAAAAATTCGCTGGTGGGTTCCTCGCAGCCGAGCAGCGCGTCCGAAACCGGCATCATGTGAGGGCAGCAATCTAATCTGATCATCGCTCTTTTCTCTGCTGCTTTTCCCACTTTCCACATCCCCCCGAAGCTTTTTGCTTACCCCTGCATTTTTCTGATCCTGTTCGATCGTTTCGATCTTCCTCCTCCCTCCCCTCCCCTCTGTAGCTGGCCTGCTGGGTGCCCTCGTCCCAGCCAATCTCGCTTACCGGCTCGCATGAGCGCACTTCCGCTCTTCCGACCGAGGGCTCGTGCGTCTCCCCCGAACCCGCCCGACTCGTGCTCCCCTCCAAATGTGCCTCCTAACACCACCCAACAGCATACGAAGTGATCCCACACCATGGCCACCACCGGCGTGGCTCTCACGCCTACGCCTGCTCTGGCGGCCGTTCCTCCCCCTGTGAGCCTGGCGCCCGCGCTGGCCGCTAGGCCTTCCGTCGCTCCCTCGCCCGGACCTGGGACTCCGGGCTCGGTGACCTCGAAAGAGTGGGTGATCCCGCCGCGCCCGAAGCCTGGTCGCAAGCCAGCGACCGATACGCCACCTACCAAGCGCAAGGCGCAGAACCGCGCTGCCCAGCGAGCTTTTCGTGAGCGCCGGGCAGCCCGGGTCCAGGAACTTGAGGAGCAAATGAAGGAAATCGAGGACAGCCATGACATCCGCGTGGCCGGCCTGAACGAGCAAATTAGCAACCTCTCCCGCGAGGTTGAGCAGTGTCATGAGGAGATGAGCTGGTGGCGTGACCGATGCCACTCCCTGGAAAAGGAAGTGTCAATTGAACGCAGTGCGAAGGAGGCCATCGTCAAGGAATTCCGGACTTCGTTCTCTGGATCTAGCAGCCACAAGTCACCCGAAATCCCGGACTCAGTTCCTCTGCCTCCTCGCACACGTCCCTCAACCCGAAGCTCCCGCATGGAAGATGTGGTTTCCACCTGTGCCGACCGTAACAAGGAAGACGGCCAGCAGAATGTGCCTCTCGGCTGCAACAACTGCTCGCAAACCCACTGCCAGTGCATCGAAGATGCATTTGGCATGCAGATTGATACGCATGAATCATCTCGTGCTAGGCATCCTCCTCACGGCGTCGGAAGCCCTGAACGTGACCACGCCGAGCCCAAAATCAAGCCGGACCCCGAGGAGATGGAAATCGACTTTACATCTCGCTTCGCCGGTGTGCCCGCCCAATCTAGCACATCTAGCTCTAATAGCAATATCAACAACAACAACAACAACAACAACGAAGCCTCCTCGCCCCCCGTCGACCCCTGTGGATTCTGCCAGGATGGCACACCCTGCATATGTGCCGAGATGGCCGCGCAAGAGCAACAGCGCGGCCGCCGCAACTCCTTCGAGAACCCACGCCTCGCACCCATCCAGTCCATCTCTCAATTTACTCCGCCTCCGTCTGATGGCGACGTCCGTTCCGAAGTGACTCTGCCGCCTATCAGCCAAGCTACCAACCCCTGTGCCAATGGACCCGGCACCTGCGCCCAATGCCAAGCTGATCCTCGAAGCACCCTTTTTGCAAGACGCTGGCAGCCTCCCGGTCAGCGAGCGGAACTCCAGCGGGAGGAGGCTGCTGCGGCGGCGGCGGCAAGGGAGCCGACGGCGGATGCTGCATGTCAAGAAATGCCCCCACCACCCCGACCACGCGTAACAACCCCCCCATGTCTGCGCAACCTCCCCCAGCCAAGCCCTCTACGCCCAATGCACTCACCCTGAGCTGCGCCGACGCCTTCACCACCCTCTCGCGTCACCCGAACTTCTCCCGTGCCAGCGACGAGATCTCTGCCTGGCTTCCGAAGTTGCACACTCTGCCCAACCCGCGTGATCTCGCACTGGCCGAGAGCCGTGGCGGCCGGGCCGCCATGGAAGTTGAAGCGGCCAGTGTCATGGGCGTGCTGCGCTACTTCGATCGCCGCTTCGCGGAAAAATAAACGAAATCGCATGATTCTTTGTCTTCTTTTTTCTGCATCGGGCTTCTTTTTTGATTTTTATTGTTTATTTTTTTACCTTCCTCGGGAGGGCATTTTGATACCCACATCTCGATTGCTCCATGTATCACCATACGGTCTACATTCTTCTATCCCCTTGTCTGCATGACATTCTCAACAGGCATCGGAATACTCAGCCATATCGAAAAGCTGGGTATATTCCTGTTATGTCTTTCATCATCATCATCAACCCTAACCCACCCAAAATTACGTATTTTTCTACGCCCTCCATAGCACCCTGACTCTGCAAAAGCGGCAGTGGTCCCGAGGCATGGAGACTTTCGACCGATATGAACATGGTCCATGGTTGGTCTCTGTGGTGGCCTTTTACATCGTTTTCTTGCTATCCGGTCCATTCTCCACTAGACGGATATGGATTCTGGAGTTGATGTTACATTTACACACGTGTACACTGTTTTTATGAATGGAATGATCTTTTATATCTAAATATATTGATCCTTCTTAGGAGTAGTCAATATCTGTATTCCCAAGGTTCCCTCGCCGAACTTTAAGTATCGTAGCCTTATATGGGGATTTTAGGATGCAAATGGTGATTGTTTGAAACCTCGCTTCTTTTATTATGCTACATGAAACAAAAGTTTCTAAAATTTAATGATCACTAAATATTCGGTTGCTGCTATGTGGTGCAAGATTTTGTACATGGCGCGGGAAAGAAAAGAAACGACGCCGATTGACTGCCCCCTAGATCCATTCCCTGGGGTATCGGTGTGAGCGGAGGGAGGAGGGGAGAGTCGAGAGAAGACCATGAGTACCGTAAAAAGGGTTCCATCCGCACGGGCAGGAAGACGACGCAAGTCAGAGAGGCTTTCGCACTAGCAAGAAAGCAAGGAACATAAGGAAAAGACCAAACATCCAAATTATTGCGAGCTTTCCAGCTTCCACAGTCCCGGGCTGGAGTAGAAGGTGAGTTGCGTGTATATGACTAGAAACGTCCACCGCTGTCCCGACCATGGCCACCGCGCATGGTCACTTCCTCCTCGTTGCCGCCAGCGACTCCGCCAAGGAGGTTGGCCCCCCAAATACCAGCAACTCCCCACATGCCTATCCGCCAGCCCCGGTACAGACCCTGGATACCCTGACCCTGACGGCGCTTCTGAATTAGTTGCTGAGTAGAAGGTTTGGCGAAGAGGTGGCGTGCGCGCTCGGCATCTGAGGGGTCGGGGCTGACGCCCTCCTCGTTCACGATATGCCACATTGTACCAATGATACCGCGGTATGTGCGCGGGGTAGGGACAATAGTCTCCACGTCTGAGGCATCAATAGACGAAGCGTCGATACTGCCACCGGACGACTTCTGGCGCAGACTGAGGGATGTGTAGGTAGCGATCTGGGCGCGGCGAAGGACAGTCTCGAGAGGGAAGCGCACGGCAAGTTCGAGACCGGAGCCGAGGAAGCTAAACAGGTTCCACATGGATGGATTGAGGATCGGGTCAATTGACATGTACGATTTGAGGAAGAGTGGGGTCGAGGTGGTGATAAAGCTAGGAAGGCTGGAGTGGAGAATGGTAATTGGGACGAGGTGCGGCGGGATGGTGCAGTTGGGAGTGGGGAGCTGGCGAATGGCGCGGACCAGAGAGCGTGGGCCGTGGGTTGCGGGCGTGAGCATTAGGAAGGTACGAGCGGTATCGATCGGGGAAAGGATCATAGCGGAGAGAGATGATGAGATAAATGATAGGAGCAGTGTGGCCAGGGGTGAGGACGCATTGAGGATGTCTGCCGCCGTTGACGAGGAGATATCCTCCTCGGGCAGGCCCACGATCGCGGACAGGAGACTGCGGATGAAGGTGTTTAAAGTCGGCAGCAACAGAGAGTAGATGAAAGTGGCGTTGGACGACTTCCACGGGGAGCTCGGTCCGTTGTTCGTCCACAGCTGGGAGAGAACATCCATCAAGGAGCTCGGGTTGCGAATATTCAGGGCATGCTTCGACTGCGCCGGCGCAGCATCGGGGCGAATGTAGCCGCTGCGATCGGTGATGTGCTGCCGGCCCCTGCGAGATCGCGGCGTGGCAGGGGTCGGTGTCGACGGGGCAGCGGATGTGAAGTAGGTACTTTCATCGTCGGATGATTCCAAGTCCTGCAAGTAAACTGTCAGAGGTGTTCCTCTCGAGTCCAAGCTACCTCATAATATACTTACCGATTCGTATGAGCTGCTTCCAGCTCCAGCATCTGACTTCCGGTCCCGCGGCTCCTCGGTGACATCAGGCACAACATATACCTGCAGTATGGTTTTGGCGACATCAAAGGGTTGTGCAGTCAGAACCTGACAATAGCGGGTGATTGCCGAATTCAGAGACTCGCGAACCCAGTCGGATACCGATGGCGAGGCATCCAGATAGTCGGCATAGTCGAGGTCGTGGATGAGGTCTCGCGCGGTGCTCCCAAACACCTGGGCCGAAGAGGGGGAGCTCGCCTCGGTCGAGCTGTTGGTGGGCGAGAGGCCGGACTGAGGGATATAGTACGGCCGCAAGGGATTGATCCCTTCACGAGACGTCGACGCCATGATTAATGACGAGGTGTGGGTGGTGGAAAGGTGCAGAGCTCGGGGAAAGGCAGCCAAGTCCGACGCCGCCTTAGCTTTGTCAGTCATTTTTTTCGTCGGCGGCGATTGGACGATCATTGCTTCCCTCCCTCCTCCACCCCAGATCTTTTTCCCGACCGTTCTCCGCCGCGCTCTTTTCCTTTGTCGTCGCTACCCTCTGGCACAATGGCTATCTGGAGAGAACTCGGTCTGCAATTGCAGCGTGCTGTGCCCAAGGCCACGGCCGGTGAGATGTGCCTGGCTCAGTCGCGGAGATACGTCACTCACTCGGCAACGCCGTGGAGAACCGGAACGGTCGCAAACACACACCGGTGGGGGTTGGGAACATACAAGGGCCTGCGTCCGTCTTTACAGTCATTGAAGACGGCACAGCGTTCCTTTTCCGTGTCGGCGCAAGTCGCTCACGGCCATATCACGCCGCCCAAGCCCGGCGAGGAGTGAGTACTATCCGGCACCAAGCAGTCATCCCCCCCCCAAGACATTAACCACCGACACTTGTAGGATCAACGTCACCTTCATTGACAAGGATGGCAACGAGGTGAAGCTACAGGTTGCGGAGGGGGATAACCTACTCGACATCGCGCAGGCGAACGATCTCGAAATGGAGGGTATGTGCAATGCCACGATATCAGATACCATATTGAATCGTTATGACTAACGTTTCTTGCTTCTAGGTGCCTGCGGTGGCTCATGTGCTTGCTCTACCTGCCATGTGATTGTTGATGAACCCGATATGTTCGATAAGATGGAGGAACCCTCGGATGACGAGAACGATATGCTGGATCTGGCCTTCGGTCTGACCGAAACCTCGCGACTGGGCTGTCAGGTCCTTATGAACAAAGAGCTGGATGGCCTCGTTGTGCGCTTGCCGACTATGACACGGAATCTCCAGGCAAGCGACTTTGAGAAGAAATAAAGTGGGCATAAGTATCCTATAATTCATTGGAGAGGGAAATGTTCGTGAAGTAGACCTTCACCGGACTCGAAGATGGAAGAATTGGTCCCAAGGGACCCTGTATTATTTTGCATTGGATGCGTCTAGCAGAACCAAGGATACCGAATTGAAAATCTCCTGTACTATTTATTTATCAAACAGAGTGGAATCACAACGGGGAAAAGCGATGTACAGTGTGAAGTAACCAAGGATACAGAATCTCCCAACGCCATAAACATGCCATGGATAATTCATCATAAGGCTTTTTTTGCTTTTGTCTAAGCCTCCTCAATGTTGAGAGGCTTGCCCTTCTTGCCATTGATCAAGTCGAGGAATCCTTGCTTGCTGACTTCGTTGACGGCCTTCTCACGCTCGTCAATGCCAATGGTTCCCTTCTTGCGTTCATCCTTGGCAGCTTCCTCGCCGCGGACCTGTGCTGCGCGCACGGCATTGAAAAGCTTCACCACACCGCGCTGAGCCATCTTGCGCAGTCGTTTCTCATCTTCGGCGACGTTTCCAGCGACCCCTCTCTCAATACCCATGACATCGCGGACACGACCGCGGTCCAATTCTTCCTTTTTGTCGGCGCGCAACTTGGCCCGCGCTTGCTTGTCGAGTTTTTCGTTGGCAAATTCATCTCTGGATTGTTGAGCAATTCTGCTTCGGGAAAGAACGGGATCAGCGCGAGCAGAGGAGGGGAGCTTCGTAGACAGAATTTTGGAGATGGAGGTCGAGAAGGCGGAAGGATCGTTGCGCTTGGGAATGGCACGGCCCTTGTTCCCTGCGTCGGACTCGCCTGAGTCGGAGAGGTTGTCTTCCTCTTCAGAGCCAGAAGTATCGTTGTCTTCCAAGTCCACGGCGGGTTCGTCTTCATACTCGTCGTCCTTCTCGTCGACGCTGGATTCGGATTCTTCGTCGTCTTTGGCGGGTTTGGTCTTTGGTTCCGGCGCAGGCTTTGCCTTTGTTTTTTTGGAGAAAGGCTCGACAGCCGAGTCCTTGTTCACTGAAACGCCACCGTCCTCCTCTTCGTCAGAATCGGCGAGATTGACGGCCTTGAAATCTTCATTGTCGTCCTTTTCGTCTTCCGAGCTGCTGTGATAGGCGGTTTGTCTGCGAAATTTCTTGGGCCTGGCGGTTTTGCCGCGCATGCCATCATGGACCTTGCGCTTTTTCGAGTAAGAACCCACCATTGTGAAAATCCAAGAGAATTGAATGCTGGTGGGAAAGTTGGAACCAAAAGCAGAGAGCTGCGATGCGCCGGTCAACTTTTTTTGGGCGGTGAGACCATCCCGCTCTCCGATTGGCACTCCGCACTGGGGCCTTTCCCCCTCCACCCTCTTCGGTTCTGTGAACACATATCCCATCTCCAGTTCACGGTTCGCCGGTTTGTGCTTGACAGTAATTCATCATGGTCCTCCAGGATCTTGGGCGGCGTATTAACTCCGCCGTCAATGATTTGACGAGGTCTAGCAACCTCGATGAGAAAGTAAGTGGCGCACAACCACTGTGGCGGATTCCCCAGACTGACCATCTAGGCATTCGATGACATGCTGAAGGAGATCTGCGCGGCTCTCCTGTCTGCCGATGTTAACGTCAAACTCGTCCAAACCCTCCGCAAGTCGATCAAGTCCAGTGTGAACTTCTCTCAGATCCCCGCCGCCGTCAACAAGAAGCGCCTCATCCAGAAGACTGTTTTCGATGAGTTGGTGGCACTGGTTGATCCTCATGCGGACCCCTTCCGCCCCAAGAAGGGCCGGCCTAATGTGATCATGTTTGTTGGTCTGCAGGGTGCCGGTAAGACGACAACTTGCACCAAGCTTGCTCGCCACTACCAGACGCGCGGGTTCAAGACGGCGCTAGTCTGCGCCGATACATTCCGTGCCGGTGCTTTCGATCAGTTGAAGCAGAATGCCACAAAAGCCAAGATTCCTTACTACGGTAGTCTGACCCAGACTGACCCCGCTGTTGTCGCCGCCGAGGGTGTCGCGAAGTTCAAGAAGGAGCGATTCGATATCATTATTGTTGATACCAGTGGTCGACACCGTCAAGAGGAAGAGCTGTTCACCGAAATGACTCAGATTCAAACCGCTGTCACTCCTGACCAGACAATCCTGGTTCTCGACAGCACAATTGGTCAGGCTGCCGAGGGCCAGTCGGCCGCTTTCAAAGCTACTGCAGACTTCGGTGCTATCATCATTACCAAGACCGATGGTCACGCTGCAGGTGGTGGTGCTATCTCTGCCGTTGCTGCTACCCACACTCCCATTATTTTCTTGGGTACTGGTGAGCACATGATGGATCTCGAGCGGTTTGAGCCTCGCGCATTTATCCAGAAGCTTTTGGGTATGGGTGATGTCGCTGGTCTGGTTGAGCACGTTCAAGCTATCACCAAGGACTCGGCCGGTGCCAAGGAAACCTACAAGCATATTGCCGAGGGTATCTATACAGTTCGTGATTTCCGCGAGAACATCACCTCGATCATGAAGATGGGCCCTCTATCCAAGCTGTCCGGCATGATTCCCGGCCTGTCGAACCTGACTCAAGGCCTCGATGATGAGGATGGATCACTGAAGCTCCGCCGCATGATTTACATTTTCGACAGCATGACCGCCGCCGAGCTGGACAGTGATGGCAAGATGTTTGTTGAGAAGCCCAGCCGCATGGTCCGTATCGCCCACGGCAGTGGTACTACTGTCCGTGAGGTGGAGGATCTCCTTTCCCAGCACCGCATGATGGCCGGTATGGCCAAGAAGGTCGGCGGCCAGAAGAAGCAGATGCAGCGTGCACAGAACATGCTCAAGGGCGGCAACAACCAGCAGCAACTCGCCGCTATGCAGAAGCGTATGGCTGCCATGGGTGGCGGCGGTGGAATGCCTGGCATGCCCGGTATGGGCGATATGGCTAAGATGATGCAGATGATGGGTGGAGGCCAGGGTGGTGGCGGCGGTATGCCTGGACTTGGTGGTATGGACTTGCAAAGCATGATGAGCCAGATGGGTGGGCTGATGGGCGGAATGGGTGGAATGGGCGGCGGTGGAGGTGGTGGCCGTGGACGCGGACGGTAGTGCTTAGCTGCCTTCGCTTGCTCATAAATACGTCCTCTGTACACACTCGTGGCTCGTCGACTTTGCATCTGGGACGGTGTTTGGCGTTTGAACCTATCGTACATTCCTCAATTTGCAATACGACAATTGCGCTGCAATGATAATTCATATCTAAAACATCCTCCGGCATCTATCAAGCTACTATACTGTAGTATACAAAGTCTAAGGGAAATCGTTCAGTGTTCTCATCTATTCGGATAGCTCAACGAAATGCAATTGTCTCAAAGGTTATCTCTAAATCGCACAGAAAGAGTCAATCAATGCCGGAATTCAACCTCTCTGCATTCAAACCGACTCAAATTTTCAATTTTGCATCATCACATTCCCTGGTAAAGGACAATTGCAGCATCATACAAGTCAGTTGCTTTTTCCACGACGAAATGCGCAAGCTCCTCTATCCTCCCAATCGTCGTCTTAACAACAACACCCCAACTTTCCGTCACCAGCTTATCCTCAACAACATTTCCAGGCTTAAAATGCGATTTCGTATTCTTAAAATGAGGGACACTGAGACGATACTTCCAGACAACCTCTCCATCCACATAGAGCGAGTACGTAAGCACAGAGCTGCGGACAGGCACATGCTCAGGCGCAGTAGGATCATCCTCAACATCATCAGCAATATCAATGAGACCAAACTTGCTATTTCCATCTGGCGCATATTTCACAGAGACGTCTTCGGGGTCTGTCTGGCGATACGTCCGAATAGGAAGGTAGAACATGCTCAACGGGCCAACACTGAACTCATGAAGTCCAAAACCAGCCGTGTTCGGTTGGAGCTCGTCGGAAGTGAGTCCAAGTGCGGGATCTGGGAATCGCGTTGCGGCGAATTCGTGGCGATCACCACTAAGTAGGATGATGCGGGCACCAAGCTCGCGCTCGGCGCGCCACATGGCTTCAAAGACTGTACGGCGCTCGTTCAAGAAGCCGCCCCATGTATCTGTTGTGCCGACGTGCCAGTTCTTGGTGAAGGGGACACTGGAGGCGATGATTTTCCAGTACACGCCAGCTGGTTCGGGTGTCGAGAGGTATGCCAACAGGGATTGAAGCTGAGCGTAGCCAAGGATGGTGGAATCTTCCTTTGCTGGCTCGGAGCGGTAGGTACGAGTGTCCAGCATGAAGAATGAGGCCGGACCGTTGACGAAAGAGAAGTAGGTGACATCGTCTGGGTGGGCGAATGAGGCCGCTGGTACTGGCGGGTTCGCGCTCACATGGTAGTGGATGAAAGGGTCGGCAGCCGCGGGATAAGGCGCGGTCTTGTTGCCTTTGGACCAGTCGTTTTCGATCTCGTGGTCGTCCAGAGTATGGATCCAGGGTAAGTCAATTGCGGACCCAGCCTCTGACTTAGCGTTCCAGGAAGGGGAAGAATAGATCCGTCGGTACTCGCTGCGGTAGTGAGACACCGAGGAGCCGAAGCGGAATGGAACATCGATATAGACGAAATCACCGAGGAAGAGCATGAACGCTGGTCGAAGAAGCGCTGGGAGTTTGCCGATTGCTTCCGTCAATTGCTCGATTCCGGGTACTCGCAATGGATGCGAGAGGATGTTGTAGGGGAAATTCGGCTTCAGGCAGCTTGATGTGACGAAGGAAAGCCTGTTTGCTTCTGGCGATCCAGGTCGTGCTGAGGTTGTGAAGGTGCCTGATTTATTGTTGGATAGCGAGTATCGGTAGTGGGTTGACGGCTTCAGGTTCTTCAGTGTCACAGTGGCTGTGAAATCCGTTTCATTTTCGAGCTTGTAGACAGTGCCTTCTCGGATCCACTTCTCAGGCGAGATTGTCGTGACCTCCTGGTATGAGACGACAACGGGTAGCTGGGACGAGTCTGGCTCGCGGAAGAGCAAGTTGGCCGTAGTCGGAGATACAAACCCGATGCGAGAAAAAGACACATCATTGCTAGGGTATGCGACCAGGCCACGAACGAGGAAGTCGAGGGTCAGCAGTGCCAGTACAACGTTAATGAGCCCTGTTGTCCAGGTCCACAGTCGCGACCGCCTCGAAGGAAGACCTGTCAACAGTGTCTTCAGCGCGGAATCGCGTGGCTGGTTTGCGCCCAAATCTTTAGATAATCCTATATGGAATGTGAGCTATCATGTCTAAGACAAAATAGAAACATAAGGATGTAGAGTATACTTACTAGCAGAGCTCTTCTGGTTCTTCTTTGACTCACGTTGAGTGGTCTCGTCACCACTTAGCAATGAAAATAGCGACGAGAGATACACCGCCAGGGAGGTGAATACGATAGGGCCGAATAGATGGCCCGGGATCTGCAATGCTTAGCGCATGAGCTGAAGTAAACTGAAGGCTCCGTGGACATACCCATCGCAGGAAGACGAAGGAAAACAAGCGAATGGCGGTGGAGCTGGTGGCCACCGCGACGCGACGCAGGGATGCCATGGTGCCAAGTCAGTCACTGGCTGAGCCGACCATCGATGGAAGATCGTCGAGGGAGATGTACAGGAGGAGAGGGACGGTGGAAAGCCCAGGGGAATCGCAGGGTCCAAGTCACCTTGTTTGGCGTCGCGGTGATTGGCGGGATGACGTAGCCTCACAGCCTCACTCCACTCCGCCATCCCTGCAGTAGGTTCATAGTATACAGATGAATGGACAGCATTGGGGTATTCCACAATTTAATAACTTCTATTCAGTGTATATTTTTACATGACCGAAGTTTTAGCATTTGAATCAATTGTTTGGCTGCGGCCGATTCTATGAGGACGCGCAGCTTAAGATGTATGCTAAGCGCGACGCGAACTTGCTAAAATACTCGAACCATATAGATATGCCTCTCAAGCAATGTATGGATGAAATTCTTGCTAGGTGCTCTGGCCTGAGCTGGGACCCGAAAGGATCGTTACTGCCGAACTGAATTTCGCCTCTTGTAGCTGCCCGGCAACCAGCAGAGTGACTTGCCACCCAACCTCATGTGTGCGTCGGATGTTATAAGTCATAAAATCCGGATGAATGCCCGCTTTGCTCGGCAGCACCCGCTTGTGTGAAGAGAGGCCATTCTGGTGAAGAACGAGCCCGAATAGTTTCCCAAGGTTCACCGGCTTGCTTTCTGTGGCCGTGGGGATGATGATTGGAGACTCGAGCTGTCGAAATGCATGACTCAAGCCCAGCTCAACTGGCTCCCAGTAGGACCTAGACCTTATCTTATCCCATATATCCGCCGCAATCACCGCTGTGTTCTCCTTGAGTATCATTCTCACATCAGCCGCTAAGATGTCTGGCATGACATCTTGAATGCGCTCACTTGTCCGGTCTATTTGAGGCCGGATTTGGAGTAAAAGAGGGAATGGCTCTGGATTATCCAGCTGAATGATTTCTGGTACCGTAAGAATGATGTTGTAATGAAACTGGGGCACTTTGGATGATTCGAAGAACGTCTGCATTTTTTGTCGGAAAGACAACCCCGCATTTCCCTTTTCAGGCATGAGACGATGGCTTTGAATCATTCGCCTCGTCTCAAAGACCTTGAGACTCGGTGACTTTAAGAGTGGCTCCAGAGGGTGTCGGAGAATGATTCTTCGAATCGATTCATGCGACTCGGATCGACGGGAGGACCTGAAATGCAGACGAGCAGTGAGATAATACTCCACATAGCACCGTGCCGGTTCTGCAAAACTCGGGTCCATGGAGACAAATGTGCCCGGTAACAGATGATGGCCCGGGTGATCTTGATCCACTGGTAACAAGCTTGCCTCCGAACTATGATCATTTTTGCATGATGTCGCCGGCTCAAGCGGGATACCCACTGCGAAAGGCCAGCGGAGTGGCTCTTTGCTGTCGGCAGCCAGATGAATAGGGCCTTTGAAAATGACTGTTTCGCCGGTACTGACGAGCTGTCGCGAGTTCCGGTAGACTGCCTTGGTTTTTGTGAACCTGGTCTTGGCGCGACCTGTCAAGGACAGCGTGATGACTGCTTCGGGTGCGACGACTGGCGTCTTGCGGATGAGGCTCCCCACAATGGTGTCGCATGCTGCATAGCCGCCGCGCGGGGGCGCCCAGAGACTGAATTTGAAGTCATCGCTGCCTTTGTCTTCCGCGGGAGGCATGGCTACCGCGTGGCATGATGGTTGTTGTGAGGAAGACAATCTTTCGGTTCGGCAGGAATGTAACTAGCAGTTCAGCCTCAGGCTCATCGCCCGGGCGTGCCCGTCGTGCCCAACGGGGCCGAGCATCGCCAAGATGGTCGGTCTTGACTAGTAATTAAACCAAGAATCTAACCGATGTTTTATTGACCCATCTACGCTAGTCATGTACTCTTGCGATGAAATAAAAAACAACCGAACATGTGACCAAACCTTTTTATCTTGGGTTCTCGGCCTTGAAGTCTTCCTCGTAAACCATCAGGTCTCCCTTGATTTTGAAACGTTCACCTTAGAAAGAAGCGCATTTGAAGAATCAAGATGGACCAGACTATAGAATATAGTTTATCAATCACTCAAATGTCAAGAAAGACATCAAGATGGAAGGCACGTCCCATGGTACATTGATATAGCATTCAGGCGCTAAACCCGAACAAACTAAACAAAGCGGATGTGTGAACAGTTGACATACAATGTAAAAGAAGACCTTAGAAGTGTTCAACAATATTTGAATTAATCCAAAATTGATTTGTTTATTAAGTCACAAAGGACTTGCCTGATAATCACAAACTCGTATAACATAATGAGCGTATATGTGCAGAGGCTGCACCAGAATATCTGATATTAATTCACATTCAGAAAGCCAACATCAAATCCAAGTAGTTTTCCACCACAGTTCCACCATATCCAGGAAGGGTTGTTCCATCAGACAGTTGTCAAATTGGGCGAGGTAGAAGGTATCAGGAGCCGGGAAATGAGTAGTGTTGTCGATATTGTGGGGCGCTTAGATAGAAGCGTCGGCGGAGGCATCAGCGTCAGCCGAGGCGTTGGCGCTGGCGTGGGCCGAAGCCGAAGCGTGAGCGGAAGCGGTCGCCTCAGCGCTAGCACCGGCAGAGAGAGGGAGCCAGAGCCGCCGATGGAGCCCTCGCCAACAGTGCCGGTAGGGCCGGGGATTTCAGTGCTGAAGCTGACGCTGGTGGACCAGGAGGGAGAAGAACCAGTGCCGGAGCCACCGTCTACACCTCCAGAGACCGAAGAGCCGCCTGAACCAGATCCGGAACCGCTAGCACCAGTGGAGCCGCTGCCAGAAGCGCCAGCGCCAGCAGAGCCCGAGTCGGAACCTTCGCCCGAGGCGCCAGCACCGGAGGAGGCTGCGCCAGAAGAACTCGCGCCGGCAGACCCAGTGCCAGAGGCATCGCCCGAGGCGCCACCGGAAGCACCGCTAGAAGCACCGCCCTGAGCACCACCGCTGAGCGGGCTAGCACCAGAAGCACCAGCACCAGCAGCTCCAGTTCCAGAAGCATCAGCACCACCAGAGACACCACCAGAGCCACCAAGGCTAGCACCCCCGGAGGCACCAGCACCAAGAGAACTAGTACCAGAGGCACCGGCACCGAGAGAGCCAGCACCGGAAGCATCACCAGAAGCGCTACCAGAGCCACCAAGATCAGCACCACCGGAGGCACCACCGGAGGCACCTGCGCCGAAAGAACCAGTGCCGGAAACACCGCCAGAAGCGCTACCAGAGCCGCCGAGGCCAGCGCTTCCGCCAAGACCAGCGCTGCCTGATCCACCAAGGCCGGCAGATCCAGATCCAGAAGCACCAGCAGATCCGGTACCAGAGGCACTGCCGGAAGCACTGCCAGAGCCACCGAGACCAGCGCTACCAGAACCACCAAGGCCAAGGCCACCACCAAGACCACCGCTCAGACCACCGGAGCCGGAACCACCAGCAGAGCCTGAGCCATAAGCACCGGCAGCTCCAGTACCAGATGCACCTGCTCCGCCAGTGGCAGTACCAGATCCTCCGAGACCACCGCTGCCAGAGCCGCCGAGGCCAAGACCAAGACTACCACCAAGGTCGCCGCTTCCAAAGCCACCGAGGCCGAGGCCACCAGAGCCACCACCAGAGCCAGAGCCAGAAGCACCTGCAGAGCCAGTGGCAGACGCTCCACTAGAGCCGCTGGCAGAGCCACTCAGGCCGAGGTCAGCACCGAGATCAGCAGAGCCGGAGCCCGAAGCAGAACCGGAGCCCGAGCCCGAACCAGAGCCGCCCCAGTTGAGAAGGGAGCTGAGACCACCGCCAGCTGAAGAACTGCCCGAGCCTCCGTTCATGAGGCCATCGAGGAGAAGGCAGGGCTTGCGGGCCTCGAGAGTTTTGTTGGCGGGAGCTGCGAGAGCTGTGCCCGCGAGGAAGAGAATGGCAGCATTCTTCATTGTTGTTGTTGTCGAACGACTGGATAGAGGCAAAGCAGGGAAAATAAAAGAGTGCCGAGAGCTCAATTCAAGGAGGTATAACAAAAATAGAAGCAAAGAAAGACTGTAAAGTTGATCCAGTCAACTGAAGCGAAAGACAATGTGTTGATGACCAGAACAGAAGGCAGCGACAGCTGTGCCTCTTATAGTCGAGTTGAAGCATACGTCCGGGCCGACGACGATGTCTATTTTGGTCAGTGATCTTCTCATCGTGCACTGCATTGACCGATTCATTGACTTGCGAGGTTAGTGAAGGTTGGTGAAACGATTGCCCCTGTCTCGTCCCGTCTTGTTTCAAGGTACCACGGTTAGGCTTGCTTTCGATATGCAGATCTCTTGGTTGCTCGTAGATCGAGCTTATTTTCATTGCAAATATCGTCTGAATTCTTCTACCATGAGTTACTGATAAAAGCATTGGGCTATGTTTCATGATCGCAATATGGTGGTTGTTGTTGTTGTTGTTGTTTGTGCTGGGTAGTATACACGTAGTAAACATGGGCAGCGATTTTTCACGGTTGAACCACTCTCAGCACCGTGTTTCCTCCCCTCAGGCAGTCTGGCCAAACCCCAGGGCCCACCAGCCTAGTGTAGAGAACTGTTTTTACTAGATGAATTGGGTAAGGCTGTCGGCGAGGATCGCCCAAAAATGAGGGATTTAGCCTGATCTGGAACATGGACCGAGTGGACCCAGAATGGGGTTCGTCTGACTCCCGATCATCCCGAACGCCGAACCGTTCGTCAAAAACCTAATTTGTGCGTGCAGTACTTATTTTTAGGTGGTTTGCTGCATTGAATTAATTAAGGAGTCCGTGGGTTGAATACTACAAGAGTATATCGCTGGCCAGTTTCCGATATAGCAGCCTGAGCTACCAGAGTTGACCATTTTAAGGTTCGCCCAACAAGGTATGTAGAGTTTTGCGATCACATGGTAAGCCGTCCATAACGGATTTGAATTTAGGGCTGATTGGTTTTCTGATTGGGATTTTCTAGAACTTTTCTCGACCCCCTCAGTTATGCGATGTAGCAACGAGTCCTCTTCCTGCAGTCTTCCCCAGACACATGATGCATCTTCCCTGCAGTTAATATCAGCAAGCTGCAGGATCTAAAGCAGTGATACATGTGGCGTCCTTTGGGTCGTAGCAGAAAAAAGCACCATTGCAGCGCTCTGCGATGGTGGGCGCCCCAGAACTTGGGCGATCGGCATAGTTCGTTTCAGCTTCAGGGTGTTTGTTGAGACAATCCCTAACGCATGCACGTCCCTTTTTTAGGTCAATTGCGATTTTGAAAGATCACGCAAACACCGATTATTCATGTTTTCTGGGAATTTGGGTCTTTCCAATGTGTTTTTTTGGTTCAATTGGCATTTGTAGTTGAGTCAGTTTTGCTGCTCCTATGCTTTCTGCGCCCGGCACCTGGGCATAGAATATCAGTCATCGAAAGAAATGTGAAATATATTTGATAGTCAGCTAAATATTTGGTAAGCTTTGTTTAGATATGCAATAGGTAGTAATCACCCCAAAGGTCCTCAAGTTGTGCATTGCAACATTTTGATCCATTTGCAGCCTGAAACTAAAGTGTCAAATGTGGTGACCGCCTCAATGGCGGCCTCGGGAATCCACGAGACCGAAGGTATTTCTTCTCTGACGGTAAAATAGCCCCCCAAAGGTCTCCAGCTCTCTCAGGTTCGCTGTATACAGCTCTGTGCCTGAAGGCTGATGGGGTCAGGTCAGACAGAATCCACCAAGCAAACCATGGACCGAGATGACATTCCACTCACTCATGGCAATCACTCTATGCATAACATTTCCACACTTGATATCCACCAAGTGACAAGGATTATTTGAGTCATGTGAGACCATAGCTCTGGCACAGTGGTTCATTTTGTATCATACTAAATACTAGCCTGGCAACATGTTTTGACCGTATAGAAAACATCCCATAGGAGATCAAGCAAAGCTCCATAGTCCATTGTAAGTTGAGAATTATTAAATACTATTGAAGCTGTATTGTGTGATATAGACCATGCTTGTGCGTACTGCCATTCTTGAAATAAATGGCGTGGGTGGGTCCTGAGAAGCTTATCGACCGCTGGTTGGAGCATTGGTATGCCCGTCCGTGACTCGTGATCTTTCTGAGACAATTACTACGCGGAGAGAATATTTATGCGGTAACCCCATATTTGATTGAACTCGTCATTGAGTAGGCGGACTTTGTCGGCCTTTTACACACTGTTACAAAGGCCATTCGATGTTATCTGTAGCAGTCGCTGTACTTGAAAGGATAATTCAGGAACTGAGTTGCTCAGCGAGAGCCGTACCTAGTAGTAATTCTATAGCATCCATAGCCGTTGTGGATATTTCGATTGATGTCTCAGTAGATTTAGCTGCGTAAAGTAAAATGCCTCATAGAAACGCGCCACTTCTAGGTAAACGCTTAACAGATTGAGAGGTAAATGGATCTATTTTTATCCCGGAATGATGCAGCGGTATGTCGCACCAGTTTGCGCATCCAATTCGGTTCATCATAGGTGCAGATCGATAGATCCATATCAGGTCTCATTTCGCGATCAAGGGTGCCGTCCTTGATTCATCATATCTTGAAATAAATTGTTCAAGCTATCCACCATGGGTCCAGCTGTGAGCACCTGGCGAGCTGCAACCACCAAGTCCTTCATTCCCATGCTGATAGACATTTCTGATGCCCACTCCCAAGGCCGAGCACGCTCACCGGGGAGCGCATTAAAGTATTCCCACCCCATCACACCTCCGAAATTCGGAAACCGCTCAATCAGCGCGGAAAGCACAGCGCTTATCTTTTCCCGAGGGACGTAACCTTGGGAGCCGTTTCCGGGATTCGTCAAAAGCCCATAAACAATCCGACTGGGAGACCATCCTTGTGCGATCATTGCTGCGTACATTCGAGGATCGTCCGCAGGGCCCCATCCATTATAGAATTGAGCGTTATACCAGCAGATTTTGGAGGCGCGAGCCTGTTCAAGCGCTCTATAATCAAAGCCAGATAGATTGCCGAGTCCCAACAGTGCAGCAGCGACGGGTGCCAACGTGATGATAAATTGGTCGCCAAAATCACTCTTGAGCCGGTCGATGAGTCGAATGATGCCCTGAAGGGACATCCCTTCTTCGACGTCAAGGTCCAGTCCCTCTAGTTCATGGCGGCGAATCATGTTTAGTAAAGGGCGGTAGTATCGTTCAAATTTCTCTTGGTCGCCATCCAGTCGCCGGTAGGAGCCTGGGGCGGCACCGCCCAGCATGCCCATCACTTTGATGCCGCCTTCCTTCACTCGAGGTACTTCTTCCCACAACGGGTCGAACTTGGGGCTATCTGGAGGATCATCATTGAGAGTAATATGCTCCGGATCTTCATTGATATGAATTGCGGCGATAATAACATGCGTGGTGCCGGTATGATTATGCAGAAGGGGCATCATGGAGACGTAAGGCCCCGCACCTGGGATGAGGGTTTGGTGATAGAGAATCACCCGTCGACGGTCTCCATCCACTCCTGGAATCGGTGGCATCTTGTCGGTAGTAAAGTGGAGCACACTATTCAAAAAGGCCAGCGTCGCTCACAATGCTTCTGGAGCTTCTACCCCTGGATTCTTGAAGCCGAGGTGGAAACTGCAACCTTTATATGATGAGATTATGGCTTCGTGCACGACGAATGTTGCGAAACGTTGGCACTGAGGACGACCTGCAATAGTCGTATCAAGTGATAGCAACATATGATAATAGCAGGAGACCCAAATTGGCTCTGCCTGTCCCTTCGTCGGTCCCACGTTGGTGGATGTTGCGGCGCCGCTGCCTCCGGTTCGGCGCGCCGCGTCATGACTAAGCGCTCACACGGCCACGCCACGAGGTTTCTGTGCACACCCGATGCCAACATGTCTTGGATGAGATCAGATAATTGGCTATTGATTCTATCTGGTAAGAGCTTTAGGCTCTTGGGGCGAAGCTGTTGGGCTTTATCACGCGGTGAAGGTTAGTCTGAAGAGTTAAATTGAGACTGATAAGTTCAGGAGAGTCATTCATGGACGAATAACATATATATCATTCTAGCTACTTTGTTGTGAATTACTCAAAAGCTTCAAAACAACACGTCACGTGGTGTGAAGCTGGTGCACTGTGAATTTGAAGAACTTTATCTGATTTGAAATGATGTGGTCCCATGGTTCATGAAATTATGATGCTGGATCGAGACAAAAGTAAATGACATCAAGCCGAAGACTCGGATCAAGTTCCGAGCAAATGATTTTGACTATTACTGTGCCACCTTGATCACGTTGACCGATAAAAATGGAAATTACAATTGGTGTACCTTTCAAATAGAAGTGGAGCTACCTGTACGAGATCCAATGATGGACAAAGAATAAAACATCGCCTTCATATGGAGGCTGTCTTGATTGGATTGATGAAGTATGGAAATCTGTGCAACGTTCGAATTATTGTTTGCACAGAGAATCATGCAGTGTGGAAATGACATCAAGTCGCCTCACAAAGTACTTATTTAAAAGCGGCCTCAGAGGCAAAGCCCAAACCGTTCGGACGTAGTCCAAATGAATATCTCGAAGGTAAGCTATTCACAATTGTTTTCTTTACACACCTCAGAATGCCGGACGTAAAGTGAGACACTAATAATAATAATGTGATCTATCTATCTTCAGTACTCAGAAACATGCTACGCATTCTATCACGTCTGCAGCCATCCTCGCGATCCAAGCGCATCGTCAATGGGGATCGCTGCGACATCGCCACAGCAGCACCTGGGCCGCACCCCAACTCTGGCAACTTTGCTAATCAACCACGAGAAGTGCTTTCGGAGATAGGCCATCGGGGCGGAAAACAGGGCGGAAAAGCAAGAGGAGTGGGTGGTTTTCATAACATGGACCCGGAGAAAAAGGTATGAGCGGATGGTCCCATTTTCTACTTAGGCTACAGCTGGAGGTTTTCGTACATTGAAACCGAGCTGACTATCATGTCGTTTTCCAGCGCTCCATTGCATCCAAAGGTGGTCGCGCCGGTAGGAAAGCCGCCTTGCAGCTTGAAGAGGCCGTGGAAGAATCCAAACGACGCAGTCGAGCGGCGGTAATTCCACCGACCTTTGAAGAGTGGCAAACATAATGGCGAGGGTCGGTGACTGGACAAATCTGAGACAGTAGTATACGATCGTGAATCAAATAGATCAAAAAAAACTTCTCCGCTGTTTCAGCTGTAGTTCACGCTAGTCCCGAAGAGGGAGGGTGTAAACACTTGTGCCTGAGGCGCCGACGGATGATCCGCGCCCGCATTTACGCGCATCGAGAGCCTCCCAGATCGTCTTTCTCTCCCCGCAGACCTTATTGTTATCCACTGGTCGCGCAAACTGCTGCACAAGGAATGTGCTTTCGCTAAGATATCCTGTAAGTACAACTCATGTTGATTTGGATCAGCACCGGGGTGTGCTGCTAAAACTCATTTAGCACGTTCTTGGACGCATCCGCGACAATGGCCAATGCAGCCTACACGTCGCCTTTCCCAACCTCCCACGACACGATAGGGCAGTCGACCCTAGCGACTCCTCTCTTCATGCGCTCTTCTCCTCCGCAACACCCCGAGAGCCCGCCAGACTCGCCGCTCCCGGAAGATAGTCCCATCTACCCCGACGAACCAGCAGATCGCGAATTTGCGAGCGAAGACGAGGACGACCGTGGACAAGACTTCCCAAACGATCGCCACAACGAAGGGCCGCCGAGCCCATCCCCGTCGGACCTGGATGCCCGCCTCGCCAATTACACCCTAGACTTCAGCCAATTTCCGAGCGGCCAATTTTCCGATGCCAGAGACGGCGCACCACTGCCAGAGCTGAAGGACGACGAGGAAGATAAACTGTCTGACGTGGGGGGCCCCGAAGACTTCACGGCCAACATAGAGAAATACTTGATGGGCGAGGGTATGTCTAGTATTAAAAAGACGCGCAAAATCGAAAGGCGCGAGGTGTCTGGATCGGCCCTGCAGCACAGCTCTGTGCGGTCGAAGCAGCCTGCCGTCGAAGAAGATGGCGATTCAGCGGATTACAGCGAATTTGGTCCTCCGGTCGACATGTCGACTCCCTCGCACGTTCTGAATCGGACAAGCGGACTGGCGCGAGACTCGAACCTGGAAGATATCGAAGAGGACCCTGCCGATGGCCTACCCAGCCCAGCATCGCCATCCAATCGAAGTTTGTCAATGGAAGCGGAAGATGAAGACCGCCAGGATGCTCAAGAGGAAGAAATGCAGCGTTTGCTTCATCGCATTGAATATCTGGAAGAGGATGTACGGGATCGCGATGATCAACTCGAAAGGAATCGCAAGCGTGTCCTTGAGGCTGCCTCAGCAGGCGAACAAATCAAGCACCTCCAGATGGAGATTCAACGCAAGAATGACTACGTGGAGGAGCTCGAGGCTCGGGAGAACGGAGAGGAAATCCTCCGAGAGCAGCTCGAGTCGTTGCAGAAGCAAAGCGAGGAACGCCAGAAGCTCCTAGATCAGTCGCAGACCAAGGCGGAGAGTGTGAATGCTCTTGAACAACAAGTTCGTGACTTGCAACACCAGCTCCAAAACCGGGGCTTGCAGGATTCTCTGGAGGCGGAGAGATTGGAGACAATCGCCCATTTGCGCGAGCAACTCAACCTGAGCCAGGATCAACTGAAACAGCGCGATCAAAGCCTCGCCGAAGCACTGGAGAAACTGAGAGAGGCTACACGGGCGAATGAGATACAGCTTAGCGAAAAGAACACCGAAATCGACGGCCTCAAAGCAGAGATGAGCGAACAGGCCCTAAAGAACGAGCGCCTGGACTGGGAACTGGATCGAGTCAACACTGAGTACCAAGCTCTTGAGGATCGCCTTACTGCTATGGAAACACAGAACCAGCCCCTCGAGGATCTCGAGGAAAAGAACCTGTCTCTCGAAGCAGACCTCAGCCGTGTCCAATCTCAGGTTGAGGCACAAGAGAACGCCCTGAAGGCAGTTGCCGCCGATCTCCCTGGCGGCAGCAACGCTGGTGGTCACACCACCTACAGCGAAATTCTCGACTTGATCAAGGACCTGGGCCACTCGAACGTCGACCTTGGCCCTGAATCACCTGCGAAGGATCATTTCCCGTACGAGAATGATCTTATTGATGTGAAGAATGAAATCAGCAGACTTCAGCAAGAAGCTCAAGATGCCACTGCTGCCCAAAAGGCCGCAGACGCCGAAGTCAGCCGCCTTCGTGAACAAGCTGCCGAGTCTCAGTCATTCTTCAAGACCATCGAAACAGAGAATTCTCGACTTTCCAAGCGAGTCGAGGAACTGAGCGCAACTCTCAACAAGACACAGCATGAACTGAATCGCACCCAAGAGGAGCACGCGGAGTCTCTTGAAATTGTTGCTCGGCTGCAAGAAGAGTCACTCGGCCAACCACCTAGCCCTCCTCCATCACCACCAATGACCCGTGGTGCTCAAGACGAACAAGGATATGTCGATACTGCCGCTCTGGAAGAGTCGCATCAAGCCCAGATCCGGAGCATTCAAACTGCTCACTCAACTGCCGTGTCGACACTTCGCTCCTCCCACGCTGAATCGATGCGCAAGATCCGCAACCTTCTCGAGGCCGCCGAAAGACGAGAGTCCGACCTTCGCACTGAACTCACGAATATGCGCAGCGAAGTAAAGACGCGAGAATCCAAATTGCGCAAGTCGTTCAAGACGGAGATGAAGCGTCTTGAAGCCGTCATTTCTGCGAAGGATGAGATCATCGCTGCTAAGGATGAAACAGCCGCCGAGCTCGATAAGCGCATTGCCTTGTCCGTTGACAAGAGAGAGCAGGAATGGGAGCGACGAGTGGATCTGCTGCTGAAGGACCGTGACCGCATGGCCAAGGCTCTTATGCAGACTTGGGGTGAACAGGAAATGGGTCCTGGGCCTGGTCCTTTGGCTGGTGAGACTGGTGAGTCTACCGGCGCCCGACAAGGCCAGGCGTATCGGTACAAGAACGCAAAGAAAGACAAATCTAAGAATAGCGAGCGGAAGACTTAAATTCTGGACTGTTTGTTTGCTGGCTTTTGAATTCTGACTTGCCTTCTTTTTTCGACTTCAACTTTTGTATTAGCCTTTCTACTTTTCTGGGATTCTTTCCTTCATGCGCATACTGTCAATGGGTCGGTGCATGAGGTTCATTCTAAGCATGTAACGAGGGCGCATTGCGAATCTTCGTTTCTCGGTGTTAAGATAGTTCGAATTGAAAATTTCAAGTTCAATTGCTTTCGTTAAGTCGTATTTTTTGAATTCAATTTTTGACTATAGAAAAAGTAGTATAGATCAAAAGCTTGGTATCGAGATCTCGAAGTACAGGAACAGTAACGACAAGAACAACGCTCCCTATTGCAAACAGTCCTCACAATACAATCGTATAACCTTCAAGTTGAGCAACACTGAGAAAGCAAAATAGAATGAAGTCTGACCGGCAGACAGTGTAGTACATTATGAGACTCTTCTAATAGAAGCTCATGCTGGTACGGTTTGCACCACGGTAGGTATTCTGATCAATGACACTGCGTCGGGGTTCAGTGGCACCAAGTTGGATTTCGTCCACGGACGCACGAGGGTCAGGAGTTCCCTCCAGGATGCAGCTCAGGGGGCATTCAGTCCACCGTGGGTACTGCTGCGGGGCCGACGAGTGCTCGGATAGATGATTTCGACGTCATTACGGCGAGAAGGCGGGATGACACAGCTGGGGTCGAAGACATGCTGACTTGCCCAGCGGGTGGGGAGCGGCTGAGGAGGGTAGTATTGAGGGTGATACTGGCTCTGAGTATGGCGAGAGATGTGTGATTGCTCGAAGGAGTAGGAGCTGCTTCGGACCGGGGCAGGGAGTTGCGCAACACGGGGCTGTTGCGGGGCTTGACGGGAAGTGCTTCGGGGAGGTGCTGGAATAAGCATCGGGAGAATGGCGTTGTTTTGTCTGCAAGACGCCGAGTATTTGCGAGGGTTGATTGGGCCAGGAGTAGAGACAAGCGAAGGCGATGGCGCGGCACCGGGGACGTAGTTAGGATGATGGGGATGGTGAATGGAGCCGCCGGCTGTGGTGAGACATTCTGTCTGAGATCGTCGCACCTTAGCTGGCTCCGGTGCGACGACAACCTCAGGGGCATCGGCGGAGTTCATAGTCATAGTCCGATTGTGACTCTCGGGCTTTTTGGCAGTGGTTTGATCGGTGGGGTTCGATGGAGTTTGAGTTGTTGTGGGTTTTGTCGAAACAGTCGTCTCACCACTTGTGGTTTTCACTTGAGTTGTGGTCTCGGGCTGGTCCTTGCTGATGGAAGGAGTGACACTTTGTTTTTCGACATCTGATGCGGCATTGGGGTCGGTCAGGGCGCGAATCTGGGGATCCGAAGACAAAGGCAAGGAAAGCGGGAATGACTTGGGAAGGAAGCGTTTCAGCGAAGACAGAGACGACTTTCCGCGTTTGTGATAGGCAGTATATTGCTTGGGGATTGGTGGCACTTTGGGAGCCATGAAGTCGGCGAGCAAATTTTTGGACTCGGAGGTGTGGGTGGTCAAGACGGTAGATGTTCGAGAGATAGGGCAGAAGTCACTAGTGAGCGTTTGACCGCTAGGAGAAATACGAGGGTACGAATCATCTGGAGATAGGGTGGTACCAGAGGTGATCTCGCCGTATTCCGAGCCCGGGTTGGTATTGACACGAAGCTGGGGTCGCAGGCGAACTGGAGCAGGGTGCCGGATACTCGGATGGCAGCTGACCTTGTTCGCAATAGGATCGATGTACCAAGGTTCCTCCCCTACCTTGCCATCGTGTTGGCGACAGAGATTGAGAATTTCGTTTTTGAGGGTCTCATCACTATCCCAGCTGTGTCCTGACAGAATGCTGCCATTCCGGATAGCCTGCTGGCGTTTGTAGATGCCGATGATCGAGACGTCATATGGTCGGTCGCATAGTTCCCTCGCGCAATACATAGTACAGACAGTGACTCTGTTTGGATATGATTAGAATAAGTCTGGGAAGGATAGATGACGAAGAACTCACAAAGTCACGACGGAGACGATGACAGTCGAACGGTGAAAAGCACAGCTCATTCCAACTCGCCAGAAGGTGGCATCCGTTCCTTCTGGCAAACAGTAGACCTGCTGGGCCGCAACTACCAGGCCTGAGACACTGGTAGCCAGCCAAAGCATGAGGTCAAGTCGGTAGACGTAAGAGCAAACATTGTGCAAGACTGTCTTTTGCTCGCCAAATCCACCAATTTTGTTGTATTGCCAAGCGACGAGGCTTTGAAGGGATACAAGAGGAATCGTCAAAAAAGACTATATGAGGTTAGTGACGCACAAGCAGTGGGAAGAACGATGGACGACATACCGAGACCAAAGATAGTACCAGACTCACGGTCATCTTCGAGTCGACCTGGTGATTGCCATAGAGGAACAAGACGAGGACTAGCTGTAGCATCGACTCGAGAATCAAGAGATAGAGGGCAACAAAGATCACAAGTTTGGTCCAAGTGCCCTCTTTCCGCGGTGCTGGTGAAAATCCGGTAGCCATGATGGGTATTCCGGTGCGAGCTGCTTTGAAGCTTCGCTTGAATATTCCGATCGAAGCAGCGAGCCCTAGAAAGGTGACTGTGAAAGTCACCGAGGAGAGGCACAGCGAGTATAGAATCGGAAACACGCCGAACAACCGCCTGACCCAGGTGCAGCCCGCTTAGGAAATCATCAATGGGCAAAAAGAAAGGCGTGTCGAGTGCCGCGGAACAGGCCAGGACTAAAAAGGGAATTAAATGAGGCGCTGGCAGGCTGAGAGCGCGTCGACGCGCCAGAGTGTGGAGGGGTGGAATGTGCCAGCCGAGGGGTCGGCATGGCAAGAATCCCAGCCGCGACCTCAGCCTGCACCAGCGCACTTCATCTCCTGTCGATGATCTAATCTGCTGATCTACTGGAATGTTGCCAGCGGGGGAGCCTTCGGCAGACCTAGGGGTGTGTTTGCCAACAAGCGCGCTGTCGCCATCCCTGTGGATCGACTCCGTTCGACGTCAGGTCGTTTCAGTCCCTGAGAATGGAAGCCTCGGAGGTTTTCAAGAATCCAGTGTCATTTGCCGGACAATTGAGCAGGGTCGCCCTCGAGGGGCAGCCAGACAGGGCTGTTCGCCTGGTGCTGTGGTGGGTGGTGAGTGGTGAGTGGAACGGCGTTGGTTTCCCGCAGGTGAACATCCCTCGATGACGCGGAAGTCGATGGCCGCCCACCCTTTCCGATAACACATATCCAGCGATACAACACGAACGCAACTGGAGGCTGCTTAATAAAACCTCATTTTTGTGATCGAATTACTCGCTAATCGATTAACCGCAAATACGGAAGCTGCCATCGAAAAGCTGCTCTCATGTGGCCCGAGCGGCCTCAAGGGCCGGTCCTTGCTGGCCGAGCATCCAGGAGCTTTTAAGACCCATCATACTTGACATCGGATCGCACAGGAGCTGTCTCGCTTGCTGCTAAAAAGTGGAATGTGCAAGTATCCTCTATACGAGCTGCTCCAAGCGGGCTACAGTGAACTTCGTCGCTCAAACGCGACGGTTATACTCCAGCATGCCTGGTCAGTACGAGCAAGGGCCACGCGAGGCCCATTCCATCGAATTTGGTCTGGAAGTACACGATTTACTGCCAAGTCTCCACGTAAATTACGCGACCCTTTTATTTCAGACCGAATAATCGATTCGCTCAACGCTTTCAGCATTACTCTGCTTGGACTCTTTTCTAATACGCGTGTCAAGTATATGATGCCTTCTGGGAGAAAAAAGCCACCCTCGGCCATATCCATTAAATCCAGAATTTCTATTATCTCATGCTTTTTCCCTAGTTATTCCAAGTGATGGATGCATATGTGACCTATTTAGTGATTCTTTCCCGTTCTGTAGATGGCGGAATCCCGGCTGGCTTAGCCTGGGAACTCATACTTCACGTGCCCTTGGACGCCGCTGGGCTTAAACATGTACATGTGTCCACCATCATCGCTGGGATCCGGATTATCTGTACGATCGCGTGCGGTCGTCATGTATAGAATGTCATTGTTTTTGCCACCCCATGTCGGACACGTAATGTACTTTGCTGGCAGCTTGATTTCCTTGAGTTTTTGGCCGTCCGGGTTGAAGACCATGATGCTGCTCGTGGCATATACAGCAACCCACAGGTTACCATCGGTGCTATTACGAGGCTCGGTAAGCATTTGATTTCGATCGGAGGAGGGTATAGCTTACTCGAGAACCAATCCATCTGGCTCCGCACCAGTGGCACGGAAATCAACCAAGGTACGCCGATTCGAAACATTGCCAGTTTCGAGGTCGAAGTCGAGAGCCGTAATCTTCATCCCGACAGAGTCATTGAGATACACTATGCATGTCTCATTAGCTCTACCCGCAGTCCAGAAACTTGAGATCAACTCTCAACTACTTACTGGTCTTATTATCAGGGCTCCACTTCACTCCATTCCCACACAAAATCCCACCAGAGATCATCATATGCAAACTGCCATCGGGATCATATCTCCAGAGTCTTCCCTTAGGCTCACCATAGCCCTCGGGCCAAGCATTTTGGTCAAAGTTCACACCGTTGACATCTATCTCTGCCAACCAGAAACGACCAGCAGCATCGACACCCCCATCATTAAACCGACGCTGATCTCGCTCTGCTTTCGGGATAATCTCGCGAACAAGTTCAAACTGGCCACTTGCTTCGTCCAGGAAGCAAACGCCCTGGTAATGTGCCGCAATATAGCTACCGGGCCTATCGCGACGAAACGCCGCAACGCTGATGCTATCGGCTAGGGGCAGAATGCGAGCTTCTTTGCCTGTCGGCAGTCCGGTTACTGGATCGACTGGAAGGATGTATAGTTCAGCTGGTGTGGACAGACAGTCAAACCAGTGCAGCGTGGAATCGCTGGCGCGGTAAATAGGACCCTCGCCCAGGACCATGCGGCCCTTTGGAGGGCAGTAGATGGGTGGGCCGGTGGTGAATGACTCTATCGGGCCGCTCATTTTGAAGATCGGGGGTGCAGTGTCCAGATCGTGAAATTGATGTAGAAAGTGGCTTGGCGTCTTGAAATTTCCGGGGTGGGCTGGTCTTTTCTCCAGCGTGGCGCCTTGACATCGAGTGGGGGTCGCCGCAAGTGGGGGTTTCCCCGCCGCGCTGCCAGCGACGATCTTTTCTGCGTCTCAGGAAATGTGTGCTAAAACTGACCAGTAATCTGGGAATGCAGGGAAATAATGTGTTTGCGCCCTACATAGAATCGATGTTGACCCCTCGTCATGATATCAGTGTCGAGTCGCATCTTGGAATGAGTGAGTATACCGGATATCCGAGTATCCAACAATTACCGAAATCCGTCAGACATTTGCTTGGGAGGTGATTCCAACGTCATTCAGATCCGTATTCCTTTCAGGAATTAGGGAATGATAGCCTTGGTCTCTTGTGACAAGTTGTACCACTGAGATGAATCCTTCTAGGTACTTAACGGACGGTATAACCCCATCGATAACAATATGTGAACCGGTAGTATAGGAACTAGCATCACTCGCCAGATAAGCATTGATGGCCTTCAGATTTCGGACTATCTATGCATCCAATAAGAGTCAACAACTCCCAAATTTCCTTTGTTTCCTTGGGGATATAGTCCAAAGTCCCAGTCTCAACATAACCAGGCGAGACCGAGTTAACTCTCGCGAAATCCCACCATTCATTCGCCAAAGGCTTCGCCAGATAAATATATCCAGCGTTCGCAACATTATATGACGTCTGCTCGTGCGGATAAATTGCGACATGCCCCGAAATTGACGAACTGATCACGAAGCTTCCGGATCCCCTCTCCTCAAAGTGGGGACCAACAGCCTTGGCGCAGTGGAATGTCCCATTCAAATCAGAATGGATAAATTTCTCCCAGGCTTCGACAGATCCTTCAAGGACCCCGCAGTCAGTCGGATGGCCCGCGTTCGCAATAAAAGTGTCGATTCGTCCGAGCCAGGACTTGAGAGACGGTTTCCTGGACAGAGGACCATTCACGGATGTCGCAAGAGTAAGCATAAACGGTGACGCCAAACTCGCGAGTCAGGTCTTCCACATTCTGTAGGCAGGATTCGGTGCGGGAAAGGTATGTCAGGGCGATGTCGGCGCTGAGCTCTGCGCAGGCGCGGGCTGCTTCGATTCCAATGCCCTGGGTGCCGGAGGCACCTGTGACGACTACCACCTTTCATTGAGGCTGAGGAGGCCTAGGAGTCTCTTGGAGCTTGCGACGGGAAGCGAAATTTTGATTTTGGTATATTGGGCTTGGTAAAGGAGCGGGTTTTGTGAATATTTGCAGTATATTGGACGAAATGATAGTATATTCACACCAAAGAAAGACTTGAGAGGAATGAAACTGAACAGGTTTGTCACTTGATGAATTTTGGTATTTCTACGTTGCTTTATAGGTGCGAGTGGTATTCGAAAGTCGCACCTCATAGTATCTAATGAAGAGGTACATGTGGGTCATCCGATGGTTGCCTCCCCCGGAAATTTAAGCGTTCCCTATATTTTATGAACGGGGGAAATAATGCGCCATATTCCACTCTCCTCAGTGCATTTGTAGCCAGTACATGGAGTACAATGCAGTTGGCGTAAGACAGAGAGGCATTCGGCTCGCTTACTTCTCAAAAAAAAAAGGCATTTGTTGCGGTGGGCTCTCTCTGGACATCCAGCATAAAAGGCATTGTGCTACCCGGAGTAAGAGAAGTCCAAGTTCTTCGCAGTTCTCAGAGTGGAAGTTGTTGCAGAGCAAGATAGGTTCCATTGCTGATGAAACATCTTAAAATATGGCCTCAAACGTGGGCATGTACATCGGTGCACAGCATAACCTCTGGCTGGACGAGGCAGCTCCCACTGCTCAGGATGCAACGACCCCAAATGGCCTGCAGCCTGGGGAGGTCACTATCGTCAAATTGACAGGAATCTGCGGTTAAGTCCAAATTCTTTCCAAATTCCTTCATCGGAATGAAAATAGAGTCCGATACTCGTATGTTGGGGTAAGTCAGCTAACGAGATGGTTGTAGTTCTGACGTTCACTTCTGGAAGCATGGCGGTATTGGACCCTGGCAAGTGACCAACCCATACCTTCTGGGCCACGAACCTGCAGACATGGTAATTGCCGTGCATCTGAGCGTCACGAAGCTCGCCGTGGGCGACCACGTGGCTGTCGAGCCGTATATCACTTGCGGTGCTTGCGAGCCTTGCCTCATCGGCCGCTATAATGACTGCAAGAACTTGATCTTCCGCTCGAGTCCTCCTTCTCACGGTCTCATGCGCCGATATGTCAACCAACCTGCCACTTGGTGTCATAAGATTTGCAGCCTTTCATTCGATCAGGGCGCGTTGCTCGAGCTGCAGAGTGTGGCGCTGACAGCCGTGACTCGCTCTGAGGTGAAGATTGGAGGTCCAGTACTGATCTGTGGATGCCGGACCAATCGGTCTAATTACCTTACATGTCTGTCAAGCGGCGGGAGCATATCATATTGTTATTACGGACATTGATGAGACATGACTGGAGTTTGCCAAGTCTTATCATGCCTCGCGTCTTCACGCACCAAGTCACGAAGGGAGAAATGCTGGAGCTGTTTGGGACGAGTATTGCCGAACAGTTGGGTGACAACGTCGAGATCGCGACAGCGTTGGATTGTACTGGAGCGCAGAGTTCCGTCTGCAGTCCTATCCCGACAGTCAAATTCGGAGGAAAGATTTTTGTCATCGGGTTGGCAAGGATAATATGGAAATCCCGTTGACGCGGTGCAGTGCGAATGAGGTCGATCTGCAGCTCCAGCAGCGTTATGTCAGTATGTGGCCGAGGGCTGTTCGGGTGTTGGAGAGTGGAATGATTGATTTGGTTCGACGCACTATGCATCGAATTTCACTGGAAAGGATGTCGAGGCCTTCCAGACGGCGTCGAACCCCGAGAGCAAATCGATCAAGGCGGTGATTCTGTCATGAGCTTGTTGTAATATACGAGTGGATATCATTAGGCAAGACCCACGAGAGCAAACATAGAGAATCAAATGCAGGATCTTTCAAGAGTATTCTTCAATATCCACTATCTTCCCCTGTCTTTTTGCATTGATGGTGGTCCTGGCTCCAGTTGCTCGCACTCCCACCCGTAGCAGGTATATGGTATCAATCGGTCGGGATACGGAGAATAAAGGGTCGCTCAATAGACACTATTGAGCAAGCGCGGTGGCTACCGAGACATTTACGAGATTAGCTCGCCCCGTTGGGGTACCTGCTTGCGATATTGGTAGCCATTTGGTCGATTTGGTCGATTTGGTCGGTATGGGGCGAAGGTGAACTTTGGTGCAGGCTAGCCTTACCGGCAGATGAGTTTGGGGGCCGAAGAGATTCGCAGTGCCTGTAAATTCAGTCTATCCACGAGCCTCTCAAACATCTTATCGCATCGTTACTTCTAGTATGTACATCCAGTATGTCTCTCCGAAGTACTTCCTGGTTATGCAACGACCCTCGAATAGACCTGAATGGTGTCGAAAGGGTTAAAGAAAAAAAACAATCGTACAATTAGTCAAGGCCAACCCGAAATACTAGGACATTAGCCTCAAGTACCCTAGTGATTAGGGTAGCATTCGTGGTAGATCGGAAATTATGGCAGGGCTACCTTGGTAATTTCGATGGTTGACCGCCTCCCCCGCTCCTATAGTATACGCTTGGTGTCGGAGAGCGGGATCAGACCGACTTCCAGCGTACTCTTATCGCCTTTACCACTCTGAGGCACCACACTGGACAGGCACAAGCCAAGGCTTGCTTTTTCTAACCGAGATGGCAAACGGCGTGCTGATCCGGTTGACTTCCGACCCTGCCAGCTCTCCGCCGTGATTGGCGTGCCTGGCACGCTAGGCTGGCGCTAGCGCAGGCTGGACGCTCCCTCTGCGCTCGCTTGCAAACCTGCAGTCGCCTCATTTCTACCACCAGACAAGCCCGATCGGTATACGTCAGCATCGCGATTGATGTGGTCAATTATAGCGATACCATACTGCCTGTGTACCAGTGCAATCTACAGAACTGCAAACTGATAAATCATACCGACCCTTTTGCTGGGCACCGACTTCGTCCGGCCGAGCAATCCAGACGATTCGGTGGTTCCTGGCTCCAAGGTGAACTACTGGGTTAGCGTTGCTTAGCCCGATCAAGACCCTGCCTATGGTCTGCCAGAGCGGACTTCACCGGACATTAGACCCGATTCTGATGCTCGGAAATCGCCCCCGTTCCTAATTTGCTCCGAACGGTGCCCGGACCCTGGTTCTGTCTCCGCTTAAGCCTCGTTCATGCGGCTCTTCTGATGATGCCAAGGGCGCGTGGCTCGCTGCAACCCCTCCGCGCCAGCACACAAGCCAACGCTGCGCTTTGTCCCAGGTGTTTGTTGCATTCGACAAACCAATCTCGAATGGAAATGCTCATCTTCATCTCAATGCTCCAGATTCAGAATCATTCAAGCCGGATAATTCTGCAAGAATTCACAAGAGTGGTAAATTCTCCATGACAGCCGCAAAGGCATCTGACCGAGAGATGCCCCGCCATTCTCCTTCGGATCCGACCTGTTCAATTGGAGCAGTACATACGCCTGTCATTCGTCGATGGCGCAATGTGGAGTGGCTTCAAGCCCGAGGCTAGCTTATTAGGCTGGAAGAAAACAAGGATTTGCTTTGATGAGCCACAGCATCACCATGTTGTCCCTGCTACGACTGACTCGTGGTAGTCATTTCTCTTAGCCGGCTAGCAGCAAAGACTATCTATCGGGTGGGCCACCTGATGGCGGCGTTACGTTAGCGATCCTCCGAAGACGATGTATAATTTCGTGGCTTTTTAATGCAGCTTCCCTTCCATTTCCCCCTGGTTCTCCTGCATATATAGACGAAAGGGTGCTCCATCCTTCATCCTGAGGTGACAAACTGCCCAAGCGGACTTTCGTTCGCGTCCTTTCGTTCTCCTTGTCCGGACAGACGGTCCCTTCGCTCCTTTATTACGAGCTGGTCGATTCATTCGACTCAAGCTGCCATTCATTATTCGTCTTGCGTTGAGAAAATGGGTTTCATGAAGTCATTCGCCGCTGCGGCGGCGCTTTCAGCCCTCGTTCCTGTTTCATCTGCTTTAAACGTTGATTCAAAGTCTAATGTGGCCATCTACTACGTACGTTCATGACTACCAAACCTCTCACCATCTCAATAGTCGGCGTCTAACTTACACTGCTTCTAGGGTCAAGGTGCCTACCAGCAACGGCTCAGCCATTTCTGCAAGGAGACTTCGCTTGATATTATCAACCTGGGATTCATTAATGTTTTTCCCACTGCTGTCGGAGACTGGCCAGGTTCCAACTTCGGCAATCAGTGTGACGGCACTTTGTATGAGGGCACTGAGCTTCTGAAGGGATGCCACCAAATCTGGGAGGATATTCCTGTCTGCAAGGCCATGGGAAAGACTATCCTGCTGTCCATTGGTGGTGACACGGCCTACCAAAACATTCCCACGCACGAAGTTGCTGAGTGGTTTGCCGACTTTTTGTGGTATTCATTCGGTCCTCCTAATCAGAACTCGAGCTTCCCTCGCCCGTTCCAAGACAACACCATTGATGGATTCGACTTCGATATTGAGCACGATGGTGGCTACGGTAAGACGGTCTCCCCCGGAGAACACATACCTGCTGCAGGTGTCAAAATCTAACTGATCCAGGCTACGCTACCATGATCAACCGCCTCCGCTCCCACTTCGACGACTTCCCCGACCAAAAATTCTACATCTCTGGTGCTCCCCAGTGCCAACTCCCGGATGAACAACTCAGCTATGCTATTTCCCACGCGGCTTTTGACTTTATTTGGGTTCAGTGGTACAACACCGCTGGATGCTCGGCCATGGACTTCGTCAACGGCACCGGCGGTTTTAATTTCATTGACTGGGTGAATGTCATCCAAAACAGTGCCAATTCCGATGCAAAGTTGTTCGTCGGTCTGCCAGCATCGGAGGAGGCTGCCGCCGACGGTTTCTACCTGACACCCGAGGAAGTGTACCCGCTCATTGATTTGTATATGAACCTCTACCCTGACACCTTTGGAGGTGTCATGCTTTGGGAGGCTACGGCAGCGGACAACAACTCCATCGATGGACTCGACTACTCGCAGCAGATGAAACACATCCTGTGGGACTGTGATCCTTCGCCTCTCCCTCCCCCGCCGAGCTCAACTTCCACCATCTGGGTCACTCCTACGTCCAAGCCCGCTTCGTCCACCCCAAGCTCTCCGGTTCACAGCAGCTCTGCTAACCCGTCCGCTACCCCGTCTGCTACCCCGTCTGCCACTCCATCTGCTACTCCATCTGCCGTGCCATCTAGCTCGCCCTCCGGCCATGTGCACTCTAGCAGCTCTGCGCCTTCCAGCTCCGTCGTTTCGTCTAGCTCCATCGTGCCCTCTAGCTCCCCCTCAACCTCGAGCCATTCGCACTCTAGCAGCGCTGTCGTCTCTTCCAGCTCCGTGACTGGCTCATCCACCTCTTCGCCCGTTCATCCTACCGGTGGCAGCTCGAGCTCTTCCCCATATTCTAGCCATCTGGCTTCAACCAGCAAGCCCTCTTCTGGAAAGCCTACCGCCAAGCCCAGCACTACTCCCTGTGAGACATCGTCCTCGGGATCAAGCAGCTCTGCCGTTTCGACTCCCTCTGGGGCACATACCACGCCTGCCGGTCACTCGAGTTCGTCGCTAGTCAAGCCAACTCACATTCCGGGAACCAGCAGACCCTCTTCCGGTCCCGTGATCTCATCGAGCCAGTCGTCCACTTCCTCCACGGCCGAGACCGTCACGGAGTCATCTGCTTCCGGATCTGCTAGCAGTACCACTGTTGTTCCTCACTCGCCTTCTGCCTCTGGAAAGCCGTCTCATACTCTGGCTAGCAGCATTCCCGTCTCAAGTCAGACAAGCGGTACCGGCTCCAGTACCAGCTCTTCGACCGAGTCTGGATCCACTGCCTCTTCTACTGGCGTTTCAGAGTCTTCGACTACCAGAGGCGCATCTGCTACCGAAAGCTCAAGCACCACTGGCGGTACCACTGACAATGGATCATCTGGAGGTGCTAACCCCACTGGAAGCAGCGGTGCGACCACAACTGGATCTTCGGGTGCCGCGACCTCCCCAGCAGTTACTTCCGTGCCAGAAGTTACGACCCCTCCGACGACTACCACTATTATCGTTACATCGTACACGGACATTTGCTCAACTGGATTTACCACCGTCACAACTACTATCACAACAACTGTCTGCCCTGAAGCCACCGCTACCGCTAGTGTGACCAACCCTCCTTCTGGTGCTGTTTCGACCACTCCATCAGTTCCCGAGGGATGGACCACCACGGTGGCTGTCTGCATCCACTGTGCCACGACCCCGACTACTGTCACCCTCACTAAGCCCATTGCCACCACGACGGCAACTGAGTCTGCAGTGGAGATCCCTCCTGCAGCCTTGGCCATCGAGACAGTCCACTGGACCACCACTGTCACTTTCTGCAAGCACTGCGGTGTTACTGGCTCATCGATCACTGTCACGGTGCCCTACACTCCCGCTGCCTCGACCACGACAGCCGTGGAGACCGCCGGGACCTCCCAGGGACAGGGTGCGGGATCTGGCCCCGGTGGTTATCCCCAGGTCAGCGCCAGCAGCTCTGTGATTGTGCTCCCTCCTCATGGCTCGTCGTCTATCAAGGGAGCTTCGAGCGGAGGTCCCCGTCCGGTTACCCTGACATCCAGCTTTACCATCCAAACCTCGTCCGCCGCCCCTGTGCAGACTTCCAGTCCTACCGGCAGTGGAGAGGGTGTCTCACCGGTATTCAACGCAGCTGGATCTCAGGTCGGTCTGCTAAACCTCTTCAGCATCGGTCTCGCCGCTTTCGTTTCTACGGTTGTGTTGATGTGAACTTTTGAGCTTCTTGGTTTATATTCTTGAATATCGAGTCGCACATGCCACTTTTTCCTACTTGAAATGTTGGCTGTCGGACTGTACTTGCTAGGCTATGATTGTTTTTTCCTTCTCTTCTTTTCACCGATCTGTGCCTCTTCTCTGATCTCGTTAGCTTAGAATTGGTAGAGTGATTCATTCAATGGTTTTTGTAAGTCAACTGCCGCCCCGCCCTTGACGCTTTTACGAATACTCTGTTGCGATCATTGCATTATCGTCTCATACGGACTTTTGCACCATCCCTCTTGTCTTGTTTATTCATCTCATTTGCTCTCCCGTGAGGGTGCCAAACACGGCCCGGGGTATCTTGTACTTCGCGATTACGAAATCGAGCAAAACCACGTCTCTGAAATCGAGATGGCTGAGTAGTCAGTGCCTTGGTAAAAAATTAATTCATCTGGATCCATCATGACTTCCCTCCGAGCGGACATCTACGTCGCCCCGTCGTCCCCTGGACCAAGCCTAACGGCAAGCAAGGCGGCTTCTGATCCCCGGTCTCCTGCACCCTCATCCACGGTACATCTGAAGCAGTCTAGTAGACACGCCGATCACAACAGAATAGATGCAGCACTTAATAGATTGGATCAAGGCCCGCATCCCATCAAAGAAACTAACAATTGTCCACATAACCCACGGCAATGGAGACCATTTCGGCATCCCGGTCCTCCAACAAGCCTTGACGGGCCTGACAGCCCTTGTAACACCCGGCACCATTGCGCACATGAAAGAACAGCTCGAACAACATACTTTCCAGCGAACATGGGCCTCTCGATTCGCGCGGCAAATACCCGCACACCAGAAATTCGCCAAGTCCATAGGCCCCGAACGAACCATCAAGCTCGAATTGCATACCCTTCACGCGATCGAGGTCGGACAAACGGATACGCACGACTCGACGATTCTCTGGACCCCAGATTCTCGAACTAGACGTGTGCGGCGATGTGCACCAGATGCTTTCTGAGACGAACACACGAGAGAAGCGTGGGGCGTGGATCGCCAGCGCGCGCAAGGTTGAGATATTACATCCTGAACTGGTTGTGCCGGGACACGCCTCATGAGATGGATGGGACTTTTCATCTGGAAAACACCAGATGGTATATTGAGAATTTTGAGAACCTTTTGGATGAGGGGATCTCTGATGCGAGGGATTTGACTGCTGCGATGAAGCAGAAGTATCACACCCAGTTCAATGAGGAGGCGTTGATTATCAGGAGTATCTCGGCCTGTCGCAATTTGGCCTCCAATATTTGAGGCTGGCTCAGCCTTTCGTGGGATATGAATGATTATTTCTGCAGTGGCAGCTGTTGGGTTGATCTTGATCTCCCATTGGTGAGGAAATGTCAGTGAGGTTGGAGAATGGGGCGCAAAGCTGGAGCTGAGATGTGATGTTAAGTTGTGAGATGAATGAGTTAGATTGACGATACACGATACTTACATGCTCGTGTATAATTTTGAAATAAAATTTTTAACCCAGTTCTTCTGAGCTGCTGAGTTCGTGTACGATTGACAGCTCTCCACTTTCCCTGTGAGAATTGACAAGGCTGTCCGAATGCGACAATCACTACGGAATCCATCGATTTTTGGTTTAACCACTCAGCTATATCACATGGCAGCTACCAGAAGTTATTGCAGCTTGGGAATTGGTAAAATAAAGTGACTATCGGCGCGATGCTATGTGGAAAATCACGGGGGTGGATCCTCTATACAGCCTCGTGCTATATTCCCCATTAGCCTGACAGGGAGGTTTGCTATTTAGACAAGCCTCCATTGCCTTTGTACATTAATTCTGTGGATTTGCAGCTGAAGATTTATTTCACCTCCATCAGCTATTCTTTCGCAGTCATTCCACTCCGTGAAGCTGGAACAATGGGACTTTTCCACAAGCTCAGTGAAAAGCTCGGGAATAGCAGCACCTCACAACAGCCCCCCAGATCAAGACCCACCTACCAGCCATACAACTCCATCTATACAGCTCCTGCTCAAGTCTATGGGCATCAGACATACAAACCCATGAGTCCGAGTCAGCAGGGCTTTGGAAATTCATATTATGCTCCTCAGCCTCCGCAGACTCTTCCCTATCCATGGACAGCAGAGTTCAACTCGACATCCCAGCAATACTATGTGAACGCTCAGACTGGTGAACGTTCATGGCAATTCTAGCACACACATACGTCCGGTCAATACAACAATGCGGCATATACAGCTCCTGCAGCTGCGGCGCCAATTGCTGCAGCTTCCGTCGTCGCTCCTGTGCCGGAGGTTGATCCCTACACAGCTTCTCAGCAGCAGCAATTTGCCCGGGAGGACGAAAAGTGGACAGAGCTTGCACTCATGAGCTGAGCCAGTATCTTGATGGCCCGTGAAAGGCATTGGAATCGGCTGTGCTAATTTAAGTCTGCGCGAACAGGCCAAAGGATTCATGAGAATAAGTATGTGTTTGGAAAGGGAATCTCCGATACGTCCGAAAACATAGCACATGGAGCCGGCGAAAAAGTAAGTCTATTCCATTTTCGACTTCTCTTCTTGGGCACCGTTATGTTTACCATACGCTGTCAGGTCGGCGCAGTCGAAAACATCCCGGACGGCGTCGAAGAAGCACCCGAGAGGGCATCCAAATGGTGACACAAGATCAAGGCCAAGGCAAAGAAGGCAGAGGAGGATCTGGAAGATGCCTTTGAGAGTGTAAAGGAGTCTGAAGAAGAAGAAGAGGAGGAGGAGGAGGAAGAAGAAGATGATGATGATGACGATGACGACAGTGGGAGCGATAATAGCGACGATGGCGAGGGCGATTAAGTGTTCACCATCCGGACCGAACAATGTACTTGTGTTGAAATACTCAAATCGGGATTCTGTAGATGGATTGCAAGAAGCATAAAGTTGTTCACAAGTCAGACATGTTCCCCGCTGTGCCGCCCCGGACCTCGGTTGCGGAGTCCCGTCGATCCCCAATAAAACGCCCAATGCCGTTGACGTTGACCCTAAAACTCTCGACAACCATGTCTGCTCCACCATTACAGGGCGTTCGAGTCATCGAACTTGCTGGTCTAGCTCCAGGTACGCCCTCTCGACTGAGTGGATATTGCATGCACTGACCATTTCCACGCAGGCCCTTTTGCCGGACTACTTCTAGCCGACTACGGCGCATCAGTCCTTCGCGTCGACCGTCCAGCTGCTATCAGCGGCGACCAATTGACTCGCCGCAAAACATCTATTACTATTGATATCCGTGACCCGAAATCGCGCGAAATTCTTCTTCGCCTCCTCGCAGGGGCCGACGTCTTGATCGACCCTTTCCGCCCAGGAGTACTAGAACGACTCGATCTTTCTCCCAAAGATGTTTTGCTCAAGCATAATCCACGACTGATCGTGGCACGCATGACTGGATTCCGTCGTGATGGCAAATACAAAGACATGGCAGGTCATGACATTAACTATATTGCCGTTTCAGGTGTCCTGTCCATGCTCGGACGGAAAGGTGAGAAGCCATTCGCGCCGGGCAACATTCTTGGTGACTTTGCCGGCGGAGGTGCAATGTGCTTTCTCGGAATCCTTCTCGCCCTGATCTCTCGGTCGCATACTGGCCGCGGACAAGTCGTCGAGGCCAACATGGTGGACGGATCGGCGTACCTCGCTACGTTCCCGCGCCTAGGACTCCAGACTCCTGCCTGGGATAAACCACGAGGAGATAATTTGCTGGACAGTGGGTGCCCCTACTATGATACCTACGAGACCAAGGACGCCGGGAAATACTTCGCCGTCGGCGCTCTCGAGCCACAATTCTATGCCGCGCTTCTCCGCGGGCTGGGCTTTGATTCAAAGTCTCTCCCCGCCCGGGAAGACCGCGACAATTGGTCTGCTCTCCGCGAAATTTTCACTCGCCGTTTCAGAGAGAAGACTCGCGCCGAGTGGGAAGCCATTTTCGACGGCACCGATGCGTGCGCCACCCCCGTCTTCGAGCAAAGCGAGTTGGAGGCAGCGGGATATGACCAGCGCCCGGCGGTCCACCTGTCGCAGACACCCGCCTACCCTATCAAGCCGGACGAGGGCGGGTGGACTGGAGGAGGTCTCATGCCTGGAGACGGGGGAGTGGAGACATTGCGGGCGTGGATGGGATGGGAGCCCAATAAGGACTTTGTCGTTCGGAAGGATGGCGCACTCTTCTCGGTGGACGGGAGGGCGAAGTTATGAAACCGGTTTGGATTGAGACGACCCTTCCAAATTCCGATGAAGAAGATCACCTCGAGACGGGTCTCCGGGGTCTCACCTTGTACATACCAGCCACAATAGAGATCTCGTATACCGTATTCTTGTGGTCAGCCCTGTCGCCTGACTCGGCAATGATAGTCATGCCTCAGCCTCCTATCAGGCGCGCCTCGGGGCAGTACCTGATCCCGATTTCGACCGACTGCCATCATCAGGCACATTTGGATTCTCCGATTGTCTGCGAATGAAACCCCGGAATCACTGAAACATCTTTACGTCACGACTAACAAATTTCCCAATCTGGATCCACTAAGTACCACCTCCCCACGTGCTGTGTGGCGCAGCGTGGCGCAGTCTGTCAATTTGCAGACCCGCTTTACAACGGTATCTCATGCCGTGTGCAGTCCCTGGTCAGGGTTGGTTCTGCAAAAAAAAGGTAGATGTCTTGCATCTGCTGGCATGCCGTGCTTTGTAGGCCAATCGCACCTTTTACTAGCAAGATAGGATTAAGGTCGCGCAATACTGGACTAGCAGCTGTGGCTTAAATTTCTCGAAGGCGCCTTACTGTACGTATCGATGCAAATACAGTGAATGGTACCCTATTGAAACACCAGATTTGATCGATCGTTCGGACAAGTTGCCTAGTCTGATATCTGCTATAGGTGATTCAAAATGATCCAATTCCCTATCGACTGTGTGCTCACTGGTGGTGGGATCGCTTGGCATGGCCGCAAGGGGGCTTGATTGGTGTTATCTATCAGAGGCTGGAGGCACGACATGTGAGAAATAGTGAGATTCCCATCCATGTACGGTAGATAGTATTTCGGCCAAGCATAAAGAACAAACGCTCAGTTAGGCCTAATACGTCATGCCATCCATCTTACCTATGATATGCTGCAGCTACTCCAAGATTCCAAGACTCGCGGCAGATTAATCCTGCGCAGGTTAGTGCTGGTCATTGGCTGCTCGGGAATATCCCGGGGTATACTGGGACAATAGCCGCCCGAGAAAACGAGGATTACCGCCCTGGGGCTTGGACACTTGACATGGGCCCCCGGCTAGTGCATAGAGTCAGACTTATCGCTGGGAAATTCAACTTCCTCGTTTAAAGTTCGTTGTTCCTTGGTGACAATGGGAACAAGGAGAACGGGGGAAGCGGGGTTGAAAGATTATAGTACAATTATCAACCCATTGTTGATTGGGAACCAGCCACACCGTCAATTATCGCTTTGTTCTTAGCATCTTCGGTCATCATGTCACTTTCCCCCTGAAATGGGATCGGTTCATGCCAAGCACTGTATAGGCCCTGACTGTGGGCCCCATACAAAACAGACATATTGGGAGCGTGTACACAGATACCTCGTTACTCTTTGGTTCTTTTCGCATCTCGTCAGTGCTAAGCAGCCGACAAGGACCGAACAATCATATTCTTTCAGCGATCGCTTAAAAAACACCCCTGAAGCAGGGTATGTATACCCCGCAGCATGACGATCCAAGCACCCGCGGTCATCGGTCCTCGGCAATACAATTAGCTTGTAGCTCGACATTTGCATTCTACAAGATCCGAGAATATAGGAAGCTTTTTGGACCTCGTTCTTTTAAGTTCAACCAAGCCCTTCGATCCTGTTCAAAACAAGCAACTCTCTCCAGTCGAGATGACCCGCCCAGCAGCCCCCACTCAGATGATCGTCCTCCCTATCCAGGAGGAAATCCAGCTGGACCAACCCTCCCAACACGGTCAGACGTGGACGCAGATACTGGATATTCTGGAACAATGGCCAGGATTCCGGCGTCTGTATTGGGGGCGACACGTGGAGGAGCCTGCGCAGGTCCACCTACACATCGGTGAGAAGCATTCCCGAGCCAACAGAGTCTAGAAGCATGGCTCGTAAAAGAAGAAAAAGCAATAACCGTTGGCGAGGCTGCAGTCCGCGACAACCTGCATCAGCATTTCGCCCTCCTCGCGTCCCCGGCGTGGCAGCGGATCGGCGATCAACTCAGGTCGTTAGGGGTCAGCGACACGGCGTCGCTCGTCGTGCGGCATGCCATGATTTCGGAGTTCTCAGCCGAGCCGAAAAGCCTGGGGAATGGGGCGCCAGTGACGGGCACGGCTATCTACTTGACGCGTGACCAGGCCGGGTGGGAGAAGACGTGGGAGCTGTGGACGAGCATCGTATCGACGGTACCTGGCTGCATTGGCGTGACGGGCGGCTGGATGGTGGAGTCGGTGGAGGGCCAGCCGTCGTATGTGGTGTATGTGGGATGGGCGAGTCTGGAGGTGCATGACGCGTATCATCACACTAATCACTTCCGCCAGCGGGCAGCCATTCTGCGGGAACACAATCGGGGATACCGCGAATACGGGCACGTTGCATTTGCGCACTCACGATCGCAGTCGCACTCGCCGAACGAGGCGAAGGTGACTGTGACGGGGACGGGTGGCATGACTAGCCCCAGGACTGATCGGAGTAGTAAGCTTGAGAGGCTGTAACTTGTAACTCCAGGGTAGTACTCGAGGGTAAGCGTAATTTACTCGTTATCGCTGTAATTTTCAGTTTGCGTGACGGTGGCTCAGCGTCCGCCGGGTTCCGCCACGCCGTCCAATCACATTACAAGGCAGCGGATAGCCAAAGTCTCCTCGCTCCCCTCTCTCCCTACTACTTCCAAGGTTGTTTCTGCTCCCTCCTTCTATCCTCTCACCACCCTCGAGTCGTGCACATCTCGCTCGTCGCATTCTCTTCGACGACCGCGTCCAGACGCCCTTGCCTCAATTGACCAGCCGCGGCCACCCTCAGCCCTCGTTCCGATCTGTCAACGCCCAACTCGGCGCTTCGGTGGTGCCAACGATATTGTTCCTGGCCATTGTTTGCCTTCCATTGGTTGACACCGCGACTCGGTCGACACTTTGAATCGCTAGTCCCCCGCTTCGACGGACCTAAAGCGGACCCTGTGGCTGTATCCTGCGGTGGGCGCTGAAACTGCAGAACCCGTTCCCTGTCAGCCGCGCGCATCGGACTCGCTCACCACGCCTTCCTGCCTGACAGTACACGGCGACGTGTGCCCTATATTCTTCCCTACTATCCCTTTCACTTACCGGCCCCCTGCGCCGGCGCAAGTGAACAAGAGTCACCCAAGACCTGAAAACGAAGGATTGCATGGCTGGTGCCCAGCCTTCATCCACCATGACTGAATTTCGAATGCCTCTTCACCAGGGTCCCCCGCCCCGGAAACCCCTACCTCCTCAGCAGAACTACCAATATCAGGCCTATGATGCCCCGAGAAACCTTGCACCGCACTCGGCCATACCCCAGACTACACACAGCCGAACCCGCACCACTTCCTCCCAAGTCCTTCCGTACGGCGGCTCTCAGCACTATCAAAGTGCCCCTCCACATCCTATGCCTCAGCAGACGATGGCCCCTCCTGCGCCGTTCCCCCAGTCGCGACGCCTGTCGAGCACAACTACATCCACAAACTCCACTGGCAACCCCATGGCGCACGGTGACGTCGATATCCGTCGGAGCGCCTCCAACCGTTCGGCCAACTCTCAGCTCGGATATGTAGCCCTCATGCGGCGACAAAAGGCGACCGTTTGGTGTGATCGCGCACAACCAGAAGATGCCAGGATGCGAGAGCAGGCCCTTCGGGATAAGAAGAGAGCTTACCTCGAGGTTCACGGCGCCGGCGCCGGCCGAGGAGGCGCTCACGGCAAGATCAGACACGGCGGCAAGGCTGGTCTGGACTTCTCGCCATCCAACTTGGTGGGCGCCAAGGTGCCTGTCCGTCTTAGTGCCAATGAGGTGGGCGACGGCGACGACGACTCTCATAGCATTGAAGGTGGCATGATGCACCGAAGAACGGGAAGTGGTCGCAGTTCTCTGGGTAGCAACCGGTATCCCAGTGGTTACCAGCGGCCACAGGGCACCATGGGTAGCAACAGCACACCTCCAAACGAAAAGTCCGATCTCCCTGATGTCTCCGAGAACACCCCTGCCGAAATTCACGAGGAGAAGAGCCGTGTCTCATCATTGGTGAAGGACGATGCTGCCACAACCCACACAACGAATAGCAGCGAGCAAGAAGATGTGGTAGGCGACATGGAGGCCCCCAGTGCGGCCGTCCATGCAGCGCAAAAGGCCAGCAAGGCGGACGAGCTACGGCGACGCGGCAGTGTGGATGAGCGGACAACCTCCATGACCAACGTGCGGTTATTCGTGGCTAATCCCGACCTCAGCGACTGAGGATCGTCCCAGAGACTCGTACTTTTTTCACGCAGCGCTTGTCCCTCTACATCTCTTCTTCCGATCTTTTTTGTGTTATTTTCCGTTCCACGATCTCCAAGTGTTTTGATTACGTTCTCAACGCTGCACATAATACCTCCACTGCTTGAAACTCTATTACTTTGCTTTGTCTCTCCAGATCTTGACGATCTGATTTCGACTGCTACCGTGTCCATACCCCCCTGGTCCTCTCAGTTCCCGGTGGCTCACAGTCTTACAACATCGGTCTCGCGACAATACTCGTGCAGGAAGTCAATAAATCGGCTTCTTTAGCTCAGCGCTCCGCTTTTGATCCCTGCATCCGGGTCTTTCCCGGCCTTATTTATGCTTCATAGCTTGCAGTTTGAACAGAAATAATAATTGTAACACGATAGTTCCTTGATGAACGCTTGTTTTCGTCTAGATCATGGTTCTTTATGCTGGTTTGTCAGGGGACATTGTTAGGTTCTTTTGACCAAACATAGATCTTATATGAGGAGTCCAATCACTCAGTGGACACTGCCCCATTAACCACGAAAATGTTGTGATCTAGAAAATCTGAACAAGAATATTGCAACACGATCAACTACGAAATTTATCCTCCAGTCCCATACAAATGTAGTAGTTAGTTGCGCGCTTGGTTTTGTCCTTAGTAAGCCCACACGTGCCTTATCGGACGCGCCGCGCGAAACGATTAACGCGTCCCCTGTCAACTCTCCTGCGGACCTCAAGATAGATCACCTCTATCCCTATTGTCGTTCGCGACGCGCCCTGTCCTCCCTTGGACCCTCTTTCGTTTGACGTTCTGAATTGTTTTTCTCTGAAATTTTTTTTCTGTCCGTCCCAGGACTCATGACCTAAGCGCTGACACCAATCGACACGTCCCTCTCATACCACAAGACTCGGCCATGAGTCTATCACCACTACCACCACCCCTATCCATTCCGCCGTCGCCATCTTCCGGGCCACGAAAACGCTCTATTCATGAAGTTGAAGACGCTGCTATACCTTCGTCGAGTCCTAAGAGGCCTTTGACAGATCACCCTAGCGAGAACCAAGAGAACCACGACCCCGACAAACCCGCAGTGACAAAGGACACTTTGACACCCCCAAAAGATAGTCCTATCCCTGCCAACCCCATGCCGATTGTTGATATTCCAATGATGAGTCCGTCTCAAGGTAGTCCTGCGTCCACCAATCCTCTTCCTTCGGCCGACACCAGTACCCAAATGAATCCCCCCGAAAAACAGCACATAGGGCCCTCTGGGAATGCAGGGTCGGAGGCAACTCCAATTGCCAAGAAACGAAAGCTTTCCCCGGCTAGCCAACAAGCTAAGCAGCAGGAAAAGCAGCAGGAAAGGGACGCTAAGGAGCGACAGAAACTAGAGGAGAAACAACGAAAGGAAGAAGAAAAACGCCTAAAGGCAGAAGAAAAGGCGGAGGAGAAGAAGAAACGCGATGCTGAGCGAGAAGAGGAGAAACGACTAAAGGAAGAGGAGAAGAAAAAGCGGGAGGCCGACCGCGAAGAGAAGAAAAAGGCCAAAGATGAAGAGAAGGCAGCCAAAGATGCTGCAAAGGAAGAGGAGAGGCGCAAGAAGGAGGAGGAGAAGCTGAAGAAGGAGAGAGTATGTTCTGTCAATCGTGTATACTGCGCCATGGGCAACGTTCTAACTAACGTCGGACAGTCTCAAATGAAGTTAAATAACTTCTTCGCAAAGCCACAAGTACCTTCATCGGCATCGTCGGGTGTCCCTCTCTCGCCTAACAAGAGACGTGCCAGCGACGAGGCTACGGCTGAGACTGCACAACCAGCCGAATCCGATTACCAAAAAGCGTTTCCCGAGTTTTTCCTCCAATCCCATACAACTGTCGCCCCTCCCCATAGATTCGAGCGGGATTCTGAAGCCCTCAAACATGTTCGCGAAACTATTGATGTCAGTCTGGATCCGACAAATGACAGTCATCAGCATTTGCCATTCCGTCCTTCCGAAATCTTTCATATGATTCCCTATCGGCGACGCCGGGGCGCTCAGAGCAAGACTGTGCGAGATATTCTGCACCAGATTCAGACTTCTCAAGGCGGTTCAACACCATTGACGGAGACAAAAGGCCCAAAGCCTCAAGATCAACTGCGACATATCACTATGAAGTCCCTGAAATTTGGGGAGGATGTCCGCCCGCCTTATCAAGGGACATATACCCGCATTGTGCCGGAATCGATTGCGGTGAAAATCTCGCGCAACCCGTACCACCGTGGCTTGCCAGATACTAACTATGATTATGATTCGGAGGCTGAGTGGGAAGAGCCTGAGGAAGGTGAAGACCTCGACTCGGAAGAGGAGGACGAGGGCAGTGATGAGGGCGAGGATGATATGGACGGTTTTTTGGATGATGAGGACGATGCTTTGGTAGGAGGCAAACGTCGTCTCATTGTGGGAGACCTTGAGCCGGTCTCCAGTGGGATCAGATGGGCAACGGATGGTGTGGATGACGAATTCAAACAATATCAGATTCAGCCCATCTCCGATAGTGTCAAATTCCCCGTCGATCCATTTTCCACGGCTTACTGGCAAAAGCCACGTGTCGTTGAACCACCGACTGCGAAGAACAAGGTTGCGTCAGGCCCAGCGTCCAACCGCGGGCAAACCCTGGACGTGTTCAGAGTTCCATCCGGAACTGATGCGACGGCTGTTAGTGCTGCACTTCTTCCGCCTCCCACGAGCAAAGCCAAGCGACCTTTCCCCCTGACGATCTTCCGGAGTTCAAAAAGATTGTCGATGGATGCGATTTGAGCAAACTCGGTGTGGTGGAACTCCTAAAGAAGCGGTATGTTTCCTTTTTCCCCCATGAATATCCAGCAAACCTGCCTAGTACTGACTCCCTCTAGATTCCCGAAAGTATCAAAGGACACACTAAAGACGACATTGGACCAAGTTGCTGTTCGCGTTGGTCAGAAGGAAGTTGACAAGAAGTGGGTGTGTCGAGAATAGTGTAATCGCTGGCTAGTTTCGGCTACCTGCTAGCCATGTTTTTCGCCTTGTCTTGTCAGGTATGACTTATTTGTTGCATATTATTCGGCCGGAGTTCTGTTTCGTGACGGTACAACATCTATCATGTCTATTATGAAATGAAAGCCCGCACCTGGTGATCTGAACTGTTGAGTGTGGATATTCCAAGCCAAAAGTCCTTTGAAACCATATCTCGAACTGGTTATTGTTGTCCTTGGGTGGCGTCATCGGCCCAGCAAGTGATTTTGGTGTGTCTCAGTCCTCTACACAAGAAATGGTACTCCAATGCTGTCTAATTACTGGATGTTCTTCGGCCGGAAAGCGACTTGCAGAAAAACTTTCGGCAAAATCGGAGTCCATGTAAATATTCTTCAGTACCTGTGGCAATAATGCGTTTCAATTCAGGTGAGCAGTTGATTTTCTAGTTTCAAATACCCGATTGAAGACTAAACGAAAACTCGGGCCATCTAGTCTCCAGGTCAGAGTCAACCAATCACTCCGTGGCCTCATACTTCTCCGTCTTTGGAGGCCATTTGACTCGCCTCTCAGCCCGAACATAAAGATTGTTCGGTCGAATGAGCTGGAACATCGGATCGTACTCAATAGGTCCGTCCCCTTCGCGGCTGAATTTGTATCGATAAATGAGTTTGGGAAGGAAAACCTTGATCTCTTGCAAAGCAAAATTGAAGCCAATGCACATCCGTTGCCCAGTTGCAAATGGGATGTATGCAGCTTTGTGTCTGAACTTCACTTCATCGGTGTCCCATCTATCGGGATTGAATCTCTGGGGATTATCCCAAAGTGCAGGGTTGTTATGGATATGATGCAAAGCAGGGATGACCACAGCGTCTTTTGGCAACCTGTAACCACCTGGGAGGATCATGTCGATTTTGGCCGTTCGACCAGGCTGAAATGAAGGATTGTGCCGACGCTGCGTTTCCTTGATGTATTTATCGAGAAAATCCAGACGATCAGTGACATCAGCGGTGATTTCTGTGTTGTCGTCGATATCGTTGTCGATCAGCTCTTGCAGCAGCTTTTCCTGCATGCCCGGATAGGTAACAAGGCCATAGATCAACCATGAGAGAAGGGAGCTGGTCGTTGTGAAACCCGCCCCAGTCGCAACCACGAGTGCCCACACCAGACTAGACTTCGGCAATTTTTCTCCCTTATTATCAGTGGCACGGATTGCATAATCTGAGCGGTGTTAGAAAAAGATGGAATCCAAGCGCAAAGCAGCAACACATACCAACCATATTCGAGGCTTTTAGTGCAGCATCTTGGAGGGGAAGGTCTGCAACACCACCGCGTGTAGCCTGCTCAATCGATTGCTCCACCATGGCCTCTACGCGAGCTTTAATGCGCCGCAGTCTTTGGGGGTCACCAAACGGCAAACGCCCATACCAGTCCCCTTTAGAGGTGACCTTTTTGTTGAGGGTCAGGATTTCGGCGATAGAGTGGACCATCTCGTGCAAAGGAGCATCCGTGGCTTCGAAATGCTGAAAATCCAGTCCCAGGGTCAATTTTCCCACAGCTTGTGAGCCAAGCTTTAGCATGTAATGGTAAACATTCCAAGATTCATCCTGTTCATCGAAGGCATCGAAGACTTGAAAGGCATCTTCAACAGTCTTTTGCATTGTTGGAGCATAGTGGCGAACGGCTTTCGGCCCCAAGGCAGGTGGCAGGAATTTATGAGCAACCTTCCACTCAGGCGTATCAGTATCCCCGAGGAAAACACCAGCCTCTGGCTGCTTGAGGGCAGCAAGTGGATGCGCTTCATTGATCTTCTTGGTAAAGAAATCAGACTCGGTAAACACAATTGCGGAGATTTCCGGATCGTTGGTATGGTAGATGGTTCGCCCCATGTTCGTCGTTTTGATAAATCGTCCGAATTGCTCGAAAAGCCGTTGATGGTTGCCAAGATGATCCGGGTAAACTTCGAAGTAATTTCCGACATAGGGCAAGCCGGTAGGTCCTGGTGGGTCGCGTACACCATGGCCATCGATTGTAATAGACACGAGCCCGTGTGCAGATACTACTTCTGCCACATCAGAAAGGTATCTGTTGTCATTGCCTTGGAATCCAATTCCTAACATTTTTGTAAGTTCAAAGAACATGGACTGAGATGATTGGGATGTCTATCAGAAGAACGGCAGGGCCAATTACCATTAGGCTCAACGATAGCAAAATGCGATGCAATCAGATGTTTCAAGCTGACAAAGTCGGATTTCGGGTCGATTTCAATATATCTAGCTGATGAAATATCATCATCTAGGAGAACAAACTTTTGCAGTGTCATGCTTAAGTAGAGATCATTGATTGTGAAAAGCAGTATCTTGCAATTTATTATCAAGATTTGTATGTAGGAAGTTGGCCTTAAATAAATTTGACTGGCTCACAGTTTCTAATTTTGGATTGGTTGACAATTGCATCGCCAATTAGGGCCCTACAATTTTCCTGGTAGGATTTCGGCTTCCCGAGGTAGCCTACCTCGGGACGAAGGACGTTCCGAGGAAAGCTTGGGAAAGCCTCGGAACTCACCGACCACGCAAGTTTCGGAAAGAGCCAATGAAAGCAACCATTTTCGGGATAACGGCACGCTGGTCATGGTGACATGCAAAGTTTGATGTGTCCAGGATCGATAATGCAAGGTGTGGAAATTGATCCTCGGTCAGGTAATTTCTCTCATTAGAATGTGGAGCATTCACTTTTCAACCTTCAGGTATTTGAACATTGCCTTATCGCCTTCGTGTACCCATCTCGATTCCTTTTGGCGATTTTACTATTGTTTCCTGGAAACTCCTCGGGTCATCATTCAATTCGCCTGATCTCACAAAATCACAAGCACGGTCACGGTCACTTCTCCAGAGCATTTCGAAAATGACGTCTCCTAAAGAGTATACAGCCGAGGATGTTGCAATGCACAAGTCGAAAAATGATCTATGGGTTTCCATTCACGGAAAAGGTAAAACATTAGACGATTACATTATCCATACACTCGATGCTGACTACGGGCCTTTTCAGTTTACAATGTCACCGACTACGTTCGCGATCATCCTGGTGGAGCAGACGTGCTCTGTGACGTTGCCGGAACGGATGCCACTGAAGCATACGAAGATATTGGGCACTCCGAAGACGCCAATGAGATCTTGGCTGCATATCTGGTTGGCAGCTTGAAAGATGCTCGCGAGTTCACGCGTCCCAGAGCAGTCCGGGTGGTACAGCAAGCACCACAGCAAATTACTACTACAAATCCCCTCTTCAGACTTGGCAGAGTTGTGATTGCTGTTGTCGTTGGAGGGGGAGTGGCCATGTTCACTTTCCTCTACACGCGTGGTCATATCTCCCTGCCAGAAAACCTTACAAAAGTGTCTCATCTCAAGCCTCGCTGGATTCACACTTTTCCCGCACCAAAACTTGGATTTGCCAAGGGTGGGTTTTCTAATGGGGTTCTCTCGGCAACTGGTGGCTTTATGACTCTTGGTGCTGTTTTAGGCAATAAGCTGTCCAAGCTTACTCAAATCCAGTCCGGATTCACTCGCTATCCGTCACATATCAAAAGCAAAAGAATGCCTCTAGCTGATCCACATCTGGTCAAGGGATTCCTTGACCCACGTGACTTCAAAGAGCTTCCTCTTGTTGCAAAGGAACAATTATCGCCAAATGTTTATCGATTCACCTTTGCACTGCCTGGGTCCCGAGATGTTATCGGACTGCCAATCGGTCAGCATGTGGCTATCAAAGCTACTGTTGAAGGTCAGTCTGTTTCTCGCTCATACACTCCGACGTCCAACAATATGGATTTAGGGGTCCTGGAACTGGTCATCAAGTGCTACCCAGACGGCCTTCTCACTGGGAATTATCTCGCAAACCTGGAAATTGGCGAAAAGGTTCTCTTCCGAGGACCCAAAGGTGCCATGAAATATTCCAGGGGTACGTGCAATCGTATTGGGATGATTGCGGGTGGTACTGGAGTTACACCGATGTATCAACTCATCAGGGCTATCTGTGAAGACGACAAAGATACAACGCAAATTAGCTTGATCTACGCAAATCGAACAGAGGAAGATATTCTTCTTCGGGACGAACTCGACAACTTTGCTCGGAAATATCCCAAAAATCTGCAAGTGTGGTATATGCTGGATCATCCTTCGCAGTCTTGGAAATACGGCAAAGGCTATGTCACGCCACAAGTCATGACCGAGAAATTACCCAGTCCATCTTCTGAGACCAAGATCATGTTGTGCGGCCCCCCTGGTATGGTCAATGCCTCAAAGAAAGCACTGTGCAGCCTGGGATTCGAAGCACCAGGCCCTGTCGCGAAAATGGCAGATCAGATATTTTGCTTTTGAGATGTTATACCTTCTTCTCTCTCTCTCTCTCTCTCTCTCTCTCGGGCTCTTTGTGGAATTTTTAAGCTTGTGGTTGTCATTTATCATTTATCTTTCTATGGCTTTTGTATTCCTGAAGGCTTTTCCAATAGACTTTCTAGATAATCTCATGCCTTCTTTTACCACGGCTTCTCTGTTCGTTTGTTATATTGTATTGTCGTTGTTGTATTTTTATGACATCGAGATCATCTATTTATTTGTAACACTAACAAAGGTTCATCGTTTCTTGGCTAATGTTGCCAAAGATCATCATATTGTGACGCATCACTGAACACTAGTGTGTATTGTCTTAGTGGAAACATTAAACCCGCCTGGATTCGGAAATATATATTTGGCACCCGGTGCAGTGTCACACTGCTCTAAGGAGCACAATTCCTAGAATCCGGTTGCACCAGCGACACTGAAAATGTAATTCGACCTCATGTACATAAAGTGCTCAACCACCTTTCCAGAAGGACCAGTCTTTCCGAGGTAAGCTTTCCGAGGTCGAGGCAAACTTTCTCGGGTCCCGAGGTTGTTGTTCCGAGCCAAAAGGAAGCCGCGCATAAGCGGCAAACCGTTTCGGCATGCCGAGTAATAGAAGGCCTCGGGATGGACTTGTAGTCTTGAGCGTCACTGGTCATAATTCCGTAGAACCACGGATATGTCGAGACTTGGTGAGATATATTAACCCCTTCTCATACCTTCTCGAGAAAATGGAATATCTCAGCACCGGGTTACCACATTTCACAACCATTCTTCATTACTCAGAAATCATACCCTCACCTGATCATTCCTACTCTCCACATCTCAATTTCCAAACTTTGACAATGCATCAAACTTGGGCCCCTCCTCGGGACTATAGGTCCAGACCTGTCGCTATTCTTGGTGCTGGTGTGCTAGGGAGACGAATCGGTTAGCGTCCCATACAAGCATGCACACCGGGATTCATGACTGACAGCTATCACAGGATGTATCTGGGCATCGACGGGCTTCAATGTACACATACGAGATCCTAGTCATCAGCAGCGACAGGATGGAATATCTTACATCCAAGATAATGTTCATTCATACGCCAAGAAGACGGGCAAGACAGTCGGTACTGCACATGCATTCGAGAACATGCGAGAGGCCGTGGAGAACGCTTGGCTTGTCATCGAAGCTGTTCCGGAGAAGATCCAACTCAAGATTGATACATTCGCGGAACTCGAATCGCTAACCCCGGCCGATTGCATACTGGCCTCAAATTCGTCGTCGTACAGGTCTTCGGAGATGCTTGAGAAGGTTTCCGAATCGACAATGAAGCGAATCCTGAACATGCATTATTATATGCCGCCGAAGTGTATGGTCGTTGAGCTTATGACTGATGGGCATACCAAAGACGAAATTTTTCCTTTTCTGGCTGAGCGCTGCAAAGAGGGTAACACATTACCTTACGTTGCTAGGAAGCAGTCGACTGGGTTTATTTTCAATCGCCTTTGGGCAGCCGTGAAAAGAGAAACGCTCACCATTCTGGCGGAAGGTGTTTCAGTGCCAGAGGAAATTGATTCTCTGTGGACTGAAATGTTTGTCAAGGGAGGTTCAACTCCCTGCAAGACAATGGATGGTAGGCTGCACTAAGTCCCATTTCCATTTTTTTTACTTCCTAACATTCCATTTAGATGTTGGCCTGGATACGGTTGCTTTCATTGAGTCACACTATACGAAGGAGCGTGGCCTGTCTCCCAAGTATACTGTGGACTACCTAAACGAGAATTTTGTCAAACATGGAAAGCTGGGTACAAAGAGCTCGCATGGTGGCCTCTTTCCTTCGGTCAAATCCGAGACCGCGAGTGTCATTGAAAAGCCTAATTTGGTGGTTCTTGATCTCGGATTGTCTGCCGCTGCGCCCTCAATGAAATCCGGAGCAGTCCTTGAATACTCTTCTGACGGTCATTTCCAGAAGACTTTGGTAGAAAACCAGTCACTGCCTGATGGCGTGAGTGTTGACCCACACAACGGCCGGTTGTTCTGGACCAACATGGGGGTTCCTGGGAAGAATGATGGAAGTGTGCTTACTTTCGATCGCAAGTCAAACTCGGTTGAAACGATCGTGCCTAGCGGAGTCATCAATACTCCAAAGCAGCTGGCCCTGGACACCACCGCAAGAAAGGTATACTTTTGTGACCGCGAAGGGCTTTCTGTTTACCGTTGCGACTATGACGGAAGTAAACTGGAGAAAATTGTGCATGCTGGCAACCCTGAAGACCCCAAAGATGTTTCTGATGCTAGAAAGTGGTGTGTTGGTATCGCCATTGCGCCGAGGCTCGGGAGGTTTTATTGGACCCAAAAGGGACCCTCTAAAGCTGGACAGGGCCGTATCTTTTGCGCCAATATCACAATGCCAGATAACCAATCCGCCCTGTTCAGGTCCGACATTGAGTGTATCATCGGCGGGCTTCCAGAGCCTATTGATCTCGAGGTCGATGAAGATTCTGGCTTTCTATACTGGACAGATCGTGGCGAAATTCCATGTGGAAACTCGTTGAATCGCATGAAGCTTGACGCCCTTGGCCGACCGTCAGAGACTACAGCACCAAACAAGCATGAAATTCTCACTCGCCATTTCAATGAAGCAATTGGTCTGAAAGTCGATGGCAAGAACGAGTCAATCTACGTGACCGATCTTGGCGGCAGCATCTATCGCTGCGACTTGAACGGTAATCAGAAATCGGTGGTGCACTCAGATAATTCTCGGGCGTTCACTGGAATCACTTTTATCTGATCAACCCGGACACGAAACATCTCGGAGTAATTGGATTTCGGATTAAACAAATTTGTTCCCAAGATCGTCTGGTCTGAAATTTCTTGCTTCCTTAGCGCAAATAGAGATCGTCGCTCATTTAATTCTAAATAAAAAGATATTTAAGTCAACCACCGGAATAATCCAAGGAAGAATACTACCTTGTACTGCTACCTATCTGAATTTGCTATAGCGGAGTGTATATTTGGCCTATTCATAGAAACGGGTATGAACATACTTCAGGTAGTAAATTGATTAGACGAATTAAAGATGGGAATTGATACAGTCACAATCCTTTTGCCTCAGACTACACCCCCTCACTGACCTTTCAGATATTTGATAGTTCTTCGGCATTGGTGTCTGGCTATTGGAGTAGAATAATGAACACTCTGATTTCCATGGAAAATTGTTCTAGCCCGAAATCGATATATCCATTTGGGATTTTGGTAGCACCTCACTCTGTAGAGTAGCTAGCCAGGCAGCTGATCACGTAGGTGACTGGGTAAATGACCAGACAGGTGACTGAACAATAGTCTCGATAACCTGGCGTTATCAAGACCGTAGCCGAAAGGGTATTGGCGTCGAACTTGGCATGTTTGAACAAGGTTCTACTTCTATATAATCTGAGCAAAGCCATGACGAGGGTGTGGAAGCATGAAACTCCTTCAAGGTTCTTTATTCTCTGTTAATAGGTTATAGCAACTATACAATATGCTCCTTCTTCAACAACTGAGTCAAATTGAATCTGTATCCGAAACCAATTCACAGTTCGGATTCATCGCAAACCCCGGGACCCCGAACCGATGACGTCATCAATACCGAGGTCTTTCCGAGGTAGCTGAATGTATTTCCCGGAAGTCCCGAGCACCCGATCAACGAAACACAGAAGCGAGGTTTGAACAACATCCCGAATAACTTCTTAGTTAACAAATCCGATTATCCATGATCCTCGAACCTCGGATTCTAAATTTGCGCGGGAAGCCATGCCGCCAACAAGTCAAACTCCTCGCACGCGCCGCCATCGGTCTGCTGTTGCGTGCCAGGCGTGTCGCCAGCGGAAAGTGCGCTGCAGCTTGACTGTCACTGGTGTACCTTGTGCTGGCTGTACCCAGGATGGTTCTGAGTGTGTTGTGGATATGGACCGGGCAAAACTGTTAGAAGAATTCAACCCATACTGTTTTGTCCGCGATGCTAATGAGGACAATTCTGTCAACAGCCCCAAACAGCTCAACCAGCTAACGCCACGGCGTGCTCGCCGGGTACAGAGTCAGCCAATTGGCTCAAACTTCATGCCTGGCCTTAGCCAAGATCCCTCATTCACCGGGGCGACCGGTTCCGACGATTTGCCCGCTGTTCATGTCCAATCGGCACAGGATGTGCTTGATGAGAATAGCGTTTCCGATCCTAGGTTTCCAAATATCGAAGATGAGGAGCGCAACGGACGTGAGATCGTTTCGGCCGCGTTGGGCCAACCAGAAAGAACTGGGGAGGTACCCTATTATACCGGTAAAGATCGTCCCTCCTCGAATTGTGCTTTTACAATTTGCTGACATCGAATTAGGAGAATGGACTGGTCCAACCTCGGCTCTCGATATTTGCTCACCCGGCCAGTCTCTACCAAAGCATTTCCTTATTCCATCCCACAGAAAAAGCCTATCTGATGAGGACCGTGATTTTCTTAGCAGGAAAGGAGTTTTCACACTACCTGGCAAACGCGCCTGTGATGGCATGATTGAGGCATATCTCCTCAATGTGCATCCCATACTTCCGGTGGTAGAAGCCGACGTGCTTTTACAGTATCATTCCGCTGGGAGGCTACAGGATTACAACATATTACTCCTCTGGAGCCTGTTCTTTGTCGGGGTCAATGTATGTCATCAAAGCAACTTCATGACTTGTGTTGAGCTGAGCCAGAGATACAGTTTATCCCCACAAGCATCTGCGAGGAGGAAGGTTTCGCATCAAAAAGGGCAATGAGGTTTGAAATGTACTCTCGAGCAAAAGTGAGAAGCATCCTTTATTTCTTCCCCGAATGTGACACATGTGTCTTTGGCTGACTACTTGGAATAGTGCATGTACAACAATGGCAATGAAAGGAGTAATATTGTTCTATTACAGTCGTCGCTACTCATGGGATTCTGGCACTCGGACATAGAAGAACATACCACACCATGGTATTGGACGGGCATTGCAATAAGCCTTTGTCAGATTCTTGGCCTGCATCGAGACCCTGGCACATCGAGTTACAACTCTTCCATTACGGACCGACAGAGGTTTTTCTGGCGGCGACTTTGGTGGTGCTGCCTCTTTCGAGATCGTTGGCTCGGCCTTACCCTGGGAAGACCCCTGCGCATCAATCTTGATGACTGCGATATTCCCATGCCCTCAGTTGGAGACATGCTGTTCGACAGTGGCGTTTTAAGAGAGACAAATCATGTTCCCATCGCTCTAGGCGACATACAACGATTGGCAGAATACTGGATTATTCTTATTGAACTCAGCTGTCATCTTGGCAGAATATTGGCCATGAATTACAGGCTTGTGCGGACCAAACCATCGTTACATGAAGTTGAAACGCTCGAGAAACAACTGCTACAAATCAGACTGCCAGACCAGTACGAGAGTTGTTTGACGCCAAGCTCGAGGTTTCATGCAAACCATGTCCATTTGCATTACCGGTGGGTATTGACCCATTCCCCTGTCTGGACATGTGTGCTGATGAAGGCTGACAGGGCGATGCTGATTACTTTCTACCGGCCCTGGTGCATGGAGCTCCCCAGCGACATCAGTTCCTCAGCTGGTAAAGAATGGCAGCATCGAATGAGACTGAGAGCGGACGCAGCAGCGTCTCAAACCAACGAGATACTTGACGCACTAGTTCAAGATAATCTCTTGGGATTTGCCGGTCCTATGACGTGAGTCTCCTTGACATGGATCTTTATAATGTTGCCGTGCCTGTCTGACATTACCACCGTATCAAGTCCTCCACTTCTCGTCCCAGCAATGCAAGTGCATTTGCTTCATTGCAAGACTGGGGACATACTTTCTAAGCGGGTCCGACTCAACAAGCTCGAAATGTGCATGCTGGTCATGGAGGAGCTTCAGAAAACATACACGGTCGGCTCGATCTACCGCGCGATATTCACCAAGGCCATTCAGCTGATCTTTCCGGGATACTCTGCGCCTCGAGCGCCTTTTAGCCCACCCTCGGTTTCTAAGACTACAGTGCAGCCTGAAAGCTCGCCTGTGGAAGCTGAGGCCCCGGATTATAGTCAACTTGGTGATGGCGCATTCGGGAATGTGGGTGATGGAGAACTGATGAATGCACTGATGGATGAAGCTTCCATCTTTAGTTTTTGGGAGACTTGGAATCAATTATGAAGTCATGTGAATCGAGTGATGCATCCTTGACACCGCCTGGGGGCATTGCCGCCGTTTGATTACTAATACCGTCGACAAATGGATCCGTGCACATTCTGTATGATGGATCACCCATGCTCCTCAAGAGGAAAATTCTCGAGTCAAAGGCCCTCTTTTCTGATATTTATGTGGCTTCTCATTCGCAGGCATACGGGAAGTACTGACTAGCTGAGAAAGTGTGGAGATCTCGAAGAAGGGGTGCCTGAGCAGCGGTTCGAAGATCTATAAGCAACGGTTCTTGATTACTCTTGACGTTCTGATCTGCTGACCACGAATTGGTCCACCGAATTTTACCTCCTATTGTGGTGGTAGTATAAAGTAGTGCCAAAATGATAATATCGTAAGCTATGTAAAGCTAGTAGTCAGTTCTCAGGTTCACGGTATCTAGGGTATTAGGCAGAGCTCCAACGTCACTACGTTAAGTTAGTTAACTAGCTATGTGCATGAGAACACACCTCCTGCATCCCGGGGTTGGCCGATCGAGCGCCCTGCACCGAGCCTGATTTGATGGAGACTCAACGATGCGTTGTGATGTATCGGAGGCTTGTCTCGACCACTCCACTCACCGTCGCTCCCTTTTTTTTCCCAGGTGGCTCCCACCCCACAGCATGGCACGCAGCATCCGATTTCCCTCGCTACGACCATCTCCCAGGGTTTCCATGCGCGCCAGCCTCCACGATTGGCCACCGCACGCGATCCACGTCCAGCAGAAGCTGACTCCGCAGAGGCCAAGGGGGGTCGTGGGCGAATCAGCAGTGGCGGCCGGGCTGTCCACCTCACGCCTGCATGCAGTGCCAGCGCATCGTGGCCGTGTACTCGGTACTCGCGGCCAATGTACTCTGCAGCCAGACTTTCCCCTTGCTGCAGACCGGCCGTGACCTGCTGGCTAAGTGCTCCGGTACTACATGCCTCCGAGACACATCGCCATCTGCAACTGTCCGCTTCGAGTCGACCCTTCTCCTCCGACTTGGTCCCAGGACAACTTGGTGATTTTATACCTCCTCTCATACCCCTTCCCGTCCGTCGACCTCTCTCCTCCTGTCTGCTCGTCTTCTCCCGTCCGTTTCCATCCTGGACCCGTTCGCCAGTTGCTCCGTCCCCTCCGCTCGGGTGCGTCAACATTCCCATGACCACCCGCCGGTGTCTTACCCCGCGATAGAACCATGCGATAAGGATCCGCCCTCCGCGGCCAGGCTTGGGGGCTTTTCGCGATCGTGCGCTCCGCTCGTTGGCGCAACCCAGAGCAAGATGGTGGACCATCAACGAGAGGATCATTTCTCATCCTCACTGGCATCTATTAGCAGTATGTGTTTCGTTTTTCTTCCCTCTGTGCTCACCTGACGAAGTGACTTTCGTGGGGTGGAACCCACTCCCCCTGGCTCCTCCTCCCGTTTCGGTGCCTGATTTGATCCAATCTGATCTGCTCCAGCCGTGCGGATTCCCGCTCTCCAGCCCGATCCACCTTGCGATCCATCGCATCGGGCGGACCCGGCATCGATGCCTCTTCCTCCTTCACCATCAACGTCGCCGCCAGCGACCATGCCCTTTGACGCTTCGCCCGCCCGTCTGGCGGATGGCGACGTGGGGCCAGGTGAGTTGGATGGCTCGGCCCGTTCCAGTCCCAAGAAGTCCATGGCCATCACGCCCAAAGGCGCCCCGCGCACAACTATCCCCGCGATGCTCACGGTGACCCGAAAGGACAACGCCCAGGTATCGTTCGAGGACTTTGCCACGCGCTTTCGACAAAGTCAGCGCAAACTGGTCCAGAGGAAACGACTGGAAGAGCGTCTCCGTGCCACCAAGGTCTCCATCGGCGTCTCGGCGCGCATGATCCGTATTGGGAATACAGTTCAACGCGGTCTGGTTGAAGCACTCAAACATGATGACAAGGCCAATTTTGTTGCCCTCTATCAAATGCTCTATGATCTTCAGGAGTCGTGTGCATCCAGCGCATGGCGCGATGACCGAGATGAATCGCCGGACGATCAGGAACCACCCTCGGAACCCGAAGTCGATCGCTCTTCTGATTTCTTTCATCAATTAAGTCCTCAGTCCCGGGCGGACTTACTGGAGATTTTGCGACTGGTTCGCTCTGATCCGCAATTCCTGGTCGACCGTCTCCGCAGTTTTACTTCCGCCCAACTGGCCGCTTTTACCGCCCCAGCCACCACCCTGGACTCTGGAGACCCTGCATTCCCTTCTTCTTCCCGCTCCTTTCGGGGCCAATATTCCTTTAATCGAAATTCAACTCAGCCCACCTCATTCAAGGACCATGCCTATGCCTTTGAACGGACCGACCCACTGTCTATCTTGCTTTGTAACGTTTTTGCCGCACCATTGGAACCCGAGACGCCGGAGTCTAGGTTACGGCTGGATATGTGGTCGTCCGTCTGCGCTCAGCTAATGTCCCAGAGCAGCAGTAAATTCTACCCTCTCATTGGCCAAATCCTGTCTTCCTGGGCCACTGGGAGTAACTGGAGAGCCCGCCCCAAGTTTGAACTCTACCTCATGGACATTCTGCAAACCGGGGCTTTCCTCTTGGAACACATAGACACCCCTGCCGGTTTGGACTTTGCTGCCGAGGCCTTGGATCCCCTGCGGACCGATGCCGCAGAAGAATTCTTTGCTTCTGCCGTGGATGGCTTATTCCGTGTACTTGATGACCCGGATGGTGGCTTCCCACGGACAGTCCTTCGCTTTGCAAGGGCCGTACTCCTCAAAATGGACAACCCTGACAACCGCAGCCGTTTTCTTGAGTACATTTTTGTCCAGTGGTTCTTCCCAAAATTCCTTTACAGCGCTTTGACTTATCCAGAGGTATGAACCTTCTCCAATCAGTCGAACAAGAACCAGTCTAATGGTCTTTTTACTCTTCAGACTCATGGGTTACTGCTGGACTTCCACATTCGCAAAGATGCTCGTGAGAAGCTACTGGGGCAGGTTGGCTTGAGAGCCTACTCCCAGGTCTTTGCCGTTCTGCGTTCGATGTGGGTTTTCATAGACACCAATCTCCGCCTCTTTATTCCGTTGTATTTATGCAGGGACTAACAGCAAAGCAGGAATCATTTCTCGATCCTTCGACCCACGATTAAACAACACGTTGACAATATGATCTCTTGCTTTCAGCCATCTCCTTCAGAGCCTGCCACGGTTGATTTTTCAACCCCGTCTTCGGGCAACTCTTCGTCAAGATTCCTCTTGCTATCTTCTAGCGATATACTTACACTACTAGACGCTCTTTTCCCACAACCACTTCCTTTCAGTCACACCTCTCCGGCATCCACAGGGGTTCCCTCTTGGTCCTCGGGTCTATCGCATTCTTATGGTATTCGCCCAGATTCTCGTCTTGGACCTGGCTTCTTCCGCTCGCCGCGCGATGCAATTCCACGACCCACATCCCAAAGTAGCTCTGTCTTTTCCATTGAGACATCTCCTACTTCTATTCCAGAGAACAGCATGAGTCAGACTGCCTCACGAATTCGCTTCGAACTGTCAGGTCTGGAGGAACCGGCTGAACGCTCCCGGTTGGAGGCTCCCTCGGACGAAAATTGGACAATATTCTCTCTTGCCCAGGATGGTTGTAGTCTTACCTGGAGCCTTCTTCCCGATTGTGGATCACGAGGAACCTCGGTTATTGAAAGTGACGATGATGCTCAGTCCACCAGCTTGGGTTTCGAAGAGAATTATGAGGCCCTACAGACAGCCATCGTTCGACTTGTTCAGGAAAACCGTGTTTATGACGCAGATGACTTCAGCTTCCAATCAATGTCCCATGAGACGAAATCAAAGTCACTGAGGCAAAGATTCAATCAAGCTATGGCTGCTTCCCACCACGCCTCTGATTTTGTCAATGCACATTACTGGTGGAATGCATCGCGTCAACTTCGACAAGGCCATGCACCCGATCGGCCACCCGGCGGAACTGATTCATGGATTCTAGAGCCCATGCATAACTCATGTCTTCGCTCTTTGAACAAATCACGAGCCATTATTGATCGGTGTGAAAGCGACTTCGTGTCTCTGGATCAAAGTCTTCGCAGGCTGCGCACACAAGTCAAGGATTTGATGGCCACTGTTTCCAAAGTTCGCAACAAGATGTGGTACATGACCGATGTCAAGAATTCCATGAGGTATGAGGAGGCTCGACATGTGGCTATGGCCTTAAAAACCATGATCTACTCAGCCCGGCCGTATATGGACCTGCCTGATGAACCCCGTTCCCGCGCTGGTGCACGGTCACTAGGGGGAAGTCTATTCCAGAAGCCCGAAGTACAGGTTATGAATATGATGAAAGCGCCAAGCAGCCAAGGTGGCCCGAAGAAGTTGTCCGATGAGCAGGTAGATTTGACTCGCAAGTGGCTGGCCCACAATCAAATCGACAATTTCTGCAAGGGCGAAGAACGCATTCACAGATTCTGCTACGAGGTTCAGACAAGCATCAATCGTCTTGTTGGTGAGACCATGTCAGATACGCCTGTGTTGTGGGCCAGTGAGCTATTCCAACGAGAGCGAGCAAGGTACGAAGGCTACGGGACTAGACCCTTCCCTGGACTGTCCATGCCAACGACACCTCGTCCTTCGACCACCGCGAGTGAAGACCCAGCACATATAACTCCACACTTTGGCGGTAATATACCAATACCGGATTCAGTGTCACGGGTCTCTCAAGACATCCCAACCATAGGTCGAAAGTCCTCGATCCAAAGCCTCATGTCAGACAAATATCGACCCGCACGGGATATACCTTTCATCGACCTACCATCCATTGGAGGCTCGCCTGGTCGCGCTGCTTCCACCTCAACAGGCGATACATATAGTACTTTCTGGTCCGCGCCACAGCGGCACCCCATGTATGCCACCAGTGTCTCAAGCGTGTGGTCGCGGCCACCCTCGATGTTCAGTGAAACTGCAACACGACAGCCTCATCGTTCTGAGCGTAAAGCACACGGCAAGACAGCTTTCATGGATGATCTGAAGCAGACCCTCACCAGTCTACTTCTGAGCGATCTGGGATCTCCCGTCTGGAGTTGTGGGAGTGAAACAGATGCTTGGTTCACCAACAAACTCGACGAAACACGCGTCCGAGTGCAAATGCATAGGCACGCGGCCGTTGAAAAATTCTGGGTAGATTATGAAGATCGCTCACGGCGTGCGAAAGAGCATCGCCGGGCAACAGGCGGTCGGCGAAGCGTGTCTCTTGGACCTACAACCACCCGTGCTCGCAACAAGCAAGACCATGACGCGTCCTCAAGGGCCAGTTCAGAATCTCCTCAAGATGATCAATCAGCCTTCTCATACGAGGCGGTATTCCATCGCTTAATCGAGGTTTTCTCTCGACACGGCAACCCCTTCGTCAAACTCAATGCTCTCCGAGACCTGAGATCACTTGTAGTTGCCTCTCTCGTCGCGTCGCACGATTCCATTGGCTCTGGTGCACTGCCAAGTATCCCATCTGAAGGGACCGACGGCTTGCGGAATCCTCCCCGACCACTCACCCGGGCCGCTCGCCATAGTTTTTCGGAATCGCGGCCATCGGGACACAACATCCTGAATATGGCGCTTCCTACATCAACTGCGGCTGCATCGGTCACTTGCGGCTCTCGATCCTCCGACTACTCCACACCATCTGAGGATCAAATTGTGGCAACCCTACGTGACTTGATCCTGGAGGTCAAGCCTAAGACACTTTTTCGCGACCTTCAATTTATTTCAGCTTTTGTTCCCGGTGACCAGCTGAGCAAGACAGATCGCGGTACAGCCTTCCTCCAATTCGGTCTTGCCGCACTGAGCCTGAAGGATGAAGTATGCAATAGCATGGTTGAGATCGCAGATCGCATCGTGTCTCAAGAGCTCATGTGCCGACATCCATTGCCCGGATCAGATTTCTATCCTCGGCCTGGCCACGCCATCGAAGACGCGGCATCGATGTGGATCGTCACTGCCAAAGAAGGAAATCCAGTAGCTCAGCGCGAACTCGCCATCCTTTATCTTACTCATCCAGAACTTCTTCCCCGTGTCACGCTACCACTTACCCGCCCACGGGATACTTTCAAGGCCGAGATGATGTACATGCGTGGCAAAGACTCCAAGTCTGATCCTCAGAGCATGTGTCTGGCGCTGCACTGGATGCAGCTGTCTGCGAGCGGGGGGACGTTCTCGCGCGCAACCGACTCCGCGAAAGAGAAGAGTTCGATTCTATTGCATGAGAAATCGTCTCTTGATGCTTTCTCTTCCCATTCTTTATATATTTTTCTTTCCTTTTGCATCCATTTCCTTTATTGTTTAGCTACACGAGGCGGGCCTTGCTTGTTTGCATATAACGATACCCCCATCTTGGGCGACTCATCTGGTGTTAGAGGACAATCATATTCTTCTACCTTTTTTCCGTGATGCTAGGATTGTAGGGGCGTACCGGGCGCTCCTGGGTGTATAGATGACCGGGAGACCAATGTACAACATCAGATCTATTTCTTACTCAATGATGATTCGATGTAGAGCCCACTCAACGCATTCACATTCCAAGTCAGCAAGTCAACCTGAAATAAGCAGCTTCACCTGGCATATACCAATGCTACAGTGCAACATCATGATACTACGGAAAAGGTGCCTAACTAGTTAACTAGTTAACTAACACTCACACCAGACCCGGAGAAGGGATCGTTCAGGCAAGGAACGAGTCAACCACAACCCCCGGGGCGAGACGGGTTAACTAGTTAAATAGTTAACCTAGCTAGTTAACCTACGGGTGTTCCTGCCTAAGGCACCAATCTGAAGACGTCAGGCGTCAAAGTCGACGTCATCGGGCCCCACGTGCCCCCTTCGACCTCAAGTCGCAGCTGACTTCTACACATCTCAGGGTTCGTATCCCTGGCTTATTTCTTCTATACTGTACCGGCCAAGCTGAATACTACTTTCGTCAGACTCATCGACTCCAGCTGAATACGCCCACCAGCCTATCTGACACAGCGGGTAACAAGTCATTCTTCTACCCCTCCGGAAGATTTCGTGCCTGCGCCCACTTGAAAATCGGACGGTGCTCTCGTCTCTTTTCACTAGCAATCCACCATGACAACCGCACCGCATATGCCGACCAAGGCACACAGCGCCGAAGATGTGCACCCACGCCCAAAGGGTGAGCTTTTTTCTCCACCTCTAAAGCACCTCTAGCTCGAACACACAAGGACCCTGAAATTAACAGGAAGGTCTTTTCTCCACGCGCTAGGTATCCTCAAGAACACCAAGTCCTACACGACCGCGCCTCCCGCTGGTGCAGCCAACGAGTCCATTCCGGTGCCCACCATCGCCGAACCATCCGACACCAAGGAACTCACACTCCAAAACACCCTGCAAAACGCAGGCCGGCGTCGGTCCTCTTCGACGACACGGCCCGGCTCAGGTTCTCGCCGACAATCCGTCCAAAGTGCCCAAGACGAAAACGAGCCTCGCCTCAAGTGGGACGAGGCCAACTTGTACCTGGCTGAGCAGGATCGTACCGCGAAAATGAAGATCGACGAACCCAAGACTCCATACGCCCCGCACTATGATCCCGCCGAGGACGACGAGGAGATGCGGTTGGAAGAGGCCAAGGAAAGCTTGATTGATGCTCAGGAAATCGTTGTTGACGAGCTCGACAACCCTTCCAAGAGCACCAACCACCCCAAAAAGGGCGTCTCCGAGGATGACATTCCCGGCCTGGAGCTCGGTGAAGCTGATTCTTACCACGGCCCCGCGGACGCTACATCGGACCCTCGCATCTACCGTGACCGAAGCTTGAGCATGGACTCACACAAGAGCGACAAGCATGTTGTCGTTGGTGACGAGGTCAATGGTGATGGCCTCGTTACCTCGGATGAGGCAAAGGAGAAGCACCGCCAGTTTGAGGAGCACCGGAAGAAGCACTACGAGATGAGAAACATCAAAGAACTGCTTGCGTAAGTCTTCCCATCTTCGCAAGTAACCTGATATGTTACTAATAACCCTTTTTCAGGCACCCCGAGGAGCTGGACGAAATGGAAGAGGACGACGAAGAGGCTGGTCCCCCACCACCTATGCCTCAGATCCCTGATCGCTTCCGTAATGCCCAATAGTTGCCATTATCCCAGATCTGCCTTTTATTTTTATGAATATCTGTCTAAGGCGAGGAAAACATCCTTATGGCGACTTTCGTCTGTTTCGCTCTGCTTATTTATCCTTTTTATCCCTGCATTTATTTTGTCATCTGTATATTCCCCTAGCGCCTAAACCTTTTTCCGTTTCTGGATCCTTTTCCCAATCTGTCTTCTGTTTTGCCAGGCCCTTCGATCTTTGCTCTTGCTTGATGACAGTGACAATCATACAAAATGGATTTCTTCTCTTTCCTTCTGGATTTAGACTATCTTACCGAGAGTCAACGAAGATGAATATTCCTCATTAGCCTATCTGCTCAATAGAGACCGACTATCTGATTGAACAGCCCCTACAATATGGATAGTACGCGATGATGTGAATGGCGCTAGATGTGCGTCAACTTGTAGCGGAGACTTGCTGTTGATAGCATTTCAGCCTTCTGTTTCTGAGCTTTCAAGCCAATCCGGTGCTCTTATATGGGTGTCTTCTACCCCATGCCCTGGCCAATCGACTGGATGGCCAGGATAATCGCGGTCGTTTTCAGTTATTTGTAGCTCTTCGGCTCAGGCTATACCAAAGCAACAGAATCGTCTCCGTCGCGAAAGGGCCTGTTCTCCGAAGCAGCGATCACGAATCACATCGAGCGGGCCGCTGTGATTGCAAGGGAGGTGCCTTTTCGCAATATTGTAATATTTCCGAAAGGAACCTTGGCCCAGAGTCTTTTGCAGTACATTATCATTAAAGTTGTGATATCTTAGACGCATTTCCATGGCTCGATGTCGGGCAGCTGGCCCTCCGTCTCCAATTCCCAGTTCAGTGTAAGTTCCAACGATCTTCCGTGAGCAAAGGAATAAAAATCCCTAGTCTTGATACCGTTGCTTTTAGGTTCGTATTATAGCTCTCCATAATTGCTGTAATCATTGTATGCCCTCGAGTTCTTACAATGTCGCTCTGAGGTTTGTGTAATGGTCTTAGTACTAGTACTATTCCTATTGTCCCGAAACAGAAAATTCATAACAATTTGAACCTTTGAAAAGAACCGTTAAATCGCGGCAAGCTCCCGATTTCCATGGAAACCCTCCTCTGGCCCAATTGGAGTCGGTAGATCATTGTTCTAATTTGGTCCAGGCGGCCAAGATGTTCCTGTCAGGGCCTAGACTTGCATCGGCGGTCGGACGATTGTTGAGCTGCCCAGGCTGTCCCACCGGCGATCTGCACGAGTCACCGCATTTCTATTTTCGACGTATTTTGGGCCAATCATAGTCGGGTCTGAATAAAGTCCTTGAGGGATGACGATGTCGCTCCGTACTTTAATTAGCGTGGGAATGTGGAAATGTAGGTCGGGATGACAGGTGGGGTTCGGGTGGGCCCCTGATTGATAGGGCGTCAACAAGGCCGCCCCTGCTTCTTTTTCCCCCTGATCTCAACTTCCTTTCTTCCCACCATCTTGTTTTCCCGAGCACACCCATTATGTCTGAACAGAAGCCTATCGAACAGACCCCCGTCGCTGAGGCCGAGAACTCCCAGGAGGTCGTGGAATCGGCCGACAAGCCCTCTGAGACCCCGGCCGCTACTGCCGATCCCAATGGCACCGAGGCCGGAACCAATACTGAAGAACCCGCCAAAGACGAGCTGGTGAACACCGAAGAGACCGCGAAAGCTGAGCCTGCTGCCACTGCCTCCCCCGAACAGGAAACCAAGTCCGAGGAGCAAAAGCCCCAGAAGCCGGCGTACCTGACGAGTATTCCTTCCTTGAGTGAATTCTTCGACCACCTTCCTGCCATTCTCTCCAAGACCGGCCACGATGAGATGTGGGGCGTTTTGCTGAAAGATAGCGAAGATATTCCTACTGTCAACGTACTGATCAAGTTCCTGCGTGCCAACGAGGGTAACCTGCAAGCCGCCGAAGACCAGCTCAGCAAGGCACTCGAGTGGCGCAAGGAAACGAATCCTTTGGCGCTGGTCGAGTCTGGCCAGTATCCCGCCAGCAAATATGAAGGCCTGGGATACTTGACCATCTATGCACAGGATGGTCACCCTCTCGTGTTTACGTGGAATATTTATGGAGCCGTCAAGGATATGAGCGCGACCTTCGGTGACTCAGACGAGTTAGTAACAGTATCGATTCCAAACAACGAGCATCTCTCTAACATGACCAGATTTGTCAAATGGCGCGCGGCTCTCATGGAGTTGGCTGTTCAAGAACTCAAGATGAAGGACGCCACCACTGTGATCGACTATGATGGCGAGAATGACCCGTACCAGATGATCCAGGTCCACGACTACCTCAACGTCAAATTCTTCCGCATGGATCCTGCTGTGCGTGCCGCCACGAAAAAGACCATCGACGTCTTTTCCACCGCTTATCCCGAGCTGCTCCGCGAGAAATTCTTCGTCAATGTCCCCGCCATCATGGGCTGGATGTTCTCGGCCATGAAGCTTATCCTGAGCAAGAATACCACTCGCAAATTCCACCCCATCACCAACGGCGTCAATCTGGCTCGTGAGTTCCCTGTTGCCATTGCGGAAAAGATTCCCAAGGCCTACGGCGGAAAGGGTCTGGAGTTGAAGGACGAGGCCCGGTCGATCAAGCTGGTGGAGGATAAGGTTGAGAAGAAGGACGAGCAGAAGAATGAGCAGAAGGATGACACCAAGCCCGCCGATGTGTCTGATCAAAACGCTGCTGCCGGGGTCCCCGTCAAGACTGAGGAGCTTACTGAGGCTCCCAAGGAAGACGCTGCGGCTGCCGAACCTGCCAAGGAGACTGCCAAGGATGACTCCAAGGAGGAGTCCAAGTAAAAGCTCGCCTGTTTCCGTTGAGCGTCTATTGTGATACCCGGAGGAGCAGTGCTGCAACACTCTCCACTCTTGTTTTGGTGCGAAAGCCTGTCCGTCTCTTTAGATAGTACCCATAATACCATAGGAAGCTCCAGTTGCTCTGAACAAAAGTTTCACATTGCTAAGCCGAATTGGGTGAACGTACAGCGTGATAAACTCGTAATCGAGAATCAAGATGTTACCCATCTTCAAATCTTATCATCAAAATTGGCTTCTATGGATACCTTGGTAGAGACCACGCATCCCATGTGCCTGAAATTGGTCATTTCGTAAGAACGCAAATATGTCGACTTGGTCCATTATGGCGTTCACGGCTGGATCCCTGGGATAGTAGAAGCTCATTCGGACGGCTGCAAGAACCACAGACGCAGTTTCACTCTTATCGCCCAGCTTCCGCCGCAAATTGATCGGATGGCCGCCGGAGTCACTGGACTTGCCGCAGTGAACACCCTAATCCTCACTGTTCCTGTTGCAAGTGAAGTGTTTTGGTGCTCAGAATGTGACGGGTCTTTTCTTCTCTATTCCACGACGTCCAATTCTGATTTACCCTCTCAACCACGCCTCCCGTCGCTTCACGCTGAACCCTCCCGATCGTCCATCCGCGCAATCCCCGTGCCCTTCACTGTTCCACCATGTCCGTCTGGAATCCAGACAATATACGCGATGTCGCCGAGTCTGTCGGTATCAACAATCTCAACCATGATGTGACCGAGAATCTTGCGCGCGACGTCGAATACCGCGTTGCGCAGGTGCTAGAGGAGGCACTCAAATCGATGCGCCACGCGAAGCGCACCATCCTCACCACCCAAGACATCTCTCTTGCGTTGCGAAACCTCGATGTCGAGCCTCTCTATGGGTACGAATCCCTGCGTCCTCTGCGATTCGGTGAGGCTTCATTGGGGCCTGGACAGCCCCTGTTCTACGTTGAGGATGAAGAGGTGGATTTCGAGAAGCTGATCAACGCGCCCCTACCCAAGGTTCCTCGCGAAGTAACTTTCACTGGTCAGTCTATACTCCTTTACGATTGTACAATGATGGCGACTAATCTTCTTTCTTGTCTACAGGCCACTGGCTCGCCGTGGAAGGCGTGCAGCCCTCGATTCCCCAGAATCCTTCTTCGTCCGACTCTCGCAATCTCGAACTTACATCGAAGGGACCAAACGCCAATTCTACACTGGCTGCCATGAGCGGTACTGGAGATGTAACCGTAAAGCCGCTGGTGAAGCATGTGCTCTCGAAGGAATTGCAACTGTACTTTGAGAAGGTGTGCAGCGCTATCTTGGATGCGAACAGCGAGGAATTCCGAACATCCGGATATTCCAGTCTGCGCGAGGACCCGGGCCTGCACCAGCTGGTTCCATACTTCAATCAGTTCATTGCTGAAAAGGTCACTCATAACCTCAACAGCATCTTCACCCTCACCCAGGTGATGCACATGGCCGAAGCCCTGGTGCAGAACTCATCACTCTACGTCGACCCTTATGTGAGTTTATCCCTATTTTATTTCTTTGTCTGAACGACACTGACATGGCCCTAGATCCCCTCCCTTGTACCTTCTATCTTGACCTGCCTGATCGGCCGGCAACTCGGTAACACCCCCGATCTGGCCGAGCAATTCGCGCTGCGCGACCTCGCAGCCAGCCTTCTCGGACACATCGCGAAGAAATACTCCCACTCCTCCCACATGCTCAAGCCTCGTCTCGTGCGATCGTGCCTGAAGACCTTCCTAGACCCGTCCAAGCCATTTGGTTCCCACTACGGAGCCGTGATCGGAATGCAAGCCGTGGGCGGAGCGGAGGTGGTGCGAGTGCTGATTATCCCCAATCTCAGCGACTACGCCAAATTGCTCAGCGACGGTGTCGAAGATTCAGCTCGTCGACCAGCCGCCGAACGCGTTCTGAACGCCCTCGTGGCCGTGCTGACGTCGCTGCTTGCTGGCCAGCCTGCCTTGGCGAATGGACATCCTGCAGCTGTGACTGATGAATTGCGGTCTAAACTGACCGAAAAAGTGGGCGATCTGATCGCGACTCGCATTGCCGAGGCCAACGAAGTCCAATTGGCCCATTGCATCCTGGAAGCCTAGAGGCTCAGTTTTATTTTTTTTTTTTTTTAATTTTTATTTTGCACCTCTTTCTTTTTGCTCCTGTGTATCTTAAAACATGTTCCAATGGCGTGAAAGGGGTGGCAAAGAAACTTGATGTGATTCAATATTCACGAAAGGATCAGGACGTTCCATATTCCTGTCGATTGCAAAGTGTATGGTAGACTGTATTCGCTCTTGAGTCGGCGTTGAGGAGGATCCCTGGAGTAGCTATGACAATGACGTTTCCCATGGCGGATTCTAGGCCCCGCGATCGAGGTATGTAATTACTCAACTCGACCGGTTTTCCATAAAAAGAGGTGCTCGGGACTCCAATTGTCGAACCCCGCGTGCGGACCAGCCTATCGCGGCGGTTCCCGTCGTCGATCGTCGCGCTCCGCCAGGCACCAACCTTCGGTACCTCCCAGCCGTACTTTCCCCGAAGAGGTACTTCCACCCCCCAGTTCTGCCGCTCCTCACCGCTCGTGTGAGGCCCGATTCAGATTGCCTTCGCGTTCACTTTGCCTTTTCCTCTTCTTTTTTTCGCTCTGTTCAGAATTCGTTGTCTTCTACTCGAAATCTCTACCTCTCTCGTGCTGCTCTTCCGGTGTGTAACGTGTCCCCAGTTCCGGTCGTCAATTCGACTGCAGGCGAACACCACTAACGGAGGCGCTCATTCCCTGATGTCAGATTTTGATCGCGCCCCACGAGCCCGGGCCCACAGATAAAATCGCTCATTACCAACGAAAACGTTCAGTACGGCAAACATTTTGCAGCTGTCACCCCTCCTCTCGAGGTCTTCAAATCGACTACCGGCGGAATTTTTGACCAACTAAACCCGAGAGAGCAAGCCCTGATCCGTCTCGACCTGCGCCCGGAGAAATCAATTGCACTCGGGCACTAGACTTGGGCTTCTGCACAGTCTGACCGACATTCGCGTGTCCATTTTTTTCTTTGCCCCTCACGAATGTTCACGATTGTGGCCTCGCGCGACATCGTGCAATACTAAGTCGGCACTTTCTTGCCCGCCTTCTATGAGCCCGAAGGTTCTTCTGCGATTCCTGTCCAAGCCTGCGAAGTACGTGTGCTATGCATATTCTTATGGCCCCATTGTTTCTTGTCCTACAACAATCTGCAACATGCAGATCGTGTTCCCGTTTGGCTGTGATAGATCCGAACGGACCACAGCACTTGCTTTTGTACAAAAGCAATTGGGTCTTGACGATTTCCCCCCCTTGCCTTTTACTTTCTACCTTTTCTATCTTCCGAGCTCCATGGTCGTTACTGACTTTGCTTTCCCGCTCCAGGCCTAGATAACACGACTCACGCAAGTCGTTCTCCGCCACCACCTTTTCCCACTACCTTCTACCAGAGCAGATACTCTCGTCTGCTAGACCCGATACTTTCACCGGTATCGGTATCTTCCAGCACGAGGGTACCGGACTGATCGTCACCATTCCTTGTACGATCTTCTTCCTCGCCTTCGCGTTTCTCCCTCCCTAGCGGCCCTTCAGGTCTGTTCGGGTTTTACATCTCGCTGGTCTGTCAGCCAGTTATTTTCTGTCCCAAGGGCCTTCTCTTCTCAGACGGGCACCGCCCCCTTGTTCGTCTGGGTAAGTAGACAGTGCTTCTAAAGCCTTTTGTCTCCATCACACGGTTCCTAGGGCGGTCCGACGTCTCCTCCACCTTCTTCATTCCGTTCAGTGTTCAAAAGGTTCCAGCCTCGGCTGCATCATTACACGGAAATGGTTTACGTCGGTATTCCGAAGAATTACACCACCTCGCCGTCCTCGTTTGCCGGGACGCCTTCTCTGACCATCAACTATGAGGCCACTCAGGACCTAGACTCCACCAATGCCTTCGAAGGTTAGTCAACATCACCATGCTATCGAATATGCACAATTACTAACCAGCTCTCAAATCCAGGTCCCGAAAAGCTTCTCGAGGTGTGGTTTGCGCCATCGGCCTCTGAGCTCGGCCCTGCTGGTCCTGAGGGCCTAAAGAAGGTCCCCAGCGACATCTGGAAGGACATGCTCGACCTTGTCAACTGCCAAGTTCTCTCCATTGTCTCCTCCGAGGACGCCGATGCCTATCTGCTGTCCGAGTCTAGCATGTTTGTCTGGCCACACAAGCTGATCCTGAAGACCTGCGGCACCACTACTCTGTTGTCTGGTCTCCCTCGCATCTTGGAGATCGCTGCTCTGTTCGCAGGCTTCCCGCGCGCCACGGCTCCCGCATCTCGCGGAATTACCATCGCTGCGGCTCCCTACCGGGTCTTCTACAGCCGCAAGAACTTCCTGTTCCCTGACCGTCAGCGCGGCCCTCACCGCAGCTGGCGTGATGAAGTTCGTACCATGGACAAGTTGTTCCTTAATGGCAGCGCCTACATGATCGGCAAGATGAACGGCGAGCATTGGTACCTCTACCTGACTGAGCCTCACACTCTGCTCACCCCACCGGCGAGCCCTCAAGAGGAGGTAGAATTTGTTGAAACCGAGACCAAGGTCCTCGAATTCCCCAAGAGCGCACCTGTCTCCGCCGACTGTGACGAGCATGATGAGACTTTGGAGGTTCTGATGACTGATTTGGACGAGGAGAATGCGAAGCAGTTCTATCTGGACAATGCCACTGCTGTGGCCGAGAAGCGCTACCGCAACTTTGACAAGGAGGAAGGTGTTGAGCATTTGGATGTTTTCAGCAACTGCTCTGATCCAGATGACATGGACATGAAGGACAGCGGGATCTTGCCGCCGGAACTTACCACGGAGGGTCATGCTCTCGGTACTGTGGTCTCGGAATCGTGCGGTCTCTCGGACGTGTACCCCAAGGCCAAGTTCCCCGATGCGCGCATCGATGCGTACCTCTTCACGCCCTGTGGCTTCTCCGCCAACGGTGTTGTGCCTGCTCCGGAGAACAAGGGACCGACCCACTACTTCACCGTGCATGTCACCCCCGAGCCGCACTGCTCATACGCGTCCTTCGAGACCAATGTGCCGCACTCTCAGAATGGCCAGACCACGCACGACATTATCCAGCAGGTTGTCAACATCTTCAAGCCTGGTCGTTTCAGCATCACCTTGTTCGAGACCAAGCCCTCTGCTGAGGAGCTTGATGCCGACGTGAACGGTTTCCACGAGGCCGCTCACTCGCAACGCCAGGCTTTGCGCCGCAGCCCCAAGATGGAGCATGTCGAAGGCTACCGCCGTGTCGACCGTATTGTGCACGATTTGAATGGCTACGATCTTGTGTTCCGCTACTATGAGCGCAACGACTGGAAGGGGGGCACCCCGGATCGGAGAGAAGTTCTAAAAGCTCTACCTCTCGTTGAGCTCTTCGGACTCCCGCCAGTTTTACTCTCCTCTGGCCGGCCTCTTCCAGTTATTGTGCTAGCCCGTCGATTATACTCGACGTATTTGCACAGCTTTTTATCTTCTCAACTTTAAGTTCTCTTTATGTGTACTTTGCCCCTTCCTGTCTTTACATCATAGGCATCATTGCATATTTATGCACCAAGCGTCTCGTTCCCTTATTGATGCTTCAGCTGGACTCCATCAGCGATTTTCGGGGCTTTTTTCCTGTGACTTTTCCAGCCATTCTCTTTTCATAATGCACTTTTATGTTATTATTTGCCATCAAACCCTTTTTTACCCAAGTAGAGAGACTGTATGGTAACTTATAAACGCCAATTAGTCGAATATGCCGAGTTCGCTTCAAGCTGTAGATACCCTGGCCATAACGTTGTACCTATTATCTGAATACAGAAGGCGGTGACGGGAGGGTCGCGGATTGGTGGCAGCTCGCGGTATCGGATTGACCTTCACTATATCGCGCGACAGTGGACTTTCGGTTTACCGAGCAGCTGGCCATCACCCTACACCGTTGTCTGAAATTCGAAATTTAAGTGAACCGATACCGGATACTTCCTCATCTCCTGCTACACCGATGTTGCTCTCGATCTCCTGAATCCGGCTCCGCAGCAGTGAAACCCGCGCGCCCGTGTCTCCTTCCATCTTTCGTCACGTCTCATTCAATAGAACGGATTCGACCTTGACGGAACCCACTCCTCCCAGGAGTTAACATTCACTTCGAACGAACTCTTAAAAAAATACCTAGGCCTTCCCACCGTCAAGATGTCCTCACCACCGCCCTACCAACAATCGCCCAATCCTTTAAAGCGGCCTTCCATTTCTTCAGTCTCCTCGCAACCGGTAGGAAAGAAAGCGCGCGTGCACCCACTCCGCCAAACTTCCTTCCCAGCGAACATGGACACAGCGGAGCGCAGCTTCGGCGCAACCAGCGATGCCGGCAGCGTGACAGGAAGCTATACCGGAAGCATGGGTGGAACAAGCGCGGACGGTGTCTTTGCGGGTGCAGCACGAGGCAAGAAGCGCGGTCGCAAGAGCAAGGCGGAGAAGGAGCGCGAGCGCGAGCGTGAGGATGCGCTGAGTTCCCGAGCTGGCGATACAACGCGGATGGGATCGGTTGATGCCGAAGGTTCTGTGAGGGGCGGTATGGGAGGCGGCGGCGGCGCAGGAAATGCGGATGACGATGACGACGATGACGATGATGAGGGAGAGCTTTTGGGTCGAGAAGAGGGTACCACTGATACGGAGGCCGAGAAGAAGAATCTTGCGTATGATGTCCCTCTTACTACGAAAGGATTTGACCAAGTAACTAACTGGAATTTTTTTTCAATGTACAGGATCCTGGTGGATGCATTCAATCGTGAACAATCAGATCGATACAACTTGTTCAAGCGGGCTAAGCTTCGAAAAGAGTCGCTCCGTCGCATTGTCAACCACGCGCTCTCACAGTCTGTTCCGGCTAGCGTCGTCACGACCGTCAATGGCTTTACCAAAGTTTTCGCCGGTGAAATCACCGAGAAGGCACGAACCATCCAAGCTGAGTGGGCGGATGCTCACGATCTCGCCGCCCGTCACGCTTTTGAAGCCGAGGAGGCAGCTGCCGAACAGGTCGCTCAAGCTCGAGCTGACGGTGCCGCTGCGCAGTCCAAGACAGCGACGCCTACACAGTCGGGGACTCCCATCCCGGGGCCGGGCTCTGAGTCTGCTATTAATAATGGAGTCAAGAAAGAGCCATCTGACCCAAATCTCGCCCATATCTCAGCAGGAAGCCCTGCCCCCGCCCGGCCTCGCCAGGAATTCCGACCTCCTCCTAATCCCCACCGCGGCCAACTTCTTCCCTCGCATTTGCGTGAGGCGGTGCGACGCATCAAGCGTGACGGTGAAGGCGGCGGCGTTGGCTATTCGGGACTGAGTCTGGAAAATCTCGGTGTTAGAGGTGCTTTTACATGGAATTCTGGCAGTGTCGGTGGTCGCAGACTCTTCCGTTAAAGGCACTACCGGGCTGTTCTCATTCGCTGTTTTCTTTTGTTTCATGACACAAAACTTGATACCATTGATTTTATTGCCAGCTTCTGCTATGTGCCCCTTCTGTTCAATATGAGTGTTCCAGTGGCGTGCTACATTCCATACTGCTATTTATCGGCACCTCGGCTGGTGTACTACGTAGCATAATTCCAAATTTAGAATGCACATTCCAGTGCATCTGATTCATCTGTCGATCTAGGAGGCCAGCACTCCTTGGCAAGGAACAGACTCGCATGGAGTGGAAAAATGTCCAATTCTCATCCTTCCAGGAACAAGCAGCAAGCTCTAATCTATCCCAAACAAGACTATGTCAACCCCCTCAGAGATGCTATCCGAAATCAGGGTCCAGGGTCCAACCCCACAATCCCATATAAGCTCACGGCCGAATCCAGATAAACTGCCCAGAGTGGATCGCCCAGCCCAATAAGCAGATCGCCGCCCGCTGGGCTAACCCGGTCTGGTCCATAAAATATTAAAATGTAGTATGTTACTTGCTGCAAGGGCCAAACACCACCCGCGTCCTTCGAACCTTCTGCATGGCAAGCCCTCACCCTCCTGGCATACCAATCCCATCGACGACGCGATACCCCTCGCTCATGACGATGTCCATAAACACATCCAGCCGGCTCTAGCCCGCGTAGATATGACTTGCACTGGGCTCTAGATCGCGCTATCGTAGCCCTAGAGGGGTGTTCGTTATTTCTCGATGTATTATTTACATCGGGAACAGAGCCCTTCGGCAGGTTTTCGAAGTTTGTCTGTGTCGCGTCAGAGCCTGCTTCTTCTGTAGCCCCTTCTTTCTTGGCGGATTGGTTCTTCCAGCAGGAGGATATTCCTGTACACACTATCTCTTCTATTATCTCCGCCCCTTTGAGAGGGAGGGGAAGCTATTCCTTTCTCAGCGTCAGTCCTTACGCACTTGGGGACTCACTTCTCGCAGCATCACCCGCCTCCCTCGACGACTTTCTTCCGCCGGTTTGGCCGCTCTTGATACCATCAGCTTCGACACCTTCTTCACGCCATAAATGATTGTGACTTGACTGATTCAATTGGGACCAGCCGTCACCATGGCGTATTTCCAGGCCTCCCACCTGTACACTCGTTTGCGAGACAATCTCCCCACGCCATCTATGCCCGCTCCGATTTCTGCCGTCATTCTGGGGAACCAAGGAGGCACGTCGACCAAAGGCGACCCGCGCAAAAGTGTCAAATGGATTGACGTATGTGAAATCTTGGTGAAGATGAGTTCTATACATTAACGACATGCGTTCTGTTTCTAGGGCCTCCGCGGAATCGCTTCGTTCATCGTAATCCTCACCCACCTCGCTCGTGGCTGGGACTACGAACTTTTCTCCCCGAGAGACAATGAAGATGCAACACCTCGAATTCTACAATGGCCGATTCTACGCATTCCATGGCAAGGTCGAATCGGCGTCACAATATTTGGCTTTCTCACTGGGTACGTTTGCGCCTTGAAGCCACTGAAACTATCCCGAGGAGGCGATATCATGGGCTCCTTTACGACTATTTCGAAAAGCGCATTCCGCCGACCCCCGCGCCTGATCTTCCCTGCGGCAATTGCTATGGCTATCTCGTGGACCGTTGCCCAGTTTGGTGCATTCACTGTTGCCAATCGATCAGATTGTTGGTGGTGCCGTTATGCTGCTCCGGAAGTGGAGGATTCGCTTTGGAAGGAGATTATTCGATTGGGCGAGAACTTTCTGTCCGTTTGGACCACTAAATACATGGTCTATGATGACCACCAGTGGGCTCTTTTGCCTCTGCTTGAGACATCGATGCTGATTTATCTCTTGCTATTTGCCACCATGTTCATGCGATTCCGATACAGGATGGTGGTTTACATCGGCATGATTTTATACTTCCATCAAGATGCTGCACCTGATACAGGTAAGGATCTCTTTTTTTTTTTTGGAACCATTCTCATTTCAAAAATGGAACGACTGACATAATTCGTACAGAAACGTTCCAAATGCAAGCTGTCTATGGCATGCTACTCAGCGACATGTCCTACAACGCAACGGTTAGAGGCTGGATCGAGAACCACCCATACGGTCGCAAGATGATTTCCATTCCACTAACGATATTTGGACTCCTCGTTGCTTCATATCCAGGCGAGCACCCAGAATGGGCATCATGGTCTGATATCATGTTCAAGGCGTCCGAGTACATTTTCCCACCAGATGTCAATATTGGAAAACGCTATTCAGCCCTCGGACTTGACATGATGATTCTCGCAATTTACGTATCACCTTCTACGAAGGAATTTCTCTCGAATCGCCTGCTGCTCTGGCTCGGAAAACAAAGCTTCGCGGTTTACCTCGTTCACGGCACCTTGCTGCGTGTGGTGCTGGTTTGGATGCTTTATGGAATCAGTGGTCAGCCCTGGGAGGGAGGCGAGGCTGCGACTGAGGATGATCGAGAGTGGTTGCATCTACGCCCGCCGTGGGTCGTATCCATTTGTATTCCCATTTGGATCGGAATTGTTTATGCCTGTGCAGCGGTGTGGACTGCATACGTCGATACATTCTGTGCATCGATGACGCAGAAGCTTGAGAGGGCTGTTTTCGAGGAGGACGAAAAGGCTGCGTTGCCTTTGCCCTCTACTTCGGTCCCTATGCGCACAACATGAAGACCGCCGACAGTTACATTTTCTGTTTCATGTACACTAAAGCTGTGTATATTGTTCTGTAACTGGATTGGAATACGACATACCGTTGTGATCTTAATCTCGCTTACTTGTTTCTACTAATACGTAGCACTTTTTCCAGTCACCTCTATTGCAAGTCAAAGCTAATATACACTAATTGTGGTGGAGTGTGGTTGAACGTAGATCTAACCCTGGAATACATGAAAACACAAATGCCAAGCACAGCGCCATAATTTACACTTTATACATGCTGATAGAGATCACTTCCGGTTTTGGGACTGCTGCTGTTTGGCAGCGTCCTGATGCCGCTTCAGAGAAGCCTGGGCCTTGTCCCGCTCATTTCGAAGGGCTTGCATTTGGGCCTTCCGACGAGCATGGTTGCGCTCCGCGCGACGGTACTCATCGAGGGACCGCTGCTCCTTCTCATATTCCTCTGCCTTCCTTCGCTCAGCATCAGTGAGACGCGGCGGCGCAGCGGGGGAGCCATCAGCATTCTTGGCTGGACCCTGGCCCATCTTTTCCCGCATAGTGTCATTGACCTCACCCGCCACCTTCTTGAAATGGCTACTGACGCCGGACATCATGCTGTCGATTTTGCTGACTTCTTTCGGCTCTGCAGGTTCGGAAGCGTTCTTGTATTCCTCCCTCAGTTGCTTTTGGCGCTTGTTCACGCGCTCCTGAAGCTCCGCCAGGTAGTTTCTAGTCTCCGCTCCAGCTGCAGAATTAGCAGTGACTTTTCTAGGAATGGTCATGCCCAACATCGTGCGGATGGTTGTGTTATTGATCACATAGGCCTGGGCAAGGGCGAAAGCACCAGTGGCACAGAAGTAGAGCTGAAGGGCGCCTGGCATGGTCGCGATGAAGGCGAAAGAAAGCGTCGGCAGACCTATCAGTATAGTCTTGCCCATACTTGTATTGAACATGTCCGAGAGGCCGGTCTCGCCACCGCGCTATTATGATCGACGTTAGTTGGGTTATATAGCTCAGTCAAACATGGGCAAATCACAAACCTTGAATGTAAAGTACATCATCATTGAGCTCAGCGCCGGCAGAATATAAAGCGGGTCATGCACTGTAAGATCTTTGATCCAGAGCAGACTTTCGTCCAGCAAGGCCGGAACGGGAAGAGAGCACATGCCTCTCACAACTCGGAAAGTACCGAATCCAAGAGGGATCTGCAACATGGAGACAAGACTCTTCCAAGCACTGACACCATGTTCCTTGTTGAGCTGCGACAGCTCGGCTCTCTTCTTCTGCATTTCAATCTGGTTATTCTCCTTCATAGCGCGCGTCATCTCCGCTCGGAGAGGCTCGCTCTGGGGTTTCATGTTGTGCATTTTGGCGGCGTTGTCCGAGGCATCAAGCATAGGTTTGAGCAGCGCGAGGCGAACAGCGACACCCGCGCCAACAATACTAGCCCACCATGGCAAACCACCCCAGATGTGGATATGCTCGATCAACCACTCGATCATCGACGAAGGACCGATGCCATAATCCAGTCCAAGCTCCTTCAGGTATCCAAGGTGCTCGGGGATCGAACTGATATCAGAAGAGAGGAGGTCGGTGGCCTGCGATGCTCCGTCCGACGCAATGGGTTCCGAGGTAGAAGCAGGTGTCTCGCTGGAGGAAGTCGAGTTAAAACGGACAGCAGCCGGTCCAGCAGCAATGGACGCGGTCCGCCAGGGAGCATTTCCAGAAAGACCTGAGGCCAATTGGCCCGGTCGGGTGGTAATTCGCGAGTGCTGTGATCGGAAAGTCGAGATCTGGGCAGGGAATCAGTCAATTTCGATGTTCGACGGGTGATGCCAGGAACGAGACTAACCGATCGATAGGATCGAGGCACTGCGGTCAGCCGTTGCTGCGCAAATACGGCGGCCGCACTGGGCCCTTTCAGGCCGGCAGCTCCCATCATTTTGTGGTTATAACGAACGTAGATCGGATTGCGGTAGCGGAGAGTAGAGTCTCCTGCGTTTGTCGGGGAGACTTTTTCTGCCGGGCGGCCAAGACGGGTAAACAGCCGTCGCAACTGCGGGTTCAGACTGCGCGAGATACATGGGGTCATTCAGCGTACAGCTCGCTACCAGGGGATATTTGGTTTTATTCTTTCAAAAATTCGCGTATTTTCCAGTTCACCAAGCGCCATCTGAGTACTCTATGTACATGAAGAAAAAGAAAAAGAAAAAGAAAAGTCCATGTAACGGGGTACGGCAGGTATCACTCAAATCAAAAATATGCCGCTTTTGTATTTCCCAGGCGAATGCAGCTCTTGGGACTTCGCAAAAAAGACGTGTTGCAATATATGAGGTGGCTGAGTGAATCAACAATGTTCACTCCAGAGAGGCTGTATCGTTCAAGATCCTACGGCGCTCTGACGGAAGCTCGCGAATCTCGACACCCGGGCCCACGGGGTGTGCACGGCGATAAGTCGGGAAGATCTGAGAGTGATTTACCGTTAATGGATGAACAAATCGAATAGGATATGATGTTGTATCTATATGCGACGTACCTTGGTATTCGACCATCCCAGGCGGAAAGCCGCTTCATGGGCGAACAGTTCGCCGAATCCCAGCATCAGGCCGTTCACGAAGGGAAGGAATAAATTGATCGCAGCACCACGCAGGAGACCCCAGATGCTAGGAGGCTGGTAGAGGATCATAGGTGCACTAGAACTGGAGCTTGATGGAGACTCCGACTGTGTCGAAGTCATCTCGTTGTTTGCCGAGTAGTTTTCCGAATCGGAGGGAACAGCGACGGCGGAGTCAAAGAGCTCGGTTCGCGAGCCAGCAGAGTGGGAGGCCATGACCACAGAAGGATAACAGGTATTGCGAGGGGTCAACAACGGAGATCGAGACGGCGAGAGGCACGGGATGGTTAACCTGGGACCCGCCATGGAGGTGTTCCTCTGTGGGTCGGATTAGGTAAGCGATATTGCTTGGTTACTGCTTCAGGGCCTTGAGACGGGGAAGAGGCTAATGGCCAGATCAGAGGTGACAATGTTTGAGGTGTAATCCACGGTACATTGTGTAATAGCATCTTTCTCTTTACTATGGCAATAGATAGTTGGTATATTGCAAACCGCCACGTTTCAATTGAATAACTACAATACCCCCTTTCTCACAGCTTATACCTGGGCATCGCGTCTTAGCAGGCATACTCTAATGCAGTATAAGGGCATGTGTTTGCGTTGCATATTATAAGGAACCTTCTCAACATCCTTGAGATTTCTCAAGCTCGGTGCCGTGCTCTACCTGTCAGGCTTCTCGGAATCCAAGGTAAAGTAGTGGGATGAGAGCGAGACAACGTCTGAACTGAGGAAAATACTTCACATTCACATGTCTTCTTAGCAGAGCCAGGAAATTTCACGTTGCTCACACTTCTAAAATGGAGTCACATATATTTAAATAGTAGCACTGGTAATATGTGATCACATAGTTGTGGAAACACTGCGAGGTGTTTGTTTTGGATAGGTGAATACACTACACTAGTGTGCACGCATAGTTATATACTTCCCAGGCCACTCAAGACCGAGCTCTAGCAAAGCTGTGAATTCGAGGCCGGAATGTACTATCATGCCTAAATAAATGTGTACAAGCTCAGTTTCCCCCTAAATACCCGTATCTAATTTTGATCAATCATGAATGGAAGAAAATGCAAAAAGTGTTGAGGCACACTACAGTAATGGCCGTTGTCGGCCTCAGGCGTCGACCGGAAGATCCTCCGCTCCGGCTGACCAATTGCAGTGACGTACCTGCCCGCGGCTGTTTAGCTGGCTCATCCATCACTGCTGGCTGTCTTCTCCAAAACACCTCTTCGTCACATCACACAACCTGAAACACCTGTTTTATTTTCCTTGAAAACTATTGCGAAACTCGAACCTGCTTACCGTTGAATCTAGAGCTATCAACAAGCTCGAACATGGACCACAACCCCGCAGAGCACGATGAGGTCGTATCTCAGTTCTGTGCTATGACAGGCACACAGCCTGAACAGGTAAGATAACAAACTCCACAGAACACTCACATCAGTCGCCTTACGTACGGATGTCTTTTTCTAGGCCCAGCAATACCTGGCAGCCAACCACGGCGACATCGAAGCGGCTGTAACCGAGTTCTTCGCGGAGCAAGATGAGGCCTTACAGGAAATGAACACAGGCGGTGGCCGACAACTCGGCACTGAACAATCTTCTAATGCACCTGGAGGAGGCCGTACACTGGGTGGAGGTGCTGCTACAGCTACTTCGGCTGCTCCGGAGGCTTCGTCATCTTCCCGCCTCTCGGCACCCAAAAAGAAGTTTGCGACACTGGGGGATTTTTCTACGGGAGACGGCGGCCACGACTCGTCGGATGACGATGACTCGGTGGATCAAGATTTCTTTGCGGGAGGAGAGAAGTCCGGACTGGCTGTGCAAAACCCGGACGATCTCAAGAAGAAGATTCTCGAAAAGGCTCGACGGTAAGCTGTGGAACATCGAACTAGTGATCTATGACTCTGGTGCTAATTTCTGAGCGAATAGGGCCCAGCCCCCGCCTTCAGACGAACCTCAATCGCGTCCTTCTCATTTCACCGGCACCGCGCGCACCCTCGGCGGCGACGACGCCCCAAGCCGTGTAGTTGAAGACCTGGCCGGCCCTGCACCAGAGCGTGCCCAGCGCGTTCAGCGAACCCTCCACTTCTGGGCCGATGGATTCTCGGTTGACGATGGTGATCTTTATCGATCCGACGATCCTCGTAACGCCGAGATTCTTGAGGGTATCCGCCAGGGTCGCGCCCCTCTGACGATTATGAATGTTCAGGCAGGACAGGAAGTGGACGTTGAATTGAAGCAACACGAAGAGAAATTCACCAAACCGAAGCCCAAGTACAAGCCCTTCTCTGGCGCTGGCCAGCGTCTTGGAAGCCCGACTCCTGGTATCCAGAGCCAGCCATCTGCACCCCCCGCCGCTCCCGCCCAGTCGAGTGGTGGCCCCCCGAGCCCCAGGTGGATGAATCGCAACCCGCAGTTACTCTTCAAATTCGCCTGGGCGACGGAACTCGTCTGACTTCTCGTTTCAACACCACTGCGACAATGGGCGATGTCTATTCATTCGTTGCTGCCGCATCCCCCGATAGTCAGAGCCGCTCCTGGGTGCTAATGACTACATTCCCGAGCAAGGAACTGAACGACCGGGCTGTCACCCTTGGTGACCTGCCCGAGTTCAAGCGCGGAGGCGTGGTTGTTCAGAAATGGACCTAGAGCGCCATGTCATTTGCTCTACTTGCCGTCGGGAGTCACGAAAACGAGTTGTCGCTGGATAGATCTCCACGGACGCTTAATGATACACGCAGTGCACACAAGACGTGAAGCACATTAAATCTAGGTAGACTATATTGATCTTAGTAATAAGAGAATTCTACCCAATGATCCATGTTCCAATCTCGTAGAAGCGTCTCATTTGTCCATAACTAGACGGTCGTTGTTTTAGTCAGAGGGCGATTGATAAGCAATCCGAACATCGGCCCCCACCTCTACATTTGAACCTTAACAGGATCCCTTCTGCTTTTCTCCAATTTTCCGCACCAATATTGACTGCGCAAAGATGCCTCTCGACGGGGTGAAGAATATCGTCCTAGTAGGTCTACCCTAGCTTGCAGAATGCGCGCCTTGCCGAAGACTTCGAAAGCAACGCCACTGCAGACTTTGCCCCTCACCAGCCTCTTATCGATAACGAAGGCGCGAATGCAAGTCTTGCGCGGCATAATTCACTTGACGATGTGCCTGAAGGATTACAGAGCTAACTGAGAGGGATGATAGGTCCTTTCCGGCAAAGGAGGCGTCGGCAAATCCTCAGTGACCCTCCAACTCGCGCTGGCGCTCTCTCTTCAAGGCAAATCCGTCGGAATTCTCGATATCGATTTGACAGGCCCTTCAATCCCGCGACTAGTCGGTCTCGAAGGCGCAAAAATAACGCAGTCGCCGGGAGGATGGCTTCCAGTTGCAGTCCATGATGCCGCGCAGCCAACAGATGCGACCTCTTCATCCTCATCACATCCCCGTGGCTCTCTCCGATGCATGTCCCTCGGTTTCCTTCTCCGCGATCGGGGCGATGCCGTTATTTGGCGCGGCCCCAAGAAAACAGCTATGATTCGCCAATTTTTGTCCGATGTGGCCTGGGGTTTGACAGACTATCTTCTCATTGATACGCCTCCTGGTACCAGTGACGAGCATATCGCTTTGGCGGAGCAGCTTTTGACACTCTCCACGGCGGATGCGGCACTTGCGGCACAGAATAATATGCCTAGACTCACGGGCGCGGTGCTCGTAACGACACCCCAGGCGGTTGCAACGTCGGATGTACGCAAGGAAGCGAACTTCTGTGTCAAAACGAGTATTCCTGTGCTGGGTGTTATTGAAAATATGTCTGGATATGCCTGCCCTTGCTGCGGGGAGGTCAGCAATCTTTTCTCCAGTGGTGGCGGCGAGGTCATGGCGCAGCAATTGAGCATTCCTTTCCTGGGCAAAGTGCCCGTAGATGTGAAGTTTGGGGAATTGGTCGAAGGCAAAATGGAGCCTGCGAGTGATGACGAAGATGAGGAAGAAGAGGACGAGGGGAAAGAAGCACAGCCTCCTGCCGAACCAGATTTGAGGCCACTCGTTGAACGATATAAGGACGGCTGGTCATATCCGCGATTTGAAGACTTTGCGAAGACTATCATCGGAGGCGTGCAACATACCGATCGGACATCTTAGAGCATTCGCTTGGAATGCGACTGAAAAGTTTGTCAGGCCTGTTGTTTACAATATCCAACTTATACTATTACATCGCATTGATTCAGGCGTTGCATGTGGATATCTCTCCATTTGTTTCCATTTCAAAATTACCCCGTTCTTACCATATTGAATAGCCTATGACCTACTTTATACCGGGCTCCTTGCCCGGTCACCTATCCAATTAGCTGCCTCGTCACCTACACCGTAACTTGATGGCTAATGGCTCGGGGTAAAGAAACGGGTAAAATCGGTGCAGGTTATTTATGTGCAGAGCAGAATATCACATCTACCATTGTCCTTATGTGCCGCTCCAGGTAGGAGTTTGAATGTAAGTGCTATTGGATACCTGGAAAGCCAAGAACGGGCGGAGTGGTTCAGCAATCGTTTTCATTAAAAGACAACGTTAATTTGGAGGCGATTCCATCTTATAAGTATTATATGAACTTGCTAGAAAGAACCAATAAAAGGAATCATTGAATGAGACGACGCGTTCGTAAAATCGTTATAGTTCGGATCTATATCTGCACGACCCAGGCCGAGGTCCCGAAGTCAGATGGCACTATCATCGGTGGTTCGTTCAAGCATGGCGCGCAGTCGACTTTCAGCAGACTGCAGCGCCGGTTGAGATTCAGGCTCTGCCAAGCAAGCAGTCCATCTCAACCAGCCTAGCACAGAGCGAACCGCCTCTGGCGCATACCATGATGCTTTGGGCGCTGAGCGTGAAGGATGGGGATTGGGTAAGCTTGATGCAGACGACAGGGGTTCGGTAGAACTTTCCGGCCCATCTGCCTGTGCATCAAGATGCACTTCTAGAGAGGTCGCAATGCTCCGGAATTTGCCGTCCTCATGATCAGAGGTGCCATTTTTCGCCAGAAGATCTCGGCCACTCTGTGACTTGGAGAAAAATTCACGAGTCGGCTGCGGAACTGGAAGGTCTCCAACAGGAACAGCATCCAGCTGTGTCGCAGATCGTGATATATCCGCCTGTATGGAAAGGCCTAAGCCAGTGGTACCATCGTGTTCTCGCACAGAAGCAGCTTGCCGGAGACGTTCCAGATACCGATAGAAAGAGAACAGATGGATTTCTCGGCCCGGGTCCATCAGACCAGCCTCGCCATCAAAAATGGCTACTCCTTCATCGGCACGTCGTTCATCGGTCGAGCTGGCCTCTTCCACGGGCCCGAGGCCGCCGGGCGGAGCACGAATCTCGCCCAACGGTGCAATATGGCTTCCATATTCATTGGCAAGACTCAGTTTGCTGCGTCCACAGATCTCGGCGATCGAGTCCAATGTGCCGCGGATATCGGGCTCGATGGCCTGCAATATGCTCTCGATACTGAATTCCTTGTCTGCTGGGAGCGGCGGCCCCGACGGACGGGAGGCAGCCGAGCTCTTCGAGGTCGTGAATGGGAAGAGCCGACGAGGTGACATGGTCGATGGCTTGACAGCCGTGTCGTCTGCATTGCCGGAGTATGCGCGCACCAGGACCGGTTGAGAGGGTTGCGTTGAGGGTCGTTTAGAGTCAGTCCGAGGGTTGCTGTGATTGTTTCGAGACAAGTGCCGGAGATCTTGGTTCATTTGACGCAGGGACGTTGTGTGAAGAAGGGACTCGGGATCTGGTTCATCGGCTGCAGCATTGAAGGGGCGCCAGCTTGCATAGTGGGAGGGTCCTACATCGCCCGCCGGGGGCGCGTAGGGCGGAGACAGTCGGGACCATCCGTGTCGAGGGAATGACGACGAGGACATCCGACTGCCATCCCAGCGTGGGGCCTGGGCGTCTGGATCCATCGCTCACCAATGCGACACAGCACTATCTTCGCAGGACAGCGCGCGGAGGCATACCCCGCTTCGGTTATCTCGAAAGTCTGCAGGAGGCCACACGGCTACAACTCACGAGGAGAGGTGCATCCAAGTCGCAGGCGCGCGGTGCATGCGCTTCCTATGCGCTGGCAGCAAGTGAGTTGTGGAGGCCCGGGAGACATTTGGGGTGGAGGATTACTTTGGATGGAACCTCAAGGCGGTTTCGTCCCAAACAGACGCCAAGACTCGGCCACGTTAGGCTGGCCCGCTCCATCACTCCGCTGCATCTGCCACCTCGACTGCTTGTTGCTTGTTTGTTGTTGCGTGCAACGGCCATGAATCGGTTCCATGTATGACACCATATTTCCAAATCCACTTGCACATCTTCATGAACGCTAACTAATTCCGCCAGTTTGGTGACCCTGATGGGTCGGACTCCGACTCCGACTTCGACGAGGACCCCTCTGGCCTCCCCTTCCCCGAGCCGCTATCTCGAGTGTCCTTTCTGGCCCCTGATTTCGACCCGGCGACGTTTCTTTCATCCTTGACCAACCGACATCAGAGCCTGGAGGATTTGCGGCAAGAACTACGGAGTTTAGAGCAATCGCTGAACAAGGAACTATTGGATCTGGTCAATGAGAACTACCAAGACTTCCTCTCGCTGGGCACAGCTCTACGCGGAGGCGAGGAGAAGATTGAAGGTGTGAAAGTGGGCCTACTGTCCTTTCAACGAGACCTGCAGTCGATTCGGGACAAAGTGGAAGCTCGGCGACGAGAGGTGGATGGGCTGTTGAACCAGAAACGACAACTGCGCGCGCATGCAGACATTGGCAAGGACTTGCTTGACTATGCGGATCGGATGGAAGAATTGGAACATCGACTGATGATCAAGAATGCGTCGACTCCAGAGGAGAAGACAATGGACACCGATGAATCCGCCACCGAATCCGATTTTTACGATGGCAGCAGCGAGGATAGTGATGAAGAGGAGCTTGAAGATGGAGCTGCACCTGTGTCACTGAAACGGCTTGAACGCCATGTTCAGAAATATGTCGTCCTCACATCGATCGCTTCTCGGGTTGGTGAAAAGCACCCCTTCCTTCTTGCACAACAACCGCGCGAGAACAAAATCAGATCCACAGTGCTGTTGGATCTCAAGACTGCGCTGGAGCAGGCCAGCCAGGCCGTCGCCACGCGAGATAAAAGAACCATGGCGGTCTTGCGTCTCTACGACTTAATGGGCGAGGACGTGAGTGCAATTGCAGCACTAAAAAATTTGAAGGTATAGATCGCCCCAGCATCAAATACGGGCTGGAAATGCATAGCGTCGGCGTTCAGGTTTGTGGGAGTCTCTATTCAATAGAAATGATACCATGATACACCATGCCCTTTCCTAATAAAACAAAATCTGTACACGCCAATAGAAATATTAGACAGCAAATACTTTACACGCCGGTCAAGGCAGAGGTTTCGGGGGAGGCGTCGGTCTTAAACTCTCCATTCAGGCTGAAGCCGGGGCCATTAGAAGAGCTCAGGACCTATTGCACCAATCGTTAGCAGGTTATTCAAAGAGATCGCGACATAGCTAATCACGTACCACTTCGTAGATTTCCTTGTTGATACGGTCGTTAAGACCGGAGGCATCCTTCTTGATTTGCTCAATCGTTGTCCGCAGGTTGTCGCGCAATTGCTCCGGAGAGAATCCCAGTTGACCAATAGGAAGACGAATGACAGCATCACGCTCACGGTAGACGGTACCTCCGCGAAGATCCTCGACACGAGAAGCAACGTCTTCGACAACAGTACCGGCCTTGGCGCTGGGCATCAGGCCTCGGGGACCGAGGATACGACCCAGTCCAGCCTTGTTCAAAGCCGGAACACTGTCTGGGTGAGCCAAACACCGGTCGAACTCAATTATGCCTGCCTTCACAGCTTCAAAGACCTCCTCTTCGCCCACAAGCACTGCGCCTGCAGCGAGCGCATCCTTCGCTTGCTTCGAGTCCGGGGGACAGATAACACAGATGCGGGATTCTGTTTGGACGGCATGGGGAAATCGGATCATGTTTCGGATAACGGGACCATCTTTCCTCGTTCGCAAGCGAATGTGCGCCTCGTATTTCACAGATGTGGGATTGCGGCCGACCTCCAGGGCACGAATATAGCTGTTGTAGAAAAAACGTCAGAAACCCGAACCACCGAGATGCTGCAATTAGCCAGCGAAGAACAAATATCGGACTTACCGCATCGCATCACACAAAGCAAATTGCTCCATATCCTTCAAGCTCTTTTGCCTGAATTCCTGGGGCCCGCGGCGAGAAGTCTTGGCTGCTGCTTTCTTCCCCTTGCCCTTGGCTTGCGGATTGCTTCCCATACCCCGAACCTGACGAAAGGCCGGGAAAGCAGGGACAATGGTAGCCTCCCGGATCGACGATCGGCATGACGAGAGAATGCTGCGTGCCGCAGCGGGCAGTGTGACGCCGAGGGACGACATGGCTGGTGTTGGATGATCAGACGGAGATGTAACTGTTTTCTGCCGGCAAGCTTCCGGTGCCCGGATAAATGTGTGGCCGACTACCGATCGCGATAATGACTACCCCTCCGTCAAATTAATTTACCGTGGAGTCAAATTGGTTAATTCACACATCTTCCTGTTGTGCGAAATCCTACAAAATGACCCAATTTCAGCTTACCGTGGCCACCCGCGGGAACCACGCCGCTCTTCTCCCAGCTGTGCTCATTGCGACTTCTCTCAACGCCGCTCGTCCCGCTCCGGTTATCGATATTAATTATGAGGATACCGCGGTTTTGAGCGGGGGAGACAAGGCCATTGTCCAGCTCACTACCAGCGGAAAGTCTGTCATCGGCACTCTGGACTGCATCAACGAGCTCTGCTCTGCCTTCCCCTTCCTTTCCGGCAAGGATACCAAGCTCGCGAGTCACCCCCACCTAAGGACGCAATCTACATAGTATCTGACTCGAGTTTTTGACATAGGAGGCCGAATGGATTTCCCAGCTCGATTCCCTGGCTACCCTCGACTTCAAGGCGCTTGACCCTACCCTGCAGCGTCTTGATACCCACCTTCTTCTCCGTTCTTTCGTCTGCGGCTACTCTCTTTCGACCCCAGACATTGCGATTTGGGGTGCTCTGCGAGGCAACCGTGTTGCCGTTGCTGCTTTGAAGAAGGGCTCTCTCGTCAACTTGACACGTTGGTACCGTTTCCTGGAGGAGTTGTGTCCCTGGACCGCTGGTGCTGTTGATGCTCTGAACGCTGCCGCAAAGGAGAAGAAGAGTGCCAAGTCCAAGGAGGGTGCTAGCTACGATATTGCTCTGAAGAACACCGAGCAGGTTTGTCAATTCTGCAAATTGGCTTTCTTGTTGTGAACATAGCAAAACTAACCAAGAGCCTCAATGTAGGGAGTCGTCACTCGCTTCCCTCCCGAGCCTTCGTAAGTTGCATATTCCCTCCCTTGACGTGACAGAAGGCTAACTATCCGTTTTAGTGGATACCTGCACATTGGACATGTAAATTTCCTCTTAACTAATTGTCAAATACTGAACAGCATAAGCTAACTCTCTTCAGGCCAAAGCTGCTCTTCTCAACGACTACTTTGCTCATGAGAAGTACAACGGCACTCTTCTCCTGCGTTTCGACGATACCAACCCCTCCAACGAGAAGCAGGAGTTCCAGGATGCAGTTAGTTTCACCAGTTTCCCCAATCCTTTCGGAGAAGCTTGCTGACAATTTTATAGATCGTGGAAGACCTTGCTCTGATGGGCATCAAGCCCAACAAGGTGTCCTACACTAGCGACTACTTCGATGAGCTGTTAGTCTTGCAACCACCACTCCCAACCGGATGAGAATTCACTAACTCTTCCCAGCTATTCTTATGGTCTTGAGATCATTAAGGCTGGCAAGGCCTACGCCGATGACACTGACAAGGAGACTATGCAGGCCCAGCGTTTCGATGGTATCCCCAGCCAGCGCCGTGAGCTTACTCCCGAGGAGAGCTTGACTCATTTTGAGGAGATGAAGAAGGGCACCCCTGAGGGTCTCCGCTGGTGCATTCGTGCCAAGATCTCTGCGGATGACAAGAACAAGGCTCTTCGCGACCCTGTCATCTACCGTTGCAACCCGGCTTCTCACCACCGAACCGGCACCAAGTGGAAGATCTACCCCACCTATGACTTGTAAGTAGCCGCTCTGTCCGCTCAATCTATGAATGAGAAAGGATAACTAACGATTGACAGTGCGGTATGTCACATCCAACCCCGTTGGCCTCGGCCTTTTGACTAATTCATTTATTTAGTGCCCTATCGTCGATTCGATGGAGGGTGTTACCCACGCCCTGCGTACCATGTATGTGTTCCTTCTATTCGATTAGTTTTTATCAACCAGGCTGACGTTGTTCAAAGCGAGTACCGTGACCGCAACCCCCAGTACCAGTGGATGCTGGATGCCCTCAACCTGCGCGGTGTCCAGGTCTGGGACTTTGCTCGCATGAACTTCATCCGCACCCTTCTGTCGAAGCGTAAGCTGACCAAGCTTGTGGAGTCTGGCGTTGTCTGGGGCTGGGACGACCCTCGATTCCCTACTATCCGCGGTATCAGACGTCGCGGTATGACCATTCCTGCTCTCCGGGAATTCATCCTCAAGCAGGGTCCCTCCAAGGCCGTCACTCTCTTCGACTGGGCTCTCAGTATGTATTTCTTTGATCCACTAGCAAATAGCATGATCGAGTTCAGTTCTAACACTGAAAAATTACAGTCTGGGCCACCAACAAGAAGTACATTGACCCTGTTGCGCCCCGCCACACTGCCATCGTGAACAAGGACGTCGTCAAGGCTAGCATCACCAACGGCCCGGCTACCCCGTACACCGAGCAGAAGGCCAAGCACGCCAAGAATGCTGCTGTTGGCATGAAGACGGTTGCTTTCAGCTCCAATGTTCTCCTTGAGCAGGAGGATGTCAAGCTCTTCAAGCAGGACGAGGAGATCACCCTGATGAACTGGGGCAATGCTTTCGTCCGCAAGATCACCACTGATGCTTCTGGCGTCGTCACTGCGCTTGAGCTCGAGCTGAACCCCGGCGGTGATGTGAAGAAGACCGAGAAGAAGGTCACTTGGCTGGCCACCGAGGGGCAGGAGCTCGTCCCCGTTGAGCTGGTTGACTTCGACTACCTGCTGAACAAGGACTCTCTGTCCGAGGATGACAAGCTGGAGGATGTTCTCAACCTCAACACTGAGTTCCGTGATAGTGCTGTCGCCGACGGCAACGTTTCTGAGCTCAAGGTTGGGGATATCATCCAGTTCGACCGTAAGGGCTACTACCGTGTTGACCGTGCTGCTGCCCCTGGTGTTCCGGCCGTGTTCTTCAACATTCCCACTGGCAAGCAAAAGTAGATTGGTAAAGAAACGAGAGGCAATGTGTTTGATGTTACTTGAATGAGAAAAAGGTACGCAGTTAACCTGGCCTAGCCGTCCATGCAATATCAAAAGATATGTGAGGTATCGCAACGTTGAAGTGTTGCGCTTAAACACCATGGAAGCACCGCGACTGACTCTAGATATTAAAGTGTAGTGTCCACAAAAGTTACCACGCGACCCTCGGGGATGTATACATTACTCCAAATTTGAGCTCCCTGGACTGACTTCTGTCGTCCCACTCCCGAAAAGCTCAATTCCGCTTGCTCTCATATAGATATCTCACATACTTTGAACATACAGATGATTAATAGCTGTAATGTGGAATAGGCTGTCATAGAATAAACTTGATATTATCCAAAGCTAAGGTCTTGGTAGCTGGACAATTTGCTGCTTGGGCACACGTAAACCCGCTTCGAAAATTCTTGCAGCTTCCTCCCTTATGAATAACCGTACTGTAGGTATAGCAAGACATCGAGGTGTTTGTTGGTCGCAATGTTCGGCAAGCAGCGGAATGGTTTTGACAAAGACTAGGACAAGCAAGGTCAGTGAATATCCGGAATGCTTCCTGTTTCCGACTGTCCTAGACATTCCGTCCAGATTAACTAGATCCTGATTTGTAGTTAGAAGATTGCTCGAAACGATCATCCTTGTGGGCATGCCGAAAGGAAACCACCCGGATGTGCGCCAATAAAACAGTCGAGATGGAAGCTGCAACAAGCTGCAACGGTACCCGAGGGTATTTCAATACTAGTAATTTGGCGAATCAGTTTCCGGTCGACAAGGCTTGAGCCATTGTTCCACGGGGAAGTGCTGGTGGTACCCTTGCGCGCATCCGTGGATGTGTGCCAATGGGCCCCCGGCACTGGCTGGTCGCACTCATGGTCCATGGCTGCGAGAAACGGCCCGGCGTTGAAAAGGTTCGTCTGGAGGGTCCTATCCAATGTCGCATACGTCAAAGCCGGTCAGATCTCCTCGAATCGCTGCCGGTTGGTCCCTTTTTGGCGAGCGCTGTCCCGTACCAGCGGGCCGCAGACAGGAGTATACGACTCTGGGGGGTATCGTGTCGAATGCTTCCTGCGGTCGACGTCAGCATGAGGGTCTGAAAGAGGGGGAGGTAATATTGGAAGGAAAACAACTCGGGGATTGTTTGCTGCTTGTTGCCTGTTGCTCGTCGTTGGTTTTTTTCAGTGTGTTTGCCGTTGAAACTGGAAGGGAAGGCGCGCCTCCCTCACTTTACTGCCTCCCACCACCGTTGGTTGCCTGCCCTCCCATCCTCTTCATCCTCTCCATCTCTCTTTACCACCACCATAATCATCTTCATCCATTCCCCGCTCTTCGCCTCGCTCTCATCGCTGTGTTTCTTGTGATACCCCACCCCTACTCGACCTGTTCAACCAGGATGTCGAGCCAAGGCGACGCAGAGCGCGCTGATGGCCGCCGCGGTTCTCGTATCTCAAGGGCCTCCCTTAAGGAGGATTGGGCCACTTTGGATGAGTATGGAAAACTCGTTAAATACGTGTCGACATACCGAGACCCCGGTGCAACTGCGGATGACACCGCCAGCGTGGAAGAGCAACGAGTCTGGTACGCTCCGTGGAAGAAGCGCAAGGTGCATGTTCGACAGGTTGACGATAGGGGGCCGAGATTTCCCGATGAATGGCTCATCACCGATATTCGAGAAGGGCTCTCCAGCGAGGAAGTCAATACTCGCCGACGTCGCTCAGGCTGGAACGAACTGGTCTCCGAGAAAGAGAACCCCATCGCCAAGATTCTGTCGTATTTCCAGGGCCCCATTCTCTACGGTATGCGATATTCTCTCTTTGTCCCGGACAAACTGAACATGCTAATATGTGATTCATCTAGTGATGGAGCTGGCGGTACTGCTTGCTGCTGGTCTGGAAGACTGGGTTGACTTCGGCGTTATCATTGGCATTCTGTGCCTGAACGCCGCCGTCGGTTGGTACCAGGAGAAACAGGCGGCTGACGTGGTGGCCAGCCTTAAGGGTGATATCGCCATGCGAGCCATTGTCGTGCGTGATAATTCTCAACAAGAGTGTCTGGCTCGTGAGCTGGTTCCAGGTGATGTGGTAAGTCATTGATATCACCCTGTCTTTTTTTCTTTTCTTTTAATTTGCTAACTAAGTATCAGATCATCGTGGGAGAAGGCCAAGTTGTTCCCGCTGATGCAAACATCATCTGCGACTTCAAGGACCCCAATGGATGGGAGGAGTTCAACCAGCTTCAAGAACAAGGCATGCTTGGCGGAGGATCCGAATCGGATGATGAAGAGGACGAGAGTAAGAAGAACGCAGAGGAGAATGCTCATGCCGGGTCTGCAGGTGATGCCCAGGATGAAAAAGGCGAGGAGAACTTGCAGCAGAAGACCCGGAAGCGTGGCTATCCTATTCTCGCCTGCGATCATTCCGCCATCACTGGAGAGTCTCTCGCTGTGGACCGGTATATGGGCGACGTGATTTACTACACGACTGGCTGCAAGCGCGGCAAGGCCTACGCTGTTGTTCAAACCCCCGCGAAGACTTCCTTTGTTGGCCGAACTGCTAGTATGGTGCAATCCGCCAAGGGCGCTGGACACTTCGAAGTTGTCATGGATAACATCGGAACGTCACTGCTAATACTCGTTATGGCCTGGATTCTTGCTGCTTGGATTGGCGGCTTCTTCCGCCATATCCCCATTGCTTCACCTGGACAACAGACACTGTTACATTACACCTTGTCTCTCCTGATTATCGGTGTCCCAGTGGGTCTTCCTGTAGTGACCACTACGACCATGGCGGTAGGTGCAGCATATCTTGCGAAAAAGAAGGCGATTGTGCAGAAACTAACGGCTATCGAATCTCTTGCTGTGAGTATTGCCCTCTAAATATTGAGCATACATCTGTCAGAGTTAAATACTAACTGAAGACAGGGTGTGGATATCCTCTGTTCTGACAAGACCGGAACTCTCACTGCCAACAAGCTGAGTATCCGAGATCCATATGTGGCCGAAGGCGTTGACGTGGACTGGCTATTTGCCGTGGCTGCCCTCGCATCTTCGCACAACACTGAGTCGCTTGATCCGATTGACAAGGTAACAGTTCTGTCACTGCGGCAATATCCGCGAGCTCGTGAGATCCTACGTCGTGGTTGGACAACTGAAAATTTTACACCGTTTGACCCAGTATCGAAGCGAATTGTCACTGTGGCCACGTGTGAGGGAACTCGTTACACTTGCACAAAGGGTGCTCCTAAGGCAGTACTCCAACTGACGAACTGCTCGAATGAAGTTGCGAATGTGTACAAGGCAAAAGCACAAGAATTTGCGCACCGTGGCTTCCGATCTCTTGGTGTTGCCGTTCAGAAGGAAGGCGAGGACTGGACCTTGCTTGGGATGTTGCCTATGTTCGACCCACCCCGTGAAGATACCGCTCAGACCATTAGCGAAGCTCAGAACCTTGGCATTAGTGTCAAAATGCTGACTGGTGATGCTATTGCTATTGCGAAAGAGACGTGCAAGATGTTGGCACTGGGCACAAAAGTCTACAACTCAGACAAGCTTATTCATGGCGGCCTTAGCGGCGCAATGGCCGGGGATCTCGTCGAAAAGGCAGATGGCTTTGCAGAGGTGTTCCCTGAGCACAAGTACCAAGTAGTCCAGATGCTTCAAGAGCGCGGCCATTTGACTGCTATGACCGGTGACGGTGTGAATGACGCTCCTTCGCTCAAGAAAGCTGATTGCGGTATCGCTGTGGAAGGTGCATCTGAAGCCGCTCAGTCTGCGTCTGATATTGTGTTCCTCGAACCTGGCCTCTCGACTATCATCGACTCGATCAAAGTCGCACGACAGATTTTCCACCGCATGAAGGCATACATTCAGTATCGGATTGCCCTTTGCTTGCACCTGGAGATCTATCTCGTGACGGCGATGATTATCCTCAATGAAAGCATTCGTGTCGAGCTGGTCGTTTTTCTGGCTCTCTTCGCTGACCTTGCAACTGTGGCTGTGGCGTACGATAATGCATCGTTTGAACTACGTCCGGTTGAGTGGCAACTCCCAAAGATCTGGTTTATCTCCTCGCTGCTAGGAGTGCTTCTTGCACTGGGCACGTGGGTGGTACGCGGCTCCATGTTTCTTCCCAATGGCGGCGTCATTCAAAACTGGGGTTCCATTCAGGAAGTGGTATTCTTGGAGGTGGCACTTACGGAGAACTGGCTGATCTTCGTTACCAGAGGCATCGACGCCTGGCCATCTCTACAACTGGTAAGCGCGATTCTGGGCGTGGACGTTCTTGCCACCATCTTTTGCTTGTTTGGCTGGTTCTCGAATCAGGATATGAAGACGCACCCTGCAGATCAGCTCGTGGAGACCACGAACGGCTGGACTGACATTGTCACTGTTGTCCGGGTCTGGGGCTACTCGCTGGGCGTTGAGATTGTCATAGCCCTCGTCTATTTTATTCTGAACAAGATTCAGTGGCTTGATGATCTCGGCCGCGCGAAGCGCAGCAAAGGTGATATCAAGATCGAGAATTTGCTGGGCCACCTATCCCGCTTGACGGTTGAGTACGAGGAGCCGGGTAAGCCGGTGGGTCGCTTCTTCCTGGCGGCCAGCAAGGAGGAAGAGGATGTCGAGTAAAGGGGTCAGGTAAGTTGTGCTGGGGATGAGCCCTGGATACGGTGAGTGAGCATTCCTGGCGTACTTCGTACTCCCTTGCTTGCGAGCACCCGACGAGGTTGATCCGGAAGAATTTTAGGATGTATGCTTCATTTCGGTGGGAGATTCTGATTTCAAAGTGAGGTGAAAGTAGTTTTATTCTTACCTCCCGGCACCTAGTATTCGCTCATTGTTAGTTCTGATAGTTCCAATCACAATCAGAAGATATATAGTAATTTAAATGCCCCTTGTGTTTATCACGTGATTTCCATAGCCCTTGTTTGGATTTAGGTCTATAGAGGTATGTGCGATCGAACTTAGTACCAGTGGACGTAAGCTTCTGAGGTGGCTTCCATGAAGAATTAGAAGATTATGGATTATGGGTATCGAGGGAATTGAAAAAAAAAAAAAAAAAAAAAAAAAAAGGTACATGGAGATAGAAAGAGTGACACCAGAAGTGAAATGAAGATCAAGTCTGCGAGATGGAAGGAGTTATGCAGACCAGACTACGTTCCCTGTTTCCTCACTTGTATTTTCACCCATTTACTTGAAGCTATGGGAAAAGCAGCGTTCTAGTTCTGGATGCGGCGGGCGAAGCGAAGATTCTTCGTCAGACCGTTGGTGACGTCTTTAACGGGGCCATTGGCTTGACGGAGACCATTCAGGAGACCAAAGAGGTCAGAGGTCAGGAGAGAGGGAAGTACGCCGCCAAGTCCCTTGGTGCCATCATCGTCAGACTGCTCAGCGGCTGGAGTATCGTCGTTGTCAGACGAGTTGTTGGTAGCAGGTGGAATATCAGTGTCATCCGTCGAGTTATCATTGTTGTTGTCGTCGTCGTCGTCGTTGACAGGAGGCTTAGGAGCCGACTGAGCAGCAGTGGTCGTGGGCTCAGGCTCAGGCTCAGCCGCGACAGTTGGCTTGGTAGTCGCGGTCGACGTGCTGGTCGGCTTGGGAGCTGGCTTGGTAGTCGTAGTCGACGTGGTGGTCGGCTTGGGAGCTGGCTTGGTGTTCGGGGCAGCCGTCGTTGTCGACGTGGTCGAAGTCGAGGCCGCCGAGGTAGTCGGCTTGGGCTCGGCCGGGGGAGCTTCGGTCGTCGGCTTGGGTGCCGTGGTGGTGGGCTTCGCGGGATCATTGGACGAGTGTCCAGATGCAGATGAGGAGGAAGAGGAGGACGAGGAGTCGGGTACATTGGAATATTGCGAGGTATTCGGTGAGTTAGTGGACGAAGGTGCAGACGCCGTGGTCGACGCCGAGTTGGACGACGACGACGAACCAGAATCACCACCACCGAGAGCCTTTTGCACCCCGTCAATGAACCCCTTGTTCGCGTATGCCTGAGTCATATCCCACATCATTACACCACCAAAGCTCTCGAACTTCTTCGAGTACTGGATCACGTCTGCAAGCTTGTCAGCGGGGACGTAACCAGTGCTGGCAGCGGTGGTGTCGGCTGGGACCCCGACCAGGACCTTGACTTCCTTGTTCTTCGAGACGGTCTTGGCCCAGTTGTCCCACTCTTCGAAGTTGTACTTGGACTTATTGGAATCCTTGTCGAAGTTGTTGACGCCGCAGTAGTTGTTGTAGAACTGCACCCAGACGGCGTCGATGTCAACCGGACCATTGAGGATGTCCTTGTCCGACTGGTCGGGGTAGGGGCATTGAGGAGCAGCAGTAAGGAAGTACTGCTTGTCGTTCTCTTTGTTCATAAGGGAGCGGAGCTCGTTGGCGAAGGACGCCATGTGCATGACATTGGCCTCGAAGTCGAAATCGAAACCGTCGAGGGCAGCATCGCCGAATGGTCGCTTAGCCTTGGAGCCATCCTGCACAGGACCGAACGTCTCCCAGATGAGCTTCGCGCCGGCCTTCGCGTCGTCCTCGGACTTGAAGCCGCCCTCGCTGTAGGTGGCGCCACCGATGGACAGGAGGATGGTGGTGCCCTTCTCCTGGCACTTCTTGATATCCGCACTGTCGCGTGTTAGACGAGGGATCGTGCCTTCTCGCCGGTCATACATACCCAATCTTGGGGCAGTTCTTCAGCTGTGTCCCCTCGAACACATCGCAGTCCTGCGAGGTCACCGAGAAGTCGATCTCGGGAGCTCCACCAGGTCCATTGACCATCATGTTAAATGCGATTGGGATGACCTAATACAATTTCACTGTTAGATATATCCTCACTTCCCAGTTTGTGAAGAATCCCTACGTCGATGGCGTTGTCTGGAAGAAATATTAGCAGTTGCTTGGTCCTTCTTCTCAATAATTCGCAGACTTACTCTCGCAGTATTCGCCCAGAGGCTTTTGAAGATCGCCGCCCTTTCCTTGTAAGGAGTTCTGGCCTTTAAGAAACACCTTTGTAAGTAACGTTGGCAAACGGCAAAGTCTAATACCATCGAATTCTCACCCCAGTAGATAGCAATATTAGATGTCGAGTTCAAGTCGAGCTTTGCCTGCACTCCAATGAGCGAGGTCAGCAGTACCGACCACGGAACATACGTCTGAGAGCGACGCATTCTGATAGTATATAAAGAATGACTGGAGTATAGATAAAGTTGGGGATTAAAAGGATGTATTCCACTCCAAATAAATGAACGGCGGGATCAATGCCCAGGGAAAGAACAAAAAAAGTCGAGGACGCACAAGGACACGCGCAAGACCCTTGTGACGAGTATTTCTTAAATAGGAGGCTTTGAGTTATTTTGCCTACTGGTCTGCATGCCTCCGACACAAACAACTCGTCCCGGTCTGCCAAGTGACGCACCGACTGCATGGTTTGGCCCGCAAATGTCCACGCCAGCAACCCTCCCAACAGCCTTCAATCCCAGCTCTCACGGTCGGTCGCTGCATATTACTTGGCGGAAATACTTGACTGCGGTATGTTCATTGGATCGTACGCCTACTGGGCTGGCTGGCCTGCATTCCGAGGTCGTTGCCAGGGGGCTGACGGATGATCGAGGAATGTTGGTCGAATTGTGCAAGAACCGACTCTAGGACGCGTTCTAGGCCGCTACTACCGCTCATTACCCGGGAAGAGATAGTTGGACTGGATAACATATTGGATCCTGTCATATGGTCGATGACATCGTTCGTTTGTTCATCGTCGAGTTACTGAAAAGAGCACTGCCTTGATGTGAGTGTATTTGCGCTTCTTTTTGGGAGAAAATTGTGCTACGATTGATTGGCTTTCAGATACAGCACAGTTATTCGTTTATGATCGTAGATAATTTCGGCAGACTGGTACCCACAACTCTCATGGAGCTGATGATTCTTCTAGTCTTTTCGGGAGCCCTCGGGAGGGAGGCCACGCCCACGGGAACCCCTTCACCTCCGGGCAGCGTCGCGTCCTTGAATTCTCCAGTGCAGCAGCGTGTCTATTAGCAATTTGTAATTGAGCAAGTGATGTTGCTAATAATTTTTCGCTCTTCTTTTTATTTTCGCGGTTTTAATATAATGTCGGTGCTGGGATGAATGCGAGATATTTATCAGCACACTGCACCATCATACTATGACATAAAGTAGTGTACCCTCATAGTGTGCGATACAGTGTACTCGAGGCATAGCTCTTGTAGATATGCATGGATCTGACATTTTCGCAAAGATAATTCGCAGGTGTTGAAAAGGTGAAGCTTTCAGGGCCGTGAATACTGCTGAAAGGAATACGCCCTCAGCACTTGCTTGGGCCTGAACCGCGAATACCTAGGTAGGTGCAGGTAATATGTGCAAAGCGTGACATACTAAGATAACAAAACCAACAAATGGACTCATACGATGGAAAAAAAAAAAAAAAAACCTATTGGATTATAATTTGCACATCCTGAGGTTGATCTTGAAAGATTCATGTCAGTTCTCTTGGCCACGATCTGAAAATAATTTGTGGGAACAGGCTCACCTTTCATCAGATCGGCAAAGAGCTTTCCCTCATGCGAGATAAGAGGTGCACCTAATATAATTATTAGAACATATCACCCCTTTAATTTTGAAGATATTGTCTCATACCAAGAAATTCCAGTCGATAGGAATCCCCATCCGGAAAAGCCAAGACCTTGTGAACCATGTCGGTACGAGTGCTCTGTTTATTGAACCACAGAACTCTTTTCGGGAGAAGACTTCGATCTTCAACCAGAGATCTACCCAGAATCCAGTCTCCACTCTCAAGATGACCGTCGACAAGCGTGAAGACTGCAGGATCTGGGCCTAGACATGCGTGGGTTTTGTCTTCGTTTCCATCCTTGACGACGGATACAGGCTGGTAATCGACTTTGATTATGAATGTCCCCGGGATGGATTCCATGGTATCAGGTTCTTGCTTTTGTTTGAAGGTCGAAGGTGAAAGGAGTAAAACTATCAAACGAGGGCTTTGCTGTAGACAAGTGCCACGCTGACGCATCACAGCCACACCGATCGAGTTCATCAAGTGGGGTTGCTGTGGAGTATCAACAGTGCAGAATCACCACTTGAATCTAGTCCATTAGATAACATAAATCACTTCGAATCCATGAGATTCTGCTCGCTATAATGCGTTTACCATGTATATCAGATTCTATATAGAGAACCCATATTCATTCTTTTACACTGCTCTTGAATTCTCGCTCAGAGACCTACCGAGGAATGCCAATCACGCGCTGCATAGCCTCATCGTTACCCATAGCAGTGTCAATGACACCTGCCACCTTGAGAATGTCTACAACGCCTTCGATAACTTTGCGGTCCACGCCACGGGTGGCATTTGTGAACTTGACATCCTTGAGCCATTCAGTAGCGTCTTCCTCGATATAGTTGCATCCCAGCTCGCCAGTACCTAACAATCTGACGACATGAGCAGTATCAGCCTCGAAATCCTTCACACCCTGGTCCAGAGCTTGGAAAAGAGCCTTCAGCCGGTCATCCTGCTCTGGGTTCGGGAACACAGCCGTCGAAGCCACGATCATCCATGAGGGCCAGGGAGTAAAGATTTCGCCGATCTTCTTCAGCGGCGGGTTGGGGGTTTCGGCGGTTGGGTGGAAGTATGGCTTGGTCGTGAAATGTTCCCACATAAAGAACTCCGCCGATGGGTTGGGCTCTTGGCTTGGGTTGGCCTCATCCAGACCAGTGACTCCGTTCCGGAGGGGCCCAAAGGGACCGAGAGGGACAGTGGTCAGCGAGTCTGCTTTCCACTTTTGCTGTTGAGCGAGGACAAAGGACATAATGTGAGAGCCACTGGATATATCGGTTAGTGTTTCATCCTTGGCATTCGGCGCAGTTCCCCTTGGATGCCGAGGGGCATATAGATCCGTACCTTCCTAGCCGGCTAACACCGACTCTCTTGTCCTGCAAGTCTGCCACACCATTGATGTTGTCGCGGTTGCGACCTGTGACAATTGCCCATCGAAGTGGGTTATCGACCCAGTGACCAACGATTTTGTATCCACCCTCCTCGGGGTTTTGAGGCTGCGTCTTTCCGGTCAAACCGGCCACCCAGCCCTCGGTCAGACCAATACCGATATCGATCTCATTGCCGCGCAATGAGGTGATCATGTGGCCCGTACCGGCGGGGAAAGGAGTCAAGGCGATCTTGAACGGGAGCGAGGCGACGGCCGGAGAGCGAAGGGCGAGATGAAGAGGGGTGAGATAGTGTTCTGGAAGACAGGACGATTCGGTATTAGCCCATTGATCTCAATGCATTTCAAATATCCTAGAAGGCTAGACAATGTGCGCCAGATTCGGGTCCCCAGGGCGCAATGAACTGCGCGGGGCCTGAGGCTTGGTACGTACCAGGCACATAGCCGATGCGAATCGTCGGTAGGGCAGCCATTGTGAATATCTTGACTGGGGAGTCTTGGACGAGCTGCAAGAGGGAAAGCAGAGCGAATTAAAGAAGGGAGGTTCGTGGGGAAGAGTCCGCTGATCCGAAGAAGTAACCAAGTCGAGCTGATCGTGGGGCAGTTCCAGTCCCGAAGCGGAACCGGAGTTAACGATGACCTCACGGAGATTTTAACCAGCAACCGCAGCATGAAGAATGGAGGCCCATTCCAGAAAATAGAGAAGAGAGGGACCAAATTGGTATTAACATCGTCCATTCAGTATTACAGAGTCTATAAGTCGCTATGGTGCCATGAATTCCGTCTATCTGCAAGCAATGCAGAATGCGCTCACCTTGGTGAGCTCTTGAGCTTAACCGATGCGGTTCAGCCGAATTTCCTTCTCCTCCTCGTCCTCCTGGGAGCTGCCTGCAGCCTTGCCAGAGCCGTGCGTGAACATCCAATACTGGATGCCCAAGTAGCAGTCGCATACGCATTGGAACATACCGCACAGCTTGAAAGCCCAGGGGATGGGCTCGGCACTCATGAAAAAGTAGCTCATCTTCATGCTGTCACCAATAATCCAAGCTGCGAGGACGGACAGGCGGAAACCCTTGCACGAGCCCGACCGGTGGTTGGCGAGGATCTGGGGGACCGGGAGGGTGGCCTCGACAGCGAGACCAATGCAGCCCAGCAGGCTGATGTAGGTGTTGAGGCTGGAGATCGGGGTAAGGTGGATCACGGTCAGCGCGGCGACAAAGTAGCCCAGAAATGCCCAGTAACTGCAGCAAAAAGACGTTAGGGAAACTGTCCGATCGAGGATAAGGGCCTAGCAGTGCGTGGGCCCAATATAATAGGGTAGTACTTACGGCTTGGTATCACGCCACTGCCAGAATTTGTACGGACGCTGGAAGCCATCTTTCACGCCGCTGAAAGGGGCATGTTCGGCTGCATCCTTCGGTCGGTTGTCGAGCGCAACTTTGAGGAGCGCCGCCTGAACGGCGATCATCACCACGGCCTGCGCCAGCAAAGCGCCAGAGTAGTACTCTCCAAACCAGTAGAAGACCCTGGTAGACGCGTTAATTCCATATTCAACCCAGAAATTGGCTCGCAGTATTTCGTCTGCTGCGGGGGCCTTACTTGAGGATCGACGCGACAAGCATAATCAATGGAATGTCCAGCGAGAAACCCGCCGAACTCCTATTCCGATGAATGCTGAGGATCTGGTCGAGGTAGGAGGTGAGGGGTGATGTGATTAGGCTGCGCAGCGAAACAGAATTAGTACAAAAATCCTCGAATGGCTCTATTTGTGAATTCGAAGCGTACAAGATGGGCGCGCCATATTCAATGGCCAGCTGGATGAGCCACATGGCGCTGGTGCAGATATTCCGCAGGTTCCGCGGGAGAGCGAGCGGCCGGATGAGCGGTGGGCGAAGTTGTCGCGAGGATGAGACAGCAATCGACAACAAAAAGAACCCACGGCGAGCAACCAATCCTCCAGGAACAGGGACCGTAAACCAACGGAATGGGCGGAAGCGAAACTCGCGGGCGACGCTTGCGGCTTTTTTTGCTGGCTGACTCAGCGGATCCACCCAAACAATCGCGGGAAAGCTTGTTTATTCTGGTTGGCCAGTTGTATACACTCGATTCCTACCGCATAAGGGTTGGCCATTTTGCGATGCACTACATCAAACTTAGATCTTGCAAATCGTAGACACTACACAAAGAATGCTTAGTATGCCAAAGATACGACAAGTCAAATCATTGGATGCAGTAACAAAGTGCGATTCTAAATTTCACGTGCCTTAGGAGCATGGGCACGTTCCTTAGAACTCTATCCGCCAACTCTTTCCGATTCCAACATTCGGGCTCTTGACCACGGCGTACGATGCCTTGCCACCCTGCTGCTCATAGAATTGCAAAGAGGCAGTCGAGCCGGCCTTAGCTCCATCTTCAATGATGGTAACGGTGTTCTTGGCCTTCCACTCCTGAGGGGGATCGATGATAACGACCCGCTCGACAGTGACGCCTGCCATCGCCTTCAAGTACTCAGCAGTTTTGGCGCCCTTGGTTGCAAGGTCATCAGAGGACAGAACCGAGTCGCGGAACTGGAAATGGCGATGGATGTAGGCACCCTTCTCGTAGTCGAAGGTCTCACCGTCATCAAAGTAAAGGCTGCCTTCGGATTGGCCGTTCTTGTTGAGTGTAAGGATAAGAGTATAAGGGTCCCATTTCATTAGGTTGCTGCTGCGACGAGGACGGTCACGGCGAGGCACAATATGTCCACCCTGGATCAGCAGAGGGATCTTGTCTTCGGGAGCAGGAACTGTATGTCTCTTTCCTGCTCCCTGGTAAACAGTGAAGTCGAAATAGTCATAGTACTTTTCGTCATCTGCGATGTAAATGTCCGTGGTAAATGTGTCCGGAGTCAGAACGGGCTTGGCAAGAAGACCAGTAGCTCCAAGGTACAGCTGGTCGCCGATGGCAAAGCCTGCTTCATCATCAGGGAAGACGTAATACTGTGGACGCACGATGGGGGCACCGTTGATCGAAGCCTCGTGGAAGGCGGTGTACCATGCTGGCAAGAGCTGGTATCGCAGACGGATCGCCTGGGAGATGATGGTGCGGTGTGGCTCGGAAATCAGATACGGCTCACGGCGGCGTGTATCAATGTGAGCGTGGGCGCGGAAGAAGGGATACCAGATACCAGCCTGGTACCAGCGAGTAAGAAGGTCTTTGTCGGGGTTGTGGAAGAAACCACCAACATCTGCACCAATGAATGGGAAACCTGCAATGCCGTTGGTCAAAACCATTGGTAGAGAGATGGCAAGGTGCTCCCAAGTAGCCTGGTTATCGCCGGTCCACGTGGCAGAAGTGCGCTGGGCACCAGCATAGTAGGAACGAGTCAGGATAAAGGGTCGGCGCACTTCGCCCTTCTTGCGCTCGAGCAAGGCATCATAGGAGTAGCCTAGGAGAGTAAGACCGTTGATATTATGGATATCGCGGTGCTCCCAGTCGCCGAAATGCAAATTATCTTTCGGCATGGTTGTTTCGGGACCATTGAAGACGGATGGTTCACTCATGTCATTCCAGACAAATAGGTTAGAAAGCGATCCCTTGAATCGATCGAACTTGTGTAAACTAATCCACCATGGAAGTGCAGCTGGGTTGAAACAATCGACCCAGTTAGATGAACCAGGCCAGCACCATCCGTCATAAATCTCCCCATCTTTGTTCAAAACGGCGAGTCCCTTGCTCTTTAGTTCCTGAGAGACAAAGTAATTGTCCACGTTCTTGATGTGAGGGTCGATCAGAGCCACGAGTTTGCGGTCGGATTCGTCAAGTTTCTCCAGCATACCCTTCGGGTTGGGGAAAGTCAAAGAGTCCCAAGTGAAATATTTCCGGTCATCGGTATATTCAAGGTCAAGCCAGATGACATCGTAAGGAATTTGGTATTTATCAAACTTTGCGTCCACTTCTTTGACATCCTCGTCAGTCACGTAATTCCAGCGGCACTGATGGTACGCAATAGCGAAGTGCTGGGGAAGTTGACTATATCCAGTCAGTTGACCATATGTCTTGAGGATCTCCTGCGGCGAGGGTCCCAAGAAGACAAAAAGATCGATTCGACCAGCCTCAGAGAACCAATGTGTCTTGGTGTTGGTTTTGGCGTGGGAACTCATGGCCAGCGGGTTTGAGTTTGCTGCTTCCTTGGTAATATCAACCCAGGTTTCCGCAGCGTTGAGCCAAAACACGCCGACAGTGGAATTCTTGCGATGCGCTTGCATGAACGGAATAGCCCCATACAAGGTCATAGGACTGTCGAGCTCATACTCGAAAACATCCGAGTTGTACATGCGATATGGCTGCTCATGATTTCCAGGCCCGCCTCTGTAGCGGTGGTCAGTCATCATGCTTGGAAAATTCAATAGATAAGGATGCATACCTGGTCTCACGGAGAGAGAGGGAGTCGGCGTGCTCAGGAATACCAAAGACATGTCCATATCCGGGAAAGGTAATGTCAAGACCGACGCTCTCAGGACCACGCGGCTTAGTGTCGGTGTTGCCACCAAAGGACTCCTCCCACCAAGTGCTCTCATCCTCCTCGGATTCACCTTCCCTTTCAACCTTTGGCCGCCAGTGCTCCAGATTGAAGAGGCCCTGATGGTTAAGCTGCACGTGGGTCTCGCCATCCCTTTGGAATTCAACGCCGAAGGGTGAATGGCGAATGACAGCTTGGTATTTGTCCTCCGGTCCGTACAAGACATTGGTGAATCCGCTATTTGTCTGGGAGTTCAATGTGGCTGACTTGCTGACCTTCAAGCCGTCAACGAGGACCCATTTTTCCGTCTCATCATATCGTTTTTTATTTGCCTTGCTGCCATGTCGGACTTCGATATCGCCCTTCAGGCGCTTCTCTTCATCGACGATAACTCGCGCGACTCCCGATTCGAGGAAGGAGACTGTGACAGGCAGGCGGTGTTTTTCGTTCGTAGAGGTCGTCTTAATAATAACACCTGTCAATTGACCATCCTTGAATTGGATGGTGGCGGGATCAAGCTCGTAGGGCGAGTTCCATGAGGCACCTTGGGCGGCGGCGTTGTCGGCCAAAGCTCGATTGCGCTTGCAGAATCCGGATTGCTGGCAGGTCTTGAAGTTTTCGTGTTTCACCGTCGCTGGACGCGCAATGTAAGTCAGCGATTGAGCCACTCCTGCGCGGGAGAAGTGGGATCTCACCTCCGGGGACCACAATGCATGCGATAAGGACCACCAGAGAGACGAAGAGCGTCCAATGGGACGTCGGCCGGCTCTTGGCCATGGTGGTAGCTACTTAGTGCAATCAGATACCTTCGCTCTCTGGCAAAAGGATGCGGTTGGGTAAGATGTTTGCCTGCATCCGAGGGCAGTTAAACCGAGGATGTCAACAAGGAAGCTCCAGGCTGGCCTGAGGGTGGAGCGGAGGCTGGGGTAAGACGCCTGAAACGGCTGGCAGAAGGGCAACAAGGCACTCAGGCTGTAAGGCATTCAGGCAGTCAACCCCCTCGTGCCCCACCAGAGGAGCAGCGGGCAAAAAAAGACTCACAGTATTTAATTCTCCTCCCTCCCTCCTTCTCTTCCGCTTCCCACCCCTTGCTGATCCTAGATCTTCAATCCCACATCTATCACAATGGCCGACGAGCAGACGTAAGTCACTGTTTTTATGCTTCTACCCCCCACTTCCTATCTACTATACCTCTCTGTTCTCCCTACTACCCCTCCTTCGTCGGCGGTCAAGCTAACTAATTGCTTCAGCTTCATTGCCATCAAGCCCGATGGTGTCCAGGTATGAATACAGCACACTACAGACCGATGTCATCTCATAGAATCGGCCCAATCACCAATTGAGCCCTATCAGCTAACGCCTGCTGCAGCGTGGACTCATTGGCCCCATCATCTCTCGCTTCGAGAACCGTGGCTTCAAGCTCGTTGCCATGAAGCTCACCTCCCCCACCCAGGAGCACCTTGAGAAGCACTACGCTGACCTCGCTGGCAAGCCCTTCTTCAAGGGTCTTGTCGCCTGTGAGTTGCCGCCCTTGCGAAGGCTCCGTTAACTCGAAACAAGCTGCTAACCCAATTTTAGACATGTTGAGCGGCCCCATCTGCGCCATGGTCTGGGAGGGCAAGGACGCCGTCAAGACCGGCCGCACCATCCTGGGTGCCACCAACCCCCTGGCCTCCGCCCCCGGCACCATCCGTGGTGACTACGCCCTTGACGTTGGCCGCAACGTCTGCCACGGCTCCGACTCCGTCGAGAACGCCAAAAAGGAGATCAACCTCTGGTTCACCGCCTCCGAGCTCCTCAAGTGGAAGCACTCCCAGGCCAACTGGGTCTTCGAGTAAATTTCTCGATCCATGGAGCCTTAGCCTGACGGGTGTCTGCCCTCGGCTTCCTGCAGTGTAAAATTGCGATAGCTGAAGATAGGCCTGAACGGCTACGAAAAATCAAACACCATATACAGGATCGTATGATTTATGACTATATCTCTTTCTGTCGCTTGGGTATATATAGTACAATGGTCAGAGTGTAGGGAACCTGTTCAGCCTCTGCCGAGCAACCTTCGAGCCGCACGAGTTGTTGGACCAACGATAGTTCTCGCAAACCACGGCGTAGCCCAGACACTTGCGGCGATCCGCACCGGCAGCAAAGCCTTCGTGATCGCGTAGGCCGTCGCAAATTCCAAAACTAATCGCACACCAGCCCGTTCCCGCCCATTGTCGCGCTCTAGTCCGACGGTCTCGTGGTCTTGCACCACACTCACGTCTGCCTCCTCAACCCAGCCTTTCTTTCGCAGCCATCGCCCGATTCGCGCAGCTCCCTCATCAAGAGCATTGCCTTCCCCGGAGCCAGAGCTCAGATCTGGCATCCAAGACCCATAATGAAATGCGCCTGCCAGCCCAAACAATGGCAATATGGCCGTGATCTCGTGCAAGATGAGGAAGGACGTAATATGAGTAATTGGAGCCCCGAGTAATGGCGTTGTGACGGTACGAAGGAATCGAGGGAGACGGTCATTGAAACGGCGTAGGCGCGAATGAGCATCCTTGGGAGCAGAAGCAGCTGGCCTGCCACATGGTGACGGAGGCGTTGAGAGATATCGGCGCAGCTGCGGCCTGGGCCACGGCCATTGCGCGGCCTGGAGGCGTATTGAACGAAGGAAGCTGGTTGGACTGTGGTTGGCCATAGTCGACGAAGCAGACGAGGTAAAACAGATCGGGAGGAAACGGCTCAAAAACGGGCGGAAAGCATGACTTGCTTTGGCAAAGGAGACCCTCCCGAGATGTCGTGCTCGAATCAAATGCCCGGTTGGGTTCGGTCGATCGCGTCCTGTATCGCGCTGAGGTAATCTTTTCCCGGTCGATCCTTCTTGTTAATCTGTTCGCTTCTGATTCTTATTTTCCACCCAAAAGATGAGGCTAGTCTAGAATAAATACACTCAACCGTACGAGCACTTGAAAGATGTAAATTCGCCGCGGGAAACTCTCACGCAGCGTTGATTCAGCGGGATGGCCGTGACCGGCATGCGTCAACATCAGATTTCCCGCGAGCGGGTGTGACCTTTTAGAAAGTCCATGACGGTCCACTTCAGCCCACTTCTTCTTCCATTCTTCCCCCTCCCCTTCCATTGCCCTCCAACACCCTTCGCAATGGAGAAGAAGATTACGGAGAAGATCGCGGCGCTGCCGCCGGACGCAAATTACTTCTCGCTGGAGTTCTTCCCTCCTAAGACCCGGATGGTGGGGTAACCCCGCGGCCCTCTTTGCAGTCCATGAGGAAATGAATGCTAACGAGATGCGGTATTGTAGGGTTTCGCGAACCTGTCTGCGCGTTTGGAGCGGATGGCCCAGGCTCTGCGCCCGCTGTTCGTCACTGTCACCTGGGGTGCAGGCGGAAGCACAGCGGCCCGTTCCCTCGAACTGGCTGAGGTCTGCCAGCGGCAGTTGCAGTTGACAACCGTACTGCATCTGACATGCACCAACATGAGTCGCGCATTGGTGGACATGGCATTGGAGGAAGCCAAGGTGCTCGGTATTCGCAATATCCTGGCCCTTCGTGGGGACCCGCCCCGCAGCGAGGAATATAACATGCACGGAGAGGACGATAGCAACAAGGACTTCACTTTCGCCGTCGATCTCGTGCGCTACATTCGCAAGCAGCATGGGGACTATTTCTGTGTTGGTGTCGCTGGATATCCCGAGGGTCATCCCGCCGACTCTTTCCAAGATGTACAGGATCCTGCCCGCGATCTGCCTTATCTGATTGAGAAGACTAAGGCTGGCGCCGACTTCATCATGACTCAACTCACATACGATCTGGAAGCGTACCAGCGATATGAGAATATGCTTCGCAACCACGAGTCCGGCGTTTTCAAGACAATTCCTATCATCCCGGGCCTGATGCCCGTTCACAGCTACAAGATTCTCACCCGTGTAACAAAACTCAGTCACGTCAAGATCCCCGACCCGATAGCCAAGCGCATGGAAGAATTGAAGCATGATGACGATGCAGTCAAGCGGGCAGGTGTGGACATCGTGAGCGATATTGTTGGAGGTATTCAAGAGCTTCCCTCTCCAGGACCACGCGGTTTCCATTTCTATACCCTGAACCTGGAGAAGACGGTCTCATTCATCCTCGAACGGTGTGACTTGATCCCACCATTCTCGGCCATTCAAGACGACACTGTCATCGAGGAAATGGATGGACCCACACCCATCGATTCTCAGGTCCGTTCATTGGCGAGACGTCGAGCTTCATCTATCAACTCGCAACCTCACAATCGTGTGATCGTAGACAAGATTTCAGAACATGAATCTTCTCGGGACTCGGTACATGAAGCTCTCGCAAACAGTGCCGGCCTCCCTGCCATGCCTCCTGGCCGCGGTACCACCCTACAGATCTCTGAGGGACTCGGAGCGCTTGGCAGAGAAGCAACCTGGGATGACTTCCCCAACGGTCGATGGGGTGACGCACGCTCGCCCGCTTTTGGTGAGATTGATGGATACGGCCCATCTCTTCACGTTACCTCTGCGGCCGCTCGCCGTCTGTGGGGTCACCCCGTTGAACACAAAGACATCAACACACTTTTCCGGCGCCATGTTTCTGGAGATTTGCACATGGTCCCCTGGTCAGAGGGCGGCGCTGAAGAAGGAAGTGATGGCTTGAATCCCGAGACAGAACTGATTCGACCCGAGCTTCTCAAACTCATTGACGGCCGTGGGTGGTGGACTTTGGCCTCCCAGCCCGCGGTCAACGGCGTCCGTAGCGACCACCACATCTTCGGCTGGGGCCCGCAACGCGAGGGTTTCGTCTTCCAGAAGCCCTTTGTTGAATTTTTCTGCCCTAACAAGGACTATGTCAACATCTTGAAGCCGCTCTTTGAGAAGCATGGCCACGATAAGCTAACCTGGTTCGCTACAAACACTACCGGAGCATTTGAGTCCTCGCTCCCCGTTCAGCCTGCTGACGTCGATATTGATGATCTCGGCTCGAACCCCGAGAGTGTCAACGCTGTCACCTGGGGTGTCTTCCGTGGAAAGGAAATTGTCACCCCCACCATCATCGAAGAGGTCAGCTTCCGCGCCTGGGGTGAGGAAGCCTTTCGAATTTGGGACGAGTGGCGTCGCATCTACCCACGTGGCTCACCCACCGAGCGTTTCCTTGAAACCACCAAGAATGAGGCTTGGCTGGTCTGCGTGGTCGGCCAGCAATTCGGAGCTGGCGTCCCAGCTGGATCGAAGGAGGAAGAAGATGAGGTGAAGTGGATGTGGAGAGTTTTGTCGGGCGAGATTCAAGAATAAAGAATTCCCACGTTCATATATGCTCGATATACCCCTTGGAGACACGACAGCGTGAACGACAAGTTTGAATTGGATATGCGGAGACGGCATCACAAGATATTGGGTTCTGTACAGTACTCTTGGGCTTTTGCGATTGATGGATGAATTTTATGAACTTGAATGCGGACTTAATACGCCATGGGATGCCAGGTAGATTTTGGCAAGTCTTCGTAATTACACGCTTGTCTGATGAAAGGACGCCAATACAGAATGCATCAATCGTAAACTTGAAAACCCCCCCCCCCCTTGTCTCAAGCTATCGTACTTTCTTGGCGAACCCATGATGCTCGAGCCCACTTGCGTCAGTATCTGGAGTCGCAACAGAAGACTGCGATTTGGCGAATTTCTGTGAAACATCATCAAGGCGACCATAAACCTTAGGCGCACGCTTATTGGGGCCGGATGAAAGTTGGTAGCCACGTAGTCTATTCGTGAGTTAGGAAGAAATAGGCGACCTTTGAAGGAGAGTCGACTTACCTAGGGCCCTCGCCCGTACGTTCCGGCAGGGTCGACACATATGCCCGATTGAACAACTGGACATCCTCGTCGAAAGTACCGCGCTGAATACTTCCTCGCACGTCAGCGAAGAAGAGATCCATTACATGATAGTTATGCATTTGGAGAAGAGCCCACGCCGTCATCTCCTTTGCATTGAGGAGATGGTTGATATATGCTCGGTGGTGATTTCGGCAGGTGTAACATTCGCAACCCTCGCTCAGGGTGGAAACATCCTTTGCATGTTCTGATCCCCACAGATCTATGCCAAGCGCCCTAGGTTCACGTTGATAATGGGCGCCAGAAGGAGCAGGGAAGGAAAACTCCAGAGCGATTCCTGCATCAGAGCATTCGCCGACGAAGGGGAGTGTTAAAAGATCACCACCGAGAGAGATGTCACGGAGGAGATCGTGAGGACTAGAAGGCTCACTGAGAACCAAGCGAGGGAGGTCACCCAAGGCTTCGGGGATGAAGCCCAGTGAGGCAGACTCGTAAAGCGCCAGGCCGGAAAGTCGATCGTGGAACTCGTATTCCAGATCTTCCAAGTACAGTGACTGTTGCGTATTCTCCAGAGGCAGCACAGGCGCGAAGTATGCGGCCTTTGATCTTTCTTCCTCTGCGACGGAGGCTCCATACAGCTTTTGTAGAGCGTCTTGGGTATATGCATGCGTGCGGTCCACCATCTTTCCCCGTCTCTTCACGCCCGGGGTTTTTCCGTACACAAGATCTGCAAACCCGATGGCGATATCTGGTTTTAACATCCGAATGGAATCTAGATATTGTTGCGCTTCAAGTTGTCTGAATCCAACGGATGTCAAAATCGCAATCGAGGTATCGGTATTGTTGGGCGGGCAAGGAATTGCAGGGAATCGGCGCGGCGCCATAATCAAAGGAACATCAGGAGCGGCGGCGATGAACTTTCTTAAACGTGATTCTTCGTCGGTAACGGGGATTTTGTATACCGGTGCAGGAGCTTTTCTCGTGATGACTATTCAGAAGTGTCAGTCGCGTGCCAAGTAAGATATAAGGTTGTGGCAAGGTATGCCAGCATTGATGAGCATTGATGGGCACATACAATCCTCTAGGCCAATATACAGACTGTTAATAGCCGTTGCCTTGCGAACCATGTCGTGCGCAATGTGAGGGACTGTGCCCCGCGACGTGAGAGGGACATAATGCGGCGTCGAGAGTGTCTTGCGGCTGGCGAGCGCCAATTTGCCCACTCGAGGCGCCAGAACAGGCGCAGATGAGCCTAGGACGCTGAAGTTCATACTGTGGGACTGGGCCTCCTCGGAGCCCATGGTGGTTGCTGTCATTGCAAGGCCATGCTAGGGTTGAATCCAAGTCGTGGCCATGCCGTGATCTTATCGGACGGCAGAAAAAGAAGCCCGCGGCCCCAGGAACCCGCTTGGTGCCGCTCCGCTGCCTGAACACCCTTCCAGCACTTGACTAATTCACCGGTCTTTGAATTACGTGGTCACATTCGTAGGCACATTTTGTTCTCGAAAACACACTGTCGCTTCCACTACGCCCTGTCGAATTCTCTCAATGTCAGCCCAGGCGAGCCACGAGTCGACGCGTCGCGGAGCGCTCATCGTCGTTGAGGGCCTCGATCGCGCCGGCAAATCGAGCCAATGCGAGAGGCTAGGGGATTACTTGACAGAACAAGGGCACTCTGTTAAATATATTCGGTTCCCAGGTACTTAAATCTTCTGACAAAATGGCAATTTCCCATCGCTTACGTTATGCGCAGCCAGGACCACCCCCATCGGAAAGCTCATAGACGGCTATTTACGCGGCTCAACAAACCAAGAAGACCATGCCATTCACCTCCTATTTTCAGCAAACCGCTGGGAAGTCGCGAGGAGTATCGAGGAAGATATTGCCAACGGCATTACTCTCATTGTCGATCGATATTCATACTCTGGCGCCGTTTATTCAGCTGCTAAGGCTAACCCTGGGCTCTCCCTCGAATGGGCGTGGCAACCGGAGATTGGTCTTCCCCGCCCAGATATCTGTCTCTTCCTCAGTATATCAGCCGAGGAGGCCGCGAAGCGGGGAGGGTTCGGTGCGGAGCGATACGAAAATGAGACGATGCAGACTCGTGTGCGAGAACTCTTCCGGACGCTATTTGAACGCCAGGAGGATGCGTACATAATTGATGCTGGCAATTCGATAGAATACGTCGCTCAAGACATCCAAGCGGCCGTTTCAAGTTGCTTTCAACGTCTCGGGGCGACTGGGTCGCTAAGGACGTTGGGTCCGCTTGCCAACTAGCTTGGCATTTTAATTCATATCATATTTAATGAACACCTCGAGCATCATTCAACAATCTCGGCATCGTCCCATTCACTATCTTCGATGACAATCTCGAGCCTAGAAGGAGGGGGAGGTGTTGGAATTCGCTGTCGACCCTCGTAATCCGAATCCGAGTCTAGGTCTCCGCCGTCGAGCCAGTCATCTTCCAGTTGGGTATCATCTCGAGCCAGTGTGCACTCAGCATCCCCTGCCTGCTGCGACTGGCTGCTAAATGGTGGATCAACAGAAGTCTCTCGTGCTGTAATTGGTTTCTTCTTGCGGTCGCGCCTGTCCTTTCTTCGCAGAATTGCCCGGGCTTCCTTCTCAGCCCGATTGCGCACGCTCAGCTCTTGCATCATCAATGGCCAATGCACAGTTTCTTTGCATGTTGGACAGGTTCCTTTGGTGGGAATTAGATTGTCCGGGTCGTCCTCGGCCTCGAGGAATTCCCCTGATAGACACAGCAGATGATTTGCGCTGCGGCATGAGTCTTGTGGACAAACAACGATTTGTTCGGCAGCCGGGATGGTTGAAGCTTTGCAGATCTGACATATTAGATCTTCCGCGTCATCTAGAAGGAACATGGACTTCTCCAAGTAATTTTCCAACTTTGAATAATCCACTGTTAGCTGATTGATACTGCCCACAGCGTCATTGTCAGTGGCCCTGGCGGGGCAGTCTCCGTCCAAAATCGATTTTTGATCTGGCAGGGGTGTATCCACGCGATCATTCCACATTCGCCATACGCGATGAACATCCGTGCAGAAAAAGCGTACACGTAGCGGCCAGCTGGCAAAGTAGGCAGATCGTAGTAGAGTATGGAGATCCTCCAGGTGAGCCGTCAATGATCTCCGCGAGCGCGAGTTGCGTGGTTTTGTCTTGCCCGTTTTGGAATTGACAATGACCTTCGATCGGGATACCTCATCATCGGACTCGATATGACGAGTTCTCTCTGGATGTTGCCAGGCCCATCTGCAAGTGCGACCGATATAAGCAAGGATCCACTACCCCGTGATGCTACTGTAAAATTGAACCTACTCAAATTGAAGGGCGCCCACACGACTCGTGAACCCTTCCGCGACGAGAACCATTTCCCAGGGCCGTAATTTATCTCGTGCTGTTCGCTTGGCCCCACCCTTGGCCGCACCATTGTGCTGGGATAGTCGTCTGATGGGGTTTGGTGTTGAGCCGATATAAAGCGACGAGTGCCTGACGGTCGAACGGAGCAGGTAGCAGCAGTAGTAGGCCGGGATAGGCCGAGGCTCTTCCTGCGTGTCCATCAAATCGGCATTGGATGGTTTGAACTGCAGACTCGTTACGTCAAGTCCATCGGGGAGCGCCGGTGCGAGAGTCCCGTCCAGCGCAAGCTAGGGCAGCCGGGGGTAGGGTAGGTATATGCGTACACCTCAGTCTGTATCTCGGTATCGACGCCGGCCCACCACGGTAAACAAGGGATCACATGATGTCGGCTGGGCGAGTCAATTCGGACCGGGGATGGTGATACGAACCGTTATACAGGAAGCCCGAAAGAAAGGAAAAGAGTGATTGCATTGTCATTATGTGCAGCCAGGTGAACTCTGCGAGACCCATCGCGGTATGCAGTGAGATTCGTGGACCCTGTTCGGTCTCCATGCTGCTGACGGGACCAAGTCGGCAGATCTCGCCGATCTACCTTGTCGGGACGTCGACACATCATGCCTTGACTTTATGAGTTCCACCCAATCCAGGATCAGTGAGTTTCTGGGTAAATCTACGAAAACTTTTCCCCTGAGACCTTCTATGCTCGCCTATGTCATCAATTGCTTGACTTGAGTCAAATGTGAGGTCACACTTATTTGCGAAATAGGCGCATATGGTGCAGAGCAGCTCATGGAAAATCCCCCCTGATAAAAATTTGCTGGATTAAGTGATACTGTTCGTGGCCCTCCGCCATTTTATCTCATGGCGACGATGCCCCATGTGCGCTTCGACTGGATGTATCACTTCGAAAACCGTACGATGCCCATGCCGTTTGCGGCTGACGGTATGTAATGGTTACCGCATGTGTGCTCAGGCACGGACGCCCAAAGTGACGGTACCGTACGATACCAGAGTATGTACCGCAGCCGCGCCGCGGCGCCGAGTCACCCGCTGGTCGCTTTCCCATAGGCTGCGCCGCCCAGAGTGACCGCCGGAGTACTCTGCAATCTCATTCCACTATCAAATTCGTGTTTCTCCCCTGCTCTTCCGCCCTGCTTTCCCTCTTTTCATATCCACGTCTCATCTCGTTTTTTTGGGAATCGTCGACCCAACAAACATCTTCCGATATCCACCACCCGAATTAAGTCTCCCCCCAATCCCTCCGGTCCGCGATTCGCTCCCTTGCTCTCTGATCTCACCCATCACCCTTCCCTCCAATGCTCCCTCTCGCGCGCCGATAAATCTCGACACTCTCACGATTACGCGTGCGCAAGTCGCCTGAGACCCCATACCTCGGCTTGTTTAATTCCACATAAAAGAGAATGGTGGCTCCGGCCTCTACTGGAGCAAACGCGATGGCCGGCCAAACTTCCATGGGCCGTCTGCCCACCCGCTCTTCAAGCACTCACCCGTCGCATTCGCACAATGTTCCCTTGAGCGCTCGCAGGTCAGCACCACTAGACCTTTCTACCGTCGAGCGCCGCGGACAACCCAATACTCCCCGTGAACCGTCGAAGCGAGTCCGCCCTCATGGCATCCCAGAAGCCCCGACGTTTCGTCCAACGGAGGAGGAATTCAAGGATCCCGTTGCATACATCCAGAAAATTGCTCCTGAAGGAAAGAAATACGGAATTTGCAGAGTCGTTCCGCCCGAGAACTGGCAACCGCCCTTTGCGATCGATACTGAGGTGAGCCCCCCACACCTACTGCCGCCGTCTTTCATGATTCCCCGGAGCCACACGGACTAGGCTAGTCACGGCTGGGCGTTCCTGCTTCTCGAGGCCCATCAGCTCAGCAAAACATAGAACCGAAGCTAACTATTACTTCCCACAGAGATTCCATTTCAAGACCCGTCGGCAAGAACTGAATTCGGTCGAAGGAGGTAAGGATTCCCTCCCCCATTCACTGCCAATGAAGCCCCTCCGCAGTGCAGTCCTAACCAAGACTCTAATTCAGGTAACCGCGCCAATATGAACTATGTCGATGGACTGGCCATGTTTCACAAGCAGCACGGGACAAACTACAGCCGTCTTCCCAGCGTGGACAAGCGCCCGTTGGACCTGTACAAGCTAAAAAAAGCAGTGGAGGTTCGTGGTGGGTTTGAAACCGTCTGCAAGACAAAGAAGTGGGCCGAGATCGGTCGCGACCTGGGCTACAGCGGCAAGATCATGTCTTCGTTGTCCACCTCCTTGAAAAACTCGTATCAGCGCTATTTGCAACCATATGAGGAGTATCTGGCTCGGGCAAAACCTGGTGTCCAGCAGCAGCTTGAGATGGAAAATGGCGGACCCTTCACTCCATCCCCACGAAACTCACCCATGACGAAGAAGCCAGTCATGGAGGAGAATGGTACTCCGTCTAAGACACGAGAAGCTACTCCTACCATGCGCATGGCCACGGGCTCAAACACTCCGCTGGAAAAGCCCGTTGATCAACACACTCCATCCGTGGAACCTACACCCCCTCCTGCTCGTCCAGCACCATCTGGTTTCACACCCGTGAATTCCGCCCCGGGTGGGTTTACCGCAGTGAATCACTCCCCAGCCCCGTCCTTCACACCGGTCAACAATGCCCCGGCAATCAAACACGAGGGAGAGAATGGAACATCGACACCCAAGAGTGTTTCCGAGCACCCGCCTCATTCGACTCCTGGACCGAATGGCCAATCGGGCCCATCTGTGAAGCGTGCTATTAGCCATGAAAGTGGTTCCCAGGCTGAGAACGGCGACGATGGTGGCAGTGGACGCCGTAGCAAGCGTCTGAAGAAAGGTATCACATCTGCTGGGCTGATCGAGGCATCTTATGTTATGTTTCTTTGCTAACTTCAATTTCTTCATTTCCAGATGCCCCTCCTACCGTGGCTGGTTCACACATGTCTCTCCTTCGTCCTGCGCCAGCAAAGGTTCGAAAAGACGGGGTGCAGAGGATCGGAGATGTAAGTGCTATTTCTGGCTTCTGAACTTAAAGGAGCAGATACTAAATCTGTTGTTCTACAGAAATGTGAATCGTGCGGGAAATTCGACAACCCCTCCACCATTCTCGTTTGCGAAGGATGCGACCTCGGATATCACCAATCCTGTCTGGATCCTTCGACAATCGCATCCTCTGATCATGATTGGCACTGTCCAAAGTGCTTAGTCGGCACCGGCGAGTTTGGATTCGAGGATGGTGGTGTTTACTCTTTGAAACAATTTCAGGAGAAGGCCAATGAATTCAAGAAGGGCTATTTCGCCTCCAAAATGCCATTCGACCCCGTTCTCAACACACGCCGCCGGGAAACCGAGGATGACGTGGAAGCTGAATTCTGGAAACTGGTCGTTGATCTACACGAAACCGTCGAGGTCGAGTATGGCGCGGATATCCACTCAACCACCCATGGTAGTGGTTTCCCGACCATAGAAAGAAACCCGCTTGACCCGTATTCAGAAGATCCCTGGAACTTGAACGTCCTCCCATTCCACGGTGATTCCCTCTTCCGCCATATCAAGTCTGATATCTCGGGCATGACCGTTCCCTGGGTTTATGTCGGCATGTGCTTTTCTACTTTCTGCTGGCACAACGAAGATCACTACGCCTATTCCGCCAACTACCAGCATTTTGGTGCGACAAAGACCTGGTATGGTATACCCGGGGCCGACGCGGAAGCATTTGAGTCGGCGATGCGGGCGGCGGTTCCCGAGCTTTTCGAAGGGCAACCGGATCTTTTGTTTCAGCTAGTCACTTTGATGCCTCCTGATAAACTTCGCAAGGCTGGTGTGAACGTCTACGCCGTGGATCAGAGAGCAGGTCAATTTGTCCTCACATTCCCCCAGGCGTATCATGCCGGCTTCAACCATGGCTTCAACTTTAACGAGGCTGTCAATTTTGCCCCAGCAGACTGGGAACCCTGGGGTGCTGCGGGCGTGGAACGCCTTCAAGCCTTCCGCCGACACCCCTGCTTTTCACACGATGAATTGCTGTTCACCGCTGCTGCGCGGGACACGTCAATAGCGACTGCCAAATGGCTTGCACCTGCCCTGGAAAGGACTGTTAACCGAGAGCTCAGCGAAAGAGCCAACTTTTTAGCCAGCCACAAGAACGCCATCGCGCACAATTGTACGCTGGGAACCGCTGATTCATCTACCAGTCAATGCCCCCTGAGACTCGTAGTGGAGGAAGAGGACGTTCCGGAGGATGATTATCAGTGTCAGCACTGCAAGGCTCTCACCTACCTTACCCAGTTTCGTTGTCAAAAGTCAGGCAAGACCATTTGCCTGCTTCATGTGTATGATTATGTCTGCTGCGGTGATTCTCCTCAGCAAAAGCTATTTGGTCTGGACCATTTTCTACGCTACCGAGTCAGCGATGAAGAGCTGAAAGCGTCGGTGCAAAGAGTCCAAGAAAGAGCAAACATCCCAAAGGCTTGGGGAAAGAAGCTCGACAAGACCTTGGAGGACGAGCCGAAGCCTCAGCTGAAAGCTCTCCACAATTTGCTCAGTGAAGGTGAGAAAATCCCATACCACCTACCTGGCCTCCAAGATCTTGCGGCCTTCGTCCAGCGTTGCGATAAATGGGTTGAAGAAGCGAACAACTACATTACCCGGAAACAGCAAAACCGGAGAAAAAACGAAAAAGCTTGGCGCAGGGCCAGTACCAAGGCCGCGCAGCTGGACGATCGCGCCCCTGAAGTTCGCAGAGTGGAGAACATCTACGCCCTTCTGGCAGAGGCTGATAAACTTTCCTTCGACTGTCCACAGATGGCGGCCCTGGAAGAGAAGACCCGCGAAATCGAGAGATTCCGCCAGGACGTCAATAATGCCCTGATGAACCCGCATACCCGGTCGGCCACCAAGATCGAGGAACTTCTGGAAAATGGCCGAAACTTCAACGTGGAAATCCCGGAATTCGAGCATTTGGAGCAAATTTTCCGACAGCTGAAATGGACTGAGGATTGTACTCGAAAACGCGACCAGCGCCTCAACCTCAGGGAATGCCAGGAGATCGTCTCCACCGGCGAGCAGCTGCATATTCCGGATTCCAACGAGCACTTGCTTCATTTCAAGGAACTTACCCGGCATGGCGAAACTTGGGAAGTGAAGGCGAAGGAGCTGATGTCTGTGGAAGCTGTACACTACCAACAGCTTGAGGCCCTCTCTGCGCAAGCATCACATGTTCCAGTTTCCCAGGAGACTCTCGCGGCTGTGGATGCCATCCTCACCAAGCAGCGAGAGGCACAGAAGCGGATTCAATCTCTCTGCGAAAAAAGCAGAGATCCTGATCTGAGAAATCGGCCAAAGTATAAGGATGTTCGCGAACTCACAGAATCTTTGGAGCATTTGAACAGCCGGCCAATCGGCGCCATCGATCTTGAGCGTGAGCAGAAGCGTCACGAGGACTGGATGAGGAAAGGCAAGAAGTTGTTTGGCAAGGCCAATGCGCCTTTGCACATTCTGAAATCTCATATGGAATATGTGGAGAAGCGGAATTCATACTGTTTTGACCTTGAGGACAGCTACCGGCCACCGGTAGAACCGTCTTCTCGAGACAATACCCCGGATGGTCTGCTTGAGAACCCCACCACCAACGTCTGGGGCCCCAAGTCGAAAAAGCGCGATGTGTTTTGCATCTGCCGGCATTCTGAAGCAGGAATGATGATTGAGTGTGAAGTCTGTCATGAGTGGTAAGTTGCCCTAGGCTCTACATCCATATTATTTTCTGAAGGAAAAATCCGCCGATATCGCTAACGCCATACCAGGTACCACGGCAAATGCCTCAAGATTGCCAGGGGCAAGGTTAAGGAATTCGACAAATACACGTGCCCGATTTGCGACTGGCGACAGAAGATTCCTCGTGATGCAGCTCGCCCAAAACTGGAAGATTTACAGGATTGGCAAGCAGAGATCGCCGGTCTCCCGTTCCAGCCGGAGGAGGAAGAAGTGTTGGATAGCATTGTCAGTCAGGCGACTGCTTTCCGAGATTTCCTGCAAGGTTTCACCAATGCCGCCTGCACTACCACTGAGGAAGTTCCTACCTTAATCTTCTACCTGCGAAAGATCGAAGGCGCCGAGGTTCTTCTTGCGTATGAGACGAATTTCTTCCGGCAAGAGATCCATAAATGGGCGCCAGTTGCCCCGGAGGCACCGCCAATTCTGGAGCAGTCGCTTTCGACCCGAAAGCCTCGCCCGACCAAGCAGCAGAAGATTTTGGCCCAGTTCGGTGTTGATCGTCCAGAAGACCTCCCTGAGCATCTTCGTGCCAAACACATGGCTGCAGCGAAACGGAAGTCGGTGGATAATACACATGCTACTCGGCCCGCTCCTTTGCAACCTGCGCCGCCTACTCCGAGCAACAATCCTCCAACGACCACAGGGCCAACTCTGACCCCCATGTCAGATTCCGCCTCTGCGACGTACCCGTTCTCTGCCAACTATTCTTTGGCTGTTAGTGACTCTACTCCGGCATTCGCGCCAACTCCTACTGCATTCCTTCCCCATGCTGCGGCGGCTTCTCAATCACCATCGTTCCTCCCTCGCTCTCCAACTCCGCAACAAGATATCGAACCTTCTCTCTTCAGCCCACCCCGCTTCGGCCCGGAACCTCAATTCGCCAGCAGTAGTCCTCGTCAGAATATGGATGATGTCTTCGCGGATCTCACAAATCAAGATGTCGAACCCGAGGCTGAGCCCATGGAGAATCTCCATGCGAACGAGGCGCTTGAAGCTCTTAATGCCAGTAATGGTAGCAGTCGGGCACCGTCTCCGAACGAAGACCAAGCTTCTGTTTCTGCACCAGCGCCTGTCTCTGATTCCGCTCCTATCCCGGCCCCTGCACAAGCTGAGACCGAGGCGGATGCGCCCTGTGCTAAAGTTGCCGTTGCCGCGACAGAGGACCCTGAATCGGAGCTTTGAGTACTGTTTGTATTGTCTATTTCCTTCTCCACGACACTGTTCACTCTGCTTTTCTGTTCTGGGCTCGATATTCTGAATGTGATTCATGCCTGAGATATCGTTTCTTTTTATTTCTGCTATGCTCCACCCTTGGTTACGAGTCGGATTCTTAACGGGTGTATTACAGGGCCAGGCGAATGTCTCTTGAGGTTTTTCTTTTTAAGCGGTTCTTTGTGTTTCCTTCCTGCAATCTTCGTTGCCAGTGATTTATTGTTCCCCACGCCACTAAGGCTATGTTTTGATGACCGAGGCAGTCTGGTGTTTTTTGACTTTTGCTTTTGCCAGGCAGTGTAATATTAGTGGATGCAACGATTTTTAAATATCAAGTGTGAAATTTCCTATCTTCCGCTGATATGATCATTCACTAGTGTAGAATGCAGCTAGCTCACATGTACTTGTCGTAGAGATCCGGCGAGTTCAAGTCCGGCGCAGAAGCGCACTGACAAAATGGGGACTGACTCACAGTTCCGTTTGTGTACGCACTGAGCGTATTCTGTCCTCCAGTATGGATAAACAGAATGTTGGGATCTTGCTGCACGCATACAGATTTCCCCAGGTATTCCCACTGGTAGTCAGCCTCGATCATACCCCTGGCAGCCTTTCCAGTGTACACCGGGTCAAGAAGAATAGCCTCCACCGCTGCGAAATGCTCAACGGTCCACTTTGTGTCCTCGTCGTAGATACCATACCCCGGGCCAACAAACTTATCATCAAGGTGCACGTCCTCCATCGTGATATCCTGCTCTGGATCAAGCCCAATGAGGCCACCGGCCTGCCGCGCAAATCGAAGCACCCGTTCTTCATGATACGAGCGCGGGTTGGTAGGCGAGACAAGCACGCCAACAACCTTTCGTTGAGGAGGTCGGCGACGTTCATCTTTGATTGCACCCTTCTCCTTCCGATCCTGTTCATCCTTCTCATTACGCAACTTCTCTTGCAGCTTGAATCCGGCAATCAGTCCGGCGACCGTGCTGCCGCTCCCACACGCAACAACAATGATGTCGAATCGACCCGATCCACCGAGCTCCATCTCAGCCTCCTGTTCGACGATTTCAAATGCCGCCCGCGCGTAACCTAGTCCACCGAGTGGATGAAGACTTGCCCCGCCAGGAATCCAGTAGGGCCTTTCACCTCGAAAGCGTAACTCTTCGAGCATGGGCTCTGCATCATCGACGAGTGGATGGCCTGGATCCAATCCTCGGATGCCGTGGGTGAACATCCGGTTGATATGGGAGTTTCCGAGGCGGGCGAACGCCACGGGGTTACGGCTTGTTGTGAGGCCCCCTCCTACACCCTGACCTGCGAGGAGGTACGATTTCATGTTTAGCTTACAAGCCAATGCAGCAACTTGGACCATGTGGTTGCTCTGCACGGCTCCCTCGGTGACGAGCATGGACATTCGGCGGTCGTTGCGTTGAATGCTCTCTGGATGCTTTTCGTGGCGAAAATATTTGGGATCATCTGAAAGAATGTCTGGAACGATGTATTCCAGTTTGCGGTATTTATTGCCTGAACATGCGAGTGGAGAGGCTTGGTCGTCGCGTTTGAAATAGAAGTTCCTGCCTCTGAGCTTCGAAATAGCCGGTAGGTAATGAATGGGAGATGGATGCGGGTAGAGGATCGGATACCGGGGGATCTGGCTAAAGATTTCTGGAAGCGCGACCGGCATCTTGCTCGTATTTGATGCTGCGAGGCAACTGCGATTTGATGTGACAGAATTTGGTTCGATGACGCGACGCGATGGGATCCGATGTGTGGGTGGTTGAGAGTTGAAGTTGGGTGGAGGGAGAAGTTGGAGAGGTGAAGGAGGAAGAGTCGGGTTGATGTGATGTTGGTCGGTTTAGGCGTCAGTCAAGCCAACATCACCCACTCCATTTTTCAGTAACTTCTACGTACTTCTAGGTGTCAAGAGCTGCCTAGAGCTAGCTGGTGGTGGCGGCAGCTGGGTCCTAAGTGCTAAATGGAAAATACCCAATTACTTATTCAAAACTCGCCCATAGACCGACCGTACAGTAAGGTAATAGGTGCTGAAGTAGTCAGTTTCTCCACCTGGGCAGCCATTTATCTGGCCATGTTGCTACCCAGTGCACTATTTACTTTCGGTAGGCTGGCTTGCAGGGCAATGGAAGATCCCGCGAATTGAGGCAAGACCGTTTCTTGTATTAGAAATCCCAGCCATACCTCGTAGATAATTGGCGGTATTCAGCACCATCAGACAGTTAGAAAGCCGACAGGGCGTAGTTGCACTAATCTTTAATTTTCTATTCAACAATTCACCTGGTTATAGAATCAACATGCTATTTTCAGGTACCTTCTCTCTCATAAACTGAATCCATGTAACACTGTGCTGAAGATCGGTCGACCAATAGAGCTGCAGAAACGACAAGACTTTGCGTCGATCAAGAACACCGCTGATTTTCATGACAGCTTCCATTTCCCTGGAAACGAAATTCTGCAATTCTGGGCGTCCCTTGCTTTCGGTTCCGAGAATGAACAATGGCCACACAAGATCATGTGCGAAGGTGCTTCTGTCGGACAGGAGGTTGATCCAATCCAAGATCGAGTCGCGCGAAACTTGGATGTATTCATTTGTTGATGGGTCTTCAGAAAGGGCTCGATGAGTGTATATCAAGCTGGCATGATAAAAGATGAAAACCAGATGCTGGAAGTCCCGCTGGACCTGGTCATTCCAGAAATGGGACTTCTGGCTATAGAGAATCATTTTGTCCTTTGCTGTTTCCACAGTGCCAATAATATTAGGGAATTCGCTTGGATTAATGACGAGACCATGAACGTATTTAGATCGCTCAAGCTCAGTCACTAACTGTATCACACGAACAAATTCACCGAAGACAGCGATATCGCCCATGTTTTGAAGATTGTCCCCGGTCGGTGCATTGACCATGCCGAATGTTGTGAGACCTGCGAAGACACTAGAGTAGTAGTGCTCGTACAGTAAGAATTTGTCGATGTTATCAAATGAGGCAGGATAGGACGTAGAATGCTCCAGCCATTGATGTATCACTCTAGCACCTTGTAGGTGCATTCTCCATTTTATAGCTTCTGCCCCAAGAAGTTCAACGTTGTAAAGGATGAGCGTTGATGCCAAGGCATTTCGTGCTTCGCTCACAATCTCGTTACTGAATTGCAGTGGCTGGTTGGCTCTTATAGAGCCTATCTGGGCCGCGAGCAAAGACAAAGCATTGTTTCGGAAACGAAGGGAAACATCTTGCAACTCGAGGCGCTGTCGGTGATTATCGTCATATCTGCGGGCGAGATCCTCCGACGACAATGATAGAACAGTGTAAAAGATCGTCGGAGAAGCCCATACCAGGGGAATGATGACCTGGCGCCACGGATTGTTTGGGCCATCCACCCAAGCGAGTTTTCCCGCGACATTCTGTTGATAATGATGCATGAGGTTCAATATCAAATGGTTGACTGCCTGCCCTGATATGCCAAGCGGACTAGGTATGGTCGCCAAGCTCAAAGGGGTTCTGGGGCGATTGGGATTGCCATCATCAGATCCCCGGACTGGCAGCTGCTTTCCCGCTAGCCTGCCTCTGCTGGCGACTCCCTGACCCCACCGAAGCGTGAGTCCATATGCGGGACATTGGAGTCCACGGGAAGCACATTTCCTACACGTTGGCAGGGTGCGATCACACAGGATTCGCCTGGATCTGCATTTTTGACAGTCTTGCCTCGATTAGTTTGATCGTCGATACTAAGATTCGATGTAGCGTGAGTACCTTTTTCCGCACTGACGCTTGCACCGTCATAATCAGTTGGGGCCATAGGAAAGACGTGATTAGATGAAACCCGCTAGTTGCCCCAACGGCCAGCCTACGACATTTCCCGCCCCGAGTGGATGAGCAGTTTGGCGGAGAAGTGTGACGTTTTGTCGAGTTGGATGACTGGGAAAGTTGCCTTAAATGGGGAGCGCGGAACGAGACGAGCCATGCGTGCCAGTTGAGAGGGCCGTGCACAGCATGCGACGAAGATCGTCTGTTTTCAATTCCACAAGTCGGAGGTTTGGAGGGGTCGGTTGGCATTTGCTGTCGCTGCATTCGCCTGAGGGTCACGCGGCGACTTTTCTCGTAAACTGCCAGTGGCAACGTGATTGGCCTGTTCGATCAATACGGTACCAGGTATTACGTTACAATGTGATGGCAATGGACCCTCGACAGAAGACGCCTCCTAGGGCAATCTTAGTATGGGGTTCTTCATGGATAAGCTTGTGTTGTCCCAGGAATCTATGATAAGAGGTCACAAGATTTCGGCGGGACCCGAGGGCATTAACTCCATTTGAAATAATTTCGGGTCTATTCTAGTAATTAAAGCTGAAAATCAGGTGAGCTATTCTCTGTGACAGTGGGCGAACCAATTGTATACCCTTGTTTCGCCCAATCCAGCAATATCCCCCTGCGTAGTCGGTCTTGTGTATCGGGTGATAGTGGTAGATCCAGTTTACCCCGTCTTCGCCGTGAATTCATGGTTTCCTGCAACTCTGCATCGTCTGGCCCTCCTGAATTCCCACGGTCTGAGAGAAACTCATATGTTCGGCACTCCACATTGTTCCAGCCTGTTGCTAAATGGATTGAGTAAGCTCATCTGCTTCACAACTGAAGCCATGTAGTGTTATCGGTATACCTTCATATTTGGCACCGTCTTCCCAATCATCAGTCAAGAAGTGCAAAAAACCGCCATGCGTGACAACCACAATTTCCTTCTCTGGCCGTGCTTTCAACCAAGACCTGGTACTCTGAGCGCGATCCCGTATGCTCTCAAGTGTTGACTTGTACTTGCCAGTCTGCTCAATCTGTATCAGCTTGACATATGTGGCTAGCAGGACAAAAGCTTACTTTGATATACCAGCCTTCTTCGACATATCCCAAGTCTACAGGAAGATTCTGCTGTTGAACTTCGTTTTGCAAGTCCTCCAATTTGCTGCCCACATCACAAGGAAATTCACTGAGTTCCTGCAGGCTCGGGAGGGCGATCAATTTCCGGTCCGGGTGATATTCAAAAACAAAATTGAATGCTCCCAGACCAGTGTAGATAGCGCGGCGCATAGGCGAAGTGACAACCAAATCGACTGTTGATTTTGCGGAAAAACTCTCCCTCAGTTCCCAGCATTGTCGTTTTCCAGCTTCTGTGAGTAAAGGGTCTGGGAGTTTCCAATACTGGGGTCCGAGATTGTGGTAGCCCTATACCATGTTAGGAGGCTCTAAAGGTACGACCATTGTGAGGCAAACCTCTGCATGCCTAACTAGATGAAGTAAAGGTGGCATTCCGGTGGATATTATCGACGGATTTTGTAGGGTCAGGATTCAAGAGATAGATACGGGGCGACAGAGACACAGCGATGGGAATTCTTTTTATAAATGATCAGTTTTTGGATTCGCTTGGCATGGTGAAGAATGAGGAACCGGGCTGTTCTAGCGCCAGACAGATAATTGATCCGGTATTCAGCGAAGCCACTTGAACGGATCTAGCATCGTTCCGAACCAAAAATAACTTGACGGCATTCTGGAAGCCCGAAATTGCCGTTTGGTCCCGAAATTTCGCTTCTCGTTCACCTAGAATGCCCACCCGCCGCTGATGCGTGAGAGTCAAGATTTAGCTTTCTTTATGCAGTGGGGCGGCCCGCCCCACCTTTAACTCTAATCCTTCATCTGGGCAGCCTCTTTTGGGCTAGCGGGAAAAGTGGCCCTCTCCCAGCAATCCCGAGGGAAGTATAGTGCCTGTAATGTCTTGCTCGTATCAAATAGTGAATGAATCTTTTGACGAGGTGTTGCCTCACTATGAATGCCAGTCTTCCAAACCATCGTTGTCGATCGACTGTCCAGTCATCCCGGCTATGGAATCCTTGCGCTTGGAGTTGGAGCTGCCAGCCAGGCATGACTTATACTCGACATTCAAGGGAGACAGCTATTCTGAGCCCATTCCTGCATCTGCAGTACTAAAGCTCAAATCCAACGAGGGAGAAGAGCTGTCTGAACCGAATAAAATCCGCATCTGTCTTGTACAAAACCTTTCGACAAAGGACGAAAACCACAATAATGACAACACGCATATCATGAGCCGCTTCTGCTGCCAATTTTTATCGAAAGCTCCACCGAGATATTCATTGACCACACGATCTTGTTCAATCATTGAAAGCCTGACTCTGCGAGTCCCTCCTGTTCCCACAAATCGCCAGGTATTCGACAAGAAATTCAAATTTCCCTTCTATATGCCTGTTGTCGCCAATATCCCGGGCACGACAAAAACGGAACTTGGGGATATAACATACCATGTGGTCGCCTTTATGACCGCCAAAAGTGGGACCTCATTTTGTGCGAGTCAAGAGATCTCGATTTCTCGTCGCATATTGCCCGAACACAATTCCATCCAGCATACCCGTCTCTACCCCAAGCCAAGTGCGATAGCAAAAATTCATCTCTCACAAAATATCACTGAAAGCACGGGTTCAACGATTGCTATTACCGCAAAATTATTTCCTCGTGGACAGCCCATACCTGCCGAACGCTCTACAGAAATCAAATTTGTGGCGATACGTGAGATGAGATGGCGCATTGAGGAAGTGACGTCGCTTTTGGATGGATCACGTCAAATAAGTCAGCCAGCATTTCAAGTTCAAACAGAATCTGAGGCTATGGAAGAACAGTCCTCTACTCGTGTGATATCTAGCGGGTCCCAGAGAGGCTATTGGGGGACACCGAACAATCCCCTTACGAAAGCCTCGCAGCAAATTAATCTTTCTTTCATCGACATTGACTTCAATGTCAATCTTCCTCGTAAGGAAGGCTTCTCATCGGGCATTGGCCTTCCCTCACATGGCTTCGATGTTCCATCTCCAGACACCCTTCCATCGCCACTGCAAGAGCTCTTTCCTTCTTCAGCGAAAGGCAAGACAATGATGACGGTTGAACACCGGCTGAAGCTTGATGTGCTGACGAACGAAGATACATTTCATATCAAAAACGAGAAATTGGTGGACCGCAAACCTCTGCTGGTTGCGATAAATGCATCTTTCCCGCTCAGTGTATTCGAGATGGCGGAAGTTGGCGTCCAGGATATGATGTGCCAAGGCAACCTACCATGCTACCAGGATGTGGCTAAATCTCCCCCACGATATGAGATCTGACACATCATGATCAATGGGACATATGTGAATTGTTTAAATCAATGACAATGATTCGGAATTTCCGGTGTTCTCTTTAGAGTTTTACAGTAACTAGCATCTCCTCGGAATAGACATATATTGCTTTTATTGATAAAGATTGATGCTTCTACACTCCCATTTGTCTCAGACCACACCCCTGTCATGGCTTCGCTCAGATGATTCAGGACTGGAACACCTTGATCAAACATGGTGCCAATTTCGACGCCAAATGATACCTCCACCATGGTCTTGGTAACCCGACTCCTTTATTCTACCTACTGCTACCAGGTTCATTGCTCTGTCGCCTATCTCGTTAGCTACCTGGTCATCTTCCCAGTTACCTATGTAATCAGCTTCTTGGATAGCTACCTTGGAGAGTAATGCGTTATCATAGTGCCAAATAAATGGGCTTCGAGCTAGAATATTCTCCCCACTAGAGCAGAAAATTCATTTTTCTACTTGAATCACCAGTACACTCAATTCGAAGAGCTAGCAGATACCTGAAAGATCGGGAAGGGATGTGGTTGTATCAATTCCCTCGATAAATTTGATCTTGCATGATCGCATATATCAACATCAATATCCTCGAATTTCAGCAACAGGCATTTGAACGCTTTGAAAGGGTCACTCGGCCACGGAGGCAGCACTTGATCGGGTCTAAGAGACCTCTTGCCGAAAACTGGGCCCTGTACTTTTTGTTACAGGCAGTGGGTCTTTACGGCGAAAAATGACGATAGTCTCCTCTTATGCTCCGCTTGAATAGGAATTCATTTCCAGAATTCACGCTCAAGGCGGGGTGCGTAATGCAATAAATTGAAAAAGGCAGCCTTAATACCGAGTCTCTATTTCCGAGACCAGTGAAGTTCGCTGAGGCCATCCCTCCTTATTCGACAGCTCGACCTCCCAACCAGACGCGACAGCCACATCTCTCGACTAGAAAGAGAAGCCAAAGCGACATACCATGCATAAAGATCCCCTCAATTACCAACCCACTGCGGATTCAAATCTCGAAGCCCTTGGATATACGGCCGAACTGTCCCGGAATCGGTCAACATGGCAGGTGGTGTTCATGTGCTTCATCCTGGCCTCGGTGCCCTACGGTCTTTCGACAACCATGTCGTACTCTATAACGGGTGGCGGCTCGGTCGCTATGATCTGGGGCTGGATCATTGTCTCCCTCATCATGCTGTGCGTAGGTAGCTCTCTAGCGGAGATCACGTCGGTCTTTCCCACTGCCGGCGGTGTTTACTATCAGACCTTTGCCCTTTCCCCCTCATGGTGCCGTCGCTCCACGGCCTGGATTTGCGGCTGGTCGTATATTGCTGGCAACATCACTATCACCCTTGCAGTCAATTTTGCGACCGCGCTGTTCTTCGTGGAGAGCCTGAATGTGTTTGAGAACTCATCGGGAAATGGCATTGCGGAAAACTTCCAGCCCTATCAAGAGTTCCTCATTTTTGTTGTTATTACACTGATCTGCCATTCGATGCCAGCCTTTGGTAATCGGTGGCTCACTCATCTCGAGGTAAGTCCCAGAGCTCGAGGTCCTTGAGGTAGGCCCTTTCTGACAAAGAACATCTTGTTTCCCTCTGAAGACATTCGCCATATTCTGGACGTTGGTAGGAGTTAGCGCGATCATAATCACAATCCTTGTTGTCGCGCATAATGGCCGGCGCTCGGCGAAATGGGTATTTACATCCTTTGAGCCTCAGTCGGGATGGCCGGACGGTTGGTCTTTCTGCATTGGCTTGCTTCAAGCCGCATACGGTCTTTCGGCCTCAGGAATGGTGACATCGTGAGTGCTTTTCTTGTTGTCGCTGATTGGATCTTCCAAATTTCTGACGCGCACTCCAGTATGTGTGAAGAAGTCAAGCAGCCAGCTATTCAAGTCCCACGAGCCATCGTCGGTGGTGTTGCCCTTAATATGCTTGCCGGACTCGCTTTTCTGCTACCAATCGCGTTCGTCCTTCCAGATATCTCCATGCTGGCAAGCATTCCATCCGGACAGCCAGTACCGTCTATTATGAAGTCCGCAACAGGAAACCCTGCAGGAGCCTTTTGTCTTCTGGTCCCATTGCTGGTCCTAGGATTGATCTGTGGAATTGGCTGCGTGACTGCGACATCACGATGCACTTGGGCGTTCGCTCGAGATGGTGCGGTCCCAGGCTCTCGGATGTGGAAGAAGGTCAATAGGCGTCTCGGAATCCCACTCAATTCCATGCTCCTGGGGATGGTGATTGAAATCCTGCTGGGTTTGATCTACTTTGGCTCGAGTGCTGCGTTTAACGCCTTCTCCGGCGTGGGTGTTATCTTCCTGACCCTCAGTTATGCGTGCCCGGTGGCAGTGTCGCTGCTTCTTCGCGGTCGTCGTGATGTTACGCAGGGATCATTCAACCTCGGTTCGCTCGGTGTCTTCTGCAACGTCGTCTGTATCTGTAAGGCCACTTTTCCCCCTCCGAATCTTCATCGGAACTAATAATCTCATGTGAAAAGGCTGGTGTCTCCTCGCTATTCCATTGTTCTGCATGCCCACTTCAGTCCCTGTCACCAAAAACTCCATGAATTATGCTTGTATCGTCTTCGTCGGGTTTGTTCTCGTGTCTGCTGCTTGGTACCTGGTTTGGGGTCGGAAGAATTATATCGGACCTGCCGTGGACGAGATGGAGGACACGGCCGACTCTGTACATGTCACTCGTACGAGGGAGGAAGTAGTGTCAACCGATGACTACTTGCAAAGATAGATCTTGCTCGCAGGATGAATTGAACGACCTTTCTTCATGAGAACAGGCACAAGGGCATAGGTGCCACTCAGTGTGCAAAACCCACACAAGGGAATTAGCTTCAATTTGTAATATTTCCCCTGAAACCCCGAGTCGCGTTAGAGACGCCGTAGTAGTTCGGCTGGTGGCCTATCGCGAGTTGTTTGACGGATGACCGAAAAGTGCGGAGCGGCGGCAGAACAAAATCAACATCGCCGGCAGCTTCGCCGCAGCCTCCGGTACCTCTCTGCTCGCCATGACCCTCCACGTCATGACTCTCCTCCAGTTCCTCCGCCTCTCACGCCAGGTGCATCTCGCATTCCTTGCGGGAAAGCTCACCGAGTCTCCTATTTACGTGCTGGGCAATCCCTCCGCCGACCTCGACTCGATCATCTCCGCGATCGTGTACTCTTACTGCGCCAGCAATCGTCTCCCAGCCACCAAGCCGCGCCCTCATGTACCTCTTCTCAACCTCCCGAATGTTTCTGCCGGCCCAGAGCTGTATCGCCTGCGACCGGAGTTCGTTACTGCGTTATGGCTGTCGACCAACTTCCCCGCTTTGAAACCCGACGAGCGCTTCGAAAACGCGTCCGAATCTGCTGGGAAGCTGCTGCGCGAGCACATATTGACAGTGGCAGACTTTGCACAAAGTTTGAGGGAATCGTCGCAAGCGAATAAACTCGTCGCAGATGTGACCATGGTCGACTGGAACGCGATGCCAATTCGTGACCAGCAGAAAGGAACTGGGTCGGTGAGCGGACTGGGACAGGTCTCCTTCCGCACGGTGGGATGTATCGATCATCATGTCGATGAGGGGTTCGTTCCTTCCCCCGAGTCTCTCCCGAAGGGCCAGCCGGTTGTTATACAAGTCGGTCCTGGATCTTGCTCCTCCTTGATCACAGATGAGCTGGAGAAGCGCGGTCTTTGGAATTCTTGCCAGGAAGCGTCATCCGAAGCAGAGATTGCGCAGGTCGCCAAGCTCACTTTGGCACCCATGCTCATTGACACGACAAACTTAACTGCTGAGGGCAAGGTCACAGATGTTGATGTGCGATCTGTTGATTTCCTTCGTCAAAAGGTTACCCCTGTAGATGCCGCTTGGGATATGGAGGCTTTCTATGAGGTGATTTCTGATGCCAAGAAGAACAGTTTGGATCTTTTGACCTTGCAAGAGGTTTTGGACCGAGATTATAAAGAATGGGCTGAGAAAACACAGTCATCGGAACGGAGCCTCAACATCGGCTTTTGCTCGTCGGTCAAGCCAATCCGCTGGGTCATTGAGAAAGCTGGTGGATGTGAAGAGTTTCTCCAGGGAGTACGCACCTTTGGCACTTCCGAAGGGAAATGGTTGGATATTGTTGTTGTCATGACACATTTTACTTCTCCAAATAACCAACACTCCCGTGAACTATTCGTCTGCGTGACTGGACAGAACGGCCTGTCTGTTAAGGGAGTTAATGCTTTTGTTGATCAATCTGGCGCCCAACTTAAGCTTAGCAAATGGACACCACTGGACGGAGAGTGCGTCGAACTGAACGACGAAGAAATTCGATCCACTTTAGATGGAGACACCGGTCTCTGGAGTCGAATTTGGGTGCAGGCAAACTCGACTGCGAGCAGGAAACAGGTGGCTCCGATGCTCCGCGAGGCTGTGGCCAAGCTATAGATGATGATACCTTACGAAGATACGCGAAGACACGATTCTTATACTACAATAGAAACCACCCCTGGGCAATTGAGTATACTCAGCTTGATGCAGATTTTAATTCTGTTATCGAATAAGGATACCTATTTATGCTTAACACCAAACACCGATACTGCAGGCACATACATGCGTTCAGAATAGAACAAGAAATGGAAATGCAATATATGCAATGCTCCAAGCCGACCTGATGCAAATGCCAGTATGGAGAAAAGGAAATTGGAAAAAATAAAAGGAGGCAAATAAATCAGAAAACTCGTCGCCGGAATAATCAGAACACTGAATATGCAAAACACTGAAACACAATCAAACAACCGCTCCACAATATGTATCGTAATGTAAATGCTTCATTTCGAATGAACAATGTGACATATCACGCACACTCCCATTCGCAGAACACGCACCAGCGAGCAACTCGGTCTGCGAGGACCAAGCCACGCCAGGTGCCGCGTTCGCCAATCTTGATCACTGTTTCCCAGACACTGCCATCGGCGACAGCATCGGTGACAGTGTTGCTAGTGTGATCGTTACCGATCATGTGCTCGGCCTTTCGGGTAAGGCGAAGAATTTTGCCAGATGGTGATTGAATGGCCAACTTCGCAGGCTTTTCTCTTCCATGGGCGGATTTCGTGGATGAAATTGCTGAGGTCGAGGCAGAGAATTCATTGGAGTTGCTAGAGATCGTCGAAGCTCCAGCTGTACTTGACACCATACTGAGGGCACTGGAGGGACGGTTGAAAACTGACGGAGAAGCTCGGCCATTGGACATATAATCTTCCTTAGGAGCGGTGGCCGGCGAAGCAGGATGTTGTCGAACGGCGAAGACAAAGGTGTTGTTGACCGCCAGGCGCGAGCACTGTGGCTGCATGATGTACAGATCATGGCGCTGGGCATGAGGTGTGGGATGGCGGAGGACGAATTCATATGGCGTGTTTTCGCCAGTATGGATAATAGGCAGAGTGAGTGCCAAGGGATGGGGGATATCCTTGCTCGAGTGCATCAAGCCCTTCTTGCCAGCATATATCTTCAAGACACCCTGGCCCTCATCGCCAGGCAGCACAGCCTTCACGGTGATTCGCTTCTGTCCTCGGAACCAGTCGGGCTGAACCAAAGCACGTTTGCGCACAATGTCTCCGCTTTCAAAGAAATCGCCATCTGCGTCACAGGCGAAGGCAGGCGCTTCGACTTCTGCGGCACATTCAACATCAGGAGGAACAACTAAGCAAATATGCATACATTCCAGTCCCTCTATCCGCGTCATACTTGTGTCGTAATCAGGGAATTGGGACCTCAATTTGAAAAACTGCGGCGACACAGTTGGTAATGCCAGCAAGACATCCGGAGAAATAGGAGGAACGATGTGTTGTTCCTCGGGGTAGAGAGGGACATGGGTGTAGCATATCTCCAGTGGCCGGACGAGGAAATACCAGCTCTCGGCAATGGAAGAGTTGGTCGTGACGAAACGGCTTCGCTGAGGGTTGGTTGGGTTTGCGAGGGCACAGTCCATGATACGCCACTCTCCGTCAACGAGAACAGCATTCCACCAGTGGTTTGGTCGTGAGAGACTGTCGAGGTCGAGCGAATCACCTGGGTTCTTCAGAAAGCCGTGGATGATTTCGGAATGCAGACCAACAGCACCGCACATCTCGTGCACCAGCAACGCAATTTCCTCAGGGCTGCCACGTTTGGCATGCAAGACTCGTTTGATGTCCACCTCGAGGCCATCTACGGGCTCTTCCCAGGCGATCTTTTCGCTGACCCACGTGAATATAGCGCGAAGACGTTGGACATCACTCTTGTATGGCCGACAGATGTAGCCCTGGGCGAGACTCATGGGGTTGGTCATCGGCGGGAGGCTGCTGATAAACCGAGCGCTCTTGTCCACGAGGTTCATATTCGCCGCGTTGAAATTCGTCGGCTCACTGATCGGGAGTCCGTCGATGCTTTCGTCACCCTCTGCAGTGTCGTAGAGTTCCTCAATCGCATATACCACTGGGAAGTCCATCATCTGGCACCGCTCGGCTCGTTCAATTCTTTCATTTCTGCTCGGAGAGGATGCTCGATTCACATCTCGGCGAACCTGTACCCAGTCAATAGGACTGGTGCCCAGACCCATATCCCGAGCACTTTCACGGCCCGAATGGGGGGTGAGCATTGGGGACACAACGTCTGCAGCCCTGTTTCCCTTGGTGGGAGATTGCGAGCTTCCTCCATGTCCGACGGAAATACTGCTCCTTGCACTCGCAGCACCTGTCTTAGCTGATTCAAAAATCTTCTTGAAGAATCCTTGTTTCTTGGACTTTGGGGTAGATAATCCACCAAACACACCACCAGAATCGCCGTTGTCATTGTCCGCAGAGGACCAAGGGATAGCAGAGGACGCTCCTTGACGAGAGGTGTTGTGACTTGAGTGATAGGAAACGCCAGTCATAGGAGTCTCGGGTCGATCCAGATTACCCGCATCGCTGAAGCCTCGGGATCGGAATGTGTCCATGGCAGTATTCGGGCGCTCCTGAGCACCATTCCGGCGTGCATAACTGCCGGCACTGGTCGCGCTGAAGCCACTTGCAGACGCACCGCTCATCAAGCTTTGACTTGTTTTGTCTGTGCTTGCAGTCACATTGGTACCAATGCTTTGAACACCACTCGAGCTGGTAGCATTAGACTTGTTCGTGAACGTTCGGTTCAGGACATCTCCCCGCAGATCCTGGCCAGACCGACGGCTGCGCAAGTGCGAGTACTGAGACGGAATGGAGTTATGACGCGGGTGATAAGTGGCGTGTTTGGGGGGAGGAGGTGGTGCATCATCATCGTCGACAGGGGGCTGGCCATCATCCTCCGATAGGCGGTTCTGATCTTCGAGCTGGCGGAGACGGCTTTCCATTCTTTGCACGTAATTGTTGAGTTGGGGAGGCCCATCCATGTAGTGATCATGCGAGTAGACACTGTTGCGGTGAACTGGCACTGCCTGAGGATGAGCCTGGTGCCCGTCAAAGCCGAGAGAAGTTAGAGGCCGCCGTCTAGTTGCAGGCGGAGTACGCTCATCAATTTCGTTAAATTGATCAGCTGACCAAGGATTATTGAATGTCGGAGGCGGAGATGGGGAGGGTGCTTGACGTGGGGAAGGTAAAGGAGCCTGCCGAGGTAGACCCATATCTTCCAGCGAAGTCATGACATCCTCCATAGCATCTCTCAGTGGCGAGGGGGTATTGCCATTTGCATCTGATTGCGTCGACACAGCTGAATGGGCTGAGTGTGTTGAGAGCGCGCCTGGTGATGGAGTGCGCGTGAATATCACGTAGCGATCATTCATATTCAAAGGCGTGGGTGATCTTGAAGGCCGAGGAGATCTAGATGGCGGTGGCTGCGGAGAGTGCGTACGTCGCTGTTGGTGGTGCATAGGAGGTCGTGGTGATCGAGGCGGCCCATGGTGCATAGGCGGTTGCGGAGAAGGGGGTGGTTGATAGTGCATCGGAGGCTGCGGGGAGTGCGACGGTTGGTAGTGCACGGACGGCTGCGGGGAAGGAGGTTGTTGATAGTGCACAGGTGGCTGCGGAGAGCGCGGGGGCTGGTAATGAACAGGTGGTTGGGGCGAATGAGACGGCTGAGGGGAGTGCGATAGAGGCCGTTGAACCACAACACGATGTGGAGGAGGGGGAGGGGGTGGAGGCGAGTCTTCACGTTCTGTCGCTGGCAGGGCCATGGGGGATACTTCACGAGATGATGGACGTGACGATGAGACGCTATTTCGGGGCATCATGGCGGATGGTGATCTTTCCGGTTCTACTGATGCGCGAGGAGAAACCACTGGGGAAACCCCACGAGATGATGGGCGCGAGGAGACCGATGAGGGACGAGAAATGGACCCTTGGTTCTTGACTGCGGTGGCATGTGTACGCAAAGGCTTGACGCTGCGCGGGACACTTCCATCTCGGGGCGGAGTTTGCGGGATTGAGCTCTTGACCGGCGTGTTTGACTCGCTCCTTGCGAGATTGGATGACGGGGACAAGGCTTCCTTGTGCGCCTGAAAGGGTTTTCGAAAGACGGTCTTCGTTTTCTTTGGAGCCGATGTGGGATTATTGATGGGAGACGAGCCTGCTAAAACCATGGGACTGGTATCTCGACTGACGGGGACAAAGTCTTCGCTCATGAGTTCGACGAAATTGGACGGAAAGAGTCCAACTGCACGTCTATCACGGCGCAACCGTCCCATCCACCATTGTCCGTCTCCGGCATTCAGACATTCGATCAGATCGCCTTCTACAAATCCCAGGTCTCGAGTTGTCTCTCCTCCCCAGGAATATACAGCCCGACACCAACACGGGAACCGCGATGGCAGCTGTGGTGCATTGGGTGCCATCGCGATTGATAAACGCTTGATTTGACGAGCGCAGACACGATTTCAAGTGCGAGGACGGTTGGGGCGACTGGTATGAGACAATTCTAGAAATGATTGTGGCGGGAGAGAGGTCAATTGTTGGGACGTTGGCAGGTTGGAGTAAGGCTGTCGCGGGCGGAGCTGAAGAGTGGAAGCCAGATGGGGTCGCTAGGTAACGCACGGCCGTTGAAGCAAGTTCGACTCAGGCAGCCATGGCACTCGGAGGGCCGCAAAGAAAGGGAATGATCTTGAATCCACAGAGTGGACTGGGATTTGGGTCCAGGGGCGAATGCGACTGGGTAGAGGCGGGAGGGAAGACAAGGACGAAGGCAGGTTCAGACGGTGAGGCCCGAGCAGTCGGGTTGTTTACGTGGTGGCCCGATCGGGACTAGCGGCGGAGATGGCCCTTATCGATAAGCTTAATGCGCTTATGTCATGCGTGTGGTTTCCAGCGCAACGCCCTGTCCTTGGGAAATTCTACACTTTTCTGCTTGACATTGCGGTGTGCATTGTACAAGAAGTGGGAGCGTGGCTTTTTGGAACCGAGCCTAAGACCAGTATGGCTGCGTTTATGCTGCTCATTGTGCAGCACATGATGGTTGCTCCCAAGTCGATCCACGGTTTGCGCCGCACCCCAGCCCTGGCAACCCGCTCCCCACTAGTTGGGGCCATACGACCGACCCCAAGTGCTCCTCATCGTCATAGCCGAGGGGATTCAGTACTCGGACCAACTGTGCGCCGCGCTTAATTCCCAAGCGGTCTGACCTAACTATACTGATGCGCGATTTTCTCGCATGAAAGGGGTGTCAAAGTTCACTAACAAGCAAACTTGAGAACGCCAAATGGTGCGAGCAGGGGGTGAAATATCAATTCCATCGGCCTTTTCAAAGGAATTCACTTGAGGCTTGTGCTTCAAAATGACTGGTTCTAGCGAAATGCCCTTACAGAAGAGTCCACTTGAGCTTCAGAACTTCTCGCTCCTTTCTATCCTGAAAACAGAAATAAGAGAAATGAAACAGCTGCTGTATCCTGTGGCAATCATCATTAACCCAATCAGCTCATCTTTGCTTAGGTGGTGCCTTTACTTCCTCACTCATGCCGTTGCTACAAGATGTGGGGCTGGTCTATGTTTTGGCGCTCCGTGCCGAGCTGGTCAAATCAGGCCTGGCGTACATTCCAGGACAAACCCAGGAATTCCCAGCCACTACAAAACAGTTTTCCGCAGAGGGAAGGCTGGTTATCTTTCCAGATACTTTCACGGGAATTCCTTTGCCGATCCCACTCAATCGAGGATGCATCTAACTTCAATCTACCAAGGCCTTGCGGCTCGTTCTCTGAATGGATTTTCGAGTCGGCCGCCTATTTCCTTCTTGGCAACAAAACATCACGATGATTTCCTCGCTGACCAGCCTTCTCAACATCACAAGCCTTCCAAAATCGGGACTTGTGTTTCCTTAATCTTGCAGAGTTGTCAAACACGAATGACATGAGACGAAGACAGACGGTGTTTTCTCAAAAATGCAAAGACCGTTCGCGGCCCTAATCAGTGATATTGAGGCGCTCGGTGGGCTTACCGCTAAATTTTCCAGCATACCTCGAGGAGATTGTCGAGACTTTAAAAATGTAGTGATTCCCCGGTGACCAACTCCAGGTCGATAGTTAATCTAAACTAGCTCTTCGTCCTCACTACGTCCGCACAACCAGTCCTCAATCAATTGTTCCTTTGGACTTGATTTTGGTCCCAAAGGCGATCCATCCATCATGGCGCCTATTAAGACACTGCTGACGCTGGCCAGCTCTGGGCTGATTCCTTTGGCATGGGCGAAGCAGGTTCACTTTGACTTGGACCTGACTTGGCAAAAAGGTGCACCAGATGGGAATGTTCGGGATATGGTCTTTATGAACGAGCAGTTTCCTGGACCAGAACTGAGACTATCTGAGGGCGATGATGTTGAGGTGGTTGTCCACAACCACTTACCGTTCAACACCTCCATTCACTTCCATGGAATTGAACAAAGAGGTACTCCCTGGTCAGACGGTGTTCCAGGCCTTACGCAAAAGCCAATCCAGCCTGGCCACAGCTGGACCTATCGGTGGACGGCTACCCAATATGGCACATACTGGTATCACGCCCATGCTCAATCTGAGATTATGGACGGTCTTTATGGGGCCATTTGGATCAGGTAAGTTAATGTGCATATTTCTCCATTGGAACTCACATATAACAGTCTCAGTCCCGCCCCTCAAACTCCAGATCCTTTCCACTTCATCTCAAACAATCCAACCGATATTGCTGCGATGAAGAAGGCAGAGCAGGATCCCCAGCTTATTATGCTGTCCGACTGGGATCACTTGACTGCCGCCGAGTACCAAAAGGTGCAGGAAGACACCGGCGTGAACATTTTGTGGGTCCAAGCTTTTTCGATCATTCATTTGTCGTATGCTAACTGTGTTCAGCTGTTCCGACAGTATCCTTATCAATGGCCGTGGTGCAGTATACTGCCCTGGTACCGCCAATATCTCAAGCGTCGAATTGCCATATCTTAGCACTGCCATCAACAATCAGCCTCTGACGGATAAAGGGTAGGCATCATATTTTCTCAAAACAGACATGACAAAAAGTCCCAACTAACTTTCCTTACTCTTATCAGGTGTCTGCCCAACATCTATGAGACTCAGGGCAATTTTCCTCCGACTCATCCCGAGAAAATCCCACCCGGTTTGAACTCGGGCTGTACCCCCACTGTTGGTCTGCACGAAATTATCGAGGTGGACCCTCAGGTTGGCTGGGTCAGTCTCAAGTTCATCAGTGCTGCCTCATTGAAAGCGCTGATGTTCTCGATTGATGAGCACCCCATGTACATTTACGAAGTCGACGGAGCGTATATTGAGCCGCAGCTTGCCGAGAGCGTTGCCATCTTCAACGGAGAGCGTTACGCTGCAATGATCAAGCTGGACAAGCCCCATAAGGACTACACCATCCGGGTGCCAGACACCCAGGGAGACCAAGTGATCTCTGGCTTTGCCACCATGCGTTATAAGGGCTCTGAAAACACAGGACCCTCTGCGCCCTATCTGGACTATGGCGGTCGGAACACTTCCGCCGCGGTTGTCGCTTTGGATAACAGGGCTATTCGCCCTTATCCTCCTGTATCTATCCCTGACCATGCGGACCAACTGGTTAACCTTACTCTTGGACGCTTGGGCTCGTCTTACACTTGGACCGCCTCCGGGAATGCTCTCTATGACATGATGGCCAACTGGGATGATCCGATTCTCTACGATCTCAATGCCAAGAACAAACTTGCTGAGCAGGTCACTATCCAGACCAAGAACGGCACTTGGGTCGACTTGATTTTGCAACTCGGCTCCATGCCCCACACACCCGCTATTCAGGCGCCTCATGTGATGCACAAGCATTCCAACAAGGCATTCATCCTTGGTGTCGGTCCTGGCTTCTTCAACTGGGCCAGTACTGAGGATGCGATTGCGGCACACCCAGAATACTTCCAGCTGGATAATCCTCAGCGAAGAGATACATTCGTCACTCAAGGTCCCACTGGTCCGTCCTGGATGATTGTCCGGTATCAGGTGGTCAATCCCGGCCCCTTCCTCTTACACTGTCATATTGAAACACACATGTCTAATGGCATGGCTGTCGCTCTCCTTGATGGTGTTGATGCTTGGCCCCAAATACCGCCCGGCGAGGACCAGAGTCCTGGCGGTTGGCAAGGACCCCCTCCAGGTCAAGGTGTTGGTCAGGGACAGGGTGCAGGCCAAAGCCAGGGCACCGGCCAAGGCCAAAGTGCCAGTCAAGGTCAGAGTGCTGGTCAAGGGCAAGATCAGAGTGCCAGTATGAGCTCCTGGTGGGCTAGTCACTCGCAGACTCTAACCCCTGCCAGCGTGAAGCCTTCATCAACTCCCCTTCTTACCTCTACATCTTCTCCCCAACCACCTCCACAAATCCCTCCGATTTCTACGAGCAGACCGCCATCTCCACCAACTCCGACTCAGGCTACCCCTCCTACAGCCCCTCAGGTAACACCAGAGATTGAGGATTATGGTGAATGGTACCAAGCTCGTGAGCTAAAAATGATGAGTATTCTCGGGAACAAAATCTCTGAGCGTCTCGACGCGGAGTCCGCTCGCGAGACGCAAAGTGTTCGGCGGGCCCGCCACCACTAGAAGCCCTCTTTTTGTCTTGTTTTTTCCGCGAGAAAGCTCACTCATTATTTTGATTTGGTCAGGCCTCGTAGCTTGCCAGGTAATCTTAGTCTATAATAGCTCGATGCTATAACTGAAAAATCAATCGCCTCTTGACCTCATCTTGAGTCTCATCTTGATCTTCGTAGTTACACCTGCTTTGGCGGAAGTCTCGGTCCGCAGTCGGCCCCACTCGGGCAGTTGATGTCGATCTTCACTGGCATATGACGAGGGCTATTGAAAAGTGTTTGACTACAGGACTGCCATCTCTGTGTGGGTTAGAAAGTAGAATTTTGCAATGCAATGGTGTAGGCACATTATGACATTGACTTTGGAAAATGCTCCGCGAAACTTCCAACCTTCAGATACTTCTCAAACCAACATCAACCTCCAGGTTTTCCTTCAGTTCCCACCAGGACACTGCACAAAACGGGCTATCTTCCTTCGAAAAAAAATCTACGCTTGCCGGCTTTTTTTCTGCGGAAAGCAGATCGCATCCGGTCCCGAGCTGATCGTAGATTTTTTTTCATGATCAATGTGTGGGCTACTCTAGATCGGAGCATTGGGGAAGTCGTGACGTATTGTATACCTGGATATGATACCTTGGGGCGATCGGACAAGTATCTTTCTCGATATGACCTGTTGTTGCATTCCAGCTGACAACACTGGTCACCGATCTTACCTTGGGCGAAAATATATTTTGGTCCATTAGGTGAATGTACACTACCAACAATCAAAGTTCTCGAGTACACTACTGTACATTATAGACCAACGCAATTTCTTGGTATTTATGAATTCGAACTCAAAATTGTATTTTCATCTTGATCCCTCCTTTAAATCGTTCAATTTTCGAAGCTCTGGTTCTGGAGAAACACAACTGGAGCAAGGCATGTTGGTCACGTGATTCATACAAATCGGCCCGCGCGGGTGCAACCTTCTGCAAACAGCCATCGCTGTCCTGACACTGCAACGATATTCCACCTGGACCTGTCTTCAGCTGAACTTTCCGTATGGCGGTGCCTCAATTAGCTAATTCTTCACGGAGAACTCATCCAAGGGCGGTAATCTCGAATCTTATTCGTTTGACCCGGGGTTGCTTTATCCGCAAACAGCGATTCTAACAGAGACTCCAGTACCTATACTATCCCAAGAAGTCGAGCAGGTTCCTACCGGATTTCCAGAGAATCAACAGTAGCTGGCCCACAGTTTCCACAAATCGGGCCCAGTCGAGCAGGGAAAACATCGCATTTTGCGCGCTTGACACAAGCTTGACGGCGGTAACCGTTCCATTGGTCCTGCTTTGACAGGCTTGGCTAGCCACGATCCACTCGAACGGAGTACCACCCGAAGTAAATGCCTTCTATCAAACCGTGGGATGAGCTCCACAGCTCATTTCTAGGGAGAAACAGGTTGTAGAGCAGCTTCTCTACGTTTTATCCCATGTGCTGAGAGAATCCATATCCCGAAGAGACTTTTTGATCTGGCTTAGCCCCACTGGGGAGAATATTACCAGAGTAGCACGTATAAAGTATGATCCCCAGCCATGCGCGCTTGGCCTGGACTCTTTTCTTTGTAGAATTTTGCACCTCTGGCTAGCACCAGGTTTGACAATGGAGGGCCCTAGTCGCGTGTATCTCTTCGGAGATCAGACTGCTAATTTCGACTCGGGTCTTCGCCGCCTGTTGCAAGCCAAGAATGATTCGCTCTTGAGCGCATTCTTTCAAAAAAGCTACTATGCATTGCGGAAAGAAATCAGTCAGCTGCCGCCATCGCAGCGACAAATGTTTCCTCGATTTACAAGCATTGTCGACCTGCTTGCCAGATATCGCGAGTCCGGCCCAAGCGCGGCATTGGAGAGCGCATTGACAACCATTTATCAATTGGGATGCTTCATACAGTAAGAATCTCTGAAGAAATCACGGAATCAGGAGCTTTGGAAGCATAGGAATACTGACCAAGTTTGATTAGCTATTATGGAGACCTTGGCCATGCTTATCCTTCTGGATATGATAGCTGTATCATCGGTCTCTGCACTGGGCAGCTTGCAGCAGCAGCCGTAAGCTCCTCGCAAACAATCGGAGAGCTCATGCTTGCCGGAGTTGAGACAGTTGTATTGGCCCTCCGGTTGGGAATGTGTGTTTCCAAGGTGCGAGGACTCGTGGAAGCGAGCGAATCGCCATCACCAAGCTGGTCTGTACTGGTATCTGGAATCAAAGAGCAGGATGCTCAAAATCTGATTCAAGCTTTCGGTCAAACGAAGGTTAGTACGGTGTTTGAAGAACCAATGATCAATTCAATACTGATATTCTGAAGGCTTTGCCCCGGGTTTCCCTGCCATATATCAGCGCAGTCAGTCGCAATGGACTGACGATTAGCGGACCACCACGTTCCCTGGGCCAGTTCATCGATAGCTGCCTCTCAAAGGATCAGAAGCCCGTCAGGGTCCCAATTCATGGCCCGTATCACGCATCGCATCTCTACGATGCAAGGGATATCAATCGCATCCTGGAGTCATGGCCCAAGGAAAGATTCGACGCCTATGTACCTCACATTCCGATTTTCTCCAGCGAGACTGGTGAGCCAGTTCAGGCGCAAAATCTCGAGCAGCTGCTTAGAATCTCCCTGGAAGAAGTTTTGCTGCGCCAACTTTGCTGGGACAAGGTTATTGAGGCGTGCTCTTCGGCCTTGGATGCGACTGCCGCCAAATGTACACTCCTTCCAATCTCCAGCACCGCGACTCAGAGCCTGTACACTTCTTTGAAGAAGGCCGGTATTTCCAACCTCGAGATTGACAGCGAAATTGGCAATGTCCAGAAGAACACCGAGGGCGTCAACCAAACTGGCCGTGCCGAGCAGTCCAAGATTGCTATCATCGGTCTGTCCGGCCGATTTCCAGAGGCGCAGGATACCGAGGCTTTCTGGGACCTGCTATACAAGGGACTGGATGTCCACCGCGAGGTCCCGGCTGATCGCTGGGATGTGAAGGCCCACGTCGACATGGAAGGGAACACGCGCAACACCAGCAAGGTGCAATATGGATGTTGGATCAACGAGCCTGGTTCCTTTGATCCGCGCTTTTTCAACATGTCTCCGCGCGAGGCTTTGCAGGCCGATCCTGCTCAGAGACTCGCCCTCTTGACCGCATATGAGGCCTTTGAGATGGCCGGATTCATCCCCGACAGCACTCCTTCCACGCAGAAGAACCGAGTCGGGGTGTTCTATGGAATGACCAGTGACGACTACCGTGAAATCAACAGCGGACAGGACATCGACACCTACTTCATCCCTGGTGGTAACCGCGCGTTCACGCCTGGGCGCATCAACTACTACTTCAAATTCAGCGGGCCCAGCGTTAGTGTTGATACCGCCTGCTCTTCCAGTCTGGCGGCGATTCACGTGGCCTGTAACTCGCTCTGGCGGAACGACTGCGACTCCGCCGTTGCTGGCGGTGTCAACGTCTTGACCAACCCCGACAACCACGCTGGTCTGGATCGTGGCCACTTCCTTTCGCGAACTGGCAACTGCAACACTTTCGACGATGGAGCCGATGGGTACTGCCGTGCCGATGGAATTGGATCCATCGTGCTGAAGCGACTGGAGGACGCCTACTTGGACAATGACCCGATCTATGGTATCATTTCTGGCGCCTATACCAACCACTCGGCCGAGGCTGTCTCGATCACCCGTCCCCATGTTGGCGCACAGTCTTTTATCTTCGACAAGCTGCTGAACGAAGCCAACATCGAGCCCAAGGAAGTGAGCTACATCGAGATGCACGGCACGGGAACCCAAGCGGGTGATGCCGTGGAGATGCAATCAGTGCTGGATGTCTTCGCACCGGACTACCGCCGTGGTCCGACCCAGTCTCTCCATCTCGGCTCCGCGAAAGCGAATATTGGTCACGGAGAGTCTGCCTCGGGTGTTTCAGCCCTTGTCAAGGTGTTGATGATGATGCGGAAGAACATGATCCCGCCTCATTGTGGCATCAAAACGAAGATCAACCACAACTTCCCCACGGACCTGGCGCAGCGTAATGTTCACATCGCGATGGAGCCCACTCCTTGGAACCGTCCTGCTGGTGGTGCACGAAAGACTTTTGTCAACAATTTCTCGGCGGCAGGTGGAAATACTGCTTTGTTGGTCGAGGATGCCCCTATCAGGGAGCGAGAGGGCGAAGACCCGCGAGCCGTTCACCCTGTGCTTGTCTCTGCGCGATCTCAATCTGCGTTAAAAAGCAATGTAGCTGCCATGGCTCAGTACATTGACACGAACAAGAATTTGTTCAATGTCAACGAGGCAGATCTTCTCGCCAACCTGTCGTACACTACCACTGCGCGACGCATTCACCACCCCTTCCGGGCTTTTGCTGTTGGCTCTACTCTGGAAGAAATCAAAAATGGTCTCAACTCCAGCGTCGGCCGTGAGAGCATTACACCTGTTCCCACGACCGCTCCTGGAGTCGGCTTCATCTTTACTGGCCAGGGTGCTCAGTACACTGGCATGGGTAGCCAGCTGTATGAGAACAGCTCTGAATTCCGATCTCATATCGAGCATCTTGACCGCATTTCCCAGAGCCAAGGATACCCATCTATAGTTCCGCTGATTGATGGGAGCATTCCCATCGAGGATCTCGGTCCTGTTGTCACCCAGCTGGGAACTACCTGTGTGCAGATGGCTTTGACCAAGTTCTGGATCTCTCTCGGAGTCATTCCGACTTTTGTTCTTGGCCACAGCTTGGGTGAATATGCTGCATTGAACGCGGCCGGTGTCTTAACTACCAGTGATACCATCTATCTGGCTGGCCGCCGTGCTCAGCTCCTGACAGAGCAGTGCCAGATGGGAACCCACGCTATGCTGGCAGTGAAGTCTTCGGTCGCTCAAGTCAAACAGTTCCTCGACGATGATGCTGCCGAAGTTGCCTGCATCAATGCTCCTAGTGAGACCGTCATCAGTGGAGCGAGTGAGAAGATCGACCAACTTGCCGACAAGCTGGCAAACGAGGGCTTCAAGGCTACTAAGCTGAAGGTGCCTTTTGCCTTCCATTCTGCCCAGGTTGATCCTATCCTCAAGAGCCTGGCCGAGGTTGCCAAGGATATCACTTTCCATGAGCCTGCCATTCCATTCGTGTCTGCTCTCCTTGGAGATGTTATCAAGGAGGCCAACCCTGATCTTCTCGCTCCCAGCTATCTGACGAGGCATTGCCGTGAGACTGTCAACTTCCTTGCGGCTCTGGAGGCAACTCGCCACGCCAAACTTATGAACGACAAAACCCTGTGGGTTGAGATTGGGTCCCACCCTGTATGCTCCGGGATGGTCAAATCGACGTTCGGTCCTCAAGCGCCTACTGTGCCATCTCTTCGCCGTCAGGAGGACACTTGGAAGGTTCTGTCCAACAGTCTTTCCTCACTCTACATGGCCGGGGTTGATCTGCGCTGGAAGGAATACCACCAAGACTTCAGTGCCACCCATGAAGTTCTTCCTCTTCCTGCTTACAAGTGGGATCTGAAGAACTACTGGATTCCGTACACCAACAACTTCTGCTTATTGAAGGGTGCTCCTGCGAAGCCTGCGGCCGAGGTTGCATCGGCCTCGACCTTCCTGACAAGTTCTGCTCAAAAGATTTTGGAGACCAGCGGTGACGAGAAGACTGCGACTGTTGTCATTGAGAATGATATCTCGGAACCAGAGCTCAACCGGGTCATTCAGGGCCACAAGGTCAATGGAGCAGCCCTTTGCCCCTCGTCTCTGTATGCAGATATTGCTCAGACACTGGGCGAATATCTCGTGGAGAAGTACAAGCCGGAGTGGAAAGAGCGTGGTTTCGACGTTTGCAACGTGGTGGTTCCCAAGCCGATGATTGCAAAGGGTGGCCAACAACTCTTCCGTGTCTCTGCAACGGCCAACTGGGCGAAGGAGAACGCTGAGATCCAAGTCTGGTCTGTTACTGCGGAAGGAAAGAAGATCATGGACCATGCCACCTGCACTGTCAAATACTTCGACACTAGTGCCGCTGAGCTTGAGTGGAAGCGCAGCACCTACCTTATCAAGCGCAGCATTGAACACCTGAAGGAGAGTACGGAGACTGGTGAAGCTCACCGCATGAAGCGCGGTATGGTCTACAAGCTGTTTGCCTCTCTTGTTGACTATGATGACAACTTCAAGTCTATTCAAGAAGTCATTCTGGACAGTGACCAACATGAAGCTACTGCCCTGGTCAAATTCCAGGCCCCACCAGGCAACTTCCACCGCAATCCATTCTGGATTGACAGCATTGGCCACCTTTCTGGATTCATCATGAATGCCAGTGATGTGACCGATTCCAAGAACCAGGTGTTCGTGAATCACGGCTGGGACTCGATGCGGTGCCTGAAGAAGTTCGACCCTAGCGTCACATACCGCACATACGTGCGTATGCAGCCATGGAAGGACTCCATATGGGCTGGTGATGTGTATCTCTTTGAGGAAGACAACATTGTTGCGGTGTACGGTGGAGTCAAATTCCAAGCGCTGGCGCGGAAGATCCTTGACACTGTTCTTCCCCCTACTAGTGCCAAACCTGCCGCTAGACCTGCTGCCAAGGCCAAGCCTGCACACATCGATGTCCAGAAGTCCAAGGCGACACCAGCAAAGAAGTCATCGACACCGAAGTCCACGGGGCCGAGCATTACTACTAGTGCACTTGCTATTCTGGCCGAGGAGGTTGGGCTCTCTGCATCTGACATGACGGATGATCTGAACTTCGCAGACTACGGTGTCGATTCGCTGCTCTCCTTGACTGTGACCGGCCGCTACCGTGAGGAGATGAATCTTGACCTGGAGTCATCTGTCTTTGTTGATCAACCTACAATCAAGGACTTCAAACAACTTTTGGCATCCATGGGCCCTGCTGAGAGCAGCACCGACGGATCCGGTAGCGAGCCTGACATCTCGTCTGCCGCCTCCTCTACAGACATTTCTTCTCCTAACTCGAGTGGTCTCCCCACGCCTGCAAACGAGAAGAATATGACCCTTGAGCAGAATGACAGCATGAAACAAATCTGCGAGATTCTAGCTGAGGAAATCGGCGTTGAGCCTCACGAACTACAGGGAGACGCCAACCTTGGAGAGATGGGTCTCGACTCTTTGATGTCGCTCACTGTCCTGGGTAAGATTCGGGAGACTCTTGACCTCGATCTTTCTGGGGAGTTCTTCATTGAAAACCAGACCATCGACGAAGTTGAGGTCGCCCTTGATCTGAAGCCTAAGGTTATGGCTCCTGAGCAAGTCAAAAAGCCCGAACAGATTCAGGTTCAGGCCCCAAAGGCTACATCAAGCACGGCCATTCAGCATCCATCTGCCACCTCGATTCTTCTCCAAGGAAACCCCAAGACGGCTACTCAAAAGTTGTTCTTGTTCCCTGACGGCTCCGGGTCTGCAACCTCCTATGCCACAATTCCGGGTATCTCCCCCCAAGTCTGCGTGTATGGGCTCAACTGTCCTTATATGCGGAATCCGGAGAACTTGAAGTTTAGCCTGGATGAGCTCACCCACCCCTATGTGGCTGAGATTCGGCGCCGTCAACCACATGGTCCATACAACTTCGGTGGATGGTCCGCAGGAGGTATCTGCGCTTATGATGCAGCTCGCCACTTGATCTTCGAAGAAGGCGAGCGTGTCGAGCGCTTGCTTCTCCTCGACTCTCCTTTCCCGATCGGACTGGAGAAGCTCCCTCGCCGTCTGTACAGATTCTTCGATACGATCGGTCTCTTCGGAGAGGGCAAGACTCCCCCGCCCAGCTGGCTGCTCCCTCATTTCCTGGCCTTCATCGATTCACTTGATGCATACAAGGCCGTGCCGCTCCCCTTCAACGACAGCCAGCACGCGGAGAAAATTCCGAAGACATTCATGGTCTGGGCTAAGGATGGCGTCTGCAGCGGACCAAATGACCCGCGTCCTGCGCCCGCAGAGGACGGCAGCCCTGATCCCCGCGAGATGCTCTGGCTGCTGAACAACCGCACTGATCTCGGCCCGAACGGATGGGATACCCTCGTCGGGTCGAAGAATGTCGGCGGCATCACCGTCATGGAGGGAGCTAATCATTTCACCATGACGCGTGGTGAAAAAGCAAAGGAGCTGGCGGCGTTCATTGCGGGAGCAATGAACACTGCTTAAAATCTCAAAAACACGAAAGCATCTTTGCCTGCACCAGACTATGATAGAGTTAATCATTATATTGTTTTTCTCTGTTCTCACACTTTGTTTTGCGTCCTTCATTATGTATACATAGTAACTTAGTCACTAAGCCCATTATTACTAGGACTTTAATGCTCTCAAATACCAAATTTTGGCAATGACATTTCATCTTGACAAAATATCAGAAATAACAGTTCATGATTCCGGCACTGACCTAAAACTTGAATCAACATGTAAGCGTCATCGATGCCAGTACTGGTGCAAGGGTTTCCCAAAGTTCGCAGCGAGTCACCGGATAAATGACAGCCCACGCACTGTCAACCTCCACATCCACAAACGCCCTCCCACCTCATCATATAACTATTGTAGTGGGGAGACCGCCTCCCCCTATTACGTGGGTGCCATCCATGTTATGTGACATAGCCGGCAGTATACGGTGGCCGGATAGCTAGTTCTAGAATACACCTTCTTACACCTCCCCGGCCTGACCTCTACATTTGGGGTTCTCGCTATTTCCTGATTGCTACGCGTGTTTTGTGGTGGTTTTTCTGCTGAATCGACCCGCACGTCTCAGCGCGTGCTGCCATCGAGCGTCCCCCTCTTCACTATATAGATGATACGTTGTTGTGGATGCAACTTCAATAGAATGTTAAATCAGGTCAGTCGACTAAGGGTTATGTGTCTACATTAAGAATGCATGAAGAAGCGGATTCCACGATGAAATATAAATATGCACTGTTTGAGAGCGAACACCATCTATGAGGACGTCCAGGAAACGCTGAAATGCAGTGGATGCAGAGGATAAAAAAAGGAAATCGCGCTCTTCGGAAGAAAGTTCAAAAGCGCATCTCCGAGCTGAATCGCAATGCACTTCCACGCCCGGATAGGCCGTTGCCGTTTCCATTGCCATTCCCATTGCCGACACCTGGGCTGGTAGGACGGCTGCCGGCTGTGATCTTGGGGCTTCTTGGCTGAGTACTGGTGGAGCGAGTCGACGGTCTGTTTTTGCGAATCTCCCGTAGCTCCTCCTCCTTCCGGCGCAGTAGGTCCTCCCGAGTAACCAATGTCAATTCGAGCTCTTTGATCCGGCGAATGTGAATTTCGGAATCGTTCTTTAGATTGAGCTCGCGGAGACGTGCGGAATTGCCTTCCACCTTACGGGCCAATTCTTCGTTTTCATTGCGAAGCTGTCGAAGTTCATTTCCGGCTTGAGCCGCTGCCGTGGATGCGTTTTGGTATTGCTCCCGAGTGTACTCAGCTTGGTTACGCTCATAGTCAGCCTTGCGCTCAAGACCTGCCTGTTCCTTGATCAATTGACGATTCTCCTCCCGTGCCTTTTCGATATCAGCCATGGTGCCGCCACCCGATTTGAGCTCCTGGCGAGCTTCGTCCAAATCACGCCGCAGTTGAGATCGTTCTTCCTTCAACTTGGAAATGTCTTCCTTTTGCCTATCGACACGCTGTTCGAGAGACGCTTTTCCCCCAACTACAGCATCGCGCTCTTGGCGAACCTGGTGTAGCTCTTTGGTCCGGCTTTCATACCGATGTTGCAGCTCGCTCAACGCCTTCTCTAGAGTCTGCGCTCGAGAAGACACACGGGAGAGCTCGGCCTGAAGTTGTTCCTTCTCGCTTGCATGCGTACGTTGCATTTGGAGAATGTTCTTCTCCAAATATTGAAGATCACGGCTCAAGTGTTGACTAGGGGGTTTGATGGATTGGGTTAGTTGGCTCACATCTTCCAACCGCGTACGTTTCGAACGGTAATCTTCACTGTCGTCGTCCTGCAGAAGCGTGTTAGTACTGAAATGCAACAAATGTGATCACATAGAGCCGGGATTTACAAGAAAGCGCTTCTGAGAGGTTGGAACTTGACCGTCAGATGAGGGAGTCGACGACTCCAGGGTTTCCGGGGAGATCATAGGCAAAGGCTCGATAGCAGGTAAAGACCACGTGGCAAATCGGTCCCGCAAGTACATCAGGATTTCATCGACATCCTCGTACACGCCGAGAGCGTTGTCTTGGAGGTCACCTACGTCGTCATGGAGGTGAGCCGTGTACTGAAGGAGCAAACGCATACGGTCGGCCGGGGGTAGATCCGGGAGACAGCGTTCGATATGTTCACATGTGTTGGAGACTAGGAACCATATCACAGGGAGAAGATCATTGTTTCGCGTGTAGGTCGTTCTGATGTGTTGCACCGACGGGCTATTTGGATCGAACGAGGAGTCTAGGGCAAATATGGCGGCGGGCGGCTTCATGAGCTCTCGTACGCCATCATGGGAGTGGATACCGAAACTCAGAGAATCCTTGACCATCGAAATTTCGATGCTGGATCCCATCTCTTCTCGTGGTCTGGTGTAAGCAAAACCTTTTCCGAGTAGGTACCTCTCCAGAACTTTTTGTTTCATTTCGCCGCGGACCTCTATAATTAGATGAAGGTCGTATGTGCTCGCGACCTGCACAAGGTACCCGAGCATGTAAAATTTTGAGCTCGAATATTCAGCCCATGAGGCCTCATTTTCCATGTTTGAATCGTTGTAGGTCAGGTGGTGGGCAATATTCAGGTCCGGGTGGGTCGCTACATTGTTCAACTGAGCAGTGACTTCTTGCATGCGTGAAAGAGAGTAGTCTCGCTAAGTTCTTATCAGCAAGCAGACCAGCAAAGAGCGGCGAGGGAATATTTTTCCTTACATCAGAAGGGGACACCTGGGTGGTTGGATTAGACATTGCAAGGAATTGACGTATGTCCTCAGCCGCGCCTGATAAAATTCGATCATATTCGTCTTTCAAACGGGAGTCCATAGGAAGAGTGACGGCAAACTCGGACCGCCCGAGACGTACCGATCCGGGAGGGGCTTCGTCCGCATTTCCAACACTCAGGTCGCTGGGCTGAATCGTCTGCATGGTATTCTGACCAGCGTAATGCGATGCGTGAAGCAGTAACTCGGCATGAGTGTGGTGAATTGATGTGTGCGAGTGCGCGATCGAGTCTGTGTCAGGACGGACACTGAGCGGCATCACCTTCTCGGGAATTTCAGGCACTGAGGGCTCAATATCGCCGACGGATGACGGCGTGTCAACAAAAGGCTTGGTTTGCTTGTCGTCCATAGCGACACTTGGACTCCTGGGTCCACCTATCAAGCAATCCACAAAAAAAGCCTCAAAACTCAGACCAGTGAGTGAAAAAGCGAGTGGCAGAGAGAAGTAGCAGAGGCAGAGCAGCCGTGGTGAACAAGGTACGTGTAGACTGTCAGGGCCCGATAGGTTGGACCTTAGAGAAAGCGAGCCAAATCCTTGGGACTTGTGGAGCTGGTTGAAGCGAAACTACTCTCAGTTCACTCTCACGGCGTAAAATACACCCCTCAGGCTAGCTCAGTTCAAATCAGAGGCGCCGGTACCAGCCTTAATTCCAGGGCGCAAGAAGTTTGCCCGACTGAGATTTGCAAGAGCACTGAGACACCTTATCGACGTTTTGTCTCAGTAGAGAAGCACTAAGTGATCCTGGGTTCGAGAAAGGTCCTGGTCAAGACAATCGTGCCACTAAGGACTTGCTGCCGGTTTCCAGGACTCGGAAGACGAAGACCGGGTCGGGGCAGAACAAAGAAAACCGAGAGGCTTTCAAGGGCTGTATCTATTATTAGAATTCATGAAATGCACAGTAGGAAAAGGACTAGGGATTGTAAATCCATGGTCGCGGCATTGTTCGGGAGTATGCAGTAGGACAATGGGATTGAGTATGGTAAAAGAGGGGATGGAATCGATGAACATGAAGGGGATATCGATACCTCTTGATCAGGAGTGAAAGGATTACACTATTTTTTTCGCACAGTTTCACCACCAGCGAATTCAAAGGATATTCATGGGGTGGTCGTGGGTGGTGGAAGAGGGAGAAGCGCATCACCGCGGAGACGTGGGCGCGGCGTCTGTCCAGAGCACGGTATGTCACGTGACTGTTATCGACTATCGCCCTGATCTGCACCCAATCCAGTAGGGATCATCATCTCTCTTTAGGGTAGTTTGGAGGATTTTGCACTGTGTGAGCTGTCAATAAGGAAGCTGACGATTCTTTGATCTCCTCAGATATACCGCTGCAGTGTCTATGAACATCTATATGATCGATTTGAATCACAGGATGCAGGTACGAAGCTATAACCTGGCATTCTGCTCCTGCTCTTGCTTCCACTGGTAAAAGTCGAATCCGACCTCTGCCAAGGTTTTGATTTCGCGTCGACGATCTCCCCTTTGAACAAATGCTCTTCGAATTTCAGGGAATTTGGAGCGCATCCACCTCTCCCGCTCGCCCCAATACGTCCCAATCTTTCCTTGACCGCCGCGGTCGAGCCCCGAGCGTTGCTTGGATTTGGTAGCCCAGTCGTAGAGCGAGTTCAGATAGTCGGCATCCATGGGAAAAGGCAGTATATGGAATCCTCGACCGTCGCCTCTGTTTGCTAGTTCCGACTCTTCCGATGCATGCATCTCCGCTCTCGACGGAAGCTGTAGCCGCGACGACCAGACTCGAGCGAAAACAGCTGCCTGGTTCTCGGCCATCGGGAATGGAATGACCCTCTGTGAAAGTACCGGGAATACCATCGTAGGATGGTCTATGTAAAAGAGTTGCTGGTAGACATCCTTGGTTCGCCAGCCATCGGTGACAACAGGAGGACTGAGGGACGACAAGAATGGATACGAGTAAAAATAACCTGTGCAAAAGACGATGGCATCGATTTGGTCTTCCACCCGGCCATCTGCAAACTTGATGGCTCTGTCGTGAGTAGACGGGGAAAGAAATTCAATAATCTCGGGGCAAATAATCTTGTCTCCAGGGGCAGATGCTGCCAAGTACGATTCTGCGCGCTGAGAGACCACTATGCTGCCCTTGCTGACCTCGCTGATCTGAGAACCGATATCGAGGCCCGAGGCCGAGCTTCCAACCACGACGACCTTCTTATCTCGAAACGCTTCGGGGGTGTCATAGAACTTGGAGTGTGAGATTGTCCCTGGGTATGACTTATCCCAAGCCTCGATGCCTCGAATCTCCGGAAGATATGGGACGGTGAAATGACCACTAGCCACCACGATTGCGTCATATGTGCGAGTGGTTTCAGCACCAGTGTGTAGATTGGCCGTCACCAAGTCCCATGTGCTAATACTGGGATCATTGAGTCTCACATCAACAACTTGACTCTCAAAGTGTATAAGATTTTTTGTTTCTTCAGCATATTCTTCCAGATATTGTTTAACCGTCTGGTGTTTAGGAAAAAGCTGCGCGTCTGGCGGAAAAGCTTTATCCGAGTATCTCATGAGGTCCTTGGGAATGTTGGTTTCGAGTCTGTCATAGAGTGGAGAAACAAAGACGGCCTCTGGATCCGCTCCGGGTTGGTTCATCCATGTTGGCTTTTCGGCCGGTTCATGCGGATTGAGATGCGGAACCGATGTTGATATTCCAGCTTTGGAGCTAGGGCTGTAGTTCCAGGCGCCACCAACCGAGCTTCTCTGTTCAAACACGTCTATTACTTCAAAGTATTTTTCTGCCAGCAGATACCTAGTCCGGTGGTCAGTGGCATCCGATTTCCCGAGGCACGGAGTCATGAATCACGCGGGGACAAATCGTCAGGGATTGAACGTACTTGACGGACGCAAGACCAGCTGGCCCAGCCCCAATGACTGCTACCCGACGGACAGGGTGCACCAGTGTCATGGCCACTTCTCACGACTTCACGGAGGGGTTGTTGAAGAGGGGAAGGGCCAAGCGCTGTCTCCATAGTGGAGTGGGACCCAGCTTAGGTAGCTTATCGGGATCTACTACCGCAATTGTATGTGCCAGCTGCCACGCGCCGTCTGGGCTCTGGCAGCTAGCTAGAATGAGACATATCGCTGAGCAACTGCAAAGACAACATTTCCAACCACAAATACCATTTTGCCAGTCACTTCAGGCATGTTCAAAGAAAAGGGAATGATGCAGACCTGTTCAGGGGTCCACATGATATGCGTAATATATGGAATTGTATTACCGATATAACACCGCTAATACTCGGGAAGGGTGATGTATTTAACATCATGGTAACATACCGCCCATAATGCAAGCGCCGCAATTTGCAGCTCGCAATTCACTGAACCCGCCGCGTTTGCCCTGGCGTTCGACGCAAAAATCACTTGGCCTTTTGGGCGGCCTTTCCCTCTACATCTTCGTGTGAATGCGACATGCCTATACTGCTCACGAAATAACCAGCGCAATGGACGCGTCCGAGGCCTCGTCGGCGCTGAGTCCGCTGTCGCAACCGACGAAAGTTCCGATCGCGCAGCTGTCCCCAACACTCGAACAGCTGGAAGGAAAATGCATTTATGCGACTGTCACTCTGGTCTGGCCGTACTCCTCGTCTACCAAATCACTCGCTCTGCTCCTCGCCGAACCTGACATCCGACTGCGCCGGTCGAACGGACAGGTGAAAGCGGTCTTTCATGGGCGCGTCGCGGAAAAGGTTGCGGGCTCGTTGGTCGGAATCGGTGATCATGTTCGTCTTGCACTGAAAGGTTCGAATCTTGTTGAGAATAATACGGCGGCACAGACACCTAGTAGGTCTGTCGCGTGGGATATTCATTTCAAGAGAAATGTATCGCTTGAGGTATGTTTCCCCTGATAGGCTAAGTATAGGAGATCACTGCTGACGAGCGTGACCTAGGTGGATCGCACTTCTCGGAATCAATCAGTAGTTATTATCGACGAAGAACCAGTCGGCTCGCCTCCCTCGACCCCCCAGGTGACCTCCATCGAATCGCAAGATACCACGAACGGCCCAGGCGCATGGGGCTCCCCTGCCTTCTTACGAACTGCTCGGTATTCATATGGCGAAGCTCTCGATTCTTACTACGATCCATTTGCGGAAAAAGATGGATTTGTTCCTGGCAGAGGGAGGAAGCGGCCTAGATACAGTTTGCGGAGGGAAGAATGGCGCATTTTAGATGAGCCCTCGAGCCCTCGTGAGCGCGAAGGAACCGTGGATTGGGACAAAGTCATTGAAGATGAAATGAATCTGGATCAGGATGCTGAGTCTCAAATGGACACCCAGCTTCCTACAGAAACCTCAGCTCCTGATGTCCAGGCGTCAGAGAATACGAGCAACGACGATCCGTTCTTGGACCATTCTGATCTTTTCGCGAAGCCGTCTCTGGAGCCGGCTGGAGGACTTTTCGGAAGACGAGCGCTAGCTTCAAACGAAGCCACGACTGGAGGAATTTTCGACAGCAGTTTGTCGGCACCGGCCTTTCACCTGCCTACGGATACGCCGCAACTTCGCCCCGTCCCATCACCAGGACTCCCTATTCCATCGCCCATTGTTTCCAATCAGAACAATGCCCAGGGATACTTCTCTCCATTCCAAGCCGTCCCACAGGCTCAGAATGCGCAGTCCCTCTCCGCCGATGTCAATATTGACACCACCAACGACTTGCAGACGCAAACAATGTCCACAGACGCAGCAGAAGTAGAAAATAAGGAACACGACAGAGATATGGGTCCAGACCAGGACGCCATTATCGCCCATCATTACCGTTCAGAATTACCAGGCTATCCCGACCTGCAAAACAATGATGAAGTGGCTACGGAGGCAATGCGGTTGCCTTGTCCTCCGTCCCCGGAATTCGTCGATCAACAAGAGGTGGACAAGTCTCATGATGGATTCCAATACATGGACGATACCCAGCAAAGACTCGAGGAAAATCTGCATGACCGACCAGTGGAAGAGGACGACCTCGATGGTCTTTTCGAAAATGAGAATGGAGATATCGAGGCGGTGCATGTGGACGAACAAGGTTTTGTTGCTCCAGAATCCAGTCCCGAAATGCAGGATATCGACGACATACACATGCACCGGCGAGTCGATATGGACTTCGTTGAAGAAGAAACAGAAGAACATGTGCCCGGGACTGAGGATATGGAGAGCGAGGATGAGAACCAAGAGACGCGTCAGGAAATTGAACATAGTGAACGCCAATCCCACGCTAGCGAAGAAAAGAGTGATGCTCATGAAGCCATCTACAGTGGATTTGATAAGACGGACGATATTTCAGAGACTGACAGTGACGATGAAGACCAAGACAAGTACACGGGGGAGGACGAGGAAGAAGCTTCTCAAGCTGAAGATCTGCCTCGGCCTCAATCTACTCAGCAGGAGGTGATTGTGCTGGACAGTGATAGCGAAGATGAGCTTACTTCTGACCAGCCGGCCATGCCAACTCCGGCACTTGCTATGGCCCAGGGGAGTCGAGCTGATTTCTCGTCGCCTGTGCAACGCACTCTCTCATCTTTGGTCAGAGTGGACAGTGAGGACGACTGGTCTGCCGCTGAGGAAGAAGCTGGATACGATGACATGGAGGACGCGGAGGCGGAGTCAAATTATGATGAAGACGATCATGTCGACGACAACGATCGAGTTGCTGATAGTGATCTTGAAAATGACGAGTCTTCGGTGGACATACTGGCGCGGGATCATCACAAGGATCAGCAGTCTACGCGCGATGCTTCCCTGGAACGGGGGCAGGGCGGTGTTGGAGTTGCAGAGTCGGCTCTAGATGCACATACAGATGCGCAGACAGCGGTGGAAGACAATATTGAGGATGATTTCGGAACTGTCGAGGAGCCCGAGCCGATTGTTGGCGTCGATTCAAACGCAAACGCAGAGAAGGACCAGGATGAGGACGTGATCGAGAACGGGGATGTGGTTGAGAACGAGGATACGGCCGAGGATGAGGGCGAGATCGAGTTTAAGGTTGAGGACAAAGGAGAGCGAAGCCAAGAGGGTATCCAAAACCCTAGTGAGCCCGAATCCGAGTCAGAGTCTTTATACCAGGACCACGGTGGTCGATTGACTAGTGACGGATTGGATGGCGCTGGTGATGGCAACACACCGTCACCATCCTCGTTCTACGAGCCATATCAACTCGCGGCCAACGAAACAGAGGCTACAGAAGCTAGAACAGAGCAATTTCAGCAAAATCCGCAAGATGCGGTTCTCAGCGAAGCACCCCTCGAACCTGATCTGTCAAAGACGCTTGAGCAGCAGCTTCCTACTCCCGATCCTACTCAGGAACCATTTCTAGGCAGCGAAGTGGAACCCATCAATGTCCGCAACGCGGCCTGTCCTTCGTCTATCTTTGGCACACACGCACCACCCATGGGACAGAACATCACGTACCAACGTGCGCCTGACGCGTCCATTGAGGTGGCGGAGGATGTGTCAGATGATGCTCCTGACGAGGACGAGGACAACTTGCGAAGTAAGCAGCCAGACAGCGAACGCCAGACTCCCGACGTTGCTTCTCGAGACGCCACTCCCCAATCCCCAGAGGTCTCCATTCCCAGCCGTGAGGCTCCCGATCGCTATGCTCAGGGTTTTCGCAGCAAACTCTCCTATTTCGCTCCCCTTGCTTCCCTCGTCGAATACTACAACTCTCTTGTTGACACAGTCTCCATTGTTCACAAGACAAGCCCGATATCCAAGGCGACGGGTGGCTCCAAGGATTTCTTCGTGACCATCCAGCTTACCGACCCCTCCCTGGCTGGTACCACCCTCCAGGCCCAGATCTTCCGGCGAAATAAATCTGCCATGCCTTCAATTATCCCAGGAAGCGCCATTTTGCTGCGTGATTTCAAGGTGCGAACCTATGACCATGAATTCATGCTTGTCAGCGTTCAATCTAGTGCCTGGGCAGTCTTCGACCACACCGGCTCCGAGCCTGAAATGAACGGACCTCCAGTTGAGTACACATCTGAGGAAGCGGATTATGCATCCGGTCTACGCCGATGGTACGCTGATGTCGGTACGCGCTGGGTCGCAGATTATGAGCTGCAGGCAGCCATTGCCAGGGATAGCTACGTGGACAGAGAACATACTCCCGGCAGTGCAATCATCAGTGAGACGGGCAGCATGGACTCGGGCTCGCGAGAGAACTCGGCCCAATCTTCTCGCCGGCGCTCGCGGAAGAACTACCGACAAGTGACTATCCATGAGCTCCGAGACGGTTTTCGCTACGCCGAGGTTGGCTCTCCCAGTACTCGGGAGAGCATTCATGAACTGCGAGACGGGACTGTCTATGCTACTCCGGCTCGGTAAAGTAAGCCGAGGTGAAATAGCTTGTTTTTCTCCACCTGTCATTTACGAAACTAAACTCACATAACATTGCTTCGGTATTCCTGTACCCTGTATCCTGTTCAGATGACTGTTTAGATGACTCTTTAGGTGACTCTTCAAATGGCCGTTCAGAAGACTGCTTGGGCGACTGTTTTGATGACTGCTGTAGGGCGGTCAGATTGCGGTACAGATCTCTATAATTCAAGCATCAAGCCCTACTGGAATTGGAAAATAAGCTTTCGCCGCTATAATCTTCTGTACACGCCTATTCTATGTCCACGCGTATATGTACTTGAACCGCCAAATGACTGACGCCTCTTCTAGAGGGAGCACTTATCACCACCGCGAAAGTAATCCGCATCGACTGCAGATCGGATCAACTGATTGGCAATGGCAGTGGGAGGAGGCAGTCTCAAGCCACCCTTATACTCTGGACCAGCACCAGCACTCAAGTCACTCGTGCCAATGCGCAAGGCCTCCTCCACTTCTTCCACCTTGAACCACCTCGCATCCTCCAGCTCGGGATCATGTTCAAGATTGATATTCTCATGAGCAGGTTCGCTCACCTGCGCAATGGCACCGATCATCAGGTTAGCAGGGTAGGGCCATGGCTGCGAAGAGTGGATGACAACCCGGGACAACGTCACACCAGCCTCTTCCCAGACCTCTCTCCGCACAGCATCCTCAATCGACTCTGCCGGTTCAATAAATCCAGCCAAAGTTGAGTACCAATTCGGGGGGAATCGCTTAGACCGGCCGAGCAGGACCCGCTTGTTGTCATGAGAGACAACTGCGACGATAATCGTGGGATCAGTGCGGGGGAAAGACAGGTTGGAGATTGTTGTACGGGTGCTACAGGCTGGACGCTCTGTCGACTGGCCCTGGGCTTCACGAGCCGCATCGGTGGGGGGACAGGCACGCTTGGTTCCTGCGTTCACTGATAGCGTTGGATTACCGCAAGTGCCGCAGAAGGTGTTCCGGTTGTTCCAGTCCATCAAAGCCCGCGCCTGTGCATAAATGGCAGCTGGGAACCAGTATCAGCAAAGAGTCCGAGATGTCTTTATTCCACGATCTACCTCCATGGTAAACATACCGTCGTCCGGGGTGAATGTGGTGATAACCCGAGTCTGGAAGAAAGACAGGCCCTTGTCCTCCATTGCACTGACGACATCCTTCGCGGCACTCTGCTGCGCCTCCGAGCCCTTGGCCGTAACATCGAGGGCAAAATATGGCGTGCCCTGATAGATCTTCCACGCCATACCACCCTCCTTGCGACTCTCGTCCAGACCGAGGAAGATCAGGTTCGGGTTCGTCTTGCGAGAGTCAAAAGCCTTGACCATGTCCTCTTCGGACGGCTCGAAAAATTCCGGCGCCACGAGCTTGCGCACTTCATCGTACTTGGCGTAGTATGGTTCGGAGGGTGATCGGGTGAGCGGGGCGAGGTTGTTCAGCAGGACGAACCGAGTGGAGGGGTGCTTCAGGGCCGAGGAGAGGAACGGGTGCTCGGAGCGCAGGAATGATAGCCGGTTGATGGGAGAGCCTACGCAATTCAGTCATGCTGCTTCAATTTGTATTTTTGCCTCCTTCGCCGAAGCGCCATTGATCATATCATACTGGAGAAATAGTTCACCGTCTCTTTGCCAAAACGCCGCGACAACATTGAATCCGCGAGCGTATGGGCCGGGGTGGGGATTTGGGAAGGCGCGCTCATTCTGTTCGGTCAAGAAGTATCACCCACGGCGGTTCGAGGGCGTTAGAATGAATGCAAGGGGGGATGCGACAAATTGATCGGCCTGTTTTTCGGCTCAACTGTCATGACTAGCCGGCATGGAGGCGATTAATCAGCTCGGCAGATGCGGTGCCTTGTATCCTGCTGACGGCCCATTCGTCGGATTTGGGCCGATATGGCGTGCCAAGTGGCGAAGTCCGGTAATCAATCTGTAATACAGGAACGAGAGAGTGGGGAAGCAGCCTCCCCACGCACGTGACAGGCCTGGATCTATGGCGGCCGATTGCTAAGAAATTAGCATGATTCTTGAGTACCTGGTAGTAGCACCCTAAGGGTCAGCTCATGTGCATATTAACTCATTCTGTACTCATCAACATGCCCGGTTTTGCCTTTGAAATTAGCGAATATCCTCAAGAAGAGTTCACCACTCATTTCATTAAGTACTAAGGAGATTGCAGGAGAATCTAGGCACTATTTGTGATGAGGTGGAATTGTTCAATGAGACATGTGATGGTTCGTGATTAGGGTATTCCTACTCAGTATTGTGTTCGTCAATTTAACATGATACAGACATTTAAACCATATCTCGAATTTTCCTTTGCTTGCGTACAGTCTCCCAAATATCCTTTGCTGGCTCATCCGTCATCCGAAATACATAGAAGTATTCAGATAGAGTATCGCGTGCGATTCTCCAATCCGTAATTGACGATTCATTTGCGATGTCTGCAATGTTCGCTATCAACCAGGAACCATCGGATACACCGTGGGACGCAACCGAGGCAACAAACATAGTCCAAAGCAGAAATTGCGGGTCCTTGTCACGTAGTAGTCCAATGTTCGGCCTTAAAAACTTTTCAAGTGTTCCCACGAGTGTTTTCAAACATCCCATGCCTTGAAACGACCAGACCCGTGAGCCGGTATAGACCAAGAGTGCAAGACGAAGGGTTTCTTCAAGGGGTGATAAGGACGTGTCGCCTGAGAGATAAAATAGGTGATGAGCCAGAAGAATCAGGTATTCGCCGTTGGTGGGAAATGGCTTCGAGCCCGACTTGATGGTGTTCTCGTGCGAAAGAATAAGTTTTCGTAGCGATCGGATGGTTGTCTTGAGCACCGGATGAAGATCACTCCACCAGGCAGATTTGAAAAAGCGTGATCCTAGTGTTGAAGTTTTTGTACTGGCACAGATATCCTCCAATTTGGATGCTTCTACAAGAACCTTTTTCTCCCACTTTTCAGAAATGACAAAAAGTTTTGGCGGATGTTGAACAAATCCAATCATGAGGTTGCAACTAGAATTTAACCCGAATCAGTCGAGGTGTTGGCGTAGCTTGATCAAGAGGGTCTTCTTTACCAATATAAGTTGGTGAGAGTCTGAAACCTCAAAGAATCCAGTCCGCCTACCCCATCAATGATATTTTTGAGGCCACAGGCATGGGCTTCAGCAGCCTGGATATTACTTTCGCCGGCCTAGTAATACAATCATGAGTCACCGTGCTTCTTGCCGTGTGATCAAAACAGCTATTAAAATTCTTACCTCTATGCAAACAACATGAGCCAGAACCAACACCGTTGATTCTGTGTAGATTTTCGATACGTCGGCCATGATTTGCTTGATAGATTCGATTGTCTGGGCACGTAGCTGAAGGGCATCCTGGATCGACTCTCTCACAATGCCTCGAGGTGCACCTGACGCACACAAAGAGCCAGCTCGATGTGAGGCACTCGTGGAAAGAATAATTTGGACCATTGCAAGCTCGTTTTGTGCTTCTTGCCAAAACCAAGAAGCCATGTCAGTCGAACTAAACGGAAAGCACGTCTTAGCAGTATAGACACCATCTATCAATATGCAGTCAGCACACTGTCCGCATAATTTAAGAAGAAACAAGAGTATACTTGCGGTGGTGATAGTATAGGTTCACACTTTGATTCAATTTGACGGAGAAAGATGGAAAGCTTTCTAAGACCCCTGTCTCAATCGACCGAAACAGTACGGGTTCGTGCGACTCGGACTCGAGTCGGCAATTGGTCTTTGGTGAAGCATCGCTATCCATGTTTGAGGAATGAACCAAGGCACGACTGGAAGCAGGAGGCCTAACGCCGCTCGGAGGGGGGTAGCTTATAATTTTTTAGATTCTTCAAGCGCACTTTTCTCTGAGCTCGATGCCGATTTGCTGTTATGAAGGCCGCCTTTTTCCGGGAGGATTCATGGCTCTGGGCTTTCTCATCTTCATATTGTATCCAAAGAAGCTCCATAGAAGTCTGTTGGTGGCGATCCGGACCTGCAGAGTGTGCTCAGTCTTCGCGTCTGTGGAGAGGAAAAGACCCGCCTCGCAACTCTGTTAGGCGGAGCAGGCGTGATGACGAAGACCAAAGTCGTTCAGGAGGTCAGCCCTGCCAGTCACTGTCGGCTAAATCAACGATTTCCAACGGCGATCCTTTCAGCCGTTCACCCTGGGGGTTTCCGCCCCCACGCTAGCGATTTGGATCTCGGCAGCCATCACGTGCAACAATGCTAAAGTATAGCATGACCCAGCCAGGCAAATGACTTTAATGGGGTAAGGAATTCCACAAGGCGGAGTGCATGGTGATAGAATGCATTGATTAGATGAAGAAAAAGTAATATAAATTCCAAGATTAAAAGAAGATCAACGCCAAAGTAAGCAAGAATGAAATCGCTGATGAGCTGTCCAAAGCAAGTCGTGGGTCATATCCTGCGCCATACCGACACAGAAAGGATGTCATGCATCACACTTTATTTTGTGCAAGCGAAACGCCTAGTCCTTCCAGAACCAACCGCCTTTGGACTTGTCTCCAGAGCCTCCGTCGTTGGAACGCGGGTGAGTTACCTCCACAGACTCGTCGGTTTCTTCCCGGCCATCGGTGAAGCGCTTAGTCTTAACCGTCTTGGTCTCAACCGAGCCATCAGCCAGCCGTTTGCGTTCTGTTCGAGATATAGTCGAAATAACGCGAACCGGTGTGGATTGCTGTGAGACATCTGCATCCCCTGACTCGGCCGATGTCTCAGGGACAGACTTTCGATTCCCACCAGAGACAAGATCTAGCCAGCTCTCAGTGTCTTCGGTGCCCTGGTCGTCCGCTGGGTGCGAGAGGTTACGTCTGTATCGGTCAATTTGGTCTTGCTCTCGGCGGCGCTCTTCGAGGAGGAATCGAACGAGAGGACTTCCAACCTCCCCACGCAGGACCTCTTGTTCCCGGGCCTCGATGTCGCGTAAGAAGCGCTCATAAACGTCCAACTCGCTTTCGGTCGCGACATCTTGGTCATCCCGAAGTTGCTGCTTCTGCTCACTCTCCAAATTCTTTTCAGGCAATGTGCGAGTTTCTTCATTGTGTCCCGTGAAAGTGATGCCGGACCAAGGATGGCCATCAACACCTCCAGACACGTACTTCCAGCGGTCACCCAGGCTTCCTCGCTTCGCGAGGCCATGCAACCATTCCGTTCCATTCTCAGTCTTGCCTGCCTTGAGGGTTTCTTCGTCAAGCATAGGCTTGCCATTTTCCAGTCGGAGAAGATCCTCAAAGGCTTCGCGCCACTGGGGCTCACTCGGGTCACGGTCTGAGTCAGGTCGGAAAGATGACATGATAGAGGAGAAGACTCCCTGGCCTCGCTGTACACGATAGTGGGCCTGGTGCTCGAGGTGGAGGGGCGAGTAGGGACTGAATGTAATGTAGACGAGTGGCCAGGTGGGCGAGTTGCTGTCTTCGAACATGTCGGGAAAGAAGAAGCGTTGGTGCGGGTGGAAAAGCGACGAGAATGGCGAGGAGAAGGGCAAGAATTGATCCTCGAAGCGATCGAAGAAGGACTCGATACCGAAGAAGTCGGAATGCGCTGTGCGGGCATTTCGCCCGTGTTGCGAAGGCCGCGAGTCGTAATCGTCAGGCTTTCGACGCTGCGACGAGCCTGAGGAGCCACCAGAATTGTTGTTGCCGTTGTTGTCATTGTCGTTGGAGTTGTCCTGGTCACGCGATGCAGACCCGCCTGCGCCTTCGTCTCGCGGCGCGTAGTTGCACTGCCCAGCATTATCCGCACCACCACCGCGTTCGCGATACTTCATGCTGTTATATCCACTGTCATCGGTGAATATAGTCCATCTATCTGATTGGGGACGAGAGACGCTCGACGGAAGTCCGGTGACTGATTGAAGCAGTGAGGAGACCTGCTCGTCGGCAAAGCGGCGGAAGGCCACGAATGGGTTGCTCTCGGCCTCCCAGTCCTGGTCTTGGGGCATCCTTGGGTTCTCCTGATCACGTTTCTTGTCCTCATTGTCACGATCGTTCGGCATGGTGAATGGAATCGAAGTCGACTTCGGTTGCTGATATGAGAAAGAAATCGGGAGGGTTGAAGAAGCTGAAGCTGTTGGGGAGCCCCACCTCGCCACGTGAGCCCCATTGGTTGTATGATACTCCGTTCTTTTTCTTCCATTTTCGTCCTGCATGAACGCGCCCTACTATAATGTGCTCGCAATATGCCAAGTATCTCTCTCTAATCTATCCGGTCTAATCACCGACCAAGTTCGACATAATACTCCTGACTTTTATCCGAGGTCGCGTGCGTCATGGCCCGACCCACTGCAGCTTCTAAGCGGGCCCGACCCCAGCGGTTCCCGCCTCGGCGATGCTAGCCGCAGTATAAATACATTTACCAGTAGAGGACTAGTAGCGAGCTGCCTTCGTTGTAGTCGGATTTGGGGCGCATAAGCTACTAAAATCCACATTATATCTTAATATATGGCATTTATAAAGCATCGGTACGTTGTTGCACAAGTAGGGTCGCTTGTAAGGTCGACTTGGGACAGCTTCAACGTTTAACTTATACGAACAACAGTAAAGCTCTGCATTTCTGTCACCGACAACAAATTAAAGCTCTTCACAGTGTCGGTACAGTAGTTCTTCCGATCCATTAATACTCAGTAATATTTCATAAATGTTGCGCTGGGTACACTGGCCACATACAATTGACTTGGACTCGTTCAATTTGTTCAACTCAACTAGAAACAAGCAGATCGAAGACCCGCAGCCGACTATCTCGTTAATACTCCCAAATTCAGTTGATTCTCCGGGGCAAACCCATCTCACAGACGGGCACGTCCAGACAAATTCTCCCAAGCCTCATCAAATCCTGCAGATCGGATCCACATCGCCCCATCATTCTGACCTTCAGCAGTGGAGTCAATAGCTAGGAAAAGGTCAGTAAATGAAACTCAATAACAGATCGTCACTCTATACTCACCCATATTACCAATCCGCAACCACATATCTCCGGAAATGGGCATCTTCGAGTCCTTATCAAATTCCTTGCAGATCTTCTCTCCATGTGCGATGGCTCGCGCAAACTTGGTCAAGTGTCCATCATCGCCCGGGTGTTTAACACAACGAGAGAACACAGTAGCCCAGTCGCTCTCCGCGGGATACTGAGCTACCTCATTAAGTCGTAACTCAGGCGAGTTGCGCGAGACGTACATGATTAAATCCATGCGGCCCTTCCATTCAAGCAGACGGAGCTTTGTCTGCGTATCAATGAAAGGAAGCTGGATGATCCTGGAGAAGAAGATCGATGAGTTCACGCAGTGGATAAAGAAGAAGTCGATCTTCACTGCCTTCTCAGGTCTCTGAGCGGCACTGGTGTAATATACTAGTCGAGAAAAGATCAGTAGCTGTACGATGCGACAAAGCAATGCAGGAAGAGGATACTTACCGATAGTATTGATCATATCCGCCATCCGCTCCTCAATTTGATCTTCAGAGACCCTGTACTGGGAAGCATATTTCAGTATCTCGTCTCTAGCCCGATGCAGCGGTCCCTCGCGAATCTTGTTCCCATCTGTCCACTTTGTGCTATTCGCCAACTTTTTATCGGCGCGGATCTCATTCAGAAGCTCCAACATCGTCTTCTGCCCAGGCTTTCCAATGCCACCGGCCAACTTCTCGGCAGGCAAAAAGTATTCGGGTCCCATCCAGTCATCGTGAACGGCTGCCTGGGCCAATGCCTGGGCCACAATGGCCGGCTGATTGAATTCGAGTCCGAACCCCAATTGGATAAATGGGTGGATGAGGCCTGACTCTCGTTAGCTTCTGGCATGACAAAAGTAGGGGTTTGTTATGGGATAGTACACACCTCCAAATAGTCTTGACAGCATGCTCTCTGCTCGCTCGTCGCCGGCAAACACGTATTCCTTCAGGGCGCCGGCCACAGTCTTCCGGTCAATTTCCTCCTGGAAAAAGGCCAAATAATTGGAATAGTTCTCCTCCTTGAAAAAGCCCTCCTGGAACTTGCTTGTATTGTGAAAACTAGCGACGACATCTTTGTCCACGGGGAAAGCGGGTCTTTGGTAGGATTTGTTTCTCTCATAGGCAGCCCTGATATCCTCAGGGGATGCGCCGAGGGCAAAATTGCTAAGCACCAGGTGCACTATATGGTCTGGTCTCATTATCAGCTATATGGTCCTTGTAAGATTCAAGACAAGCTCACATACTGTGGAATCCCTGATTGTTGAAGAAAACATGATGGTTCTCCATATCCTCCTGCAAGACCTCACCGGCCACACGGGCTGCCTCCTCCGTGGTACCGGTCGTGAACACGCCAGAATCCGTGGAGCACGATAGATGAATCTCTGTCGCAGTCGCCATGGTCGAAGAGCAATCCCGGCGTGCAGGAGAGGAGTAAGAAGTGAACCGAGGCCAAAGTGCAGACGAAACGGCTAGGGGCGGTAAACACAAGCTTGATTTGTTGTCGTATGACAGGCGCGTCGAATGGGAAAGTGCCGTTGGAGGATCGGACACCATAAACGTGCTCTTCAGACAAGTTTGTGATCTGAGAGTCTCGAGGCTGGTGATCTGTTTGAGAGCCTGGGGAAATCGCTTTGCTTTATAGCCACTCGATCGCAACATGACACCAGGGTAGATGTAGGAAGGTTGTTACCAGCCTCGTATACGACTCCGGAGTAAGCTCTGCATAGGTCCCCATCTTTGTAGGCCTATCAGGAGGCGGTGATTAGTGGGAATGGACCCTGTTTGCGAGTTGCCAGGCGGAAACTGTCGGCATCGTCGGGGGCTCGGCGTTCCGTCGCGACGAACCGACGTCATTTGGGCGCGGGACTGGACCCGGCTTGCTGACTGATGAGCTTAAACCCGCATCAGCTGCTGAGCGCGGCCTCGTATTCTGAGTAATGCACGCCTGGTCTAGAGGGACCAGGCGGGGCCAGCTCTTGTTTGGGTGATTGGGTCTTCAATTTTGTCCGAGCAGAATGTCCTTAAAGGACGTTTCAGTTGCACATTATGCAAAAAAAAAACCAGGCGTTTCTTCTCTAGATCAAAAATATCATATCCACGGATCCTGTTGAAACAGTTTCTTTTCTAGATCAAAAATATCATATCCACGAATCCTGTTGAGCCTTTTTCTTCTACGCTGCGTCATATCGCCTTCCGCTACATAATGGACGGCTGTTCAGAATGACATTGTCGCATACGCACATTTTAATGATAGTACCTTTGGTAATAACACGCCTCAAGAACAGGTTCATCAAATGTTCGAATGCGATGGGAGGGGGAAAGCATACCCACCCAGAACAGCCCCTCGAGCTGACAATTAAAGTGTATTGTTTTTTTTACATCGCCTCCCGTGCCTTTCTCTGTCGCTCGCGGTCTCGTTGCATCTTCTTGAACAGAGGGTGATGGCCACCCTTGTCTTTGAGCTGCTTATTCTTGCTCTTGTTGTATTCAACATATGCCATATCATCACCGCCGGCCAGACCACTCAGGGTGGCTGCGCTGCGCTTGGCATTGGGCTTCTTCTTCTGGCCCTTAGCAGAGCGCATGGAGAAAAGGTCATCGTTCACCTGCTCCACGTCGGCTGAAGATTCGTTCTGCAGCATGACTTCTTGGAGCAGTTCCCGACGCTCAGCCGGAGTGGAGTACGACAGTCCCTCATAGTCGCCGATGCCTTGAAGATGGGTGATAACCTTGAATGCGTAGCCCTGGTCGACCAGGAACGCCTGTCGTTTATTCGAGTATTGCATCTCATGGGTGTCCTTGGATACCAGGGAATAAAAAAATGCGTTAAAGCCCTCGTCATTACGGCGCTTGGCTCGCAGAATACGGCCGAGTCGCTGTGCCTCCTGACGACGAGAACCATAGTGAGATGAGATTTGGATCAGGCAAGTGGCCTCGGGCAGATCAAGAGAGGTGTCACCGATCTTGGACAAGAAGATGGTATTGACCTGCTCGTTGTGTTGAAAGTTCTCCAGAATGCGCATTCGCTCGTTCTGGGGGGTTCCACCGTAAATGTATGCTTTGTTCAGCTTGAGCGCGTACCGCTCCAGAGCATAAACATTATCGGAGAACACAATAATCTTATCACCTCGTTTCTCGTGATATTCAATCAGGTACTGGCAAGCTTGGAACTTGCGCGGGTTCATGATGTAGAGCAAAGCTTGCTTCCTCGAGCTTTCTCGAAGATATTCAGTATAGAATTCTGTTGTCATCGGGCACCATACCTCGGCACATTGGACCTTGGCAATGTGTCCTTGGGCAGCAAGCTCCATCCAGTTGGCTTCATACAGCTTGGGTCCGATGAGGAAGTTCAGATCCTTGATCTTGTCATCTTCACGCAGAAGCGTGGCCGTGAGTCCGAGCTTGCTCTGTGCGGCGATAGCAGACGTAACCTTTCGGAACATTGAAGCTGGCACGACGTGCACCTCGTCAAGAATCATCATACCCCATTCGCGAGACTGAAGCCAATCCATCATCTTCTGCGCATCGTAGGAACGTGCTCGTGTCTGCGACACCATTGAATAGGTGGATACAATGATACCCGTCGACCGCTTGAATTTTTCTTTGTGGTCAGAAGTGAAGATAGCGATATCACCCGGGTCGATAGTCGTCCAGCGCAAGAACTCGTTGCGCCACTGCACGACGGACATAGAACTAGTGCACAGCACGATTGTACCTTTTTTGATGGTCGCTGCTGCAGTAATGCCGACCAGGGTCTTGCCAGCTCCGCATGGAAGAACGATGATACCACTTTTGGCTCGTCCGTTACCAAACATCTTACTCAGACTCTTCTCTTGGTAGTCACGTATCCGAGCTGTGGGCTTCAAATCCATGTCAAGATTTGGGTTGACCGTGTCTCCCTGGAAGTCATATTCTTCCAGGGCTGGGCATCCAATGGCTTGGCAGCGGGCCTTGACCACTTCGACACCTGCTGGGGGAATCTCGAAACTGTAGGCAGCTGCCTCGTCGTTCTCATCCTCACCAACTTCGTCGATTCCATAGTCCACTGTAGCCTCTTGGTTCTCCTCTCGTTGAGCAGCATCTTGCTGGGGGCCCGTTTCTCTTACACCAGCGGCATCCTTCGTTCCAGGAATGACAAGTCCTCCCATCTTGGGGGCTGCTCGCTTGATGATTCCTTCGGAGCTCTCAATCCTCTGCGGTCCAATGACCTCATCCTTGAGCAGACGCTGCAACATCTCAGGATCTGAGGTCTCCACATAGTATCGGTTGTGACGCAGAACCATCTTGATCTTGCCGTATGACTTGGTGAATTCAATAACGAAGGCCCGGATACTTTCCGGCAGTGGAGTCTTGGACATACGATCCAGGACTTTCACGATATCCTCAGGTTTCAACCCAACCGACACCGCTGCATACAGACTGTGGCCCGTCAAGCGGTATTCATGCATATGTTGAGGACGCGACAATGGTTCCGCAATAGTTGTGAGGAAATCCTGGGCTTGGGACGCCAGTGGAGAGAAACTCTCAAGGGTGATTGTGCCTTTTACCGGCTCGATCCATAGCGGACGGTTGTAGTGGTCGCGTTTGAGAGGTAGCTCCGAAAGATCCTTGTAGCCAAATCGAGGGTCGGTCTTCTGGGGTTGGGATCGTTTACTGAATGTTTCGAGAGAGAATTTGTTGACGACATCTGTAACCTCCAACGTTAATCCCGCACTTCACCTGGCGTGAGTAAGGTGCCACTGTATACCTTTTAAGTTGTTGTTTCCTTCCGGAACATCGTCCTGGTCTGAGTATTCGTCTTCGCTCGAAACATCGCTGACATCGGGAACGGGGGTGGGACGCTTCGACGCACTGCTAGACCGACCACCTGGGCAATGTGAGCGAGTTTGTCATATCAAACGATCGGGTACTACCGACTGTCAGTCGCCTTGCGCTTGGGAGGCATCGTGTGGAGTTGTCAAGTTTTTCTCAACGAAGCGAAAGATCGAATGCAAACCACTACTTGGGTTTGATCGGAAGGAAGGGCGTGCTATAGGAAGAGGCGACAACCGCCTCGTAGCAATGCCCAGGTGAGTTCAGGTGTGCATGCCACGAAAGTGCAGGGTCGCAGGGAACAGGCGGCCCTGTCAGCGGTTTCGTAGCAGGTACTCGGTATCTCGATCGAGAGTGATTTAGATGTGTGAGATCAAAGAAAGAGTACGGGTGCAAGAGGAGGAGGGGTGGTGGAAGAGGCGAAGGCAAAAGGTTAAAGGTGATTCGGTCTGTTGCGCTGATAGGTTGATAGTCGGCCTGAGGCAGAAACCGGTCACTAGCGCGGAGCCGCGCCTCCGACTGACGTAGAGGAACTGCACCGCCAACATCTCTTTTCACAAGGAATCCGACCACATTGCAGCCATGAACACAGTAAGTCTCATACCCACTGGTCTCACACAATTGCTAACTTAACCGTCCTCTTAGATTCGGTCTACCTGGTGAGCCCACACCCATCTGTCCCATTATAGGAACGGGAGGAAGCCCGCCGGACACTGGAAATACTGATGGAGCACGCTTCTGATCATACAGGGTTGGCTGGGGCACCCTTTGCGTCGGTTGGTATCTGGTTAATCACATGAATATTCCTAGTCATCGAGTCTGACACTTCTCATCCTCCAGCTGGCGGCGGGGCCTACTACTTTGCCAAACAGTCCATCAATGCCGACCGACAGGCCCGGTTTGAGGCCGAGATGAAGCGCAAGGCGCAGCTAAAGGCCATGGAAAACGATCATAAGCGGCAGGCCGCCATGACCGCGCCCACCCCCGACTCGACCGACGGCGCCAGCTTGAAGCGAGCCAACATGACACGGTTCCAAAATGCGGCGGACGATGTCGCCTCGCCCAGCGCCGAAGCTTCACACGACCCAGCCCCGACTCGCCACGAGCCCATGACGGATGACGACCGAGTGCTGGAGAAGGGAAAATACGAGACTGCACAGCCGTTTAGTCCTCCCCGTGGGAACCGATTTAGTTAGGGGTTGGGACCCTTGTGTACATTTTGATCTTGTAAATTACAGGTGGTGTGTGTGCATGCCGTGTTTTGGGTGGCATGCATGGCCCTATCTAATGTGTGGTTTTGCCTACCCTGAGGAAGCCAAGCTCTACCTTGTCATCTCGTTACAATTGTATGTACATCAATGTACTAGGGGCCTCCCGTGTCGATCATGATCGATCTCGATCTTGACTTATGGGTTCCTAGGGTTGCTCTACTCTATGCTCTCAATTCAGGACAAATGCACTGTCTTAATAGGTATGCTCGTAAATTGGCAGGGTTGTCTAGCTAGGCACGTTAGTGCATCGATGCTTTCGACCATCAACAAATAGTGTTGTCCCGGGTTGTACCATCCAATCTCGCAAGGACGCCGTGGCGTATGTCACCAGTCGAAAGATAGAAATATAGAAAACGCCAGTCCCCAAACACCCTCGACCTCATGCATCATGACCGGATCCGTATGTTGGCGCCCGCACCGAACAGCAGAACCCATGAATGTGGAAAAGTCGCAACGCGAAATATTGCGCATTCATCTCAGCGGATCTGGCGACTAGCGTGCATGGAAGCAGAGCGGAGGGTGGGGCCTATCCAGCGTCAGTCGGGTTGTTCTTCTTGTGTACATATCCGGCCGCGTATGCAGGACGGCTCAGTCGGGCGCAAACACTCACTTATTGCCGTCGGGAAAGCCAGAACTCTTCTGACGCGAGCTTTCGAGGGCTGGAGGAACAAAAGGCAGAGCCACGGCGGCGGCCAGGCAGGAAGTGGTCACGGCGCGAGCTGCGCGGCTATCGGGACGCGGCCGGTGGGCAGAGAAGTGCCGGATGGTTGGGCGGGCGAGCTGTACAGCGACGACGGCGGCCATGATGGTTCACAGTTCACAAATGTGGTGAGGTTCAAGTTGTGGGCGGTAGAGGTGAGAGAAGATGTAGGATGCAGGGGGTAGGAGGAGCTACGACTACTCAGGTATGGACGAGGACGGGTGTTTTATAGATGGCGCCATCGACGAGTCAGACCATGCGAGGGCAGCTGGCCCGTGTGGGGGGAACCGCCGAATGGGCTGATGCTCGCAGGTGTGGAAGCCTTCATCCGGGGTGATCAGACCGATCGGCCGGTCGGCAAGTGCGCGCAAATCGCGCCTCACGCCATCGCGGGGGATGAGCTCCTCGATGTGCTGGAGGGGTGCATGTTGTGGGGCGGAATTTGCCCCTCCGCGAGTTGAGGATGTGAGGCAGCTGGTGGAGTCGTCCCCATGACGATGGTCAAGGCAGACAGAAGAGTGCCACAGTTACCTAGAGACCTGAGGCACTCGGACTGACTCATAGGTGCTGTGTACACTCAGCAGTATATTAATAGTAGGCTGTAGTGGAGGTCAGGGTGAGGCCGAAGGACAACCGGCCTTCTTGCCGGTGGTAGGTAATCTTATCATTTGGGTCCAATTTGAGCTGATCGTCGGATATACTTCACCCCCATCTGCCGGGCGCTTCGCAGCTATGACGCGGTGTAGAGCTCCCGTCAACCATAGCAGGCTCGAAGGGCGGCAAATTCCCTAAAAATGGCTGTAATGATACGATGGATAGTACTCGAGTAGAAAGCACTCTCAAGATAGCTACACGTTTTAGCTAACTTTTCGAAAATATATATCCTTCGACTTCGAGTTCGTATTTCCGACGAAGATCAGGTGCTTGAAAAGACTCAATATGTAGTGGTATCTACTAACTAGCGCGTATAACCTCAGGCTTCTATTGGAAATCCTCGCAAAAGTAAGCACTGGCAACTACACGCATCCTGTTAGTTAATTTGGAGGTCACGCTCCAAACGGAGAATAACAGCCGCATCGTTGCCTCAGGCATCAAGACGGAGCTCCTCCCAGTCACGTGCGTATCTGCTTTGTCCCCAAACTCACCCAAGCTTCAGTTTCCTTCCCAGAAGCTCGAGTTGATGAGGAGCTCCCAGATCAAACTCAGTGCACGCGTGCTTCTCCAACCGGCTGGCGCACAGCTCACAGTATCGCCCACACGACATGGCGTACAATAAGATGGCTGTGGCCAAGGCTGCCTTCTCCGCCAGTCTCCTGCGCCCCGATCCCACATCCGTCCCCTCCCCCGAAATCAACGCCCTCCACTCCGCCATTGACCGCGCTCTGTCACGTGGCTCCCCGGCATACATCCAGGTGTGAACTGATTCATAGGTGCCTCGCCGTTTTTTCCCTGCCTTCTTGCTGAACTTTTGAATACAACAGGCCTGCAAAGAACTGCTTTTCCAACATGTGACCTCGTCCGCAAATCGCATCGGAGGTCTGGCCAAGTACCTCGTGATATTGGCAGGCCCTCTCGATGAACCACCCGCAGCTGCTCGGTCCAATCCTTCACCGAAGCGTCGGAAGCTCCACATACTCTATCTCCTTAACGATCTGCTTCACCACAGCAAGTACCACCTGGCCGGCACGACGACCTTCTCCACAGTGAGCGGATCCCTGCAACCCTACATGGTGGACTTGTTGGGATATGCGGCGGCCTATGATCGACAGAAATATCCCCGACATCATCGACGGCTCGATGATCTGCTGGAAATCTGGTCCGAGCACGGATACTTCAGTCCCGACCTGATTCACCAGCTGCGAGAGGTGGCCAAGGACGCGGCTTTGACTGGCGCCGCCCCACCCTCGTCGACTGATATCTTGGCTGTTGAGCTAGATGCCACAAAGAATCAATCTAAGGAGGAGGCTTATATCATACCAAAAACACATGGTGACCGTAACGGACCATGGTACGATCTCCCGGCAGGCAACTTCCTCCACCACTTCGACATTCCGCTTGACAAGACCATGCCTGTGCGCCCTGAAAATATCAGGGCCATGGGAATGTATGAGGGCCCTGCCCCTCCAGAAACGGTGGAGGTGCTCAAGAAACTCCTGAGGGAGGCAGACGAGATCTACGACACTGAGGTGACCACCAAGGATGACGAGGTCCTCGACATAAACGAGCTGGGCCAAAGAGTTGTCCGAGACGCCACAACCGGTGATATTCTCAACGGCCGGACATACTACGGCTGGTGTCGTCCATTCTGCCAGGAGATGATTCGAAACAGACATCCAGATGACACTCGCGGGTCTCAGTCCTGGTCTACAGCTGGTCGGCATAAGCGTAGTCGACATGAGTCCCGATTCCCGCCTCCTCATCAACCGTCACACTCTCCTCCGCCTCATCCCGCACATCCTTACCCTGCACAACCTCGTACCTACCATAATGCTCCCCCACCTGAACACTACTCCGGTGCCTCCGGAGCTTGGCCACCTGCCCCGCCCCCACACATGCCGACCATTCAATTTCCCCCACCGGGTATGGGGAGCAACCCTACAGCCTTCCCTCCACAATTTACTGGCCACCCAGCCCCGGGTCCTGTTCCTCCCGGACAGCCTCTTCATCCTTGGGGGCCTCTTCCTCCTGGGCAGAATCGTTTCCCTCCCCATTCGGGTGGCCAACATGGCGGTTCCTAGAGTCCGCCAGGTAGACAGCACCGACGATGAATTCTTACGCATTGCCGCTCAATTTATTGGTATGGGTTACCTCAAACTACCTCTATGTCCCGACTTTTCGCGTGCATAATCTCGTAGAGGCCTGTTCAGAATGGTGCACTTCGGCCACATACAACATTTTTCTGCTATGTTGACTAGTGTCCAGGACTAGGCGACTGTGCAATGCTATGTTACATGAAACATATAAAAGATTCCAGGTAAGTGTGGCTGTATCAATTCTCGAAATATAACATTTCTCTCAGAACGTGAAACTCAGCTGGAGCTCCATAGCTCTGCAGTGAACAGATAGCTCCCATACCCAATATTTGCTTTTGAATTTGAATTAAAAGAATAAAAGAATTACGCGCAGAATGTCTCTCAACCAGTTTCACGAACCCCACACTCAATTTCAATTCATCGACATCAATCCTTTTGAAGCACGTGGAGTCCATCAAAATCAGAGGATAAAGGGCGACCTGATTGAGAAAAGAAGCAAGCATAGAAAGGTGAATTGAATCCAGTGTAGACGATATTATACGAAAAGTACAATGATATTGAAGACTGCCAAAGTTATATCGAGAGAAGAAGATAAAGCCAGAATGCATCCCACATTCTCCCCAGGAAAGCGAATTTCCTAGTACAGAGTTCCAAAATTCGCAGGTCCATGGCCGCCAGTGCCAGTATCATGCTCGTTCAAACAACGTCATTGATCAAGTCCACTTGGCTCTCCTGGCCGTATCCAAATGTCCGGTAGTATTCTTCCTTGGCGAGTGCGAATGGCTTACACTTGTCGATGCCCTCCTGGATATAATAGACAGATTAGTTACGATAATTTTGCAACATTGCTGGATAACAGGTATTCAGTTTACCGTGATCTCGTTGATGCAGCACATGGGACTGTAATCGTCGTCGACGCAATGGTCGGGGGCCTCGCTTTCTCGCATATCCCTGCCTATAGATTTTGGAGACACGTCAGCATTATCTCAATATAGAAATGACCTGGAAAATGGGAAGAGTATGGACATACATTGAAACGATACCGACGAACTGATCTGGACTCCGCGCAGAATTGGCAAGAGATCACCCAAAGGCTTCATAAGATTTTTTGACGTCTGACTTAGCGACATGCAGCACTTCTTGGTTTGTTTCTGTGGGCAGGTGTAGGGTCCGACAGGAGTCGCCGAGGCCGAAGGTGTCGGGGTGGCTGTAGATGCTGACTGGACAGCAGGCTGCGTGGGCGTGGGCATTGGGTTACGATCCTGCACAACGGGGACGGCGCTGGTCATGGTGAGGGTTGCGAGGGTTGGAAGGACGACTGCGAGACGCATGTTGAGTTGTCTTCTTTGTTATTATTTGTTTCCACTTCGTGTCACGATTTGAATATATGATAGAAGATGTGCGCGTAAAAGAGAGACTCGATGACTTCGGGCGTATGCGGTGGCTCTATTCGAAAAGATTGTCTGTGGTTGGTATCATTCAAAAGAGTGTAAAACGGTTGGTGCCTAGACGGAGCGAAAAGGAAGACAGGAGCAGGAGATTAGGCCGTCATGGGCGTCGATGGCGTTGAGGGTTGTCGATACAAGAGAAGCATGGGATGTCGGAAGGGAAAAAGGGAGCTGGCCCTGTCTTGACACGATGCGTAGGCTGAAGAGGGGATGGAGTGAGAGGCCCTCGACTAAGATTTTCGGTCCTCACGTAAATCGCGTTCTGTTGCTCGCCCTTGTCTTGGTGCTCGCCCTTGTTTACTCGTCGCGTTTGCTTCGGATTCCAGGGGTTTCACCCCAGTCGAGAGGGGCAACAGTGGCTGGATTGGCCATTCAACGGACTTTTTGAGGTAATTGGAATGTACAAAATCAAAATTTGGTTTTCCATTGGCTTGTGGTGGGGCCTTATTGCCCGCATGCCATTGAATTTCATTGAAAGTTTCTTCTCGCGCGCTTCCTGAATAGGTCAAGCGACGAGGCTTGTGTATATGTAATTGAGCTTTGGTTATTGCTAATGGTAAAGATTCTGCAAGCTGCACCATCACATTGCACCATACAACATTGAAAAGAAAATTTTAAAGAGAATTGGCCTTCGTGGAAAGGTACGTGGTGAGATCCTCGCACGATTCTCGGCAGAAGCAAGGGACATGTCTGAGGTTTGTGAGAATGTGAGAACGCTCCACTATAATTGGCCTGCGCAATCTAGGGGTAGATTTCCCTTCACCACGCAGGTACTATTCTACCTCGTGGCACTTGTTGCATGGCTTTTTCAAGTGTTGAAAGTGTACACTAGTGTAAGTCTGCAGTGTGGGTTTAGGGCCAAGAGACAGTACCCGTGAGAGAATTCGGAGGACATATCATCCAAGGAAAGTGAAGACAAAGGTGGGCAGAAAAAATTTGATTCGTACACAGTGTTGTAGCCAACAATCATTGGATTTTTCTGTCCAAATTGATTATTTGGTGGCTCTCGTTCAGCCACACTTGTGTAACATGTAGGAACAAACATGTAGGAACACTATTTCGAATGCATTGTTATGTCAAAGAAAATGAACACATCATATTCCGAATGATAAGATACACGTCGTGACCTATTGATCATATTTCAAGCAAGACAACCGTTGTACAGTCGATTAGGCTATCTTACGATGCAATATTAGTAAGAGATTGATGCTTCCGCACCCCCGCCATGGCTTTGCTCAGATAATACAGAACTAGAACCTTGATCAAACATGGTGTCAGTTCGACGCTGAATACCTCGTCGACTATGGTATTGATGGCCGTCAGGTTGATTGCTCAGTCACCCATCTCCAGCTGGTCATCTATTCAGTCACCTACGTGATCAACTGTCTGGATAACTATTCTAGAGAGTGATGCGCTATGCAAAATGAATGGGATCGGGCCAGAATTATTCTCCCTCATAGAGCAGAATGCTCATTTTTCGACTCGTATAGCCAGGACACCCAAGCCGAAGAACTAGCAGATACCTGAAAGGTCAGGGAGGGGGTGTGTGGCTGTATAAATCCCCAATGGCCGAATCTACTATGTCACATACTGTACTAATTTAACATACCTCCACATCAAAATAATTATTAGTGGGCAGATTAGGAGTCTTTGCCCTTCAGAATTTGTAAGAAGCTAGCATCATTTTATCGGTCTTTATCTCTACGAGTTCTTACCGGAGAAAAAAGATACTAAGGAAACCCTTGCAACAAAATGAAAACATTGCTTGCTCCTGACTATTCACATCGGATTCGTTGTTGTGCAGGTCGTCAGTGCCAACCAGGGTGCTGGTCGAGGGATAAGGGGGTATCAAATCACAAGGCGGCAATTCTCCTAGGGCAAGTTGGCGTTCGCGATGATCGGGCTGGTGGTCACACAAGGAGCAGAAAATAAAGAAAACCCCAAAATAAAATCAACTCGCTCGTTTCGCTGAACATCTATAATCAAGAAATTTGGTACACGCGCGTTGATCCCTCGCAGAGGAAGTGACAAGAGAAACTGTTAATACACGGAGCCGGTCAAGCCCTGAGAAAATGTGGACTTTGTGAATGGAACATCATTGTTGACTGCTCATATGTCCCAAGTCAAACGCCGAAACAGTCGTGTAGCAGAGGGCAGACGTTTGAGTCAAGAGCGAGTGTGAAGTGAAGAGTGATGGGGCAGGGGTATTTAGATCCAGTGCTGATTTCGCCTTTTTGTGCAGGGATTTTGCAAAATTCAATGTAAACGAGGATGATGGCGAATCTGCATACCTGCATCACGATTTCGCGTTCAAGTAATCAGACGTGGCGAAAAGGCTCGAGGGGAAAACCTTTCGGTTCCCAGCACAAATGGGGTCAAAAAATAAGATGTTCACAAACAGGATGGGCGAGAGGGGCTATAGGGAGTAGGGCCTGTGAAAAAAGAGCAACCATTTTCACAGTGACTCGACTCTCGTCGGGAACACAGGAAAACTCAATGCTGTGAAAATAACGCAAGGATGGGCAAGCACTCGTAAACGCCGTTGTAACTCCGCCTCCGGACAATACCGACAAGAGGCTAGGTCGTATTGCTTCCTGACTCTCATCGGTGGCGCCATCGAACTCCAAGAAAGAGAATCGTCTTGAGGCCAGATTGCGGTCAAGAAAGAGTAGGGCCGCTGAAAAAGGCAGTCAGATATGATGGATCATCGACGAGCGCAGGAGAATACTTAACATACCTCGTAACCACCACGGTTCTAGTAGCGCGAAGGCTTGGCCTCGTTAGGGCTGCCCTCGGGATTTCGGCCAATCCGCTGGAAGGCCTGGTGCTGGGCACTAGCCGAAGTGGGAGGAGGTCCATTGGCCTGGTGAGCAAGCGTGCCGTTGTTGGAGGAACCACTCTGGCCACTGTTGCCGCTGCTTTGGCTGCTCCGACTGCTGGCGCCACTGCCGCGATGGCCGCCATCGTCGAGGTCAACAAAAGACGACATCTGTCTCTGGGTGTACTCGAGCAAGGTACGGTTGTAATCCTCGAGGGAACTGTGAGGGTCCAGGGCCCGCTGGGTCTGCACAGTGCTTCCTGTTGGAGGGCCAGCTCCAGAGTCAGCAGTGAACATGCCCTGGATGTTCTCCGCGGGCTGTTGCATGCGAGAGCTTTCAGTCATGGTGGAAATCGTCTAGACGCAAGGATGGATGTTAGTTGGGATCAGATACCAAAGGTGAGGCGACACCTTTGAAGAGCAGAAGACGATCAGAGTGTGGAACAAGCAGCGGCAGGAGACACCCACAGCCCAGGCCAGGTAAAATCGGACCAGTAGCAGGAAAACAAATCCGGTGGGAGCTTGGAAAGTGAGGGTGGGGGTTTAAGAGCGCGCTTACCTTTGTAGCAGGAACCCAGTGTCAATCAAGCGGCTTGGGGAAGGGGAGAACCAAGGTAGGAAATTGGTTAAGCGGTTTAAGGAAATCAAATTCTTGATCCTGTCTTGTGTGATTGCTGGCACCACGGCTGGGGAGAAAATGGGACAGTTATGGGACGGGCAGGCAGGGTTAGGGCAATTATAGACTCAAAGAAACACAAGAGGGACGACCTAATTCCCGATTTCGAATATACGTAACATGGGCACGGGCGGTTCTCCACCTTCTGTAGCGTATGTAATGACCGTGGCTGATCGAGGATGGCAAAAGCACACCGGCACATAGGTCCTGGCTGATAGGCTCAGACAGGGAGGGTATAGTTCCCGAGAGGGGCTGATGGATCATCTTCGACAGAATCCATCGACGGACTAAGGTGCAGTGACATCATTGGCTGCGAGAGGGGCTGGAGGCCGAGCTGGGCGACATCATAAGAACCGGGGGTGGGGCTCCACCTGGTGCTCGAGAGTGTGGTAGCCGCTGTCTCTGTTGCGTGTGGATGGTGGACAGGGCAATCATCAGGAAATAACCCATTCTCCACACCTCGACATAGACTAGAGTATTGCGGCACCCGGTAGCATCAGAGGGTCTACCGGTGGAAGAGCTAGGATGCCCCTATGAGGTCACTTGGGAATGCGCAAATGGACCACAAGCAATGGCGCTCTGGCGATCGGCAGCGCAGCAGACCGGTCCTCTGCAGATCTGCGCCTGACGTCTAGCGAACGAATCATCGGCATGGTAAATGGGAGCTTGCGAACATCGAGGCCCATTTCGCGTTTCGCACTCTGCGGTGCGCCGGGATAGGCGTATTCGAGGGCAGCGGAACGCAAAGTGGATATCTTTCAGCGGAGTCGTGCAGTTGCGGGTGAAGCCCACGCTACTCTGCAGCAGAGTTTGGAGTATTAGGTGTCGACCAGCAGAGTCGACTTAGCGTTGCTCGGCCGCTCACAGAACGTGCTTTTGAATTACTCCCATGGTTGCTCAACTTGAGAGTTCGTGATGGCCGTTGGGAGAGTGCAGACGGAGAGGACTGCTGAGGCTCGGGAGTGGAGCCATCCATGTCGTCATCCGCCTGGAGTGGGGGCGATCCGAGCTGTATGCAGGAACGCCCTCGACCACCACATGCACTCAGTATTGGGGAGATGCCGTCGAACTATCTCGGCTATCGACTGGTTGCTTATCAAAGCTATCACTTATCTCGTCCGTTCCCCAGATCCCATACTGTCATCATACTACTGTACATACTAACGTAGAGAGATTTGATGGAAATTCGGATTACTAGGGACAGACCGCCTCTGACCAAACTCAATCGCATCGATCACGGGGACAGACACAATGGCCACAGTGGATCAGTCTGGAGAGGAATCGACCAGCCAGCGTTCTCGTGGGAGATCCCAAAAAAGACAAATTTCGTGGCCTGAGGCAGCAAGGGCACCTGACGTCAGGGAGAAAGGACCCATGGATGCAATCTATGCATACCGAAACCGAAGTATGCGGAATATGACGTGTGGCAAAAGCACGTCGCTGAGAAAAGAGGGGCCAATAAATGGATCTCACCCCCTCAAGCTTCAATCGACACCCCTCTGCTGTACAATGAAAATATAAGGCTTGCTGAAATCTATGACGGTGGGTATAAATCCCCCAAGCGCACACTGGCTGAGTGACAGGCAAATCTGGGGACCATCTTGCAGTGCACCAGGGTTCAGAAGATCGTTCATCGCCATCGTAGCGGGGGAGGCGATATAGGTCTCGTGCATGTCCCATGTACGGTTGGGGTAGAGTGAACGGAACCTTTGCGAGCAATATCGACCTACTGTATGTCCCCACCCACGGACATTATGGTGCAACAGGTATGGTAGAGAAACCTTTTGAATTACCAACAGCCGATAAGGGTACATTGTCCAGATTTGCCAGCTAGGGAGTGCTGGTCACAGAAGATGATTTGTGAGTTGGGAGCAATCGATCGACGTCAGATGTGGATTGTCATGAACAGAACCTTCACTATTGTGGAGCTCCTGAGGAACAGCCGATGTAGCCATGCCGACAATTCGATTCAACGATCGACTCAAATTGATAGCCATTTTTTAGGAGGCCACGAGTTACCCTAAACGGACGAAATAGAAAATAAACTAAAATAAGCAATTATCGTCGGGTGCTTTAGGAGACAGGGGACCACCTTTTCTCGAGCAATGATGTTGAGTGATATCAGCGTCAACACTTTGCCCTGTGCGATGTCGTAAGTCCAAAAGGAACTTGTGGAGCACACCCCCTTCGATGGAGCTCAGCCCAGCGGGATCTAGCAGTGATATCTCCGAAGGTCTGATCGCCGCGTAGGACATTTGCGGTCGTCCATACGTAGCGCATCATCTCAATAAGCGCTTTCCGTATACGTGTGCCATGCAGGGAGTAGGCCGGCAGGCCCCAAGAGCCCCAGTGAAAGGAAATTTGGGACCGTGAAAGCACATTGCAGACATTATATTTCGGAATAATGGGCACATACCTTGACGATCTCGCGCTTGTGTTACGATGGCAACATGGTCTCTTAGCCAGAGAATCAAAATTTTGCTTTTTCATATCATGATTTCCAATTCTGATCTGCAACCAGATGGGCATCGAAAGTAGCACGGCCATTTGGGACGCGATCAGGACTGTCTTGTCAATCCACCCTCGTGGCAGACGATAGTCGGTCGCTAGCGGTCCGCCGATGATATCACTTCGCTTTTCCCAGCCTCAACGGCTGCATTCCGCTTAGGCTGTAGAAAGTACAATGAAACAGGCTAGTGGCTAGCAAGGCAAAGGCACTGAGCGCAAGGATCAGGCACTAATGCGCTTTGGAGCTTGACTCACCTACTTCGTTGTCTCAGGGATCATTGCCGCCAGCTTCCAACGTCATATGCCCTGGTGATTGTGCCTCGCAGCCTTTTACCGAAACCCCTGTTGCATCATCGATCCAGATAATATGTACAGACGGTACATCCCTTCAAGAGCATTCTCAGCAACCCTGAGTCCAATTTGAATTTTTATGAGTGCATCTTGGCGAATCTGGACCGTCGGTTAATCAACCTCAGTCTTAATCGTATGAGCGTTTACAGCGACAGCACCAGCACAACAAACCTGTTTCGATCGGTGAAGTGGACCGAATCGTGCTTCGACGCTACTCTCATCGTGACAGTGACATCCGATGAACATCCTTCGATGTTTTGATCTCAGCTATCCCAAGATACATGGTGTCCTCGCCACGAAGCCAGCGATGCTGCTGGCGACAGACTAGTGCGCCGCTTCTCGGTCTCGACCTCCCCGTGACGAGAAAGAAATGTAGCAGAATAGATGATCTGTTCGTCACAAGCGACTAATATTAACGGGAATTATCCGGCGCGAGCATCTGCGCCGCTACTCGGTCTCGACCCCAATAACGACCGAAACATTTCTGAATTGGGCATGAGATCATCTTGTCGTGACTAGCCACCAGATCATTGGACTTGAGCTGGCATTGAATGACGCAGGACTCTCTAACGAGTTGCTGATGACGGTACAATGCATGATGGAGAACAGGATCAACTCCGCGCGACGAGCAAGCAAGAAAACATGACGAACCGGGCATCGTCCGACTTGAGAGCCTGTACCGATGTTGTGGTACAGCACGGGGCGCGTCGACGGAGGTCCAATTTTCTATTCCTACGAGGAGGTCAGTGTTTGATCACAAACCGGACCTTCACCCTTTCCCCCGAACCTCGATCGAATACCTGCTCCATACGCACCTTCACTCTTCGCTTACGCTGAGTCGGCGCGCCTCACAAATGAAGAGAATAGCGGATGGTGGAGTACGTATGCCTGAGGTGGCAGCGGTTCCTAGGTTAGACAGCAACCGATGCCATCGAAGGAAAGAATCCTGTTTTCTGTTCTGTTCAACCAAAAAGGTAGGATTCTAGCCTAGGGCAGAAATGAATACACTGGGACGACAAGCCAAGGATTTTGGAAATTAAGATAAAGATATGCATCATATTATGGACTTCATGCTCATCACACATAACCTTGGAAAAGATGTTAGTAAATGTTGCCTGGAATATGAGAAAAAGTGGGCGGTGCTAGAAAATTTGAACTCCGAGCGGTGTGAGAGCTACACACATCGAAGGTCATTGCTAGCAAGTACTTACCCTTCCGAGCGCCCTGAAAGAAGAAGCGCACCACAAAGACCTGCAACGCGGCCATTGACACCATCATCAAACCCTCGATCACGCTGAAATTGAAAATCCGGCGCTCAGTGCTGCGGACGGTGCTGAAATTACGGTTCTCACGAGTGCGGAAGTACTTTTGGTTCCGGGAGATGGTTGACAGCTGTGCCGACAGCTTGTAGATCGACTCCTCGAGGCTGGTGGTTTGTTCGGGGCTGGCACCCTGGCGGGAAGGAAGCTGAGCGCGGGACTCGTTCTCAACCTAGAGGCAATGCGTTAGGAGAGGCCACGTAGCTGGTTGGGGGATGAGTGGCTTCGAGGGTTTGTTTGGATGCCGGTGTTGTGATTCCGGCACAGAACTTACAGCAATCTCGAAATCAACCATCTTCTCGGCGAATGTGGACATCTCGTTGTTGAAGCAGAACGAGTATTCGCCGTTGCTCTGAGCAGTGAAGACGTGGTCACCCTGTCGCTCCTTCGTTCCGTCCAGCACTATCTTGCCGCCCGGTGCTGTCACGGCGTAGTCAACATCGAAGGAACCGCCAGATTGGACCTGTAGGACGAGAATGTCAGAGGTGGCCCACCAAAATCCAATTGTCCAGCGAAACATTGACCGGAGAGAGTACATAAGAGCATACGAACCGCAAAGTAGAATGCCACCTTGGCGTTGGCCTGATCAACGTTGGTGTAGAAGCATGCCTTCTCGTTCGCCTCAAGCCGGTAGGTCAGGGCTGTTGCGGTAACGGATGAGACCAAGGAGGCCAGGCCGGCGAAGAGTGCGAACCGCATGTTGGCTATGGAGGTTGATGTTGACAGTGGACTACGGAGACAATCGCGTGTCAGGAGTTCTGGCCAACCTGGAGGTCGGAGGGTTTGCACTGTTTGCACCCAAACAAACTTGGCGGTTTGCATTTGTATCCTAGTTTTACTCCACACAATGGGAACCAGCTAAGGCATGCAATGAGCCCAGAGGCAAATCTGAGGGGCAAAAACGGAGAACAAAGATAGAAAAATTATAGAAAGGAAAAGTCAAGTTGTAGAGAAGATAAGGGCATAAACATTTGATTGCATCAGGCATCACTGCTCATGTACCGAATTCGCAGCATCTAGCCCTCCCACAATAAACCCCGCTACGCCGCAAGAAAACACTTTATCGAATGAAGAAACTCTCACTCTTACCCCAGAATCCCCGAGATTTGCTTTGATGGTCGAGTCCGAGGTAATCATCAGGGCCGGCCATGTCGGAAAGAATGTCGTCTAGAAGATCTGGTTAGTATTTCCTTACGGTTTTGCTAGTGGCAGAGACAAAGCACGCATTGGTAGGGCACTTACCATCTTCGATGTACTTGGGAGTTGAGAAAGAAGCACGCGGGACAACGGCGAACTTGATCTTCTCAAAGGGCTTGCCCTTGATACCGGTCCGCTTTGACAGACGCTCCTTGGTTTCCTTGAAAATCTCGCCCTGTATCATGTCAGAAAATCTGTATGTTGAAAAAGAGGGAGGATAAGAAGGAATTCTGACCTGCTTCACAACAAATTTAAATGGAACCCCGTGAGTCCTAGTAGGTTCGCGGTCGAAATTGAAAGCTCCAATAACCCGATCTTCACCCTCCAGATTGAGTTCTTCAACTGGAGTCTTCTCTGCATATAGCGTGGAATATTCGTTGATGGTCGCAACGTTAACATCCTCGCGCAGATCTTTATAGATCTTTCCATTGTGTACCTCAAGAATTCTCAGATCACGAGTCGTCTCAGGATCAAGGTTCGCCTTCTTCTGCAGAGCCTCTACAATTTCAGCGACCGTTCCATTACGAGCCACCAGGACCTCGACAGACTCTTCCTTGGTAATGCCCTCGAGGACTAGTGTAATCTTCAAACTCTTTTTGCTTTCGTAGTCACTGAGGCTCATATCCAGGACCTCGTAGTACAGAGCATCCGATCGGTGCATAGTATAGCCGTAGGCTCCGTATTGGCCATTGAGAATCTGTTGAAGAGTCGAAGTCGTCGACCGCTTCAAAAAGGCCTTTGGCTTGCCGGTGCTGGCCATGACAGGTGCGAACCGCAGGTGTGTCGGCTCGACCTGCAAGTGCTCGGCAACCTTCTTTGACACCTGGTCGTAATTCATCTTCTTGTTGAGCAGCAGAGTAAACTCTTCTCCATCGGTGCTTCTGGTAGGCGCAAATGTGACGTCCATGCGGTTCAGAAGATGGTCGTAGAATTGCCGAGCATCGGTGTACAGCGCGGTGGCTGGAACTTCCGACTCCTTCAAAGAGCGCTGGAAGGTGATGATATCACCGTCTTGGATCTCAGACTGTTGGAAGGTCTGCTTGGGCTTCATGAGGTCGATCATGTTGTGCTTGATTTCCTCGTAAAGGTGGAATTCGGTACCCGGGGGCCAATCCATTCTTGCGAGGATTGTAGAAGCCAGCTCTGCCACCTTCTGGCTCTTGCGAACGTACACGGGACCAACACCAGATAAGGTTTGAGCCACCACATCAAAGTGCTTCAGGAAAACCAGAATGGTATCTGCCTCGGGCCAAGGGGGCAGCTGGCCGTCAGGTCCAGGCGTGGCAACCTCCATCCAGAGTCTGAAGTGGTTGTTCTTGGTGCCAAACTTGGTGTAGGCATCCTCAACAGTCATCTCCGGGTCCCGAATGACTTGATCGGGACGGATCGTCTTGTTCTGGCGATTGACCATCACCCAGAATCGGATAGCGTCCGCGTTGAGGCTGCGCTCCTCGGCGATCTCCTTCGCGAGCTCGCCGATCTTCTTGGTTCGTAGAACTCGGTACTGCGCAGGCAAAGCTGGATCGTCAGCTGGCAGGTCCATACTAGTCAGGTCAAAGCCATGGTGCGACTGGAACGTCTGCTCCGTGAGAATGCCGACGGGAATGTAAAGATGCGCCTCTTCCCTCTCCTTCTTCCTCCGCAGCGCGTCCGCTCGGTCCGTGGCCATTTGAGACGCAATGTGAGAAGGAACATCTTCTTTCTCGATAGGAAGAAGAACATCGTCCGATCTCGTCTTTCGGACATAAACCAACATGTAGGCATTCATCGAGCGCTTGGTGGAGTATGTTCGCGTGTACGGCTGTCGCGCGCCATTCACATTCTCATATTCACCGCCATAGTTCTCTTCCAGCACCTCCTTTTCGGTGCAGCGGTTTACCCGGTCGTCATCGAACCGGTACCAGTGTCCGTCTTTGGTAGGCTTCAGGAACGCATAGTAGTGACCAGCGTCTAGACCTCCGCTGTGGACTAGCACGCCGTGCAACTCATAAACCCATGGCTCGGACTTGTCGGCATTTTCCGAGAGGTACGGAGCAGCATCAAATTCCATTGGGAAGACGTGTCGGTCGTTAACTTTCATCATGGTCAGGAGGTTCAGGTCATATTCGAACCGCTTGAGGTGGAGATGCAGAATTGGCGGGAAGCTCTCGAAGATAACACCCTTCTTGGCATCCTGCAGGCCATAGGGAGGACCGGCATCGTACTTGTTCTCTCCTTCGAGTGTTTCCACCTGGATATAATCCCGGAAGCTGTCATCCAGAGTCTTGTTGCCTCGGACATTCAGTTGGATATCCCAAAAGTCTTCCACGCGGGAGGATTCGTAATCGACGTTGATGCAAGAAATATAGGTCTTTGTCTTTCCCACGAACATATCGGGAAGGGCCGTCTCGGCAACGGTACCCTTCATCTTCTCCTCCAATCGTTCCATCAGCTTTCGAGAGAGCTCCTGAACATCCTGCTGTTCGAAGGCCTGGCGCGAATCCCAGCCAAACGAGGTGGTCAATTCAGTCGTGGAAACGGCGGAGTCGCTAGTCTGCAAGTTGTAGAAGAGTCTTTGGAGGGTCCATGCGCTGTTTTCGCGAGATGCCTCCTCCTCGGTAGGAATTTGATACACAGCTTTACGGAAGGCATTGGTGAAATAGAGGGATTGAAGAAGCGAATTCAGGTAGCAAGTGGCACCCTGGTTTTTGAGTCCCACCATACCAGTCTCCTTCTTGGAATCGTAGCTATAGATGATGGTTATTATCGGGTTCTTTTGGGAATAGAGGGAGGGGGCGTTAGCTCACTTCTGGAAGCTATGCCAGAGGACACCGGTAGGGTCCTTCACCACACGAACATAGGCTGTGATGTTCGCCTCATCATCCTGGACTAGCGGAACTCCCTTGTTTTTCCACGGTTCGCTGAAAAGGTTTCGCAGGTCGTAGAAGCGGGTGAAGCCCCAGTCCCCTTCGTCGGCCGTAAATCGATGAGTGGCCACTAAGCTCGACTATTAGTTCCTTGTTCTCGCACTCGCTACGGGAGGGAGTGTATAATCTTACCGTGGGAGACATAGATCGAGGGGTCCTTGACATTGGACAAAACCAATGCAAATTGCACACAAGCGTACCAGTTTTCAGGTGGTTCGCCATCCCACGCATGCTCCAGATAGAATGAGGCGGTCTCGGTGTGATTTCCGTAAGGGAAGAAAAGAATGCGCCTGTCCTTTCGTCAGCAACTGCATCGACCTACGGCTTGCCGCCAGATATCCAGATAATACCCACCAAGGGAACCCGCCGCACTTGAAGGTCGGACCATGAAGCTTGCGTTCGGATTTTCTCCAATCCTGGATGTGCCATGTGTGGTAGGCCTCCTCCTCGACTTCGAGATCGGTGTTCTTGGGGAGCACTGCGGCCATCATTGCTTCGTCTAGAAAGACATTATTCCATCGGTTAGAAACATTTTCCAAACCCAGTGCTGAAGTCAGAGCCGGCGAACCGGTCCGTTGGCGAGCAGAACCAATCGCCATGGCTATCCACGAGCGCCACGGGACGGTATGCCACCATCTGGAATCCGGTCCTGTTTGCTCACGGGCAGAGGGGTCCACCGTTGGGAGGGGGAGAGGGATATTGGCAGGGAACGTACGGTCGGCAGCGGAGGGAGCCTCGGGCTCATCAGAGTCAGAGCGAGAGACGACGACGTCGGTCGTCTTTTCATTGGGGTACTGGTCGTACTCGTCGACGAGCATGTCGTTCTCCGCGAGCTGGGCAACGGTTAGATCTGCAATGACGACACACACGAGGGGCAGGGCAGACACACGTTTTCCATGGCGAAAGGGGCCCTCCCGTCCAGCCGGAAGGCACCTGTTCGGAATGGGGGGTGAAGGAAGAAACGGGGGCGTCAAGACGTGAGGCCGGGGCGTTGTCGGGAGGAAATTCTTCTGAACCCGCAGACCGACGAGGGCCGGAGCTAGCGGTGGCGGAGCCCTCGAACACTTCAGGCTCGGTTGGCAGTACAAAGCACCTGGGTCCGGCACCCCTGCTCGCTCGCCGCCAGGTTCCTGCTTCTTTGATGGGCGCCGCCTTGTTTGAGAAATTTCGAACGTAGGGCCAAGTGACGGCACGAGCGTTCATTGATGTGGTGGGCCAACACAGCTCACAGTCCTCACAGTCGGATGCTAACCGTCAAGGATGCTGGACTCAACTGGGCGATCTCGGCCAGAGCTACAGGAGCTGCCCACACCACAGCTCAGCAATTCATCACATCTGGCTGATTTGCATTTAATTTTTGAAGAAAATGTATTTCTATTATGAATTCGATTACAGTATTGTAAAAAGCCCTCGGTTCTCATCTACTCGTGTTCTGGCCATCAGATTCTGCGTCCCATCGGCTCCCAACGGTCGAAGTATAAGGCGCCCGCGAGGAGGCACCGCCGGCGCTGTTGGAGTCGACGATGGCCGCCATTTGACCTCTTTTTCAGCACTTCAGAAACAGTGGTCATTTTTCTTGTGATTCCTCTCGCACATCCCCCCTTGCCCTCGTGCTGCTCGGATTTGCACGTTTGGGATCGGCATGTGCCTTGTTTTCGCCGGTAGCAGCCACTCCACACGCTCACCGCCCGCCCAAATCGAGACAGTCGAAGCACATGCGCAGCTCCTCGTCCTCGTCTCACAAACATTTGATGGAGCAAAATGCGGTGGAGTCGTCCAGCTCGATGCTGGCTCTCGCGCCGTTGGGCTCCTGGCCCGCGCTTTTATTCGGGAGGTCCGCCTCCATGGCGACCTGTCTCGGCCCTAGATGAGTATGACTCGGAGAGCTCTGATCGAGACCGGTACCCGTCCCAATGCTGAACTGCTCGACACAGATGGGTGGAGCGCCAGATCCGCCCCATCAGTCTACGCCAGTTGACCTTCTTCGGCCGGACTTTAACAGAGCCACGACTCATTAGCTCGGCCAACTATGTGCGGACGGAGCTGCCCACTCGGTATGTCATGACACCTGGAGCTTGAGGCGCGGGGAGTGAGACATGACGCGGGGAGGAAGCCAGCTTGCGAAGAGATCACGATGCTAATGCGAAACCGTTGGAACAAATAGACTGGCACATCGTCTCCGCGACATTCAGCAGTTACCCTACGTGATCGTCTCCAATCCGCACCTCTCGCTTGTCTACGAATTGTACTATAAAGCTTTCGAACGATTCCGAGTCGTGCCCGAAATTCGCAGCCTCGATGACAATGACCGTTTTTGCGATGTCCTCCGCGAGACGCTGAAGGAACACCTCGTCATCATCCCCAACCTCGCTATGGGAGTTCTGGAATGTCAGGAACTCATGCCACCCGACGACATGGACCGGTTCATGAACACCTTGCTGCGAGCGGTACGCTTCAACCCGGAGACCATGGCCACGTGAAATGTGGGATAGAATGATAGAACTTTTTTCTGACTGATATATCATATAACAGAGAATCTCTCGTCGGGTCATTGCAGAGCAACATCTCGCTCTCACAGACACCTTCAACTCGCCATGGCACTTCCCCGACTCCCACGAGCGAACGGACATGAATGCGGACTTTGTGGGCGAGGTATTCCTGAAGTGCAAGGCCAAAGAAGTGGTCGAGCGATGCGGCCGGGTGGCGCAGGAGTTGATGCGACAGACCTCGCAGTCGACTCAGATTCCCGAAATCAAGGTGCAGGGTCACCTCGAGGCGACTTTTCCCTACATTCTCAGCCACCTCGAATATATCATCGGAGAGCTCCTGCGTAACTCCGTCCAGGCCGTGATTGAGAAGTACCAGGACGCTTCGCAGCCGCCGCCTCCCATCGAGGTACTCATCTGCGAAACCCCCCAGCACGTGATTATGCGCATATCCGACCAGGGCGGCGGCATCCCGCGGGAGATCCTACCGTACTTGTGGTCCTTCAGCAAGGGACCGCGGACGCAGACACGACTGGAGAATCTGGGCAAGGTGCCCGCCATGGCCGCCACGATGCAGGAGCTCAAGGTGTCCGAACGGAAGCATGGTGAAGGCTGGCACGAGGGCTCCCTCGACACTCTGACCTCGCGGCACCCCAATCTCCGACTGGGAATGGGGTTGCCCATGAGCCGGGTCTATGCCGAGTATTGGGCGGGCAGTCTCGAGCTTCATAGCCTGGAGGGGTACGGCGTGGATGCCTTCCTCCAGATCTCCAAGCTGGGGAACAAGAACGAGCAGGTGACCACTCGGGCGGCCATCGACGCCGTGTGAGAAAGTGGCCTGTTGTGAACTGAGACCTTTTTCTCCACCCCCATGCTGCGATGCATGGATGTCAACCGGTGGTGCTGGACGTACTCAAGGGTACTCCAGGGGACTACGTACTATTGTAGCAGTACTGCCGTAGGGCAATGTACCTTCCTGAGCAGTTGGACGTACCTCTGGTGGAGTGACCGCGCGGGATGACGTCACATCAGCCCTACCGCTGAGCAGACCCAGTCGAAGCTTGCGATCAACCTATGAACCTCGTGAGCAATTCGCTGGCTCTGACGTCTTCACGTCGATCATGAAACGCCTCAACTCTGCCAAGGACGACGATGTCCCTATTTATATCTTCCTCCTCCTCTTCACCATCCTCTTTCTCAGCTTCCTGGCGACCGCCGACCTCTTCAAACGATCCAACAAAACCACCCTTCCGCATTAACCAACCACAATTCCACACTTGCAACCATGGCCGGCGCCTGTTCAATGTTGTGCTTGATCATCATCACAATCTTCAGTGAGTCCTTTCAGTTATTTTTTCATCCAGGACTGTCTTGCCAGCTCTCCAGTTCCCACGTCTCCCGGGCAGACATTTCAGCATGGGACAAGAGTGACCCGCTTCCCTGCTTGGTGTACCTTGGCGTCCACTAAGAGTGCAGCCCTGCCAATATATCTGTCCAGCAGCTAACACTGCTTTAAGTTCCACCGCTTGGCGTTTTCCTCATTTCCGGCTGCGGCGTTGACTTTTGGATCAACGTTCTGCTCACCATTCTTGGGTAAGTCCTATTCTTAATGTCTATCGACAATCAACGCAGACCAAAGCTGACTGTCCGCGCTTGCAGATACTTCCCAGGCCACATTCATGCATTCTACCTCGAATATGTCTACTACCAGCGTCGCGACCGGGATCCCTTGACTCGCGCGTCGCAGCGCCCGGCTCCCGGTGTCTACTCGGAACGCATCCAGAACGGAGGTCACTCGAATGCCCGGAACTATGGCACTATCTAAGCAACCTCCTCCTTCTTGGTCTTCCTGCGTTGGTGTACTCCTAAGATATCCTCGTGGCGATTCTCTGCTCAGCGACGGTGCTTCGTGCTCTTCAGTGAATTTTTTTGGTTGTTTTTCTGGTCGTATGGTGTTCTGCAATTTTCGAAGGAACTGCTAAAGTGGTGGAACTATCAATACGCATTCAGACACTTGGAATATTCTCGTGTCGAGTAAAACAATCCATGCACTGAGAACTGTTGGTTTTCCATTGTATGTCAAATGCGATGCATTAAAAGCATTTGAATTGCGTTATGCGTAAACACCCGATGTAGATGATCAAAATAGAAAGAAAATAAAGACATTCTTGAGTTTCAACATGAAAGCCCCGCCACACCTTCTCACGAGCTTTCCTGGTTCTCGGCCTTCTTCACCTTCAATGGCGGGAAATCAAACGCCTTGCTTCTCACCACCGTCCCCTCAGTCCTTGGCACGGCCCCCGTACCAGGACTCCACCACAAAGCCCCAACCCAAGGCTGCACATTCCACCCAACGGAGAGCGTCACGTTCTCGCGTTCCGCCAGGCGACCCGTAATATCACTGATCTGATACTTGGCCTTCTGACCCCGAAGTCTCAGAACGCCAGGTGTTTGAGCCTCGGCTTCAGCCTTCTTGCTCCTCGTCTTCTTGTCGGTTGCCTTTCCACTGCGCTTTGCTTTCTTTGGGCTTGCGCCAGTGATAGAGGCCGGGAGGAGAGGAGTGACTTTCTCTTTCAAAACATCCCAAGAGTACGGGGAGGGCGTGGCTGGGATGATGGTGTCCCAGATCAGAGCTTCCGAGTCGCGGAGCTGGGTGTTCTTGTTGTCGGAAGAGGAGTAGCTGGCATAGACGTAGACGAAGAGTTGTTTGGTGTTCCAGTTGAAGAGGGGAGAGAGGTCTGCGTCGAGGTCGAAGCGGATTTGCGCGTATTCCTCGCGCTTGCTGGAATAGTAGTGCGGTCGGCCCTTGACACTGAATGCAGGCGTGCGATTAGTCTCCCGGTTGTTTCGTAGAGCGCATGTAGCATCTCTTGCCCTGCGGCTTTGCTTTTCCCAATGTGCCCTTGTCGATTGGTAACTTACACCTGGACGTTCTTCAGCTGCACCGATGCTGTCGTAGCATCTGTGGGGAAGAGGAGTGTTGACAGCGCGGCGAATCCGGCCACCACCAGGGCGACGGTGGTGAAGAAGCCGAAGACCGACTGCAAGCGATTGATGGAGGAATGCATTGCGTGTGGGGAGTGGCAGGTCGTCGGAGTTGACACAGCGGATGAAGCCAGCTGGGCGTGTTTGGCGTTATCGATAAGCCAGCTGCTAATGTATACGGGGCCACTTTTCTGGGGCCACTCCTGGTCTGCACGCTAGTTGAAGTGTAGGCAGATTAATGGACAATAATCATAGGCCAATGGGATAATATTGTTCGGTTTAAATTGATAACTCAGGCTAAAAATCATATCGCTTTGTTGTCGCTTGGCTGAAATCTATCTCGCCAAAATCTTACAGTAACAAAACAAAAAAAATCACATAATTCCAAGGTTGCTCTAGTGTAAGGTCCGTCACCCCGCTGTATTTCTCATGTGCCGATTCAATACCTCTTTATATCCTCTAAATTTCACTGGTATAGCCTGACCCACTGAGCGAGGTCTTGGGCTCTTCGGAAATCACATTCTTGCGCGGCTTCACAGTAAACTCTTTCCAGCGATGTCCCATAGCCACTGCGGGATGCGCGCCGGTCATGCTGATACAGGCGATCGCGATCATGGTACTTTCCAGAACCATGAGAGCAACCTCATCATTTGCCAAGCTACTGTCGAATCCACCCTTGAGCTCTGCGACACGGAAGATCGATCGGGTAAAAATCGTCAGAATGGCGATGGCGAGACCTGGGAGGTCTGTTAGCATGCATTCCATCTTAGCTTATGGTTAGTTTCAGATGAACATACCCAACAAGAACATCTTCCACTTCCAGTTATGACGTAGAGAGTCTGTGGCCTCGTTCCGGGTCTCTTCTGGACTACGGCGCACTCGCAGGGCAAACTCTCCAGCCAGAATGATGAACAGTGTCAGCGACGCGACCTGGAAAGCCAAACCTGCAATCATAATGTTGACACCGGCATCGCTTAGGCTTTGTTCGTCAGACTGTGCAATGGAAGTGATTGCACCACCTGCTGCCTGGAGAATCAAAGCAAGTATATCGCAAGAGACGAAGATAATTGTATAGGTACGCGGGCGGATTCGGGAGATTTGTTCCCCGTAGATGATGACGATTCTTCCAAGGCAAAGGTAGATACCAGCGGTGAAGAAGGCGGGAGCAATGGTGAGGGGGATGAGGTACCTTTGAACGAAGATGTTAGCTATTCTGACCCATTATATCTGTGAACATTGTTGTTTGCAAAGAGATCACGTACAGGAGGAAGGCGGTAAAGTTAAACGGATTATTGTGCATCATGACTCGTCCGACATATCCCAGTACTTCGAGAATGAGCCCCGGTACCATTGCCACCGTATAGGTCCATGTTTTAAATCGTATACCAAACAAAAGTTGTACAGCCAGCAGGACGCCGAACAGGGCGAGGAAAAAGGCGTTGGCAGGAACGTTGGGGAGGTACTTGATATAGGCCCAGTCCATGGGACAAGTTGTCAAAGTGCAACCTTCTGTATTGATTTGTGACATGTCGAATCGGTCTTCAGAGGCCAGTATTTCAGGATATTCGGGATATAGAGTGGTGTCTCACCATCTTCATGGCAGTCTCATATGGTCTTATACAGCTCGTTGTCATCTTCGTGCCTTAAGCAATATACGAGCAGGCCTCCATATTTCCAGGCTTCGCCATGCTCGATCCTTTGGCGTTTGGGGGCTCTGCGCGTGTGGAGGGTGATTGGTGATAGATGTACTTCGCCCGCGGGCTGGGAGCCGCCAAGACGGACTCGGAGTGCGCGAGAGAGTCCGCGGATCGGCGACCCGCACGAGTTCACTCCGTGTCCGCGGACCACATAAAGTCCACCCCGTATCCGCCATCTTACTTCTTGTCCAGTCTGCCGGATTAACGGCGATGTCAGCCACGAGTGGTACGGATCGGGTGAAGACCTGCGAAAACTGTGTCCGAGCTAAAATTAGGTGTTCTCGGGCGCCGAATTCACCAAGTTGTGATCGGTACGCCGAGCTATTCCGCCTTCCTTTTACACTCTAGATCGAGAAGACTAATGATCTCGACAAGATGTCTTCGTCTACACAAAGACTGCTTTTTCCGACCGATCAAGTCTCGCAATAACACCAAGAAGAAGGCGACGTAAGCGTGCTCCGCCTTTGCTTACTGCTTATACGAATTCGTATGCGAAAAGCTGACCGCATCTGAATTCCAGACGAATAGGGCTGCTGGAAGACAAAGTCGATCAGATACTGGGTCAATTAAACTCCACATCTCAGCCAAAGCCTCAAAACGCGCCACCGACGCCGAAGAGCTGCGAGAGTAGCCCACATCCGTGCGATGTGATTGGCAACGGATTTATTAGCGAAGACGAGGCAGCTTTCCTGCTCAATAGTTTCCGAGACATGATCCCATGTTTCCCATTTGTGCAATTATCAAAAGACACAACTATCAAAGACCTCAGATCGGAGAAGCCGTTTTTACTACTTTCGATCCTATTGGTGTCCTCGTTTCAGGATGTGCCTTTGCACATGGCCCTCGAGGAGATTTCCAAGAACTACCTCGGGGCTCACGTTCTCCAAGGAAATCATCCACAGCCCCTCGACACGGTACAGGGGATATTGATTATTTTAGCAGGGTATATTTCTACAATGTTTTGGTGAATGTATCGACATGCTGATAAAAATGACAGAACTAAGCAAAAATCTCACCTCATGCGATTCTCAAAATATCTTCATCTTGCACATGCTATCATCAATTGCTGCAAATTTGATCGCTCGACAAAAATACGAATGATGAGACAACGGCTTGATGTCATGCTGGACGAGGCCGGTCCGGCCGAAACCTCGGCCATACAGAGGGAGGAAAGACGAGCGTTGATTGGGTTCTATCTACTTGATGCAACGTGAGTCTGATCAATCGCGCGCTAATTTACTTTGCTACCTCCAAATTTTGCTGACGTATCAATAAAAAGCTCTTCCTTGGTGATGCAAAAGGCAGGGACAATGCCCTGGTCACCTTTCTTAGAGTCATGTGCTCTGAAGTTGTCGCAGGAATGCGAGTATCCCACAGACCGTCATTTAATAAACTATGTTCAGCTGCAACACATGCTTGGGAGAATTGATGCTTTGGTTATAAGAGAGGAGCAAGTCCCACCATTAGAGGTCAATGGTATCATTCGCTCGCTCCTAGCCGATTTTGAAGAATACAAATCCCAGCTTCCTTTCCCTGTCGACAGTGATGGTGAGTTAAGCTTGGCCCCGATGTCCAACGTTCGAAAATTATTAACACACAATCCAACTAGTGCTCGCGGCCCTACAAGTTCGTGCATTCAGGGTCCATATTTATCAATCGGCTGTTTTCGACTTCTACCCACCTTTTCACAATATTACCGATCAGTCTCTGGCTTTGCCTCGAATCGAAGCTCTTTGCCATGGTCTCTCAGCTGCCAAAGACTTCATCACATTTTATTTCAGCCTTCCACTCGGCATCGAAAAGAGCTACAGTTACCTCCATTGGGTAAATGCCGGATTCATCATCGCAGCTTCATGCAAACTGGCTATCGCATCTCTTGAACCTTCCGTCCGACATAATCCCCAAGTCAAAGAGCTCCGAGAGTCACTAGACTATCCCCGTGAGCTTTCAAACCTTACCCAGCGCATGTATGCTGTCGATAGAGAGTGCAAAGGGAGCAGCGGGGATCAGCACGAGACGTTTTTCTATCAAGAGTGGCTGCGACACCTCGGCGAGTGGTTTGCAGGAAAGTATCGATTGGCGGAGCTAGACAGCTCCGAGATCAATGATGGCGGACTGGCGATTTCTGCAAGCGGTGTCGCTGACAATGGTCTCTATGGAGATCCTCCGCAGGACACCGATTTCCCTTGGGCAGATCTTCAGGATGTCACAGTCGAGGAGTTGTTGAATGCTTGGCTGGGGCCGATGGCTATGCCTAATTTTAATCCCTTTATGTAGTAAAAATATAGTGACAGACGCACGTATAATGTCAGAATTTGCCTTTGGGCACCTCAGGGTAACATGGACACATATATGTCTTGTCACGTCCAAGCAATCGCTTTAGTAGACCCAATTCGGCGGCCGGCGGTGGATCCAACCCCGCAGACCTCAACAACCAGAACTGTGTCCGCCTCAAACATATCGACATCCTATCCCAAACTTGAAAGAGCTCCCACCATGGGCGATCACGCTCTCTTTTTCTATGGTAAATTCCCGCGAGATCAGCGCACGACAACTCCATATCCTAATAATACCAGGAACCCTGATGGCGCCACAAATACTCCACCGCGTCATCCACGGCCGTACAGATCCAGAGCCATGGCAAAAAGGCCTTCTCAGATTTCGACCTGCCATTCTACATGGCTACAGGCGCCATCGTGTCCGACACGCGGAGTACCCAGGCATCGTGCCGGCAAAACCTTCTAATGCACCATCTGGTGGATCTGCGCCCATAAGCACGTCTGTGCTAGGCACGCTTGTATCTGGTCTCACGGATGGGGATATCTACCGGCTGGACCTTTTTGAAGGAGAAGAGTATTCCAAAGAGCAGGTGACGGTTCGCACATTACGAGAGGGTGATAATGGGCAAGGAAAGTTGCAGGATATTCTGAGTTCTGCTGGGGAAGATAGTGACGGCAAAGGCGAGGAAGTGGTTGCTGTAACCTATGTCTTCACGCTCGGGGAGGAACATCTCGAGGAGGAGTGGGATTTTGAAACCTTCAAGCGAGATAAGCTTGCCCGCTGGATTGGAGCAGATGAGCGACAGTGGCAAAGCATGTGAGAAGTCCTTCAGCCTACATCTCAATGAACTTGCTTGGTGCATTACAGGCGAATATGCGAATGCCCAGACACTGTGGGGTAATTGATATAGGACCATGCTAGGTCATACTAGTACTAAAAGGATGTCTTTACGACTTCAAATAAAAATAAATTGGTATCTCATGCATCTCAAGAAAATAACACGAAAGGTAAGAATAGTCGTACATGAAAAAATGAATAAGAATAGGTCCCTCCATTCTTGAACGCCTCTATCCCGGAGCAGGAAAATGCACAGCAAGATAAATAAGTGAAAACAAATTGAAAATGAAACTTCTCAGGCTTAACCTCGAACAGGATGCTTCGATGTAAAGAATGAAGTCTAGAACACATCGAAAGAGAAATAACGAAGCAAATGAATGGGTTCAGTCTTTGCGGCTGTTCCCATGGGAGCTTTTCCGTGCTTCCTTCGGGCTGGATGGGGTGGGTGATGCCCGGACCTGAATTTCGACTGCCGGAGCTCGTTTCTTTGTGGGCTTTGAGTGGCGGGGGTCAAGAGGGTGGTCGGACTCGGCGGCGATCGTCACATTCTTGTGGTGTTTTTTCTTATCCGCAGGAGCATGACTTTCTTTGGCCGCTTTGTTTTTTACCCTCTTTTTTGAGGCCTTGTTCTCCGAAGCAGGCTTGACCTCTGAACAGTTAGAAGAAGAGACTTGCTTCGCCTTTTGACTATCAGGCACCTCGACCACATCGTCGTCCTCCAGTGCACTTGGGAGAAGTTTCGGAGGATCGTTCGCAGTGGATGTCTTGGAGGATTTGTCGGTTGAAGTAAGCGGCGTCGTGTTATTCGGTACTAGCTGAAGCTGGTCCGCGGAGTCATCTTCCGGCTCTTTTTGGGCCTGAACACTGGGAGAACTCGGCGGGGAATTTTTGGTAGCCTCTTCAGCCAGAGGAGGGTCTTCATGCTTCAGTGGCTCGTCCATATTTTCCTTCTTTACTTCCACATTCGCCTCGCTCGCACAAGAGCCCAAGAGATAAGAGACAGGTTGTTGGTCTGCCAAGATTTTTTCTCCCGCGGATTGACCATTGTTGACTTTATCCTGCTCCTGGTAGAGCCGATCAAGGAAATCGCGAAGTCGCTGGCGGAGCAGTCCTGAGCCAAATGGCGGCCAGTCCTCCTGTTCCATTTCGCGTTGAAGAAGCTTGATAATAAACTGATCAGGATCTTGGGCGAACTTCTCCAGGTAGGCCAGCAGGTAGAGACCGCAATCCGAGTAATTGTTTTGAAGGGGGATCTGACGAGCGCGCATCCCCTTGATATCCTTGGGGTCCACATCCTTGCCCCGTTTGGAGGTGGATTCCTGGCAGATGTAATCACGCAGGATCTTGATGGTCGGCGAACGGCCAAGGTCGAGAGAGTCGAAAGTAATAATTGTCGTCTGGCTAGGATCGAGTTTGTGACCAGCATTTCCCTTCTTCTTGGGGCTCGATGTTTGCTGAGAGGTATGGATGGAATCTGTCTGGATTTCGGGAGGCGTCGCACCCAGTGCCAAGGCTGAGATTTTGGAGTTAAGAGAACGCTCCGCATTTTGTGAATTTGGGGATTCGGAAGACGTCGGGCTTTGCGCCTTCTGCGCAGTCGTCTCGGTGATAGAGAGTGTGGAGGGGTTGAACTCGGGCTCAGGAGACTCAGGAACTTCCTGAACCTCGCTTCTCGATTCGCTGGAGGGCTCCGTATCCTTTGCGGCGGCTGGTGTTGATTCATCATCACTCTGGGCCTCAGCTTCCCCGTCGGAGTCACCGAGCAGACTTGGCAGGTTGCAGATAATAGCAACGTACCAGTGTGCGCTCTGGTTGATGGGTACGACAACGTAATCGTAGCTAAATAAGTCGACATTTCTTGTCCACTTCGCGACACCGTTGTAGTTGATACCGCGTTGACCTCGGGGCATCTTTGTGAGCGTGTCGTAGAAGTAGGAATTGAAGAAGTAGATTTGTTTCGCGGCCTCCTTATTGGTTCGCTCCAGATGGTCTTGTAAGAACCGCATGTAGAATGCAATGAGATTATCATTCAAGAACTCGTCATCACGCAGCCGATCACGATCTTCAAGGGCGACTTCGGCCTTTTTCTTTCCGTACGGAGGATAGATCAATGGATGTTCCCAATTTTTTCGGAATGGGTCATCCTTCAAGGGGAATTTCGGAAGTTGTTCGATCGTATCGTGGTCATGGTCTTTCGTTACGTTAGATAGTCGAGCTGAGCGTCGTTCTGTCGAATGAGACTGTTCTCCGGTAAGATTTGTCTGCTTCAACTTCTTCTTCTTTGGAAGCCCAATATCGCTTTCATTTTCGCGTTCGCTGCGCTCTCTGTTCTTGGCAGGCGGGTCGGCCTTGGGGATATTCTCAAATTTGCGAATACCGGACCTTTCTTTTGTAGGTTCAAGTGGATCGCCCTGCAAAGCAGAGGACAGCTTTTGACGAGGCGGGGGAGAAGACGGGGGTTGACCTGGCTCAGCTGAAGAGCTGTCGATCAACGGCTTTCCAGGGCCGTCGCCATGCCCAGCCATATCCTGTTCATAGGTTTTGAAGACCGAATCTATGTCACGCCGCCATTTCCCCTTTGTCTTAACCTCTTGTGCCTGAATCGATGCCATGAATCGACCCTTCTGCGCCAACTCCGTAAATTCGATGTCCACCCGGTCATCCAAACCTTCAATGCGCTGGGATAACATGACCCTTACTTTGCAGCTGGGCTTGCTCCCATGAAAGATCATCTGAATCTGACGTAGGGGGATGCTCATGTGTCCATGCGAGCCAAACTCTCCCAGGTCAATGCTCTCATCGCTTAGATAGATGATGTTGCCATGGCCATTCTCACGTGGCTTCCTCACAGGACCAGATCGAAGATACACAAAACTGAAGGATTCCCTCGAAGGTTTGTGATTGCGTTTGATCCTCTTCGGCCCCTTGGCGGGGAACTTGCAAACTCCGTAGGCTGGATATCAGTGGGCGAGCGTTTTCGTGTTGGAGAGGGTGACAAATGCTTGTTTTTGCCCTCGCGGACCCGCTTTTGCTTATCGTTCAATTGTCTCGGTAATGGTTTGGTAGTTACATCGCCTTGTAACTCATCTGGACTTTCTCTAGAATCGAGGATCTGCCGCGAAGCTGGTGTCGCAAGATTCGAAGCAATACCTTCTCTCCTAGAAGCGTTGGCTTCAGGACCGGCAAGTCTTTGCTTCTTAGCTTGTGAGGTGAATTTTTCGTCTGTAGGAGATTCAGATTGTACGCTTGAGCGTCGGCCTTGGACAGGGCTTCGAGGTACCATGACACTGCCTTCTACGTCGCGGAATTCGAGATGTTGCTGGTTGGAAGTAATTTTCTTCTGGACAGAAGAAAACCGAGAAGCATGATGCCTGTGCCCCATATCCCCGCCCTTGCGAGTATACTTGCCATATGTCAGGTCGTGTGTTTTGGTGTTGCCATCATGTCGGTGCCGTTTGCTTGGGCGAGTTGATTGTTCGGGCTCAAGAGCCTCATCGGCGCGGGGCCGATTCATTTTGGGATAGGACGCAAGTTCTGCCTTCCCCTGGGCAGACTTACCCTGGGCGCGAACCGGGCCACTATCACGTTGGTTATGGGAGATCCTGTCAATGGGCTTGGGAGCAGCTGAAGCCTATGAAAACCGGGAGTAAGAACATATTCCACGATAGAGAACATAGTCAGGAACATACCCCAGGATTCACCTTCTTCTTGGAAGCTCCAGGGACAATCTTCACGGCATTCTTGTCACTAACAAAGAAAGAAAAGAAGGTTAGCCTAATGTCCTTCAGTTCATGCGAACCAACAACCAGCAGCAGGGCATACCGGTATGTCGCCCCGAATAGCCGAGCCTCTTCTGCGCGGTTCTGGCGGTCATCGGGAATTTTGGTCTTGTTCGACATTTGCGAAGTATCGTCGCTCGAGCTGGCGGCGGTGAAAATTAGCTCGTGGCCGCTGGTAAAGACGCGCTGAAAGGGCTGATCTACCTGTCACTTGTAGAATCTATGGCGAACTGCGAAGTCGGCGATCGCAATTGTCCACGGATGGAGGTAGATACAGAATTGGGGTTGGAATTGTTCGCATAACTCTGGGAGTTCTGAAGGTAGAAAATGTGGGATCAGTATGGGCTTAAATCCAGAAATTAAGAGAAAAGATGAGCGACAATGCTGACGATAAGTGACTAAAATCCGCAGCATGTCTTCTTCTCAGGCCATTTATGGTGCACGCCACAGGAGATTGAATAAAGAGATGCCGCAGTGAAGCAGAAACCGTACTGCGAAGCTAACGTACCTGCGGGGGAGCAGTGATGTTGTGCGGAGGGGAGAGTTCGGTTTCGTGTAGCGGGGCGTCTTCGTCCTGTAGCAAAAGAGAGAACTCGGGGCGGGATCGTTTCCTTTGTCGACCTTTTCGTGTCAGTGAATGAGAAAGTTCTCGCCGGCGTACTGGCGAGTGTTCGCGTGTCAGAAGTGGTTGCTGGTGCTGGGTCGGTTGTTGGCGATTGTCGGTTTGACGTTGACTAAGGCGTTGCGGGGACAGGCTGGTCAGGATCTCATTCAGACTGCTGAAGAAAGGCATTCGGGCAGCGCCTCGACTATGACAGGACCATGCGCAGCATCGGTCCCATCCTAAGTGCTATCTTTCTTCGCGCATGGGCGCGAAATATCCCATGCGGTCAAAGTTACTGCTATCTTCTATCACAAGGCGGTCAGCGACGGGCGCCCGTTTTGCCGGAAGCAGGCGACAGATGCAGTGTTCAATGCAGATCAAATGAACAATATGGTATTGAAGATAGAGAATTTAAGATATGTCAAATGTTAGGAGTGAAAGAAGAGGAATCATCAGATACATTGAGCATATTGGCCAGGGATGGGTAATTAGGAGCCATCGACCCGACTGATACAATAGCGTGAGTTTAGTTAGACCTATACTGACATACATCCATCCGCAGATGCAGCAGCCTTGTTTTGTATAGATCATGAAAAAGAACAAAAAAGAGAGAAGTAAAAAAAAAGAAGAGAGGCAGAAAACATCACGCGTGAGCTTGAAGGTACAAAAACGGAACAGACATAATGAGTCCACTCAAGACATAAATTTAAATCAAACCGCTGAGTTCGCCTCGATGCCCCACCGTCCCCCAGACCCAAACGCGTCCCAATGAGTAATTGTTGTGCATGATATCCTTTTTTTCTTTTTTAAATGACTTTACTGTACAGGGCCCATAGGCCAAGCTCGAGGTTAGGTTCATGAAAGAGCGACGCCCTTGCCTTTATCCGAGTCATCATGCGTGTTGCGCCGTCGCTCGGTTCCGAGGTGGGCACCAGGGTTAGCTGCAACCGCGGCAGCCTTCTCCTGGCGCGCCTGATCGATGGCAGAGCGCTGGGCAATGCTGTCGTCGTGACTTTTCCAGACGATGTTGGTGTCGAGAGGGAAGGCGAGCAGACGCTTGATTGTTTCTCTGTGGCATGAATTAGCTCAAATTCTCCAAAGCAGGTGGGCTCCCAGCAACGCAGCTCCTGATCTTACCTGATTTTAATGTTCCGCCCACCATCAATTCGCGTCCACACACTCAAGACGTCTTCGCCACCACGCACACTCAGCACGGCGCCGCAAACTTCGTCGCCAGCCTCGGCGAATTGATCGCCCACCATGGCCAGGAGCAAGTCTTCCCAGTATCTATCGGCCACGCCCTTCTTCAAACGAACAATCCACTTGCCACCCCGCTTATTAGCCTCATCCTCCCACACAGGGCGAATGCCCTTCTTGAAAATGTGATAATCCGACACTGTCGGCAGAAGGGATGGCCGTTTGAGATGCGAGTACACGGCCCAGAAGCTCTCCACTGACGATATCGACGCGAGCGGTACCGTCGACTTCTCGTAGTCGGAGTACTTGGGTGTGGGAGGACGGTACCAAACAATCCAGGTAGACTTGAGCGGGTGCTCGCCAAAGCCGGCAACCGCGGAGTTGGCCATGACCTTGGCCTGGAGAGCCTCTTCGTTGTCTCCGGAGAAATCCCGCTTCTCCCCAGAGGTTTTCACATCTGAGGTACCGCCGGGTGTCTTCGGGGCGCCGAATGAGGCGAAGGCGCCGGATCCGAGACCGAAAGCAGATGATGCGTTCGTGGACGGGGATGAGACACCGCCGGACATGGGGGATATGGCATTAAAGGGATTCGAGCGCCCGTGGGAGCTATCAGGGCCGAACCGTTTGGATGAGCGGGGCATTTCAACACGAGCACCGTCCTTGCCATCCGTCCCGGACATGGACAGGGACAACTTGGAAGAGCTGCGCACCAAAAAAAACAGTTGTCAGTATCACTTGTTCGTATGGAGAGCGACAGAAAGGCCACTTACTTTGCTCGGCGAGTCCACAGGTTGGCATTATCCATCGCGGCGGGTTAGGCGGGCGGAGACACGAGAGGTCATCCGGGAGAACAAAAGGCTTGTAAAGAGCGACAATGGAGGGACACGCGCGGACTCTGGTCGATTTAGTGATGTATGTGAGGGGAGCAAGATGCGAAGGTGCGCGCAGGAAAAGAGGCGGGATGGATGTGGTCGGCGGAGGAAGCGGAATTGAGGAGGCGGGAGGGGTATCGTTGAGAAGTCGGGAGGCGATGAAAGGGCACGGGCGGATGAAGTTCAGAAGGAAGCGAGGGAGGCGGGATCGTAGTCGAAGTTGCGAGGCGAGAGGGTCGTGGAGGAGTAATTCGTTTCAAAGGAACAGACGATGGCAGATGAATTGGAGACTCGAACAGCTCCATCGCGGCCAATCAGCACGGGCCTCGCCTGCCGCCCGCACCGTCTTTTTCCCGAGGCGGCGATCAAAAGCCGCGATTTTTTCGCCATTTCTTTTTCTTCTTCTTTAACCCAAGACCACCAACTCAAATCAACGTCGGCGTTTCGCTTTCTCCCCTGCACCGGCGTTTCCGATGAGTGTGTCGAGATCAAAATGTCGCATCTAAAACCATCATCACGAGGGCTCTCAGCTTCCCATGATACGTTGATGACCTGATTGACGACACACTCCCAAGCTTACGCGAATGTTGAAGTTTATGTCGATAGCTGTAGGGTATGTTCACGAATAGAACTCGAATTTCCACCGTGATTCCTCCCATACGCCCTTCCCTTCTAGATGATGATAATCCATGAGCTCTCTGGTAATCCAACGTCTCAACCGCCTCCTATCGGGTAAAATCACTTTGCCTGGGCTGGTTGGGCATGAGGTCGATTGGCAAAGTCTGATACGAACCCATCCTACCCTCTATCATAATACTAGGCCGTCGGCTTGTTCGCAAACAGTCGCTAATCAGACATTGCAGTCCTCGAATAACTCCAAATGTCATAGTGGGCGCCGGTATAAGATATCGTTTCTGCGAGCCACTTGTCCTGTTTCTACCCGTCCCCTTCCCCAATAACAAACACATATCTTTACATGCGCTACCGAATGGCACCCGGGACCTCATGTAAATCACTCATATTTAGGAGCAATATCGTCGTCAGGGTCTATAGGAAATATGTCACGAATGAGCCCTGTTGCCTTGCAGAACCGAAACAAACCACGAATGAAGATGCATTGCACTCCTGACCACCCGCAATGCTAGACATAATAGAGCAAATCTCATACAAGCACCAAAATTTGGAAATATTCGCCCTTGCAACCTACCATGAAAAGCACCCTGCCAAATTAAAACCGCAGTATACAGGGCTCTGGCTTCCCTTGAGATCGCATGGTTGAGTCTGCGAAAAAGACAAAGTAGGTATCTTGCAAATGGACTTACACCAATATTGGCTTATTACTTAATATGTCGGAACTGTATAGTATACCACATCTGACAGTAGAAGGGATCGAAGTAGCCAAGCGAAAGAAAGTGAAGGGGAAGTGAGGGGAATCATCACAGATTGCGTTGTCCGAATAGGCAAGGCCTGCAAAAACAACAGCGCCAAGATCTTGGAGGCCCGAAAGGGCAAGATCATATGATGTAAAAAGGTGCGTGGAGAAGGGCCTGTGGCTCTACAGATCCACGAAGACACGGTGAGATGTGGGTGCGGGCATACGAAATTTATAGAGAAAGCTAGGAACTTCTACAAGGTAAAAGTACCAACTAGCGTAGCATAAATGTCTTTGTATTTAATCGGTGCTCTTATCTGGCCCACGCTATTGCTGCTCTTGTCGGATGCGCTTCGCGTCTCGATCAAGCGGTGGCGCAGAGGCCTCTGCCTTGCGCTTTTCCCGTTCCTTCTGGCTCTGATGCTCGGCCGCACGCCGGGCTTCCTTCCGAAGCGCTTTGGATTCGAATTCATGCCAGTCCCCTTTAATGTGCTCCAGCCTGGAAGCAGTTAGTAAACCTGCCTGGACGAGATGAAGGGCGGGTCGGAGGTCTTATAACTTACTCTAGTGCTTGCTGCGGAGCTGGTTCTTCGGATGTGAAGTATGGGTGTTTCAGCACTTCCTCCGCGCTCGGCCGCTTGGCAGGATCGTAACGGAAAATTTGGGACATGAGGTCCAATGCGGCCGGTGATAGTACATCACGATATGTATCCTCAAATACTCGACTCCTCCGTTCAGTAGGTCGCATCAACTGAAACCAGGGCATCTCCACCAAATCAGGCCAGTCGTTCCGAGTTGGTGTACCCAGGCTATTGTAGAGCTTGTCTAACTGGCTGATTTCACCTCCCTCGCCCGGAAAGGCGGCTTTCTTCGTGAACATTTCAATGAAAACGCACGCGGCGCTCCATACATCCACCGCGGGGCCATATTGCGTCTCGCCAAGCAGCAGCTCCGGGGGCCGGTACCAGATGGTGATCACACGATTTGTATAATCCAGAGGTCGACTCTTGGAAAAGAACCGGGCCAATCCGAAATCCGCATACTTCAGTAGCCCCTGGTTGCTGATCAAGATATTGGCAGCTTTGATGTCACGGTGAAGGACACCTCGGTGATGGAGGTAGTCCAACCCTTCAAACAGCTGCTTTGCCAGGTCCTTCTTGTGGGCTAGGGAGAGGGAGAAAGTCGGATGGTTGATCAGGCCGGTCAGATCGTGCGAAAGATACTCAAAGACCATGAAACATTCGTTCCGTTCAACCATGACCTCTAGCAGGCTGACGACATTGTGGTTGCGAAGGTGCTGGAGGAGTTTGACCTCGCGCACGGCTGTGATAGGAAAACCGTCTTTTTCGCCTTCCATTCGGATCTTCTTGAGTGCAACTTGGCGCTGAGTGTAAACATGGATTCCTTTGAAGACTTTTCCGTAAGTACCCGCGCCGATGACGGATTCGTTGCCGGGCTTGCGGTAATATACGGAGTTGGTTTTGGCAAACTCCTCCGAAAGCGTCGGGCGTTGCTTAAGGCGTGTGAGGATTCTTGTTTGTTTTGGTGGGGGTTCTCTCAACGGCTCTGGAGCCCTCAACGGCTCTGGGGACATGTGTCTATGGCGATCTTGTCGGAAGTCTGGACGACGATCACCCCGCCCACCTCGGTCACGGCGCTGGCCAAAACGACTATCATCTTTTCGCTCACGCGACTCCCTGATACTTCGCGTGTCTCGAGCATCGCGGAAATCACGACGATTCCAATCGCGATCCCGGTCTCTATCCCGATCCCGTCGGTCTCGATCACGACGGTCGAATCGTGAATCAGGCTTGAACTTGGGCAATGGCCCATTCGTTAGACGGTTGCGAGGTGATCGGGGTTGGGCGGGGGGAGCTCGAGGCGGCGGTTCATGGACTTGCATTCGTTCCTCAAGGTCAGGCACGGGTTTCGGAGCTGGTGTTGGTGTGGTCTTCGCCTTTTTGAAGGTGAAGCTAAACTTCCCGCCTTTATCTGCAGGTGTTGAGGGCTGCGTTTCGCGGGCAGGCGGAAGTATATCCTGAGCACCAGCATCTCCATTCGTAACCTGAGACTTGTCATTCCCTCTCGAAATGCCCCTGGATGCAGGTGCAGCGTGGTCCTGATCTTCTATCGTCCTCGGGGATTGAGGATCAGTGGTAGACGAGGGTTTGGTTGAGAGCGCTTGAGAGTCGTGGCCATGTATGCCGCGAGGACTAAATTGTCCATCACGACCATGGAACCCAGATGTGGTCCATTGTAGGCTGTTGAGATCGCCTCTGGAGCTGCGATGTGAAGGAGGGCCGTTGTTGCGCGGCCCGGAGTCAGAAAGTCGACGATCTGGTCCTTGGTTTGCATGATTTCCTCGAGAACTGGAGTGGCTGTCGCGATATGATGGTCCGCCAGAGGGGCTCTGAGGATGATTTGGGGGGTTCACGTCCACTACGTGAATTATATGACTGCCCCGAGTGTCCATTTTGCGAAAAATGAGGCTGCCCACTCGTACCTCGTCCACTGCGATATGGGGAGCTAGGCTGAGGCGAGCCGTGACGAGAATTTGTCGGTGACGTGAACTGTGGTGATCGTCGGCGCTGTTTTTGCACGTCCGATGATCGCATCCCATGCATGCTCGCAGAGTCACCACCGGCGTCGTTCATCTTGCGAGATTCACGGGTTGAAGTAGGACGTGTAGAAGATGGAGATCGTGTCGAGTCCCTGAGAGCGAATTGAGTAGGTCGACTTGAGCTCATTTGCTCATTGCGAGGTGAACCCCGCGTATGAGACGATTGTCCATGACCCCGTGATGACACAGATCGAGCCGACTCCCGGGACAGAGATCGAGTCCGCCGTCGATAATCACGATCACTGTAATCATCACTAGGCGATCGAGTGCGTTGGTCCGGTGATGGATGGAAGCCCCTGTCTCGAACAGGCGATGGTGAGTATCCTCGTCGTGGAATATCAGAGCGACGGCGGTCTTTTCCTCGGCGGTCCCGGGCTCGACGTGGAGGAGCGCCACGCCCTTGAAACCGGCCACGACCTCGAAAAGGGCTCCTATCACGTCTATCGCCGGGTTTACTAAAGGAAGGTCGGCGACTTGAAAAGGATCCACGGCGACTACCGGGGGAAGGACTGCGAGTCCGCTTGCGTTTCGGGGGTGGTCCAAGCGGGGACTCTTCTCGTCGGGGGCCCGCGTTGCCTCTTTCTAGTGAGCCGGAGGGGTGAGCATTCCAATCGGCGGATGGTGGAGGGCGTGAGTAATTCGGTCGTCGGGATTCGTGATATCCAGAAGGGTTGTCTCGCGAGCCATGCGGAGGCGATCGTTCTGGGGCAAAAGCACCCGAGTCGTGAGATGAGTCCAGTCCGAAGCGAGACGCGCGTGAAGGCGAACGTCCAGGATAGTCATAATGACGATCGCTACCACGAGGATGACGGCCCCTGTCCCTGTATCGACCACGACCTCGATTCTGATGAGACCCTCGACCTCTCCGCCGGTCCCTGTCACGGGGATCGCGATCGGTGTCGGCACTCCACTGGTCTCTTAACACCGGACTCCTGCGGGACCCAGCCATGGCGACGTCGCCAGCATCTGGCGTTCGACGGGGGGAAAAGATAAGGCGGCGGCAGCACGTGGGGAGTTGATGAATAGGAGTCAGGTAGGTCGACTTGAACGAACTTGAGCGCAGTAGGTGGACCCGATTCGAGGTGTCCGCGGTTCGACTTGAGAGAACTGGGCGGGTCGGGGTAGCTGTTTTTCCGAGCACTGTCGAGGGTGTGAGTTTTTGACTTGCACGAGATTTCACGCGGAGAATCGAGGGAGGGAAAAAGAGAACGCACCCTTTCAAGATTAAAAAAAAGCTGAACGGGTTTACTTATAGCCCAGCTCGGCCCAGAAAGTGAATGGGTGCCAGGGAATTTAGGGCTGTTCCGAAAGGTGGCGACCAGGGCGCGTGCGGCGCGATGCGGCTCTACAACACAACTCCGAAGCGATGGCATTCACCTGGCACTCCAGAGGTTCCGGTGGGGCCCAGTTCGGCTTCTCGAAAGCAAGTTGCGCAATTTGCAAGTCTGGCGATTGCCAGTGGCGTCTCCTGTGAATGCACCCTGGTGGCCTCTTGGCTCATGAGTTAGTTCTGCAGAGCAAACCTCTGGTCATCCCTGTAGCCTTCGAGCCGGTTAATGGGCTGCTTGGTTTCTTTCTTCTTTCTTCCTTTTTGGGTGCCACGAACGCCTCTGTTCAAAAGAATCCGGGGTTCATGGGACCATCTCCCAGGATGATCTATCTACGTTTGAGAATGAAAGGCCAAGGCTGCAATTCTGTTCCAGACATGACCCGGGCTCCCTGACATCTGCAAGAATCCGGGACAGATCATGCCCCGCACGCCGATGCCGATCACGACGACCTCTGTGCTCGGCGTATTGCTAATGGAAGCCCAGAGCAACGAGGAAACATTTCCTGCAGTGTCGGTAGACTGGCAAATCCCCCCATCGGAAGTTCCCGCCCAGGTTCACTGGCTGGTGCGTAGCTTTCGTGTTGGAATCCTTGTCAAAGCTGACGTCCCGCTTCCTCGGCCTCCTCAGCCATCGGTGACACGGGACGATAGTCTGACTGCAATGCAGACCTGGTCCCAGTTTTTACAGCAAAAAGACATGCGCCATGTCAATCCGAAGAACAGATACCGAACCACGGCTAAATAAGAGGGGTAGAACGGTGATAACCCCGTCGCTTCGCACACTTCCTCTGTTTTGGAGACCAAATGTAGGCGGATTCCATCCAAGCCCATTCACTGTCAACTTCTTGGGAGGGAGGGGGAGGCCGGTCATTCGTAGGATATCATGAAATCAAGGCTCTTGCGCACCATATGTGAACAGTGCAGCAGTCGCCAAGGTCAAGCACAACGATTATGAGAACCAACGTTCCCTGGGCATGTCAAATCTGATATCCGGCGGTTTTGTAGTATGGCAAGGTTGGAATCTTCATTTTGCAGCCTTGATGCCAGTGAGTGTCTATTCAGCCCCGCGTTCCGGTCGAGTAGTCTCTCAAATGGAAGGAAGCCCCACGTGTCCCAGCAGAACTATTTGTCGAGTATTCAAATATCACAGAGTGGCATGCTGAATGGCGAAATTGGTGGAGATGCGGCTCCATTAAGACCTGGAGGTCGGCCTGCGACCGGGTGAGCTGAGCTGTGACAGAATGACCCGAACGCTGTCATCCATATGTAGAAATCAAAGAAACAATAGCAGAAAAGAGATTGTAAGTGCAGAGCACGACATGGTGATGAGGCCATCCAGCGACCCGGGGGCAGTACGACAGTTCCAGCCCATCGACGTTGATGGAGGAGTTCGTGGTGTTGATGTCACGTCAGGCTGAGTTCGGGAGTCGGAAGGAGTGTGTCACGTGATAATATACCCCACTTATAGTTAAAAGCCAATCATCATCCAGTATACCCGAGTCGCATACTACTACATAGTGAGAGCAGGTTAAAAGCCGGGGAAAGCCATATTCCATGGAATTAGACTTTATCATAACGTTCGAAGGATGGAAGTGTTATTGTCATTAAAGTGGCGGCCCGATGTTTCAGGGTGCCGAGATCGGCGTTCGGGGATTACCGCTCCGAAGTAAGAAGAATAATCATAAATGCAGCAGGATATCATAATCATATTTCACAAAACCTCGGTTTGAGAGTACAGGATTTTGCTTTTTTGAAATATAAAATAGGAATTAAACTCCCTGCCTAGGATCCTTGTGAGAAAGCGTCTAACCGTTGTCACGATGGAAACAAAAACAATGAAAGCAATTGGAGTTGCCAAGTATGGTGCAGTCGACAACTTCGAGTCTCGCAACGTTCCGCGACCGGAGAGCCCTACAGGAATGGACATTCTTATTCAGTGAGTATTCGCAGATAATATACTGCCACATTAATTCTGACGTCACTTAGAGTCAAGGCCTGTTCTGTGAATCCTATCGACACGAAAGTTCGCAAAGGGACTTATGATGACGCTCCAGGTAATGATACTGCTACTTTTTGATTTTGAGAGACTTTCGTGCTTATCAAATAAAGACTACTACAAGTTTGTGCCCAAGGATTTCCATATCATTGGGTTTGACGGTGCCGGAACCGTTTTAGAGGTCGGGCCTGAGTGCACAAATTTACAACCAGGCGATGATGTCTTCTACGTGAGCTCCACTACTCGCCAGGGCAGTGCTGCAGAGTACCTCCTAGTTGATGAGCGTCTCTGTGCCGAGAAGCCGAAGTCGCTTGACTTCGTGGAAGCCGCTAGTATGGGCCTGACCTTCGGTACAGCATACCAGTCTCTTGTTGACAGGCTGGAGATTAAGCAGAACGAAAACGTTGGTATTCTGATTGTGAGTTTCACTAATGCATTGAGCCTACGTTATAATGGCTATTGCTACCTTGGTTGCATTTTGAACACACATCTGACCGTTCTAGATCAATGGCGGAGGTGGAGTTGGAAGTGCTGCCATCCAAATCGCCAGGAAAGTTTTGCAACTTCCCGTGGTGATTGCAACTGCATCCCGACCTGAGACCATGGAGTCATGCAGGAAAATGGGTGCCACCCATGTTGTGAATCATAGGGTGGATCTCGAGTCCCAAATCAAAGCCTTGAACCTGGATGTCCCAATAAGGTCCGCTCCGCCCTCTCTTACTGTCGTGTTCTTTGCATCTCAAAAACTGACACTAGTACTTCCAGGTACGTCTACGTGGTCGCAAGGACGGAGCAATATATCCACCCCCTAGGAAAAATCTGTGCACCCTTCGCCAAAGTTTGCTCAATCGTGCAAGCCAAGTTCGATCTCTATGGGACCGACTTTATGTCAAAGTCGATGACCTTCTCTTGGGACTGGCTAGGCTCGTCAGCTTATCATCGTACCAATCTGGAGAATTATGGCAGAATCTTTGGGGTCTTGGCCCGTTACATAGACGAGGGCAAATTGGTACCAAACCTCAACAAACGTCTTAAGTTGAATCTTGCTGGACTGAAGGAAGCTCATCGGCTAATTGAGTCTGCAACCACTGTGGGAAAACTTGCTCTAGGGGTAGAAGAGCCAGGCGAAGGGGCTCCATTTTCTTGAGGCTGGATTGCTCCGTTGAACAAGGCTTCGAATGATGGCGCATTCGGATACTTGCGAACTTCCCCCGAGAACCGAATTGCATGCTTCTTGATTGCTTATACAAGCTGCTTTACTTACAAACTCTCTCGATTAACCTGAATGGACTGTATATGAAACGGTGATTAACCACGTTGCCGCTCTTTGTTTCTGGTAAATACATATATGAAAGACAAATGAAAGGACGCAAGGGAACCCCCCCCCCCCAAACACCCCTTGTTATTACTAAGGCAGAGTATGCAGTATGAAGTCAACACATAGACGAAACGATGCTTTTCTGTATCGCTTACTGCAAAATTTTAGTAGTCTATTAATTCCTTCTATCGCTTCGTGATGCGTAAGTTATATTGAGCGATTGGAGAGCCATATTCGTAGATTCCTACCAATATAGTTTAGCCAACTTTGATTCTGTATTAGTCAGTCAATAAATTGAATATGATTGGCTACACGTAAACCAATCAAAATGAAGAACGCAGACACGATCGCCGTTTCGGCATAATAAAAAGCTTGATATGTCTTGGCTGATGATTTGAGCAACCTCGGTCGTGGATTACTAGGGACACAACAGCGTTTAACTAGTTAACTAGGTTAACTTGCGTGATGCAGGTATTACATAATTTGCTGTGCGGCTCGGTCGGCTAGAGCAATAACCGAAAGCTCAAGGAGGTTCGATGATTTTCTGGATTACTCGTCTTTTGTAAAACCGAGGCTCGCAAAAGAGCAGGAAGACAGTAATATAATATTGCCTCTGCTAATTTGTTTGTCGTTCTCAAACAGCCAACTCGGCAATCTTCAATTTCGGCTTACAATCAATATCTCTGCGATAATGGTCCTCGCTCGTGAAACCATTGAGTTCAACGCATGCGATGGCACTATGCTCCGGGGATGGTTCTATCCCCAAGTTGAGAAATCGGCATGTGTGATCATGACCCATGGGGTGCGTACACCTTGACATATTAAGATATTGGATTTTCCTATGAAATTGGCTGATACTCGTCCGTTTATTACAACTAGCTGGGTGGTGTCCGCCACTATTGGCTCCCGAATTTCGCGGATCGATTCCAGCAAGCGGGGTACAATGTACTCCTCTATGATAATCGGAACTGGGGTGATAGTGAGGGATTACCGCGGCAAGAGTCAAACCCGACCCTTCAACAAGCCGATTACTACGATGCGTTCAATTTCGCAACATCATTCCCTAGTGTGGATGATACTCGCATAGTATATTGGGGCACGAGTTTCTCCGGAGGAAATGTTCTATACGCAGCCGCTGTGGACAAACGGATCAAGGCTGCTATCGTACAGTGCCCTGCAGTTTCTGGAGAGACGCGATCCTTGGCCTTCAAAGACCGGATCCCTGGCATTCTGAAAGAGCGTGCTCGTATCACTGCAGGATCAGAACCAGAAAGGGTTCCGCTTATTGCGGAAAATCTGGAAGCAGCGCAGTCAGGGACCACTACTGCCATGTTTCCCGGAGTTCATGCTTACGAGCAGGTGCGCGGCTCGTACGATTGCGGTGCTCGTTGGGAGAATTTTGTTACAATTCAGACACAGCTCAATATGCTTGCGTTTGAAGGACAGGGTATGGTGCATCGTATCTCGCCGACACCGCTGTTGATGGTTGTTCCCGGGAATGATATCCTTGTCACCACGGCATCTCAGATGGCGACCTACGAAAAGGCAAGAGAGCCAAAGCAGCTTTTGTATATTGATGGCGCAGGTCATTTTGATATCTATACCGGGGATTGGTTTGAACAGAACATTCAAGGACAGATTGACTTCTTAGGGAAATGGCTTGGCTCTTCTTGAGACGCGACACGCGCAACGCATGCGGATCAAGTTCTCCAACGTTTCATTCGCAGAATGAAATTTGATTCAATTGGACATTTCTTTTGTTGCATATATAAACTTTCTCCACGCCACCAATAATAGAGTGCAGTCCTCTTGATATGTCTTAGTGCATTTATAAGTTGAGACGTCATTGACAAGAAACCAGCCACAACACAACTATTAATGATTGAGGCTTGAAATTACTTTTGACGGCTCGAGATACGCAAATTTCGAGTCTATATCATAATAAGAAGTCTGTAAGATCGATCTCTGCCACTGAGAAGTATACCTACGTATATACCTATTGGTAACAGCAGAGTGCATTATTGGTACAAATTTCTTAAGAAGATATCCTCTCATAATAAAATGACAAGGAATGTGCTCTTAGTTATCCCAAGCTAATACCGAATCACGGTGCACTAATTCAACCCTTGGTTACTCGGTCAACATGGGGAACACATAGAATCATTTTTTCACGAGCGTTGCACCTCCCCATAGCGAGCCGATATTCAGTCGAGTGGGGTGCAATTCCATCATCTGGGAGTATAATTCCTCCGGAGTGGATGTTTGCCCATCCAGTCGCGCGAAGTCATCCAAATAATCCTTGGTCGCTTTGACGGCATTGGGGGAGAATCCCTTAGATGGATCACTATGACCGCCAACGACAATTCTCGGTTTAAGGGTCGCAATCTTACTGAGCGCTTCCACCCATCTCGATCTGGCCTCTTGGGATTTCGACTCGCCAAGGTATGGGTGGGTGTTGTTGTAGACTGCGTCGCCCGCAACAACCAAGCCGATTGCAGGCACCCAGAGAGCCGTTGTATCATCTGTGTCTGTATGGCCCAGTCTGACCACTTCCAATCGCTCGTTTTCCAACATGAAGTGGTCTTGCTCCAGGGGGGTGGCCATCACGAGCTTTTCTGGGATCTGACCAGGGAAAAGATCTCTCCAAAAGGCGTCCATCCCTTCGGGAGATATGGCTTCAGCCATATGAGAGACAGTCTCCGGCGTAGCCACTACTTTTGCCTCTGGAAATTTCTCGAGGAGGGCACCGGTACCATAAAAATGATCGGCATGGGCATGAGAGACATAGATCGTCGTGAGGTTTTTCCCAGTGGCTACTACCCAGTCTACCAAATCTTTGGCAGCAGCCATAGTTAACTGCGTATCGACCAGCACTGCATCTTTTTGGCCGAATATCAATGTCGAAGTGGTCGGCACCCACTTGAGATGATCGTGACCGGCTGGGGTGGACCGATTCACGCCGGAACGTCTGCTGGTGAATACTTTGTAGTCGAGACCCATATTGTAGAGAATTGGGGTTGAATCGACTTTCATTAATGAAGAGGAATTTGACACACATAAATTGCAAAATTGTTCTTAGGTCTATATATAAATGCTGGGTATAGTTCAATAGAACTGTCACCCAGATGTCGGTGAACTAAGGTGGCGAGCGATTACTGATCATTTTGACCTCGGGAACCCGAGAGTAGCGATCTTGACCCACAGTACTTTATAGTTTCTGCGGTCGTCGGAAATTGAAATGTCGGCTTTTTAGTACATTTCCATGGATTACGAAGATGTGAAACGACTTGCGCCTCGGTAATATTATAATCAAGAAATCGCAGAACAGACCCTTCGGCTCCCGGAGGTGGCGTCAGCATAACTAAGTATAAGATGCTAGCGAATATCAAGACATTAATTCAGATCAAACAAGAGAGTTCTCGTCCTATTCCGTGTCTCCTTTCGTTGACTTTTGTTCTCCAATCATGCCTGAGTTGGTAAGCTGTGTTTTCGCTCCTACCTGGGATACGTCCGGACCAGAGACTCCAGCTCAACAATTTTTTAAAAAATATGTTGATACAGTTGATTCTTATGGCTTCAACCACGGATCTGGCTTGCGGTTCTATTCCAAAAACGTCATTTTCCACAACCAGAACAACGCCCAGTACAATGGTGGAGACGAGATGTGGGCGTGGATGAAGCGTCTTTTCGGACAGTTTGAACGACTGCGACACGACTTCCACAGCCTCTGGGAAGTCAAAAATGATGATGATACAACCACCATCATGACTCAGTGGACCCGCAATATCTGGCTTCCTGGAAACAACACCGAAGAGCCGACTGTCAGCGTCCCACTCAGCTGGATATCTATTATCGGCCCTGCTGACCTCGCCGATGCTGTGGACGGATTGAATTTCAGGGAGGTCTGGCTGTACTGGGATACAGCTCTGCTCGCGAAGCATCTCCCCACGGAGGCTGTTGTTTTCCAAACACAGAATGTCCTACGCCAGGCATAAACAACGACTAGTGAGTAGATCGGGTGACTAGAGCGTCACAACTGAGTAGCTAACGCATTGCGAAGGCATAAAGTACCCTTCTCCAAATGCGAGGCTCGGATTATGGGATCATCAGCCCTATTTGGTGGGATGAAAGAAGTGATTCTCTGGTGAAGGACATGTGAGGAAGTAGAGTGAGAAGGCAGCTCAGTGATCTACGTGTACAGCAGTAGCTAGGTGTTTCTCAGACTTTGAATGTATATATTGGAAATACGCAGGCAATGGCGATAGCTTGACCCAGGACAGCAATACAGCAAGTTTCAAGTCTGAAATACTTAATTAACATACTAATTGCCCCTGAAGATAGCAAGCCATTCAACAGACTTTTTTTCTCACCGCAAATGATGAAAGGCCGCCTCAGAATAGGGCCTTGCTCGATGGAGTTGCGAACGCAGTTGAGGGTGTTCATGATGCAACAAAAAAAATGACCTGCATATTCTTATAGGCGAGCATTTCAAAACAACGATTCACGTTCGGAAAGAATCACGATCTCATTGAATTGGTGCGAGAACCTTTAAATTACTAGTTCATTCTGTTCACTTTCTGATAAACTGGGATTTAATTCTGCCACACAAGCTCGACGTAAATTTAACAGACAGTAAACATGACCTTCGAGGTATTGGGGGCTAATGATGGAGATTGTGGAGGTGGCTTTCACGATTGGGATACCACGGGTGGATGAGCAACCGGCCGAGGGGAAGTTGATGATAGCCAAGAGAAGAGTTAACAGTGGGACAGGTCGAGAGATGAGCATGGCACAAGGCATACGACAGGGAAGACTCTGACGTTGAAGCCGTCCCTGGAAATGCAGTACGTCTGGGTCAGAAATGTGGAGTCAAGATGCGGAGGTTGGAAACCAGATAGTGGCGACCGTGAATCTATGTTCCGTGTCCGGGTCCGGATCAGTTCAGGCCACCAGAAAAGACGGGGCTGGGACGAAAGAGATAGTTAACTAATTAGGAATCAGTCCTTTTGTGTGTAGGGGCGCCAAAGTTGAATTAGCCAGATAATGCCGTGGAGAGTCCCAGCATTAGTTGTATCTTAACTGACAAATCCTGGTGGGAAACGGTCAGGGATAACAGCATCGGATTTTTTTTCTCTCATAGGCGTATATGTCTCCAGCTCGATCCAATTGATAGAGAATTCACTGTCGTTTCTTCTGCCGTGGACTTAGTTCGGCCCATCTTCCCTGTCAGCGTACCTTCTCAGAAGCAAAAGGGATGAAAAAGTAAGAGTGAAGCGTACTAAATGGCATCAAGACGAGATGATTACAGTACATTCAACTCCTCTTTCGAATATTGATAAAGCACCTAAAGCAATTCAGCTGTGTCACTGGGATAACCACTACCAGAGCTGCACAAATTTCGAACTTTGGCACGACCGCCCGACCTTGTCCACCACCCACAACATGTAATACCCAGGAGGAGCCAAGTTGCCATCTCGAGGAGCAATTGTCCTGAAATAATTACTTTTGTCTGAGCGACTCATGAGTGAGAGGCCGATGTAACGTTGATCGAAGTCAAAGGCATGGGTGCATGAACCATGCGGATTAGCGCAATCCGCTGAACTTCTGCAGCTGCAGAGACTTCCACTTCAAACTCTTCATTATATGTCACTTTAGCTGGGCAATTAAATATTTGAAGGCGTGTGCCGGTTGGATACGGAGGGTCATAGAGCTCAATTCGCTTGACACCGACTGTGTCTGGGTCGCCGGATTGCGCGTTAGCGTTCCCTCCAGACGTCAAAATCGAACCATTAGGAAGCAACAATGCCGCCGAGTGGTAGTTGCGACTTTGTGTTGGCATGCCAGTTTCCACAGTCCAGTTGCCTAATCCTGGCCTGTACTGACCAGCTACCCAGTCAATATCGGGATCGTAAATCTCAGCTGGTATGAGCTGGCCATTATCGGGTTCTTGAGACTCAACCCCCCCCCCCCCCCCAAATAAGGCAGACCTGTCCGGTGGGAAGTAATACAGCACAACTGTTAAAGCGATCAATGTTCTGGGTTGTTCGTATTGGTCTCCATGCGGGTTCAGGCGAATTAAGGTCCATACGCATTGCTTCCGCTCGCCCGCAGTGCATCACGCGCGGATGGTAATCATCTTCTGGTAGAAGAGGAAGTAACACACAAGGAAATCTCCAATTATCGTAACCAGTAGGTTCAGAGAATAAAGGACCAGTATAAGTTCCGTTCACGACATCGTAGAATGTGCTGAAGTGAGGCCCATCGGTACGATTGGGATTATCAGTATAGGTCTCCCATTCAGCTGGCATCGCTGTTGCGAAGAAAAGCCGTCCATCAGGAAGTTGAAAGGTGCGGGAAACGAATAAGGGTCGGACGATTGGGCTACCTTTGTCCGGCTGATGGATAGGAGAATCAATGGCAAGCTTCGGCATCAAATACCAGTTATTTGAGCTCGCATTGAAACGTTCCGGGTTGGCGTTACGATGCCGCGAGTCATCCTCCCTGACATGCCCAAAAAGCGTAAGAACATCACCATTTCCCAGTGTTAGTGCACCTGGGTACCAACGACCTCCACCGGATGCGCCATCCCCATATGGATCCGGTAGGAGCTGAGCTACTTCGTCCCATTTGTGCTCGAGTGGATTAAACAACCAGCAATGTCGGTGGCCTCCGAAGGCAAGAAGTTGTGGATGACCGGGGAGGTTAGGGTTAGGCCATTTGCTAGTTCCCCCAATGATAAGTAGCCGACCGTCTCCGATGAAAGCATGGCCAGCTCAGAAGACATCGCTGTCTGGGGAGGGAATGGAATTCCCAACCACCGAATGTGATTGTACATCGTAAATGCGTGTCTTACGGAAATTGCCATGGGGCTCCTGCTGTTCTACCCAATGTTCGTCTCCACCGAAGAGCAGGACCTCCCCATTACCGCCAGTCGGAAGGAGAGCGGCATGGATGGCTAGGATTTGGGAATCAACAACAACTGGATTAAAAAGGCATTACCACGTAAGTGTCTTTGCAGAGTTAAGATAATCATAAGAGCTGAGGAGTTTTCCAATCGCGCTCACTACACCAAGGTGCAGAGCATCTTAGAATAGCATAAGAACATAGAAAAGCTCAGGTAGTCACCTCACATGATAACGGCGACGTTCTGCAGTATTTCCCGAATCTCGAACATTCGCTTGTCCGTTTGCGGAGAGGCATTGTTGAAGGCTTGGCCCGTACCACGGAATTTCCATCACTCTCAAGACTGAAGTTAAGCGTCAGTGCAGCTCGGAAATATCATTGGACAAAGCTAACGCAATTCAAACAGCACCTCCACTGTCTAGAACAATTACAACGATTTACGGATATTTATATTTCAATTCTCTGATTATGATTCGACGGATTGAGATACAACGCGACAAGTAGACTTTTTGGCAAAACGACTAGAAGCCGGAATAGTTTTCCGGTGGCTCGGAACTCTCATTGGACTTTTTGGTTCAGCTGCTTGCAACTCGTTATGCGTCCCCTACCCCTACCCCAACCCCTACCCACTCTTGCCCGAATAAATCTTACATATGGACCAGCACATGAAAAGGAATAGAAAGCTGTTGGCTGCAATGATATGCTCTTCCAGGAAATTCGTGAACATGGATACAGCCACCTATCTGGGCTGTTTATCAAGTCGTGTTTCCTTATGCTCAGAATTGCCCGCTCATCACAGCCATCTAATTTAGTTGGTACTTTATCTGATCAGCTCGAACTCACGGCTGCCAAGCCGAGGTTCGTGACGTATGCCAAACCTAATGCTACATAGGCTTTTCGCCTCCTCCCAAGTCCAGAGCGATCTACTATAGATAGCAGGGTCCCGACTACTGTACCCTTCCGCAAATTACGGAAAGCGTCCATGATCATCCAAGGCCTTCCACGAAGCCTATCGGATCAAGCATTTTGGACTCCGTAAGTGGCATGAAATTGGATCTCGAACGATCGAAAAGTGAACTAGTAAATATGACGAAAAAGCAACGTCAGTATCATCTGTAAAGTCTTATGTTCTCGGTACAATTTGTAGCTTGATGAAAAAGTTTTCGTCCATAAAACAGCCCGCGATTACGGCCCAAGACTGAAAACGCAGCTGAATAATATATACATCGGACCTAGCACAAACCTCGTGCTCACATTTAAATAGCAAGCTTAATAACAGAGGGAAAGCAAGATGACCCTCGGTGACGGAATCAGACGAAACATTGCCCATGTTGATCCTTCCGAACGCGCCTTGCTGCGCGACGCCATCAAGCAGCTGAACCAGCAGTACTATCCTGGCTCTCCTAGCGAGATACCGCCGGGAGGCGTCAGCTTGTGGTTTAAACAGGACGAGATTCATCAAGCCACCCATGTCCATGGCGGTCCCGAGTTCCTCCCATGGCATCGCGAGTTGACAAATCACTTCGAGGCCCTCCTGCGCCAGATCAATCCCCAGCTGTCGCTTCACTACTGGGACTTCAAAGAAGATCCCCGCAGCATCCCTAACGGGAACTTGGGAGCAGGAAACACTGGTCCAGTCAACCTATTCGATGCCGACTTCATGGGGTCTCCACAGGGAGAGATTGGAGAACCTTGGCTTTCTGCAGGCTTCTATGATCCGCAAGCTGGCACACCTGGCCACCCAAGGGGCCGAGATGTCAGCTTAAATCCAGCCGATCCTCCGATGAGCGTCACTAGGCCTAATACCTACACGGGACCCCCACCGGTTCCTTTCATGACCGCAGCCGAGGAGAACCGTATCCTGGGTCTTCAGAACTTCGGCCCCGCGATTGCCCAGAACCATCAAAACGATACCAATTTCCAAGCCAACACCATGCCCAACTTTTTCCGAACAGCCTGGGAAAGCGTTCACTTCAAAGCACATATTTACTTTGCAAAGGTCGGCCCGCACTTTGCCTTCCGCGACCCGTTCGTCTTCTTGCTCCACTCGAACGTTGATCGGATCTTCGCCATGTGGCAGTGCGATCCGGCGCATCCAGAGCGGTTAGATCCTGCCAGCGTCTATGGAGCGGAGTCGAACATGGATGTAGACGTCTTAGCGTTTGGAGTGTCCTCGAAGCAGAACCTGACCAACCTGGTCGAGCCCTGGAGTACCGGCCACGGCCAATTTAGTGACACAGACTTACGCCCCTGGGAGCCGACCCACGAGAACCAGGGCTTTCCGCATGACTACCACCATGTTTCAGTCGTCGCCCCGCCGCGTTACGACAACGGTGCTCGGTAAGAAAAGGAGTGCAAAAATTAGTCCAAGTTTTATGTAGCTAAAACGTATGCAGTCAGAGTCAACTTATGTAACCAAATAACCGTTCTTACGAGTTATAGATGCATAGACTCGATGACATTGTCTCCTCTTTCGGCCTAGCTCGTGGGACTAGTTTGGCTGACAAACCTTTCGGACTTAGCGCTAGTTAACCTTGAGTTCTATGATCGCCCCTTAGGCTTCTATATTACACGAACAGGACTTAGAAAATCTTAATCTCTGCAGGCTTGTAGCTGATTTATGCTTAACAATAGTAGGTCTGTGGACTATGCGCTTAAAGGCTCTGTCGACCTGTTCTCCGCATCATCGATTACAAACTCAACCCGGTAGCTCACTAGTGAGTCGCCACCACCTACGACCCGTTACCCCCAAAACACTACATGAAATGCGACGTTTAACAACTGCATATCTCAACAACTATGGATTATCCGAGCTCATGGTTTTAAAGTATACTCTCTATAGTGGATCTAGCATATCTACAAAGTCCCGCCAATTATAGATTGGTTTGTGGCGCAAAAATATATATTTAGAGCTGATCAGTTTAAAGTTTTGAGTAATACCATCATAGAATATTTCCTAGGTCATCATGCCAAAGAATATGTTACGCTTGCTAACTGGTCACTGTGAGTAAGCGCGGAATAGGGGACAGTTTCCTCTAGTAATAGAGGATGTCCGATATAGAGGCGTTCCATTATTGGATATCCGCAAAAGCCGATGCTGTAGGTAGTTCGAAAGTGAGAGCCTCGGGTTTATGGGCACAACGCGTAGCAATCAGGAAATAGCGAGAACCCTAAATGTAGGGGTCAGGTCGGGGAGGTGTAAGAAGGTGTATTCTAGAACTAGCTATCCGGCCACCGTATACTGCCGGCTATGTGGCATAGTCTGGATGGCACCCATGTAGTAGGGGGAGGGGGTCTCCCCACTACACTAACTAGTTAAACTAGTTAACTAACTAGTATCTCCCGACTCTGGGGAATTTACTTATCTGCTTCATTCCGACAATTTCTCTACAGTTAACTTCCATTTTGGCACGTCCATCCTGCTTTGAAGATATAGTCTGTTTCACTCTGCGCTAGTTCTAACTTAGTGATCACTAGTCCACTTTTGGCCCAAATCAGTCTTCCACTTTCCTCTGTTCATATTATCTACCTATTGTTGAGAAAAAAGTTGTCCAATCTTCCATATCTCACGGAAATCTCTCAGTGCATTGCTGCAAATAACATACCGCCCTGCACCTGGCATATATTGAGCACTGTCGACCTAGTCTTGCGCGGCAATGATCTGTCAAGTATTCGTGAAAATCCTAATACCAGCCATGACATCCGCCACGAAATCACCACTTGGAGCAGGACACTCAAAGGCCCAGAACACGTGTGGCAAACCTTGGTAATAATCCAGTTTTACAGAAACTCTGCAAGCAAGGTTAGATTGAACAAAATCCATAGGCAGGGACTAAAGCAGAAGGCAAACATACCCAGCTTTCTTCAAGGCGTCGTGGATGATAAGGCCGTCATCTCGCAGTGGATCAATCTCACAGACTGCAAGGTAGGTCGGAGGGAACTGGTGTAAATCCGCCTCCGCATTGAGAACGTAGACGTCTGGGTCGCAGGGCGGCGCTTGGATTGCTTCTGTAACCACCCTGGTCAACGAAATGTCGGCTTGTCAATGTACAGGCGTCACCAACTGTAGAAATGGGTCATGGCTTGCTTCGTGTTGATGGGACCGTCTCCGAGCTCGTCAAAAGCACGATATTGGGCCATATAACGCGAAGGAACACCATCCGGGTGGACAACGAACGGAGAAATGGCTGCGATTCCCTTTAATTCATGTTTCCGGCCAAGCACGATCAATCGGCGTGCCACTGCCAGAGCGAGGCTACCCCCTGCACTCTGACCAACAGTGAAGTATCTCCCACGATCACCGTTCAAAGTACTCGCGTTGTTGTAAGCCTGAAATGTAAGCAAAACTTAATTGTCAGAGTGAGATGGTGAGGTAAGTTGTGCAACTCACCCAATTCCAAGCCTCGAGCGCATCATCCAGCTGAGCGGGGGCCTTGTGCTCCGGTGCAAGCCTATAGCCCACCGAGATGACAATACAAGGCAGGCGTTCGGCTAGAAGCCTGCAGAAGTTGTCCTCGGAGTCTAAATTACCACAGCAAAACCCGCCCCCGTGGAAGTACAATCCGACTGGACGTGGGTTAGATTCTGCTTGACGGACTGTTGGCGTGTAAGTTCTCACGGTGAGATTGGGACTGAGTTTTATATCTTCTGTGTGCACAGTGAGTGGGATCACATCTTATCTTCGTACGTAACAGGAGCCCGAAAATCGCTCTTACCGACGGTAATATTAGGCGAAATGGTTCGGGTTGCATTTGCCCCATCCGCCAGTGCCTTATACTGCTCCCGCATGGCAAAGACATCGCCGGTCAATTGAGGCCGTTGGCCAATGGCATTTTCTACCTAAACTGAGTTAGTGAATAGCGCGGAGGACGATGTGATGTTGCGCGGTGCTGGAAATGCCATCACCTTTAACCATGACTCTGCTATCAATGAATCCATCGCACAAAGAACTTTGAGTCGTGCCTGGTTTTGTCGGGTTGGTGTTGGTCTTCGAAAGCACAGCTAGAAGTCATTTTACTTTTGGCTTCTTGGTTTTTATAGGCAAGAGACGTTTAGGCGTTCGTGGAAGCCGCTGTAGATCCTTTCGGATGTCGATGCAACCGCAAGTGCAAAGAGATGCATGATTAGTCAACGAAGCTACCGAGGGTGACGTAGTGGACCCCAGCCTTTTCGGCTCCAATGGCATGCCTACCGAGGCGCTCATCAGCATCTGGTCGCAACTTGAGACCGATTAGTCATCAGGATTTGCTGAACCTCGGCCGGTGTCCTAATGGGCTGGGCCCTTCGAAGGTCGTAAAAAGTAGTAATTTATGAAAGATGCCGATTAGCCCATACTTCCCGGACAAGATGCAGAAGACCGTTTTGTATCGGGCAACAAAATCAAGAGCCCAATATCTGGTGGTTATCCAAGCCAGGGAACTTGCCTCCAAAGTAGTGGTCTAATACATCGTGTTAGATACAAATCTTCAAAGAATCGTCCGTGTATACTAACTTCTATAGAGCACCAAGTTTCCAACCTTCGAAACGAGCCTTGCGGGCCAGAAGCCAACATTATATCTGAAAGAACTAAACAGGAGCGGTGCGTCGTTATATGCTTTGCAGTACTCTTTTTTCCAGGTGTTCGGATTCTGAAAGTATATCAGAACAGACGAGGCGAAAATTTCAGTGAGGTAGTACAGAGACTCGCTGCGGAATATCTCAGGGTTGAGTACCGACGGTCATGTTCCGGCATTTGGATCGGACCCTTCGCGATAATTGGATTAGTAATGACTAGTTGATGTGAGAGAAGTGCACTCACAATTCATAAATTTCTCTCCAAGCTAAGCTATTTGTCCTACTGGATTATCCTGAAGCGCCAGGCCGACTGTATTGGACTGCAATAAGCGGAGAGGATCAGAGCAAGTTCTTAATTCACAACGATGTGGATCTTGCTTGCCTTCGTAGTTTGCTCAATAAAGTATCCGTTACCCGTGTTAGCCCAGTTCATCACATTTTGCTCTTCAACCTGCTCCGCTTCGGAGAGTGTGAGATTCCCAGTGGCAAGTTCCCCTGGGGTCTACGGATAGAAGGGCAGGAATACAAAATGTACCACACCGATGGTTTCGTTAAATTTGTCGTACATATTATAGGAAACAGCGCTTCCCCAGTCCATTCCGTGTATTGCGTAGATTTCATATCCCAGGATATCTACCATCATCGTGTTTAATATACGAGCTGTATCTGTAATCGTCCAATTGAGCGGAGGAGGGGATGAGAAAGCAAAACCAGGGAGGGAAGGTATGATAACATCAAATGACACAGACTTTCCTAAAGAGGCCGTCGCTTCTTTGGTCAATTGGTTGATGATCGGAGCAAATTCCAGAGAAGATCCTGGCAAGCCATTGACCAGAAGCAGCGGTATGGCGTTTGGCGCAGCAGACTTCTCGAAGACGAAGTGAATGCTTAGGTCTTCAATCGGAGTTTTGTAGTAATTGAACCTACATGTCATGATAGAAATAGAGATTATTTATCAAGGTGTCTATACAAACCGATTCATCGAATCTTGTTCTGTTTCCCAGTTGAAACCAGTCACCCATTCTCTTCGCAACGCTTTCAGGAAATTAAGGTCCATCAAGGTCCATCCCGAAAGAATGAGTCAACGCCGGAATAAGGAAACCGTTCAGGAAATCGAGTGTTTTGGATCTGATCGAGCATCGGAGGTACTCTAGCTAATAATTCAATATGAAAAGGGCGTAGATCGAATGGATCGTTCGCCGGAGGGGCTGCATAAGCAAAGATATGCATGCAGCTTGCAGCCCGTAGTTGGAAGCCAAACTCGATCATAGCTGACGTGCAGATTATGTCAATAATTAGCTTCTATGCCCTCCAATTCCATGTGCGCCATGGAGCTACTTATACAGTTCGATTGGCTGTCTCACAGCTGATCCTTCGAAAATTGGCACGAATCCAGCCCAGGATGGAAAGCTGATGAATGCACAGGCAGATAAGTGATGATTACAAACTGAAGCCATGAATAAGCGCCGGAAGACTATGCCTTTCTCAAGCAACTTCCCATTTCATGTTGTTTTTGCCCGATCGGACATAGTGGTCATATCGGAGAGAGTCCCAAAGTAGACGGATGACTCAGCGAGATTCGTCGATGAGCGATGAGCAGATCAGCCGAGGGTAGGAGTGGGACGTTTTGCTAAATAGCTTTTTTCTAGAAGCTTCAGCAATGGACCTGTCCCAACTAGTGACTGATCCGGTTAGACCTTGAGTAGTCAAAGTAGCTACCATAGTTCGCGATGGATAAGGTTCCCCTACGAAAATGAGCGATCATATCGGTTCTTAGCCGAGGTCAGAGGTCTGATTAGAAATACTGTTAGTTAACTAACATTTTCGGCTGATTAATGGTTTCATTAAAAATAGGGCGACGAAGTTACGTATGCTTGTTCACTTTAGATCAATGGGTTGTTGGATCATCTTCTGTCTACTTTCCTTGATATTTTCAATTTCCTTCTACAACTCAGCGGAACAAACGAGTGTTTTACACAAAATGGATAAGCAGCAAGCATTGATCCTCAAAAAGGTCCAAAGACCACTGGTACTAGGCAGGCGACCTATCCCTGAGCCAAATGGGAATCAAGTTCTTGTGAGGATCATTACAGCAGGAAGTATGATCCGTTAATGCATTAATTGTATGAAAGAAAAAGCTAACAACCCATAGTTAATCCTCATGACCAAAAGGTATGGTGGAGAAAACTCGTTGAAGAATTGTCTTTTTGTCGAATTCTAATCCCTTGTAGGGTCGAGATCGAGGTGTACTTGTGGAGAACTACTTGCCTCATGCGATTCTAGCAAATGACATCAGTGGTATTGTCGAGAAAATAGGACCAGATGTCCAAAAGTTTTCCGTTGGAGATCGCGTCGTTGGGCAGTCTAATATCCTGTCGGGTGGTCCTGACCAAGCTGGCTTGCAGCAGTTCTGCATCCTCGACGCAAACTTTGCGGCTCACATACCACACCATATTAGCTTTGACATGGCAGCGACATTCCCCGTCAATGCCATTGCGAGTTTTATCGCCCTATTCAGTTCGTCGGGATTGGATTTGGCACCAAAGTTCCTGGGCCATGATTTGGACTACGCGAAAGAAGCGATTGTCATCATTGGAGGCGGCTCTAATAGTGGGAAATTTGCCCTTCAGTTCTCTCGTCTCGCAGGCTTTGGGAAGATTATTGCAACAGCCAAGGTCCGCATCGATGGGGGCCAATCACTCCGTGACTTTGGTGCCACTCATATCATAGATCGGGAGGCAGCGGATGTGGAAGACCAGATTCGTGCGATGGTCGGCGATGAATTGTTGTACGCCTTTGACACGGTCAACGGTGCTTACTCGGGTGGTGTCAGCCACCGGCTGGCGCTCTCGCTTCTGTCGACCACGAAGAAAGGGTCTTTGGTAACATTGGTGCGTGGAGAGGCTGATCCTGCAATTGCAGCTACAAAGACCGCTGGTTTCAAGAAAAACCAAGTTCTCGGAGTTAGTGACCTGCACCAAGAGCTGGCTGCCAAGTTCTGGAGGGAGTTGCCAGGCTGGATCGAAAATGGCGAGCTGAAGCCATTAGACTTTCAAGTTATTGACGGACTTGACGCGATGAAGGTCAACAACCTGCTGGACGACTACCGTGATGGTAGAGCGGTAACTAAGACTCATGTGCATCCCGATCATAGGGACTCCATTCTCGAATGATAGATACGCTTGCAAACTTGTTTATCAGTTAACACATTCGCCATCGCACGTCGTGTTTGGTATCATAAGTTTCTTAAACTAACGTCAGACTGTCACATGTAATGAACACCATTCCAAGTATCCCAGGTTCCACGTGGAAAGCATTGAGAACAAAATAGTATTTTATAGTGACAGATAAATTGTCCGAATTAGCCGTCAGCACAGACGAACCGGAGACTGGTAGGTATATAGCAAGCTTTATATGTGCACATCCTGTGGGCACAGGCTTATTTCTGTGAATATAATCACATCACATCGAAGAGTCCAAGAAGCTTCTACCCAATGCGAGGCGGAACGTATGCTCGACGTATTCTCGGCGAAACGCCGGGTAGCTACCGAGGCAAATGCCGGACTGAATGAGATCTGTTCTTGTCAGAAGGGTAATAACAACCAATTTAGGTTCACTAAGTGCATACGATCAATGAAGAGTCCCACATCCAGGACCCAATAACCGCTGGGATCGGTATAATTTCGAAGAAGATCTACATCCTGCGCCGCCTTTCGACATTAGTCAGTCATTTATACGTTGATGAATGGTGGCAAAACAGAAAAGTACCTGTATGTCTGGTCCCTATTCTCTCGACACGGAGTATACTCTTTCCAAGAAACCGTGGAATACCACAAGAATGTAGCTGGCTGAAACAACATTCATCTAGATTTTTAGTCGACGTTTCTTATGCGCGTGCCTTCTTAAATCCATTTCATGTTCAACCGGCTCGTTACAGTAGTTACAGTGACTGCCTCCCAGATGCGCGGCCCTAAAATTACGCAAAAGAGGCTTATACCGAGAATAGTTCTTTAAATAAAGTTTATCCTGTTCACTACTATTTTTGGAAATATTTACGGACTTCTGAAGAACTTAAAGAGGCGGTTGTCCTGATACACATTTTTTCTGCTTCATTGCCAAAAATATAGTGTACATATGCGCCTGGGGCGCCGATGATTCTAAACAAAGAACCATGCTCGAGAAAGTCATCTGCAGTGCTAAATATCTGGGGGCCATTCAGCTCACCTCCATGTTATTTTCCATGAATTTATTCGTAATTCCGCTGTCAAATAAATACTAAATGAAACGTACGTGGTTGTCGTGAGAAGGCCCTCGACGCAAGATCAGTATCTTCTATGCGGACCGACAATAACCCGAGCCGAATGACAACATATCTCTGCCTGGCAAATGGCTCGGTAGTGAGCGTGGTGGGGAATGGTTCGGGCCGGCACTCCTTCCGATGACGTGGGCCAGAAGATAACATGCGGACATTCTATTCCTGTCACATTCGGTCACTTAACCCCGCACGTTCCTTCCAAGTGCCAAAGGGTCTTCTCTTTCCATGGATCATGAGTTCAACGGTGTCATTTCGTGGCTCCAATCATGGATCAGAGATAGGGATCAACTACGGTTCGGTCACAAACGAGTTTCATCTTCCACTGGGTATTTTACGAGACCTTTATTTGGTGTCGACCGTACTAACCTTTGTGCAGATCTTGACGACAAGTTATCCCCCGTGCCTGGGGCTGCTTTCGACTCATACGCAGATCAGCATGAAGATCAATGTCTTCCAGGCACACGAACTGATCTCCTCTCCCAAATCAGAGAATGGGCTGTGTCACCCCAGGGCAGGTGCATATTTTGGTTGAATGGAGTAGCGGGAACAGGAAAATCGACCATCTCTCGGACAACGGCAACATCATTCAGCCAATCCAAGTTATTGGGAGCAAGCTTTTTCTTCAAAAGAGGCGAGGGGGATCGAGGGAATGCTAGGAAGCTTTTCCCGACAATCGCAAGGCAGCTAGCGATTAGCATTCCCCAGATCACCCCAGTCCTTCAGGAAGCAGTCCACGATAACCCGGGTATCACAGCAAAGACATTGCGAGAGCAATTCGAGAAACTCCTCCTTCAACCATTCCAAAGCCTCGAGCGATCCAGAATCCCGATCCAGACCATGGTGATAGTGATTGACGCATTAGACGAATGCGAGGGAGATAGTGATATTCGAATGATACTCCAACTTCTCCCACGGCTACAAAATCTAGCGGCTATGCGTCTACGACTGCTTTTGACTAGTAGACCTGATCTACCGATTCGCCTGGGGTTTTTGAAGATTGCGGACGATGCTCATAGGGACTTTGTTCTTCATAACATCCCTCTCGAAGTGATCAAGCATGACATATCATTATTCTTAGAATACCGACTAAGAGGGATCAGAACAGAACGCTTCCTCCCAACAGACTGGCCCGGCGACGAACGGTTTCAAAAGCTAGTGGCACTATCTGTTCCGTTATTCATTTTCGCGGCCACTATCTGTCGTATATTGGAGGAACCTGACTGGGACCCGATAGACAGTCTCACTGAGATCTTAACACATCAGAACGACCAATCTAAGCTGGACAAGACGTATCTTCCGGTCCTTGATCATCTTTTCAGCAGACAGCACGAGAAACACAAAGAAAAACTGGTCTCCGAGTTCCAGCAAGTGATCGGAGCTATCGTGACACTAGAGAATCCACTCTCAGTCCTCTCGCTTGCAAAGCTTCTGGACCTTCCTGAGCGGCTTATTCACCTTCGGCTAGACCCACTACGCTCCGTGCTCAGGGTGCCGGATAATGAAACAGTACCTGTGCGACTCTTTCACCTGTCATTTCGAGACTTTCTTCTGGATCCAGACACCGCCAAAAAAACTCCGTTTGGGATAAACGAGACGGAAATGCATTACAAATTGGCGAGACAATGCCTCCTCATGTGTCAAACCCTGCGAAAAAATATTTGTCGGCTGCCAAGTAATGGGACCCAACGTACAGAAGTTGATCGTCAGACTGTCGATGCGTACTTTCCCCCGGAGTTTCAATATGCCTGTCGATATTGGGCATATCATCTAGTTAAATGTACTGACTCCGGGAATATGGCATATAGTGCTTTATTGTTTCTGCAGAGGAATTTTCTACGGAAACATTTTCTACATTGGGTGGAAGCCATGAGTCTACTTGGTCTTATGTCTGAGATACTAGGCATTCTTGATCGTCTCCAAACGGCCACATCGGTAAGTTACGCAGATAGGTCATGTGACTCGCATTAACAGCTTTAGGGTAATGACTCTTCCTCAACTTCAAATTTTCTTCACGATGCAAAGCGATTTATTATGAAAAACCACCAGATTATTGATCAAGTGCCCCTTCAAATTTATTGTGCAGGGCTTATATTTGCACCCCAGACAGCAATAATCCGTACACAGTTCAAACAAGAGATTCCAACTTGGATATGCCAGTTACCACAAGTTGAGGAACGATGGGGTGCAGAACTACAGACGCTCGAAGGTCATTGGGATTCGGTTCGGTCGGTGGCTTTCTCGCCTGACGGCCGGCTATTGGCTTCTAGCTCTTATGATAACACAGTGCGGCTCTGGGACCCGGTGACAGGCGCACTCACCCAGACGCTCACAGAGCCAATCGAAGGCTATAAGAGTCCGGTTGAGTCAGTGGCCTTCTTGCCTAATGGTCGGTTGTTGGCGTCTGGGTCTAGTAATAACACAGTGCGGCTCTGGGACCCGGTGACAGGCGCACTCACCCAGACGCTTAAAGGCCACTCAGATTTGGTTCTGTCAGTGGCCTTCTCGTCCGACGGCCGGCTATTGGCGTCCGGATCTAGTGATAAGACAATACTGCTCTGGGACCCGGCGACGGGCGCGCTCACCCAAACCCTCGAAGGCCATTCGAGTTCAGTTCGGTCGGTAGTCTTCTCGCATAATGGTCGTCTGCTGGCGTCCGGCTCTTATGATAGGACAGTGCGACTCTGGAACCCAGCAACAGGCGCGCTCATTCAAACGCTCAAAGGCCATTCAGATTGGGTTCAGTTAGTGGCCTTCTCGCCCGACTGTCGGCTACTAGCATCCGGCTCTACTGATAAGACAATACGGCTCTGGGACCCAGCGACAGGCGCGCTCACCGAGACACTCAGAGGCCATTCGAGCTCAGTTCAGTCGGTGGCCTTCTCGCCCAATAGTCAGCTGCTGGCATCTGGCTCTAGTGATAGCACAATACAGCTCTGGGACCCAGCGACAGGCGCTCTCATCCAGACACTCAAAGGCCATTCAAGTTCAGTTGAGTCAGTTGTCTTCTCGCCCAATGGTCGGCTGCTAGCGTCCGGCTCTATGGATAAGACAGTGCGGCTCTGGGACGCAGCGATGGGCGCGCTCACCCAAACGCTTGAAGGCCATTCAAGTTCAGTTGAGTCAATGGCCTTCTCGCCCAATGGTCGACTGCTGGCGTCCGGCTCTATGGATAAGACAGTGCGGCTCTGGGACCCGGTGACAGGAGCACTCACCCAGACGCTCAAAGGCCATTCGGATTGGGTTCAGTCAGTGGTCTTCTCGCCCGATAGTCGGCTGCTGGCATCCGGCTCTAGTGATAAGACAGTGCGACTCTGGGACCGGGCAACGGGCGCGCTGATTCAGACACTCGAAGGTCATTCAAATTCCGTTGTGTCAGTGGTGTTCTCTCCCAATGGTCGGCTACTGGCGTCCGGCTCTATAGATAACACAGTGCGGCTCTGGAACCCAGTGATAGGCCTGCTCACCCAGATACTCGAGGGTCATTCAGATTTGGTTTTGTCAGTGGCCTTCTCTCCTGACAGCCGGCTGTTGGCTTCCGGCTCTGTAGATAACACAATGCGGCTTTGGGACGCAGCGACGGGGGTCCTATTGCAAACTCGGGATGTTGGAACAATGGTCACCACATTAAAATTTTCTGACGACGGTTTATCTATTCACACCAATGCTGGCCTTCATGATATTCAATCCAGGAGAGACAATCCTACAACTCATCAACCTCACGCGAATCTAGCTATATCTATTGAGCAGGGCCAATGGATAAAATTGAATGGTGACAAGATTCTCTGGCTTCCTGTCGAGTCACGGCCCCGATGCTTCGAGATCAATGGCGACACACTTGCCCTGGGACACATATCAGGGCGAATTTCTTTTATCAGATTTTGTATATAGTGAAGAGGGGAACGCTCGATGGCAGCACGCGCTGAGACGTGCGGGTCGATTCAGCAGAAAACCACCACAATCACACGCGTAGCAATCAGGAAACAGCGAGAACCCCAAATGTAGGGGTCAGGTCGGGGAGGTGTAAGAAGGTGTATTCTAGAACTAGCTATCCGGCCACTGTATACTGCCGGCTATGTCACATAGTCTGGATGGCACCCATGTATTAGGGGGAGGGGGTCTCCCCACTACAATAGCTATAAAAAATGACGTCAGTTTCCTCTTCTTCCCCGAGGTTGTTAGCTATCTATGAAGAAAGGTGTTGCATAAAGCTCTGCTTATCTGGCAGATCGTCCAGGAACCAGGTGTGAGGTAGCCTTTTCCATAGACTCCACTATTGGCTTCCATAAAATTCCACGGCAGCATGGTGTAATATTACGGAGTTATGTATTATCACATACTGAGGGCATTTTACGGTGCCCGTCAATTTAGAGCGGCTAGGACCATCATAATCGCAAATTATAATTGAACATCTGATGGACATCTAGCATAGATTTGGCTCGTCAGTAATTCTGGATTTTTTAGCACTACGGTATGTAGACTACGGCGCATGGTGGTGTACATGGTGTGACATACCATAGCTTCCCATCCATTGGAAAAGCAAAAATGTCCCTTATTTGAGGCAGACCCACCTTTTCAGCCATTCACTGTCTGAAATTGAGAGGTTTATATGCATTACCATTCATACCATACTGTACCAAAGCAGACGGCTCCTTTGTTTCAGTTCTTTTGTGTTTGCGTCATGGGGTCGTATTCGCCTCATCTTCGACTGCTTTAACGATCATGCTCTCGAAATCCCGGTAACTGTAATCACGGCGAGGGGCCCTCCGAGGTCGTGAGCTGCCTGCCTCGAGGCTTGGCAATTCCTCGTCATCGGCTATAATAATCGCGTTGGAATGGCTTGCCATCGTGATCTTAGTCGCCACGCTCAAGGGAGGAAAGCCGATACAAGCCGGCCTGGGAAGAGGAAAAGAGAATATTAGAGCATGCAGCCGGCTGGGGGAAGGAGGCCCTTTATATACCTGAGAACCAACAGTGACGGACTTAGCCCCGGGAAATAATTGGACATGGTGCGATCACAATATTCCAAGCTGCATTGCACGATTGGACGTCAAGCTGTGACAGCGTGGGACTAGACTAGAGCGTTGCATGTGCTGCCCTAACGAGGTAGACAGTGTATGCCTATATCTATCCGGAGAATAAGCCCCCTAATTAACTGTCGTTGAGTGGATCATGACCTGCTCATTCTTGTCTCTGAAGTTCTGGAACCTGGGCTATAGGTGTCAATATTCCAAGCCACCCTATTCAAGGTCAAAGCGATTATCGCTGCAGGAATGTGCCACAACACTCGAATACTGCCCTTTTTGGTTCAGTGGTGGGGTATTCCTTCTTTCGATAGGATGTCAGTCGAACCTGTAATCTTGTCGCATCATCACATCCAACTCGTCTCTAGCAAGCAAATCAGTTCATCGGCCTTGTCGAGGCGAATGAAAGTGGCGGTTGGTACGTATCATCAGGCTGCCGGGAGTCTGATTGCACATCCGACTTGGCGAGATACCCTGGTCCAATGATCTTGCAAGCTTATAGAACATATTTCGATTTTTGTTCTACACGGGATATCTTTATAGATTTCAACTGTACCCTAGGGTGCGATATGGGGTTGTTTCATTTTGTAACTACCTTTCGTACCTTAAACTATTTTTGCTTCTCGTTCGATTTGAGTTGAGCTAGAAGACACACAATAGGGTGATAACCAGATCGTAGCACATGCCACAGGCGAGGCGAGCGCATCGCCATTCTTTCCATTATTTGCGAAAAAGCGAATCGAGATTGTTGCCATTTCCATCGTTATCCTCTTCCATCTCATCAAGGTCAATGGATCCGATCTGTAGCAGTGACTCGAGTTCAGGGATACCAAAAAGGCTAGGTATGCTTTCATCGGCCGATTCCAGCTGCATTAGTCCCCGATCCGAAACATCGAAGTCCTCATGGTTAGACGGCTCAGGGCCCTGAGTACTCATGGGTAGCGTAGGTGTAGGCTGCATCGGCGAAGGCTGCATAGGTGCCAGCCGGGCATTTGTGGGAATTGAGGGTACAGTGCCATTGTATCTCGGGTAGTCCTCCATGACATACCCGTACTCTGGCCTATAAAGTTCCATTATTCTCGAGAGCCGTGGTCTTGGATTTTGGCGGCGACAGTTCAGGTCGGGCATCACCTGGAGACCACTAGAGGGTATTCCAGCAACAAGCTGCTGTTGAATCAGGTAATGGAATAGGCCAAATTCTGTGCTTTGCTGACCATGCCGAGGTTGAAAGTACCCTTGGAGCGCAGCAGATCTAGACTGCGCAGCCGGGAAGGGATTATATGTAGTCGAAGTTTCATCTGTCTCATCTGCCGTCGAATTTTCATCTGTCTCATCTGCCGACGATGTTCCAGCTGCCTCATTTGGATCCCCGAATAGCTGAGTCCCGAAAAGCCGATACCACCAGTGGCCGGGCGGAGGGGCTTCTGCTGCAGCTTCGGGTCTTGGGTTCCTTTGTCGGGGGACAAGGACTGCTGGCTCGTTGGTAATAGGAGCCCCTAGCTCTACCCAGGCAAGATCTCTGAACCTATTGTTAGCAGTTGCGGGATTTGTGTTTCCAGAAGAAACACTTACCTGGGGGTTCGCCATATTGGTTGGGATTGCTGGCTGCTGGATACCACGCGATCCCAGGCCCATGGATGAAACGTTCCCAAGGTTATTGTTTGTAGTTGCAGGTGTTGGGTATGCGAAAGCATCATTGTCGGGCGTAACTGGGAATTGTGCTGAAGGAGCATTCCCATCCACAGCGGACAGTGATTCACCCGTGGTCCTCTGCCCAGGAGTGTGACTCTCGGTAATGTCTTGGAAGGGCTCAAGCATCTGGGGATCGTTGGTAGCCCCTGTCATGGTAGTATCAAACCAGGTGTCGTATCTATCGATGAAATTCACCGATGTAGAGGTAGAGGGCTGGGGTGGATTGGGGTTCTCAGTCAAGGTGGAGAAAAACGCTGAATTGCGAAAAGAAGACTGACCGAAAGGATCTTGAAGTTGACTCTGAGAACCCCAGTAGGTTGTATTCTGGGACATCGACGTACCATTGGAAAAGGGACCATCTCCCATATTATTCTCCATAGGTGTATCCGTAAGTTCCTGGTCGCCGAGCATCTTGGACAGCAAACAAGACCCGGTCGAAATTCAGGACTGGACTCGATAGCTTTCCGATCGAGTTTGGTTTCGACGAGATTTTGTCGGGTGCTGTGCAGATCGCGTGTGGCGTTTGTACACCAAACCTGGTATTGAAGCCGCGGCTGGCTTTTCCACGATGGCCTCAGCTCAAGGACTTTTTTTTCGAGAATACCTCGGAGGATCTTGTGATTGAAAGGTATGAGATAGCAAGGAAGGCGGGACTGGGGCTGAAAGAGGAGGGTGTTTCGAAGATAAAAAAGCGTAGCACTCCATCATGTTTATAAATTCGTCGCTTCGGGGTGAATGAGTCGAGCGGTGACAGTGAATGAAGCCTTAATTCACTGAGAAGCGCACCTCGTCCGGCATCTTTGGAAGGAGCGCGTGACTCGCTGGCCGCCTTCGCGGGCGGTATCACGTCCGCTGTCAATCTTGGATTATTCTGCGACCGCGTCCGACACCATTTGAGTCAAGACAGGGCTGAGAGTCTCCAAGTCTTTACCTCCGCTGACAACGTCACCCTTTTGGACTTTGCATGGGCTGAACAGCGCACTCCGCTGGTTAAACGCCTTGAGTGAAAGCAGGTGAAAAGCAATAAGAATGTCATTCGATGATTTTTGTGAATCATCATTGGCCCCTCCTAGTGGCATCTTACAAGATATTTTCGAATCTCTGGTGAGGCGAATGTCCGAGAATGCTTACTACGTTGCAGCCTCCTTTGAGACTACAAACGTTTGGCAATAATACTGCGGTAGTTATCGCGGTTTGGGTAGTATCTGTGGTACATGGCATTCGGTATATAGGGTTGAGACATATACAGACAAAGCTCAATGGCTTGTCATTCAGTGTTGAGTGTACATTGTGAAACATCAGGTGTTGAAACAGCCTCGGCGCCGCAAAGAGGGGTTGTGTCTCCAAAAATCAAACGCCGACAAAATTCGCACGGTGAAAACGTCCCGTTGAGGAAGGTCTAGAGGTCATGAAAAGCAAGAGAGTTCTCCTCCAGTGAACGCATAGGAGGAGGAACTCGGGGTGTTGAGGTTTCGAATTTTTCAGGTTTTGTCGTAGGTTCCCATGTCAAGCGATCAGGAAAAGTGCAAATGATGGTATGCAGGCAGAAAGGAAGTGGTGCACAAGCAGATATTGCCGTTTGAAGGTGTATGCAAAGGTCAAAGAAGGGGAAATCTGAAAGACAAGGAAACAGACGAGGGTCCAACCATGCCCGAGCACATAGCTCTAAAAAAATCCAACATTAATAAACCTGTTGAAAGGCCGCCGCCGAAACTCCAAAGTCGTAAGCAAATCCAAGCCGGAAAGTTAAAGGCCGAAGACAATAGAATAAGTCAGATAGATGTCTTATCTCCGATGCAACAAAGCCAAGAATTCTTCTCTAGTCTTAGCACTGGACCGCATACAGCCTAACATGCAGCTAGTGGTTGTGGTGCTGCCGGTCTTTTGCACGCCGCGCATCACCATGCAAAGATGGGAGGATTCCATGACAACGCCAACACCACGAGGTTTCAGAACTTCAGAAATGGCCAGAGCAACCTGCTTTGTCAAGCGCTCCTGGACTTGCAATCGGCGGGAGAACATCTCAGCCAAACGAGCCAATTTGGAAAGGCCAAGGACGCGGCGATCCGGGATGTATCCGATATGCATCTGCCCCACATGGTCAGTATGATTCGCAGCACACATATGCAGTATCACCTACCTTTCCGGTAAACGGTACCATGTGGTGTTCACAGAGGGAGAAAACGTCGATGTCCTTGACAATAACAAGCTCATCGTGGTCCTCGTGGAAAACAGCACCGTTGACAAGGTCCCGCACGTTCTCCTCGTAGCCCTTCGTGAAATACAACATGGCTTTGGCATAGCGCTCTGGGGTCTCACGTAGGCCCTCGCGCTCTGGATCTTCGCCAACACATTCCAGAATTGTCCGCACAGCACCCGCAAGCTTCTGGATCCGCTGTTCGTTCTCTTCTGGGGTTGACTCCAGGCGCTGTCTGGTTCCAGGACCTAGTTCGAGGGCATTAGGCAGGTCATCGCAGCGTAGCAGCTAATTTGGTATCACTCACAAGGCCAGCTGAGTCCGTCAAAGTCAATTGGTGGGTTCAGAGTATAGGGGCTAGCAGGACGGCTCGCCGTAGCCGGCGGAGTCAATGGTCCGCCTTCGTCACGGGGGTCGCGGGGAGGGTCGTTCAAACTGGGTCGGCCACTGCCAGCATATTAGTATCCACTATATTTGGAGTAAAATCCAACTCCTATCATACCGCAACGACAAGGCACCGTGGGGAGCTGCAACAGTGTCGCCGACAACGGGGGTGGAATCTGTAGCAGGGGACGACCCCGCCACGTTCGACTCGCTGCCTTCTTCGGCCGGTTGAAATCCAGCCGGGATGCGAGGAGCGAACGAAGACCTGATGGAAGTATTGAGGACCTCCCGCTCACGAGCATCCCGGACACGGGTGCCACTGCCCGGCGACGAGGATAATTGTAGTGGGGAGCTGCCGTTGAGCATGTGGGACGGGATGGCCGAAGGCCTCGATTCTGGGGGGAACCTGAGCCCATGGTGACTGGGCGGACGACGTGGGTGTTGCGAGGGATATCACAGATAAATCGAGGAGCGTGAGAGGTAAATAAGAGCAACCTTGCAGCACATTGTCAGCGCCATCATGACTACTTTTTCCAATTGCAATCCGATCACGGGGCGCTAGTCCAATTGTGGTAAGATCCCCTCATTATTCCGACACCGCCTGCCTGTCCGAACGGTCGCCCGCCGGTGGCGACAGCCCCTCCGCGGGATCCCCTACTCGATGGATCAACCCTAGGGAAAGAATTCGGAGCATTAAGGAGGAGCAGCTTTTCGCCAGGTATGTAAGGCTGCTAAAGTGGGTATTGTGGCGATATCAGACGGGGCATTCGGAGCTACGAGTATGGACATGTATACCGATTTAGTCGAATAGTTCCATCGGTCGGAATCCGAAGTACACATCTCCCGAAAAGGTGTGATGCATGGCCGTTAAGTTAAAAGCTGGAACCAATCAGTGACTATCAAATCAAATACTCATATCACACCACGCGCGTCAGTGCGCTACACTACACCGTCGACCACCTCGGGGTTCTAAGGTTGACACTACAGTAGTGTATTTTGCCAGAAATCATCGTGGACATCCATGAAGGATACATAATACAATATGAGGTACATGCCAAGGGTCCACGTGAAGGTTAAGGTAATATCCCATGCCGCAAGGTTACACCTGGGCAGCAATGTAAAGGATTGAGAAACTTCCAAATGGTATTTTTGAATTGTAAATCATTATGACCAACCCGATGATTCGCCAGAAACCATAACAGTTTTTGAAAAAGTTGCAATTAGTTCGAAAATGAAGGCGCCAAGAATCCATTGCACAATAAATCATGCCTCCAGCTCCTCAGTCGGAACATCGTCCAGATCCTTGCCAACAATCGCATCGGCAACCTTCCACACCTGGAGCAAATTGTCCTCGGCAGCCGAGCAAAGAACCCAAGGGTCGCTGAGGTTCCAGCTGAAATCAGAGATCCGGTTGGTGTGTCCGCCGTGCATGAACAAGCTGATAAAGTTAGTAGTTGGACAGTCAAGGGAGTATACCAAAAAGGACGTACAGTTCAGGGGGTCCGTCTTGCGCATCTTCCGGAGTCTGCTCCTCGCCTGCTCGGCTGAGGTCCCAGAACATGATCTTCCGATCGTAGCTGGAACTTGCCAGGACGGATTCTTCAAAGGGATGCCACGAGATCGATTGTACGGAATCGCTGTGGCCTTCAAGCGAGTGAAGCTTGGTCTTCAGGTTTCGTAGATCCCACAATCCGATGGTCTTGTCTGCGGATCCAGTAGCCAGGATCGTCTCTGCGGCGGGGTTGAACGAGATGGAGTTGATCGCATCGCGGTGCTGACCTTCGGCTGAGGCAGCAGCGCGGGTGGTGTCAGCTGCACGAACATCGAGAATTTGGAGGGTGATATCATCGGACACGGTTCCGATGAGAGACGAGTGCAGGGGATGGTGTTGCACATCGTTAACGATCGAGGAGTGGTGAGTGTAGGTGCGGGTGGGCCGAAGAGCCTTGTTGCCCTTGGTGTATGTGGTTAGGTCCCTGTAGTCCAGTGTAAGTTTTCTTCTTCGGCAGCCGTGTTGTCAATCATGCAAAATGACTAACCAAAGACGAACAGTCTTGTCCTCGCTGCCTGTGGCGAGGTGACCAGCTTCGTGAGGATTCCAGCTGAGTCCGAAGCCCTCAGCTTCATGACCCAGAAGCTCCATCTGGGGGTTCACATTTCCAGTCGGCTGACTAGGGTGCTTAGAGCGATCCCAGATCATTACCCGACCATCCGTGCACATGGTTGCGATAATATTGGGGTTCTGCGGCTGATAACGCGCCTTGTTCACCTCTCCCTTGTGGTCGATTTTCTGCGCGATGTTGAACTTCACTTCCATTTGTGGCTTTTTGGAGCCTCCACCGTAGCCACCAATCTCGCCCCTGTCCTCGTCATAGTCTTCGGGATTGGGAGCATTGGGGTTCGGGAGCTGTACATGGGCAATCTGGAGATAGTTTTGAGCGTCACCGGCGGTATGTGTGCCGATCAAAAGACGGTGTGTGGAATAAGGCTTATCGGGGACTCTGGTATAGGGCAATGCGTTAGTTGGATAGCTTCATTAACAGATATATTAGGATAGACGAACTCCTGCTTATCCGGAAGCCACTGAGTCGTGAGTGTGGGCCATTCAAGAGCTGTGCTGAGGATCATGTCGTAGAGAAAAGGCGCGTTCTTCTTCCATGTCTTGTATTCTGTGTGCGCTCAAAGGTCAGCCATCCCAGTGGCCCTCGACCATCGCAGCCATGAGCAGGGCAGTTACCTTCGTTGATGGTCTTCTCGCCTTCGTGCTCCTGATCTTGGTCCTGCTCCTCCACTGCAGCTGTGCGATGTTAGATCGAGATTTCCGCTAGCTGGGACAGCTGTCAACACTCACGAGGGTTCTCATCATAAGGCTCCATCTTCCTAGTAATCAAATTTCGAGCACAATGCGACACAGAATAAGAGTGAAAGGCGGCTGGCCGGAGTTGGAGAGGGTCCACGGTGGAAGGGGAGCGTGGGCAACGCGCCGCTTGGAGAACGCGTTAATGGGCGCCGGATGGAACTAGGCCATAATCGGAAGCGGAAACTTGGCGGTGACTCGAACCGCCAAACCTGCGGAATCTGAGCTTCCGCTGGCAAGCTCCCTCATCTCTCACCACCCCTCCTCTCCAAGCCCGCGTGGTTTTCTTTGTTTTCTTCTTGCCGGGTTTCTGTTCTGACGCCCGCCCGTCGCATTCTTCACATATCCGAGATCCTTCGATTTACGACTGGCTCTTCCTGTTTAGTCACAAGCCCTGTTCCTTTTCTTCCGACAACCTTCTCCCTCCACTCCCTCCACCTTGGCCGAATCTCACGGCCGGCCCATCATCTGTAACGATATTATCCTATTCGATTTTCTGACGAGACACGATCTTTCGCCATGGGTGTTCCCAAGTTCTTCCGATGGCTCAGCGAGCGGTATCCCACCATCTCAATGCTGATCGCAGAGAGCCGCATCCCCGAGTTCGACAACCTTTATCTTGATATGAACGGCATTATCCACAACTGCACGCATAAAGATAGCGACTCTCCTACATTCCGCATGACCGAGGAACAGATGTTCATTGCGATCTTCAATTATATCGAGCACTTGTTTGGGACAATCAAACCGAAGAAGCTGTTTTTCATGGCCGTGGACGGTGTTGCCCCACGCGCAAAGATGAACCAGCAGCGTGCGCGCCGTTTCCGAACGGCGCTGGACGCCGAGAATGCGAAGAACAAGGCTATTCAGCAAGGTCTGGAGATGCCGAAAGAGGACCCATTTGACAGCAACTGCATTACACCAGGTACCGAGTTCATGCAAAAGTTGACGCAACAGCTGAAGTATTTCGTCAGCAAGAAGATTTCCGAGGACAAGGACTGGCAAGGTGTGGAAATAGTGCTCTCAGGCCATGAAGTCCCTGGCGAGGGTGAGCACAAGATCATGGAGTACATCAGAAACGCGAAAGCACAACCTGACTATGCTCCAAATATGCGCCACTGTCTTTACGGTCTGGATGCTGATCTTATCATGCTGGGCCTGCTCAGCCATGACCCGCACTTCTGTTTGCTTCGAGAAGAAGTAACTTTCGGCCGCCAAACAAAATCCAAACCCAAAGAACTCGAACATCAGAATTTCTATCTCTTACACTTGAGTTTGGTCCGAGAATATTTGGAACTGGAATTCCAGGAGCTAGAGGAGCCAGGCGCTCTCAACTTTCCATTCGACATGGAACGTGTCATTGATGATTTCATTCTAATGGCGTTTTTTGTTGGAAACGATTTCTTGCCAAACCTTCCGAATCTACACATCAACGAGGGTGCGCTGGCTCTCATGTTCAAGATCTACAAAGATGTCCTACGAAAGATGGGTGGTTATATCAATGAAGAGGGTGTGATTAACCTGAAGCGACTGGGAATTCTTGTTGAGGCGATGAGTGGTTTTGAACATCGGTTTTTCGAGGCTGAATTTTCAGATGCGAAATGGATCAAGTCTAAGCAGAACGGCGATGATGGTTCTCTTCAGCTGGAAAAGAAGCCAAAGGAAATGACGATCACTTCCGCACAGAAGGATCTTCTCAAGAAGGTCAAGCAGTACGTTTTGAATCGTCCAGGTAAGAGCGCGGAGCCGAAGCCCTTGGACTTCCCTCCTACATTACCAGCTCGGGATCGCAACTTTGTGGAGCAGTTGGCGGATGAACTTCGTGTTCCCTGGTCCACTACGGAGACTGATAGCGGGGACCGATTCATGAGGCTTCAGTTCCCTCAACCTCAGGGCAACAACGATACTGAAAGTGATGATGATGGTGACGAGGAGGCATCCATGGCTGTTCATCGTGTCATTCGGAAGTACGAGAAGGCCAAGATTCAGGACATATCCCCAGAGGAAGCACAGCGTGCTGCGGAGGAGAAGTACGATGCTAAGTTCCGAGAGTGGAAGGATAATTACTATCGGTCCAAGTTTGGCTGGGGACTTGATAATGAGGAGGAATTGACAAAGTTGGCCGAGAACTATGTGCAAGGATTGCAATGGGTCTTGTTTTATTATTACCGGGGTATTGCATCGTGGCCTTGGTTTTTCAAGTATCACTACGCCCCTATGATTTCCGGTAATTGCGCCTCAACGAACAACCTGCTCCCCCTTACCCCCAACTGACATTAGGGCAGACGTGGTCATGGGCCTCGGTGTTGATATGAACTTCCGACTTGGGCAGCCATTCCGCCCATTCGACCAGCTGATGGGTGTCTTGCCCGATCGCAGCAAGAAAATTGTACCTCCTGCTTACTGGGATCTCATGACTTCGCCGGATTCCCCTATCATTGATTTCTATCCTCGAGAATTCGATCTGGATATGAATGGAAAGAAAATGGAATGGGAGGCTGTTGTCAAAATCCCCTTCATCGATGAAAAGCGACTCTTGGATGCCCTCAAAACAAAGGAGAAGGCCTTGAGCCCGGCAGAGAAGGCTCGAAATGATTTTGGGGTCAGTCTCAAGTTCACCTATTCTCCTGATCTGAACTTTGTCTATCCCTCTTCTTTGCCTGGGGTGTTCCCCGATCTTCCGAATTGCCATTGTGTTGAGAATGTTTTCGACCTGCCCACAATGGATGGCCTGGAGCCATATAATGGACTTATGGATGGTGCCTATTTGGGCAAAGCCGCTTTGGCTGGCTTTCCCAGTATCAAGACTCTCCCGCATGCCGGTCAACTCGGCTTCCACGGAGTTTGCGTGTTCCAACAAGAGAGTCGCAACGAGAGTCAGATCATTACTCTTCTTGATCCAGAGAGTCGCTCCAACATTGAAACGGCTAAAACAAAGCTTGGCAAGCGCGTTCATGTTGGATACCCGTTCCTGCAAGAGGCCCTTGTGATCCGTGTCTCGGACGAACTGTTCGACTACATTCTCCCTCCAGGCGAACAGCATGTCGTTTCAATACCGCATACCCCACAACAAATCGAGCAATGGAAGAAGAAAGCTGATAAGATCGAAAGCAATTATAGCAAACGGCTTGGAATCATCATCGGAAGCGTCGAATCTTTGGTCCACATTCAGCTGCTGAAAGGCATGAACAAGACCGAAGAAGGTGCCACAATCAAGGAATTTGGGGACATCCCGGGACAAGAGACCGACTTTGCTCTCCAGGTCATTGTTGACGATGTGGTTCATCCTGATGCGCGTTTCATCGAACGGGAGGCCCTCCCGATCGAGGAAGAATTCCCTGCAAATTCCCGTGCCTTTTTCCTCGGCGAGTTCAACTACGGACGACCAGTCCATATTACCGGCCATGAAAATGGCAAGGTCAACGGCCTTCTTGCAGCCGTTAAAGGCCGCGAGAATGAATTTGGAAAAGAGCGTGTCAAGGAAGCAGAGCGTTATTGCCCTTACATGCCGTCTTACGCGATTGCACGTAATCTTCGCCTCAACCCCCTGGTGCTCGCCAAAATTACCTCTTCTTTCTCAGTTGATATGGACGGTCAGCGCGTCAACCTTGGTCTGAACCTGAAATTCCAGGCTCGGCAACAAAAGGTCCTTGGATATTCTCGTCGCGGCGACTCTGGTTGGGAGTTCAGCCAGAAAGCCGTGGAGCTGCTTCAACAGTACATGATCAATTTCCCTGAATTCATCGCTGGCATCCAACGCCAACCCCAGAAGGACCGTTATGTCCCCACCGATTTCTATGCGGAGGAGGATGCGCATCTGAAGATGAAGGAAATTCGGGACTGGCTCAAGTCCATTGAAGCTAAGAATTTCGAGAAAGTTCCACTTGATGCCGAGCAGCTGGACTCCGATATAGTCTCATTGATTGAAAAGGATGCCGACAGTTTGGTACAGCAGCAGGCACAAATGCATCCTAAGAAGGTTCGCGGGGTTCCCCGTAGTGCTCTTCTTAAGCCTTCCGATGTCGAACATCGTCTGGGCAATCAGTCGTTCAAGCTAGGCGATCGGGTTGTCTATGCTCAGGATTCTGGCAAAGTTCCCATTGCCACTCGCGGAACCGTTATTGGTCTTACGCGAACCGCTCGAGTCCTGCTTCTCGACGTGGTGTTTGATGTTTCTTTCATGAGCGGTACAACACTTGGCGACCGTTGCTCTCCATTCCGCGGCCAGACTGTTCTTGCCTCCTCCGTGCTGAACGTTTCCCACCGGCAACTGCTTGCCAACTCTCGCGCTGCAACAAGCCAGCAGACCCAGCAGCAACAGACGCCGCTGACCGTTGCTGGCTACGGTGCGCCTCTCGGGCCCAATGGACAAGGCCAGCTGCGAAACGCGCCGGCCCCTCCGCCCCTACGAGGATCCTTCAAGGGCATCGTGACCGGACAAGGAGATCGCGGCGGCTTTGCCAGGGGCCGGGCTACCGACCTTCCATTCCGTCCTCAGCATAACGGTGGCACTCCACGTGGACCCCGTGGCCGTGGTCGCGGTGGACAGCAGCTCACTCGCGGCGGCTACGTCTCTGTCGAGAGCGGCGATCCCACCGAGGGCATCGTCCAGAATAACCCTAACTTCCGGCCTCAAAATTACACCCAGGTGCCGCCACCACAGGGCTTAGATCAGCAACGTGGTCGTGGCCGTGGTCGTGGCCGTGGCCGCGGCAATAGCGGTCGCGGTCGCGGTCGAGGTACTGCTACAGCGAACAGCTAGACACTTCAGAGTGATCTCATGCAAGGTGATCTGGCATTTATGACAGGAAAGGGGGTTTTATTGTCCCCATGTGTAGGATATTTAGACGTTCTATGGGATATTTTCGAGCGTCTACTTGTCATTTTGACTGTATTACTACAACGATTGTCCCTTAGTCTGCTCTGAGATGGGTAGGAATTTATTCGGTGTCAAAGCCAAGGTTTCACTTGCCATTGCGAAATAAACTATCCAACAACTGTAGTATCAACCCTTCCCCCACCGTCCCCTGTGGATCTAGTACAAGTACTCGTGTTGATTACTTAACTGGGAAGCATGGTCGTGTTCACGTCCGCATTCACGCTCTGACTTGTCTCTTCCGCAGCAATACAGGCGTATGAGTATTCGGAAAGATATGCTCGCCTACATAAAGATTGGCTGGCCGCCATCCAGCCTGATCCTTCGCGAACTTGAACTCATAGTCCATCAGGATCCGGCTCAGAATGGCTTTGAGTAAATACGACGCAAAGAATCGGCCCGGACAAGACTGGCGCCCGAATCCAAAGTGCATGGTCGCAGGAGTAATTGTCACGTAGCTACCCGGATTTGTCGACTTGCGTGAAAGAGGCTGCAGCTTTTCACTGTCGATATCATCTGGATCTCCAATTTTCTTTGTCAGCGCGAGAGCGTTTCGATCGTTTGGGTCTCGGCACCATCGGAATCCGTCGAAGGCGTTGGGATCATCGATGAAGGTAGAATCTCTCGTCATCGGACCGGAGGGAAAGCAGATGTGAGTGCCTCGGGGAAGGACAATACCATCAGATAGGGTCAATGGATGCATAACAATACGATGCATGGACACTGAGCGGGCAGTTAATTGTCATTTGTACCTAGGCATGTAATTGATAGGGGCATAGGATGTTACTCACAATCGCCTGGTGGATTAAACCGCTGTGATTCTCGCATAAAGCTATCCAAGCGTCGCTGCGCATCGAACGATGCCTTTGTCGCCTTCTCCCATCCACTCTGTAGAGTTCTTCGTACCTCTTCGCGCAGAGGCGCTTGATACTCCGGTCTTGCAATCAGATCATAGAGAGTATGGGTCAGTGCTATGGAGCTTGTATGCGTAATTGCCAGACTCATAATGAGAAGCATATGGTGTGCTAGCAACTCAGGGTCAAAGTCTTGCTCATCTTCGGCCCCGTCCATCATCCATTGTAGGAAGTCGTCCGGCTTCTTGTAGGTCGGGTCATTGGCAGCTTCAGCTACTCGGCGCTCGTTGACCATCGGCGCAAATAGCTGCTTAACGTACCGTAGTTGTTGGTTTATCTGTCGTACCGATGGCAGAAATGGCGCGACGAAGGGTCGGAGGAAGTTCGGTAATGGGCGCAAAAGCAAAATTGTTATCCCCACATTGACTGAATAATTGCTTGCAGCTTGAATCCATTTTTCATTGCGCCGAAGGACGTGGCCGGCTCCGACACGCGACGTTGCTCGGACAATCAGACGTACGAAAACGTCATGAGGCTCTATGGCGACCCAGTCATCTATGCGATGTGAGCTTAGTTGATAATTCTCTGTATATTGGAAACGATTACTTACCCTCGCAATCTGGCATCGCTTCTTGAAACGCATCTTGTAACTCGTCGATTATCCAGGGTATGACTCGAGCTGGTGATGAGAAGGATATTTAGGGAATGAAGTTGGAACGGGATGTGAATTGTTCCAGAACAGTCGCGACCTACCAAGACTGGGATTCAGACACTTTCTGATCGTAGTGGCCGGCAAATAGCTGCTAATCACGATATTGGTATAGTCCCCCAATGCATTCTAAATCGACTACTCATCAGAGCTGCAATGTCAAAGACCATGTGCACGTTATAGTGGAGAGCAAAAAAACTCATACCTCATATTGCGCATGCAGCGAGCTCAGATCGGAGGCCACCATGTATCTCAGTTCATCTAGGTACTTGGTTGGCAAAACAACGACTTCGCCATCACCGGTGAGCATGCGGAATGGGCTTTCTTTGTACTGTGAATTGTCAATATAGCTCATACAAAACAACGAATGGCAATTCGAGGATGTCCAAACCAGTTCATAGCCTCGTTGTATCATCAGCCATGCCTTGGGATAATAGATGATCCTATTAAGGATATCGGGAAGGTATGAGTTGTATTTGACGAGGGGTATATGATCAAGCCCTGAATTCCACTTCCTGAAAAAAAGGAAGAACAGCAGCGCGGCCCCAAGAAAGGGCCCCGTCAATAAACCAGCCATGTAGAATTCGAACAAGATTTAGGATTCTAGTAAAATATGGAAGGGATTAAGGAGAATTTGATCGTGTGAGGGATAATGAATAAGGTGGTACAAGATAGCGTCGGATAGTATTAGGTAACACCCAGAATGTGCTGATACAAAGAACAGCGAGGCCTGCTTGGTTGCGTCAAAGCGAGAAGAAAACTGAAACCTTCCAAATGTTTGTTGAGCTGCCCGTTTGGGAGTAGAATACTACCCTAGGTACCTCGCATTGATCATCTTCCAACTCCAAGAATCTAGGGTGGCCTCAGAGGAGATTTGCTTCCAATTTTGTGCTGAAATGCATCTGCGATGTCTAGGGTAAAAATGGCCAAAAAACAAGTATGATGTGATCGAAGTGGCTTCCATGCTGCTACCCTTATTTCGGTTTTTCTTTTTAATTTTAGCGTCTATAATTTCCAGCCGTCGTATGCCCGTACTACTATTTCTTTTACAAGGACTACCATGCTTATTTCGTAGATTTGCACTCCAAGCGAAAATTAGCAATTCTACGCATTGTGACTAAATGTGTGTGGTAGACTTGAGATGAGAAACCCTTGAATCGTGACAAAAGGCATTGAGAGGACGACTTTGCTAAGCATCGAGAAGGTCTAGAATGCATCTTCTTTATCGCGTCGGAAAGTTTGAGGTTAGATATTGATTTCTCATCTATACACTTTTGATACCTAATATACAAACGCCTGCGCATATGCAAATAGACATTACATGGGGAATCATTCAAGGCCAATCCACTCGCCCTCGCCCTCGCCCTCTGAGTCGTCGGCATCAGCCATTTCATCATCACCTCCCTCGACATCATCGGCAGCAATAGGCAATAGGACACTGGTCGGTTTCTTGTCCGCAAGGATGGGCTTGGACAGGAGATAGTTGAGATCGTAAAGATTCTTCTCCGTCAGCCGTTTGAGATTTTCCCGGATGTCGTCAATGGCACGCTGGACAGCACGAAGCTCCGGAGCGAATGTTCCCGAGTTATCTTTGAAATACCGGCCATGGCAGCTGAACAGGGATTCAAACCACAACAAATTGAATTCGAGGTGAGGGGTCTCCTCGGCGGCGAGCGCAACGAAGCGGAGAAGGCGAGGCAGATAGACAGTCGGCACCGAACGAACCACATGGGGGATGTCCGATGGGGGGATCGCTTCGTAGACGGCACGAATGAACTTAGACTCGTTCAAGCGGAAGGCCATGATAAGGGCCTTAAGAAAAGTGTTATCATCGTCGACGGTGTTGGATTCGGCAGAAGCCTTGGCAGCGTCCAGTGTAGCGAGGATCGTCGACGGGGTAATCGTGATATCAAGGTCGATTGGATCGAAGACAAAGTCTGTGTCCAGACTATAGATCAGAAGACCTTCAGTTGACGCAGCACAGAATGCACGGCCTGTAGGAGCAAAATCCACACAAGTCACCCGCACCTCAGGGCGGGTGGTGCGGGCTCCCGCATCGCCACGCTTTGCGCCAGGCAGGGTACGGTCAATACGATCCTCCTTGTCAGAGGCCTCGCCAGTCTCGTCGATAAGGGCACGAGGTCCGGCCTCGGTCAGATTGCGACTGTTGAGGAACTCTTGTGTACCATCCAATGAAAGGTTCACCGAGACCGTGAACTTTTTGATCATAGATCCGGTGGTCACATCATACAAGCAAATGTACTTGCTGTTTCCGGCCGCGAGAATACAGCTGCCATCAGCACTGTAGGTGATGCGATTGAATGACTTGGTTCCGGCAGCGTTCGCGGCGGTTGTCCGATCGGACACTTTTCGGCCTCCGGAGACATCACGGCGCCCATCCACATTACCTTCTTGGATGGCATCGGCGACATTCCAGAACGAGAGCTGGCCATCGAGTGTGGACGCAGCGACCTGTTTGCCATCTGGTCGGAAAGCCACACTCAAAACATCCGAGAGGAGCTGGGAGGGCTCACTGGTTTGGGAGCGGCCAAAAATGCTCCAAATGCGGACAGTGCGATCCCAGCTGCCACTGACTAGGTGGTTACCATCGCCCGCAAAAGCCAGACTCGAAACAGGACCCTCGTGACCAGTAAGTTGGTCCAACAATTGGCCGGTCTGTACGGACCAAACGTGGATATCAAAAGAGTCCGGCGAGCCGGCGCAGACCACTTCACCGCTTGGGTCCACCGCGAGAGAAGAGAAGGACAGCCGCGAAGGGGCCGTGAATGTACGGAAGTTGCGGTACCGGATCAGATCCCATGCTCGCACTGACCCATCCAGAGAAGCGGTAAAAAGAACGCTTCCCTTCTTTGCGAATTCACATGCGGTGACTCCACTGGTGTGTTCCGTAAAGGTCACAATACAGAACCCCGACTTGACATCCCAAACCTTAACCTTGCCATCATCGGCGGTCGTAACGATCTTCTGCCCGTCCGGTGAATAAACCAGGGAGTTCAAGGAATCAAGATGGCCCTGCTGCTTCAAAATGTATGACTCCGATTGCCACTCCCATACCAGAAGCTGGCCGTGCTTAGACGAGCCAAACGCAAGCCATTCGCCGGATTTGTTGACCGTCACCACATCGATATTGCTCTGGGAGACACTGCAACCTCAATTAGCACCTGTACTATTGGGGACTTGAGGGCCCAATACGAACCTGAGAAGATGGATCATGTTGAACTCGGGCAAATCGTAAAGTCCAAAGAGGCCGTTCGAGAAGCCCACCACGAGCAGGTTAGACTGCGCATGGAACGCCGCACAGTTGACCTTGGCGTCGTTCTGCATGAACAAGTCCTTCTTGACAATCCTCCACCGAGCGTCTGCGATATCCTCGTCCGTCTCGGGATCCTTTTTTGTCACGTACTCCCAACGGAATAGCGCACCATCTTGACTGACGGTGTAGATCTATCAACGCCGTTAGATCTCACAGTTGATTAAATGCAATGTTCTTTTCTTTTCCATACCGATTCTTGCTCTGCATTGAAATACGCGGCAACCACTCCTTGACGATGTCCCGCCAAGGTGGTTGGCTCAAATCCTTCCTCCGCGTCCAAACTCCACACTCGCGCTGTAAGATCACGGGATGCCGAGAGCAGGAACCGAGAATCACTGGACCATTCAATGCTCTGAACGGTGTCGAAGTGTGCAGCCGAGTCACGGTGCAGAACGAAGGGAGCGAACTCGATTTCACCATTCGTCTCAGTGCCGGGAGTGGAGGGAGTCTGCCAAATTTGCAACCGTCTCCCGACACCTACTGCGAAGTGTCGACCGGAAGGGGAAAACTTAAGAGCAGACACGCGGGACTTGAAGGAGAAGTGGTGAATAGCGATGCGCCGGTGGAAATTGGTCAGGATTGCACGGCCTGTTTCATCCACGGTCAACAGCAGATTGCCTCGCGGGGATAGATCTAGACGGTCGATGTTCGTGCGATGAGCGAAGGGAAGGGTATATGACGTGTTGCTGTGACAAGAAATCAGCAATTTTGCAAAGTAGATTTTGAAAACCATTGGGGACATACTGCACGAGATCAAAGACTGTGACTCGATTGCCTACCGGCGAAAGCAAGCAGGTGCCATCGGGAGTAAAGAGCAGGTTGCCCTGACGGTAGACCGTCCCCAACAGATTGGAGAACTACAGATGGTGTCAGTTCTGATTAATAGAAGGCAGCTAGCAGCTCACGTACCTTGAAGTCCGTCTTCATTTTCCCTTTGCGACAAGCTTGCGCTCCGTCAAAAATTCCTGAAGCGCAAGTGATAAGAACGGGCGGATCAGCAATAGTCCGATCCCGCACCCAGAATAGTATAGCGTGAGCGCTAGTCCAAGATGGGCAAGGCCAGCTATACTCCAGAAAACGAAAGGAGATTCAGGGGGAAGCAGCAATCGAGCAGCTCTTCCCCTATTCCCCGAGAGACTCGACCATCTTCCCACTTTCGCCCGGTCAATTTCTGAGGGGTCGCTCGCTTCTCTTCTTGCTTCTGCAATTCTCCCGCAACCCCCCATTTTCACAATGTCGACGACCGAGACCGCCACGCCTATTGGCATTGCCAATGTAAGTCTCCATCCTGGATCTGCGTACTCTGCGTTGATTGCGTTCACTGCTAACCGTGACGTTCTGCCTCTAGCTCCCCAACCAGCGGTGTGTACCTTCCCCAGATAACAATGTTCGATTTTTGGCAGAGATGAAGGGAATCTAACGAGAATCCGTCTAGACACAAGATTGTTGCGAAGCGGGGTGCGGCATTCACGATTATGGTGTGTTTAAGCTTGGAATGTCCCATGCCGGGTTGTTCAGTGCTAATGACGCCGTCTACAGGTTGCTGGAGAGTCGGGATTGGGAAAGACAACCTTCATCAATACTCTGTTCTCGACCACCATTAAGAACTACGCCGACCACAAGCGCCGCCACCAGAAGCAGGTCGACCGCACCGTTGAGATCGAGATTACCAAGGCCGAGCTTGAGGAGAAGTTTTTCAAGGGTGAGAGGCCACAACAACTTCCTGGAGAGGCGTGAATTGGAGAGATTCCGCTTATCGGGTCTCATATGATATGCTGACACTGCCTTCTTTTTTTCAGTTCGCCTGACCGTTATTGATACCCCCGGTTTCGGCGACTATGTCAACAACCGCGACTCCTGGCAGCCCATCATCGAGTTCCTGGATGACCAGCACGAGTCCTACATGCTCCAGGAGCAGCAGCCCCGCCGTACCGAGAAGATTGACATGCGTGTGCACGCCTGCTTGTACTTCATCAGACCCACCGGACACACCCTGAAGCCTCTCGACATTGAGGTCATGAAGCGCCTGAGCTCCCGCGTTAATCTGATTCCCGTTGTCGCCAAGGCCGATACCCTCAGCCACGCCGACCTGAACCGCTACAAGGACAGAGTGAGTTGAAAGCACACATATGGAGGATACGTGCAGTGAACTGTTCTGACTAACGGTTGACTAGATCCGTCGCGTCATCGAGGCCCAGGGCATCAAGATTTACACCCCACCCATCGAGGAGGATGATGAACACGCCGCTACTCACGCTCGCAGCTTGATGGCTGCTATGCCTTTCGCCGTTATCGGTTCTGAGAAGGATGTCAAGGCCAACGATGGCCGTGTCGTCAAGGGTCGCCAGTACGCCTGGGGTGTCGCTGAGGTGGAGAACGAGGACCACTGCGACTTCAAGAAGCTCCGATCGATCCTGATCCGTACTCACATGCTCGATCTCATCCACACTACCGAAGAGTCACACTACGAGGCCTACCGCGCCCAGCAGATGGAAACCCGCAAGTTCGGCGAGGCCCGGCCACGCAAGCTGGACAACCCCAAGTTCAAGGAGGAGGAAGAGAACCTGCGCAAGCGCTTCACCGAGCAGGTCAAGGTCGAGGAGCAGCGTTTCCGCCAATGGGAGCAGAAGCTCATTTCCGAGCGCGACAGACTCAACAAGGATCTGGAGGCTACTCACGCTGCGTATGTTCCTGAAAATTCCTCACGAACTCGCGCTCAGTTGACTGATACTAACCGCTTCTCCGCAGGATCAAATCGCTCGAACAGGAGATCGAGGGTCTGCAGGGCTCCAGCACCCGCAGCCATGGTCGTCGTTAAGTTGTTGGGCGGGGAAGTACCCCGGGTCGTTCAAAAAGGGAGTATTCAACTGCGCATGCTTCCTCGTCGTTTTCTTCTTGAGTACCCTATGCCTTGCCATTCACGCGCTTGGGAGGGCGCACCTTCGCCCGGAGGGGCTGGTTCGTTTTGTTCTGTTATATCCATTTACCGCTGGTAGCTAGCGATGGTGTCTACATCCTTGATAATAACCCTCCTGTATTCTGTAGCGCGGAAAATACAGAGTTAATTCTTGCTTCTTTGAAGTACGCGTAGTTCCAGGCCATACTTGTATAGCTGGGATCGATCTATGAAGCTCGAAGCTCGGAGCTCTTCGTTGCTTACTACGAGTAGTTAGTGGGTTCGGGTGTAGTTCGGCCGAGGCCCGCGCGTATCATCCGCATTCCACAAGCTTCAAACCGCTAGACGCCAACCTCACATTTCTTCCGGTGCAGGCACCGCTTACCGGCCATGGCCCCAAAACAATTCCCTACCCGACACATTCACACTCTCAAGACTCACAACGGTATGGCAGCGATCCCTTACTCGGCCACCGACCAAATACTTACATTCGTGGCGCGCCAGCCCCGGTCAATGCGGTCACTTTCTCCAGCTACCCCGGCACCTACATCCTCACCGGCTCCTCAGATCGCGCAGTTCATCTCTCGCGGGCGGTCCCCAATAATGCAGAAAACTCTACTTCGGCAGTAGAGACCACCACTCCTATCCAGCGGTACGAAGCGCATGGCTATTCCGTCCTCGATGTGGCAGTTGCCTCCGACAATGCGCGCTTCGCCAGTGTAGGCGGTGATCGTCAGGTTTTCCTATGGGACGTTGAGCAAGGCAGTACGGCTCGACGCTGGACAGGGCATAATAATCGGGTTGAGACGGTTCAATTCGCTGGCGATGGGGACTCTGTTGTTGTCACAGGTATAAACTCTTATGTCGTTATACCTACACGGATTGCTTGAGCTAAAACACTTCTTCTCTATCACTTCAGGTAGTGCCGATACCACAATCAACCTCTGGGACACCCGTTCGAAGGGGACCAAGCCTATCCAAACCCTCACTGAAGCTAGTGATACCGTCTCATCACTCCACGTCCATATGCCTTCCTATTCCATTGCGAGTGGTAGCTACGATGGTCATGTGCGCGTGTATGATCTCCGCATGGGCCAAACGACCGTCGATGTTATGGCGCATCCCGTGACGAGCGTCAGATGTTCTGCGGACGGCAACGCGCTCCTCGTATCTACACTGGATAGCTACATTCGAATGCTAGACCGGAGGGACGGCAAGCTTCTTGCAGCCTTCGGGGGTTCAGATCGAAAGGAAGAGCAAGCGCCGGCTGGTCTCCTCACTGGCCCTCGCCATAAATATAAGAATGCAGAGTTGCGAGTTCGCTCTGTCTTTGCCCAAGGCGACGGGGTCGTGCTTAGTGGCAGTGAGGCTCACAAAGATGATGGGTCCGGCCTTGGCGCTGCTGTGTTCGCCTGGGATATCTTGACCGGCGAGAATGTTGCAACAGTGCCGATGGGAGGTCGGGTTAAGGTGGTGAGTTGTGTGGCATGGAATGAGGCGGGTTTCTGGGCCGGTGGATGTCCCGACGGTATGTCCTCTGATCTTCTTTTACCTTCGGGTTAAGGTACTGCTAGTCGTTATCAACAATGCTGATGTGATGCAGGTACCGTTCGAGTCTTCGGATGAGCCAGCAAGTGATCGTTTTAGCCGAAAATTGCCGTTTACGGACATGCCCATTTGAGCCAGAGTGAAAAACCAAAAGGAAGTCTCGCGGAAGTGATTCGGCGTGCCAACTGCTTCCTAAGGGCTGCTTTCAACACCAGGGGTTTATTCACAACCTCCGCTGCTGTCGCTACCAGCATGGCTGCCCTGGTCACCGTTTCTCGGCCCAATAAGCCTTGTGTGTCTGGCTACCGACTGCCTCGATCGCATGCCTCTGAGTATATTGTTCAAGTTTTCGCAAGCCTCGGTCGTTCAACCCATTGGAGCCTCGTTCCCAAATTGCCTTTTGAAGGAGATGCCGACAAGCCAGAGAGGGTACAACTCGTGTCGCGGACGATACCTTGTATTATACCTCAGCGGATCTGTTAGGTATTCTGGCAAAGAAGGACCGTACCCAAAATCCCATCAATGCCACTGTTTTGGATGGCAATATGAGGATCTATATTGCCTTCCTGGCCATCTGCACAAAGCAGCTTAAAATGGCCACGGTGGGTTTTTTACATTGTAATTCTAGGAATCTACGTTATATGGATACTAAATCTGTTTAGGATTCGATCAGGCCTTTCATTTTTCATTTATTCTCATCTCATATTCATTCCGTCTGCCCCGTCGTCACTTAAGCCTACCCAGATGACCATCGAATATCAACTAGAAAACGCAGGAACAAATATTATAAAGTAAATACAAGCGCCCTAAGACTACCACTTCAGGCATCAGCACAATCAATAAATAACACCGAAGCATTTGAACATAGAAAAAAAAATCTCGTTTATTCATACACAGGCGCTTGTAAATCTGATGTCCAGGCATAAAAAACCCACTTTTCAACCCATAGAACTCCGTCTCAAACAATTCAGTTGTCCCATCCAGCTCACCCAAGATGTAGTAGCCAGTCAAATATACTGCTAGTATCATCCTGCCGGTCAACTTCCGACTGCTCCTAGCTAGGTTCGGTATGTTTCTCGGCATATTTTTCAGCGTCTTCCTCGGGACCTTCCTCAGAGCTCTGCATCTTCTCTGCCTCTAACGCATGAATCGCCCTACGCAGCTCATCCTCTTCGACAATAATCGTGCCAGCACGCGCCGTACTCAAGAAACTAATCTCGACTGCGTCTCCCCCGACATCAACATCTGGCTGTAGATGATGTGTCGTAGCCCACGGAGCGAGAGAGTGACACCCCTTAGAGGTCTTCTTTTCTGAATCAGAGTTACTCCCCAGCGCAAGGCGCGTTCCGAATGAATCAAATAATGCGGGAACTGCTCCCATGACACTGCTGCTATTGCTCGTGCCGGAACTCAGGTCGACGCTCTTACTGGTGCCCTTGATCGAGGCCATGCTGGAGAGCGGAACCTCCGCCGCGTCGGCGAGTCGACCTGCCACGCCGCAGACAATACCGGATGCTTCGAGGGGAAGATCACGGAGGTCCAGCATGATCGGTACGAGGTAGTTCTCTTTCGAGCCGAGGAGAAGACCGGAGCCGTCTTCATAGTCTTTGTGTGGACCTGAGGGTTCGGCGAAGCGGGGGAGAAGTCGTTTCTCAAGCAGAAGGGAGGCGGCAGGGTCCAGGGACGCCTGGGTCAAGGAGAGGAAACGCGGGTTATCAACGAGGAGAACTATTGCAAGGGCATCGCGGATGATGGACATGGAGCTCTCTTCACTGCCATATCCGAATTGGTGATGGGCCGCGCACTGGACGAGACGGAGACTCTCGTCTACATACGGGGTAATTTGGCGCTTGCGGAGGTTTTCGAAGGTGTGGGCTTGAAGCTCTGCTACCGATAATGGGGGTGGAGATGGGGGGGGGTGCGGCGTCGCTTAGGGTCCGTTCCGGACGTGGAGAGGTTGGGCTGACGGGGTTGATGAAGGATGCTGTCGCATTTTCAAACTGGAAGCCTCTGCTTTCGAGGGCAGACACCACGCTGGTCTTGCTGTGGAGCGGAACGATGATGTAGTCTGAGAAATAGGTTGAGATGAAGAAAATGGAGCTGGGATATGCGTCAGTACATTATTACATTGAAGATTTTATTAGAGGTTCATTGGAGCTTACATTCCCGCCATTGCGAGTGGGCTGGTTAATTCCAGAACTCGTTTTCCAGCCTCGAGGCCTTCGCCGATGACCTGCATGGCAATGTAGTCATTGCTGCTGACATCGAGCTGAGAGTCCAGCGACTTTTTCAGTGCACCCAACTTTTGTCTGAAAGGCACAAAGTACTTCTCGACCAAACGTCGGGGGCATATCACAGAAACCTCCACTGGCGTTATTGAGACATTGAGGAACGCAGGCGGTTTGTACCCAGAGCCATTTTCTGAAGTTGCATCGACATCAAAATCAACATCAGCGTTTCCTTTAGATCCACTATCATCTTCCTTGGTCTGTCCTGGCAGCGGCGTGATCTCATCAAAGATCAATCTCAGCACAGACTGGAAGAAGTAAGGATATAGATCCAGCGGAATGTGCACCAATGCCAGGCGTTCCTCCTAGGAGTGGATTAGCTGATGGTCTGGATACACCGGCCTGGAGGGTTTACTTACCAGAAAGTGCACCTGGGCATCGATCAGAGCTAAGGATTGATCCATCTCGGCGTTGGACCGTCAACGCGTCGGGGTACTATGGTCGAGGATTGAGGATTCACGAAGCACGAAGCACGAAGCACGAAAACGTGCAGTGCAATTCGGCCTCAGGGACGGAGTGATAGAGCAGATCGAAGCAGACGGGAAGTCACAGGTTTTCTTTGAGGCTGGCCAGCGTAATGTGCATGATGTGAATCGATTACGCCATTGACGTGATGGTTCGCGGGGGCTGCGACAGGACCGACGCCATCCACGGAGGCGAGCACGAGGAAAAGTACGAGGAATTTCAGTGATCGAGTCACCGATGAGTCAAGACAGCAGCTGGGAGATCCGATTTGGGATGCCGGAAGCACGTTGAAGTTGGCGCGGAGTGCAAAGTGCGGGAAGAAGAAAGGAAAGCACAAAGGTGAGGGCCGCCAAAGAAAAAAAAAAACTCAGCGAGACTTTCCACTCCGCCCATCTTCGATATCCCAGCTGCGTTGCCAGCCCTGTCGATGTTCGTCTTTATCGTCTTCCCCCTCGTTACCAAATCACTTCATGCAACGTTCCCAGCTTTATCTCGTGCATTCCCCACAGCTTATCGGCCCCCGCGCTAGGCGCCGCTCGCTCAGGCTCCCAGGCTCCCAGGCTCGCACGGCCAGTGGCGCCGTACCTGAAGCCCGCGAACACTTTGGGGAACCCCTGGACATGTCATCCGACCTGCACTGGCCCTGATGCGCCTCTATACAATGGATTCGGCCTACGGCTCGTCAATAACGCGTGGCTAATTTATCAATCCGACGGCCCCGCGCAGTCCCATTGATCGACCGGATATGCACCCGGCTTGACTCGGCCTGAGAAAGACATCATCGGGTCGCCGGTCTCTCCTGACGCTTGGAGCTGCCGGACTGTACCTCCAGCGGCTGTGCAAGAGCCAACATCGCCACCACCTCCAAGCCACTCGCCCAGAGGCCGCTTGTCCTCTGACGTGGCCAAGTGGGACGAACAGAAGGTTTCCCAGGTTTGACCCCGCTGATACGATGACCCGAAAGGTCCCAAAAGTCCCCGAAATGGGGCGCACGAGGTGCAGTCGAGGCGATGACCTCAGCTGACGGAAATATAATCGCTGCCCGTGGGTGCTGGCCCGGCACGACAATACCATGCTTCGCGATTGAGGACGTTAATTGAACAATGAGATGCTGTTCACATCTTTCACATCTTCTTACCAGAGATGTTCATGTAGAGACACATTGACTACCTCGAAAGCATCGGTTCTACGTGAAGAGCGGGATACCTTGTCCCCGAGGCGATGTAGATCTTGGATACCACAGCAGCGGCCTGCAATTGCACCTGAAGAATATATCGGAGCAATTGGACTAGTACAGCTTAGAAATACTGCATCGCAAGGTATCAAAGCTCGGTGATTTTCTTGCAAGAACGAGCAGAGCTAGTATAGACACGGTTAAATGAACACGTTATATACAGAATCTCATTTATCAGAGCAAATCAGGACGAATTGGGCACTGTTTTCTCGTTTCTGGTTGATCTACATCCGGTATTCAGCCCCGGAACCCGTCACATGACCACGTAAGGTCTGTTATCGATTTCCCGATCAGGTGCCCATATTATCAAATGCCGTCACTCCACATCACAACAGCATTGATGACCTGGAACAGACCATTGATCGATCATGCAATCTCATCTTAATCGAAAGCTTGCCAACCCTCGCTCATCCACATCTTTGTTTATGCCCGCTGGGGCTGTCGGCCCGGTATGCAGCCCCTTGCGTGCGCTCTCCGAGCTGTGGCCGAGGATGGCCATTCTGCAGCATGCCGACCCTGGCAATGTCCACCGGCGGAATGCCTGGGCAGGGCTCACAGGTAACCCTGTAGGGCCCGGTTTGGGTCTGCGCTGCCTTTTCGGGCTTTGATTGTCTGGCCCTGGAAGGGGAGCGTCCGGAGACTGGCATTGCGCAGGATCCGGCATTGGATTCAAGGTCCCAAAACAATGCCCCTAGTGCCGATCGACATTGCACTCATTGTTAAAGGAAGGAACTCCCATTGGGACGCGACTTGGATCTCATCCGACAACATAATCGCAGCCGACACTCGCTTGCTCTTTCCGTCGACATTCGTTTGGTCTAATTTTCTAATTTTTATTTGCCATCGACCCGATTGAGAGGCCTACCGGCTTCTGCTTCGGAGGATTTAGTTATCTTTCCGCATTAAAGTCGATTGTCATTCGTTATATGAGCCGTCTCAATGGGCAAGTTTAATCTGCTGGCTCTGGCCGGCCTGGCTGCCAACCTGGCAGTAGCCAAGGAAGTCTATCTTGACTGGAACGTCACTTGGGTCAATGCCTCCCCCGATGGATTTGAGCGACCCGTGATCGGAATCAATGGTCAATGGCCATGCCCGCAAGTTGATGTGGAAGTGGGTGACCGCGTGATTGTCGACGTTTACAACGGACTGGGCAACCAGTCTACCGGCATCCACTGGCATGGCTTCCACCAGTATGGTACTGGCATCATGGACGGCAGCAGCTCCGTCACTCAATGCCCGATCCCCCTGGTTCCCACATGCAATACCACTTCGACGTGAGTAGATTGTTCCGTTTCGTTCAGAGGGACGATGAATTCTAACGAGTTTGCATAGGCCAACCAAACTGGAACCTACTGGTACCACTCGCACAACATGGGTCAGTACCCAGATGGCTTCCGCGGTTCTTTCATTGTCCATGACCCCAACCCACCATTCCATTACGACGAGGAGTTCACTCTCACGCTGAGCGACTGGTATCACGAGCAGATGCCCAACCTCCTCAACCAGTATGAGTCCTTGGAAAACCAGAAGAACAACCGTGGACTTGAGCCTCTCCCAGACTCGGCCTTGATCAACGACTCGACCAACACCAAGATCAAGGTCCAGCCTGGAAAGACCTACCTGGTTCACATCATCTGTCTCGGTAACTGGCCAGGCCACGCCTGGGTGTTCGATGGCCACGAGATGACCGTAGTTGAAATTGACGGCGTCTATGTTGACCCATATCCTGCCGGGGACAAGATGCTGCGTATTGCTCCTGGTCAGCGTATGGGTGTCCTCATTCATACCAAGAATGATGCCAGTCAGAACTTTGCCATCTGGGACACCATGGATGTCAACATGATGTTCTTCTACCAGGACCGTCCCATTCCCGATGGCTACAACCCCAATGCTACCGCCTGGTTGGTCTACGACGATGCTAAGCCCCTGCCTCCTCCGCCGAGTTTCAGCGAGCTGGACTTTGTTGATGACCTTTCATTCGTTCCGGTCGACAAGGAGCCGCTACTTCAGCCTATGCACCACCAGATCATTCTGGACACGTATGATACCGAGATCAACGGTGTGAAGCGCTTCACCATCAACAACAAGACCTACATCCCTCAGGATGTTCCCACTCTGTACACTGCCAACACAATTGGAGCCAATTTCTCTTCCAACCCTGAGGTCTATGGGCAGGTTAACCCTATCATTGTCAAGTATGGCGAGATCGTTGAGATTGTCATTAACAACCACCACAACAACCTGCACCCGTGGCACTTGCACGGCCATCAATTCCAGGTTGTCCAGCGTACTACTGTTGACGGTGGCTATTTCACTGGTGCTTACTGGCAAAACATCTCGCACACCCCTGTCCGCCGCGATACCATCATGGTGCAGAACCACGGCCATGCTGTCATTCGCTTCCGTGCTGACAACCCTGGTGTTTGGCTTCTGCACTGCCACGTTGAATGGCACGTCGAGGCTGGCCTGATGGCTACTATCATCGAGGCTCCGGAGACTTTCCCTCAGTCCCAGAAGGCTCCCCTCAAGAGTCACTACGAGGCTTGCGCTGCCTATCCGGACCCTAGCAATGGTAACGCTGCTGGAAAGCATGGTCTTGACTTGAAGGGCGCCCACACTGTGGTCCCCGTCGGTAGCAACGGTGCTATGTACCCGCCCAATGCTAAGCCTGTTGCTCCTCTGCCTGTGACCACCGCTGCTGCTCCGCCGCCGCCAGAGACTACATCGGCCGCTCCCCCGCCTCCGGCTCAGCCAACGCACACCCAGTCGCCGCCACCAGAGCAGCCCCCGGCACCTAAGCCTACCCACCCTCATGGCCCGCCTCCATTCCAGCCTCCAGCTCCCAAGCCTACCGCTGAGCAGCCTGCCCCTGCCCCTCACGCTCCTCCTCATGCTCCGGCTCCGGCTCCTGCTCAACCTGCTCCGGAGGTCGTACCCCAGTATGAGCCCATTCCCTTTACTGAGTACTACCCTGAGTCGTACCCAGAGAACGAGCCCATCTACGCCCAAGAGCAGGATGGCCAGAATCACGACCACGGCCACGGCCAGGTCGGTGATGGCAAGGACGGTGTTGCTCCCACCTATGGCGACTCTCAGGATACAAAGGGCCCATGGCCCCAGCCCCACACTGACAAGTCGCATGGACAAGTCGGCGATGATCACGAGGACCAACCTCTCGTCGCTCATACCGAGGACACAAAGGGCCCTTGGCCAAACCCCCATACCAACAACGGCTACGTTAAGGAGGGTGGTCATACTTACAAGACTCCCGAAGACACTTACCCTAACCTGCCGAAGGACTACCAGTACTGGGGCCAATATGAACGCAAGCAGTAGATCACTGCCTCCCAATGTTCAAAGGAGCTTGTATATAAGCCTCTTTTCCGCCTAATGTCTATTTGATTGAGGGTATTCCGAATGCTAATGCAAGAAATGGAATAATTTGGCGCTGATTCGATTCTCATCATACTCTATCAAAATACCAAGCATAAATTCAATTTGTTTTGCATCGAACAAGCTTCAGATGTATTTTCCCAATGTAACGCCATTCCGTAATGCCACATCATCTGCAAGGGACTCCCGAGTCGTGCCGCGACAACCGGCTTTCCGCATCCGGTAATGTCATCCAGGAATGCATTTCTCGATCGCGATCCAACACCAAACCCACCAAAAAATTAGTACAAAAGAAGGGGCTACTAGCATGATTGAAAATGAATTTGAATGTATTCTATCTTTTCTGTGTCATTATGTCGAATTTCTATCGCCAATGCTTCACGTACTGCGCGCCAGCACGAAGCCCTAGATCGGCCGACTGCTAAGTAGTACCTTCGCGATGTTTGACACATCCGCATTCGGAACCTCGCCAGTCAGCTCTTTGGCCCATTCAATATGCGGAAAATCTTGGTGAGCTTTGGCCAGTCAGACAGTTGATTTATGCGTAATGAGCTAAACCCTCATTCTTACCTGAACCCTGGCAGACAGATTAGTAGTCTTCCACCACTGTTTGCATCCCAACTATCACCCTCCCGATCCGGAAAGCCCTGTTCTCAGCCTACTTGTAGTCATAGATATTATTCAAATGCCGTATGGTAGCACGTAGCAAGTCTTGTACCACCTACTACTCGAGGCTCCATTTCTCCCAGATACGCTGACGATAGTACAAATTCAGAATCTCCTCAATTCAATCCTCTCATCATTTCATTATGCCTCAGTGGATTCTTGGAGATCGGTTCGAAACCACTTATCCCCACAAAGGCTCGATCAAAGCTTTGTGGGAGACCAAGTGGAAGTTCTGCGTATGCCTTGACAGTCCCCGATGGCCAAACAAGATACTAATCTCAATGATCGACAGGCGTCGAAATCTATCTATCCATTCCACGACGGCGCATTCGAGGACTTCGAGCCCATCTTCGAGAAGCTCATTGCCGTATGTCTCATTGCAGATCCTTGAAGCTACAGAAACAAAAAGAAAAGGAACAACTGAGCTAACGCAGTCAGGAAAACATCAACGATGCATTTTCCGACGCCTACACAAACGCCTTCCTCCCCATCGCCTCCAGCCTCGAGTCCCAAGCCGCGGAAGCCTTGAACTACGGCCACCCCGACAAAGCAGCCGAACTCTACCGCCGTGCCTCGGTCGTCCTTCGCATCTCGCGTTTCCCCTACGTGAGCCCCAACAGTCGCCCCGAAAACTCCATCAAGCGGGTCGCCTTCGACCGACAGAAAGACGTCTACCTGAAAGCCGCCTCGCTGTGGAACCCGATCATCAAAGAGGAAATCATCCCGCACAAGCACGCCGCTGGTAAAGATGGTGCCCAGATCCCGATCTACATCCGTCTTCCCGACGAAGCGAGTCACGGCCCTGTCCCCGTCGTCCTGATCATGACGGGACTGGACGGCTACAGACCGGACAACAGCCAGCGCACGCACGAGATTATCAACCGTGGCTGGGCTACTGTCATCGTAGAGATCCCCGGTACGGCGGACTCACCTGCTGACCCTGCGGATCCTGAGTCGCCGGATCGTTTGTGGTCCAGTGTTCTGGACTACATGGCGCAACGGCCCGAGTTTGATATGACCCGTGTGGCGGTTTGGGGTCTGAGTGCTGGTGGTTTCTATGCTATTCGGGCTGCTTGCACGCACCGTGATCGTCTTGTTGGATCCATGGCGCATGGTCCTGGCAGTCACCACTTCTTGAACCCGGATTGGTTGCGCAAGGTCAATGACCATGAGTATCCGTTTACGTGAGTATTGCAAGATATTATCCCATATTTTGTATTGATACTGACAGATTGATAGCATCACTGATAGCTGGGCTGAGAAGTACGGCTACGACAGTACGGAGGAGTTCATTCAGAACGCGCAGAAGAAGTTCTCGCTCGTTGAGACTGGCGTTGTTGATCAGCCCAACTGCCGATTGCTTTTGCTGAATGTATGTTTTCCCTCAGAAGATGATGTGTTGGGGTGATTTACTGACATTCTACAGGGCGTTGATGACGGTGTTGTCCCCATTGAGGACTGCCTCGTTCTGTTTAACCACGGTGGTCCCAAGGAAGGCCGATTCTTCGAGGGAATGGTGCATATGGGATACCCCAACAGCCTACCAGTCTCGTACAAGTGGTTGGAGGAAGTTTTGTCTCCCAACAAGACCGAGGTGAAGAACTAGTTTTGTTCAGATTGCTTGAATTTTTGTCATTGTGTTATCTGTTGAGTCAACAAACCCAAATTGAATTGAAGTACGCAATTTCTTAACACGCGACGTGTCATTGAAGGAAGGGAATCTACAGCAGTGAAGTGAACAATTGGTTATGGGAGTATCGCTTTGGAAGTTGGCACAAGGCCATTGCTTGAAAGAAATGGCATGTAATAGCAGATTGCTAATTTGATCCATCCCATCAAATCGTGTCCATTTGTAGTTTTGGATCGCACTTAAAACGCCCGCAATGCATGAAAGACCTATCCGGCAAGCATACCCGACACAGAAAAAAAGAGATATGGCACAATATTACAGCATTTAAGCATCGTCATCAACCCGCGCGCGCTTCGAGCCCCGATCGTCTGAATCGGCCTCTTGCATACCGTAGCGCTTCTGACCAGCCGTGACGTCGGCAATCATACTGTCGATGCCAAACGGATCGGTAGAGTCTTTCTCGAATTGCACAGGGCCCTGGCGCTCCTCGGCATCAGCCGCACCGCGGAAGCCCTCCTTGGCGCGACCCAGGACCTCGAAGCGGTTGGTCTTCTGGATCTTGCTCATCTCGCCTTCACCTGCGTCCTCATCATCGGCGTCGGCCTGTGCCCGAGGGCGGTAGATGCTGTTGATGGCGTCCTGCGCAGCAAACAGCGGCTTGTCGTAAGGGTTGTCTTCGTTGAATCCTGCATTCATACCGCTGCTCTGGTTGAACAAACGCGAATCCCACATAGATTCAGAGCTTTGAGTCGGCTTTGCTAATCCAAGAGCCACCTTCTCAGAGATATCGCGATTCTGCTCGCGAGCCATAGCCTGGATACGGCGCTCAGTGCCCATCCGAGACTGGCGGAGCTGTCGCTCATTCTCTTGGCGGCGCTCACGGCGCTGCTGCTCGCGGGCACGAGCAGCTTGCTCTTCCTCGTCGGGGGTGGCAGATCGTGAAGAATACGGTGATGCAGTTCGGCTGGCGCTGCGGGAGCGAGAACGGGAGCGGGACCGCGCATCTGACGTCCGGCGCTGGCTGGGGCCGGCACGCTCCAGGCGTGCCTTTTGAGCCAGCTGTCTGAGATGCTCTTCCTTCTCTTCCTTCTCCTTCTCGGCAAGCTTCTGCTGCATTGAGGCGCGCAGCTGCACCTCCTCACGAGCGTGACGATCTGCTGTGAACAATGCCTCGGCAAATTGAGCGAACTTGTCGTTGATAGTGACATCCTGTAATCCACGGCCATCGGCTGCCAGGCGCTTGTCCAAGGGAACGGTATAACCCTTCGGGTTCTTCCAGTTCGATACCGGTGGGGGAATCTTCCATGCTTCTTGGTCTTCGGCTGTGAGCTTTCTCGGCGGCGAGTGCATAACCGGGGGTGGAGGGGATGGCGGGCCACGGGGGATCTTCTTGTGCTTGAACTTGGGTGGCTCCATGGGATCCTGCTGTCGGTCCACGATCTTCATAATTCGGTCGTTCTTCTTGTCGTTATTGCCCATTTGGTTGGCAGGAGTGTATCGCACGAAGGTGGGCTCGTTTCGGCGTCCGCCCTTGACGTTCTTCGGCTTCTGGGCCGCAACAGCTCCTTCCACCAAACCAGCCAGTGCATTTTTTGTCTTTTCCATCTGAGCCGCAACTTCCTCCTCCGAAGGTCGGTCCAGTGAGACTTCTCCCATATCCACTCGCTGCCGGAGCGGGATCAGATCTTTGAATGAGGCATGGACAATATGGTTGTCGCCGTGTCCACGGCGCGCGATCGCATCGAACTTAATCTTGCCTTCCGCGTCGACCTGGGTCGCAAGTGCATTCGATTTTGACGAGGTTCCTTTCCGGCCCATATCAAGAGGGTACTGTGCGACTAAGATCTCGGGGAACGCGCCGCCATCGCCAAAATCTTCGGGGGCTCGGGGTCGCCATCCTGCGCGGTTTCCGTAAGGCGGGGGTCCGGTTTTCTGTATTTGCAGAAAACACTTGATGAGCTTCTGGTTCATATTAGACCAAAGAGACAGACTCACCTGAAGAACGATCTGTGTTTCGTCGAGCTGGTTGTCACCCACCACACGCGCACCACGCTGTTGCGCATGCTGGGGCACCTCCTCTTCCTCACCACTGTACTGGGGCTTTGGAAGGGACTTGAAAAGTCCCGAGGCGAGAGAAGCCATTGTAAGACTTGTAACGCGGGACTGAGCTATCAAGTCGGGGTGGTTGGGCGGAGGGGAGAAACTCGAGTGATGCGCTTGGCTTTGCCCGAACGACGCAAGTGGCGGGTTTCGGCTGCCGTACGCCAAGCCTTTCTATATCGCCTTCTGCCGCGGCTCTGCAAGTCCGCTCACAAATTTAATTCTTTGCAGACTACGATTGTTCAAATTGTTTAAATGGAAAGAATTATAAGAAGGTAGACTTATAACTCGATAATAAAATCGTGTTCTAAATTGAGGTTGCTGGTTTGCAGAGGCAGTTAATGCCCTTCAGACATGGCATCATATGGGAGATCATGTGGCAAATGTTTGCCATTACCAAAATATCCCAGCAATAAGTACGAAAATTATGACTCCTGGAAGAGCACTTGGTCATCTGTTTGATATTGTTACAGTCACTTCCATAGCTTACCCAAAAATGTACCGCAAAGTATCAATTGGTGCGAGTGGAAATCGGACTTGGGCTGATTGAACTTGAATAGGAAGTGCCTTACTACAAGAGTTGGAGCTACATGGTGGAGGAGAAATGGAGAAGGTGCTTGTTGTCAAAGTTGTGAGTTCCTGATGATAATACTCTACGGGCAGAGTAATGTCCCATATCAGAGGATTCGAAGTGTCCGTATTCCTGCGCTACACCAAAGGTGCATTGCTATGTTCAACCGAAAGGGTGATTATCCGTGCTAGATGATGAGCAGCAGAGTATCCCCCATATGGTCCGTACATACAACACTCCCTCGGGGTTTTAAAGTAAAACAAGTCCCACTCTCTGAGAAGAGAGATACCCAGAAAAAGTAAATGTATCCCAAAAAAAAATGCTCCGATAGTGATAATGCAACCAGTTCCCAGTAAAAACAAACAACTCCAAGTAAGAATAAACATTCCCAGTATGAATAAACCGGATCTTAGAATAGAAAGATCTCAGTGAAAATGAAAAGAATCCCGTACAAATACAGTAAGGTAAATATCTCTCAGATTCCCTCAGATATTCCTTGTAAATGAATGCATCACGCTCACTCGGAGATCATGTGAGCACGTAGTGGGCAGGCAGTGCCCTCCTTGTCACGAAGTTCCACGAAGTGGTCGAATCCCTGAAACTTGTACCAGATCTTGAGACGCTTGGGCAAAAGTGGTGCAGGGTCATAGAAGCCCCGGATGTTGAACTTGGTTTGATTGCCAGGGATCACCAGCTGGCTCCGGTCCACGAGGGAAGCAACGGGGATAGTAACATCGGTAACCCGCGGCTCTGTGAATCCGGCCTTTGGCTTCTTGTTCGTGGGAGGATAGTAGCCGTATTCCGCCTTGGCAACCACCAAGCCATCAGGAAGAGCTGCTTCGCGCTCTTGTCGTCGAATGACTCCCTCGGCCATCATCTCAATGGCCTTCTCGCTTTCTTGGCGCTTCTGGGGGATGACGCCCTTGAGTTCTTTGTGGCGACGGGCATTTGCTTCACGGCGTCTCTTTCGGTCACGGGGACGAATGTAGCCAAACTCAAGCGCACAGTAAGATAGCCAGGGAAAGAGAGTCGCCAAACTGGCAGCGCCGTGGTGAGCAATAGGCAGAATGATGACGGGAATCTTGAGCTTCTGAGTAAGTCGGCTCCAGGAAATGGTCAGATTAACATGACCAGCCATGATTCCAGCGCCAATCCCGATTTTGGAATGTTCTCCGACTTGGCGACTACCCTCCACGTTCCAGGCAACACCGCCTCCAAGATTGTACACACATGTCAATTCGATCCGGATTGGGCGCTGCTCGTCAGTCATCGGCATGGGAGAATAGCCTTCATAGTTCCATTGGGCCTTCTCCAAGTCCTTAGTTGAGAAACCTGTGAACACGTTCCGCGAGTAGCTCATGCCAAAGCTGACTGCTTGCGGGGCAGCCGTAATGAAAGTCTGCCATGCTTCCGCGACATCATCATTCTTGGATGCGGGGCTACGAGGCGCATCGGATTCGTGGCTGTTCCCGGCATGTTCTAATCTGGTCGGCGCCTCGGCGTAGGAAATCAGGGCGAGTTGTAAAGAGCTACTTCCGGACGTATAAGCGGCAAGATAGTCCGTCATAGACATCCCGAACATTGATGGGACAGACCGTGTCAGGAACTCGGGCCACTGCCAGGGCCCAGTGTTCCAAGTAACAGCCCCAACCTTTCGGTGGGCAAGTGACCTCGACAATTGTAGCTGAAATGAAGGGGGAGATGCGCCAAGGGATCGGTTGATGGTACTAGTGAGGACCATATGGAACGGCTTGGTGCCAGGAATCGGTGCAAATGTTCGGGTAAGGGTAGTGTTGAGGGCCGGTGCTGGGAAAAGAAGCGCAGATACAGAGACCTCCGAGCTGGTCAGGATCGAGAGAGGGAATCTGTTCCATGCCGGCCGAGTACCGAACAGGCCCACGAAATTGGGTGTCAACGTAGCTCCAAGCTCGAGCTCTCTAGCATTAAAAACCGCCCGGCCAGGCATCTTGAAAGTCAGTAATGAATAGCCTTGTACAGTCACCCCAAGGGTCTGTAAAGTGTTCACCTACCTGAATGACTTGTTGGGAGTTGTCGTCGCCAACTATTGTGACATTTGTAGGCGGGTAAGTGATGTGGCCGTTCAAGCCCATGTCAATCTCAAGCGGCAGAAGATCCTCTTCTTCTTCGTCTGAGTCCTCGGCAGTGTCATCTTGAGTCTGGGCTTCGTCATGTTGCGTCTCTGCTTTCCAATGGTCGAGCAGCGAGAGCAGCGAACACGGAAGGCGCCATTGGGTTCTCATGCCCATTGTGACGATTCTTGGGTTTGGAATGTGAATCTGCACATCATCATCCTCATCTACGGTCATTGCATTCGCAGCATAGATTCCGAGATTGAGAGAGGTCTTCCAACATGAAAAGGTATTCGAATCAGTAAGGGAGCCCTATCACAACACTTTTTGATTGCATCGGCGATGCTCACCTCGCACGACAAATGATCCTCCAGAGCCTGCAGATTACGTTTCTCCATTCTCTTGAGGAACCACCGCCGAAATTGTTCGGGCGACATAGCCTTCACGCCGATTTCGTCACTCTCGGCCTCTCCACCAGGTCCGAAGATACCACTCAGGCCCCATTCTCGCTTGACGGCAGCGGCACCCTCCAGGTCATAGACCGTGCGCTTGTGGGGGTCGCTCAGGACGTCATATGCTACTTTGATCTGGTTGAATGCTCGCTCGGCAGCTTCGCGAAGGTGTGGAGGCTGCTTATCCGGGTGGAAGGTGAGAGTCAGATGGCGATAAGCGGAACGAATTTGGGCTGAGGTCGGGGGAGGTCGGGGGGCGAGGCCCAGGCGGTCGTAGTATTCGGTTTCCTTTGGGGTATCCTCATCTTCGAACGCGTCATTGTTGAGCTCACTGAGTCCACCGACACCTTCCTGGGGCGGGGCCCCGGGGAAGGGGCCGCGACGCCGACCGAAGGAGGAGGGCATCGTGGACTCGCTAGAGAGTCGCGAGTTCTCGACGAATCGGATGACCGTGGGGATGGATGTTGTGACGAAGAATGTGACGAAAAAGGTGGTGCGGAGAGAGGTGGAAGGGTGAAAGGCGAACGGAGAAACTTTGCGCGGCACGAGGGAGAAATATGTAGCTCGTGTGGGGTTCACCCGCGGGAGCCTTCCGGAGGCAGTGGGCCAGTGAATCGCAACGATGAAGTGCCTGAATTAGGGATCCGAGGGCACCTATTACTAAGGTACTTGTTACTACCTAGCTGGCAGTATACACAGTTGCAATTTTATTGGCAGTGACTTGAGAAATAACACAGTGTTGTGTCTTTTCATCGATCTATAGATGGACAAAGCATCCGTATCGGGAACCCGGAGTAAACAATGCCTGAGGCCGAAAAACGGCAGTCCAGTACAAACAAACGGTGCTGTAGTCCTTCAGAGTGAATGGGCATGAACTGGAGGTTTGATGCCTTGGGAAGGTGCTCTCCTACAGTTGTGAGCAGGTGCTAGTGACATAGCTCGCCTTATCCTACTGATAAGAAACCCGCAGCGAAACGTTCGAGAATGCGCGAATCCCTCCCCAAACGCTGGCAGTGGGGTTCATCAACATTAGCATGCCAAATTCGGTCCACCAGGCATCCTGTATACAACTGGCGTCTGCGACGATTGCCAGATTCTACAGTGTATGAGTACGGAAGGATATAGCGGCCAAAGCTCACTTCCAATTTCAGCAGGACTTCATGTCTGAAGTATAGAAATATGTACTTCAATTTCACTGCCCTACATGACAGTCATCAAAACAGTCGCCCAAAAAGTCTTCTGAACGGGTAGCTGAACAGTCATCTGAGCAGTCCCCTACTAGTCCGCTACTAGGGTACTATACTTGCAGGAGCCTATTTGACTATCTGTAATTGCTGTACAGTTCTCAGCGCGTTCTTGTAACCCCGCACGCGCCAAAAGAACACTAACCCAAACCTGCGCAGTCTAGGCAACCACTGCCACCCACCCAGACTAGGGCCAGTAAGGTACGAAAAGATTAGAGTCAGCACAAGACTACCGAAAGCGGAGTATGGTTTTATCGAAGCTACAAATCACTAGTCGGTAGTCCGATGTTCAATAACATACTATGTCGTAACGTGGTAACAGCGATAATGAGACCTCGAAATAAAATTGCCTATCATCTTAGCCCAAGATGGGACCAAAAAGCACATAAAGCGCTGCAGTAAAGCAATTGTTCGAATGGTTGACTGAGTTCAAAGAAGGTCTATCCACGATCTCGTCGAAGATGTGGTCGCAAGTCTCTATACTGCATGTAACCATGCAGGTTTTCAGAAATGACCCGATTTGCCATATAAATACTGTGGCAATGTGGGCGGGGGCTGAATAACCACACTAGCGCTGAGATAGTGGTAAATTTATCACATGTCAGGTTGACACTCTGTACCCTATGTCTTCTTGGATCGGAGACATTGCTGCACAATCACACGTCAGTCTTCGGGGGAAGGATCCATGGCAGACAATTGGAGAGGACGAGCATCACTCACTACGAGCCAATCCATACCCTCAGCAATACCAGAGCCATCCACAGCAGAGCACGCAATAGTTTTCCACTCTCGGCCCCGAAAATCCTCTAATTTCAACGCCGTCGTTATCTCCTCCGGCGTCTTAGCCCCCTCTAGATCCTGTTTGTTGGCGAGCACTAGAAGCGGAGCATCGCGGAGGTCTCGTTTACCCTCGAAATCTAGTAAGCACCGCAGTTCAGAAGCAGCGTCGTCCAGCCGGTCGATCTCGGTGGAATCGACCACAAATATGACCGCGTCAAGGTCGCTAAAGTAGGAGGCCCATGACGGACGCAATTTGTCTCGGCCTCCTAGGTCCTTATGGCAATGGCAAGTGAATCAGTAACAAGAGCACGCCCGGGTTACCTAAAAAAATGGCTCTCTAGTCGAAAATGGAAAGTGATATACCCAAACGACGAGATCCACATCTCTATATGTCACAGACTCCACGTTAAATCCGATTGTGTCCACTGTGTCAACGGGCCCGAGATTCTAGAAATAGCCGATGGTTAGCGTTTAACAAGGAGACTGCCCATGCTCGCTATTACCTTCAGTTGCGAATAGAGGATGGTAGTCTTTCCTGAAAACCACTAAGCATGCAACGCGTGGTGGTCAATATAAAAGCAGGTATGCATCTCCGCGTAAAACGTCGAACGTACAAGTCCCTTCATCAATATTCGATACTCCTTCTTCCGGAACAGCGGGGGAAGTAGATGCGATAGTGAGGCGCCCATGCTAGTGCCGTTGGAAATATAAGAGCGGAGGATTTAAGCCACTATTATTCGTGCAGAGGTTGCAATCGAATAGGTGGTGGGTGGGTAAGCGGTCATTCGGTGGCTCGTCGCTGGAAGTGAGGGGTGGATTGTGTCGGGTGTCAAACCTAAAATGGAAAAGATAAACCTTGGACTTCCTGCCCTCAGGGGTAGATGGTGAAGCAGGCGAAAGGCTCGTACGCAGTCTGACAAAGGAAACTTATATCCGCACAAGTATGACTAGCGTTGGGATGACAAGAAGGCCCGGTGAAATTGCATGCTCAGGATCCAGACTGACCTGTCTACCAATTGTTCCCTTAGGTAAATTTAGGATTTAGGTATAAGATCGCAATGACATCAAATGGCATTAGCCACGAAACACGGACGAATTCATGTGACGTCCACAGTCCGCCAGACCATTCGTCTAGCACCTGGGACAGAGAATATCGCTCCTGACGCCAAGAAAAAGCGGCGCTCCCTGAGCACTAAAACGGAAGAGGAGCGCCATGACCTTGCATCGGATTTCCGCTAAGTACGTTCGATGAACGATATGCAGTCATAATGCGATAATCGATTCTCAGCCGCCATTGCAGTGATGAAGAGTCCACCTGGTATAAATACAAACAGCAAGCACTAAATGGGCTCAAAGTGGGAACAGAAGCTAAGACGTATGCTATAGTACACGGGCAAGGTCGGGGAATCCCTCCCCGAAGGTCGCCAGGTCATGCGAATAAAGTATGCAATCGCAAGCAACCGCTAAAATTGAGATCAAATCCATCACGTCGTAAAGCAGGAACAAGGGAAATCATTCGAGGTGAATCATGAGTTCCACTCTGCTCATATCCGAGCTGGGAAACAAGACCTTCCATGAATCCTGGAAGGTGTGCGTATGCATATGGGTCGCTAATTCTAGGCCATGCAGAGAAGCGAAATACCTCCCATGTTGAGCAAATAAGAATCACAATAGAGAGTTCCTTCACAAGCGAAGATTATGTATAATATGAGAGCAAGCGAAATACCTGCTCAGTGATCTCTCAGGCAAACAATGTTGTGCTCGGAGACACTCTTTTCGTCGACTCTCATGGCGCGAAGAAGGATTTCTCGGGGGGTAGATCCGTAGAACACATCATCCTCGAAGATTCCAGAGGAATTTGGCGCACCTTTATGGATCCTGGTCTCCAGGGCCGGTCCATCTAGTGTAAAGCAGAGCTTGTCTTGCGTTCGAGCGCGATCGTTCAGGTATTCGATCATTGAGCCCAGTCGCTTGTGGATCGCGCTCGCAAGCTCCAGCGAGCTATCCCAGTGGCGACCGAGCATTTGCACCATACCAAAAGCGCCGTTAATGAAGGAGATGCAGTCCGGGAGTTCGGCGACCGGACCAGCCGCGCTTAGTACATCCACCGCAGGCAGAATGACATAGCCCAGGAATGGGCTCAACAGGACTGGTCGACGAGGTAGGTCCGGGCTGGCCCGCATGGACTCGAGCTCGTTCGCCAATTCGAGGACAGTGGCAGCGATCCGCAATGTCTCTGCGGCGTGGTATCGAGCTCGATGGATGTACTCGGCCAACATCTCGGGCCGAAGGCTCTGGTAGCGCACATTTCTGTAGAGCTTGGTTAAAGTGGCGTGGTAAAACATGTGTATCGAAATGAAGTTGTCTAATTTCTTTGCCTGGCTGGCCCGTTCGAGGTTACCAGCAGTATAGACAAGATATTCAGGTAGTCGCTTCAACCAATCGTCGGTTTGGTGAATGATGTTGGTGTGGAAGTCTTCTGCGAGACGAGCATAGCTGTCGGACGGGGTATGTGACAGGCGGAAAATGTGATGAGAAACGTCGCCCCAAATTGACAATATCTGAACCAGATATGCCATGGTGCTGAGAGCCGATTGTTCATCCTCCGCCGAAAGAGTTGCTTGGTTCAGAATGGATTGGAAAAAGGGTGCCGTTACGTATTGTTGTGCTTCGTAGGTTTCCTCGCGGCATGGTAGACGGATCAAGGCTGATTCGGAGGAGATGGATGTTGACGATGAGAGGAAGAAACTAGAGACTCGCTGTGAATTTGTTAGCTTGTGTTTCTTCTGGCATTGTTCTCTAGGGGCTATTCTCACGTCTAGAGTAAATGCCACCCAGAAGGTACGACGACGGCATTCCATCAATGCCTGCGGATGTAAACCAAAGTCACACGCATGATTCGGGTCGATAACAACACCACCAGACTCCATATTATACCGAAGGCCAGAAACTGCACGTCCTGCAGCGCCAACCGAGTCCCAGGAGCCAACCAAGGATCCAGCGGCGTAGTACAGCAGACTCATGATGAGGTGGCTCTGAGCGAGCTGCAGAGACAAGACGTGTTGACGTCTCTGGATGGCAAAACGGGCAATCTGGTAATTTTGTCTCAAGGCGGCAATCCTATCAGGTCGCTCTGAGAAAATCGCTCCTAGTGCTATCATGGCGTACAGAAGCATTTTGTCCTCAGCAGACTTGGTATGACAAGACCTCAACCATAGAATGAAACGAGTATGGGGAAAGATATGGTATAGGTTGTCGTTCACATTCGAGAAGAAGGACTCCACATAATGCAGCGTCATCTCCGGGTGGCTCTCGTAAGGGTCGATGTTCCAGGAGCTGGCAAGCGGATCACTCGGGTTCATGTCCTGCAAGTCTGCCAAAATCTCCGAGTATTGCTGACGCCGGTACGACTCGATTTGCTCTGCTTGTCTGGCAGCGAGGTCGCCTTCGGAGTAGTGACGGAATCGTGCTCGGTATGCTCGGTCTGCGTCGGTTTCGTAGGTGCCATCGTTGACAGAGGGGGTCAGCATGGCACCCTCGGATGTAGGCGAAGGTCCACTGGTGCCTGGTAGGGAGGTAGCGCTGTCCGAAGCCCTTCCCATGCTATAGATCGACGAAGATACTTCCGAGTAACCCTGTGGGCCGGGAGACTGGCCTTCGCCTCCGTCAGTTCGACCAGACATCCCAGCTGACAGAGAACCTCTAAAGGAGCGGATCCCACGAGGAGCACTCTCAAACCTGCATTCGCGTTTGGACTTTTGACATTGGTCACATTTTGGCAGATTTGGTTGACACTTGATCTTCTTCTCGCGACACGTCAAGCAGGCCTGGGCAAGGCGTTTCCTCGGTTTGCCTGCTTTTGTGACGCCCCAGTTGGCATTGACCGGCACTCCCTCGATCACTTTTGGCAGCTCTGTTCCGTCCGCGTAGATATAGCAGATCCCCTTGCCCTCCACATATCGCTCGTCGACCACAGTCTGCAAGCGGGTGTTGCCTTGTGGCCGACTCGCGCTCTCGGGCGAAGAAAGGTCTCCGGCGGGAGCTGGCTCGTGCTGGAAAACCGCTCCATGCAAAGGTAGCTGCCTGTGTTGCAGACTCGCGGATAAAGGGTCGCTCCGTGTGGCATGGTGGCTCATCTCCCTGGGACTGCCCATGGCGACGTGAGAGAGTGGTGGTAGACTCGGAGTCTGCGGCTGCGGGAGAGACTCCGAACGGCTGAGGACTCTGTCCTGTCCACCAACTGGGGAAACCTGCGAGATGGCGCTGGGTTCATGTTGCCGGAAAGGATATGTATGTTCGCGATGGTCAATATGGGGTGGAGGGGCCCCGTATGGAGGATGGTAGGCTGGGGGTGAAGTTGGGCCCGTGACAGGTGTTAATAGAGACCTCACAGACGGAAGTTGCTGCGAAGGAGTCTCTGTCGTTGGAGGAGCTCTCGCTTGTTCCGGGGTATTTCCTGGCTGGCGCTGGCGTAAGAATGGATCCGATCCAAATTGCAAATTGGCCGGCCGTGGAGGTGGAAGCTGGTAAGGGTTGTTGTCCCCGGGTTCTGACTGATTAGCTCCATGCTCCGGGGGCTGCTCCGACGGTGGACCATCTGTGGCGGGTAACATACGACCGAATGGTCCAACATAGTAGCCAGACATGGCCGGTGTGTGGATCGAGGGTAAACGGACGATAGATTCGACACTGGGCACCCATCTACATGGCACTCCCACGCAGGATGGACAGCACTAGGCTGTTTATTACTCAATGGGTCTCGACCTTCCAGCTGGCGTTCTGCAGGGAGAAGATCCAGACAGTCTAGAGGGTTGAATTCGACGGTTGAAGGATTTCGTCGCGATTGTCTTGTTTCCTTCTGTTGGGCTCGGTGGATCGAGGTCTCGACACTCGTGCCGTGAGGAAGACAATGAAGATGAAAAAGGACTAATGCACACGAATGCGATTAGCAATGAGACTCGATCCCACTGGCCACTGCCAGTGATGAGGTCGAGATGGAATCTCACTCACAAAGTCCACTTTCTGCCGGTAGAAGGCAGGAGTAGTTGCGAGATTAGATCGTGAATTAGGAGTCAAATCGAGATAATGATCGCGAATCCGCCGAATTTATCGGGCAGTAACTTTTCTGAAGACAACGAGGAACTCCAATGGCGCCGAGAATTGGCGTCCAAATAGGTTCGAAATGTCCGTGGCCAAATGGATCGAGTTCTCGACACCTTCAGCACGCGGTTGGCGGCCCGTTGCCGGAATCGTCGGTGGAAATGAATCGAAAGGAAATAGAGACGGGTTCAAAAGACCAACATGTCGCAAACAGTCCTGGCAGTCACAGTCGTGGGTGCATGTTCAGCATACCAGGGTGGCTGCAGGATCCCAGTGAGTTGCATACGCTTCCAAGAGCCGGCGTGTCCCAGGATGGCGTCGAGGATGGAGACCAGCGAGTCGCAAACATTCAGCAACCCTCCCGAGAAGGTCGCGGACGTCGGGCCGAATAATTCAGGGCGACAAGGCGTGGTGCACCTGGAATCCGTCCACGGTAGTCTTTCCAAGTTGCCAGATCAAACACTCCAACTGCAGGCAATCGCACTCGCTCCGACGAATCCCTCAGGTCGTCGAGGAAAGAACAACGAATGACGATGGCGACAACAATAGCAACTGCCCTCACCTGCACACACCGAGATATTCACGCTCTCCAAACACCGAGTGGAAGGCGCGAGCACTAAAATAGACGATAACGCCGACGATAATGAGGTCGGGACGATCGATCTAGCGAGCCGATGGTGGCACACGGCTTGACTATACAGGGAATAGGTGGCCTGGTCGCAACCACTGGTTGGATTGCAAGGGATCCTGGGAAAATAGCTAAAGAGTAGCGTCCCCGCGGCAAATGCAATACACTCAAGGAAAAGCGATGGCGGTTTGCCCCGCGAGTAGCGACGTTTGACCGGTGGGCGGTTCACTCCCTGGTGGATGCGAGCTGGATCCCCCCCTGCAACGGAAAATAGAAATAAAACCACTGGGGCGATACCGAATCCGTACTAGTCGAGAGGGGCCGATGAGAAGTAAAAATAAAATAAATAAAAAGAAGAAAAAAATAAAAATGGAAAAAAAGGGACCCAACAGGACCCAACGGATAGAGGGCAAAAGGGGAAGAGAGAAGTGGAAGAGGGGCTCCAGCCTCGACTTCAGGGAAGCAGCGTCGAGGAGTATGTAATCGCGAGTACAAGAAGTAATGTACCCTTAACGGCCACGGGTCCAATTGTACTGCTAAGAGAGGGTACGGTGGTACGCTGATTACACCAAAAGTACTCGAGGCCGTTAATTTAGCTACCTACGACCCATGACAACCATACAACCATACGATCGACGCAGTGGGATCGATCTATACTCTTCTGGGTGCGCCCCGTCCGAGTAAAATCTCACAGGTTCAACCCAAGACACATGGAAAATTCAGGATGAGACATGGCCCCCCCCGCCGTATTTGCCCAGCTCCCGTTTAGCCCTGGGTCGCACCTGCACGCGGCTCCTAACGACGCCACCGGGCTCCCAAGGCCTCGCAGGGTCTCGCAGCAGCTGGCAGTAGTGTAGCTGGGGAGCCAGGCCCGGTGGCCAGGATTGGTCTCTCCGAGGCGGTTCGGGTCATCGAAAAATTGAGGTCATGATCATCTTGCGCTTGCCTGGTGGAGTAACCGGTCCAATCTGATCAACCATTCGGCATTTCGATCCTGTTAAGGAGCTGGACCCAGGAGGATTTGTCCCCTTCCCCCTCCCCAAGTACAAGTACGGCGTACATTACATACATAAAGTATGGGGGGTTCCAGGTTCCTCCCGCGCAGGGCCGTCCCTTGAGACCGGCACTTGCGACGCACTGCCGTTGAGGAACAACGGAGTCGTCCGAATTTTATTCCACTGTAATTCCATATTGTCTGGCCTTGCTAGCAGTTCCTCCGTTCGCCATGCTCCATACGACATGCAGTCCAGCACACTCGCCGATGGCTCGCTGGGTCCTCGGTTTATCCGAGGGACACATGGGAGCTCCATTCCCTGTGGCTTTATATTAATCACGACTCCCCCATCCGGCATCCAGCATGCAGGCGTATTGAGCGTATCGTGAGCGGCGGGTTGGAAATGCCTCGGTGACATCTCGGAGACTCCTGATCGGCTGTTGCGTCTGCCTCTCATGGTAGAGACCGGCCAAGTCTTTCCACCTTGGCTCTACATTTTTTTGCCTTAGTCGTAGTCAGAGTTCACGGACTTCGGCGTACCGGTACCTGCCCTCAGATGTGCCGCGCTCGTGGAGTCCTCCTCGATTCTGCTTCATGACCAGTCTCATATTGAGGGAGCTGCAGCTCGAGCATGCGCCCAATGATGGCACGAGGGCGTTCGGGATCTGGAGACCATCCTTGCCCGGCGAAGCATTGTCCATAGTCTTGTTTTTCTTTGTCTTGACTTTGTTGATTTCTGGGTGGTCACGCCGATGTGTATGCCATATAACATACCCTAAGGTATGCACAATGGATGTAGTACATAGCCATTGTACCTTACCCTAGGGTAGGTCTAGGGTAGGTATCCTCAGGTATCTTCCCCATGTCGGTAATCAGAATACCTCCGGAAGCGCCAAACCGTTGGCTGAAGAAACGCGCCCCCTTCCCCCCACTCGCAACAGAGAGCTTGTCTTGGTGGCCCGGAATGCTGGCCGCGAATAGCCTGCAGTGGAGACTGGTGGTGCCCTCGGCCGGTGGCGCGGGCGACCTGATGCCTAGTCGGGCAAATCCTCCTGGCTCCGTTGGTACCGCAGGGCTTATCGTTCTTTTCGCGAAGATCGCTGGATCGAATGCGCGCAGGTGGACTGGGTGGGTTCCGATGGGTTCCAATTTTTGCGCAGGACCCTCGATTGGTGGAGGGAGTGGCAGCGTAAGAAAAATGGTTTCCTCGCTGCACCAACTCAGACTTACTGCATGGAGAGCCAAAGCCGAGACTGTTCGGGCACTGATTATTTGGGCTGGGTGGGTTGGTTTTGCTTTTTCTGATTTCAATTTTTTCGTTTGGACGTTGATTGTGCCTGGGTTTTCCGTATTGCCTGTGTTCCTCATGTGTTTCTACTGTACCTTAGGGTAGTGTGTCGCAGTATGTAGGAGTGTTAGTAGGGCGGTGCTCGGAGCAGAATGCCTAGGCCGGCATGTGCAGATTCTGCTATCTCCACGATCAACAGGACAAGATCAGACACGGCCAAGACACCACAAAGTATAAACTCGATTTAAGAATTTACCAGTTCCTCTGTTCGTTTCGAATCCGGACTCCGTCGTGGTCCCTCCCCCGCCTCCATCGTGTCTCTGCTCCTGCTCTGCTCTAGCCCTCTACTCGAGGACAGCCTAGGGTAGAAACAGCATCCACGATCCCATGTCGACAGGGAACCCTGGTTTCGCCGACGACACGCCGTCCAATGGGCCCGCCAGGGCGCTGTGCTCCACTGTGCCCACTTGACTTCTTACTCCAACGGCGATACACTCCGGAGTTGACCACGTATGGTGTCTCAAAAGCATGGCGATCCGATCTGCAAGCCGTCATCCACGATCGCCGCCATTTCGTCTCAGCCCCTGGTCCAGGAATCTGCCAGCGGAGAACCCATTGAAAAAAAAAAAATTCCACACTTAAAAAATCACTAAACAAGTTTAGTCTCTCCTCGAATCCCACCCGCTTGCAGTGCAGTGGAGAGTGGGAAATCCGAGGTATCTGGCATTACACCAGTGTTGAAACACGGATGATCCCGGTCATCGGGCCTTGATGTGTCGCTAGAGCCCGCTTAGAACGATGCGATCCGCGACTCCAACCGGCATTTCTGATGGGCCTCCATCTGGCATTCCCACCCGAGAACTCGCAAGCCTCGCTCACCAGGGTTAGGGTATGATCACGCCATTGGCCAATTGGTCCTCGGACCCAATTTTGCTCCGAGCAAATACCGATTGCGACGTTGCGGAGTACAAATCCGAGGTCTCATTGCCGAGTGGGCATGGGAGAACAAACGAGAGCACAAGGGACGGGTGTGTCAATGCTGTATGTGCTGTGCGCGAGGCTGCCTCAGTGCACTTCAATTCCAATCGCCGTTTGGCAATCTACACAGAAGTGCATGATTGCAATCTATCCACCGCGCTACTGTCCCCTGATACTAGTACGAGGTATGTAACGCCGCAGCGCCCGGTTGCACTCCTTTCGGGTAATTAGATTTGCTAGCCTCACAGGCATCGAAAGCCTTCTCATATGTGCCCGGCAAATGGAGGATGTGATACAGCGAAACGGGCCACGCCGTGTCTGCAGTGCTAAGAGTTTAGGGCCATGCGGCAATATAATCTGAATGGAGCTGCAAGTGGAGCAACTGCTGTTGATTACATACTGGTTTCTGCGAAACAGAAAAACCTACACATTTTATTGTTCTTACAGACATACAATCATTGTGATGATGGTTGCACGTTCCTGGCCACCGTGGCACGGCTATCATATGTGCTACGACTCTGCTACTGCATGCCGGGTCGACAATCTTCGGATGTTTTGCATCGTGCGTCCTGTATGCTGGGTACTAATGTACCTAAGAACTAGTCGTCGCGCCGGCTGGGCTGCCGATAGCATGCCTTGTTTTTCTCCCCCTGAACCGATTTGTGTTGGGTGAGACATGCTCACCGCGGTCCGGCAAGTCTATACTTAGTGACAGCTACGTCGGGGAATTGGATCTACGAGTTGAGCTCCGTGACCTAACGGGTGGAATCCATTTCCACGCATCCACCTGGTTTAAATTGGTTTTTTTTTGTCTCTCGTACGGGGCCTGGTACCTACTCAATAGTCAGGAGAGTAGTACCAACTGCCACCGTGCATCCGGCTCTTGCAGGGTGCAGGTAATATTGGATCTGCCCTCTGGGACCGTGTTGGCCTCTGGACTCGCTAGATCGGTTGATCGTACCGGAGCCCGGTGCTCGTGCCAGCTGTTCCTGTCGCGTCCGACCGCAATCATGCTTACCCAAGAGCGCAACCCGCGCAGCACCGTCCTGGGCATCGGAGAGTTTTCATGCTCCGTCGCTGGTGCAAAGCTGGGTCCTGGATTGGCAGCGCTATCACCAGGAAAGGATCTCGGTTAGTGCTGGGGAGAATCCAGGTTGCATCTGGCCGTTCGGCTCCCGTACATTTTAACTCATGGTGGATTCGCTAGTGGAGGCCCGCTGCAACTCTGCGGCTCGAAGCTTCATGGGAGGAAAATTCTATTCCAGTGCAGCTATTCATACATAGTAGCCTAGTACCCTAGGGTATATACTATTTACTAACACACTTTTCATCAAAGTACATACGATTGAATTAAACCTCGGAACTCCAGGCCAGCCGCCATGAAATGGCTCCCAATGCATTTGCCTAGTCTCTAGCGTCTCCATGCGGGCGCAACACGATGATATCTGGTGCCATGGCGCATCACGCGAACCCAATGCGTTCCCCTGGACTCAACGGTTCAATAGAGTTCATCCTTCCGAGTCTCGCCTGGATGCGATACCTACCCTAAGGTATCCTATTTACATACCACACACTACTAGTAAGAACTTGCACGGCAAGTCCGCACCGCCGGGACTGACGCACATCATCCCCACTCAGTTCTACCACCCCGTTCGGTGCGTGCGACTATCAGCCGCGGACCCTGACGGTCGCCTTGGCGCGTCGCACGTGCGTTGATCTTCGTCTCTCCCGGACTTCGCTTCAATGCCATCGTCATCTGTCGTCCCAATCCCGACCCTCGCCCGCGTCTGTGCGGTCGATTGGCGATGCTCGATTGGCGACGCCCCTCTTCAGATTCTTCAGCAGCTCGAGCGGGGGGCACGTCCTGCGATATCCACCTACCCGTACCATGAGGTTCCATAAGGTCATGCGCTTGCTGGGATGCCTGCGATGTCTGCGATGCCTGGTGCCCGGCGCCTGCCGATGAAACTTAATTAGATTGAGCTTCTAGAAGGCCTTCTGACATGTGAACTACAACCTCCCACGTCGCTTGCGGTGCAGCGAGGCCAAGATAGGACAGGGTACCTACGGAGACCGGCGTACCGAGTCCCTCCTGCATGCAATTACTACATCCATGAGTGCGCTCCTCCGGAGTACCGCGATGGTAGGAAGGACCTCCCTAGCTGATCCCTTTCTCCGCGTTTCACCTTAAGTGCCGTCCCAACGAGCCCCTGGACAACCTCAGAATGTTAATTATGATCGCCCTGAGGAACGGGGATCATCCTAGTGACAGCTCGTCCGTTGTGAGCGTGCTGGCCCTGCTAACATCGTAAGGTCCGGTTCAGGGCGACGCTACCGGAGCTCGGTTTCTTCTTTAGTGCCGGGCGCGGTTTCACCTTGATCTCTAGAGCACTGCCACAATCGAATCCATTGCTTGTCTTTTTTTCAACGGTTGCTATACACAATAAATATCTATCAGGACAGATTTTGCTATGCCTAGGCAAGGATTCGGCATTGTGAAACATGTGATCGACCCGCGCCGGCGCCGAATGAAAGACTAGCTGTCAGAAGTCGACAACTGGCATGAACACATGGCTTAATTTGATCGTGTGATAATGGCCGCAGGTGACGACTTGTGCATTTCGGAGATATACCAGTTTGCTGAGATCTGCGGAGCTGAAGTCGGCAGTATTTGCAAGCGTCAAAGTCAGCTTTGGAGTTGGTCCAGTATAGCTCTATAGCGTCAAAGCACTCCGCATTACATCTTATAGTGAGGAAATTTCGTATTTATCTCCATTGACACTCCTGTCATGTTGATAGACCGCACTTTCAAATAACAAGTCATTCAATTGGCATGGGCGTGGTTACAAATGGTGCTTTTTGGTGAGTTCTCGAAGGGAAATATATCCTGACTGCTGTGTGGTGGAAAATTTAACCTGGGAAGGAAAATTGACTTAGCACCACTCAGTGTTGCGAGAAAAATTAGTGTATTAGTGTATTAGACAGGAAAAATCACTAGCCATATCGGAAACCCAAGACTCTTGTATCTTATTCGCAAGAGAATGGAAAATTGATGTTCATTGTACGTCTCATGCTCAAGTTTAATAAAAAACCTCGGAAGTGGTGACCAAGAATTGAACGTGTAGCTTCTTTGCAGTGTGGATGTAATAGTCAAACCCAAAGCTCAGACAGCGCAGCAGCTCAAATCAATAAATAACACTTGCGTAAATATAAATACTTGAAGGCTCTGAATACTACAGTGGCGTATTGCAACAAGATAGCAGATCCAATAGCAATTACTACGACACGGACTCACCGTTGAGAATTCTACAAGGAATATTGTGAGAGAATAAACCGATCATATTATACTCCGAGACACTTGGGTATTGCAAAAAAGGCATTGATTCATTTTTGCTCTGAGACTACCATTTTTCATCCATTCAACATAACCGAAGAAAAGCACATGCGAGCACACGCTCACTCCTCAGACAGAACCTTGTTGAAGGCATCACCGGCACGGGTGGGCTTGCCACCGTCAACCTTCTGCTGGCCGAGCTTCTGCTTGGAGTAGGCAGCGGCGTAGGGGTTGAGACGGAGCATGACCTGCTTGTTGCGGAGAGGGTTCTTCTTCTGGACAACACCACGCTTGGTGCGGGCCTCGCCCTTGGGAGCACGGAGGACGGACTGGATTTCAGAAGAGTTGATGAGGCGGGCCAGGTCGGCGTTGGCAACGTTGTTGGAGGGCAGGAGGAAGTCCTTCTTGAGAGCCGAGGGGGTGGTGGTGGTACCGTAGACCTGGTCGAGGGCCTCGAAGGCGGAGGAGGTCCAGACGATGAAGCGACCGACGTGGCCACCGGGGGCGAGCTGAAGGAGGTTCAGGGCGAAGACGGAGGAGGTCTCAACACCGGGGACGTTGCGGAAGGCCTTGACGAGCTCCTTGCCGTCGGTCTCGGGGTTGTAGACAACCAGAGGACCGCGGCGCTGGCGGAAGCGGCGGTTACGGAGCTTACCCTTACCAGCGCGCATCTTCTTGGACTTCTGGACCTTGACGAGGTCGTCACCGGCACCGAGGGCCTGGAGGAGGGCAATGGCGGCCTTGGTCTTGGTCAGGGCACCACCGAAGGTCTTGGACTCGACAACGAGGGGAACCTCGGGGACCTTGGCGACGCGGTGGCCGCGGGCGAACAGAAGGGCGGGGACGGAAGAAGCAGCCAGAGCAGAGGCGGTAGCGAAGCGCTTCTGGTTCAGGTTGATCTTCTGGTGCCACTTGCGCCAGACCTTGGTGGGAGCGAACATACGACCGGAACGGCACTGGTTACCGAAGGCAGCCTGACCGGCACGGTGAGTACCACCACCAGAGACACGGGGGATACGGGCGACAGCGCGACCTGTAGGATGACAAGACGTCTCGTTAGTACTCTGTTTTGCCAATTGTCGCTTTTCCCCATGCCGAAAGAATCTTTCTCCCCGAAAGAAGATGTCCGATCTTGAAACGATTCCATCCCATCTTGAAAATTTTCAGATAATCCACGTACCGGTACCCCAGGACTCAGCAGAGGTCTGCTCGCCAGCCTTCTCGCTCACGGCGTAAGGCTGACGCTTGTTCTTGGCCATGCCGACGTGCACCTGCCTGTAAAAAAAGATATCCGTCAGCATTTCCATCTCTCCCAGAATTATCTTCGAATTTTCGGGTTGGCGTACTGGACAACGTCCGAGCGGATGGGCGCAGAGAAGACGGCGGGCAGGGGCTGGGAGGCCCCAGAGGCCTTGCCCTCAGCCGTGGCGATAGAGACGGTCGGACGAGACGCCATTGTTGTCGGTCGATGTCGATGGTGAGGTTGAAGACCAACGTGATTCCCAGTTGGGGCTCACCTGTGGATTTTTTCGCTTACTGAGCTGCGGGTCGTGGGTGCGGGAAGCCCTAAACCCTCGTTCCTATATCGGGACTAGCGTGGGACTAATGCCAGCACGGACCCGATTATGTCAGACAGCTTCCCCACGTCTTTCTGCCTTGGTGCCTGTTCCAACAAGACGCACTGCAGCAGAACTACTTCTTGCGCTGATCTCCGCGCTCTTATTTTTGAACATCCTTGCGACCCAATGCTGCACTCGAGATGCTTAGCGTTAAGACGTTTGATCTCAGAGTGCAAATGCCTTCCATCGCGTCTCAATGCCGTCTATATAGCGCAGGCTTCGGACATTCGCGATTTAAGCGCCGACGTCCGCCCAGGAACAGCAATCACATACGAACCTATTTCGGTTCAGCCTGACCTGCATGTCTCCTTAATCTGCGGATAAGGAAGACAGAAAGACCCCATATGACTGGTGGATGATATGTATCCAGCAATTATAAGCGCCTTGGACTCCTCGTCGTCCAGTCCGTCGTTTCAGCTACCTGTTTAGCTGCATATGGAGTCTTGGAGAGGGGCCGGCGGTTAACATGCAGATAAACTAAAAAGCCGCCTCGGCGTCTATTCAAATCCCAGATTTAAAATATAGCTGGCGTCGCCCCTTAATGGTTCGAAATACTACAATCCTTCCCCGATATCATCCACTCACTAAATCGGCCTCCGCAGGCCAATCCTATACGTTGCCGCTAGTACTATAGGCCGGGAACGGCATCATTCCCGGTATGGGATACAATTTCGTCCACAGGTTACCGGAGAGTCTTACAACTATCTCGCGAGAGCCTGGCTGGATACCATCATACCTGCGGAGACGGATTCTGAGCCTTTTTGTCATCACCTTCAGCGCGATTATTGCCGCACTTGAGATACTATACCAATCATCCGAAGCCCGCAATGGCATCGCCGCTTCTACCGAAAGCCGACACTACCTCTGGACTTACGGACCCACTGCCATTCTTACCGTCGTCGCTACTCTCTGGTCACGGGTCGAATTCCAAACAAAACAAAGCGCGCCATGGCAGGCAATGCTCGAGAGCCCACAGCCGGCAGATAAAAGCGTGCTACTCGACTATATATCTGATATGCAGCCAGTAGCGATTTGGAAGGCCTTTAAACATAAGCATTTTGCCGTCGCTTCGGCCGTCTCATGCTCTCTGCTACTACGACTCCTCATCATTTTCTCAACGAGCTTGTTCTCCTTGCAAGACGTTCAGGTCAAACAAAGCAACGTAACTATCCAAATACATGATAAGTTCAGTGCTCAGGACTCGACCATGGATACTGTTGGATCCCAGCCATACGACATCCTCAACGGCATACTTTTCGAGAATGTCACGTCTCCAATGGGAACAAATATGAACCTGACATTTCAAGAATTCTCTGCCCCGAATATCGCATCCAATTCAATTATTACTGCACCCATAAATGGACTGATGGCCGACTTCACATGCGAGGAGGCCATTCTAGACATCAAGGAGTTGTCATACATGTATTACGATGCCTCTTCACGCGAATCAGTCGACTCTGAAGTCGACATATACACATCGTCATGCAGAATTGCCAATATAAGTCTCATATCAGATGAGACGACACCAACGGGTCTCTTTCAAGGAGGAAATTGCCAAGACACGACTGATTCAGACGACTATCGAATCGTTCTCACAATGGCCCAGCCATATAAAAAGCATGTCACTGCGTCGAAACCACCTGCTGGTCATCGCCATGACGGTTCAACTGGTTGGAAAAGGGTACATATTGGAATCAAGCGAGCGATACCGATGATATGCAAGCCGAGTCTTTCTCTCCTCAAACTGCGGGCGGAAGGAAATGCAACCGAATCATTGTCCAATGTTCACATCCAAAATCTCGCTTCCGAAGACGCCGCCTTGCCTGGGATGACTGCAGGGGATATTGCGCAATTCATTGTCAACAACTCAACTGCCACAACAGGCTTCAGACCCGTCGAGGATAGTGGCGAATTTGAATATTACGCCCAAATCGACAGAGGGTTTAATCTCGGATTGCATTTAATTGGAGCAGACCTGGCAGTCAAAACTCTTTGGGAGGATGGAATGCTCCAGGACACGGCAAGAGCTTTCTATCGGGCAATTACAGCCCTATTGATGCATATGGGCCTCGTCAAGAGAGAGCAGTCAGCAGCAGTTGGATCTGCAATTGTACATGAAAATCGTGTCACCATGGCCGAGCTACCACTTCGTGGGATGGAGGTATGCCTAGGGCTCGGGATTCTATTAGCTATCTCTATGATATTGCTTCTACCCACGACTCCCACGGCTACTTGGGATCCGAACTTCATCACTACAATTGCGGCCATCACGGCAAACAGTGCAGCATTCCGATCATCGCTTTGCGGTAATGGTGTGGTTTCCCACAAAAATCTCCAGACCCGTCTTGTGGGTAAACATTACTGCTCGCACCCGACGCCCAAAGGCACATCTATCGAAATCACGGATGACAGTCGTCGGGAGTCCCAATTTGATCCCAATTTCGGCTCGGACTATGCTACATGGAAGCCATTCCCAGCACGCGTTGGCCGAATCGTCATTTTCATCCTAGTTTCATCCACCATTGCGGCCTTGGAAACGCTATTGCGTGTTTCTCAGGCTAACAACGGACTTGGTGATGCAAACTTATCTAATGAATATTTGCACTACTCCTGGACAATTGTCCCTGCACTGGCAATGGTCGGAATCAGTCTTTTGTTTGGAAGTATGGACTTCAATATCAGATGCCTTGCACCATACGCACCCCTTGTGCGAGCGGAAGGGGCTATTTTCGAACGCTCCATGAATTTGAGCTTTCTCAACTCCCTGGGAATAATAAATAGTTTTCGATCGATCACCTCTCGACATTTTGCAGTCCAAGCGACAACACTGGCCACGAGCGCAGCATTTTTCTTAACTATTGTCACCAGCGGTCTATACTCGGTGATTGAAGTCCCTTTTCATGCCAATGTCAATTTCACAAGAGTCGGCGGTTTCCCTGATCCGAGGACTATCGCTGGGCCCCAGCGGCTGATGAACGAAGCCAAGGAAGTTAATGGTATGTTTACTGCTGAGTACATTCTCCAGTACAATTTCACCTACCCTCGATGGACCTACGAAGACCTTGCGTTCGCAGAAATCTCGATAGATAAGGTTTCAGACAACAAAATTATCAATGGTTCCTATGTGGACATCAAAGTGCCAGCATTGAGACTTGTCCCCGTTTGTGAACCATATACTTCTACAGAGTTACAAGCCACCTTCGGATTCTACGATGGGGATGAGACATCGGGGAGCTACGATCTTTCCATCAATGAGACCACGATGCCTTGTCCTGGACATAACACCTATAGCCATGGGAACATTTCGGTGCTCAGTGTGAAAGATCTCGAATCTCAGCCTTTTGGGAAATCGTTTCAGAACCAATGCTTCGTCAAACCAAAGTATAACACAGGCCTGATAGGCATGACTCACTACACGACATTCTATGTGTGGGGATTTATCAATGAAAGCTCTATTCAACATATCAGGGGCCTCTCTTGCATTCAATATGCCGAAACGGTCGATGTGTGGACACGCTTCAAGCTGCCTGGGTTGGATATTGATGAGGAGACACCACCTATACCAGACGAATCGTCCGCCAAATTGGCGCCTGATCTATACACTCCAATACCCGAATGGTGGATTCTCAATTCGAATGGAAAATACCCAAATTTCGATGGATTCTTTCAAGATCTCACCTCCGGGAGATACGCGATCCCGATCGAGAATTTCGAAAGTTCAGAGCACGACCTAACAGTTATCGATGCAATCAAGCGCCAGTACAAGATTATCAGTGCTCAGCAATTTAACAACTACACCAGAGGAACCGCAAACGACAGCATAAACCATGCTCCACTCCTGGGAAATGTTACGACCCCGAATCGCCTCCGGGTCGTCCAAGATGTAACTTCGACTCGGCTGCTGGAAGGATTACTGGCTCTTATACTAGCATTGGGAATCACCGGGTCACTATTGCTGAACACGGACCGCATTCTTCCGAAAAATCCATGCAGCATCGCCTCGGTCGCGAGCATGCTGGCAGATTCCAATTTCTTGGATGAGTTTGAGCAAGGATTGTGGAGCCCAGAGAATAAACAGCTCAGTCAAGCTTTTGTTCGTCACCGTTTTCGTCTTGGCTGGTGGGGAAGCGAAGGGGTAGGAACTCCTGAGATCAACAAAAGGCTGTTCGCCATCGACCATAGACAACTAAAAACGCAAGCACGGGAACTTTGATGATTGGAAGTGGCACACCTAACAACCATGACGAAATTTAGCGCATATAGATTCATTTAATCAGCTACAAGCCGTCAACTTTCATACATATCTCATTTAGAGGCGTAGTGGATGAACATTGACTGTTCCCTTTTTCCGGCCACAGACGAAACTATAATGCACGCATTTCCAGACTCTTCATGTCTAAATTAAGCTTTGAAATAGAGTATTTTAAAAGGTCATTTGATGTCCGATTTCTCCAGCCCTATCTCCATAATGTACATGATAAAAGACGAAGATGGTGCATCGAAAAAGTTAAAGAAGGTCCACCCTGGGGCGCCTTAACCAGGAATGGAAACGAAAGAAAGTAAAGATAACGTGTTAAATAGCGAAAGGAAGAAAAACAATCAACCCACGCCAGCGAGGTTGACAATTGACTTAAGCAAAGCAGCTTAAGAAACGTATGATCTAAGCATGGTGTGAATCACCGACGGTGCGCTTGCGGAAGCGCAGAGCGGAGATCTCACGGGCCCTCTTAGTGGCAGACACGGAAAGCTCAGAGCCTTGGCCGGCGTCACACTTGGTACCAGAGGCCAGTTGCTGAGCGATGGACCACTGGCCACCAGCGCAGCGTTGGAATGAAGTGCCGGCGATGCAGTTCCACAGGCCCTCCGGGCTGCAAGCACCAGTGAGAGTACCAGCGCTGGATGTGGTGCCCGAAGATCCTCCGGAAGATGCAGATGGAGCAGGGGCAGCCGAAGTGCTCGAGGGAACAGGCTGGGGAACCACAGGAGCAGTAGTCTGGGTGGGAACCGGAACAGGGGCAGCAGTGGTAGTGAGAGCAGTGGTAGGCTCAGCAGAGGAGCCAGAACCAGAACCAGAACTGGAGCCCGAGCCCGAGCCCGAGCCCGAGCCAGAGTTACCAGCACCGCCGAAGGAGGGAGTGCCAGTGCATGCGTCTTGGCCTTCGGGTGCCAGGTTGGCCGTCCGGCCAAGATACTGGACGTTCCCACCAGGCTGAGGGAAGCGAATGTCGATGCCTTCCTTGGTGGTGCAGCCGTTGATATTGGCAACGAACATGGGAGGGTAGTTTGCGGTGCGCTTCTCAATGACCTTGTCTTCCTCAGGAGCTCGCTTCTTGGATCCACTAGTCACAGTGACGGGAGCGCAGTTCATGTACATCTCACGGTTTCCGATGCGGTTGAACCAGGTCCAGGCGAGGGTGTACTTGCCAGCCTCAATGTCCTCGGGCATCTCGAAATGGAATACAGCATCATCATTGCCGGGAAGATTGGCATCAGCATTGGCAGGGCAGCCACCCTCGAAAGACTTGATGACCTTCCAGGTGGAGTCCTTGGTGGGCTGACGATCAGTGGTCAGACTGATCTGGCAGGAGCCACCGCCGTGAACGGCACTACCCTCGAAGGTCAATTCCTGGCTTGCACCCTGGGCGATGATGTTTTCCTTGGTAACGTCGAAGGTGTTAGGGCGGAGCTTGCAAGGGAAATCGCTTCCGTCGGCAGCCAGAGGGGAGTTGTTGAGTGAATCCTTGCTGTAAGGGACAGGGTTGCTCATGATCATGTGGGCATTGACCATCGATGCACCGGCGACGGCGGCAAGGAGGGACTTGGTGAACATCATTTTGGATTTCGATCGGGGTATTTTTCTTTGGTCGGTTCGACAGAAGATTTTTGAAAACGTAGATCTGATTCGTGCCAGACGAGTGAGATCACACGGTAAAGGATTGGATGTTGGTAGTCACGAGAGCGAAATGAGCGATGGCTTCCTGCGCCAAGTTGTTAGTAGGAAGAAGAGAGTGGACAATCATGATCGGTCTCGTTGAAGTATGTCGCTGAAGGCCAGTGAATGCTCCGCGGGAATTAAATATAGGTAACCATGACACTTTGTCCTGGAGATGTCCGTGGCACATTCACCAGCCTCCATTGATCGCCGGGTATAATGAGACAAATGAGATAATAGTCTGCTGCGGGACGATTCACTGCACAACAAAAGAAAAACAATACCTTTTAATGAAAGTAGCAGGAAATGTGTCAAAAACACTCCGGCTAAGATTTTGAGGCTTTTAAAACACCCTGCCAGAGCACAGAATGTCTAGGATGTAAAGCAAAGAAACCACAATGTGTTTCCTTTCAAAAGTTATGAAGTCTGCAAGCTAGATCGCTTGTGGAGGTGACGATTGGAGTTTTGCCACAGGCAGAAACTTCCCAAAACGTATGAATTTTTGTGAGGAAGCTAAGGTGCTTGAAGGAATGTCGTAGTCGGCCACAGGCTGGACTACCAAGCAAGATTGAAAGAGAGAAAGGAATACAGGACTCGCCTGTTGGTTTGTCGAACCGTGAAGGGAAGAAGAATAAGTATCGAAACGCACGAGCAGAAGAAAAAAAAAATGCACGGTTGACGCGTCCAAGGATTTTATATCTAAGTTGAGCCTACAGGTAACGATTGGACGACGGCCGTGCGCCCTGGCAGGAGACTCAGCGGAGTCCACGCAGGAGCCATCAGGAACTCGGGACCCTGAATGGAGACGAGGGAGCCATGGATGACCGGATGTATCTCAATCAATCGGACACCTCAAAAGTTTGATCGTCCTCCACATCGCGCCAACCCGGGCCTATAGCGGTGCCATCGTCGATCGTGGATATGCCAAACAGGAGGCTGCAATGGGTGGAGACGGTGACTAAAAGTGACTGGAAGTGACCATATGGGCATTCATGGAAGCTGGGATGTTTCAGAGTCTGGCTCTGCTGCCACCTCAGACGGAGCTGCGATGCGGTGAGTGGTGGTCAGTGGGAGTCTATGGCAAGTGTGGCCTGGCCAGTTAGCGTGCAAGGATGCGAGTCCCCGGACCTAGCGATCTGCCAGCTGGTCTCGGCGGCTGGCGAGGTGGCCAACCACCGGCGTAAACCACGCAAGGCATGCCTTTCGCCGCCCCCTGACAACTGTCTCCCTGCCGCACCATTTCTTGGAAATTCTGCATCGTCTCCATCCGGCTCCCATGTGTCTGGTCCGGCGACCGGCACTTGGACCAGGGTATTGGCTGTGGAGATGGCGGCCTTTAGCGCCCTCAGTTTCTTGTCGGCGGGCCCGATGTAAATCAGAGTCGACGGAATATACCGATTGTCCCACTGACAGGGGTTGTGACTGTGAACGTCTTCGTTTCAGCGTTCGCTTTTCACTGTCCGGGCGTGATAGTTCCACCGCAGATGTCGGCATTCACTAGGAGAGAACGGTTACGTGCCTGCGATTGGCATGTCCATGCATTCACGACACCGCCCTTGCGACCTGTAAATCGTCTGGAGGCGCCCGGAATGACGCAACATGCCGAAAGAAGCTGGGGGATCTGTGTGTCTCTGTGTTTCTGATGCCTCGCTGCGTTCTTTTCTGACAAGCCACCCCCCATTGTATTACATCGCATCTCATAACCCCTTGAATGACCTGCAATCCTTGTCATCTGGTAGTGTTCCTGATCATTGTCACTGTCGGGGATGGTAGTATTGCCATCGGTAGGATGCATCGCCCTTTCTCGAAAAAGGAAATGCTCGTGGGCCTGGAACAACCCACCACGCTGGAAAATGCCCATCCCCAAGACTGACGGCTGAGATGGTGCGGTTTTAGCGCGAGGAAGATCACGAGGTGGATATCGTGGGTATCCCGGGGAGGACTGGAAGGTGTCAACCGAACTCTGTTAGTGTTTCAGGGTCTGCCGTGGACGGACGTCATCGGCAAAATTTCCCCTGGGAGCCTCGTATTTTGGATCTCTCGAAAGCAGATGATACTGGGAAATTTGTCCAGCTCCACGCGATCAAGATTTTCTCCCGTGCGGAGGAGAAATCCGCACGATCGCATGTTGTTGTTGAGATTGCCAGGTCACCCGTCAACCCACGTCGAATCCATGGATCGAGTTCTCCGCACCCGCGATCACCTGCGTACCATAAAATCGCATTTTAGACGCGTTTCATGTTGATAGTAGCCCGGTAGCGACCATCTGGGTCCCATCTCGAACTGGTCTTCTCGGCTGCGGCGAATGAGAATTCTTAGGTTGACTCGCCCTGCACTATCAGGCCCGCAAAATCTCGGTTAACCGTCAATTCGACTTGGCAGTCAGGGACATGTGGATATCTTCAAGAGGACTGGGTTCCTGGCGTTCGAGCACTTGAGAACTCGCAGAAATTCGACATGTCCGAGCCCACTTGATCGCGAAGCCTGCCGAGAACATCTCCGACTCGTTCTTCAATTCCCCGAACCACGGTACATTTAGCAGTTCGGTGCATCTCGGGGATTAAATCAGAGGTTAAAATTGTCGCTAGATCGGACAAACGCAGGTTTTGCTCTCGGACCACACAGGTCACTTGGAACTGTCAAATAAAACTCTTCGATCACCGTAATCAAACCCCTCCTTCTACTTCTCCTCTTTTCGCATGGGCATGACTATTTCGAGAAAGCGTCGACAGTGGATATAACCTCAAAAGTGAGTAGTCAGAAAACCATGGGAACTTGTGGTCGGAGATGCTCGGTGAGGCTGGCAATGCCCTCAGGTCAAGGGAGCGTGCGTGACATCGTTCTGGGTCTTGATTTCGCTCGCGATGCTGCTGAGATCAAAGGACCAGTTTGATGCTTCCTGGCCCCATGGTCACATCAAGGGAAAAGAGGGTGGATGTTGCTGTTGGGGCAGGTGACCCTGGATCACCGTGAAGAAATTGAGGTTGAGGCAGTTGGGAGCCGCAGTCGTTTGAGGCAGATGGGTCATGTGGTCCACCAGACAAACCACTTCACAGCTCAGCAAACGCGGACGGTAATATCGTGCAGTTTACCAGTTTAGGTATTTCGTGGATTGTTTATCTTAAGTCATTTCAATCATTGTGATGATTTACACTTTGGTATAGGTGCAATGCCCCGATTCTCTATTCTATGCCATCTTCTTCCAGCAATCCAGCGACGACCGAATGCAACCCAAGACAAGCCATCGGATGCAAGTTGATTAAGACGGATTTGAAGCCAATTTCTGTGTGTCAAAATTGCCAAAAGCACGTCTCGAGCCAGTGTTCTCTGGCGTGATGCTTGGTTTGGTTCTGTCACAACACAAGCAATTCAGATTTTCGGTTCTGAAGGCCATACCCAGTCTTGATTCTGCGAATGCAAGCCTTGAAAGGGAAGATCCTTCGCAATTCATTCTCTTCATTTCTTCCCCTTCTTTTTTCCCTTCTCCGGAGTCGCCAATGTCTCCTCTTTTCGGAATCCACCCTTAACCAAAGCATCCCGGCCGACATCATTGATGAGACGAAACCGTGCCGGTCCTAGTTGGATACCACCATACCATCGCGAGACCACCACAAGAACATTCCACACATCCATTAGCTGCATGACATGTAGTAGCCGACCCCCTGCAGCAGTTTCCCCATCGTCGTCGTAATCCTGCACAATGGCTTCCCCAGCATCTGCACCGCCCTTGCCTCCTTCCTTCTTCTGCTTAATGCGCCAGGCAGATATATTGTGTGTCGCCACTGCGGCCTTTTTGTCTGTAGCCGTCAGATGATCCAGGTATGCCTGCGCTTGCGCCATGCTTGCTATCTGCACCGCTCGGGCGAGGAATACGGATTTCTTCTCGTTCACAACATCAGAGAGGACCCAATCGGGCGGGCTATCGATCCCGAATGCGTCTTTTAATGAGAGAGTGGCGAAGTCTTCTGTTGGAACTGTGGCATCTTCGTCGGCTTTCTCTCTTGAACTTGAAGGTTGGCCGGCTGAGATCGATTCGGTCGCTATGGCTTGTTCACCATCTTTGTTACCCCCAATATTCAACTCCGGAAACACCTCGACGGCTTCACTAATCACGTCGAATAGACAAACAGCACCAGGCTGCCATGTCCGCTGCACAATCTCTTCCAAGACATCGACAGCGATCTTGCCCTCCCCCCGCGCCGCGGTTGACGCTGTCCCAATAACATAAGGCCGTGTCTCGGGATACGCTGCGCCAAACCCAATTACAAAGGACAGATGCGGCTGGCCAGGTAGCTGGAGTGTCACCGTCGTTTGTGCGGGGTCATTTAGTGACCGGGAGCTGCCCAAATCGAGGGTGCTGTTGGTGGAAGACGCCGTCTGGCTTATAGCGATTGTGTCGGGCTCATATATGGCATTGATTGCTTCAATTTCCTCGGCTAGCTCCCGGTTCGGTAAGTCGTCTAGTTGTGACATTGTCTCGCATATTCTGTGTTGAGTTTGAATGCCGACTGCGGAGAGAATCTGATTCCCCACTCTGGTCATCCCAGGCATCAAGGCATCAACACGGTATGCATCGAAGGATTCCAGAAAACATCACACCAAGAACAAAAGTACAGTCGGGAGGTCGTGAAATTTAAGTTCTCTATTCCAAGCCATAAATATCCTTTTTCTGTAACAATTTTGTATTTGGAGTTTGTATATGGTAGATAGCTATAGATTATCCGCCCCTAAAAAGCTCGAAATTACTAAAATGGCTCTGGTACGCCACTATTGTTATAACCTTACTTATACCCTGGCCATAGCCTGAACATTATAGATTTTGAAACTATTATATTTTATCTTATTACATGTCTAATATAGTTCGGGAATACAATCTGTCTGATGGAACTTATCTCTGTTGAGGTCCCAGGATAAGGCACCGAATTGATGCCTCATTCCCAACTTCTGTCGGTATGCCTGTCCAGGGAAACCGGAGGCACTGAGCTTGATATTCGCTTCAAGCGCTCTTGCCGCCATTATATTCTACATTCAGGGGATCTTCATGGAAGAACACCGATCGAGACCGATTATGAGGGATATACTACTGTCAGGGGCTTGCCGCCCATTCAGGGATAAATACCCCCAGAATCGCATGTAGACAGTTCGATACAGTACAGTGAAGTCAAGTTCTGTCAATTACATCAAGGTCGATTTGTCTAGCAGGCCCTCATTCAATATTCAGTGCTTCGTCATAGCCTATCTCAACAATCTCAACTGTTTATATTTGTCGACCACTGATGGTGGTAGATATATGTAATATATATGCTCCCCTCACACTGCTTTCTAGGTTGAGCTACGCGAGATTATACATTCACTGTACTGCGAAATAGTGATACAGTGCTGGCTGAGCACACAAAATCAAACGGTGAAAATTCGTTTAGCAATATGATATGGCATAAAAGTTCATATGTCTAGCCAGAACGACCGTTGTGTCGTGCGCGATTTCTAATCCTCACGAATTCCTAATACCCGTTGCCCATGAAATTAGCGCTTCCACTCAGCTGCAAATTCTGCATGGCAAGCACAGCATCATCATCGTTCAAACCGTCCAGATCTTTTCGCTGCCAGAAGGTCTTGATGCCTTCCACCAATCGATTAGTAAAAGGCGCCACATCGTTAGCATCCATTGGAGCGAACGCAAGCCGTATATACTTGTACGCCTTCTCCACAGAATTGGGGGTTGCCGCAAATAAGCTGCCTGGCCCCACTAGACACAAATGTGGTTTTTTGGTGAGATGAATCCAGAAAGCCCTGGATAGCCTCTCAGAACTATATTGGGATCGAAGAGGGTGCGTGTCGAACAGGATCTCCACCCAGGCGAACATGCCCCCTTTGGGCCACACAAAATCGTACATTTGGACGCAGTCCACGACTTCCCAGTTGTCGACATGATCGGTGTCAGTGGCAGAGTTCTCTGAATTCTCGTGGAATAGGAACCTGTTCTCTTCCAGGACGGTGCACATGGCGTTCATTCGCCTTTCGTAGCCTCCGCGAAGACCTTCCAGCCACCGGACCCAGCCGTCCATGTGCCAGCCGTTTCCATTTGGTTTCTTCGACATACGAGCTTCATTCTCATCATCCTGCTTTCCCATGAGCGTTTCCGCAACCACGGATTGAACAAACCCGGAGGGTTGCTGGGTTGTCACTTCTGTGATACGAGCCAGACGCTCAATAAAAGCGGGCTGTGCCGTAATCCAGCCCAGGCGACTTCCCGGGGCGATTGTCTTTGAAAATGTATCCAATCTGATGACTCGTCCCTCGGTATCGATGGACAGATAAGAGGGGATGAGGGAGTCCAGGAAGGCGTATCCCGAAGACTTGCCTTCCGCATTGTATTTTCGATTATAGGAGTTCTGTTCCAGTATCGAGCCACGATATTGTGCCTCCCTTTTGTAGGCAGAGGGGAACTGTAAATTCCAGTAGGGCTCATCCTCGACGATGATCACATCATATTTCTGGCAGAGTGCGTAAATCTGTTTGCGGCGCTCAATGGAGAGAGTACCACCAGTAGGATTTTGACCAATCCTGTTAAGTGCAGTTAGTTATTTTTTCTTCATATCCTCTGGGTTTGTCGAAAGAGAACACACGTTACAGTGTACATCATGTGTGGCCGCCGGCCTCGTCGAAAGTCCCAGTTTTCTAACACGTCTTGCAAGCCCCCTTTCCCGTCGACACACATTCCCTGGCCATCCATTGATACGCCGACGACATTCAAACCCCGGGGCCTGACGGTCTGGATAGCATTCATATAGGCAAATTCCTCGCACAAGACCCCCTGGCGCTGCTGGATCCAGTCACGGTCGGGGTTCCAGACATTGGTGAGTAGCTCAACGGCCTTAGAGAATCCATCTGTGTTTCCGCAGGAAAGGAGGATCTCCGGGCCACCCTCGTAGGGTACATTGGGGTGAAGGTGTTCTTTCACGAATGTCCGGAGGAAGGAGTACAGTGGCGGATATCCCTCGGCAGTTCCATACTGCAAGGCCGTTGATAAATCGATGCGGCGTGCGGGATTGCTGGTCTGGATTTCTTTCGGGACGGTGACGCGGTCTGATTTGGTATCATCTTTGGTGGATGGTTGTAGCCGCTGCGGTCGGGCGACGGTCGCTTCAAGGGTATCATAAGGAAAATAGGAAGGGTGTGGCAATCCTGAGATAATGAATTAGTTTGGGTGTCTGGTCTTTCCAATGGGGTCCATATGGCCCATACCACCTGCAAAATTGGCGATGTTTGGGATGAGGAAGTATTTGTAGAAGTCCTTGACGCTGCTGGGATTGCGATTCCTGGTCGCATAAGAAAAGTGGTGCGACAGGTCCAGTGGAGCAGCCATGGCTGTCATCACGACGATCGCTGCAGCTCAACGCTCATGCAGGTGGCCCGTTTGACAGGCGCGAATGGGGGTGGGAAATGGGAACTGATGGAATCCTCGTCGAATATGAATTGCCAGAACGGTGCTATTTCGGTGCTATCTTGATTTCTAATCTTGCCATGCCCCTAACAAATCCCCCGCTTCTCCAGCCGTGGGAGCCCGTGTGCTTGATAAGCGGACCGTTGGCCCACCCCGAGTCATGCTCGAATTCTACTCCAACAACGGGACGGAGTAAGGCTGAGGGGACTGCCATTGGAACAACGAATCCCTCGTGGTCAAGATAAGAGCAAGCCTTCCCATCTCATGGAGTGCCTAGTCGTTTTATGTATCCGAGGGTAGACTGCATACCTTAGGGTAGTGTTTAGTTTGGCTCGGACCTGTCATGAAGCAAACGAGCATTGATCATCGGGATCCTTGCGGGGAAAGGAGTCGACCGTGTCGTACTGTCCTGCATTAGTCTGCGGGTCTGACTTTGAAGTTTGTCCGTTGAGAATTGACTTTTGAGTTGTGACAGACAGCAGCCTCATGTTTGACAGCTGACAAAACAAAGAGAAACAATAAGCAGGCCGCATGGGCTGGCGCTGGTCATGTGGTCGCCACCGCGTGGAGATTGCTGCCTTGCTGCCTTTCTGCCTCGTTGCCTGAGCCCCGATCGGGAATGGGTGTCGCCCCCGGATTGCCTTGAATTCTTGGCCGATTCCGGGCTCGCTTTCTCCTCTACATCACTCTCTTATTCGCGTGGCATACGCTACCAATAGTCCGATCTTTTCACCGCCACATTCGAGGAGTTCATGGCTGGTGTTCCTGGTGATCTTCAGCCAAACGAATCCACTCGGGCCATCTCCACCTCAACTAGCGTGCCGACCGCTCCGGCCCCGACATCATAGCTCTTGTCGCTCGTTCTACTCGTCCCGATCTTATTCTTCTTTGCATCTCAGCCTCTCACCATGATCGGAGAGGGCCGCGACGAGGCCGCCCGCCTTTACGTGCCTCCGCTCCTCGAGAACGAGGAGCACTACGCTAATCCCGACACTTCCGAGGATCTTCCACCACCCGATGTTGAAGCTGGTAGCCCGCTGCCTATCTGGCTGCAGGAGTCTTCCAAGTCCTTTCGCTGGGGTTGGGTGCCCTTGCCGCTCCGAAAAGCTGGTCGCGCGACTGCGAACTGGGTCAAGGGTCCCGATCCACCGCATATGCTGCTCCTGAAACCGCTGTTCCCGCGCATCCAGGAATTACCCGTCCAATACCTTGACCACTTCTTCCCTAAGCGCAAGCAGAAAGGCCTGCTCCTTGGTGTGCTATACCTATCGTGGTTTTTACCGTGCTTTTTGGTCCTTCTTCACTCTCGTTCGGCTGGCTACATCGAAGGGTACGGACAGCTGCAGACCCTCTCATGCGCTACGAACTTGTGGTAAGTACCGATAACCAACTTGGATGTGAATTAGACTCCAACAAACTGACCTTGGGTTTGACAGGGAATTTGATAATGGGTGTGGTCTAAACGGAAATGACTGTCGTCCATTCTCCTCATCCACCATTGCGTTCCGATGTCCCGCCAATTGCCGCGATGCGAAACTGTTGGAGCCTCATATCGTCGGGAATCAATCCTTCAATTACCAAGGACTCGTGATCGGTGGACCACAACCCCGATCTGAAGATCCTGCAATTTATCGCGCTGACAGTTTTGTCTGTCAAGCTGCGATCCATGCTGGTGCCATTTCCAATGATGGTGGCTGTGGTGTTGCTAAGTTGGAGGGTGCAGCGCACTCCTTCCCTTCGGTGAAACAGCATGGGATACTCTCTGTCGCGTTCCCATCTACTTTCCCCAAGTCATTCAGTTTCCTCCACCCGTCTTCCTCGCAAGCCAACTGTCCGTCAGATCCCCGCTGGCCGCTTCTCGGAGTAACGGCTGCTGCCATTGGAGTTCTCTGGCTGTTTTGTACTTCTCCGCCAATCCTCTTCTTCAGTACATTCTTTATGGTGTTTAGCCATACTGGATTGGTTGGGGACCCTCCGTCCTATCCTTATCTGACGGACCTCGTTTCAAGCCTGTTGTCCAGGCTTTTGCCTGCCTCGTTTGTTGTATATGTGCTGTACAAATTCTGCGCGGCGCCTCTCCTGCGACCAATCTCTTCGCCCATCTATCAGCTCTCGAAGCTCCTTCTATACCTGCCGCCTCTTTTCATCGGTGCTCTCAACAATTATACTTTCGCGCGCTTGATTCCCCTGCAACGCTTGACACCAATGGACATCCAACAACAGCCCGGGGCCAAGCTTGCCCTTGCAATCGTGATCCCAACCGTTATCACGATCATCTTGACTCAAGCATGGCAGATCCGCCAGGGTGGACTATTGCCTCGCTATCTCAAGATTTACTGCACAATGGGTCTGATCATCCTTATTCTTCTACCGCTTCCCGGTCTTCGGCTCCGAATCCACCATTATATCCTTGCCATCCTTCTGATGCCCGGCACTGCTTTCCCTACACGCCCTTCGTTGATCTACCAGGGACTGTTGCTTGGGCTTTTCATCAATGGTGTTGCTAGGTGGGGCTTTGCGTCTATTATTGAGACCCCAGCTGCCCTTGGAGAGCTTGCTCCGGGACGTAGCGGGTCGAACGGATGGTGGGGATCTACATACCCCAATATTACAAGTGCATCCGTCGAGATCTCTTTGCCTGACCCCGGGGCCGACGAACCTCATTATGGCAACGGCAACATCACCTTTGCCCTGTGGGAACACGAGCGGATGGCGAAACTCGCCGTGGATGGAATTTCGGTGTTGCTCAATGATGTAGAGCGCTGGCGTGGGTATCTTGACGAGGACAAAGGCGGAGAGTTTACCTGGCACCGCCATGGCCATGACGGTTTGGAACTTTTAGAGATGCCCGTGCTCAATCGCCGTGATACCGAGACTCCCGATTTCAAGACACAATCCGTTCTTCTTGTGGACAGCGACCCGAAGGACAAACCCGAAGACCTCTTCTTCCGGTTTGCTTTCCTACGAGGCGCCGAGGCAGGTGCGTACGGACCTGCTGGTGTCTGGAGAAGCGACGGAGTTTGGATGTCCCCGACTTCTCCAAAGCAATGAGCAGCAGTTTCGGGTTCTTTTCATTCTTTTGATTTCTACTTTGTTGCCTTCTTTTCCATTCTGCCGGATAGAATATTATACAACGGTGGTACGTGTGCTGGCCGCGCTGCCCGTATGAGTAGTCGGCGAATAAGTTTCGCTACACTCCCTGACGCCCCGATACGCCGAATGAAGATCTTACGGATTGGATAGCCCCTTTTCATATTTCTTACATACCATTTTCAAGTCGTAGAAGTATTCAATATCATGCAAGGCTGTGCCTTTCGTCCCGGGGGACCTCACGTGACCGCACAGACCGAAGCCAGGCAGCACTCGAACCGGCTCCATCCGCACTGCTTCTTCCCTCCCGCCTGAATAGCAATCTTGCCTGAGCAAACGAGTGTTTTGTTGCGCCCACAAATAGCCCTTGCCATGGAACCCGCGGATTCCGAGCCTGACGGTCGCGAGGCGCCGAGCGCTTTGGCCCGACGCGCAGTATGTACTCCACTTCCCCGGAGTCGGAGGCATTCGGTAGACCGGACAATTGGCGCAAAGAAGCAATTGCGACTGACATTGCATAATTGAAACAGTGTGACCAATGTCGACTTCGCAAGGTAAAAAATCGCTTCTGTCACTAGTACCTTACTGAAAGTTCCCAACTGACAATTCATCCAGATTCGATGTGATAAGCGCTCGCCATGTTCGAACTGTCGAAGTTCGAATATTGTCTGTCGGTCGACTGGTGAAGGCCAGAAACCGCATGAGCCTCGGCGGCGCGTTCTGATTTCAAGCCAATAGTGCGTAATCGAGATATGGGCACTATTTGGAATTCTGCATTAACATCAAGGTACAGTGAAAAAAAGGTCGACTTAATCGAAGAACGCCTCGGGGGCATGGAACAAGCCCTACGCGAGCTTTTGGCTACATCGCGACAACAAGCAGGGCCACCAACGACAAAGCTCCATAGATCATCACAAGCTCTACCTCGACGAAATCCGCCACTGCAGCCTGCAGCAAAGAATGACCCTTCGAACCCCAGAGAGCCCAGCTACAGATCCAATGCGGCCATTGAGC